>NC_065436.1:11881929-13194429 GCF_024364675.1 Aethina tumida
TTTAGTATTTAAATTTTTAAATTTCTAAATTTTAAAATTTAAATTTTAATAATTAAATTTTTAAAATTTAGTATTTAAATTTTTAAATTTAAAATTTAAAGTTTTAATAATTAAATTTTTAAAATTTTGTATTTAAATTTTTAAATTTTTAAATTTTAAAATTTAAATTTTTAAATTTTAAAATTTAAAGTTTTAATAATTAAATTTTTAAAATTTAGTATTTAAATTTTTGAATTTTAAAATTTAAAGATTTAATATTTCAAGTTTTAAAATTTAGTATTTAAATTTTTAAATTTTAAAATTTAAATTTTAATAATTAAATTTTTAAAATATAGTATTAAAATTTTTAAATTTTAAAATTTATATTTTTAAATTTTAAAATTTAAAGCTTTAATAATTAAATTTTTAAAATTTAGTAATTAAATTTTTAAATTTTAAAATTTAAAGTTTTAATAATTAAATTTTTAAAATTTAGTATTTAAATTTTTAAATTTTAAAATTTAAATTTTTAAATTTTAAAATTTAAAATTTTAATAATTAAATTTTTAAATTTAGTATTTAAATTTTTAAATTTTAAAATTCAAAGATTTAATATTTAAATTTTTAATATTTAGTATTTAAATTTTTAAATTTCCAAATTTAAAGTTTTAATAATTAAATTTTTAAAATTTAGTATTTAAATTTTTAAAATTTAGTATTTAAGTTTTTAAATTTTATAATTTAAAGTTTTAATATTTAAATTTTCAAAATTAGTATTTAAATTTTTAAATATTAAAGTTTAAAGTTTTAATAATTAAATTTTTAAAATTTAGTATTTAAATTTTTAAATTTTAAAATTTAAAGTTTTAATAATTAAATTTTTAAAATTTAGTATTTAAATTTTTAAATTTTAAAATTTAAAGATTTAATATTTCAAGTTTTAAAATTTAGTATTTAAATTTTTAAATTTTAAAATTTAAATTTTAATAATTAAATTTTAAAATTTAGTATTAAAATTTTTAAATTTTAAAATTTAAAGCTTTAATAATTAAATTTTTTAAAATTTAGTATTTAAATTTTTAAATTTTAAAATTTAAAGTTTTAATAATTAAATTTTTAAAATTTAGTATTTAAATTTTTAAATTTTAAAATTTAAATTTTTAAAGTTTAAAATTTAAAATTTTAATAATTAAATTTTTAAAATTTAGTATTTAAATTTTTAAATTTTAAAATTTAAATTTTTAAATTTTAAAATTTAAAATTTTAATAATTAAATTTTTAAAATTTAGTATATAAATTTTAAAATTTAAAGATTTAATGTTTAAATTTTTAAAATTTAGTATTTAAATTTTTAAATTTTTAAATTTTAAAATTTAAATTTTAATAATTAAGTTTTTTAAAATTTAGTATTTAAATTTTTAAATTTTAAAATTTAAAGTTTTAATAATTAAATTTTTAAATTTTTAAATTTTAAAATTTAAAGTTTTAATAATTAAATTTTTAAAATTTAGTATTTAAATTTTTAAATTTTAAAATTTAAATTTTTAAATTTTAAAATTTAAAGCTTTAATAATTAAATTTTTAAAATTTGGTATTTAAATTTTTAAATTTAAAATTTAAAGTTTTAATAATTAAATTTTTAAATTTAGTATTTAAATTTTTAAATTTTAAAATTTAAATTTTTAAATTTTAAAATTTAAATTTTTAAATTTTAAAATTTAAAATTTTAATAATTAAATTTTAAAATTTAGTATATAAATTTTAAAATTTAAAGATTTAATGTTTAAATTTTTAAAATTTAGTATTTAAATTTTTAAATTTTTAAATTTTAAAATTTAAATTTTAATAATTAAGTTTTTAAAATTTAGTATTTAAATTTTTAAATTTTAAAATTTAAAGTTTTAATAATTAAATTTTTAAATTTTTAAATTTTAAAATTTAAAGTTTTAATAATTAAATTTTTAAAATTTAGTATTTAAATTTTTAAATTTTTAAATTTTAAAATTTAAATTTTAATAATTAAATTTTTAAAATTTAGTATTTAAATTTTTAAATTTTAAAATTTAAAGTTTTAATAATTAAATTTTTAAAATTTTGTATTTAAATTTTTAAATTTTTAAATTTTAAAATTTAAATTTTTAAATTTTAAAATTTAAAGTTTTAATAATTAAATTTTTAAAATTTTAGTATTTAAATTTTTGAATTTTAAAATTTAAAGATTTAATATTTCAAGTTTTAAAATTTAGTATTTAAATTTTTAAATTTTAAAATTTAAATTTTAATAATTAAATTTTTAAAATATAGTATTAAAATTTTTAAATTTTAAAATTATATTTTTAAATTTTAAAATTTAAAGCTTTAATAATTAAATTTTTAAAATTTAGTAATTAAATTTTTAAATTTTAAAATTTAAAGTTTTAATAATTAAATTTTTAAAATTTAGTATTTAAATTTTTAAATTTTAAAATTTAAATTTTTAAATTTTAAAATTTAAAATTTTAATAATTAAATTTTTAAAATTTAGTATTTAAATTTTTAAATTTTAAAATTCAAAGATTTAATATTTAAATTTTTAATATTTAGTATTTAAATTTTTAAATTTCCAAATTTAAAGTTTTAATAATTAAATTTTTAAAATTTAGTATTTAAATTTTTAAAATTTAGTATTTAAGTTTTTAAATTTTATAATTTAAAGTTTTAATATTTAAATTTTTAAAATTTAGTATTTAAATTTTTAAATATTAAAGTTTAAAGTTTTAATAATTAAATTTTTAAAATTTAGTATTTAAATTTTTAAATTTTAAAATTTAAAGTTTTAATAATTAAATTTTTAAAATTTAGTATTTAAATTTTTAAATTTTAAAATTTAAAGATTTAATATTTCAAGTTTTAAAATTTAGTATTTAAATTTTTAAATTTTAAAATTTAAATTTTAATAATTAAATTTTTAAAATTTAGTATTAAAATTTTTAAATTTTAAAATTTAAAGCTTTAATAATTAAATTTTTAAAATTTAGTATTTAAATTTTTAAATTTTAAAATTTAAAGTTTTAATAATTAAATTTTTAAAATTTAGTATTTAAATTTTTAAATTTTAAATTTAAATTTTTAAAGTTTAAAATTTAAAATTTTAATAATTAAATTTTTAAAATTTAGTATTTAAATTTTTAAATTTTAAAATTTAAATTTTTAAATTTTAAAATTTAAAATTTTAATAATTAAATTTTTAAAATTTAGTATATAAATTTTAAAATTTAAAGATTTAATGTTTAAATTTTAAAATTTAGTATTTAAATTTTTAAATTTTAAATTTAAATTTTTAAATTTTAAAATTTAAATCTTTAATAATTAAATTTTTAAATTTTTAAATTTTAAAATTTAAAGTTTTAATAATTAAATTTTTAAAATTTAGTATTTAAATTTTTAAATTTTAAAATTTAAATTTTAAATTTTAAAATTTAAAGCTTTAATAATTAAATTTTTAAAATTTGGTATTTAAAATTTTTAAATTTTAAAATTTAAAGTTTTAATAATTAAATTTTTAAAATTTAGTATTTAAATTTTTAAATTTTAAAATTTAAATTTTTAAATTTTAAAATTTAAATTTTTAAATTTTAAAATTTAAAATTTTAATAATTAAATTTTTAAAATTTAGTATATAAATTTTAAAATTTAAAGATTTAATGTTTAAATTTTTAAAATTTAGTATTTAAATTTTTAAATTTTAAATTTTAAAATTTAAATTTTAATAATTAAGTTTTTAAAATTTAGTATTTAAATTTTTAAATTTTAAAATTTAAAGTTTTTAATAATTAAATTTTTAAATTTTTAAATTTTAAAATTTAAAGTTTAATAATTAAATTTTTAAAATTTAGTATTTAAATTTTTAAATTTTAAATTTTAAAATTTAAATTTTAATAATTAAATTTTTAAAATTTAGTATTTAAATTTTTAAATTTTAAAATTTAAAGTTTTAATAATTAAATTTTTAAAATTTTGTATTTAAATTTTTAAATTTTTAAATTTTAAAATTTAAATTTTTAAATTTTAAAATTTAAAGTTTTAGTAATTAAATTTTTAAAATTTAGTATTTAAATTTTTGAATTTTAAAATTTAAAGATTTAATATTTCAAGTTTTAAAATTTAGTATTTAAATTTTTAAATTTTAAAATTTAAATTTTAATAATTAAATTTTTAAAATATAGTATTAAAATTTTTAAATTTTAAAATTTATATTTTTAAATTTTAAAATTTAAAGCTTTAATAATTAAATTTTTAAAATTTAGTAATTAAATTTTTAATTTTAAAATTTAAAGTTTTAATAATTAAATTTTTAAAATTTAGTATTTAAATTTTTAAATTTTAAAATTTAAATTTTAATAATTAAATTTTTAAAATTTAGTATTAAAATTTTTAAATTTTAAAATTTAAAGTTTTAATAATTAAATTTTTAAAATTTAGTATTAATTATTATAAATTTAAATTTTTAAATTTAAATACTAAATTTAAAATTTAAATTTATAATAATTAAATTATTAAAATTTATTATTTAAATTTTAAATTTTAAAATTTAAATTTTTAAATTTCAAAATTTAAATTTTTAAATTTAAATTTCTAAATTTAAATTTTTAAACTTTAAAATTTAAAATTTTAATAATTAAATTTTTAAAATTTACTATTTAAGTTTTTAAATTTTAAAATTTAAATTTTTACTAATTAAATTTTTAAAATTTAGTATTTAAATTTTTAAATTTTAAAATTTAAATTTTAAATTTTAAAATTTAAAATTTTAATAATTAAATTTTTAAAATTTAGTATATAAATTTTAAAATTTAAACATTAAATCTTTAAATTTTAAAATTTATATACTAAATTTTAAAAATTTAATTATTAAAATTTTAAATTTAAAAATTTAAAAATTTAAATTTTAAAATTTAAAAATTTAAATACTAAATTTTAAAAATTTAATTAGTAAAAATTTAAATTTTAAAATTTAAAAACTTAAATAGTAAATTTTAAAAATTTAATTATTAAAATTTTAAATTTTAAAGTTTAAAAATTTAAATTTAGAAATTTAAATTTAAAAATTTAAATTTGAAATTTAAAAATTTAAATTTTAAAATTTAAAAATTTAAATAATAAATTTTAATAATTTAATTATTATAAATTAAATTTTAAAATTTAGTATTTAAATTTTAAAATTTAAATTTATAATAATTAAATTATTAAAATTTATTATTTAAATTTTTAAATTTTAAAATTTAAATTTTTAAATTTCAAATTTAAATTTTTAAATTTAAATTTCTAAATTTAAATTTTTAAACTTTAAAATTTAAAATTTTAATAATTAAATTTTTAAAATTTACTATTTAAGTTTTTAAATTTTAAAATTTAAATTTTTACTAATTAAATTTTTAAAATTTAGTATTTAAATTTTTAAATTTTAAAATTTAAATTTTTAAATTTTAAAATTTAAAATTTTAATAATTAAATTTTTAAAATTTAGTATATAAATTTTAAAATTTAAAGATTTAATGTTTAAATTTTTAAAATTTAGTATTTAAATTTTTAAATTTTTAAATTTTAAAATTTAAATTTTAATAATTAAGTTTTTAAAATTTAGTATTTAAATTTTTAAATTTTAAAATTTAAAGTTTTAATAATTAAATTTTTAAATTTTTAAATTTTAAAATTTAAAGTTTTAATAATTAAATTTTTAAAATTTAGTATTTAAATTTTTAAATTTTAAAATTTAAATTTTTAAATTTTAAAATTTAAAGCTTTAATAATTAAATTTTTAAAATTTGGTATTTAAATTTTTAAATTTTAAAATTTAAAGTTTTAATAATTAAATTTTTAAAATTTAGTATTTAAATTTTTAAATTTTAAAATTTAAATTTTTAAATTTTAAAATTTAAATTTTTAAATTTTAAAATTTAAAATTTTAATAATTAAATTTTTAAATTTAGTATATAAATTTTAAAATTTAAAGATTTAATGTTTAAATTTTTAAAATTTAGTATTTAAATTTTTAAATTTTTAAATTTTAAAATTTAAATTTTAATAATTAAGTTTTAAAATTTAGTATTTAAATTTTTAAATTTTAAAATTTAAAGTTTTAATAATTAAATTTTTAAATTTTTAAATTTTAAAATTTAAAGTTTTAATAATTAAATTTTTAAAATTTAGTATTTAAATTTTTAAATTTTTAAATTTTAAAATTTAAATTTTAATAATTAAATTTTTAAAATTTAGTATTTAAATTTTTAAATTTTAAAATTTAAAGTTTTAATAATTAAATTTTTAAAATTTAGTATTTAAATTTTTAAATTTTAAAATTTAAAGTTTTAATAATTAAATTTTTAAAATTTAGTATTTAAATTTTAAATTTTTAAATTTAAAATTTAAATTTTAATAATTAAATTTTTAAATTTAGTATTTAAATTTTTAAATTTAAAATTTAAAGTTTTAATAATTAAATTTTTAAAATTTTGTATTTAAATTTTAAATTTTTAAATTTTAAAATTTAAATTTTTAAATTTTAAAATTTAAAGTTTTAATAATTAAATTTTTAAAATTTAGTATTTAAATGTTTTGAATTTTAAAATTTAAAGATTTAATATTTCAAGTTTTAAAATTTAGTATTTAAATTTTAAATTTTAAAATTTAAATTTTAATAATTAAATTTTTAAAATTTAGTATTTAAATTTTTAAATTTTTAAATTTAAAATTTAAATTTTAATAATTAAGTTTTTAAAATTTAGTATTTAAATTTTTAAATTTTAAATTTAAAGTTTTAATAATTAAATTTTTAAATTTTTAAATTTTAAAATTTAAAGTTTTAATAATTAAATTTTAAAATTTAGTATTTAAATTTTTAAATTTTTAAATTTTAAAATTTAAATTTTAATAATTAAATTTTTAAAATTTAGTATTTAAATTTTAAATTTTAAAATTTAAAGTTTTAATAATTAAATTTTTAAAATTTAGTATTTAAATTTTTAAATTTTAAAATTTAAAGTTTTAATAATTAAATTTTTAAAATTTTGTATTTAAATTTTTAAATTTTTAAATTTTAAAATTTAAATTTTTAAATTTTAAAATTTAAATTTTAATAATTAAATTTTTAAAATTTAGTATTTAAATTTTTAAATTTTAAAATTTAAAGTTTTAATAATTAAATTTTTAAAATTTTGTATTTAAATTTTTAAATTTTTAAATTTTAAAATTTAAATTTTTAAATTTTAAAATTTAAAGCTTTAATAATTTAATTTTTAAAATTTAGTAATTAAATTTTTAAATTTTAAAATTTAAAGTTTTAATAATTAAATTTTTAAAATTTAGTATTTAAATTTTTAAATTTTAAAATTTAAATTTTTAAATTTTAAAATTTAAATTTTTAAATTTAAATTTCTAATTTAAATTTTTAAACTTTAAAATTTAAAATTTTAATAATTAAATTTTTAAAATTTAGTATTAAAATTTTTAAATTTTAAAATTTAAAGTTTTAATAATTAAATTTTTAAAATTTAGTATTTAATTTTAAAATTTAAATTTATAATAATTAAATTATTAAAATTTATTATTTAAATTTTTAAATTTTAAAATTTAAATTTTTAAATTTCAAAATTTAAATTTTTAAATTTAAATTTCTAAATTTAAATTTTTAAACTTTAAAATTTAAAATTTTAATAATTAAATTTTTAAAATTTAGTATATAAATTTTAAAATTTAAAGATTTAATGTTTAAATTTTTAAAATTTAGTATTTAAATTTTTAAATTTTTAAATTTTAAAATTTAAATTTTAATAATTAAGTTTTTAAAATTTAGTATTTAAATTTTTAAATTTTAAAATTTAAAGTTTTAATAATTAAATTTTTAAATTTTTAAATTTAAAATTTAAAGTTTTAATAATTAATTTTTAAAATTTAGTATTTAAATTTTTAAATTTTTAAATTTAAAATTTAAATTTTAATAATTAAATTTTTAAAATTTAGTATTTAAATTTTTAAATTTTAAAATTAAAGTTTTAATAATTAAATTTTTAAAATTTAGTATTTAAATTTTTAAATTTTAAAATTTAAGTTTTAATAATTAAATTTTTAAAATTTAGTATTTAAATTTTTAAATTTTTTAATTTTAAAATTTAAATTTTAATAATTAAATTTTTAAAATTTAGTATTTAAATTTTTAATTTTAAAATTTAAAGTTTTAATAATTAAATTTTTAAAATTTTGTATTTAAATTTTTAAATTTTTAAATTTTAAAATTTAAATTTTTAAATTTTAAAATTTAAAGTTTTAATAATTAAATTTTTAAAATTTAGTATTTAAATTTTTGAATTTTAAAATTTAAAGATTTAATATTTCAAAGTTTTAAAATTTAGTATTTAAATTTTTAAATTTTAAAATTTAAATTTTTAATAATTAAATTTTTAAAATTTAGTATTTAAATTTTTAAATTTTTAAATTTTAAAATTAAATTTTAATAATTAAGTTTTTAAAATTTAGTATTTAAATTTTTAAATTTTAAAATTTAAAGTTTTAATAATTAAATTTTTAAATTTTTAAATTTAAAATTTAAAGTTTTAATAATTAAATTTTTAAAATTTAGTATTTAAATTTTTAAATTTTTAAATTTTAAAATTTAAATTTTAATAATTAAATTTTTAAAATTTAGTATTTAAATTTTTAAATTTTAAAATTTAAAGTTTTAATAATTAAATTTTTAAAATTTAGTATTTAAATTTTTAAATTTTAAAATTTAAAGTTTTAATAATTAAATTTTTAAAATTTTGTATTTAAATTTTTAAATTTTTAAATTTTAAAATTTAAATTTTTAAATTTTAAAATTTAAATTTTAATAATTAAATTTTAAAATTTAGTATTTAAATTTTTAAATTTTAAAATTTAAAGTTTTAATAATTAAATTTTTAAAATTTTGTATTTAAATTTTTAAATTTTTAAATTTTAAAATTTAAATTTTTAAATTTTAAAATTTAAAGCTTTAATAATTAAATTTTTAAAATTTAGTAATTAAATTTTTAAATTTTAAAATTTAAAGTTTTAATAATTAAATTTTTAAAATTTAGTATTTAAATTTTTAAATTTTAAATTTAAATTTTAAATTTTAAAATTTAAATTTTTAAATTTAAATTTCTAAATTTAAATTTTTAAACTTTAAAATTTAAAATTTTAATAATTAAATTTTTAAAATTTAGTATTAAAATTTTTAAATTTTAAAATTTAAAGTTTTAATAATTAAATTTTTAAAATTTAGTATTTAAATTTTAAAATTTAAATTTATAATAATTAAATTATTAAAATTTATTATTTAAATTTTTAAATTTTAAAATTAAATTTTTAAATTTCAAAATTTAAATTTTTAAATTTAAATTTCTAAATTTAAATTTTTAAACTTTAAAATTTAAAATTTTAATAATTAAATTTTTAAAATTTACTATTTAAGTTTTTAAATTTTAAAATTTAAATTTTACTAATTAAATTTTTAAAATTAGTATTTAAATTTTTAAATTTTAAATTTAAATTTTTAAATTTTAAAATTTAAAATTTTAATAATTAAATTTTTAAAATTTAGGTATATAAATTTTAAAATTTAAAGATTTAATGTTTAAATTTTTAAATTTAGTATTTAAATTTTTAAATTTTTAAATTTTAAAATTTAAATTTTAATAATTAAGTTTTTAAAATTAGTATTTAAATTTTTAAATTTTAAAATTAAAGTTTTAATAATTAAATTTTAAATTTTTAAATTTTAAAATTTAAAGTTTTAATAATTAAATTTTTAAAATTTAGTATTTAAATTTTTAAATTTTAAAATTTAAATTTTTAAATTTTAAAATTTAAAGCTTTAATAATTAAATTTTTAAATTTGGTATTTAAATTTTTAAATTTTAAAATTTAAAGTTTTAATAATTAAATTTTTAAAATTTTGTATTTAAATTTTTAATTTTAAAATTTAAATTTTTAAATTTTAAAATTTAAATTTTTAAATTTTAAAATTTAAAATTTTAATAATTAAATTTTTAAAATTTAGTATATAAATTTTTAAAATTTAAAGATTTAATGTTTAAATTTTTAAAATTTAGTATTTAAATTTTAAATTTTTAAATTTTAAAATTTAAATTTAATAATTAAGTTTTTAAAATTTAGTATTTAAATTTTTAAATTTTAAAATTTAAAGTTTTAATAATTAAATTTTTAAATTTTTAAATTTTAAAATTTAAAGTTTTAATAATTAAATTTTTAAAATTTAGTATTTAAATTTTTAAATTTAAATTTTTAAATTTTGAAATTTAAAATTTTAATAATTAAATTTTTAAAATTTGTATTTAAATTTTTTAAATTTTAAAATTTAAAGTTTAAATAATTAAATTTTTAAAATTTATTATTTAAATTTTTAAATTTTAAAATTTAAAATTTTAATAATTAAATTTTTAAAATTTAGTATATAAATTTTAAAATTTAAAGATTTAATGTTTAAATTTTTAAAATTTAGTATTTAAATTTTTAAATTTTTAAATTTTAAAATTTAAATTTTAATAATTAAGTTTTTAAAATTTAGTATTTAAATTTTTAAATTTTAAAATTTAAAGTTTTAATAATTAAATTTTTAAATTTTTAAATTTTAAAATTTAAAGTTTTAATAATTAAATTTTTAAAATTTAGTATTTAAATTTTTAAATTTTAAAATTTAAATTTTTAAATTTAAAATTTAAAGCTTTAATAATTAAATTTTTAAATTTGGTATTTAAATTTTTAAATTTTAAAATTTAAAGTTTTATTAATTAAATTTTTTAAAATTTTGTATTTAAATTTTTAAATTTTAAAATTTAAATTTTTAAATTTTAAAATTTAAATTTTTAAATTTTAAAATTTAAAATTTTAATAATTAAATTTTTAAAATTTAGTATATAAATTTAAAATTTAAAGATTTAATGTTTAAATTTTTAAAATTTAGTATTTAAATTTTTAAATTTTTAAATTTTAAAATTTAAATTTTAATAATTAAGTTTTTAAAATTTAGTATTTAAATTTTTAAATTTTAAAATTTAAAGTTTTAATAATTAAATTTTTAAATTTTTAAATTTTAAAATTTAAAGTTTTAATAATTAAATTTTTAAAATTTAGTATTTAAATTTTTGAATTTTAAAATTTAAAGATTTAATATTTCAAGTTTTAAAATTTAGTATTTAAATTTTTAAATTTTAAAATTTAAATTTTAATAATTAAATTTTTAAAATATAGTATTAAAATTTTTAAATTTTAAAATTTATATTTTTAAATTTTAAAATTGTAAAGCTTTAATAATTAAATTTTTAAAATTTAGTAATTAAATTTTTAAATTTTAAAATTTAAAGTTTTAATAATTAAATTTTAAAATTTAGTATTTAAATTTTTAAATTTTAAAATTTAAATTTTTAAATTTTAAAATTTAAATTTTTAAATTTAAATTTCTAAATTTAAATTTTTAAAACTTTAAAATTTAAAATTTTAATTATTAAATTTTTAAAATTTAGTATTAAAATTTTTAAATTTTAAAATTTAAAGTTTTAATAATTAAATTTTAAAATTTAGTATTTAAATTTTTTAAATTTTAAAATTTAAATTTTTAAATTTTAAAATTTAAAATTTTAATAATTAAATTTTTAAAATTTAGTATATAAATTTTAAAATTTAAAGATTTAATGTTTAAATTTTTAAAATTTAGTATTTAAATTTTTAAATTTTTAAATTTTAAAATTTAAATTTTAATAATTAAGTTTTTAAAATTTAGTATTTAAATTTTTAAATTTTAAAATTTAAAGTTTTAATAATTAAATTTTTAAATTTTTAAATTTTAAAATTTAAAGTTTTTAATAATTAAATTTTTAAAATTTAGTATTTAAATTTTTAAATTTTAAAATTTAAATTTTTAAATTTTAAAATTTAAAGCTTTAATAATTAAATTTTTAAAATTTGGTATTTAAATTTTTAAATTTTAAAATTTAAAGTTTTAATAATTAAATTTTTAAAATTTTGTATTTAAATTTTTAAATTTTAAAATTTTAAATTTTTAAATTTTAAAATTTAAATTTTTAAATTTTAAAATTTAAAATTTTAATAATTAAATTTTTAAAATTTAGTATATAAATTTTAAAATTTAAAGATTTAATGTTTAAATTTTTAAAATTTAGTATTTAAATTTTTAAATTTTTAAATTTTAAAATTTAAATTTTAATAATTAAGTTTTTAAAATTTAGTATTTAAATTTTTAAATTTTAAAATTTAAAGTTTTAATAATTAAATTTTTAAATTTTTAAATTTTAAAATTTAAAGTTTTAATAATTAAATTTTTAAAATTTAGTATTTAAATTTTTTAAATTTTTAAATTTTAAAATTTAAATTTTAATAATTAAATTTTTAAAATTTAGTATTTAAATTTTTAAATTTTAAAATTTAAAGTTTTAATAATTAAATTTTTAAAATTTTGTATTTAAATTTTTAAATTTTTAAATTTTAAAATTTAAATTTTTAAATTTTAAAATTTAAAGTTTTAATAATTAAATTTTTAAAATTTAGTATTTAAATTTTTGAATTTAAAAATTTAAAGATTTAATATTTCAAGTTTTAAAATTTAGTATTTAAATTTTTAAATTTTAAAATTTAAATTTTAATAATTAAATTTTTAAAATATAGTATTAAAATTTTTAAATTTTAAAATTTATATTTTTAAATTTTAAAATTTAAAGCTTTAATAATTAAATTTTTAAAATTTAGTATATAAATTTTAAAATTTAAAGATTTAATGTTTAAATTTTTAAAATTTAGTATTTAAATTTTTAAATTTTTAAATTTTAAAATTTAAATTTTAATAATTAAGTTTTTAAAATTTAGTATTTAAATTTTTAAATTTTAAAATTTAAAGTTTTAATAATTAAATTTTAAATTTTAAATTTTAAAATTTAAAGTTTTAATAATTAAATTTTTAAAATTTAGTATTTAAATTTTTAATTTTTAAATTTTAAAATTTAAATTATAATAATTAAATTTTTAAAATTTAGTATTTAAATTTTTAAATTTTAAAATTTAAAGTTTTAATAATTAAATTTTTTAAAATTTAGTATTTAAATTTTTAAATTTTAAATTTAAAGTTTTAATAATTAAATTTTTAAAATTTAGTATTTAAATTTTTGAATTTTAAAATTTAAAGATTTAATATTTCAAGTTTTAAAATTTAGTATTTAAATTTTTAAATTTTAAAATTTAAATTTTAATAATTAAATTTTTAAAATATAGTATTAAAATTTTTAAATTTTAAAATTTATATTTTTAAATTTTAAAATTTAAAGCTTTAATAATTAAATTTTTAAAATTTAGTAATTAAATTTTTAAATTTTAAAATTTAAAGTTTTAATAATTAAATTTTTAAAATTTAGTATTTAAATTTTTAAATTTTAAAATTTAAATTTTAAATTTTAAAATTTAAATTTTAAATTTAAATTTCTAAATTTAAATTTTTAAACTTTAAAATTTAAAATTTTAATTATTAAATTTTTAAAATTTAGTATTAAAATTTTTAAATTTTAAAATTTAAAGTTTTAATAATTAAATTTTTAAAATTTAGTATTTAAATTTTTAAATTTTAAAATTTAAATTTTTAAATTTTAAAATTTAAAATTTTAATAATTAAATTTTAAAATTTAGTATATAAATTTTAAAATTTAAAGATTTAATGTTTAAATTTTTAAAATTTAGTATTTAAATTTTTAAATTTTTAAATTTTAAAATTTAAATTTTAATAATTAAGTTTTTAAAATTTAGTATTTAAATTTTTAAATTTTAAAATTTAAAGTTTTAATAATTAAATTTTTAAATTTTTAAATTTTAAAATTTAAAGTTTTAATAATTAAATTTTTAAAATTTAGTATATAAATTTTAAAATTTAAAGATTTAATGTTTAAATTTTTAAAATTTAGTATTTAAATTTTTAAATTTTTAAATTTTAAAATTTATATTTTTAAATTTTAAAATTTAAAGCTTTAATAATTAAATTTTTAAAATTTAGTAATTAAATTTTTAAATTTTAAAATTTAAAGTTTTAATAATTAAATTTTTAAAATTTAGTATTTAAATTTTTAAATTTTAAAATTTAAATTTTTAAATTTTAAAATTTAAATTTTTAAATTTAAATTTCTAAATTTAAATTTTTAAACTTTAAAATTTAAAATTTTAATTATTAAATTTTTAAAATTTAGTATTAAAATTTTTAAATTTTAAAATTTAAAGTTTTAATAATTAAATTTTTAAAATTTAGTATTTAAATTTTTAAATTTTAAAATTTAAATTTTTAAATTTTAAAATTTAAAGCTTTAATAATTAAATTTTTAAAATTTGGTATTTAAATTTTTAAATTTTAAAATTTAAAGTTTTAATAATTAAATTTTTAAAATTTTGTATTTAAATTTTTAAATTTTAAAATTTAAATTTTTAAATTTAAAATTTAAATTTTTAAATTTAAATTTCTAAATTTAAATTTTTAAACTTTAAAATTTAAAATTTTAATTATTAAATTTTTAAAATTTAGTATTAAAATTTTTAAATTTTAAAATTTAAAGTTTTAATAATTAAATTTTTAAAATTTAGTATTTAAATTTTTAAATTTTAAAATTTAAATTTTTAAATTTTAAAATTTAAAATTTTAATAATTAAATTTTTAAAATTTAGTATATAAATTTTAAAATTTAAAGATTTAATGTTTAAATTTTTAAAATTTAGTATTTAAATTTTTAAATTTTTAAATTTTAAAATTTAAATTTTAATAATTAAGTTTTTAAAATTTAGTATTTAAATTTTTAAATTTTAAAATTTAAAGTTTTAATAATTAAATTTTTAAATTTTTAAATTTTAAAATTTAAAGTTTTAATAATTAAATTTTTAAATTTAGTATTTAAATTTTTAAATTTTAAAATTTAAATTTTTAAATTTTAAAATTTAAAGCTTTAATAATTAAATTTTTAAAATTTGGTATTTAAATTTTTAAATTTTAAATTTAAAGTTTTAATAATTAAATTTTTAAAATTTTGTATTTAAATTTTTAATTTTAAAATTTAAATTTTTAAATTTTAAAATTTAAATTTTTAAATTTTAAAATTTAAAATTTTAATAATTAAATTTTTAAAATTTAGTATATAAATTTTAAAATTTAAAGATTTAATGTTTAAATTTTAAAATTTAGTATTTAAATTTTTAAATTTTTAAATTTTAAAATTTAAATTTTAATAATTAAGTTTTTAAAATTTAGTATTTAAATTTTAAATTTTAAAATTTAAAGTTTAATTAATTATTAAAACTTTAAATTTTAAAATTTAAAAATTTAAATACTAAATTTTAAAAACTTAATTATTAAAATTTAAATTTTAAAATTTAAAAATTTAAAAATTTAAATACTAAATTTTAAAAATTTAAACATTAAATCTTTAAATTTTAAAATTTATATACTAAATTTTAAAAATTTAATTATTAAAATTTTAAATTTTAAATTTAAAAATTTAAATTTTAAAATTAAAAATTTAAATTTTAAAATTTAAAAATTTAAATACAAAATTTTAAAAATTTAATTATTAAAACTTTAAATTTTAAAATTTAAAAATTTAAATACCAAATTTTAAAAATTTAATTATTAAAGCTTTAAATTTTAAAATTTAAAAATTTAAATTTTAAAATTTAAAAATTTAAATACTAAATTTTAAAAATTTAATTATTAAAACTTTAAATTTTAAAATTTAAAAATTTAAAAATTTAATTATTAAAACTTTAAATTTTAAAATTTAAAAATTTAAATACTAAATTTTAAAAACTTAATTATTAAAATTTAAATTTTAAAATTTAAAAATTTAAAAATTTAAATACTAAATTTTAAAAATTTAAACATTAAATCTTTAAATTTTAAAATTTATATACTAAATTTTAAAAATTTAATTATTAAAATTTTAAATTTTAAAATTTAAAAATTTAAATTTTAAAATTTAAAAATTTAAATACTAAATTTTAAAAATTTAATTATTAAAACTTTAAATTTTAAATTTAAAAATTTTAATACTAAATTTTAAAAATTTAATAATTAAAATTTTAAATTTTAAAGTTTAAAAATTTAAATTTAGAAATTTAAATTTAAAAATTTAAATTTTAAAATTTAAAAATTTAAATTTTAAAATTTAAAAATTTAAATACAAAATTTTAAAAATTTAATTATTAAAACTTTAAATTTTAAAATTTAAAAATTTAAATACCAAATTTTAAAAATTTAATTATTAAAGCTTTAAATTTTAAAATTTAAAAATTTAAATTTTAAAATTTAAAAATTTAAATACTAAATTTTAAAAATTTAATTATTAAAACTTTAAATTTTAAAATTTAAAAATTTTAATACTAAATTTTAAAAATTTAATAATTAAAATTTTAAATTTTAAAGTTTAAAAATTTAAATTTAGAAATTTAAATTTAAAAATTTAAATTTTAAAATTTAAAAATTTAAATTTTAAAATTTAAAAATTTAAATACTAAATTTTAAAAATTTAATTATTAAAACTTTAAATTTTAAAATTTAAAAATTTAATTACTAAATTTTAAAAATTTAATTATTAAAGCTTTAAATTTTAAAATTTAAAAATATAAATTTTAAAATTTAAAAATTTAAAAATTTAAATACTAAATTTTAAAAATTTAAACATTAAATCTTTAAATTTTAAAATTTATATACTAAATTTTAAAAATTTAATTATTAAAACTTTAAATTTTAAAATTTAAAAATTTAAAAATTTAATTATTAAAACTTTAAATTTTAAAATTTAAAAATTTAAATACTAAATTTTAAAAACTTAATTATTAAAATTTAAATTTTAAAATTTAAAAATTTAAAAATTTAAATACTAAATTTTAAAAATTTAAACATTAAATCTTTAAATTTTAAAATTTATATACTAAATTTTAAAAATTTAATTATTAAAATTTTAAATTTTAAAATTTAAAAATTTAAATTTTAAAATTTAAAAATTTAAATACTAAATTTTAAAAATTTAATTATTAAAACTTTAAATTTTAAAATTTAAAAATTTTAATACTAAATTTTAAAAATTTAATAATTAAAATTTTAAATTTTAAAGTTTAAAAATTTAAATTTAGAAATTTAAATTTAAAAATTTAAATTTTAAAATTTAAAAATTTAAATTTTAAAATTTAAAAATTTAAATACTAAATTTTAAAAATTTAATTATTAAAACTTTAAATTTTAAAATTTAAAAATTTAATTACTAAATTTTAAAAATTTAATTATTAAAGCTTTAAATTTTAAAATTTAAAAATATAAATTTTAAAATTTAAAAATTTTAATACTATATTTTAAAAATTTAATTATTAAAATTTAAATTTTAAAATTTAAAAATTTAAATACTAAATTTTAAAACTTGAAATATTAAATCTTTAAATTTTAAAATTCAAAAATTTAAATACTAAATTTTAAAAATTTAATTATTAAAACTTTAAATTTTAAAATTTAAAAATTTAAATACTAAATTTTAAAAATTTAATTATTAAAACTTTAAATTTTAAAATTTAAAAATTTAAATACTAAATTTTAAAAATTTAATTATTATAATTTAAATTTTAAAATTTAAAAATTTAAAAATTTAAATACTAAATTTTAAAAATTTAATTATTAAAACTTTAAATTTTAAAATTTAAAAATTTAAAAATTTAATTATTAAAACTTTAAATTTTAAAATTTAAAAATTTAAATACTAAATTTTAAAAACTTAATTATTAAAATTTAAATTTTAAAATTTAAAAATTTAAAAATTTAAATACTAAATTTTAAAAATTTAAACATTAAATCTTTAAATTTTAAAATTTATATACTAAATTTTAAAAATTTAATTATTAAAGCTTTAAATTTTAAAATTTAAAAATATAAATTTTAAAATTTAAAAATTTTAATACTATATTTTAAAAATTTAATTATTAAAATTTAAATTTTAAAATTTAAAAATTTAAATACTAAATTTTAAAACTTGAAATATTAAATCTTTAAATTTTAAAATTCAAAAATTTAAATACTAAATTTTAAAAATTTAATTATTAAAACTTTAAATTTTAAAATTTAAAAATTTAAATTTTAAAATTTAAAAATTTAAAAATTTAAATACAAAATTTTAAAAATTTAATTATTAAAACTTTAAATTTTAAAATTTAAAAATTTAAATACTAAATTTTAAAAATTTAATTATTAAAATTTAAATTTTAAAATTTAAAAATTTAAAAATTTAAATACTAAATTTTAAAAATTTAATTATTAAAACTTTAAATTTTAAAATTTAAAAATTTAAAAATTTAATTATTAAAACTTTAAATTTTAAAATTTAAAAATTTAAATACTAAATTTTAAAAACTTAATTATTAAAATTTAAATTTTAAAATTTAAAAATTTAAAAATTTAAATACTAAATTTTAAAAATTTAAACATTAAATCTTTAAATTTTAAAATTTATATACTAAATTTTAAAAATTTAATTATTAAAATTTTAAATTTTAAAATTTAAAAATTTAAATTTTAAAATTTAAAAATTTAAATTTTAAAATTTAAAAATTTAAATACAAAATTTTAAAAATTTAATTATTAAAACTTTAAATTTTAAAATTTAAAAATTTAAATACCAAATTTTAAAAATTTAATTATTAAAGCTTTAAATTTTAAAATTTAAAAATTTAAATTTTAAAATTTAAAAATTTAAATACTAAATTTTAAAAATTTAATTATTAAAACTTTAAATTTTAAAATTTAAAAATTTAAAAATTTAATTATTAAAACTTTAAATTTTAAAATTTAAAAATTTAAATACTAAATTTTAAAAACTTAATTATTAAAATTTAAATTTTAAAATTTAAAAATTTAAAAATTTAAATACTAAATTTTAAAAATTTAAACATTAAATCTTTAAATTTTAAAATTTATATACTAAATTTTAAAAATTTAATTATTAAAATTTTAAATTTTAAAATTTAAAAATTTAAATTTTAAAATTTAAAAATTTAAATACTAAATTTTAAAAATTTAATTATTAAAACTTTAAATTTTAAAATTTAAAAATTTTAATACTAAATTTTAAAAATTTAATAATTAAAATTTTAAATTTTAAAGTTTAAAAATTTAAATTTAGAAATTTAAATTTAAAAATTTAAATTTTAAAATTTAAAAATTTAAATTTTAAAATTTAAAAATTTAAATACTAAATTTTAAAAATTTAATTATTAAAACTTTAAATTTTAAAATTTAAAAATTTAATTACTAAATTTTAAAAATTTAATTATTAAAGCTTTAAATTTTAAAATTTAAAAATATAAATTTTAAAATTTAAAAATTTTAATACTATATTTTAAAAATTTAATTATTAAAATTTAAATTTTAAAATTTAAAAATTTAAATACTAAATTTTAAAACTTGAAATATTAAATCTTTAAATTTTAAAATTCAAAAATTTAAATACTAAATTTTAAAAATTTAATTATTAAAACTTTAAATTTTAAAATTTAAAAATTTAAAAATTTAATTATTAAAACTTTAAATTTTAAAATTTAAAAATTTAAATACTAAATTTTAAAAACTTAATTATTAAAATTTAAATTTTAAAATTTAAAAATTTAAAAATTTAAATACTAAATTTTAAAAATTTAAACATTAAATCTTTAAATTTTAAAATTTATATACTAAATTTTAAAAATTTAATTATTAAAATTTTAAATTTTAAAATTTAAAAATTTAAATTTTAAAATTTAAAAATTTAAATTTTAAAATTTAAAAATTTAAATACAAAATTTTAAAAATTTAATTATTAAAACTTTAAATTTTAAAATTTAAAAATTTAAATACCAAATTTTAAAAATTTAATTATTAAAGCTTTAAATTTTAAAATTTAAAAATTTAAATTTTAAAATTTAAAAATTTAAATACTAAATTTTAAAAATTTAATTATTAAAACTTTAAATTTTAAAATTTAAAAATTTAAAAATTTAATTATTAAAACTTTAAATTTTAAAATTTAAAAATTTAAATACTAAATTTTAAAAACTTAATTATTAAAATTTAAATTTTAAAATTTAAAAATTTAAAAATTTAAATACTAAATTTTAAAAATTTAAACATTAAATCTTTAAATTTTAAAATTTATATACTAAATTTTAAAAATTTAATTATTAAAATTTTAAATTTTAAAATTTAAAAATTTAAATAATAAATTTTAAAAATTTAATTATTTAAACTTTAAATTTTAAAATTTAAAAATTTAAATACAAATTTTAAAAATTTAATTATTAAAATTTTAAATTTCAAAATTTAAAAATTTAAATTTAAAAATTTAAATACTAAATTTTAAAAATTTAATTATTAAAACTTTAAATTTTAAAATTTAAAAATTTAAAAATTTAATTATTAAAACTTTAAATTTTAAAATTTAAAAATTTAAATACTAAATTTTAAAAACTTAATTATTAAAATTTAAATTTTAAAATTTAAAAATTTAAAAATTTAAATACTAAATTTTAAAAATTTAAACATTAAATCTTTAAATTTTAAAATTTATATACTAAATTTTAAAAATTTAATTATTAAAATTTTAAATTTTAAAATTTAAAAATTTAAATTTTAAAATTTAAAAATTTAAATTTTAAAATTTAAAAATTTAAATACAAAATTTTAAAAATTTAATTATTAAAACTTTAAATTTTAAAATTTAAAAATTTAAATACCAAATTTTAAAAATTTAATTATTAAAGCTTTAAATTTTAAAATTTAAAAATTTAAATTTTAAAATTTAAAAATTTAAATACTAAATTTTAAAAATTTAATTATTAAAACTTTAAATTTTAAAATTTAAAAATTTAAAAATTTAATTATTAAAACTTTAAATTTTAAAATTTAAAAATTTAAATACTAAATTTTAAAAACTTAATTATTAAAATTTAAATTTTAAAATTTAAAAATTTAAAAATTTAAATACTAAATTTTAAAAATTTAAACATTAAATCTTTAAATTTTAAAATTTATATACTAAATTTTAAAAATTTAATTATTAAAATTTTAAATTTTAAAATTTAAAAATTTAAATTTTAAAATTTAAAAATTTAAATACTAAATTTTAAAAATTTAATTAGTAAAAATTTAAATTTTAAAATTTAAAAACTTAAATAGTAAATTTTAAAAATTTAATTATTAAAATTTTAAATTTTAAAGTTTAAAAATTTAAATTTAGAAATTTAAATTTAAAAATTTAAATTTTGAAATTTAAAAATTTAAATTTTAAAATTTAAAAATTTAAATAATAAATTTTAATAATTTAATTATTATAAATTTAAATTTTAAAATTTAAATACTAAATTTTAAAAATTTAATTATTAAAACTTTAAATTTTAAAATTTAAAAATTTTAATACTAAATTTTAAAAATTTAATTATTAAAATTTTAAATTTTAAAGTTTAAAAATTTAAATTTAGAAATTTAAATTTAAAAATTTAAATTTTAAAATTTAAAAATTTAAATTTTAAAATTTAAAAATTTAAATACTAAATTTTAAAAATTTAATTATTAAAACTTTAAATTTTAAAATTTAAAAATTTAATTACTAAATTTTAAAAATTTAATTATTAAAGCTTTAAATTTTAAAATTTAAAAATTTAAATTTTAAAATTTAAAAATTTAAAAATTTAAATACAAAATTTTAAAAATTTAATTATTAAAACTTTAAATTTTAAAATTTAAAAATTTAAATACTAAATTTTAAAAATTTAATTATTAAAATTTAAATTTTAAAATTTAAAAATTTAAATTTTAAAATTTAAAAATTTAAAAATTTAAATACAAAATTTTAAAAATTTAATTATTAAAACTTTAAATTTTAAAATTTAAAAATTTAAATACTAAATTTTAAAAATTTAATTATTAAAACTTTAAATTTTAAAATTTAAAAATTTAAATACTAAATTTTAAAAATTTAATTATTAAAATTTAAATTTTAAAATTTAAAAATTTAAAAATTTAAATACTAAATTTTAAAAATTTAATTATTAAAACTTTAAATTTTAAAATTTAAAAATTTAAAAATTTAATTATTAAAACTTTAAATTTTAAAATTTAAAAATTTAAATACTAAATTTTAAAAACTTAATTATTAAAATTTAAATTTTAAAATTTAAAAATTTAAAAATTTAAATACTAAATTTTAAAAATTTAATTATTAAAATTTAAATTTTAAAATTTAAAAATTTAAATACTAAATTTTAAAACTTGAAATATTAAATCTTTAAATTTTAAAATTCAAAAATTTAAATACTAAATTTTAAAAATTTAATTATTAAAACTTTAAATTTTAAAATTTAAAAATTTAAATTTTAAAATTTAAAAATTTAAAAATTTAAATACAAAATTTTAAAAATTTAATTATTAAAACTTTAAATTTTAAAATTTAAAAATTTAAATACTAAATTTTAAAAATTTAATTATTAAAATTTAAATTTTAAAATTTAAAAATTTAAAAATTTAAATACTAAATTTTAAAAATTTAATTATTAAAACTTTAAATTTTAAAATTTAAAAATTTAAATACTAAATTTTAAAAATTTAATTATTAAAACTTTAAATTTTAAAATTTAAAAATTTAAATACTAAATTTTAAAAATTTAATTATTAAAATTTAAATTTTAAAATTTAAAAATTTAAAAATTTAAATACTAAATTTTAAAAATTTAATTATTAAAACTTTAAATTTTAAAATTTAAAAATTTAAAAATTTAATTATTAAAACTTTAAATTTTAAAATTTAAAAATTTAAATACTAAATTTTAAAAACTTAATTATTAAAATTTAAATTTTAAAATTTAAAAATTTAAAAATTTAAATACTAAATTTTAAAAATTTAAACATTAAATCTTTAAATTTTAAAATTTATATACTAAATTTTAAAAATTTAATTATTAAAATTTTAAATTTTAAAGTTTAAAAATTTAAATTTAGAAATTTAAATTTAAAAATTTAAATTTTGAAATTTAAAAATTTAAATTTTAAAATTTAAAAATTTAAATAATAAATTTTAATAATTTAATTATTATAAATTTAAATTTTAAAATTTAAATACTAAATTTTAAAAATTTAATTATTAAAACTTTAAATTTTAAAATTTAAAAATTTTAATACTAAATTTTAAAAATTTAATTATTAAAATTTTAAATTTTAAAGTTTAAAAATTTAAATTTAGAAATTTAAATTTAAAAATTTAAATTTTAAAATTTAAAAATTTAAATTTTAAAATTTAAAAATTTAAATACTAAATTTTAAAAATTTAATTATTAAAACTTTAAATTTTAAAATTTAAAAATTTAATTACTAAATTTTAAAAATTTAATTATTAAAGCTTTAAATTTTAAAATTTAAAAATTTAAATTTTAAAATTTAAAAATTTAAAAATTTAAATACAAAATTTTAAAAATTTAATTATTAAAACTTTAAATTTTAAAATTTAAAAATTTAAATACTAAATTTTAAAAATTTAATTATTAAAATTTAAATTTTAAAATTTAAAAATTTAAATTTTAAAATTTAAAAATTTAAAAATTTAAATACAAAATTTTAAAAATTTAATTATTAAAACTTTAAATTTTAAAATTTAAAAATTTAAATACTAAATTTTAAAAATTTAATTATTAAAACTTTAAATTTTAAAATTTAAAAATTTAAATACTAAATTTTAAAAATTTAATTATTAAAATTTAAATTTTAAAATTTAAAAATTTAAAAATTTAAATACTAAATTTTAAAAATTTAATTATTAAAACTTTAAATTTTAAAATTTAAAAATTTAAAAATTTAATTATTAAAACTTTAAATTTTAAAATTTAAAAATTTAAATACTAAATTTTAAAAACTTAATTATTAAAATTTAAATTTTAAAATTTAAAAATTTAAAAATTTAAATACTAAATTTTAAAAATTTAATTATTAAAATTTAAATTTTAAAATTTAAAAATTTAAATACTAAATTTTAAAACTTGAAATATTAAATCTTTAAATTTTAAAATTCAAAAATTTAAATACTAAATTTTAAAAATTTAATTATTAAAACTTTAAATTTTAAAATTTAAAAATTTAAATTTTAAAATTTAAAAATTTAAAAATTTAAATACAAAATTTTAAAAATTTAATTATTAAAACTTTAAATTTTAAAATTTAAAAATTTAAATACTAAATTTTAAAAATTTAATTATTAAAATTTAAATTTTAAAATTTAAAAATTTAAAAATTTAAATACTAAATTTTAAAAATTTAATTATTAAAACTTTAAATTTTAAAATTTAAAAATTTAAATACTAAATTTTAAAAATTTAATTATTAAAACTTTAAATTTTAAAATTTAAAAATTTAAATACTAAATTTTAAAAATTTAATTATTAAAATTTAAATTTTAAAATTTAAAAATTTAAAAATTTAAATACTAAATTTTAAAAATTTAATTATTAAAACTTTAAATTTTAAAATTTAAAAATTTAAAAATTTAATTATTAAAACTTTAAATTTTAAAATTTAAAAATTTAAATACTAAATTTTAAAAACTTAATTATTAAAATTTAAATTTTAAAATTTAAAAATTTAAAAATTTAAATACTAAATTTTAAAAATTTAAACATTAAATCTTTAAATTTTAAAATTTATATACTAAATTTTAAAAATTTAATTATTAAAATTTTAAATTTTAAAATTTAAAAATTTAAATTTTAAAATTTAAAAATTTAAATTTTAAAATTTAAAAATTTAAATACTAAATTTTAAAAATTTAATTATTAAAACTTTAAATTTTAAAATTTAAAAATTTAAATACCAAATTTTAAAAATTTAATTATTAAAGCTTTAAATTTTAAAATTTAAAAATTTAAATTTTAAAATTTAAAAATTTAAATACTAAATTTTAAAAATTTAATTATTAAAACTTTAAATTTTAAAATTTAAAAATTTAAAAATTTAATTATTAAAACTTTAAATTTTAAAATTTAAAAATTTAAATACTAAATTTTAAAAACTTAATTATTAAAATTTAAATTTTAAAATTTAAAAATTTAAAAATTTAAATACTAAATTTTAAAAATTTAAACATTAAATCTTTAAATTTTAAAATTTATATACTAAATTTTAAAAATTTAATTATTAAAATTTTAAATTTTAAAATTTAAAAATTTAAATTTTAAAATTTAAAAATTTAAATACTAAATTTTAAAAATTTAATTAGTAAAAATTTAAATTTTAAAATTTAAAAACTTAAATAGTAAATTTTAAAAATTTAATTATTAAAATTTTAAATTTTAAAGTTTAAAAATTTAAATTTAGAAATTTAAATTTAAAAATTTAAATTTTGAAATTTAAAAATTTAAATTTTAAAATTTAAAAATTTAAATAATAAATTTTAATAATTTAATTATTATAAATTTAAATTTTAAAATTTAAATACTAAATTTTAAAAATTTAATTATTAAAACTTTAAATTTTAAAATTTAAAAATTTTAATACTAAATTTTAAAAATTTAATTATTAAAATTTAAATTTTAAAATTTAAAAATTTAAATACTAAATTTTAAAAATTTAATTATTAAAACTTTAAATTTTAAAATTTAAAAATTTAATTACTAAATTTTAAAAATTTAATTATTAAAGCTTTAAATTTTAAAATTTAAAAATATAAATTTTAAAATTTAAAAATTTTAATACTATATTTTAAAAATTTAATTATTAAAATTTAAATTTTAAAATTTAAAAATTTAAATACTAAATTTTAAAACTTGAAATATTAAATCTTTAAATTTTAAAATTCAAAAATTTAAATACTAAATTTTAAAAATTTAATTACTAAAACTTTAAATTTTAAAATTTAAAAATTTAAATTTTAAAATTTAAAAATTTAAAAATTTAAATACAAAATTTTAAAAATTTAATTATTAAAACTTTAAATTTTAAAATTTAAAAATTTAAATACTAAATTTTAAAAATTTAATTATTAAAATTTAAATTTTAAAATTTAAAAATTTAAAAATTTAAATACTAAATTTTAAAAATTTAATTATTAAAACTTTAAATTTTAAAATTTAAAAATTTAAAAATTTAATTATTAAAACTTTAAATTTTAAAATTTAAAAATTTAAATACTAAATTTTAAAAACTTAATTATTAAAATTTAAATTTTAAAATTTAAAAATTTAAAAATTTAAATACTAAATTTTAAAAATTTAAACATTAAATCTTTAAATTTTAAAATTTATATACTAAATTTTAAAAATTTAATTATTAAAATTTTAAATTTTAAAATTTAAAAATTTAAATTTTAAAATTTAAAAATTTAAATTTTAAAATTTAAAAATTTAAATACTAAATTTTAAAAATTTAATTATTAAAACTTTAAATTTTAAAATTTAAAAATTTAAATACCAAATTTTAAAAATTTAATTATTAAAGCTTTAAATTTTAAAATTTAAAAATTTAAATTTTAAAATTTAAAAATTTAAATACTAAATTTTAAAAATTTAATTATTAAAACTTTAAATTTTAAAATTTAAAAATTTAAAAATTTAATTATTAAAGATTTAAATTTTAAAATTTAAAAATTTAAATTTTAAAATTTAAAAATTTAAATACTAAATTTTAAAAATTTAAACATTAAATCTTTAAATTTTAAAATTTATATACTAAATTTTAAAAATTTAATTATTAAAATTTTAAATTTTAAAATTTAAAAATTTAAATTTTAAAATTTAAAAATTTAAATACTAAATTTTAAAAATTTAATTATTAAAATTTTAAATTTTAAACTTTAAAAATTTAAATTTTAAAATTTAAAAATTTAAATACTAAATTTTAAAAATTTAATTATTAAAACTTTAAATTTTAAAATTTAAAAATTTAAATACTAAATTTTAAAAATTTAATTATTAAAGCTTTAAATTTTAAAATTTAAAAATTTTAATACTAAATTTTAAAAATTTAATTATTAAAATTTAAATTTTAAAATTTAAAAATTTAAATACTAAATTTTAAAACTTGAAATATTAAATCTTTAAATTTTAAAATTTAAAAATTTAAATACTAAATTTTAAAAATTTAATTATTAAAACTTTAAATTTTAAAATTTAAAAATTTAAATACTAAATTTTAAAAATTTAATTATTAAAACTTTAAACTTTAATATTTAAAAATTTAAATACTAAATTTTAAAAATTTAAATATTAAAACTTTAAATTATAAAATTTAAAAACTTAAATACTAAATTTTAAAAATTTAAATACTAAATTTTAAAAATTTAATTATTAAAACTTTAAATTTGGAAATTTAAAAATTTAAATACTAAATATTAAAAATTTAAATATTAAATCTTTGAATTTTAAAATTTAAAAATTTAAATACTAAATTTTAAAAATTTAATTATTAAAATTTTAAATTTTAAAATTTAAAAATTTAAATTTTAAAATTTAAAAATTTAAATACTAAATTTTAAAAATTTAATTATTAAAACTTTAAATTTTAAAATTTAAAAATTTAATTACTAAATTTTAAAAATTTAATTATTAAAGCTTTAAATTTTAAAATTTAAAAATATAAATTTTAAAATTTAAAAATTTTAATACTATATTTTAAAAATTTAATTATTAAAATTTAAATTTTAAAATTTAAAAATTTAAATACTAAATTTTAAAACTTGAAATATTAAATCTTTAAATTTTAAAATTCAAAAATTTAAATACTAAATTTTAAAAATTTAATTATTAAAACTTTAAATTTTAAAATTTAAAAATTTAAATTTTAAAATTTAAAAATTTAAAAATTTAAATACAAAATTTTAAAAATTTAATTATTAAAACTTTAAATTTTAAAATTTAAAAATTTAAATACTAAATTTTAAAAATTTAATTATTAAAATTTAAATTTTAAAATTTAAAAATTTAAAAATTTAAATACTAAATTTTAAAAATTTAATTATTAAAACTTTAAATTTTAAAATTTAAAAATTTAAAAATTTAATTATTAAAACTTTAAATTTTAAAATTTAAAAATTTAAATACTAAATTTTAAAAACTTAATTATTAAAATTTAAATTTTAAAATTTAAAAATTTAAAAATTTAAATACTAAATTTTAAAAATTTAAACATTAAATCTTTAAATTTTAAAATTTATATACTAAATTTTAAAAATTTAATTATTAAAATTTTAAATTTTAAAATTTAAAAATTTAAATTTTAAAATTTAAAAATTTAAATTTTAAAATTTAAAAATTTAAATACTAAATTTTAAAAATTTAATTATTAAAACTTTAAATTTTAAAATTTAAAAATTTAAATACCAAATTTTAAAAATTTAATTATTAAAGCTTTAAATTTTAAAATTTAAAAATTTAAATTTTAAAATTTAAAAATTTAAATACTAAATTTTAAAAATTTAATTATTAAAACTTTAAATTTTAAAATTTAAAAATTTAAAAATTTAATTATTAAAACTTTAAATTTTAAAATTTAAAAATTTAAATACTAAATTTTAAAAACTTAATTATTAAAATTTAAATTTTAAAATTTAAAAATTTAAAAATTTAAATACTAAATTTTAAAAATTTAAACATTAAATCTTTAAATTTTAAAATTTATATACTAAATTTTAAAAATTTAATTATTAAAATTTTAAATTTTAAAATTTAAAAATTTAAATTTTAAAATTTAAAAATTTAAATACTAAATTTTAAAAATTTAATTATTAAAATTTTAAATTTTAAACTTTAAAAATTTAAATTTTAAAATTTAAAAATTTAAATACTAAATTTTAAAAATTTAATTATTAAAACTTTAAATTTTAAAATTTAAAAATTTAAATACTAAATTTTAAAAATTTAATTATTAAAGCTTTAAATTTTAAAATTTAAAAATTTTAATACTAAATTTTAAAAATTTAATTATTAAAATTTAAATTTTAAAATTTAAAAATTTAAATACTAAATTTTAAAACTTGAAATATTAAATCTTTAAATTTTAAAATTTAAAAATTTAAATACTAAATTTTAAAAATTTAATTATTAAAACTTTAAATTTTAAAATTTAAAAATTTAAATACTAAATTTTAAAAATTTAATTATTAAAACTTTAAACTTTAATATTTAAAAATTTAAATACTAAATTTTGAAAATTTAAATATTAAAACTTTAAATTATAAAATTTAAAAACTTAAATACTAAATTTTAAAAATTTAAATACTAAATTTTAAAAATTTAATTATTAAAACTTTAAATTTGGAAATTTAAAAATTTAAATACTAAATATTAAAAATTTAAATATTAAATCTTTGAATTTTAAAATTTAAAAATTTAAATACTAAATTTTAAAAATTTAATTATTAAAATTTTAAATTTTAAAATTTAAAAATTTAAATTTTAAAATTTAAAAATTTAAATACTAAATTTTAAAAATTTAATTATTAAAACTTTAAATTTTAAAATTTAAAAATTTAATTACTAAATTTTAAAAATTTAATTATTAAAGCTTTAAATTTTAAAATTTAAAAATATAAATTTTAAAATTTAAAAATTTTAATACTATATTTTAAAAATTTAATTATTAAAATTTAAATTTTAAAATTTAAAAATTTAAATACTAAATTTTAAAACTTGAAATATTAAATCTTTAAATTTTAAAATTCAAAAATTTAAATACTAAATTTTAAAAATTTAATTATTAAAACTTTAAATTTTAAAATTTAAAAATTTAAATTTTAAAATTTAAAAATTTAAAAATTTAAATACAAAATTTTAAAAATTTAATTATTAAAACTTTAAATTTTAAAATTTAAAAATTTAAATACTAAATTTTAAAAATTTAATTATTAAAATTTAAATTTTAAAATTTAGAAATTTAAAAATTTAAATACTAAATTTTAAAAATTTAATTATTAAAACTTTAAATTTTAAAATTTAAAAATTTAAAAATTTAATTATTAAAACTTTAAATTTTAAAATTTAAAAATTTAAATACTAAATTTTAAAAACTTAATTATTAAAATTTAAATTTTAAAATTTAAAAATTTAAAAATTTAAATACTAAATTTTAAAAATTTAAACATTAAATCTTTAAATTTTAAAATTTATATACTAAATTTTAAAAATTTAATTATTAAAATTTTAAATTTTAAAATTTAAAAATTTAAATTTTAAAATTTAAAAATTTAAATTTTAAAATTTAAAAATTTAAATACTAAATTTTAAAAATTTAATTAGTAAAAATTTAAATTTTAAAATTTAAAAACTTAAATGGTAAATTTTAAAAATTTAATTATTAAAATTTTAAATTTTAAAGTTTAAAAATTTAAATTTAGAAATTTAAATTTAAAAATTTAAATTTTGAAATTTAAAAATTTAAATTTTAAAATTTAAAAATTTAAATAATAAATTTTAATAATTTAATTATTATAAATTTAAATTTTAAAATTTAAATACTAAATTTTAAAAATTTAATTATTAAAACTTTAAATTTTAAAATTTAAAAATTTTAATACTAAATTTTAAAAATTTAATTATTAAAATTTTAAATTTTAAAGTTTAAAAATTTAAATTTAGAAATTTAAATTTAAAAATTTAAATTTTAAAATTTAAAAATTTAAATTTTAAAATTTAAAAATTTAAATACTAAATTTTAAAAATTTAATTATTAAAACTTTAAATTTTAAAATTTAAAAATTTAATTACTAAATTTTAAAAATTTAATTATTAAAGCTTTAAATTTTAAAATTTAAAAATATAAATTTTAAAATTTAAAAATTTTAATACTATATTTTAAAAATTTAATTATTAAAATTTAAATTTTAAAATTTAAAAATTTAAATACTAAATTTTAAAACTTGAAATATTAAATCTTTAAATTTTAAAATTCAAAAATTTAAATACTAAATTTTAAAAATTTAATTATTAAAACTTTAAATTTTAAAATTTAAAAATTTAAATTTTAAAATTTAAAAATTTAAAAATTTAAATACAAAATTTTAAAAATTTAATTATTAAAACTTTAAATTTTAAAATTTAAAAATTTAAATACTAAATTTTAAAAATTTATTTATTAAAATTTAAATTTTAAAATTTAAAAATTTAAAAATTTAAATACTAAATTTTAAAAATTTAATTATTAAAACTTTAAATTTTAAAATTTAAAAATTTAAAAATTTAATTATTAAAACTTTAAATTTTAAAATTTAAAAATTTAAATACTAAATTTTAAAAACTTAATTATTAAAATTTAAATTTTAAAATTTAAAAATTTAAAAATTTAAATACTAAATTTTAAAAATTTAAACATTAAATCTTTAAATTTTAAAATTTATATACTAAATTTTAAAAATTTAATTATTAAAATTTTAAATTTTAAAATTTAAAAATTTAAATTTTAAAATTTTAAAATTTAAATTTTAAAATTTAAAAATTTAAATACTAAATTTTAAAAATTTAATTATTAAAACTTTAAATTTTAAAATTTAAAAATTTAAATACCAAATTTTAAAAATTTAATTATTAAAGCTTTAAATTTTAAAATTTAAAAATTTAAATTTTAAAATTTAAAAATTTAAATACTAAATTTTAAAAATTTAATTATTAAAACTTTAAATTTTAAAATTTAAAAATTTAAAAATTTAATTATTAAAACTTTAAATTTTAAAATTTAAAAATTTAAATACTAAATTTTAAAAACTTAATTATTAAAATTTAAATTTTAAAATTTAAAAATTTAAAAATTTAAATACTAAATTTTAAAAATTTAAACATTAAATCTTTAAATTTTAAAATTTATATACTAAATTTTAAAAATTTAATTATTAAAATTTTAAATTTTAAAATTTAAAAATTTAAATAATAAATTTTAATAATTTAATTATTATAAATTTAAATTTTAAAATTTAAATACTAAATTTTAAAAATTTAATTATTAAAACTTTAAATTTTAAAATTTAAAAATTTTAATACTAAATTTTAAAAATTTAATTATTAAAATTTAAATTTTAAAATTTAAAAATTTAAATACTAAATTTTAAAAATTTAATTATTAAAACTTTAAATTTTAAAATTTAAAAATTTAATTACTAAATTTTAAAAATTTAATTATTAAAGCTTTAAATTTTAAAATTTAAAAATATAAATTTTAAAATTTAAAAATTTTAATACTATATTTTAAAAATTTAATTATTAAAATTTAAATTTTAAAATTTAAAAATTTAAATACTAAATTTTAAAACTTGAAATATTAAATCTTTAAATTTTAAAATTCAAAAATTTAAATACTAAATTTTAAAAATTTAATTATTAAAACTTTAAATTTTAAAATTTAAAAATTTAAATTTTAAAATTTAAAAATTTAAAAATTTAAATACAAAATTTTAAAAATTTAATTATTAAAACTTTAAATTTTAAAATTTAAAAATTTAAATACTAAATTTTAAAAATTTAATTATTAAAATTTAAATTTTAAAATTTAAAAATTTAAAAATTTAAATACTAAATTTTAAAAATTTAATTATTAAAACTTTAAATTTTAAAATTTAAAAATTTAAAAATTTAATTATTAAAACTTTAAATTTTAAAATTTAAAAATTTAAATACTAAATTTTAAAAACTTAATTATTAAAATTTAAATTTTAAAATTTAAAAATTTAAAAATTTAAATACTAAATTTTAAAAATTTAAACATTAAATCTTTAAATTTTAAAATTTATATACTAAATTTTAAAAATTTAATTATTAAAATTTTAAATTTTAAAATTTAAAAATTTAAATTTTAAAATTTAAAAATTTAAATTTTAAAATTTAAAAATTTAAATACTAAATTTTAAAAATTTAATTATTAAAACTTTAAATTTTAAAATTTAAAAATTTAAATACCAAATTTTAAAAATTTAATTATTAAAGCTTTAAATTTTAAAATTTAAAAATTTAAATTTTAAAATTTAAAAATTTAAATACTAAATTTTAAAAATTTAATTATTAAAACTTTAAATTTTAAAATTTAAAAATTTAAAAATTTAATTATTAAAACTTTAAATTTTAAAATTTAAAAATTTAAATACTAAATTTTAAAAACTTAATTATTAAAATTTAAATTTTAAAATTTAAAAATTTAAAAATTTAAATACTAAATTTTAAAAATTTAAACATTAAATCTTTAAATTTTAAAATTTATATACTAAATTTTAAAAATTTAATTATTAAAATTTTAAATTTTAAAATTTAAAAATTTAAATTTTAAAATTTAAAAATTTAAATACTAAATTTTAAAAATTTAATTATTAAAATTTTAAATTTTAAACTTTAAAAATTTAAATTTTAAAATTTAAAAATTTAAATACTAAATTTTAAAAATTTAATTATTAAAACTTTAAATTTTAAAATTTAAAAATTTAAATACTAAATTTTAAAAATTTAATTATTAAAGCTTTAAATTTTAAAATTTAAAAATTTTAATACTAAATTTTAAAAATTTAATTATTAAAATTTAAATTTTAAAATTTAAAAATTTAAATACTAAATTTTAAAACTTGAAATATTAAATCTTTAAATTTTAAAATTTAAAAATTTAAATACTAAATTTTAAAAATTTAATTATTAAAACTTTAAATTTTAAAATTTAAAAATTTAAATACTAAATTTTAAAAATTTAATTATTAAAACTTTAAACTTTAATATTTAAAAATTTAAATACTAAATTTTAAAAATTTAAATATTAAAACTTTAAATTATAAAATTTAAAAACTTAAATACTAAATTTTAAAAATTTAAATACTAAATTTTAAAAATTTAATTATTAAAACTTTAAATTTGGAAATTTAAAAATTTAAATACTAAATATTAAAAATTTAAATATTAAATCTTTGAATTTTAAAATTTAAAAATTTAAATACTAAATTTTAAAAATTTAATTATTAAAATTTTAAATTTTAAAATTTAAAAATTTAAATTTTAAAATTTAAAAATTTAAATACTAAATTTTAAAAATTTAATTATTAAAACTTTAAATTTTAAAATTTAAAAATTTAATTACTAAATTTTAAAAATTTAATTATTAAAGCTTTAAATTTTAAAATTTAAAAATATAAATTTTAAAATTTAAAAATTTTAATACTATATTTTAAAAATTTAATTATTAAAATTTAAATTTTAAAATTTAAAAATTTAAATACTAAATTTTAAAACTAGAAATATTAAATCTTTAAATTTTAAAATTCAAAAATTTAAATACTAAATTTTAAAAATTTAATTATTAAAACTTTAAATTTTAAAATTTAAAAATTTAAATTTTAAAATTTAAAAATTTAAAAATTTAAATACAAAATTTTAAAAATTTAATTATTAAAACTTTAAATTTTAAAATTTAAAAATTTAAATACTAAATTTTAAAAATTTAATTATTAAAATTTAAATTTTAAAATTTAAAAATTTAAAAATTTAAATACTAAATTTTAAAAATTTAATTATTAAAACTTTAAATTTTAAAATTTAAAAATTTAAAAATTTAATTATTAAAACTTTAAATTTTAAAATTTAAAAATTTAAATACTAAATTTTAAAAACTTAATTATTAAAATTTAAATTTTAAAATTTAAAAATTTAAAAATTTAAATACTAAATTTTAAAAATTTAAACATTAAATCTTTAAATTTTAAAATTTATATACTAAATTTTAAAAATTTAATTATTAAAATTTTAAATTTTAAAATTTAAAAATTTAAATACTAAATTTTAAAAATTTAATTATTAAAACTTTAAATTGTAAAATTTAAAAATTTAAATACCAAATTTTAAAAATTTAATTATTAAAGCTTTAAATTTTAAAATTTAAAAATTTAAATTTTAAAATTTAAAAATTTAAATACTAAATTTTAAAAATTTAATTATTAAAATTTTAAATTTTAAAATTTAAAAATTTAAAAATTTAATTATTAAAACTTTAAATTTTAAAATTTAAAAATTTAAATACTAAATTTTAAAAACTTAATTATTAAAATTTAAATTTTAAAATTTAAAAATTTAAAAATTTAAATACTAAATTTTAAAAATTTAAACATTAAATCTTTAAATTTTAAAATTTATATACTAAATTTTAAAAATTTAATTATTAAAATTTTAAATTTTAAAATTTAAAAATTTAAATTTTAAAATTTAAAAATTTAAATACTAAATTTTAAAAATTTAATTAGTAAAAATTTAAATTTTAAAATTTAAAAACTTAAATAGTAAATTTTAAAAATTTAATTATTAAAATTTTAAATTTTAAAGTTTAAAAATTTAAATTTAGAAATTTAAATTTAAAAATTTAAATTTTGAAATTTAAAAATTTAAATTTTAAAATTTAAAAATTTAAATAATAAATTTTAATAATTTAATTATTATAAATTTAAATTTTAAAATTTAAAAATTTAATTACTAAATTTTAAAAATTTAATTATTAAAGCTTTAAATTTTAAAATTTAAAAATATAAATTTTAAAATTTAAAAATTTTAATACTATATTTTAAAAATTTAATTATTAAAATTTAAATTTTAAAATTTAAAAATTTAAATACTAAATTTTAAAACTTGAAATATTAAATCTTTAAATTTTAAAATTCAAAAATTTAAATACTAAATTTTAAAAATTTAATAATTAAAACTTTAAATTTTAAAATTTAAAAATTTAAATTTTAAAATTTAAAAATTTAAAAATTTAAATACAAAATTTTAATAATTTAATTATTAAAACTTTAAATTTTAAAATTTAAAAATTTAAATACTAAATTTTAAAAATTTAATTATTAAAATTTAAATTTTAAAATTTAAAAATTTAAATTTTAAAATTTAAAAATTTAAATTTTAAAATTTAAAAATTTAAATACTAAATTTTAAAAATTTAATTATTAAAACTTTAAATTTTAAAATTTAAAAATTTAAATACCAAATTTTAAAAATTTAATTATTAAAGCTTTAAATTTTAAAATTTAAAAATTTAAATTTTAAAATTTAAAAATTTAAATACTAAATTTTAAAAATTTAATTATTAAAACTTTAAATTTTAAAATTTAAAAATTTAAAAATTTAATTATTAAAACTTTAAATTTTAAAATTTAAAAATTTAAATACTAAATTTTAAAAACTTAATTATTAAAATTTAAATTTTAAAATTTAAAAATTTAAAAATTTAAATACTAAATTTTAAAAATTTAAACATTAAATCTTTAAATTTTAAAATTTATATACTAAATTTTAAAAATTTAATTATTAAAATTTTAAATTTTAAAATTTAAAAATTTAAATTTTAAAATTTAAAAATTTAAATACTAAATTTTAAAAATTTAATTAGTAAAAATTTAAATTTTAAAATTTAAAAACTTAAATAGTAAATTTTAAAAATTTAATTATTAAAATTTTAAATTTTAAAGTTTAAAAATTTAAATTTAGAAATTTAAATTTAAAAATTTAAATTTTGAAATTTAAAAATTTAAATTTTAAAATTTAAAAATTTAAATAATAAATTTTAATAATTTAATTATTATAAATTTAAATTTAAAATTTAAATACTAAATTTTAAAAATTTAATTATTAAAACTTTAAATTTTAAAATTTAAAAATTTTAATACTAAATTTTAAAAATTTAATTATTAAAATTTTAAATTTTAAAGTTTAAAAATTTAAATTTAGAAATTTAAATTTAAAAATTTAAATTTTAAAATTTAAAAATTTAAATTTTAAAATTTAAAAATTTAAATACTAAATTTTAAAAATTTAATTATTAAAACTTTAAATTTTAAAATTTATAAATTTAATTACTAAATTTTAAAAATTTAATTATTAAAGTTTTAAATTTTAAAATTTAAAAATATAAATTTTAAAATTTAAAAATTTTAATACTATATTTTAAAAATTTAATTATTAAAATTTAAATTTTAAAATTTAAAAATTTAAATACTAAATTTTAAAACTTGAAATATTAAATCTTTAAATTTTAAAATTCAAAAATTTAAATACTAAATTTTAAAAATTTAATTATTAAAACTTTAAATTTTAAAATTTAAATATTTAAATTTTAAAATTTAAAAATTTAAAAATTTAATTATTAAAACTTTAAATTTTAAAATTTAAAAATTTAAATACTAAATTTTAAAAACTTAATTATTAAAATTTAAATTTTAAAATTTAAAAATTTAAAAATTTAAATACTAAATTTTAAAAATTTAAACATTAAATCTTTAAATTTTAAAATTTATATACTAAATTTTAAAAATTTAATTATTAAAATTTTAAATTTTAAAATTTAAAAATTTAAATTTTAAAATTTTAAAATTTAAATTTTAAAATTTAAAAATTTAAATACTAAATTTTAAAAATTTAATTATTAAAACTTTAAATTTTAAAATTTAAAAATTTAAATACCAAATTTTAAAAATTTAATTATTAAAGCTTTAAATTTTAAAATTTAAAAATTTAAATTTTAAAATTTAAAAATTTAAATACTAAATTTTAAAAATTTAATTATTAAAGCTTTAAATTATTAAAATTTTAAATTATTAAAATTTAAAAATTTAAAAATTTAAATACTAAATTTTAAAAATTTAAACATTAAATCTTTAAATTTTAAAATTTATATACTAAATTTTAAAAATTTAATTATTAAAATTTTAAATTTTAAAATTTAAAAATTTAAATTTTAAAATTTAAAAATTTAAATACTAAATTTTAAAAATTTAATTAGTAAAAATTTAAATTTTAAAATTTAAAAACTTAAATAGTAAATTTTAAAAATTTAATTATTAAAATTTTAAATTTTAAAGTTTAAAAATTTAAATTTAGAAATTTAAATTTAAAAATTTAAATTTTGAAATTTAAAAATTTAAATTTTAAAATTTAAAAATTTAAATAATAAATTTTAATAATTTAATTATTATAAATTTAAATTTTAAAATTTAAATACTAAATTTTAAAAATTTAATTATTAAAACTTTAAATTTTAAAATTTAAAAATTTTAATACTAAATTTTAAAAATTTAATTATTAAAATTTAAATTTTAAAATTTAAAAATTTAAATACTAAATTTTAAAAATTTAATTATTAAAACTTTAAATTTTAAAATTTAAAAATTTAATTACTAAATTTTAAAAATTTAATTATTAAAGCTTTAAATTTTAAAATTTAAAAATATAAATTTTAAAATTTAAAAATTTTAATACTATATTTTAAAAATTTAATTATTAAAACTTTAAATTTTAAAATTTAAAAATTTAAATACTAAATTTTAAAAATTTAATTATTAAAATTTAAATTTTAAAATTTAAAAATTTAAAAATTTAAATACTAAATTTTAAAAATTTAATTATTAAAACTTTAAATTTTAAAATTTAAAAATTTAAATACCAAATTTTAAAAATTTAATTATTAAAGCTTTAAATTTTAAAATTTAAAAATTTAAAAATTTAATTATTAAAACTTTAAATTTTAAAATTTAAAAATTTAAATACTAAATTTTAAAAACTTAATTATTAAAATTTAAATTTTAAAATTTAAAAATTTAAAAATTTAAATACTAAATTTTAAAAATTTAAACATTAAATCTTTAAATTTTAAAATTTATATACTAAATTTTAAAAATTTAATTATTAAAATTTTAAATTTTAAAATTTAAAAATTTAAATTTTAAAATTTAAAAATTTAAATACTAAATTTTAAAAATTTAATTATTAAAACTTTAAATTTTAAAATTTAAAAATTTAATTACTAAATTTTAAAAATTTAATTATTAAAGCTTTAAATTTTAAAATTTAAAAATATAAATTTTAAAATTTAAAAATTTTAATACTATATTTTAAAAATTTAATTATTAAAATTTAAATTTTAAAATTTAAAAATTTAAATACTAAATTTTAAAACTTGAAATATTAAATCTTTAAATTTTAAAATTCCAAAATTTAAATACTAAATTTTAAAAATTTAATTATTAAAACTTTAAATTTTAAAATTTAAAAATTTAAATTTTAAAATTTAAAAATTTAAAAATTTAAATACAAAATTTTAAAAATTTAATTATTAAAACTTTAAATTTTAAAATTTAAAAATTTAAATACTAAATTTTAAAAATTTAATTATTAAAATTTAAATTTTAAAATTTAAAAATTTAAAAATTTAAATACTAAATTTTAAAAATTTAATTATTAAAACTTTAAATTTTAAAATTTAAAAATTTAAAAATTTAATTATTAAAACTTTAAATTTTAAAATTTAAAAATTTAAATACTAAATTTTAAAAACTTAATTATTAAAATTTAAATTTTAAAATTTAAAAATTTAAAAATTTAAATACTAAATTTTAAAAATTTAAACATTAAATCTTTAAATTTTAAAATTTATATACTAAATTTTAAAAATTTAATTATTAAAATTTTAAATTTTAAAATTTAAAAATTTAAATTTTAAAATTTAAAAATTTAAATTTTAAAATTTAAAAATTTAAATACTAAATTTTAAAAATTTAATTATTAAAACTTTAAATTTTAAAATTTAAAAATTTAAATACCAAATTTTAAAAATTTAATTATTAAAGCTTTAAATTTTAAAATTTAAAAATTTAAATTTTAAAATTTAAAAATTTAAATACTAAATTTTAAAAATTTAATTATTAAAACTTTAAATTTTAAAATTTAAAAATTTAAAAATTTAATTATTAAAACTTTAAATTTTAAAATTTAAAAATTTAAATACTAAATTTTAAAAACTTAATTATTAAAATTTAAATTTTAAAATTTAAAAATTTAAATACTAAATTTTAAAAATTTAATTATTAAAACTTTAAATTTTAAAATTTAAAAATTTAAAAATTTAATTATTAAAACTTTAAATTTTAAAATTTAAAAATTTAAATACTAAATTTTAAAAACTTAATTATTAAAATTTAAATTTTAAAATTTAAAAATTTAAAAATTTAAATACTAAATTTTAAAAATTTAAACATTAAATCTTTAAATTTTAAAATTTATATACTAAATTTTAAAAATTTAATTATTAAAATTTTAAATTTTAAAATTTAAAAATTTAAATTTTAAAATTTAAAAATTTAAATACTAAATTTTAAAAATTTAATTAGTAAAAATTTAAATTTTAAAATTTAAAAACTTAAATAGTAAATTTTAAAAATTTAATTATTAAAACTTTAAATTTTAAAATTTAAAAATTTTAATACTAAATTTTAAAAATTTAATTATTAAAATTTAAATTTTAAAATTTAAAAATTTAAATACTAAATTTTAAAAATTTAATTATTAAAACTTTAAATTTTAAAATTTAAAAATTTAATTACTAAATTTTAAAAATTTAATTATTAAAGCTTTAAATTTTAAAATTTAAAAATATAAATTTTAAAATTTAAAAATTTTAATACTATATTTTAAAAATTTAATTATTAAAATTTAAATTTTAAAATTTAAAAATTTAAATACTAAATTTTAAAACTTGAAATATTAAATCTTTAAATTTTAAAATTCAAAAATTTAAATACTAAATTTTAAAAATTTAATTATTAAAACTTTAAATTTTAAAATTTAAAAATTTAAATTTTAAAATTTAAAAATTTAAAAATTTAAATACAAAATTTTAAAAATTTAATTATTAAAACTTTAAATTTTAAAATTTAAAAATTTAAATACTAAATTTTAAAAATTCAATTATTAAAATTTAAATTTTAAAATTTAAAAATTTAAAAATTTAAATACTAAATTTTAAAAATTTAATTATTAAAACTTTAAATTTTAAAATTTAAAAATTTAAAAATTTAATTATTAACACTTTAAATTTTAAAATTTAAAAATTTAAATACTAAATTTTAAAAACTTAATTATTAAAATTTAAATTTTAAAATTTAAAAATTTAAAAATTTAAATACTAAATTTTAAAAATTTAAACATTAAATCTTTAAATTTTAAAATTTATATACTAAATTTTAAAAATTTAATTATTAAAATTTTAAATTTTAAAATTTAAAAATTTAAATTTTAAAATTTAAAAATTTAAATTTTAAAATTTAAAAATTTAAATACTAAATTTTAAAAATTTAATTATTAAAACTTTAAATTTTAAAATTTAAAAATTTAAATACCAAATTTTAAAAATTTAATTATTAAAGCTTTAAATTTTAAAATTTAAAAATTTAAATTTTAAAATTTAAAAATTTAAATACTAAATTTTAAAAATTTAATTATTAAAACTTTAAATTTTAAAATTTAAAAATTTAAAAATTTAATTATTAAAACTTTAAATTTTAAAATTTAAAAATTTAAATACTAAATTTTAAAAACTTAATTATTAAAATTTAAATTTTAAAATTTAAAAATTTAAAAATTTAAATACTAAATTTTAAAAATTTAAACATTAAATCTTTAAATTTTAAAATTTATATACTAAATTTTAAAAATTTAATTATTAAAATTTTAAATTTTAAAATTTAAAAATTTAAATTTTAAAATTTAAAAATTTAAATACTAAATTTTAAAAATTTAATTAGTAAAAATTTAAATTTTAAAATTTAAAAACTTAAATAGTAAATTTTAAAAATTTAATTATTAAAATTTTAAATTTTAAAGTTTAAAAATTTAAATTTAGAAATTTAAATTTAAAAATTTAAATTTTGAAATTTAAAAATTTAAATTTTAAAATTTAAAAATTTAAATAATAAATTTTAATAATTTAATTATTATAAATTTAAATTTAAAATTTAAATACTAAATTTTAAAAATTTAATTATTAAAACTTTAAATTTTAAAATTTAAAAATTTTAATACTAAATTTTAAAAATTTAATTATTAAAATTTTAAATTTTAAAGTTTAAAAATTTAAATTTAGAAATTTAAATTTAAAAATTTAAATTTTAAAATTTAAAAATTTAAATTTTAAAATTTAAAAATTTAAATTTTAAAATTTAAAAATTTAAATACTAAATTTTAAAAATTTAATTATTAAAACTTTAAATTTTAAAATTTATAAATTTAATTACTAAATTTTAAAAATTTAATTATTAAAGCTTTAAATTTTAAAATTTAAAAATATAAATTTTAAAATTTAAAAATTTTAATACTATATTTTAAAAATTTAATTATTAAAATTTAAATTTTAAAATTTAAAAATTTAAATACTAAATTTTAAAACTTGAAATATTAAATCTTTAAATTTTAAAATTCAAAAATTTAAATACTAAATTTTAAAAATTTAATTATTAAAACTTTAAATTTTAAAATTTAAATATTTAAATTTTAAAATTTAAAAATTTAAAAATTTAATTATTAAAACTTTAAATTTTAAAATTTAAAAATTTAAATACTAAATTTTAAAAACTTAATTATTAAAATTTAAATTTTAAAATTTAAAAATTTAAAAATTTAAATACTAAATTTTAAAAATTTAAACATTAAATCTTTAAATTTTAAAATTTATATACTAAATTTTAAAAATTTAATTATTAAAATTTTAAATTTTAAAATTTAAAAATTTAAATTTTAAAATTTAAAAATTTAAATACTAAATTTTAAAAATTTAATTAGTAAAAATTTAAATTTTAAAATTTAAAAACTTAAATAGTAAATTTTAAAAATTTAATTATTAAAATTTTAAATTTTAAAGTTTAAAAATTTAAATTTAGAAATTTAAATTTTAAAATTTAAATTTTGAAATTTAAAAATTTAAATTTTAAAATTTAAAAATTTAAATAATAAATTTTAATAATTTAATTATTATAAATTTAAATTTTAAAATTTAAATACTAAATTTTAAAAATTTAATTATTAAAACTTTAAATTTTAAAATTTAAAAATTTTAATACTAAATTTTAAAAATTTAATTATTAAAATTTAAATTTTAAAATTTAAAAATTTAAATACTAAATTTTAAAAATTTAATTATTAAAACTTTAAATTTTAAAATTTAAAAATTTAATTACTAAATTTTAAAAATTTAATTATTAAAGCTTTAAATTTTAAAATTTAAAAATATAAATTTTAAAATTTAAAAATTTTAATACTATATTTTAAAAATTTAATTATTAAAATTTAAATTTTAAAATTTAAAAATTTAAATACTAAATTTTAAAACTTGAAATATTAAATCTTTAAATTTTAAAATTCAAAAATTTAAATACTAAATTTTAAAAATTTAATTATTAAAACTTTAAATTTTAAAATTTAAAAATTTAAATTTTAAAATTTAAAAATTTAAAAATTTAAATACAAAATTTTAAAAATTTAATTATTAAAACTTTAAATTTTAAAATTTAAAAATTTAAATACTAAATTTTAAAAATTTAATTATTAAAATTTAAATTTTAAAATTTAAAAATTTAAAAATTTAAATACTAAATTTTAAAAATTTAATTATTAAAACTTTAAATTTTAAAATTTAAAAATTTAAATACCAAATTTTAAAAATTTAATTATTAAAGCTTTAAATTTTAAAATTTAAAAATTTAAATTTTAAAATTTAAAAATTTAAATACTAAATTTTAAAAATTTAATTATTAAAACTTTAAATTTTAAAATTTAAAAATTTAAAAATTTAATTATTAAAACTTTAAATTTTAAAATTTAAAAATTTAAATACTAAATTTTAAAAACTTAATTATTAAAATTTAAATTTTAAAATTTAAAAATTTAAAAATTTAAATACTAAATTTTAAAAATTTAAACATTAAATCTTTAAATTTTAAAATTTATATACTAAATTTTAAAAATTTAATTATTAAAATTTTAAATTTTAAAATTTAAAAATTTAAATTTTAAAATTTAAAAATTTAAATACTAAATTTTAAAAATTTAATTATTAAAACTTTAAATTTTAAAATTTAAAAATTTAATTACTAAATTTTAAAAATTTAATTATTAAAGCTTTAAATTTTAAAATTTAAAAATATAAATTTTAAAATTTAAAAATTTTAATACTATATTTTAAAAATTTAATTATTAAAATTTAAATTTTAAAATTTAAAAATTTAAATACTAAATTTTAAAACTTGAAATATTAAATCTTTAAATTTTAAAATTCCAAAATTTAAATACTAAATTTTAAAAATTTAATTATTAAAACTTTAAATTTTAAAATTTAAAAATTTAAATTTTAAAATTTAAAAATTTAAAAATTTAAATACAAAATTTTAAAAATTTAATTATTAAAACTTTAAATTTTAAAATTTAAAAATTTAAATACTAAATTTTAAAAATTTAATTATTAAAATTTAAATTTTAAAATTTAAAAATTTAAAAATTTAAATACTAAATTTTAAAAATTTAATTATTAAAACTTTAAATTTTAAAATTTAAAAATTTAAAAATTTAATTATTAAAACTTTAAATTTTAAAATTTAAAAATTTAAATACTAAATTTTAAAAACTTAATTATTAAAATTTAAATTTTAAAATTTAAAAATTTAAAAATTTAAATACTAAATTTTAAAAATTTAAACATTAAATCTTTAAATTTTAAAATTTATATACTAAATTTTAAAAATTTAATTATTAAAATTTTAAATTTTAAAATTTAAAAATTTAAATTTTAAAATTTAAAAATTTAAATTTTAAAATTTAAAAATTTAAATACTAAATTTTAAAAATTTAATTATTAAAACTTTAAATTTTAAAATTTAAAAATTTAAATACCAAATTTTAAAAATTTAATTATTAAAGCTTTAAATTTTAAAATTTAAAAATTTAAATTTTAAAATTTAAAAATTTAAATACTAAATTTTAAAAATTTAATTATTAAAACTTTAAATTTTAAAATTTAAAAATTTAAAAATTTAATTATTAAAACTTTAAATTTTAAAATTTAAAAATTTAAATACTAAATTTTAAAAACTTAATTATTAAAATTTAAATTTTAAAATTTAAAAATTTAAATACTAAATTTTAAAAATTTAATTATTAAAACTTTAAATTTTAAAATTTAAAAATTTAAAAATTTAATTATTAAAACTTTAAATTTTAAAATTTAAAAATTTAAATACTAAATTTTAAAAACTTAATTATTAAAATTTAAATTTTAAAATTTAAAAATTTAAAAATTTAAATACTAAATTTTAAAAATTTAAACATTAAATCTTTAAATTTTAAAATTTATATACTAAATTTTAAAAATTTAATTATTAAAATTTTAAATTTTAAAATTTAAAAATTTAAATTTTAAAATTTAAAAATTTAAATACTAAATTTTAAAAATTTAATTAGTAAAAATTTAAATTTTAAAATTTAAAAACTTAAATAGTAAATTTTAAAAATTTAATTATTAAAATTTTAAATTTTAAAGTTTAAAAATTTAAATTTAGAAATTTAAATTTAAAAATTTAAATTTTGAAATTTAAAAATCTAAATTTTAAAATTTAAAAATTTAAATAATAAATTTTAATAATTTAATTATTATAAATTTAAATTTTAAAATTTAAATACTAAATTTTAAAAATTTAATTATTAAAACTTTAAATTTTAAAATTTAAAAATTTTAATACTAAATTTTAAAAATTTAATTATTAAAATTTAAATTTTAAAATTTAAAAATTTAAATACTAAATTTTAAAAATTTAATTATTAAAACTTTAAATTTTAAAATTTAAAAATTTAATTACTAAATTTTAAAAATTTAATTATTAAAGCTTTAAATTTTAAAATTTAAAAATATAAATTTTAAAATTTAAAAATTTTAATACTATATTTTAAAAATTTAATTATTAAAATTTAAATTTTAAAATTTAAAAATTTAAATACTAAATTTTAAAACTTGAAATATTAAATCTTTAAATTTTAAAATTCAAAAATTTAAATACTAAATTTTAAAAATTTAATTATTAAAACTTTAAATTTTAAAATTTAAAAATTTAAATTTTAAAATTTAAAAATTTAAAAATTTAAATACAAAATTTTAAAAATTTAATTATTAAAACTTTAAATTTTAAAATTTAAAAATTTAAATACTAAATTTTAAAAATTTAATTATTAAAATTTAAATTTTAAAATTTAAAAATTTAAAAATTTAAATACTAAATTTTAAAAATTTAATTATTAAAACTTTAAATTTTAAAATTTAAAAATTTAAAAATTTAATTATTAAAACTTTAAATTTTAAAATTTAAAAATTTAAATACTAAATTTTAAAAACTTAATTATTAAAATTTAAATTTTAAAATTTAAAAATTTAAAAATTTAAATACTAAATTTTAAAAATTTAAACATTAAATCTTTAAATTTTAAAATTTATATACTAAATTTTAAAAATTTAATTATTAAAATTTTAAATTTTAAAATTTAAAAATTTAAATTTTAAAATTTAAAAATTTAAATTTTAAAATTTAAAAATTTAAATACTAAATTTTAAAAATTTAATTATTAAAACTTTAAATTTTAAAATTTAAAAATTTAAATACCAAATTTTAAAAATTTAATTATTAAAGCTTTAAATTTTAAAATTTAAAAATTTAAATTTTAAAATTTAAAAATTTAAATACTAAATTTTAAAAATTTAATTATTAAAACTTTAAATTTTAAAATTTAAAAATTTAAAAATTTAATTATTAAAACTTTAAATTTTAAAATTTAAAAATTTAAATACTAAATTTTAAAAACTTAATTATTAAAATTTAAATTTTAAAATTTAAAAATTTAAATACTAAATTTTAAAAATTTAATTATTAAAACTTTAAATTTTAAAATTTAAAAATTTAAAAATTTAATTATTAAAACTTTAAATTTTAAAATTTAAAAATTTAAATACTAAATTTTAAAAACTTAATTATTAAAATTTAAATTTTAAAATTTAAAAATTTAAAAATTTAAATACTAAATTTTAAAAATTTAAACATTAAATCTTTAAATTTTAAAATTTATATACTAAATTTTAAAAATTTAATTATTAAAATTTTAAATTTTAAAATTTAAAAATTTAAATTTTAAAATTTAAAAATTTAAATACTAAATTTTAAAAATTTAATTAGTAAAAATTTAAATTTTAAAATTTAAAAACTTAAATAGTTAAATTTAAAAATTTAATTATTAAAATTTTAAATTTTAAAGTTTAAAAATTTAAATTTAGAAATTTAAATTTAAAAATTTAAATTTTGAAATTTAAAAATTTAAATTTTAAAATTTAAAAATTTAAATAATAAATTTTAATAATTTAATTATTATAAATTTAAGTTTTAAAATTTAAATACTAAATTTTAAAAATTTAATTATTAAAACTTTAAATTTTAAAATTTAAAAATTTTAATACTAAATTTTAAAAATTTAATTATTAAAATTTAAATTTTAAAATTTAAAAATTTAAATACTAAATTTTAAAAATTTAATTATTAAAACTTTAAATTTTAAAATTTAAAAATTTAATTACTAAATTTTAAAAATTTAATTATTAAAGCTTTAAATTTTAAAATTTAAAAATATAAATTTTAAAATTTAAAAATTTTAATACTATATTTTAAAAATTTAATTATTAAAATTTAAATTTTAAAATTTAAAAATTTAAATACTAAATTTTAAAACTTGAAATATTAAATCTTTAAATTTTAAAATTCAAAAATTTAAATACTAAATTTTAAAAATTTAATTATTAAAACTTTAAATTTTAAAATTTAAAAATTTAAATTTTAAAATTTAAAAATTTAAAAATTTAAATACAAAATTTTAAAAATTTAATTATTAAAACTTTAAATTTTAAAATTTAAAAATTTAAATACTAAATTTTAAAAATTTAATTATTAAAATTTAAATTTTAAAATTTAAAAATTTAAAAATTTAAATACTAAATTTTAAAAATTTAATTATTAAAACTTTAAATTTTAAAATTTAAAAATTTAAAAATTTAATTATTAAAACTTTAAATTTTAAAATTTAAAAATTTAAATACTAAATTTTAAAAACTTAATTATTAAAATTTAAATTTTAAAATTTAAAAATTTAAAAATTTAAATACTAAATTTTAAAAATTTAAACATTAAATCTTTAAATTTTAAAATTTATATACTAAATTTTAAAAATTTAATTATTAAAATTTTAAATTTTAAAATTTAAAAATTTAAATTTTAAAATTTAAAAATTTAAATTTTAAAATTTAAAAATTTAAATACTAAATTTTAAAAATTTAATTATTAAAACTTTAAATTTTAAAATTTAAAAATTTAAATACCAAATTTTAAAAATTTAATTATTAAAGCTTTAAATTTTAAAATTTAAAAATTTAAATTTTAAAATTTAAAAATTTAAATACTAAATTTTAAAAATTTAATTATTAAAACTTTAAATTTTAAAATTTAAAAATTTAAAAATTTAATTATTAAAACTTTAAATTTTAAAATTTAAAAATTTAAATACTAAATTTTAAAAACTTAATTATTAAAATTTAAATTTTAAAATTTAAAAATTTAAAAATTTAAATACTAAATTTTAAAAATTTAAACATTAAATCTTTAAATTTTAAAATTTATATACTAAATTTTAAAAATTTAATTATTAAAATTTTAAATTTTAAAATTTAAAAATTTAAATTTTAAAATTTAAAAATTTAAATACTAAATTTTAAAAATTTAATTAGTAAAAATTTAAATTTTAAAATTTAAAAACTTAAATAGTAAATTTTAAAAATTTAATTATTAAAATTTTAAATTTTAAAGTTTAAAAATTTAAATTTAGAAATTTAAATTTAAAAATTTAAATTTTGAAATTTAAAAATTTAAATTTTAAAATTTAAAAATTTAAATAATAAATTTTAATAATTTAATTATTATAAATTTAAATTTTAAAATTTAAATACTAAATTTTAAAAATTTAATTATTAAAACTTTAAATTTTAAAATTTAAAAATTTTAATACTAAATTTTAAAAATTTAATTATTAAAATTTAAATTTTAAAATTTAAAAATTTAAATACTAAATTTTAAAAATTTAATTATTAAAACTTTAAATTTTAAAATTTAAAAATTTAAATAATAAATTTTAAAAATTTAATTATATAAACTTTAAATTTTAAAATTTAAAAATTTAAATATTAATTTTAAAAATTTAATTATTAAAATTTTAAATTTTAAAATTTAAAAATTTAAATTTAAAAATTTAAATACTAAATTTTAAAAATTTAATTATTAAATCTTTAAATTTTAAAATTTAAAAATTTAAATAATAAATTTAAAAAATTTAATTATTAAAACTTTAAATTTTAAAATTTAAAAATTTTAATACTAAATTATAAAAATTTAATTATTAAAATTTAAATTTTAAAATTTAAAAATTTAAATACTATATTTTAAAAATTTAATTATTAAATCTTTAAATTTTAAAATTTAAAAATTTAAATAATAAATTTTAAAAATTTAATTATTAAAACTTTAAATTTTAAAATTTAAAAATTTTAATACTAAATTTTAAAAATTTAATTATTAAAATTTAAATTTTAAAATTTAAAAATTTAAATACTAAATTTTAAAACTTGAAATATTAAATCTTTAAATTTTAAAATTTAAAAATTTAAATACTAAATTTTAAAAATTTAATTATTAAAACTTTAAATTTTAAAATTTAAAAATTTAAATACTAAATTTTAAAAATTTAATTATTAAAACTTTAAACTTTAAAATTTAAAAATTTAAATACTAAATTTTAAAAATTTAAATATTAAAACTTTAAATTATAAAATTTAAAAATTTAAATACTAAATTTTAAAAATTTAATTATTAAAATTTTAAATTTTAAACTTTAAAAATTTAAATTTTAAAATTTAAAAATTTAAATACTAAATTTTAAAAATTTAATTATTAAAACTTTAAATTTTAAAATTTAAAAATTTAAATACTAAATTTTAAAAATTTAATTATTAAAGCTTTAAATTTTAAAATTTAAAAATTTTAATACTAAATTTTAAAAATTTAATTATTAAAATTTAAATTTTAAAATTTAAAAATTTAAATACTAAATTTTAAAACTTGAAATATTAAATCTTTAAATTTTAAAATTTAAAAATTTAAATACTAAATTTTAAAAATTTAATTATTAAAACTTTAAATTTTAAAATTTAAAAATTTAAATACTAAATTTTAAAAATTTAATTATTAAAACTTTAAACTTTAATATTTAAAAATTTAAATACTAAATTTTAAAAATTTAAATATTAAAACTTTAAATTATAAAATTAAAAAACTTAAATACTAAATTTTAAAAATTTAAATACTAAATTTTAAAAATTTAATTATTAAAACTTTAAATTTGAAAATTTAAAAATTTAAATACCAAATATTAAAAATTTAAATATTAAATCTTTGAATTTTAAAATTTAAAAATTTAAATACTAAATTTTAAAAATTTAATTATTAAAATTTTAAATTTTAAAATTTAAAAATTTAAATTTTAAAATTTAAAAATTTAAATACTAAATTTTAAAAATTTAATTATTAAAACTTTAAATTTTAAAATTTAAAAATTTAATTACTAAATTTTAAAAATTTAATTATTAAAGCTTTAAATTTTAAAATTTAAAAATATAAATTTTAAAATTTAAAAATTTTAATACTATATTTTAAAAATTTAATTATTAAAATTTAAATTTTAAAATTTAAAAATTTAAATACTAAATTTTAAAACTTGAAATATTAAATCTTTAAATTTTAAAATTCAAAAATTTAAATACTAAATTTTAAAAATTTAATTATTAAAACTTTAAATTTTAAAATTTAAAAATTTAAATTTTAAAATTTAAAAATTTAAAAATTTAAATACAAAATTTTAAAAATTTAATTATTAAAACTTTAAATTTTAAAATTTAAAAATTTAAATACTAAATTTTAAAAATTTAATTATTAAAATTTAAATTTTAAAATTTAAAAATTTAAAAATTTAAATACTAAATTTTAAAAATTTAATTATTAAAACTTTAAATTTTAAAATTTAAATACTAAATTTTAAAAATTTAATTATTAAAACTTTAAATTTTAAAATTTAAAAATTTTAATACTAAATTTTAAAAATTTAATTATTAAAATTTAAACTTTAAAATTTAAAAATTTAAATACTAAATTTTAAAAATTTAATTATTAAAACTTTAAATTTTAAAATTTAAAAATTTAAATAATAAATTTTAAAAATTTAATTATTTAAACTTTAAATTTTAAAATATAAAAATTTAAATACAAATTTTAAAAATTTAATTATTAAAATTTTAAATTTTAAAATTTAAAAATTTAAATACTAAATTTTAAAACTTGAAATATTAAATCTTTAAATTTTAAAATTTAAAAATTTAAATACTAAATTTTAAAAATTTAATTATTAAAACTTTAAATTTTAAAATTTAAAAATTTAAATACTAAATTTTAAAAATTTAATTATTAAAACTTTAAATTATAAAATTTATAAATTTAAATACTAAATTTTAAAAATTTAAATACTAAATTTTAAAAATTTAATTATTAAAACTTTAAATTTGAAAATTTAAAAATTTAAATACTAAATTTTAAAAATTTAAATATTAAATCTTTGAATTTTAAAATTTAAAAATTTAAATACTACATTTTAAAAATTTAATTATTAAAATTTTAAATTTTAAAATTTAAAAATTTAAATTTTAAAATTTAAAAATTTAAATACTAAATTTTAAAAATTTAATTATTAAAACTTTAAATTTTAAAATTTAAAAATTTAAATACCAAATTTTAAAAATTTAATTATTAAAGCTTTAAATTTTAAAATTTAAAAATTTAAATTTTAAAATTTAAAAATTTAAATACTAAATTTTAAAAATTTAATTATTAAAACTTTAAATTTTAAAATTTAAAAATTTAAAAATTTAATTATTAAAACTTTAAATTTTAAAATTTAAAAATTTAAATACTAAATTTTAAAAACTTAATTATTAAAACTTAAATTTTAAAATTTAAAAATTTAAAAATTTAAATACTAAATTTTAAAAATTTAATTAGTAAAAATTTAAATTTTAAAATTTAAAAACTTAAATAGTAAATTTTAAAAATTTAATTATTAAAATTTTAAATTTTAAAGTTTAAAAATTTAAATTTAGAAATTTAAATTTAAAAATTTAAATTTTGAAATTTAAAAATTTAAATTTTAAAATTTAAAAATTTAAATAATAAATTTTAAAAATTTAATTATTATAACTTTAAATTTTAAAATTTAAATACTAAATTTTAAAAATTTAATTATTAAAACTTTAAATTTTAAAATTTAAAAATTTTAATACTAAATTTTAAAAATTTAATTATTAAAACTTTAAATTTTAAAATTTAAAAATTTAATTACTAAATTTTAAAAATTTAATTATTAAAGCTTTAAATTTTAAAATTTAAAAATATAAATTTTAAAATTTAAAAATTTTAATACTATATTTTAAAAATTTAATTATTAAAATTTAAATTTTAAAATTTAAAAATTTAAATACTAAATTTTAAAACTTGAAATATTAAATCTTTAAATTTTAAAATTCAAAAATTTAAATACTAAATTTTAAAAATTTAATTATTAAAACTTTAAATTTTAAAATTTAAAAATTTAAATTTTAAAATTTAAAAATTTAAATTTTAAAATTTAAAAATTTAAATACTAAATTTTAAAAATTTAATTATTAAAACTTTAAATTTTAAAATTTAAAAATTTAAATACTAAATTTTAAAAATTTAATTATTAAAATTTAAATTTTAAAATTTAAAAATTTAAAAATTTAAATACTAAATTTTAAAAATTTAAACATTAAATCTTTAAATTTTAAAATTTATATACTAAATTTTAAAAATTTAATTATTAAAATTTTAAATTTTAAAATTTAAAAATTTAAATTTTAAAAGTTAAATATTTAAATACTAAATTTTAAAAATTTAATTATTAAAACTTTAAATTTTAAAATTTAAATACTAAATTTTAAAAATTTAATTATTAAAACTTTAAATTTTAAAATTTAAAAATTTAAATAATAAATTTTAAAAATTTAATTATTTAAACTTTAAATTTTAAAATATAAAAATTTAAATACAAATTTTAAAAATTTAATTATTAAAATTTTAAATTTTAAAATTTAAAAATTTAAATACTAAATTTTAAAAATTTAATTATTAAATCTTTAAATTTTAAAATTTAAAAATTTAAATAATAAATTTTAAAAATTTAATTATTAAAACTTTAAATTTTAAAATTTAAAAATTTTAATACTAAATTTTAAAAATTTAATTATTAAAATTTAAATTTTAAAATTTAAAAATTTAAATACTAAATTTTAAAACTTGAAATATTAAATCTTTAAATTTTAAAATTTAAAAATTTAAATACTAAATTTTAAAAATTTAAATATTAAATCTTTGAATTTTAAAATTTAAAAATTTAAATACTACATTTTAAAAATTTAATTATTAAAATTTTAAATTTTAAAATTTAAAAATTTAAATTTTAAAATTTAAAAATTTAAATACTAAATTTTAAAAATTTAATTATTAAAACTTTAAATTTTAAAATTTAAAAATTTAATTACTAAATTTTAAAAATTTAATTATTAAAGCTTTAAATTTTAAAATTTAAAAATATAAATTTTAAAATTTAAAAATTTTAATACTATATTTTAAAAATTTAATTATTAAAATTTAAATTTTAAAATTTAAAAATTTAAATACTAAATTTTAAAACTTGAAATATTAAATCTTTAAATTTTAAAATTCAAAAATTTAAATACTAAATTTTAAAAATTTAATTATTAAAACTTTAAATTTTAAAATTTAAAAATTTAAATTTTAAAATTTAAAAATTTAAATTTTAAAATTTAAAAATTTAAATACTAAATTTTAAAAATTTAATTATTAAAATTTAAATTTTAAAATTTAAAAATTTAAAAATTTAAATACTAAATTTTAAAAATTTAAACATTAAATCTTTAAATTTTAAAATTTATATACTAAATTTTAAAAATTTAATTATTAAAATTTTAAATTTTAAAATTTAAAAATTTAAATTTTAAAAGTTAAATATTTAAATACTAAATTTTAAAAATTTAATTATTAAAACTTTAAATTTTAAAATTTAAATACTAAATTTTAAAAATTTAATTATTAAAACTTTAAATTTTAAAATTTAAAAATTTTAATACTAAATTTTAAAAATTTAATTATTAAAATTTAAACTTTAAAATTTAAAAATTTAAATACTAAATTTTAAAAATTTAATTATTAAAACTTTAAATTTTAAAATTTAAAAATTTAAATAATAAATTTTAAAAATTTAATTATTTAAACTTTAAATTTTAAAATATAAAAATTTAAATACAAATTTTAAAAATTTAATTATTAAAATTTTAAATTTTAAAATTTAAAAATTTAAATACTAAATTTTAAAAATTTAATTATTAAATCTTTAAATTTTAAAATTTAAAAATTTAAATAATAAATTTTAAAAATTTAATTATTAAAACTTTAAATTTTATAATTTAAAAATTTTAATACTAAATTTTAAAAATTTAATTATTAAAATTTAAATTTTAAAATTTAAAAATTTAAATACTAAATTTTAAAACTTGAAATATTAAATCTTTAAATTTTAAAATTTAAAAATTTAAATACTAAATTTTAAAAATTTAATTATTAAAACTTTAAATTTTAAAATTTAAAAATTTAAATACTAAATTTTAAAAATTTAATTATTAAAACTTTAAACTTTAATATTTAAAAATTTAAATACTAAATTTTAAAAATTTAAATATTAAAACTTTAAATTATAAAATTTAAAAATTTAAATACTAAATTTTAAAAATTTAAATACTAAATTTTAAAAATTTAATTATTAAAACTTTAAATTTGAAAATTTAAAAATTTAAATACTAAATTTTAAAAATTTAAATATTAAATCTTTGAATTTTAAAATTTAAAAATTTAAATACTACATTTTAAAAATTTAATTATTAAAATTTTAAATTTTAAAATTTAAAAATTTAAATTTTAAAATTTAAAAATTTAAATACTAAATTTTAAAAATTTAATTATTAAAACTTTAAATTTTAAAATTTAAAAATTTAAATACCAAATTTTAAAAATTTAATTATTAAAGCTTTAAATTTTAAAATTTAAAAATTTAAATTTTAAAATTTAAAAATTTAAATACTAAATTTTAAAAATTTAATTATTAAAACTTTAAATTTTAAAATTTAAAAATTTAATTATTAAAACTTTAAATTTTAAAATTTAAAAATTTAAATACTAAATTTTAAAAACTTAATTATTAAAATTTAAATTTTAAAATTTAAAAATTTAAAAATTTAAATACTAAATTTTAAAAATTTAAACATTAAATCTTTAAATTTTAAAATTTATATACTAAATTTTGAAAATTTAATTATTAAAATTTTAAATTTTAAAATTTAAAAATTTAAATTTTAAAATTTAAAAATTTAAATACTAAATTTTAAAAATTTAATTAGTAAAAATATAAATTTTAAAATTTAAAAACTTAAATAGTAAATTTTAAAAATTTAATTATTAAAATTTTAAATTTTAAAGTTTAAAAATTTAAATTTAGAAATTTAAATTTAAAAATTTAAATTTTGAAATTTAAAAATTTAAATTTTAAAATTTAAAAATTTAAATAATAAATTTTAATAATTTAATTATTATAAATTTAAATTTTAAAATTTAAATACTAAATTTTAAAAATTTAATTATTAAAACTTTAAATTTTAAAATTTAAAAATTTTAATGCTAAATTTTAAAAATTTAATTATTAAAATTTAAATTTTAAAATTTAAAAATTTAAATACTAAATTTTAAAAATTTAATTATTAAAACTTTAAATTTTAAAATTTAAAAATTTAAATAATAAATTTTAAAAATTTAATTATATAAACTTTAAATTTTAAAATTTAAAAATTTAAATACAAATTTTAAAAATTTAATTATTAAAATTTTAAATTTTAAAATTTAAAAATTTAAATTTAAAAATTTAAATACTAAATTTTAAAAATTTAATTATTAAATCTTTAAATTTTAAAATTTAAAAATTTAAATAATAAATTTAAAAAATTTAATTATTAAAACTTTAAATTTTAAAATTTAAAAAGTTTAATACTAAATTTTAAAAATTTAATTATTAAAATTTAAATTTTAAAATTTAAAAATTTAAATACTATATTTTAAAAATTTAATTATTAAATCTTTAAATTTTAAAATTTAAAAATTTAAATAATAAATTTTAAAAATTTAATTATTAAAACTTTAAATTTTAAAATTTAAAAATTTTAATACTAAATTTTAAAAATTTAATTATTAAAATTTAAATTTTAAAATTTAAAAATTTAAATACTAAATTTTAAAACTTGAAATATTAAATCTTTAAATTTTAAAATTCAAAAATTTAAATACTAAATTTTAAAAATTTAATTATTAAAACTTTAAATTTTAAAATTTAAAAATTTAAATTTTAAAATTTAAAAATTTAAATTTTAAAATTTAAAAATTTAAATACTAAATTTTAAAAATTTAATTATTAAAATTTAAATTTTAAAATTTAAAAATTTAAAAATTTAAATCCTAAATTTTAAAAATTTAAACATTAAATCTTTAAATTTTAAAATTTATATACTAAATTTTAAAAATTTAATTATTAAAATTTTAAATTTTAAAATTTAAAAATTTAAATTTTAAAAGTTAAATATTTAAATACTAAATTTTAAAAATTTAATTATTAAAACTTTAAATTTTAAAATTTAAATACTAAATTTTAAAAATTTAATTATTAAAACTTTAAATTTTAAAATTTAAAAATTTTAATACTAAATTTTAAAAATTTAATTATTAAAATTTAAACTTTAAAATTTAAAAATTTAAATACTAAATTTTAAAAATTTAATTATTAAAACTTTAAATTTTAAAATTTAAAAATTTAAATAATAAATTTTAAAAATTTAATTATTTAAACTTTAAATTTTAAAATATAAAAATTTAAATACAAATTTTAAAAATTTAATTATTAAAATTTTAAATTTTAAAATTTAAAAATTTAAATACTAAATTTTAAAAATTTAATTATTAAATCTTTAAATTTTAAAATTTAAAAATTTAAATACTAAATTTTAAAAATTTAATTATTAAAACTTTAAATTTTAAAATTTAAAAATTTAAATACTAAATTTTAAAAATTTAATTATTAAAACTTTAAACTTTAATATTTAAAAATTTAAATACTAAATTTTAAAAATTTAAATATTAAAACTTTAAATTATAAAATTTAAAAATTTAAATACTAAATTTTAAAAATTTAAATACTAAATTTTAAAAATTTAATTATTAAAACTTTAAATTTGAAAATTTAAAAATGTAAATACTAAATTTTAAAAATTTAAATATTAAATCTTTGAATTTTAAAATTTAAAAATTTAAATACTACATTTTAAAAATTTAATTATTAAAATTTTAAATTTTAAAATTTAAAAATTTAAATTTTAAAATTTAAAAATTTAAATACCAAATTTTAAAAATTTAATTATTAAAGCTTTAAATTTTAAAATTTAAAAATTTAAATTTTAAAATTTAAAAATTTAAATACTAAATTTTAAAAATTTAATTATTAAAACTTTAAATTTTAAAATTTAAAAATTTAAAAATTTAATTATTAAAACTTTAAATTTTAAAATTTAAAAATTTAAATACTAAATTTTAAAAACTTAATTATTAAAATTTAAATTTTAAAATTTAAAAATTTAAAAATTTAAATACTAAATTTTAAAAATTTAAACATTAAATCTTTAAATTTTAAAATTTATATACTAAATTTTAAAAATTTAATTATTAAAATTTTAAATTTTAAAATTTAAAAATTTAAATTTTAAAATTTAAAAACTTAAATAGTAAATTTTAAAAATTTAATTATTAAAATTTTAAATTTTAAAGTTTAAAAATTTAAATTTAGAAATATAAATTTAAAAATTTAAATTTTGAAATTTAAAAATTTAAATTTTAAAATTTAAAAATTTAAATAATAAATTTTAATAATTTAATTATTATAAATTTAAATTTTAAAATTTAAATACTAAATTTTAAAAATTTAATTATTAAAACTTTAAATTTTAAAATTTAAAAATTTTAATACTAAATTTTAAAAATTTAATTATTAAAATTTAAATTTTAAAATTTAAAAATTTAAATACTAAATTTTAAAAATTTAATTATTAAAACTTTAAATTTTAAAATTTAAAAATTTAAATAATAAATTTTAAAAATTTAATTATATAAACTTTAAATTTTAAAATTTAAAAATTTAAATACAAATTTTAAAAATTTAATTATTAAAATTTTAAATTTTAAAATTTAAAAATTTAAATTTAAAAATTTAAATACTAAATTTTAAAAATTTAATTATTAAATCTTTAAATTTTAAAATTTAAAAATTTAAATAATAAATTTAAAAAATTTAATTATTAAAACTTTAAATTTTAAAATTTAAAAAGTTTAATACTAAATTTTAAAAATTTAATTATTAAAATTTAAATTTTAAAATTTAAAAATTTAAATACTATATTTTAAAAATTTAATTATTAAATCTTTAAATTTTAAAATTTAAAAATTTAAATAATAAATTTTAAAAATTTAATTATTAAAACTTTAAATTTTAAAATTTAAAAATTTTAATACTAAATTTTAAAAATTTAATTATTAAAATTTAAATTTTAAAATTTAAAAATTTAAATACTAAATTTTAAAACTTGAAATATTAAATCTTTAAATTTTAAAATTTAAAAATTTAAATACTAAATTTTAAAAATTTAATTATTAAAACTTTAAATTTTAAAATTTAAAAATTTAAATACTAAATTTTAAAAATTTAATTATTAAAACTTTAAACTTTAAAATTTAAAAATTTAAATACTAAATTTTAAAAATTTAAATATTAAAACTTTAAATTATAAAATTTAAAAATTTAAATACTAAATTTTAAAAATTTAATTATTAAAATTTTAAATTTTAAACTTTAAAAATTTAAATTTTAAAATTTAAAAATTTAAATACTAAATTTTAAAAATTTAATTATTAAAACTTTAAACTTTAAAATTTAAAAATTTAAATACTAAATTTTAAAAATTTAAATATTAAAACTTTAAATTATAAAATTTAAAAATTTAAATACTAAATTTTAAAAATTTAATTATTAAAACTTTAAACTTTAAAATTTAAAAATTTAAATACTAAATTTTAAAAATTTAAATATTAAAACTTTAAATTATAAAATTTAAAAATTTAAATACTAAATTTTAAAAATTTAATTATTAAAATTTTAAATTTTAAACTTTAAAAATTTAAATTTTAAAATTTAAAAATTTAAATACTAAATTTTAAAAATTTAATTATTAAAACTTTTAATTTTAAAATTTAAAAATTTAAATACTAAATTTTAAAAATTTAATTATTAAAGCTTTAAATTTTAAAATTTAAAAATTTTAATACTAAATTTTAAAAATTTAATTATTAAAATTTAAATTTTAAAATTTAAAAATTTAAATACTAAATTTTAAAACTTGAAATATTAAATCTTTAAATTTTAAAATTTAAAAATTTAAATACTAAATTTTAAAAATTTAATTATTAAAACTTTAAATTTTAAAATTTAAAAATTTAAATACTAAATTTTAAAAATTTAATTATTAAAACTTTAAATTATAAAATTTAAAAACTTAAATACTAAATTTTAAAAATTTAAATGCTAAATTTTAAAAATTTAATTATTAAAACTTTAAATTTGAAAATTTAAAAATTTAAATACTAAATATTAAAAATTTAAATATTAAATCTTTGAATTTTAAAATTTAAAAATTTAAATACTAAATTTTAAAAATTTAATTATTAAAATTTTAAATTTTAAAATTTAAAAATTTAAATTTTAAAATTTAAAAATTTAAATACTAAATTTTAAAAATTTAATTATTAAAACTTTAAATTTTAAAATTTAAAAATTTAATTACTAAATTTTAAAAATTTAATTATTAAAGCTTTAAATTTTAAAATATAAAAATATAAATTTTAAAATTTAAAAATTTTAATACTATATTTTAAAAATTTAATTATTAAAATTTAAATTTTAAAATTTAAAAATTTAAATACTAAATTTTAAAACTTGAAATATTAAATCTTTAAATTTTAAAATTCAAAAATTTAAATACTAAATTTTAAAAATTTAATTATTAAAACTTTAAATTTTAAAATTTAAAAATTTAAATTTTAAAATTTAAAAATTTAAAAATTTAAATACAAAATTTTAAAAATTTAATTATTAAAACTTTAAATTTTAAAATTTAAAAATTTAAATACTAAATTTTAAAAATTTAATTATTAAAACTTTAAATTTTAAAATTTAAAAATTTAAATACTAAATTTTAAAAATTTAATTATTAAAACTTTAAACTTTAATATTTAAAAATTTAAATACTAAATTTTAAAAATTTAAATATTAAAACTTTAAATTATAAAATTTAAAAATTTAAATACTAAATTTTAAAAATTTAAATACTAAATTTTAAAAATTTAATTATTAAAACTTTAAATTTGAAAATTTAAAAATGTAAATACTAAATTTTAAAAATTTAAATATTAAATCTTTGAATTTTAAAATTTAAAAATTTAAATACTACATTTTAAAAATTTAATTATTAAAATTTTAAATTTTAAAATTTAAAAATTTAAATTTTAAAATTTAAAAATTTAAATACCAAATTTTAAAAATTTAATTATTAAAGCTTTAAATTTTAAAATTTAAAAATTTAAATTTTAAAATTTAAAAATTTAAATACTAAATTTTAAAAATTTAATTATTAAAACTTTAAATTTTAAAATTTAAAAATTTAAAAATTTAATTATTAAAACTTTAAATTTTAAAATTTAAAAATTTAAATACTAAATTTTAAAAACTTAATTATTAAAATTTAAATTTTAAAATTTAAAAATTTAAAAATTTAAATACTAAATTTTAAAAATTTAAACATTAAATCTTTAAATTTTAAAATTTATATACTAAATTTTAAAAATTTAATTATTAAAATTTTAAATTTTAAAATTTAAAAATTTAAATTTTAAAATTTAAAAACTTAAATAGTAAATTTTAAAAATTTAATTATTAAAATTTTAAATTTTAAAGTTTAAAAATTTAAATTTAGAAATATAAATTTAAAAATTTAAATTTTGAAATTTAAAAATTTAAATTTTAAAATTTAAAAATTTAAATAATAAATTTTAATAATTTAATTATTATAAATTTAAATTTTAAAATTTAAATACTAAATTTTAAAAATTTAATTATTAAAACTTTAAATTTTAAAATTTAAAAATTTTAATACTAAATTTTAAAAATTTAATTATTAAAATTTAAATTTTAAAATTTAAAAATTTAAATACTAAATTTTAAAAATTTAATTATTAAAACTTTAAATTTTAAAATTTAAAAATTTAATTATTAAAACTTTAAATTTTAAAATTTAAAAATTTAAATACTAAATTTTAAAAACTTAATTATTAAAATTTAAATTTTAAAATTTAAAAATTTAAAAATTTAAATACTAAATTTTAAAAATTTAAACATTAAATCTTTAAATTTTAAAATTTATATACTAAATTTTAAAAATTTAATTATTAAAATTTTAAATTTTAAAATTTAAAAATTTAAATTTTAAAATTTAAAAATTTAAATACTAAATTTTAAAAATTTAATTAGTAAAAATTTAAATTTTAAAATTTAAAAACTTAAATAGTAAATTTTAAAAATTTAATTATTAAAATTTTAAATTTTAAAGTTTAAAAATTTAAATTTAGAAATTTAAATTTAAAAATTTAAATTTTGAAATTTAAAAATTTAAATTTTAAAATTTAAAAATTTAAATAATAAATTTTAATAATTTAATTATTATAAATTTAAATTTTAAAATTTAAATACTAAATTTTAAAAATTTAATTATTAAAACTTTAAATTTTAAAATTTAAAAATTTTAATACTAAATTTTAAAAATTTAATTATTAAAATTTAAATTTTAAAATTTAAAAATTTAAATACTAAATTTTAAAAATTTAATTATTAAAACTTTAAATTTTAAAATTTAAAAATTTAAATAATAAATTTTAAAAATTTAATTATATAAACTTTAAATTTTAAAATTTAAAAATTTAAATACAAATTTTAAAAATTTAATTATTAAAATTTTAAATTTTAAAATTTAAAAATTTAAATTTAAAAATTTAAATACTAAATTTTAAAAATTTAATTATTAAATCTTTAAATTTTAAAATTTAAAAATTTAAATAATAAATTTAAAAAATTTAATTATTAAAACTTTAAATTTTAAAATTTAAAAAGTTTAATACTAAATTTTAAAAATTTAATTATTAAAATTTAAATTTTAAAATTTAAAAATTTAAATACTATATTTTAAAAATTTAATTATTAAATCTTTAAATTTTAAAATTTAAAAATTTAAATAATAAATTTTAAAAATTTAATTATTAAAACTTTAAATTTTAAAATTTAAAAATTTTAATACTAAATTTTAAAAATTTAATTATTAAAATTTAAATTTTAAAATTTAAAAATTTAAATACTAAATTTTAAAACTTGAAATATTAAATCTTTAAATTTTAAAATTCAAAAATTTAAATACTAAATTTTAAAAATTTAATTATTAAAACTTTAAATTTTAAAATTTAAAAATTTAAATTTTAAAATTTAAAAATTTAAATTTTAAAATTTAAAAATTTAAATACTAAATTTTAAAAATTTAATTATTAAAATTTAAATTTTAAAATTTAAAAATTTAAAAATTTAAATACTAAATTTTAAAAATTTAAACATTAAATCTTTAAATTTTAAAATTTATATACTAAATTTTAAAAATTTAATTATTAAAATTTTAAATTTTAAAATTTAAAAATTTAAATTTTAAAAGTTAAATATTTAAATACTAAATTTTAAAAATTTAATTATTAAAACTTTAAATTTTAAAATTTAAATACTAAATTTTAAAAATTTAATTATTAAAACTTTAAATTTTAAAATTTAAAAATTTTAATACTAAATTTTAAAAATTTAATTATTAAAATTTAAACTTTAAAATTTAAAAATTTAAATACTAAATTTTAAAAATTTAATTATTAAAACTTTAAATTTTAAAATTTAAAAATTTAAATAATAAATTTTAAAAATTTAATTATTTAAACTTTAAATTTTAAAATATAAAAATTTAAATACAAATTTTAAAAATTTAATTATTAAAATTTTAAATTTTAAAATTTAAAAATTTAAATACTAAATTTTAAAAATTTAATTATTAAATCTTTAAATTTTAAAATTTAAAAATTTAAATACTAAATTTTAAAAATTTAATTATTAAAACTTTAAATTTTAAAATTTAAAAATTTAAATACTAAATTTTAAAAATTTAATTATTAAAACTTTAAACTTTAATATTTAAAAATTTAAATACTAAATTTTAAAAATTTAAATATTAAAACTTTAAATTATAAAATTTAAAAATTTAAATACTAAATTTTAAAAATTTAAATACTAAATTTTAAAAATTTAATTATTAAAACTTTAAATTTGAAAATTTAAAAATGTAAATACTAAATTTTAAAAATTTAAATATTAAATCTTTGAATTTTAAAATTTAAAAATTTAAATACTACATTTTAAAAATTTAATTATTAAAATTTTAAATTTTAAAATTTAAAAATTTAAATTTTAAAATTTAAAAATTTAAATACCAAATTTTAAAAATTTAATTATTAAAGCTTTAAATTTTAAAATTTAAAAATTTAAATTTTAAAATTTAAAAATTTAAATACTAAATTTTAAAAATTTAATTATTAAAACTTTAAATTTTAAAATTTAAAAATTTAAAAATTTAATTATTAAAACTTTAAATTTTAAAATTTAAAAATTTAAATACTAAATTTTAAAAACTTAATTATTAAAATTTAAATTTTAAAATTTAAAAATTTAAAAATTTAAATACTAAATTTTAAAAATTTAAACATTAAATCTTTAAATTTTAAAATTTATATACTAAATTTTAAAAATTTAATTATTAAAATTTTAAATTTTAAAATTTAAAAATTTAAATTTTAAAATTTAAAAACTTAAATAGTAAATTTTAAAAATTTAATTATTAAAATTTTAAATTTTAAAGTTTAAAAATTTAAATTTAGAAATATAAATTTAAAAATTTAAATTTTGAAATTTAAAAATTTAAATTTTAAAATTTAAAAATTTAAATTTTAAAATTTAAAAATTTAAAAATTTAAATACTAAATTTTAAAAATTTAATTATTAAAACTTTAAATTTTAAAATTTAAATACTAAATTTTAAAAATTTAATTATTAAAACTTTAAATTTTAAAATTTAAAAATTTTAATACTAAATTTTAAAAATTTAATTATTAAAATTTAAACTTTAAAATTTAAAAATTTAAATACTAAATTTTAAAAATTTAATTATTAAAACTTTAAATTTTAAAATTTAAAAATTTAAATAATAAATTTTAAAAATTTAATTATTTAAACTTTAAATTTTAAAATATAAAAATTTAAATACAAATTTTAAAAATTTAATTATTAAAATTTTAAATTTTAAAATTTAAAAATTTAAATACTAAATTTTAAAACTTGAAATATTAAATCTTTAAATTTTAAAATTTAAAAATTTAAATACTAAATTTTAAAAATTTAATTATTAAAACTTTAAATTTTAAAATTTAAAAATTTAAATACTAAATTTTAAAAATTTAATTATTAAAACTTTAAACTTTAATATTTAAAAATTTAAATACTAAATTTTAAAAATTTAAATATTAAAACTTTAAATTATAAAATTTAAAAATTTAAATACTAAATTTTAAAAATTTAAATACCAAATTTTAAAAATTTAATTATTAAAACTTTAAATTTGAAAATTTAAAAATTTAAATACTAAATTTTAAAAATTTAAATATTAAATCTTTGAATTTTAAAATTTAAAAATTTAAATACTACATTTTAAAAATTTAATTATTAAAATTTTAAATTTTAAAATTTAAAAATTTAAATTTTAAAATTTAAAAATTTAAATACTAAATTTTAAAAATTTAATTATTAAAACTTTAAATTTTAAAATTTAAAAATTTAAATACCAAATTTTAAAAATTTAATTATTAAAGCTTTAAATTTTAAAATTTAAAAATTTAAATTTTAAAATTTAAAAATTCAAATACTAAATTTTAAAAATTTAATTATTAAAAATTTAAATTTTAAAATTTAAAAATTTAAAAATTTAATTATTAAAACTTTAAATTTTAAAATTTAAAAATTAAAATACTAAATTTTAAAAACTTAATTATTAAAATTTAAATTTTAAAATTTAAAAATTTAAAAATTTAAATACTAAATTTTAAAAATTTAAACATTAAATCTTTAAATTTTAAAATTTATATACTAAATTTTAAAAATTTAATTATTAAAATTTTAAATTTTATAATTTAAAAATTTAAATTTTAAAATTTAAAAATTTAAATACTAAATTTTAAAAATTTAATTATTAAAACTTTAAACTTTAAAATTTAAAAATTTAAATACTAAATTTTAAAAATTTAAATATTAAAACTTTAAATTATAAAATTTAAAAATTTAAATACTAAATTTTAAAAATTTAATTATTAAAACTTTAAACTTTAAAATTTAAAAATTTAAATACTAAATTTTAAAAATTTAAATATTAAAACTTTAAATTATAAAATTTAAAAATTTAAATACTAAATTTTAAAAATTTAATTATTAAAATTTTAAATTTTAAACTTTAAAAATTTAAATTTTAAAATTTAAAAATTTAAATACTAAATTTTAAAAATTTAATTATTAAAACTTTTAATTTTAAAATTTAAAAATTTAAATACTAAATTTTAAAAATTTAATTATTAAAGCTTTAAATTTTAAAATTTAAAAATTTTAATACTAAATTTTAAAAATTTAATTATTAAAATTTAAATTTTAAAATTTAAAAATTTAAATACTAAATTTTAAAACTTGAAATATTAAATCTTTAAATTTTAAAATTTAAAAATTTAAATACTAAATTTTAAAAATTTAATTATTAAAACTTTAAATTTTAAAATTTAAAAATTTAAATACTAAATTTTAAAAATTTAATTATTAAAACTTTAAACTTTAATATTTAAAAATTTAAATACTAAATTTTAAAAATTTAAATATTAAAACTTTAAATTATAAAATTTAAAAACTTAAATACTAAATTTTAAAAATTTAAATGCTAAATTTTAAAAATTTAATTATTAAAACTTTAAATTTGAAAATTTAAAAATTTAAATACTAAATATTAAAAATTTAAATATTAAATCTTTGAATTTTAAAATTTAAAAATTTAAATACTAAATTTTAAAAATTTAATTATTAAAATTTTAAATTTTAAAATTTAAAAATTTAAATTTTAAAATTTAAAAATTTAAATACTAAATTTTAAAAATTTAATTATTAAAACTTTAAATTTTAAAATTTAAAAATTTAATTACTAAATTTTAAAAATTTAATTATTAAAGCTTTAAATTTTAAAATATAAAAATATAAATTTTAAAATTTAAAAATTTTAATACTATATTTTAAAAATTTAATTATTAAAATTTAAATTTTAAAATTTAAAAATTTAAATACTAAATTTTAAAACTTGAAATATTAAATCTTTAAATTTTAAAATTCAAAAATTTAAATACTAAATTTTAAAAATTTAATTATTAAAACTTTAAATTTTAAAATTTAAAAATTTAAATTTTAAAATTTAAAAATTTAAAAATTTAAATACAAAATTTTAAAAATTTAATTATTAAAACTTTAAATTTTAAAATTTAAAAATTTAAATACTAAATTTTAAAAATTTAATTATTAAAATTTAAATTTTAAAATTTAAAAATTTAAAAATTTAAATACTAAATTTTAAAAATTTAATTATTAAAACTTTAAATTTTAAAATTTAAATACTAAATTTTAAAAATTTAGTTATTAAAACTTTAAATTTTAAAATTTAAAAATTTTAATACTAAATTTTAAAAATTTAATTATTAAAATTTAAACTTTAAAATTTAAAAATTTAAATACTAAATTTTAAAAATTTAATTATTAAAACTTTAAATTTTAAAATTTAAAAATTTAAATAATAAATTTTAAAAATTTAATTATTTAAACTTTAAATTTTAAAATATAAAAATTTAAATACAAATTTTAAAAATTTAATTATTAAAATTTTAAATTTTAAAATTTAAAAATTTAAATACTAAATTTTAAAACTTGAAATATTAAATCTTTAAATTTTAAAATTTAAAAATTTAAATACTAAATTTTAAAAATTTAATTATTAAAACTTTAAATTTTAAAATTTAAAAATTTAAATACTAAATTTTAAAAATTTAATTATTAAAACTTTAAACTTTAATATTTAAAAATTTAAATACTAAATTTTAAAAATTTAAATATTAAAACTTTAAATTATAAAATTTAAAAATTTAAATACTAAATTTTAAAAATTTAAATACCAAATTTTAAAAATTTAATTATTAAAACTTTAAATTTGAAAATTTAAAAATTTAAATACTAAATTTTAAAAATTTAAATATTAAATCTTTGAATTTTAAAATTTAAAAATTTAAATACTACATTTGAAAAATTTAATTATTAAAATTTTAAATTTTAAAATTTAAAAATTTAAATTTTAAAATTTAAAAATTTAAATACTAAATTTTAAAAATTTAATTATTAAAACTTTAAACTTTAATATTTAAAAATTTAAATACTAAATTTTAAAAATTTAAATATTAAAACTTTAAATTATAAAATTTAAAAATTTAAATACTAAATTTTAAAAATTTAAATACCAAATTTTAAAAATTTAATTATTAAAGCTTTAAATTTTAAAATTTAAAAATTTAAATTTTAAAATTTAAAAATTCAAATACTAAATTTTAAAAATTTAATTATTAAAAATTTAAATTTTAAAATTTAAAAATTTAAAAATTTAATTATTAAAACTTTAAATTTTAAAATTTAAAAATTTAAATACTAAATTTTAAAAACTTAATTATTAAAATTTAAATTTTAAAATTTAAAAATTTAAAAATTTAAATACTAAATTTTAAAAATTTAAACATTAAATCTTTAAATTTTAAAATTTATATACTAAATTTTAAAAATTTAATTATTAAAATTTTAAATTTTAAAATTTAAAACTTTAAATTTTAAAATTTAAAAATTTAAATACTAAATTTTAAAAATTTAATTAGTAAAAATTTAAATTTTAAAATTTAAAAACTTAAATAGTAAATTTTAAAAATTTAATTATTAAAATTTTAAATTTTAAAGTTTAAAAATTTAAATTTAGATATTTAAATTTAAAAATTTAAATTTTGAAATTTAAAAATTTAAATTTTAAAATTTAAAAATTTAAATAATAAATTTTAAAAATTTAATTATTATAACTTTAAATTTTAAAATTTAAATACTAAATTTTAAAAATTTAATTATTAAAACTTTAAATTTTAAAATTTAAAAATTTAATTACTAAATTTTAAAAATTTAATTATTAAAGCTTTAAATTTTAAAATTTAAAAATATAAATTTTAAAATTTAAAAATTTTAATGCTATATTTTAAAAATTTAATTATTAAAATTTAAATTTTAAAATTTAAAAACTTAAATAGTAAATTTTAAAAATTTAATTATTAAAATTTTAAATTTTAAAATTTAAAAATTTAAATTTAAAAATTTAAATACTAAATTTTAAAAATTTAATTATTAAATCTTTAAATTTTAAAATTTAAAAATTTTAATACTAAATTTTAAAAATTTAATTATTAAAATTTTAAATTTTAAACTTTAAAAATTTAAATTTTAAAATTTAAAAATTTAAATACTAAATTTTAAAAATTTAATTATTAAAACTTTTAATTTTAAAATTTAAAAATTTAAATACTAAATTTTAAAAATTTAATTATTAAAGCTTTAAATTTTAAAATTTAAAAATTTTAATACTAAATTTTAAAAATTTAATTATTAAAATTTAAATTTTAAAATTTAAAAATTTAAATACTAAATTTTAAAACTTGAAATATTAAATCTTTAAATTTTAAAATTTAAAAATTTAAATACTAAATTTTAAAAATTTAATTATTAAAACTTTAAATTTTAAAATTTAAAAATTTAAATACTAAATTTTAAAAATTTAATTATTAAAACTTTAAACTTTAATATTTAAAAATTTAAATACTAAATTTTAAAAATTTAAATATTAAAACTTTAAATTATAAAATTTAAAAACTTAAATACTAAATTTTAAAAATTTAAATGCTAAATTTTAAAAATTTAATTATTAAAACTTTAAATTTGAAAATTTAAAAATTTAAATACTAAATATTAAAAATTTAAATATTAAATCTTTGAATTTTAAAATTTAAAAATTTAAATACTAAATTTTAAAAATTTAATTATTAAAATTTTAAATTTTAAAATTTAAAAATTTAAATTTTAAAATTTAAAAATTTAAATACTAAATTTTAAAAATTTAATTATTAAAACTTTAAATTTTAAAATTTAAAAATTTAATTACTAAATTTTAAAAATTTAATTATTAAAGCTTTAAATTTTAAAATATAAAAATATAAATTTTAAAATTTAAAAATTTTAATACTATATTTTAAAAATTTAATTATTAAAATTTAAATTTTAAAATTTAAAAATTTAAATACTAAATTTTAAAACTTGAAATATTAAATCTTTAAATTTTAAAATTCAAAAATTTAAATACTAAATTTTAAAAATTTAATTATTAAAACTTTAAATTTTAAAATTTAAAAATTTAAATTTTAAAATTTAAAAATTTAAAAATTTAAATACAAAATTTTAAAAATTTAATTATTAAAACTTTAAATTTTAAAATTTAAAAATTTAAATACTAAATTTTAAAAATTTAATTATTAAAATTTAAATTTTAAAATTTAAAAATTTAAAAATTTAAATACTAAATTTTAAAAATTTAATTATTAAAACTTTAAATTTTAAAATTTAAATACTAAATTTTAAAAATTTAGTTATTAAAACTTTAAATTTTAAAATTTAAAAATTTTAATACTAAATTTTAAAAATTTAATTATTAAAATTTAAACTTTAAAATTTAAAAATTTAAATACTAAATTTTAAAAATTTAATTATTAAAACTTTAAATTTTAAAATTTAAAAATTTAAATAATAAATTTTAAAAATTTAATTATTTAAACTTTAAATTTTAAAATATAAAAATTTAAATACAAATTTTAAAAATTTAATTATTAAAATTTTAAATTTTAAAATTTAAAAATTTAAATACTAAATTTTAAAACTTGAAATATTAAATCTTTAAATTTTAAAATTTAAAAATTTAAATACTAAATTTTAAAAATTTAATTATTAAAACTTTAAATTTTAAAATTTAAAAATTTAAATACTAAATTTTAAAAATTTAATTATTAAAACTTTAAACTTTAATATTTAAAAATTTAAATACTAAATTTTAAAAATTTAAATATTAAAACTTTAAATTATAAAATTTAAAAATTTAAATACTAAATTTTAAAAATTTAAATACCAAATTTTAAAAATTTAATTATTAAAACTTTAAATTTGAAAATTTAAAAATTTAAATACTAAATTTTAAAAATTTAAATATTAAATCTTTGAATTTTAAAATTTAAAAATTTAAATACTACATTTGAAAAATTTAATTATTAAAATTTTAAATTTTAAAATTTAAAAATTTAAATTTTAAAATTTAAAAATTTAAATACTAAATTTTAAAAATTTAATTATTAAAACTTTAAATTTTAAAATTTAAAAATTTAAATACCAAATTTTAAAAATTTAATTATTAAAGCTTTAAATTTTAAAATTTAAAAATTTAAATTTTAAAATTTAAAAATTCAAATACTAAATTTTAAAAATTTAATTATTAAAAATTTAAATTTTAAAATTTAAAAATTTAAAAATTTAATTATTAAAACTTTAAATTTTAAAATTTAAAAATTTAAATACTAAATTTTAAAAACTTAATTATTAAAATTTAAATTTTAAAATTTAAAAATTTAAAAATTTAAATACTAAATTTTAAAAATTTAAACATTAAATCTTTAAATTTTAAAATTTATATACTAAATTTTAAAAATTTAATTATTAAAATTTTAAATTTTAAAATTTAAAACTTTAAATTTTAAAATTTAAAAATTTAAATACTAAATTTTAAAAATTTAATTAGTAAAAATTTAAATTTTAAAATTTAAAAACTTAAATAGTAAATTTTAAAAATTTAATTATTAAAATTTTAAATTTTAAAGTTTAAAAATTTAAATTTAGAAATTTAAATTTAAAAATTTAAATTTTGAAATTTAAAAATTTAAATTTTAAAATTTAAAAATTTAAATAATAAATTTTAAAAATTTAATTATTATAACTTTAAATTTTAAAATTTAAATACTAAATTTTAAAAATTTAATTATTAAAACTTTAAATTTTAAAATTTAAAAATTTAATTACTAAATTTTAAAAATTTAATTATTAAAGCTTTAAATTTTAAAATTTAAAAATATAAATTTTAAAATTTAAAAATTTTAATGCTATATTTTAAAAATTTAATTATTAAAATTTAAATTTTAAAATTTAAAAATTTAAATACTAAATTTTAAAACTTGAAATGTTAAATCTTTAAATTTTAAAATTCAAAAATTTAAATACTAAATTTTAAAAATTTAATTATTAAAACTTTAAATTTTAAAATTTAAAAATTTAAATTTTAAAATTTAAAAATTTAAATACAAAATTTTAAAAATTTAATTATTAAAACTTTAAATTTTAAAATTTAAAAATTTAAATACTAAATTTTAAAAATTTAATTATTAAAATTTAAATTTTAAAATTTAAAAATTTAAAAATTTAAATACTAAATTTTAAAAATTTAAACATTAAATCTTTAAATTTTAAAATTTATATACTAAATTTTAAAAATTTAATTATTAAAATTTTAAATTTTAAAATTTAAAAATTTAAATTTTAAAAGTTAAATATTTAAATACTAAATTTTAAAAATTTAATTATTAAAACTTTAAATTTTAAAATTTAAATACTAAATTTTAAAAATTTAATTATTAAAACTTTAAATTTTAAAATTTAAAAATTTTAATACTAAATTTTAAAAATTTAATTATTAAAATTTAAACTATAAAATTTAAAAATTTAAATACTAAATTTTAAAAATTTAATTATTAAAACTTTAAAATTTAAAATTTAAAAATTTAAATAATAAATTTTAAAAATTTAATTATTTAAACTTTAAATTTTAAAATATAAAAATTTAAATACAAATTTTAAAAATTTAATTATTAAAATTTTAAATTTTAAAATTTAAAAATTTAAATACTAAATTTTAAAAATTTAATTATTAAATCTTTAAATTTTAAAATTTAAAAATTTAAATAATAAATTTTAAAAATTTAATTATTAAAACTTTAAATTTTAAAATTTAAAAATTTTAATACTAAATTTTAAAAATTTAATTATTAAAATTTAAATTTTAAAATTTAAAAATTTAAATACTAAATTTTAAAACTTGAAATATTAAATCTTTAAATTTTAAAATTTAAAAATTTAAATACTAAATTTTAAAAATTTAATTATTAAAACTTTAAATTTTAAAATTTAAAAATTTAAATACTAAATTTTAAAAATTTAATTATTAAAACTTTAAACTTTAATATTTAAAAATTTAAATACTAAATTTTAAAAATTTAAATATTAAAACTTTAAATTATAAAATTTAAAAATTTAAATACTAAATTTTAAAAATTTAAATACTAAATTTTAAAAATTTAATTATTAAAACTTTAAATTTTAAAATTTAAAAATTTAAAAATTTAATTATTAAAACTTTAAATTTTAAAATTTAAAAATTTAAATACTAAATTTTAAAAACTTAATTATTAAAATTAAAATTTTAAAATTTAAAAATTTAAAAATTTAAATACTAAATTTTAAAAATTTAAACATTAAATCTTTGAATTTTAAAATTTATATACTAAATTTTAAAAATTTAATTATTAAAATTTTAAATTTTAAAATTTAAAAATTTAAATTTTAAAATTTAAAAATTTAAATACTAAATTTTAAAAATTTAATTAGTAAAAACTTAAATTTTAAAATTTAAAAACTTAAATAGTAAATTTTAAAAATTTAATTATTAAAATTTTAAATTTTAAAATTTAAAAATTTAAATTTAAAAATTTAAATACTAAATTTTAAAAATTTAATTATTAAATCTTTAAATTTTAAAATTTAAAAATTTAAATAATAAATTTTAAAAATTTAATTATATAAACTTTAAATTTTAAAATTTAAAAATTTAAATACAAAATTTTAAAAATTTAATTATTAAAACTTTAAATTTTAAAATTTAAAAATTTAAATACTAAATTTTAAAAATTTAATTATTAAAATTTAAATTTTAAAATTTAAAAATTTAAAAATTTAAATTTTAAAATTTAAAAATTTAAATACTAAATTTTAAAAATTTAATTATTAAAACTTTAAATTTTAAAATTTAAAAATTTTAATACTAAATTTTAAAAATTTAATTATTAAAATTTAAATTTTAAAATTTAAAAATTTAAATACTAAATTTTAAAACTTGAAATATTAAATCTTTAAATTTTAAAATTTAAAAATTTAAATACTAAATTTTAAAAATTTAATTATTAAAACTTTAAATTTTAAAATTTAAAAATTTAAATACTAAATTTTAAAAATTTAATTATTAAAACTTTAAACTTTAATATTTAAAAATTTAAATACTAAATTTTAAAAATTTAAATATTAAAACTTTAAATTATAAAATTTAAAAATTTAAATACTAAATTTTAAAAATTTAAATACTAAATTTTAAAAATTTAATTATTAAAACTTTAAATTTGAAAATTTAAAAATTTAAATACTAAATTTTAAAAATTTAAATATTAAATCTTTGAATTTTAAAATTTAAAAATTTAAATACTACATTTTAAAAATTTAATTATTAAAATTTTAAATTTTAAAATTTAAAAATTTAAATTTTAAAATTTAAAAATTTAAATACTAAATATTTAAAAATTTAATTATTAAAACTTTAAATTTTAAAATTTAAAAATTTAAATACCAAATTTTAAAAATTTAATTATTAAAGCTTTAAATTTTAAAATTTAAAAATTTAAATTTTAAAATTTAAAAATTTAAATACTAAATTTTAAAAATTTAATTATTAAAACTTTAAATTTTAAAATTTAAAAATTTAAAAATTTAATTATTAAAACTTTAAATTTTAAAATTTAAAAATTTAAATACTAAATTTTAAAAACTTAATTATTAAAATTTAAATTTTAAAATTTAAAAATTTAAAAATTTAAATACTAAATTTTAAAAATTTAAACATTAAATCTTTAAATTTTAAAATTTATATACTAAATTTTAAAAATTTAATTATTAAAATTTTAAATTTTAAAATTTAAAAATTTAAATTTTAAAATTTAAAAATTTAAATACTAAATTTTAAAAATTTAATTAGTAAAAATTTAAATTTTAAAATTTAAAAACTTAAATAGTAAATTTTAAAAATTTAATTATTAAAATTTTAAATTTTAAAGTTTAAAAATTTAAATTTAGAAATTTAAATTTAAAAATTTAAATTTTGAAATTTAAAAATTTAAATTTTAAAATTTAAAAATTTAAATAATAAATTTTAAAAATTTAATTATTATAACTTTAAATTTTAAAATTTAAATACTAAATTTTAAAAATTTAATTATTAAAACTTTAAATTTTAAAATTTAAAAATTTTAATACTAAATTTTAAAAATTTAATTATTAAAACTTTAAATTTTAAAATTTAAAAATTTAATTACTAAATTTTAAAAATTTAATTATTAAAGCTTTAAATTTTAAAATTTAAAAATATAAATTTTAAAATTTAAAAATTTTAATACTATATTTTAAAAATTTAATTATTAAAATTTAAATTTTAAAATTTAAAAATTTAAATACTAAATTTTAAAACTTGAAATATTAAATCTTTAAATTTTAAAATTCAAAAATTTAAATACTAAATTTTAAAAATTTAATTATTAAAACTTTAAATTTTAAAATTTAAAAATTTAAATTTTAAAATTTAAAAATTTAAATTTTAAAATTTAAAAATTTAAATACAAAATTTTAAAAATTTAATTATTAAAACTTTAAATTTTAAAATTTAAAAATTTAAATACTAAATTTTAAAAATTTAATTATTAAAATTTAAATTTTAAAATTTAAAAATTTAAAAATTTAAATACTAAATTTTAAAAATTTAAACATTAAATCTTTAAATTTTAAAATTTATATACTAAATTTTAAAAATTTAATTATTAAAATTTTAAATTTTAAAATTTAAAAATTTAAATTTTAAAAGTTAAATATTTAAATACTAAATTTTAAAAATTTAATTATTAAAACTTTAAATTTTAAAATTTAAATACTAAATTTTAAAAATTTAATTATTAAAACTTTAAATTTTAAAATTTAAAAATTTTAATACTAAATTTTAAAAATTTAATTATTAAAATTTAAACTTTAAAATTTAAAAATTTAAATACTAAATTTTAAAAATTTAATTATTAAAACTTTAAATTTTAAAATTTAAAAATTTAAATAATAAATTTTAAAAATTTAATTATTTAAACTTTAAATTTTAAAATATAAAAATTTAAATACAAATTTTAAAAATTTAATTATTAAAATTTTAAATTTTAAAATTTAAAAATTTAAATACTAAATTTTAAAAATTTAATTATTAAATCTTTAAATTTTAAAATTTAAAAATTTAAATACTAAATTTTAAAAATTTAATTATTAAAACTTTAAATTTTAAAATTTAAAAATTTTAATACTAAATTTTAAAAATTTAATTATTAAAATTTAAATTTTAAAATTTAAAAATTTAAATACTAAATTTTAAAACTTGAAATATTAAATCTTTAAATTTTAAAATTTAAAAATTTAAATACTAAATTTTAAAAATTTAATTATTAAAACTTTAAATTTTAAAATTTAAAAATTTAAATACTAAATTTTAAAAATTTAATTATTAAAACTTTAAACTTTAATATTTAAAAATTTAAATACTAAATTTTAAAAATTTAAATATTAAAACTTTAAATTATAAAATTTAAAAATTTAAATACTAAATTTTAAAAATTTAAATACTAAATTTTAAAAATTTAATTATTAAAACTTTAAATTTTAAAATTTAAAAATTTAAAAATTTAATTATAAAAACTTTAAATTTTAAAATTTAAAAATTTAAATACTAAATTTTAAAAACTTAATTATTAAAATTTAAATTTTATAATTTAAAAATTTAAAAATTTAAATACTAAATTTTAAAAATTTAAACATTAAATCTTTAAATTTTAAAATTTATATACTAAATTTTAAAAATTTAATTATTAAAATTTTAAATTTTAAAATTTAAAAATTTAAATTTTAAAATTTAAAAATTTAAATAATAAATTTTAAAAATTTAATTAGTAAAAATTTAAATTTTAAAATTTAAAAACTTAAATAGTAAATTTTAAAAATTTAATTATTAAAATTTTAAATTTTAAAGTTTAAAAATTTAAATTTAGAAATTTAAATTTAAAAATTTAAATTTTGAAATTTAAAAATTTAAATTTTAAAATTTAAAAATTTAAATAATAAATTTTAAAAATTTAATTATTATAACTTTAAATTTTAAAATTTAAATACTAAATTTTAAAAATTTAATTATTAAAACTTTAAATTTTAAAATTTAAAAATTTTAATACTAAATTTTAAAAATTTAATTATTAAAACTTTAAATTTTAAAATTTAAAAGTTTAATTACTAAATTTTAAAAATTTAATTATTAAAGCTTTAAATTTTAAAATTTAAAAATATAAATTTTAAAATTTAAAAATTTTAATACTATATTTTAAAAATTTAATTATTAAAATTTAAATTTTAAAATTTAAAAATTTAAATACTAAATTTTAAAACTTGAAATATTAAATCTTTAAATTTTAAAATTCAAAAATTTAAATACTAAATTTTAAAAATTTAATTATTAAAACTTTAAATTTTAAAATTTAAAAATTTAAATTTTAAAATTTAAAAATTTAAATTTTAAAATTTAAAAATTTAAATACAAAATTTTAAAAATTTAATTATTAAAACTTTAAATTTTAAAATTTAAAAATTTAAATACTAAATTTTAAAAATTTAATTATTAAAATTTAAATTTTAAAATTTAAAAATTTAAAAATTTAAATACTAAATTTTAAAAATTTAAACATTAAATCTTTAAATTTTAAAATTTATATACTAAATTTTAAAAATTTAATTATTAAAATTTTAAATTTTAAAATTTAAAAATTTAAATTTTAAAAGTTAAATATTTAAATACTAAATTTTAAAAATTTAATTATTAAAACTTTAAATTTTAAAATTTAAATACTAAATTTTAAAAATTTAATTATTAAAACTTTAAATTTTAAAATTTAAAAATTTTAATACTAAATTTTAAAAATTTAATTATTAAAATTTAAACTTTAAAATTTAAAAATTTAAATACTAAATTTTAAAAATTTAATTATTAAAACTTTAAATTTTAAAATTTAAAAATTTAAATAATAAATTTTAAAAATTTAATTATTTAAACTTTAAATTTTAAAATATAAAAATTTAAATACAAATTTTAAAAATTTAATTATTAAAATTTTAAATTTTAAAATTTAAAAATTTAAATACTAAATTTTAAAAATTTAATTATTAAATCTTTAAATTTTAAAATTTAAAAATTTAAATAATAAATTTTAAAAATTTAATTATTAAAACTTTAAATTTTAAAATTTAAAAATTTTAATACTAAATTTTAAAAATTTAATTATTAAAATTTAAATTTTAAAATTTAAAAATTTAAATACTAAATTTTAAAACTTGAAATATTAAATCTTTAAATTTTAAAATTTAAAAATTTAAATACTAAATTTTAAAAATTTAATTATTAAAACTTTAAATTTTAAAATTTAAAAATTTAAATACTAAATTTTAAAAATTTAATTATTAAAACTTTAAACTTTAATATTTAAAAATTTAAATACTAAATTTTAAAAATTTAAATATTAAAACTTTAAATTATAAAATTTAAAAATTTAAATACTAAATTTTAAAAATTTAAATACTAAATTTTAAAAATTTAATTATTAAAACTTTAAATTTGAAAATTTAAAAATTTAAAAATTTAATTATTAAAACTTTAAATTTTAAAATTTAAAAATTTAAATACTAAATTTTAAAAACTTAATTATTAAAATTTAAATTTTAAAATTTAAAAATTTAAAAATTTAAATAATAAATTTTAAAAGTTTAAACATTAAATCTTTAAATTTTAAAATTTATATACTAAATTTTAAAAATTTAATTATTAAAATTTTAAATTTTAAAATTTAAAAATTTAAATTTTAAAATTTAAAAATTTAAATACTAAATTTTAAAAATTTAATTAGTAAAAATTTAAATTTTAAAATTTAAAAACTTAAATAGTAAATTTTAAAAATTTAATTATTAAAATTTTAAATTTTAAAATTTAAAAATTTAAATTTAAAAATTTAAATACTAAATTTTAAAAATTTAATTATTAAATCTTTAAATTTTAAAATTTAAAAATTTAAATAATAAAATTTAAAAATTTAATTATATAAACTTTAAATTTTAAAATTTAAAAATTTAAATACAAAATTTTAAAAATTTAATTATTAAAACTTTAAATTTTAAAATTTAAAAATTTAAATACTAAATTTTAAAAATTTAATTATTAAAATTTAAATTTTAAAATTTAAAAATTTAAAAATTTAAATTTTAAAATTTAAAAATTTAAATACTAAATTTTAAAAATTTAATTATTAAAACTTTAAATTTTAAAATTTAAATATTAAATTTTAAAAATTTAATTATTAAAACTTTAAATTTTAAAATTTAAAAATTTTAATACTAAATTTTAAAAATTTAATTATTAAAATTTAAATTTTAAAATTTAAAAATTTAAATACTAAATTTTAAAAATTTAATTATTAAAACTTTAAATTTTAAAATTTAAAAATTTAAATAATAAATTTTAAAAATTTAATTATTTAAACATTAAATTTTAAAATTTAAAAATTTAAATACAAATTTTAAAAATTTAATTATTAAAATTTTAAATTTTAAAATTTAAAAATTTAAATTTAAAAATTTAAATACTAAATTTTAAAAATTTAATTATTAAATCTTTAAATTTTAAAATTTAAAAATTTAAATAATAAATTTTAAAAATTTAATTATTAAAACTTTAAATTTTAAAATTTAAAAATTTTAATACTAAATTTTAAAAATTTAATTATTAAAATTTAAATTTTAAAATTTAAAAATTTAAATACTAAATTTTAAAACTTGAAATATTAAATCTTTAAATTTTAAAATTTAAAAATTTAAATACTAAATTTTAAAAATTTAATTATTAAAACTTTAAATTTTAAAATTTAAAAATTTAAATACTAAATTTTAAAAATTTAAACATTAAATCTTTAAATTTTAAAATTTATATACTAAATTTTAAAAATTTAATTATTAAAATTTTAAATTTTAAAATTTAAAAATTTAAATTTTAAAATTTAAAAATTTAAATACTAAATTTTAAAAATTTAATTATTAAAACTTTAAATTTTAAAATTTAAATACTAAATTTTAAAAATTTAATTATTAAAACTTTAAATTTTAAAATTTAAAAATTTAAATACTAAATTTTAAAAATTTAATTATTAAAGCTATAAATTTTAAAATTTAAAAATTTAAATAATAAATTTTAAAAATTTAATTATTTAAACTTTAAATTTTAAAATTTAAAAATTTAAATTTTAAAATTTAAATACTAAATTTTAAAAATTTAATTATTAAAACTTTGAATTTTAAAATTCAAAAATTTAAATACTAAATTTTAAAAATTTAATTATTAAAATTTTAAATTTTAAAATTTAAAAATTTAAATTTTAAAATTTAAAAATTTAAATACTAAATTTTAAAAATTTAAAATTTAAAAATTTAAATACTAAATTTTCAAAATTTAATTATTAAAGCTTTATATTTTAAAATTTAAAAATTTAAATTTTAAAATTTAAAAATTTAAATACTAAATTTTAAAACTTGAAATATTAAATCTTTAAATTTTAAAATTTAAAAATTTAAATACTAAATTTTAAAAATTTAATTATTAAAACTTTAAATTTTAAAATTTAAAAATTTAAATACTAAATTTTAAAAATTTAAATATTAAATCTTTGAATTTTAAAATTTAAAATTTTAAATACTAAATTTTAAAAATTTAATTATTAAAATTTTAAATTTTAAAATTTAAAAATTTAAATTTGAAAATTTAAAAATTTAAATACTAAATTTTAAAAATTTAAATATTAAATCTTTGAATTTTAAAATTTAAAAATTTAAATACTAAATTTTAAAAATTTAATTATTAAAATTTTAAATTATAAAATTTAAAAATTTAAATTTTAAAATTTAAAAATTTAAATACTAAATTTTAAAAATTTAATTATTAAAACTTTAAATTTTAAAATTTAAAAATTTAAATACTAAATTATAAAAATTTAATTATTAAAGCCTTAAATTTTAAAATTTAAAAATTTAAATTTTAAAATTTAAAAATTTAAATATTAAATCTTTGAATTTTAAAATTTAAAATTTTAAATACTAAATTTTAAAAATTTAATTATTAAAATTTTAAATTTTAAAATTTAAAAATTTAAATTTGAAAATTTAAAAATTTAAATACTAAATTTTAAAAATTTAAATATTAAATCTTTGAATTTTAAAATTTAAAAATTTAAATACTAAATTTTAAAAATTTAATTATTAAAATTTTAAATTATAAAATTTAAAAATTTAAATTTTAAAATTTAAAAATTTAAATACTAAATTTTAAAAATTTAATTATTAAAACTTTAAATTTTAAAATTTAAAAATTTAAATACTAAATTATAAAAATTTAATTATTAAAGCCTTAAATTTTAAAATTTAAAAATTTAAATTTTAAAATTTAAAAATTTAAATACTAAATTTTAAAAATTTAATTATTAAAACTTTAAATTATAAAATTTAAAAATTTAAATTTTAAAATTTAAAAATTTAAATACTAAATTTTAAAAATTTAATTAGTAAAAATTTAAATTTTAAAATTTAAAAACTTAAATACTAAATTTTAAAAATTTAATTATTAAAATTTTAAATTTTAAAATTTAAAAATTTAAATTTTAAAATTTAAAAATTTAAATACTAAATTTTAAAAATTTAATTATTAAAACTTTAAATTTTAAAATTTAAACACTAAATTTTAAAAATTTAATTATTAAAACGTTAAATTTTAAAATTTAAAAATTTTAATACTAAATTTTAAAAATTTAGTTATTAAAATTTAAACTTTAAAATTTAAAAATTTAAATACTAAATTTTAAAAATTTAATTATTAAAACTTTAAATTTTAAAATTTAAAAATTTTAATACTAAATTTTAAAAATTTAGTTATTAAAATTTAAACTTTAAAATTTAAAAATTTAAATACTAAATTTTAAAAATTTAATTATTAAAGCTTTAAATTTTAAAATTTAAAAATTTAAATAATAAATTTTAAAAATTTAATTATTTAAACTTTAAATTTTAAAATTTAAAAATTTAAATACAAATTTAAAAAATTTAATTATTAAAATTTTAAATTTTAAAATTTAAAAATTTAAATTTAAAAATTTAAATACTAAATTTTAAAAATTTAATTATTAAATCTTTAAATTTTAAAATTTAAAAATTTAAATAATAAATTTTAAAAATTTAATTATTAAAACTTTAAATTTTAAAATTTAAAAATTTAAATACTAAATTTTAAAAATTTAAATATTAAATCTTTGAATTTTAAAATTTAAAAATTTAAATAATAAATTTTAAAAATTTAATTATTAAAATTTTAAATTTTAAAATTTAAAAATTTAAATTTTAAAATTTAAATCCTAAATTTTAAAAATTTAATTATTAAAACTTTGAATTTTAAAATTCAAAAATTTAAATACTAAATTTTAAAAATTTAATTATTAAAATTTTAAATTTTAAAATTTAAAAATTTAAATTTTAAAATTTAAAAATTTAAATACTAAATTTTAAAAATTTAAAATTTAAAAATTTAAATACTAAATTTTCAAAATTTAATTATTAAAGCTTTAAATTTTAAAATTTAAAAATTTAAATTTTAAAATTTAAAAATTTAAATACTAAATTTTAAAACTTGAAATATTAAATCTTTAAATTTTAAAATTTAAAAATTTAAATACTAAATTTTAAAAATTTAATTATTAAAACTTTAAATTTTAAAATTTAAACACTAAATTTTAAAAATTTAATTATTAAAACTTTAAATTTTAAAATTTAAAAATTTTAATACTAAATTTTAAAAATTTAGTTATTAAAATTTAAACTTTAAAATTTAAAAATTTAAATACTAAATTTTAAAAATTTAATTATTAAAACTTTAAATTTTAAAATTTAAAAATTTTAATACTAAATTTTAAAAATTTAGTTATTAAAATTTAAACTTTAAAATTTAAAAATTTAAATACTAAATTTTAAAAATTTAATTATTAAAGCTTTAAATTTTAAAATTTAAAAATTTAAATAATAAATTTTAAAAATTTAATTATTAAAATTTTAAATTTTAAAATTTAAAAATTTAAATTTTAAAATTTAAATCCTAAATTTTAAAAATTTAATTATTAAAACTTTGAATTTTAAAATTCAAAAATTTAAATACTAAATTTTAAAAATTTAATTATTAAAATTTTAAATTTTAAAATTTAAAAATTTAAATTTTAAAATTTAAAAATTTAAATACTAAATTTTAAAAATTTAAAATTTAAAAATTTAAATACTAAATTTTCAAAATTTAATTATTAAAGCTTTAAATCTTAAAATTTAAAAATTTAAATTTTAAAATTTAAAAATTTAAATACTAAATTTTAAAACTTGAAATATTAAATCTTTAAATTTTAAAATTTAAAAATTTAAATACTAAATTTTAAAAATTTAATTATTAAAACTTTAAATTTTAAAATTTAAAAATTTAAATACTAAATTTTAAAAATTTAAATATTAAATCTTTGAATTTTAAAATTTAAAATTTTAAATACTAAATTTTAAAAATTTAATTATTAAAATTTTAAATTTTCAAATTTAAATTTTTAAATTTTAAAATTTAAAATTTTAATAATTAAATTTTTAAAATTTAGTATTTAAAATTTTAAATTTTAAAATTCAAAGATTTAATATTTAAATTTTTAAAATTTAGTATTTAAATTTTTAAATTTTAAAATTTAAAGTTTTAATAATTAAATTTTTAAAATTTAGTATTTAAATTTTTAAATTTTAAAATTTAAAGATTTAATATTTCAAGTTTTAAAATTTAGTATTTAAATTTTTAAATTTTAAAATTTAAATTTTTAAATTTTAAAATTTAAAGCTTTAATAATTAAATTTTGAAAATTTAGTATTTAAATTTTTAAATTTTAAATTTTTAAAATTTAGTATTTAAATTTTTAAATTTTAAAATTTAAATTTTTAAATTTTAAAATTTAAAATTTTAATAATTAAATTTTTAAAATTTAGTATTTAAATTTTTGAATTTTAAAATTCAAAGTTTTAATAATTAAATTTTTAAAATTTAGTATTTAAATTTTAAAATTTAAATTTTTAAATTTTAAAATTTAAAATTTTAATAATTAAATTTTTAAAATTTATTATTTAAATTTTTAAATTTTAAAATTCAAAGATTTAATATTTAAATTTTTAAAATTTAGTATTTAAATTTTTAAATTTTAAAATTTAAAGTTTTAATAATTAAATTTTTAAAATTTATTATTTAAATTTTTAAATTTTAAAATTTAAAGATTTAATAATTAAATTTTTAAAATTTAGTATTTAAATTTTTAAATTTAAATTTTTAAATTTTAAAATTTAAAATTTTAATAATTAAATTTTTTAAATTTGTATTTAAATTTTTAAATTTTAAAATTTAAAGTTTAAATAATTAAATTTTTAAAATTTATTATTTAAATTTTTAAATTTTAAAATTTAAAGCTTTAATAATTAAATTTTTAAAATTTAGTATTTAAATTTTTAAATTTTAAAGTTTAAATTTTAATAACTAAATTTTTAAAATTTAGTATTAAAATTTTTAAATTTTAAAATTTAAAGTTTTAATAATTAAATTTTTAAAATTTAGTATTTAAATTTTTAAATTTTAAAGTTTAAATTTTAATAAATAAATTTTTAAAATTTAGTATTAAAATTTTTAAATTTTAAAATTTAAAGTTTTAATAATTAAATTTTTAAAATTTAGTGTTTAAATTTTAAAATTTAAAGTTTTAATAATTAAATTTTTAAAATTTAGTATTTAAATTTTTAAATTTTAAAATTTAAATTTTTAAATTTTAAAATTTAAAATTTTAATAATTAAATTTTTAAAATTTAGTATTTAAGTTTTTAAATTTTAAAATTTAAATTTTTACTAATTAAATTTTTAAAATTTAGTATTTAAATTTTTAAATTTTAAAATTTAAATTTTTAAATTTTATAATTTAAAGTTTTAATAATTAAATTTTTAAAATTTAGTATTTAAATTTATAAATTTTAAAATTTAAATTTTTAAATTTTAAAATTTAAGGCTTTAATAATTAAATTTTTATAATTTAGTATTTAAATTTTTAAATTTTAAAATTTAAAGTTTTAATAATTAAATTTTTAAAATTTAGTATTTAAATTTTTAAATTTTAAAATTTAAATTTTTAAATTTTATAATTTAAAATTTTAATAATTAAATTTTTAAAATTTAGTATTTAAATTTTTAAATTTTAAAATTCAAAGATTTAATATTTAAATTTTTAAAATTTAGTATTTAAATTTTTAAATTTTCAAATTTAAATTTTTAAATTTTAAAATTTAAAATTTTAATAATTAAATTTTTAAAATTTAGTATTTAAAATTTTAAATTTTAAAATTCAAAGATTTAATATTTAAATTTTTAAAATTTAGTATTTAAATTTTTAAATTTTAAAATTTAAAGTTTTAATAATTAAATTTTTAAAATTTAGTATTTAAATTTTTAAATTTTAAAATTTAAAGATTTAATATTTCAAGTTTTAAAATTTAGTATTTAAATTTTTAAATTTTAAAATTTAAATTTTTAAATTTTAAAATTTAAAGCTTTAATAATTAAATTTTGAAAATTTAGTATTTAAATTTTTAAATTTTAAATTTTTAAAATTTAGTATTTAAATTTATAAATTTTAAAATTTAAAATTTTAATAATTAAATTTTTAAAATTTAGTATTTAAATTTTTGAATTTTAAAATTCAAAGTTTTAATAATTAAATTTTTAAAATTTAGTATTTAAATTTTAAAATTTAAATTTTTAAATTTTAAAATTTAAAATTTTAATAATTAAATTTTTAAAATTTATTATTTAAATTTTTAAATTTTAAAATTCAAAGATTTAATATTTAAATTTTTAAAATTTAGTATTTAAATTTTTAAATTTTAAAATTTAAAGTTTTAATAATTAAATTTTTAAAATTTATTATTTAAATTTTTAAATTTTAAAATTTAAAGATTTAATAATTAAATTTTTAAAATTTAGTATTTAAATTTTTAAATTTAAATTTTTAAATTTTAAAATTTAAAATTTTAATAATTAAATTTTTTAAATTTGTATTTAAATTTTTAAATTTTAAAATTTAAAGTTTAAATAATTAAATTTTTAAAATTTATTATTTAAATTTTTAAATTTTAAAATTTAAAGCTTTAATAATTAAATTTTTAAAATTTAGTATTTAAATTTTTAAATTTTAAAGTTTAAATTTTAATAACTAAATTTTTAAAATTTAGTATTAAAATTTTTAAATTTTAAAATTTAAAGTTTTAATAATTAAATTTTTAAAATTTAGTATTTAAATTTTAAAATTTAAAGTTTTAATAATTAAATTTTTAAAATTTAGTATTTAAATTTTTAAATTTTAAAATTTAAATTTTTAAATTTTAAAATTTAAAATTTTAATAATTAAATTTTTAAAATTTAGTATATAAATTTTAAAATTTAAAGATTTAATGTTTAAATTTTTAAAATTTAGTATTTAAATTTTTAAATTTTAAAATTTAAAGTTTTAATAATTAAATTTTTAAAATTTAGTATTTAAATTTTTAAATTTTAAAATTTAAAGATTTAATATTTCAAGTTTTAAAATTTAGTATTTAAATTTTTAAATTTTAAAATTTAAATTTTAATAATTAAATTTTTAAAATTTAGTATTAAAATTTTTAAATTTTAAAATTTAAAGTTTTAATAATTAAATTTTTAAAATTTATTATTTAAATTTTTAAATTTTAAAATTTAAAGATTTAATAATTAAATTTTTAAAATTTAGTATTTAAATTTTTAAATTTAAATTTTTAAATTTTAAAATTTAAAATTTTAATAATTAAATTTTTAAAATTTGTATTTAAATTTTTAAATTTTAAAATTTAAAGTTTAAATAATTAAATTTTTAAAATTTATTATTTAAATTTTTAAATTTTAAAATTTAAAGTTTTAATAATTAAATTTTTAAAATTTAGTATTTAAATTTTTAAATTTTAAAATTTAAATTTTAATAATTAAATTTTTAAAATTTAGTATTAAAATTTTTAAATTTTAAAATTTAAAGTTTTAATAATTAAATTTTTAAAATTTAATATTTAAATTTTAAAATTTAAAGTTTTAATAATTAAATTTTTAAAATTTAGTATTTAAATTTTTAAATTTTAAAATTTAAATTTTTAAATTTTTAAATTTTAAAATTTAAATTTTAATAATTAAATTTTTAAAATTTAGTATTTATATTTTTAAATTTTAAAATTTAAAGTTTTAATAATTAAATTTTTAAAATTTTGTATTTAAATTTTTAAATTTTAAAATTTAAAGTTTATATAATTAAATTTTTAAAATTTATTATTTAAATTTTTAAATTTTAAAATTTAAAGATTTAATAATTAAATTTTTATAATTTAGTATTTATATTTTTAAATTTAAATTTTTAAATTTTAAAATTTAAAATTTTAATAATTAAATTTTTAAAATTTACTATTTAAGTTTTTAAATTTTAAAATTTAAATTTTTACTAATTAAATTTTTAAAATTTAGTATTTAAATTTTTAAATTTTAAAATTTAAATTTTTAAATTTTAAAATTTAAAATTTTAATAATTAAATTTTTAAAATTTAGTATATAAATTTTAAAATTTAAAGATTTAATGTTTAAATTTTTAAAATTTAGTATTTAAATTTTTAAATTTTTAAATTTTAAAATTTAAATTTTAATAATTAAGTTTTTAAAATTTAGTATTTAAATTTTTAAATTTTAAAATTTAAAGTTTTAATAATTAAATTTTTAAATTTTAAAATTTAAAGTTTTAATAATTAAATTTTTAAAATTTAGTATTTAAATTTTTAAAATTTAGTATTTAAATTTTTAAATTTTATAATTTAAAGTTTTAATATTTAAATTTTTAAAATTTAGTATTTAAATTTTTAAATATTAAAGTTTAAAGTTTTAATAATTAAATTTTTAAAATTTAGTATTTAAATTTTTAAATTTTAAAATTTAAAGTTTTAATAATTAAATTTTTAAAATTTAGTATTTAAATTTTTAAATTTTAAAATTTAAAGATTTAATATTTCAAGTTTTAAAATTTAGTATTTAAATTTTTAAATTTTAAAATTTAAATTTTAATAATTAAATTTTTAAAATTTAGTATTAAAATTTTTAAATTTTAAAATTTAAAGTTTTAATAATTAAATTTTTAAAATTTATTATTTAAATTTTTAAATTTTAAAATTTAAAGATTTAATAATTAAATTTTTAAAATTTAGTATTTAAATTTTTAAATTTTAAAATTTAAAATTTTAATAATTAAATTTTTAAAATTTGTATTTAAATTTTTATATTTTAAAATTTAAAGTTTAAATAATTAAATTTTTAAAATTTATTATTTAAATTTTTAAATTTTAAAATTTAAAGTTTTAATAATTAAATTTTTAAAATTTAGTATTTAAATTTTTAAATTTTAAAGTTTAAATTTTAATAATTAAATTTTTAAAATTTAGTATTAAAATTTTTAAATTTTAAAATTTAAAGTTTTAATAATTAAATTTTTAAAATTTAGTATTTAAATTTTAAAATTTAAAGTTTTAATAATTAAATTTTTAAAATTTAGTATTTAAATATTTAACTTTTAAAATTTAAATTTTTAAATTTTAAAATTTAAAAATTTAAATTTTAAAATTTAAAAATTTAAATACAAAATTTTAAAAATTTAATTATTAAAACTTTAAATTTTAAAATTTAAAAATTTAAATACTAAATTTTAAAAATTTAATTATTAAAATTTAAATTTTAAAATTTAAAAATTTAAAAATTTAAATACTAAATTTTAAAAATTTAAACATTAAATCTTTAAATTTTAAAATTTATATACTAAATTTTAAAAATTTAATTATTAAAATTTTAAATTTTAAAATTTAAAAATTTAAATTTTAAAAGTTAAATATTTAAATACTAAATTTTAAAAATTTAATTATTAAAACTTTAAATTTTAAAATTTAAATACTAAATTTTAAAAATTTAATTATTAAAACTTTAGATTTTAAAATTTAAAAATTTTAATACTAAATTTTAAAAATTTAATTATTAAAATTTAAACTATAAAATTTAAAAATTTAAATACTAAATTTTAAAAATTTAATTATTAAAACTTTAAATTTTAAAATTTAAAAATTTAAATAATAAATTTTAAAAATTTAATTATTTAAACTTTAAATTTTAAAATATAAAAATTTAAATACAAATTTTAAAAATTTAATTATTAAAATTTAAATTTTAAAATTTAAAAATTTAAATACAAATTTTATAAATTTAATTATTAAAATTTTAAATTTTAAAATTTAAAAATTTAAATTTAAAAATTTAAATACTAAATTTTAAAAATTTAATTATTAAATCTTTAAATTTTAAAATTTAAAAATTTAAATAATAAATTTTAAAAATTTAATTATTAAAACTTTAAATTTTAAAATTTAAAAATTTTAATACTAAATTTTAAAAATTTAATTATTAAAATTTAAATTTTAAAATTTAAAAATTTAAATACTAAATTTTAAAACTTGAAATATTAAATCTTTAAATTTTAAAATTTAAAAATTTAAATACTAAATTTTAAAAATTTAATTATTAAAACTTTAAATTTTAAAATTTAAAAATTTAAATACTAAATTTTAAAAATTTAATTATTAAAACTTTAAACTTTAATATTTAGAAATTTAAATACTAAATTTTAAAAATTTAAATATTAAAACTTTAAATTATAAAATTTAAAAACTTAAATACTAAATTTTAAAAATTTAAATACTAAATTTTAAAAATTTAATTATTAAAACTTTAAATTTGAAAATTTAAAAATTTAAATACTAAATATTAAAAATTTAATTATTAAAATTTTAAATTTTAAAATTTAAAAATTTAAATTTTAAAATTTAAAAATTTAAATACTAAATTTTAAAAATTTAATTATTAAAACTTTAAATTTTAAAATTTAAAAATTTAATTACTAAATTTTAAAAATTTAATTATTAAAGCTTTAAATTTTAAAATTTAAAAATATAAATTTTAAAATTTAAAAATTTTAATACTATATTTTAAAAATTTCATTATTAAAATTTAAATTTTAAAATTTAAAAATTTAAATACTTAATTTTAAAACTTGAAATATTAAATCTTTAAATTTTAAAATTCAAAAATTTAAATACTAAATTTTAAAAATTTAATTATTAAAACTTTAAATTTTAAAATTTAAAAATTTAAATTTTAAAATTTAAAAATTTAAATTTTAAAATTTAAAAATTTAAATACAAAATTTTAAAAATTTAATTATTAAAACTTTAAATTTTAAAATTTAAAAATTTAAATACTAAATTTTAAAAATTTAATTATTAAAATTTAAATTTTAAAATTTAAAAATTTAAAAATTTAAATACTAAATTTTAAAAATTTAAACATTAAATCTTTAAATTTTAAAATTTATATACTAAATTTTAAAAATTTAATTATTAAAATTTTAAATTTTAAAATTTAAAAATTTAAATTTTAAAAGTTAAATATTTAAATACTAAATTTTAAAAATTTAATTATTAAAACTTTAAATTTTAAAATTTAAATACTAAATTTTAAAAATTTAATTATTAAAACTTTAAATTTTAAAATTTAAAAATTTTAATACTAAATTTAAAAATTTAATTATTAAAATTTAAACTTTAAAATTTAAAAATTTAAATATTTAACTTTTAAAATTTAAATTTTTAAATTTTAAAATTTAAAAATTTAAATTTTAAAATTTAAAAATTTAAATACAAAATTTTAAAAATTTAATTATTAAAACTTTAAATTTTAAAATTTAAAAATTTAAATACTAAATTTTAAAAATTTAATTATTAAAATTTAAATTTTAAAATTTAAAAATTTAAAAATTTAAATACTAAATTTTAAAAATTTAAACATTAAATCTTTAAATTTTAAAATTTATATACTAAATTTTAAAAATTTAATTATTAAAATTTTAAATTTTAAAATTTAAAAATTTAAATTTTAAAAGTTAAATATTTAAATACTAAATTTTAAAAATTTAATTATTAAAACTTTAAATTTTAAAATTTAAATACTAAATTTTAAAAATTTAATTATTAAAACTTTAGATTTTAAAATTTAAAAATTTTAATACTAAATTTTAAAAATTTAATTATTAAAATTTAAACTTTAAAATTTAAAAATTTAAATACTAAATTTTAAAAATTTAATTATTAAAACTTTAAATTTTAAAATTTAAAAATTTAAATAATAAATTTTAAAAATTTAATTATTTAAACTTTAAATTTTAAAATATAAAAATTTAAATACAAATTTTAAAAATTTAATTATTAAAATTTAAATTTTAAAATTTAAAAATTTAAATACAAATTTTATAAATTTAATTATTAAAATTTTAAATTTTAAAATTTAAAAATTTAAATTTAAAAATTTAAATACTAAATTTTAAAAATTTAATTTTTAAATCTTTAAATTTTAAAATTTAAAAATTTAAATAATAAATTTTAAAAATTTAATTATTAAAACTTTAAATTTTAAAATTTAAAAATTTTAATACTAAATTTTAAAAATTTAATTATTAAAATTTAAATTTTAAAATTTAAAAATTTAAATACTAAATTTTAAAACTTGAAATATTAAATCTTTAAATTTTAAAATTTATATACTAAATTTTAAAAATTTAATTATTAAAATTTTAAATTTTAAAATTTAAAAATTTAAATTTTAAAAGTTACATATTTAAATACTAAATTTTAAAAATTTAATTATTAAAACTTTAAATTTTAAAATTTAAATACTAAATTTTAAAAATTTAATTATTAAAACTTTAAATTTTAAAATTTAAAAATTTTAATACTAAATTTAAAAATTTAATTATTAAAATTTAAACTTTAAAATTTAAAAATTTAAATACTAAATTTTAAAAATTTAATTATTAAAACTTTAAATTTTAAAATTTAAAAATTTAAATAATAAATTTTAAAAATTTAATTATTTAAACTTTAAATTTTAAAATATAAAAATTTAAATACAAATTTTAAAAATTTAATTATTAAAATTTTAAATTTTAAAATTTAAAAATTTAAATACTAAATTTTAAAAATTTAATTATTAAATCTTTAAATTTTAAAATTTAAAAATTTAAATAATAAATTTTAAAAATTTAATTATTAAAACTTTAAATTTTAAAATTTAAAAATTTTAATACTAAATTTTAAAAATTTAATTATTAAAATTTAAATTTTAAAATTTAAAAATTTAAATACTAAATTTTAAAACTTGAAATATTAAATCTTTAAATTTTAAAATTTAAAAATTTAAATACTAAATTTTAAAAATTTAATTATTAAAACTTTAAATTTTAAAATTTAAAAATTTAATTACTAAATTTTAAAAATTTAATTATTAAAGCTTTAAATTTTAAAATTTAAAAATATAAATTTTAAAATTTAAAAATTTTAATACTATATTTTAAAAATTTCATTATTAAAATTTAAATTTTAAAATTTAAAAATTTAAATACTTAATTTTAAAACTTGAAATATTAAATCTTTAAATTTTAAAATTTAAAAATTTAAATTTTAAAATTTAAAAATTTAAATTTTAAAATTTAAAAATTTAAATACAAAATTTTAAAAATTTAATTATTATAACTTTAAATTTTAAAATTTAAAAATTTAAATACTAAATTTTAAAAATTTAATTATTAAAATTTAAATTTTAAAATTTAAAAATTTAAAAATTTAAATACTAAATTTTAAAAATTTAAACATTAAATCTTTAAATTTTAAAATTTATATACTAAATTTTAAAAATTTAATTATTAAAATTTTAAATTTTAAAATTTAAAAATTTAAATTTTAAAAGTTAAATATTTAAATACTAAATTTTAAAAATTTAATTATTAAAACTTTAAATTTTAAAATTTAAATACTAAATTTTAAAAATTTAATTATTAAAACTTTAAATTTTAAAATTTAAAAATTTTAATACTAAATTTTAAAAATTTAATTATTAAAATTTAAACTTTAAAATTTAAAAATTTAAATACTAAATTTCAAAAATTTAATTATTAAAACTTTAAATTTTAAAATTTAAAAATTTAAATAATAAATTTTAAAAATTTAATTATTTAAACTTTAAATTTTAAAATATAAAAATTTAAATACAAATTTTAAAAATTTAATTATTAAAATTTTAAATTTTAAAATTTAAAAATTTAAATACTAAATTTTAAAAATTTAATTATTAAATCTTTAAATTTTAAAATTTAAAAATTTAAATAATAAATTTTAAAAATTTAATTATTAAAACTTTAAATTTTAAAATTTAAAAATTTTAATACTAAATTTTAAAAATTTAATTATTAAAATTTAAATTTTAAAATTTAAAAATTTAAATACTAAATTTTAAAACTTGAAATATTAAATCTTTAAATTTTAAAATTTAAAAATTTAAATACTAAATTTTAAAAATTTAATTATTAAAACTTTAAATTTTAAAATTTAAAAATTTAAATACTAAATTTTAAAAATTTAATTATTAAAACTTTAAACTTTAATATTTAAAAATTTAAATACTAAATTTTAAAAATTTAAATATTAAAACTTTAAATTATAAAATTTAAAAATTTAAATACTAAATTTTAAAAATTTAAATACTAAATTTTAAAAATTTAATTATTAAAACTTTAAATTTGAAAATTTAAAAATTTAAATACTAAATTTTAAAAATTTAAATATTAAATCTTTGAATTTTAAAATTTAAAAATTTAAATACTACATTTTAAAAATTTAATTATTAAAATTTTAAATTTTAAAATTTAAAAATTTAAATTTTAAAATTTAAAAATTTAAATACTAAATTTTAAAAATTTAATTAGTAAAAATTTAAATTTTAAAATTTAAAAACTTAAATAGTAAATTTTAAAAATTTAATTATTAAAATTTTAAATTTTAAAGTTTAAAAATTTAAATTTAGAAATTTAAATTTAAAAATTTAAATTATGAAATTTAAAAATTTAAATTTTAAAATTTAAAAATTTAAATAATAAATTTTAATAATTTAATTATTATAAATTTAAATTTTAAAATTTAAATACTAAATTTTAAAAATTTAATTATTAAAACTTTAAATTTTAAAATTTAAAAATTTTAATACTAAATTTTAAAAATTTAATTATTAAAATTTAAATTTTATAATTTAAAAATTTAAATACTAAATTTTAAAAATTTAATTATTAAAACTTTAAATTTTAAAATTTAAAAATTTAAATAATAAATTTTAAAAATTTAATTATATAAACTTTAAATTTTAAAATTTAAAAATTTAAATACAAATTTTAAAATTTTAATTATTAAAATTTTAAATTTTAAAATTTAAAAATTTAAATTTAAAAATTTAAATACTAAATTTTAAAAATTTAATTATTAAAGCTTTAAATTTTAAAATTTAAAAATTTTAATACTAAATTTTAAAAATTTAATTATTAAAATTTAAATTTTAAAATTTAAAAATTTAAATACTAAATTTTAAAACTTGAAATATTAAATCTTTAAATTTTAAAATTTAAAAATTTAAATACTAAATTTTAAAAATTTAATTATTAAAACTTTAAATTTTAAAATTTAAAAATTTAAATACTAAATTTTAAAAATTTAATTATTAAAACTTTAAACTTTAATATTTAAAAATTTAAATACTAAATTTTAAAAATTTAAATATTAAAACTTTAAATTATAAAATTTAAAAACTTAAATACAAAATTTTAAAAATTTAAATACTAAATTTTAAAAATTTAATTATTAAAACTTTAAATTTGAAAATTTAAAAATTTAAATACTAAATATTAAAAATTTAAATATTAAATCTTTGAATTTTAAAATTTAAAAATTTAAATACTAAATTTTAAAAATTTAATTATTAAAATTTTAAATTTTAAAATTTAAAAATTTAAATTTTAAAATTTAAAAATTTAAATACTAAATTTTAAAAATTTAATTATTAAAACTTTAAATTTTAAAATTTAAAAATTTAATTACTAAATTTTAAAAATTTAATTATTAAAGCTTTAAATTTTAAAATTTAAAAATATAAATTTTAAAATTTAAAAATTTTAATACTATATTTTAAAAATTTAATTATTAAAATTTAAATTTTAAAATTTAAAAATTTAAATACTAAATTTTAAAACTTGAAATATTAAATCTTTAAATTTTAAAATTCAAAAATTTAAATACTAAATTTTAAAAATTTAATTATTAAAACTTTAAATTTTAAAATTTAAAAATTTAAATACAAATTTTAAAAATTTAATTATTAAAATTTTAAATTTTAAAATTTAAAAATTTAAATTTAAAAATTTAAATACTAAATTTTAAAAATTTAATTATTAAATCTTTAAATTTTAAAATTTAAAAATTTAAATAATAAATTTAAAAAATTTAATTATTAAAACTTTAAATTTTAAAATTTAAAAATTTTAATACTAAATTTTAAAAATTTAATTATTAAAATTTAAATTTTAAAATTTAAAAATTTAAATACTATATTTTAAAAATTTAATTATTAAATCTTTAAATTTTAAATTTAAAAATTTAAATAATAAATTTTAAAAATTTAAAAATTTAAATACTAAATTTTAAAACTTGAAATATTAAATCTTTAAATTTTAAAATTTAAAAATTTAAATACTAAATTTTAAAAATTTAATTATTAAAACTTTAAATTTTAAAATTTAAAAATTTAAATACTAAATTTTAAAAATTTAATTATTAAAACCTTAAACTTTAAAATTTAAAAATTTAAATACTAAATTTTAAAAATTTAAATATTAAAACTTTAAATTATAAAATTTAAAAATTTAAATACTAAATTTTAAAAATTTAATTATTAAAATTTTAAATTTTAAACTTTAAAAATTTAAATTTTAAAATTTAAAAATTTAAATACTAAATTTTAAAAATTTAATTATTAAAACTTTAAATTTTAAAATTTAAAAATTTAAATACTAAATTTTAAAAATTTAATTATTAAAGCTTTAAATTTTAAAATTTAAAAATTTTAATACTAAATTTTAAAAATTTAATTATTAAAATTTAAATTTTAAAATTTAAAAATTTAAATACTAAATTTTAAAACTTGAAATATTAAATCTTTAAATTTTAAAATTTAAAAATTTAAATACTAAATTTTAAAAATTTAATTATTAAAACTTTAAATTTTAAAATTTAAAAATTTAAATACTAAATTTTAAAAATTTAATTATTAAAACTTTAAACTTTAATATTTAAAAATTTAAATACTAAATTTTAAAAATTTAAATATTAAAACTTTAAATTATAAAATTTAAAAACTTAAATACAAAATTTTAAAAATTTAAATACTAAATTTTAAAAATTTAATTATTAAAACTTTAAATTTGAAAATTTAAAAATTTAAATACTAAATATTAAAAATTTAAATATTAAATCTTTGAATTTTAAAATTTAAAAATTTAAATACTAAATTTTAAAAATTTAATTATTAAAATTTTAAATTTTAAAATTTAAAAATTTAAATTTTAAAATTTAAAAATTTAAATACTAAATTTTAAAAATTTAATTATTAAAACTTTAAATTTTAAAATTTAAAAATTTAATTACTAAATTTTAAAAATTTAATTATTAAAGCTTTAAATTTTAAAATTTAAAAATATAAATTTTAAAATTTAAAAATTTTAATACTATATTTTAAAAATTTAATTATTAAAATTTAAATTTTAAAATTTAAAAATTTAAATACTAAATTTTAAAACTTGAAATATTAAATCTTTAAATTTTAAAATTCAAAAATTTAAATACTAAATTTTAAAAATTTAATTATTAAAACTTTAAATTTTAAAATTTAAAAATTTAAATTTTAAAATTTAAAAATTTAAAAATTTAAATACAAAATTTTAAAAATTTAATTATTAAAACTTTAAATTTTAAAATTTAAAAATTTAAATACTAAATTTTAAAAATTTAATTATTAAAATTTAAATTTTAAAATTTAAAAATTTAAAAATTTAAATACTAAATTTTAAAAATTTAATTATTAAAACTTTAAATTTTAAAATTTAAAAATTTAAAAATTTAATTATTAAAACTTTAAATTTTAAAATTTAAAAATTTAAATACTAAATTTTAAAAACTTAATTATTAAAATTTAAATTTTAAAATTTAAAAATTTAAAACTTTAAATACTAAATTTTAAAAATTTAAACATTAAATCTTTAAATTTTAAAATTTATATACTAAATTTTAAAAATTTAATTATTAAAATTTTAAATTTTAAAATTTAAAAATTTAAATTTTAAAATTTAAAAATTTAAATTTTAAAATTTAAAAATTTAAATTTTAAAATTTAAAAATTTAAATACTAAATTTTAAAACTTGAAATATTAAATCTTTAAATTTTAAAATTTAAAAATTTAAATACTAAATTTTAAAAATTTAATTATTAAAACTTTAAATTTTAAAATTTAAAAATTTAAATACTAAATTTTAAAAATTTAATTATTAAAACTTTAAACTTTAATATTTAAAAATTTAAATACTAAATTTTAAAAATTTAAATATTAAAACTTTAAATTATAAAATTTAAAAACTTAAATACAAAATTTTAAAAATTTAAATACTAAATTTTAAAAATATAATTATTAAAACTTTAAATTTGAAAATTTAAAAATTTAAATACTAAATATTAAAAATTTAAATATTAAATCTTTGAATTTTAAAATTTAAAAATTTAAATACTAAATTTTAAAAATTTAATTATTAAAATTTTAAATTTTAAAATTTAAAAATTTAAATTTTAAAATTTAAAAATTTAAATACTAAATTTTAAAAATTTAATTATTAAAACTTTAAATTTTAAAATTTAAAAATTTAATTACTAAATTTTAAAAATTTAATTATTAAAGCTTTAAATTTTAAAATTTAAAAATATAAATTTTAAAATTTAAAAATTTTAATACTATATTTTAAAAATTTAATTATTAAAATTTAAATTTTAAAATTTAAAAATTTAAATACTAAATTTTAAAACTTGAAATATTAAATCTTTAAATTTTAAAATTCAAAAATTTAAATACTAAATTTTAAAAATTTAATTATTAAAACTTTAAATTTTAAAATTTAAAAATTTAAATTTTAAAATTTAAAAATTTAAAAATTTAAATACAAAATTTTAAAAATTTAATTATTAAAACTTTAAATTTTAAAATTTAAAAATTTAAATACTAAATTTTAAAAATTTAATTATTAAAATTTAAATTTTAAAATTTAAAAATTTAAAAATTTAAATACTAAATTTTAAAAATTTAATTATTAAAACTTTAAATTTTAAAATTTAAAAATTTAAAAATTTAAATACTAAATTTTAAAAACTTAATTATTAAAATTTAAATTTTAAAATTTAAAAATTTAAAAATTTAAATACTAAATTTTAAAAATTTAAACATTAAATCTTTAAATTTTAAAATTTATATACTAAATTTTAAAAATTTAATTATTAAAATTTTAAATTTTAAAATTTAAAAATTTAAATTTTAAAATTTAAAAATTTAAATTTTAAAATTTAAAAATTTAAATTTTAAAATTTAAAAATTTAAATACTAAATTTTAAAAATTTAATTATTAAAACTTTAAATTTTAAAATTTAAAAATTTAAATACCAAATTTTAAAAATTTAATTATTAAAGCTTTAAATTTTAAAATTTAAAAATTTAAATTTTAAAATTTAAAAATTTAAATACTAAATTTTAAAAATTTAATTATTAAAACTTTAAATTTTAAAATTTAAAAATTTAAAAATTTAATTATTAAAACTTTAAATTTTAAAATTTAAAAATTTAAATACTAAATTTTAAAAACTTAATTATTAAAATTTAAATTTTAAAATTTAAAAATTTAAAAATTTAAATACTAAATTTTAAAAATTTAAACATTAAATCTTTAAATTTTAAAATTTATATACCAAATTTTAAAAATTTAATTATTAAAATTTTAAATTTTAAAATTTAAAAATTTAAATTTTAAAATTTAAAAATTTAAATACTAAATTTTAAAAATTTAATTAGTAAAAATTTAAATTTTAAAATTTAAAAACTTAAATAGTAAATTTTAAAAATTTAATTATTAAAATTTTAAATTTTAAAGTTTAAAAATTTAAATAATAAATTTTAATAATTTAATTATTATAAATTTAAATTTTAAAATTTAAATACTAAATTTTAAAAATTTAATTATTAAAACTTTAAATTTTAAAATTTAAAAATTTTAATACTAAATTTTAAAAATTTAATTATTAAAATTTAAATTTTAAAATTTAAAAATTTAAATACTAAATTTTAAAAATTTAATTATTAAAACTTTAAATTTTAAAATTTAAAAATTTAAATAATAAATTTTAAAAATTTAATTATATAAACTTTAAATTTTAAAATTTAAAAATTTAAATACAAATTTTAAAAATTTAATTATTAAAATTTTAAATTTTAAAATTTAAAAATTTAAATTTAAAAATTTAAATACTAAATTTTAAAAATTTAATTATTAAATCTTTAAATTTTAAAATTTAAAAATTTAAATAATAAATTTAAAAAATTTAATTATTAAAACTTTAAATTTTAAAATTTAAAAATTTTAATACTAAATTTTAAAAATTTAATTATTAAAATTTAAATTTTAAAATTTAAAAATTTAAATACTAAATTTTAAAACTTGAAATATTAAATCTTTAAATTTTAAAATTTAAAAATTTAAATACTAAATTTTAAAAATTTAATTATTAAAACTTTAAACTTTAAAATTTAAAAATTTAAATACTAAATTTTAAAAATTTAAATATTAAAACTTTAAATTATAAAATTTAAAAATTTAAATACTAAATTTTAAAAATTTAATTATTAAAATTTTAAATTTTAAACTTTAAAAATTTAAATTTTAAAATTTAAAAATTTAAATACTAAATTTTAAAAATTTAATTATTAAAACTTTAAATTTTAAAATTTAAAAATTTAAATACTAAATTTTAAAAATTTAATTATTAAAGCTTTAAATTTTAAAATTTAAAAATTTTAATACTAAATTTTAAAAATTTAATTATTAAAATTTAAATTTTAAAATTTAAATATTTAAATACTAAATTTTAAAACTTGAAATATTAAATCTTTAAATTTTAAAATTTAAAAATTTAAATACTAAATTTTAAAAATTTAATTATTAAAACTTTAAATTTTAAAATTTAAAAATTTAAATACTAAATTTTAAAAATTTAATTATTAAAACTTTAAACTTTAATATTTAAAAATTTAAATACTAAATTTTAAAAATTTAAATATTAAAACTTTAAATTATAAAATTTAAAAACTTAAATACTAAATTTTAAAAATTTAAATACTAAATTTTAAAAATTTAATTATTAAAACTTTAAATTTGAAAATTTAAAAATTTAAATACTAAATATTAAAAATTTAAATATTAAATCTTTGAATTTTAAAATTTAAAAATTTAAATACTAAATTTTAAAAATTTAATTATTAAAATTTTAAATTTTAAAATTTAAAAATTTAAATTTTAAAATTTAAAAATTTAAATACTAAATTTTAAAAATTTAATTATTAAAACTTTAAATTTTAAAATTTAAAAATTTAATTACTAAATTTTAAAAATTTAATTATTAAAGCTTTAAATTTTAAAATTTAAAAATATAAATTTTAAAATTTAAAAATTTTAATACTATATTTTAAAAATTTAATTATTAAAATTTAAATTTTAAAATTTAAAAATTTAAATACTAAATTTTAAAACTTGAAATATTAAATCTTTAAATTTTAAAATTCAAAAATTTAAATACTAAATTTTAAAAATTTAATTATTAAAACTTTAAATTTTAAAATTTAAAAATTTAAATTTTAAAATTTAAAAATTTAAAAATTTAAATACAAAATTTTAAAAATTTAATTATTAAAACTTTAAATTTTAAAATTTAAAAATTTAAATACTAAATTTTAAAAATTTAATTATTAAAATTTAAATTTTAAAATTTAAAAATTTAAAAATTTAAATACTAAATTTTAAAAATTTAATTATTAAAACTTTAAATTTTAAAATTTAAATACTAAATTTTAAAAATTTAATTATTAAAACTTTAAATTTTAAAATTTAAAAATTTTAATACTAAATTTTAAAAATTTAATTATTAAAATTTAAACTTTAAAATTTAAAAATTTAAATACTAAATTTTAAAAATTTAATTATTAAAACTTTAAATTTTAAAATTTAAAAATTTAAATAATAAATTTTAAAAATTTAATTATTTAAACTTTAAATTTTAAAATTTAAAAATTTAAAGTTTAAAATTTAAAAATTTAAATACTAAATTTTAAAAATTTAATTATTAAAACTTTAAATTTTAAAATTTAAAAATTTAAATACCAAATTTTAAAAATTTAATTATTAAAGCTTTAAATTTTAAAATTTAAAAATTTAAATTTTAAAATTTAAAAATTTAAAAATTTAAATACTAAATTTTAAAAATTTAAACATTAAATCTTTAAATTTTAAAATTTATATACTAAATTTTAAAAATTTAATTATTAAAATTTTAAATTTTAAAATTTAAAAATTTAAATTTTAAAATTTAAAAATTTAAATACTAAATTTTAAAAATTTAATTAGTAAAAATTTAAATTTTAAAATTTAAAAACTTAAATAGTAAATTTTAAAAATTTAATTATTAAAATTTTAAATTTTAAAGTTTAAAAATTTAAATTTAGAAATTTAAATTTAAAAATTTAAATTTTGAAATTTAAAAATTTAAATTTTAAAATTTAAAAATTTAAATAATAAATTTTAAAAATTTAATTATTATAACTTTAAATTTTAAAATTTAAATACTAAATTTTAAAAATTTAATTATTAAAACTTTAAATTTTAAAATTTAAAAATTTAAATTTTAAAATTTAAAAATTTAAATTTTAAAATTTAAAAATTTAAATACAAAATTTTAAAAATTTAATTATTAAAACTTTAAATTTTAAAATTTAAAAATTTAAATACTAAATTTTAAAAATTTAATTATTAAAATTTAAATTTTAAAATTTAAAAATTTAAAAATTTAAATACTAAATTTTAAAAATTTAAACATTAAATCTTTAAATTTTAAAATTTATATACTAAATTTTAAAAATTTAATTATTAAAATTTTAAATTTTAAAATTTAAAAATTTAAATTTTAAAAGTTAAATATTTAAATACTAAATTTTAAAAATTTAATTATTAAAACTTTAAATTTTAAAATTTAAATACTAAATTTTAAAAATTTAATTATTAAAACTTTAAATTTTAAAATTTAAAAATTTTAATACTAAATTTTAAAAATTTAATTATTAAAATTTAAACTTTAAAATTTAAAAATTTAAATACTAAATTTTAAAAATTTAATTATTAAAACTTTAAATTTTAAAATTTAAAAATTTAAATAATAAATTTTAAAAATTTAATTATTTAAACTTTAAATTTTAAAATTTAAAAATTTAAAAATTTAAATACTAAATTTTAAAAATTTAAACATTAAATCTTTAAATTTTAAAATTTATATACTAAATTTTAAAAATTTAATTATTAAAATTTTAAATTTTAAAATTTAAAAATTTAAATTTTAAAATTTAAAAATTTAAATACTAAATTTTAAAAATTTAATTAGTAAAAATTTAAATTTTAAAATTTAAAAACTTAAATAGTAAATTTTAAAAATTTAATTATTAAAATTTTAAATTTTAAAGTTTAAAAATTTAAATTTAGAAATTTAAATTTAAAAATTTAAATTTTGAAATTTAAAAATTTAAATTTTAAAATTTAAAAATTTAAATAATAAATTTTAAAAATTTAATTATTATAACTTTAAATTTTAAAATTTAAATACTAAATTTTAAAAATTTAATTATTAAAACTTTAAATTTTAAAATTTAAAAATTTTAATACTAAATTTTAAAAATTTAATTATTAAAACTTTAAATTTTAAAATTTAAAAATTTAATTACTAAATTTTAAAAATTTAATTATTAAAGCTTTAAATTTTAAAATTTAAAAATATAAATTTTAAAATTTAAAAATTTTAATACTATATTTTAAAAATTTAATTATTAAAATTTAAATTTTAAAATTTAAAAATTTAAATACTAAATTTTAAAACTTGAAATATTAAATCTTTAAATTTTAAAATTCAAAAATTTAAATACTAAATTTTAAAAATTTAATTATTAAAACTTTAAATTTTAAAATTTAAAAATTTAAATACAAAATTTTAAAAATTTAATTATTAAAACTTTAAATTTTAAAATTTAAAAATTTAAATACTAAATTTTAAAAATTTAATTATTAAAATTTAAATTTTAAAATTTAAAAATTTAAAAATTTAAATACTAAATTTTAAAAATTTAAACATTAAATCTTTAAATTTTAAAATTTATATACTAAATTTTAAAAATTTAATTATTAAAATTTTAAATTTTAAAATTTAAAAATTTAAATTTTAAAAGTTAAATATTTAAATACTAAATTTTAAAAATTTAATTATTAAAACTTTAAATTTTAAAATTTAAATACTAAATTTTAAAAATTTAATTATTAAAACTTTAAATTTTAAAATTTAAAAATTTTAATACTAAATTTTAAAAATTTAATTATTAAAATTTAAACTTTAAAATTTAAAAATTTAAATACTAAATTTTAAAAATTTAATTATTAAAACTTTAAATTTTAAAATTTAAAAATTTAAATAATAAATTTTAAAAATTTAATTATTTAAACTTTAAATTTCAAAATATAAAAATTTAAATACAAATTTTAAAAATTTAATTATTAAAATTTTAAATTTTAAAATTTAAAAATTTAAATACTAAATTTTAAAAATTTAATTATTAAATCTTTAAATTTTAAAATTTAAAAATTTAAATAATAAATTTTAAAAATTTAATTATTAAAACTTTAAATTTTAAAATTTAAAAATTTTAATACTAAATTTTAAAAATTTAATTATTAAAATTTAAATTTTAAAATTTAAAAATTTAAATACTAAATTTTAAAACTTGAAATATTAAATCTTTAAATTTTAAAATTTAAAAATTTAAATACTAAATTTTAAAAATTTAATTATTAAAACTTTAAATTTTAAAATTTAAAAATTTAAATACTAAATTTTAAAAATTTAATTATTAAAACTTTAAACTTTAATATTTAAAAATTTAAATACTAAATTTTAAAAATTTAAATATTAAAACTTTAAATTATAAAATTTAAAAATTTAAATACTAAATTTTAAAAATTTAAATACTAAATTTTAAAAATTTAATTATTAAAACTTTAAATTTGAAAATTTAAAAATTTAAATACTAAATTTTAAAAATTTAAATATTAAATCTTTGAATTTTAAAATTTAAAAATTTAAATACTACATTTTAAAAATTTAATTATTAAAATTTTAAATTTTAAAATTTAAAAATTTAAATTTTAAAATTTAAAAATTTAAATACTAAATTTTAAAAATTTAATTATTAAAACTTTAAATTTTAAAATTTAAAAATTTAAATACCAAATTTTAAAAATTTAATTATTAAGCTTTAAATTTTAAAATTTAAAAATTTAAATTTTAAAATTTAAAAATTTAAATACTAAATTTTAAAAATTTAATTATTAAAACTTTAAATTTTAAAATTTAAAAATTTAAAAATTTAATTATTAAAACTTTAAATTTTAAAATTTAAAAATTTAAATACTAAATTTTAAAAACTTAATTATTAAAATTTAAATTTTAAAATTTAAAAATTTAAAAATTTAAATACTAAATTTTAAAAATTTAAACATTAAATCTTTAAATTTTAAAATTTATATACTAAATTTTAAAAATTTAATTATTAAAATTTTAAATTTTAAAATTTAAAAATTTAAATTTTAAAATTTAAAAATTTAAATACTAAATTTTAAAAATTTAATTAGTAAAAATTTAAATTTTAAAATTTAAAAACTTAAATAGTAAATTTTAAAAATTTAATTATTAAAATTTTAAATTTTAAAGTTTAAAAATTTAAATTTAGAAATTTAAATTTAAAAATTTAAATTTTGAAATTTAAAAATTTAAATTTTAAAATTTAAAAATTTAAATAATAAATTTTAATAATTTAATTATTATAAATTTAAATTTTAAAATTTAAATACTAAATTTTAAAAATTTAATTATTAAAACTTTAAATTTTAAAATTTAAAAATTTTAATACTAAATTTTAAAAATTTAATTATTAAAATTTAAATTTTAAAATTTAAAAATTTAAATACTAAATTTTAAAAATTTAATTATTAAAACTTTAAATTTTAAAATTTAAAAATTTAAATAATAAATTTTAAAAATTTAATTATATAAACTTTAAATTTTAAAATTTAAAAATTTAAATACAAATTTTATAAATTTAATTATTAAAATTTTAAATTTTAAAATTTAAAAATTTAAATTTAAAAATTTAAATACTAAATTTTAAAAATTTAATTATTAAATCTTTAAATTTTAAAATTTAAAAATTTAAATAATAAATTTTAAAAATTTAATTATTAAAACTTTAAATTTTAAAATTTAAAAATTTTAATACTAAATTTTAAAAATTTAATTATTAAAATTTAAATTTTAAAATTTAAAAATTTAAATACTAAATTTTAAAACTTGAAATATTAAATCTTTAAATTTTAAAATTTAAAAATTTAAATACTAAATTTTAAAAATTTAATTATTAAAACTTTAAATTTTAAAATTTAAAAATTTAAATACTAAATTTTAAAAATTTAATTATTAAAACTTTAAACTTAATATTTAAAAATTTAAATACTAAATTTTAAAAATTTAAATATTAAAACTTTAAATTATAAAATTTAAAAACTTAAATACTAAATTTTAAAAATTTAAATACTAAATTTTAAAAATTTAATTATTAAAACTTTAAATTTGAAAATTTAAAAATTTAAATACTAAATATTAAAAATTTAAATATTAAATCTTTGAATTTTAAAATTTAAAAATTTAAATACTAAATTCTAAAAATTTAATTATTAAAATTTTAAATTTTAAAATTTAAAAATTTAAATTTTAAAATTTAAAAATTTAAATACTAAATTTTAAAAATTTAATTATTAAAACTTTAAATTTTAAAATTTAAAAATTTAATTACTAAATTTTAAAAATTTAATTATTAAAGCTTTAAATTTTAAAATTTAAAAATATAAATTTTAAAATTCAAAAATTTAAATACTAAATTTTAAAAATTTAATTATTAAAACTTTAAATTTTATAATTTAAAAATTTAAATTTTAAAATTTAAAAATTTAAATTTTAAAATTTAAAAATTTAAATACAAAATTTTAAAAATTTAATTATTAAAACTTTAAATTTTAAAATTTAAAAATTTAAATACTAAATTTTAAAAATTTAATTATTAAAATTTAAATTTTAAAATTTAAAAATTTAAAAATTTAAATACTAAATTTTAAAAATTTAAACATTAAATCTTTAAATTTTAAAATTTATATACTAAATTTTAAAAATTTAATTATTAAAACTTTAAATTTTAAAATTTAAATACTAAATTTTAAAAATTTAATTATTAAAACTTTAAATTTTAAAATTTAAAAATTTTAATACTAAATTTTAAAAATTTAATTATTAAAATTTAAACTTTAAAATTTAAAAATTTAAATACTAAATTTTAAAAATTTAATTATTAAAACTTTAAATTTTAAAATTTAAAAATTTAAATAATAAATTTTAAAAATTTAATTATTTAAACTTTAAATTTTAAAATATAAAAATTTAAATACAAATTTTAAAAATTTAATTATTAAAATTTTAAATTTTAAAATTTAAAAATTTAAATACTAAATTTTAAAAATTTAATTATTAAATCTTTAAATTTTAAAATTTAAAAATTTAAATAATAAATTTTAAAAATTTAATTATTAAAACTTTAAATTTTGAAATTTAAAAATTTTAATACTAAATTTTAAAAATTTAATTATTAAAATTTAAATTTTAAAATTTAAAAATTTAAATACTAAATTTTAAAACTTGAAATATTAAATCTTTAAATTTTAAAATTTAAAAACTTAAATACTAAATTTTAAAAATTTAATTATTAAAACTTTAAATTTTAAAATTTAAAAATTTAAATACTAAATTTTAAAAATTTAATTATTAAAACTTTAAACTTTAATATTTAAAAATTTAAATACTAAATTTTAAATATTTAAATATTAAAACTTTAAATTATAAAATTTAAAAATTTAAATACTAAATTTTAAAAATTTAAATACTAAATTTTAAAAATTTAATTATTAAAACTTTAAATTTCAAAATTTAAAAATTTTAATACTAAATTTTAAAAATTTAATTATTAAAATTTAAATTTTAAAATTTAAAAATTTAAATACTAAATTTTAAAAATTTAATTATTAAAACTTTAAATTTTAAAATTTAAAAATTTAAATAATAAATTTTAAAAATTTAATTATATAAACTTTAAATTTTAAAATTTAAAAATTTAAATACAAATTTTATAAATTTAATTATTAAAATTTTAAATTTTAAAATTTAAAAATTTAAATTTAAAAATTTAAATACTAAATTTTAAAAATTTAATTATTAAATCTTTAAATTTTAAAATTTAAAAATTTAAATAATAAATTTTAAAAATTTAATTATTAAAACTTTAAATTTTAAAATTTAAAAATTTTAATACTAAATTTTAAAAATTTAATTATTAAAATTTAAATTTTAAAATTTAAAAATTTAAATACTAAATTTTAAAACTTGAAATATTAAATCTTTAAATTTTAAAATTTAAAAATTTAAATACTAAATTTTAAAAATTTAATTATTAAAACTTTAAATTTTAAAATTTAAAAATTTAAATACTAAATTTTAAAAATTTAATTATTAAAACTTTAAACTTTAATATTTAAAAATTTAAATACTAAATTTTAAAAATTTAAATATTAAAACTTTAAATTATAAAATTTAAAAACTTAAATACTAAATTTTAAAAATTTAAATACTAAATTTTAAAAATTTAATTATTAAAACTTTAAATTTGAAAATTTAAAAATTTAAATACTAAATATTAAAAATTTAAATATTAAATCTTTGAATTTTAAAATTTAAAAATTTAAATACTAAATTTTAAAAATTTAATTATTAAAATTTTAAATTTTAAAATTTAAAAATTTAAATTTTAAAATTTAAAAATTTAAATACTAAATTTTAAAAATTTAATTATTAAAATTTTAAATTTTAAAATTTAAAAATTTAATTACTAAATTTTAAAAATTTAATTATTAAAGCTTTAAATTTTAAAATTTAAAAATATAAATTTTAAAATTTAAAAATTTTAATACTATATTTTAAAAATTTCATTATTAAAATTTAAATTTTAAAATTTAAAAATTTAAATACTTAATTTTAAAACTTGAAATATTAAATCTTTAAATTTTAAAATTCAAAAATTTAAATACTAAATTTTAAAAATTTAATTATTAAAACTTTAAATTTTATAATTTAAAAATTTAAATTTTAAAATTTAAAAATATAAATTTTAAAATTTAAAAATTTAAATACAAAATTTTAAAAATTTAATTATTAAAACTTTAAATTTTAAAATTTAAAAATTTAAATACTAAATTTTAAAAATTTAATTATTAAAATTTAAATTTTAAAATTTAAAAATTTAAAAATTTAAATACTAAATTTTAAAAATTTAAACATTAAATCTTTAAATTTTAAAATTTATATACTAAATTTTAAAAATTTAATTATTAAAATTTTAAATTTTAAAATTTAAAAATTTAAATTTTAAAAGTTAAATATTTAAATACTAAATTTTAAAAATTTAATTATTAAAATTTAAATTTTAAAATTTAAATACTAAATTTTAAAAATTTAATTATTAAAACTTTAAATTTTAAAATTTAAAAATTTTAATACTAAATTTTAAAAATTTAATTATTAAAATTTAAACTTTAAAATTTAAAAATTTAAATACTAAATTTTAAAAATTCAATTATTAAAACTTTAAATTTTAAAATTTAAAAATTTAAATAATAAATTTTAAAAATTTAATTATTTAAACTTTAAATTTTAAAATATAAAAATTTAAATACAAATTTTAAAAATTTAATTATTAAAATTTTAAATTTTAAAATTTAAAAATTTAAATACTAAATTTTAAAAATTTAATTATTAAATCTTTAAATTTTAAAATTTAAAAATTTAAATAATAAATTTTAAAAATTTAATTATTAAAACTTTAAATTTTGAAATTTAAAAATTTTAATACTAAATTTTAAAAATTTAATTATTAAAATTTAAATTTTAAAATTTAAAAATTTAAATACTAAATTTTAAAACTTGAAATATTAAATCTTTAAATTTTAAAATTTAAAAATTTAAATACTAAATTTTAAAAATTTAATTATTAAAACTTTAAATTTTAAAATTTAAAAATTTAAATACTAAATTTTAAAAATTTAATTATTAAAACTTTAAACTTTAATATTTAAAAATTTAAATACTAAATTTTAAAAATTTAAATATTAAAACTTTAAATTATAAAATTTAAAAATTTAAATACTAAATTTTAAAAATTTAAATACTAAATTTTAAAAATTTAATTATTAAAATTTAAATTTTAAAATTTAAAAATTTAAAAATTTAAATACTAAATTTTAAAAATTTAAACATTAAATCTTTAAATTTTAAAATTTATATACTAAATTTTAAAAATTTAATTATTAAAATTTTAAATTTTAAAATTTAAAAATTTAAATTTTAAAAGTTAAATATTTAAATACTAAATTTTAAAAATTTAATTATTAAAACTTTAAATTTTAAAATTTAAATACTAAATTTTAAAAATTTAATTATTAAAACTTTAAATTTTAAAATTTAAAAATTTTAATACTAAATTTTAAAAATTTAATTATTAAAATTTAAACTTTAAAATTTAAAAATTTAAATACTAAATTTTAAAAATTTAATTATTAAAACTTTAAATTTTAAAATTTAAAAATTTAAATAATAAATTTTAAAAATTTAATTATTTAAACTTTAAATTTTAAAATATAAAAATTTAAATACAAATTTTAAAAATTTAATTATTAAAATTTTAAATTTTAAAATTTAAAAATTTAAATACTAAATTTTAAAAATTTAATTATTAAATCTTTAAATTTTAAAATTTAAAAATTTAAATAATAAATTTTAAAAATTTAATTATTAAAACTTTAAATTTTGAAATTTAAAAATTTTAATACTAAATTTTAAAAATTTAATTATTAAAATTTAAATTTTAAAATTTAAAAATTTAAATACTAAATTTTAAAACTTGAAATATTAAATCTTTAAATTTTAAAATTTAAAAATTTAAATACTAAATTTTAAAAATTTAATTATTAAAACTTTAAATTTTAAAATTTAAAAATTTAAATACTAAATTTTAAAAATTTAATTATTAAAACTTTAAACTTTAATATTTAAAAATTTAAATACTAAATTTTAAAAATTTAAATATTAAAACTTTAAATTATAAAATTTAAAAATTTAAATACTAAATTTTAAAAATTTAAATACTAAATTTTAAAAATTTAAATACTAAATTTTAAAAATTTAATTATTAAAACTTTAAATTTGAAAATTTAAAAATTTAAATACTAAATTTTAAAAATTTAAATATTAAATCTTTGAATTTTAAAATTTAAAAATTTAAATACTACATTTTAAAAATTTAATTATTAAAATTTTAAATTTTAAAATTTAAAAATTTAATTACTAAATTTTAAAAATTTAATTATTAAAGCTTTAAATTTTAAAATTTAAAAATATAAATTTTAAAATTTAAAAATTTTAATACTATATTTTAAAAATTTCATTATTAAAATTTAAATTTTAAAATTTAAAAATTTAAATACTTAATTTTAAAACTTGAAATATTAAATCTTTAAATTTTAAAATTCAAAAATTTAAATACTAAATTTTAAAAATTTAATTATTAAAACTTTAAATTTTATAATTTAAAAATTTAAATTTTAAAATTTAAAAATTTAAATTTTAAAATTTAAAAATTTAAATACAAAATTTTAAAAATTTAATTATTAAAACTTTAAATTTTAAAATTTAAAAATTTAAATACTAAATTTTAAAAATTTAATTATTAAAATTTAAATTTTAAAATTTAAAAATTTAAAAATTTAAATACTAAATTTTAAAAATTTAAACATTAAATCTTTAAATTTTAAAATTTATATACTAAATTTTAAAAATTTAATTATTAAAATTTTAAATTTTAAAATTTAAAAATTTAAATTTTAAAAGTTAAATATTTAAATACTAAATTTTAAAAATTTAATTATTAAAACTTTAAATTTTAAAATTTAAATACTAAATTTTAAAAATTTAATTATTAAAACTTTAAATTTTAAAATTTAAAAATTTTAATACTAAATTTTAAAAATTTAATTATTAAAATTTAAACTTTAAAATTTAAAAATTTAAATACTAAATTTTAAAAATTCAATTATTAAAACTTTAAATTTTAAAATTTAAAAATTTAAATAATAAATTTTAAAAATTTAATTATTTAAACTTTAAATTTTAAAATATAAAAATTTAAATACAAATTTTAAAAATTTAATTATTAAAATTTTAAATTTTAAAATTTAAAAATTTAAATACTAAATTTTAAAAATTTAATTATTAAATCTTTAAATTTTAAAATTTAAAAATTTAAATAATAAATTTTAAAAATTTAATTATTAAAACTTTAAATTTTGAAATTTAAAAATTTTAATACTAAATTTTAAAAATTTAATTATTAAAATTTAAATTTTAAAATTTAAAAATTTAAATACTAAATTTTAAAACTTGAAATATTAAATCTTTAAATTTTAAAATTTAAAAATTTAAATACTAAATTTTAAAAATTTAATTATTAAAACTTTAAATTTTAAAATTTAAAAATTTAAATACTAAATTTTAAAAATTTAATTATTAAAACTTTAAACTTTAATATTTAAAAATTTAAATACTAAATTTTAAAAATTTAAATATTAAAACTTTAAATTATAAAATTTAAAAATTTAAATACTAAATTTTAAAAATTTAAATACTAAATTTTAAAAATTTAATTATTAAAATTTAAATTTTAAAATTTAAAAATTTAAAAATTTAAATACTAAATTTTAAAAATTTAAACATTAAATCTTTAAATTTTAAAATTTATATACTAAATTTTAAAAATTTAATTATTAAAATTTTAAATTTTAAAATTTAAAAATTTAAATTTTAAAAGTTATATATTTAAATACTAAATTTTAAAAATTTAATTATTAAAACTTTAAATTTTAAAATTTAAATACTAAATTTTAAAAATTTAATTATTAAAACTTTAAATTTTAAAATTTAAAAATTTTAATACTAAATTTTAAAAATTTAATTATTAAAATTTAAACTTTAAAATTTAAAAATTTAAATACTAAATTTTAAAAATTTAATTAATAAAACTTTAAATTTTAAAATTTAAAAATTTAAATAATAAATTTTAAAAATTTAATTATTTAAACTTTAAATTTTAAAATATAAAAATTTAAATACAAATTTTAAAAATTTAATTATTAAAATTTTAAATTTTAAAATTTAAAAATTTAAATACTAAATTTTAAAAATTTAATTATTAAATCTTTAAATTTTAAAATTTAAAAATTTAAATAATAAATTTTAAAAATTTAATTATTAAAACTTTAAATTTTGAAATTTAAAAATTTTAATACTAAATTTTAAAAATTTAATTATTAAAATTTAAATTTTAAAATTTAAAAATTTAAATACTAAATTTTAAAACTTGAAATATTAAATCTTTAAATTTTAAAATTTAAAAATTTAAATACTAAATTTTAAAAATTTAATTATTAAAACTTTAAATTTTAAAATTTAAAAATTTAAATACTAAATTTTAAAAATTTAATTATTAAAACTTTAAACTTTAATATTTAAAAATTTAAATACTAAATTTTAAAAATTTAAATATTAAAACTTTAAATTATAAAATTTAAAAATTTAAATACTAAATTTTAAAAATTTAAATACTAAATTTTAAAAATTTAAATACTAAATTTTAAAAATTTAATTATTAAAACTTTAAATTTGAAAATTTAAAAATTTAAATACTAAATTTTAAAAATTTAAATATTAAATCTTTGAATTTTAAAATTTAAAAATTTAAATACTACATTTTAAAAATTTAATTATTAAAATTTTAAATTTTAAAATTTAAAAATTTAAATTTTAAAATTTAAAAATTTAAATACTAAATTTTAAAAATTTAATTATTAAAACTTTAAATTTTAAAATTTAAAAATTTAAATACCAAATTTTAAAAATTTAATTATTAAAGCTTTAAATTTTAAAATTTAAAAATTTAAATTATAAAATTTAAAAATTTAAATACTAAATTTTAAAAATTTAATTATTAAAACTTTAAATTTTAAAATTTAAAAATTTAAAAATTTAATTATTAAAACTTTAAATTATAAAATTTAAAAATTTAAATACTAAATTTTAAAAACTTAATTATTAAAATTTAAATTTTAAAATTTAAAATTTTAAAAATTTAAATACTAAATTTTAAAAATTTAAATATTAAAACTTTAAATTATAAAATTTAAAAATTTAAATACTAAATTTTAAAAACTTAATTATTAAAATTTAAATTTTAAAATTTAAAATTTTAAAAATTTAAATACTAAATTTTAAAAATTTAAACATTAAATCTTTAAATTTTAAAATTTATATACTAAATTTTAAAAATTTAATTATTAAAATTTTAAATTTTAAAATTTAAAAATTTAAATTTTAAAATTTAAAAATTTAAATACTAAATTTTAAAAATTTAATTAGTAAAAATTTAAATTTTAAAATTTAAAAACTTAAATAGTAAATTTTAAAAATTTAATTATTAAAATTTTAAATTTTAAAGTTTAAAAATTTAAATTTAGAAATTTAAATTTAAAAATTTAAATTTTGAAATTTAAAAATTTAAATTTTAAAATTTAAAAATTTAAATAATAAATTTTAATAATTTAATTATTATAAATTTAAATTTTAAAATTTAAATACTAAATTTTAAAAATTTAATTATTAAAACTTTAAATTTTAAAATTTAAAAATTTAAATACTAAATTTTAAAAACTTAATTATTAAAATTTAAATTTTAAAATTTAAAAATTTAAAAATTTAAATACTAAATTTTAAAAATTTAAACATTAAATCTTTAAATTTTAAAATTTATATACTAAATTTTAAAAATTTAATTATTAAAATTTTAAATTTTAAAATTTAAAAATTTAAATTTTAAAATTTAAAAATTTAAATACTAAATTTTAAAAATTTAATTAGTAAAAATTTAAATTTTAAAATTTAAAAACTTAAATAGTAAATTTTAAAAATTTAATTATTAAAATTTTAAATTTTAAAGTTTAAAAATTTAAATTTAGAAATTTAAATTTAAAAATTTAAATTTTGAAATTTAAAAATTTAAATTTTAAAATTTAAAAATTTAAATAATAAATTTTAATAATTTAATTATTATAAATTTAAATTTTAAAATTTAAATACTAAATTTTAAAAATTTAATTATTAAAACTTTAAATTTTAAAATTTAAAAATTTTAATACTAAATTTTAAAAATTTAATTATTAAAATTTAAATTTTATAATTTAAAAATTTAAATACTAAATTTTAAAAATTTAATTATTAAAACTTTAAATTTTAAAATTTAAAAATTTAAATAATAAATTTTAAAAATTTAATTATATAAACTTTAAATTTTAAAATTTAAAAATTTAAATACAAATTTTAAAAATTTAATTATTAAATCTTTAAATTTTAAAATTTAAAAATTTAAATAATAAATTTAAAAAATTTAATTATTAAAACTTTAAATTTTAAAATTTAAAAATTTTAATACTAAATTTTAAAAATTTAATTATTAAAATTTAAATTTTAAAATTTAAAAATTTAAATACTATATTTTAAAAATTTAATTATTAAATCTTTAAATTTTAAATTTAAAAATTTAAATAATAAATTTTAAAAATTTAATTATTAAAACTTTAAATTTTAAAATTTAAAAATTTTAATACTAAATTTTAAAAATTTAATTATTAAAATTTAAATTTTAAAATTTAAAAATTTAAATACTAAATTTTAAAAATTTAATTATTAAAACTTTAAATTTTAAAATTTAAAAATTTAAATACTAAATTTTAAAAATTTAATTATTAAAACCTTAAACTTTAAAATTTAAAAATTTAAATACTAAATTTTAAAAATTTAAATATTAAAACTTTAAATTATAAAATTTAAAAATTTAAATACTAAATTTTAAAAATTTAATTATTAAAATTTTAAATTTTAAACTTTAAAAATTTAAATTTTAAAATTTAAAAATTTAAATACTAAATTTTAAAAATTTAATTATTAAAACTTTAAATTTTAAAATTTAAAAATTTAAATACTAAATTTTAAAAATTTAATTATTAAAGCTTTAAATTTTAAAATTTAAAAATTTTAATACTAAATTTTAAAAATTTAATTATTAAAATTTAAATTTTAAAATTTAAAAATTTAAATACTAAATTTTAAAACTTGAAATATTAAATCTTTAAATTTTAAAATTTAAAAATTTAAATACCAAATTTTAAAAATTTAATTATTAAAACTTTAAATTTTAAAATTTAAAAATTTAAATACTAAATTTTAAAAATTTAATTATTAAAACTTTAAACTTTAATATTTAAAAATTTAAATACAAAATTTTAAAAATTTAAATATTAAAACTTTAAATTGTAAAATTTAAAAACTTAAATACTAAATTTTAAAAATTTAAATACTAAATTTTAAAAATTTAATTATTAAAACTTTAAATTTGAAAATTTAAAAATTTAAATACTAAATATTAAAAATTTAAATATTAAATCTTTGAATTTTAAAATTTAAAAATTTAAATACTAAATTTTAAAAATTTAATTATTAAAATTTTAAATTTTAAAATTTAAAAATTTAAATTTTAAAATTTAAAAATTTAAATACTAAATTTTAAAAATTTAATTATTAAAACTTTAAATTTTAAAATTTAAAAATTTAATTACTAAATTTTAAAAATTTAATTATTAAAGCTTTAAATTTTAAAATTTAAAAATATAAATTTTAAAATTTAAAAATTTTAATACTATATTTTAAAAATTTAATTATTAAAATTTAAATTTTAAAATTTAAAAATTTAAATATTAAATTTTAAAACTTGAAATATTAAATCTTTAAATTTTAAAATTCAAAAATTTAAATACTAAATTTTAAAAATTTAATTATTAAAACTTTAAATTTTAAAATTTAAAAATTTAAATTTTAAAATTTAAAAATTTAAAAATTTAAATACAAAATTTTAAAAATTTAATTATTAAAACTTTAAATTTTAAAATTTAAAAATTTAAATACTAAATTTTAAAAATTTAATTATTAAAATTTAAATTTTAAAATTTAAAAATTTAAATACTAAATTTTAAAAATTTAATTATTAAAACTTTAAATTTTAAAATTTAAAAATTTAAAAATTTAATTATTAAAACTTTAAATTTTAAAATTTAAAAATTTAAATACTAAATTTTAAAAACTTAATTATTAAAATTTAAATTTTAAAATTTAAAAATTTAAAAATTTAAATACTAAATTTTAAAAATTTAAACATTAAATCTTTAAATTTTAAAATTTATATACTAAATTTTAAAAATTTAATTTTTAAAATTTTAAATTTTAAAATTTAAAAATTTAAATTTTAAAATTTAAAAATTTAAATTTTAAAATTTAAAAATTTAAATACTAAATTTTAAAAATTTAATTATTAAAACTTTAAATTTTAAAATTTAAAAATTTAAATACCAAATTTTAAAAATTTAATTATTAAAGCTTTAAATTTTAAAATTTAAAAATTTAAATTTTAAAATTTAAAAATTTAAATACTAAATTTTAAAAATTTAATTATTAAAACTTTAAATTTTAAAATTTAAAAATTTAAAAATTTAATTATTAAAACTTTAAATTTTAAAATTTAAAAATTTAAATACTAAATTTTAAAAACTTAATTATTAAAATTTAAATTTTAAAATTTAAAAATTTAAAAATTTAAATACTAAATTTTAAAAATTTAAACATTAAATCTTTAAATTTTAAAATTTATATACTAAATTTTAAAAATTTAATTATTAAAATTTTAAATTTTAAAATTTAAAAATTTAAATTTTAAAATTTAAAAATTTAAATACTAAATTTTAAAAATTTAATTAGTAAAAATTTAAATTTTAAAATTTAAAAACTTAAATAGTAAATTTTAAAAATTTAATTATAAAAATTTTAAATTTTAAAGTTTAAAAATTTAAATTTAGAAATTTAAATTTAAAAATTTAAATTTTGAAATTTAAAAATTTAAATTTTAAAATTTAAAAATTTAAATAATAAATTTTAATAATTTAATTATTATAAATTTAAATTTTAAAATTTAAATACTAAATTTTAAAAATTTAATTATTAAAACTTTAAATTTTAAAATTTAAAAATTTTAATACTAAATTTTAAAAATTTAATTATTAAAATTTAAATTTTAAAATTTAAAAATTTAAATACTAAATTTTAAAAATTTAATTATTAAAACTTTAAATTTTAAAATTTAAAAATTTAATTACTAAATTTTAAAAATTTAATTATTAAAGCTTTAAATTTTAAAATTTAAAAATATAAATTTTAAAATTTAAAAATTTTAATACTATATTTTAAAAATTTAATTATTAAAATTTAAATTTTAAAATTTAAAAATTTAAATACTAAATTTTAAAACTTGAAATATTAAATCTTTAAATTTTAAAATTCAAAAATTTAAATACTAAATTTTAAAAATTTAATTATTAAAACTTTAAATTTTAAAATTTAAAAATTTAAATTTTAAAATTTAAAAATTTAAAAATTTAAATACAAAATTTTAAAAATTTAATTATTAAAACTTTAAATTTTAAAATTTAAAAATTTAAATACTAAATTTTAAAAATTTAATTATTAAAATTTAAATTTTAAAATTTAAAAATTTAAAAATTTAAATACTAAATTTTAAAAATTTAATTATTAAAACTTTAAATTTTAAAATTTAAAAATTTAAAAATTTAATTATTAAAACTTTAAATTTTAAAATTTAAAAATTTAAATACTAAATTTTAAAAACTTAATTATTAAAATTTAAATTTTAAAATTTAAAAATTTAAAAATTTAAATACTAAATTTTAAAAATTTTAACATTAAATCTTTAAATTTTAAAATTTATATACTAAATTTTAAAAATTTAATTATTAAAATTTTAAATTTTAAAATTTAAAAATTTAAATTTTAAAATTTAAAAATTTAAATTTTAAAATTTAAAAATTTAAATACTAAATTTTAAAAATTTAATTATTAAAACTTTAAATTTTAAAATTTAAAAATTTAAATACCAAATTTTAAAAATTTAATTATTAAAGCTTTAAATTTTAAAATTTAAAAATTTAAATTTTAAAATTTAAAAATTTAAATTTTAAAATTTAAAAATTTAAATACTAAATTTTAAAAATTTAATTATTAAAACTTTAAATTTTAAAATTTAAAAATTTAAAAATTTAATTATTAAAACTTTAAATTTTAAAATTTAAAAATTTAAATACTAAATTTTAAAAACTTAATTATTAAAATTTAAATTTTAAAATTTAAAAATTTAAAAATTTAAATACTAAATTTTAAAAATTTAAACATTAAATCTTTAAATTTTAAAATTTATATACTAAATTTTAAAAATTTAATTATTAAAATTTTAAATTTTAAAATTTAAAAATTTAAATTTTAAAATTTAAAAATTTAAATACTAAATTTTAAAAATTTAATTAGTAAAAATTTAAATTTTAAAATTTAAAAACTTAAATAGTAAATTTTAAAAATTTAATTATTAAAATTTTAAATTTTAAAGTTTAAAAATTTAAATTTAGAAATTTAAATTTAAAAATTTAAATTTTGAAATTTAAAAATTTAAATTTTAAAATTTAAAAATTTAAATAATAAATTTTAATAATTTAATTATTATAAATTTAAATTTTAAAATTTAAATACTAAATTTTAAAAATTTAATTATTAAAACTTTAAATTTTAAAATTTAAAAATTTTAATACTAAATTTTAAAAATTTAATTATTAAAATTTAAATTTTAAAATTTAAAAATTTAAATACTAAATTTTAAAAATTTAATTATTAAAACTTTAAATTTTAAAATTTAAAAATTTAATTACTAAATTTTAAAAATTTAATTATTAAAGCTTTAAATTTTAAAATTTAAAAATTTAAATTTTAAAATTTAAAAATTTTAATACTATATTTTAAAAATTTAATTATTAAAATTTAAATTTTAAAATTTAAAAATTTAAATACTAAATTTTAAAACTTGAAATATTAAATCTTTAAATTTTAAAATTCAAAAATTTAAATACTAAATTTTAAAAATTTAATTATTAAAACTTTAAATTTTAAAATTTAAAAATTTAAATTTTAAAATTTAAAAATTTAAAAATTTAAATACAAAATTTTAAAAATTTAATTATTAAAACTTTAAATTTTAAAATTTAAAAATTTAAATACTAAATTTTAAAAATTTAATTATTAAAATTTAAATTTTAAAATTTAAAAATTTAAAAATTTAAATACTAAATTTTAAAAATTTAATTATTAAAACTTTAAATTTTAAAATTTAAAAATTTAAAAATTTAATTATTAAAACTTTAAATTTTAAAATTTAAAAATTTAAATACTAAATTTTAAAAACTTAATTATTAAAATTTAAATTTTAAAATTTAAAAATTTAAAAATTTAAATACTAAATTTTAAAAATTTAAACATTAAATCTTTAAATTTTAAAATTTATATACTAAATTTTAAAAATTTAATTATTAAAATTTTAAATTTTAAAATTTAAAAATTTAAATTTTAAAATTTAAAAATTTAAATTTTAAAATTTAAAAATTTAAATACTAAATTTTAAAAATTTAATTATTAAAACTTTAAATTTTAAAATTTAAAAATTTAAATACCAAATTTTAAAAATTTAATTATTAAAGCTTTAAATTTTAAAATTTAAAAATTTAAATTTTAAAATTTAAAAATTTAAATACTAAATTTTAAAAATTTAATTATTAAAACTTTAAATTTTAAAATTTAAAAATTTAAAAATTTAATTATTAAAACTTTAAATTTTAAAATTTAAAAATTTAAATACTAAATTTTAAAAACTTAATTATTAAAATTTAAATTTTAAAATTTAAAAATTTAAAAATTTAAATACTAAATTTTAAAAATTTAAACATTAAATCTTTAAATTTTAAAATTTATATACTAAATTTTAAAAATTTAATTATTAAAATTTTAAATTTTAAAATTTAAAAATTTAAATTTTAAAATTTAAAAATTTAAATACTAAATTTTAAAAATTTAATTAGTAAAAATTTAAATTTTAAAATTTAAAAACTTAAATAGTAAATTTTAAAAATTTAATTATTAAAATTTTAAATTTTAAAGTTTAAAAATTTAAATTTAGAAATTTAAATTTAAAAATTTAAATTTTGAAATTTAAAAATTTAAATTTTAAAATTTAAAAATTTAAATAATAAATTTTAATAATTTAATTATTATAAATTTAAATTTTAAAATTTAAATACTAAATTTTAAAAATTTAATTATTAAAACTTTAAATTTTAAAATTTAAAAATTTTAATACTAAATTTTAAAAATTTAATTATTAAAATTTAAATTTTAAAATTTAAAAATTTAAATACTAAATTTTAAAAATTTAATTATTAAAACTTTAAATTTTAAAATTTAAAAATTTAAATAATAAATTTTAAAAATTTAATTATATAAACTTTAAATTTTAAAATTTAAAAATTTAAATACAAATTTTAAAAATTTAATTATTAAAATTTTAAATTTTAAAATTTAAAAATTTAAATTTAAAAATTTAAATACTAAATTTTAAAAATTTAATTATTAAATCTTTAAATTTTAAAATTTAAAAATTTAAATAATAAATTTAAAAAATTTAATTATTAAAACTTTAAATGTTAAAATTTAAAAATTTTAATACTAAATTTTAAAAATTTAATTATTAAAATTTAAATTTTAAAATTTAAAAATTTAAATACTATATTTTAAAAATTTAATTATTAAATCTTTAAATTTTAAAATTTAAAAATTTAAATAATAAATTTTAAAAATTTAATTATTAAAACTTTAAATTTTAAAATTTAAAAATTTTAATACTAAATTTTAAAAATTTAATTATTAAAATTTAAATTTTAAAATTTAAAATACTAAATTTTAAAACTTGAAATATTAAATCTTTAAATTTTAAAATTTAAAAATTTAAATACTAAATTTTAAAAATTTAATTATTAAAACTTTAAAGTTTAAAATTTAAAAATTTAAATACTAAATTTTAAAAATTTAATTATTAAAACTTTAAACTTTAAAATTTAAAAATTTAAATACTAAATTTTAAAAATTTAAATATTAAAACTTTAAATTATAAAATTTAAAAATTTAAATACTAAATTTTAAAAATTTAATTATTAAAATTTTAAATTTTAAACTTTAAAAATTTAAATTTTAAAATTTAAAAATTTAAATACTAAATTTTAAAAATTTAATTATTAAAACTTTAAAGTTTAAAATTTAAAAATTTAAATACTAAATTTTAAAAATTTAATTATTAAAGCTTTAAATTTTAAAATTTAAAAATTTTAATACTAAATTTTAAAAATTTAATTATTAAAATTTAAATTTTAAAATTTAAAAATTTAAATACTAAATTTTAAAACTTGAAATATTAAATCTTTAAATTTTAAAATTTAAAAATTTAAATACTAAATTTTAAAAATTTAATTATTAAAACTTTAAATTTTAAAATTTAAAAATTTAAATACTAAATTTTAAAAATTTAATTATTAAAACTTTAAACTTTAATATTTAAAAATTTAAATACTAAATTTTAAAAATTTAAATATTAAAACTTTAAATTATAAAATTTAAAAACTTAAATACTAAATTTTAAAAATTTAAATACTAAATTTTAAAAATTTAATTATTAAAACTTTAAATTTGAAAATTTAAAAATTTAAATACTAAATATTAAAAATTTAAATATTAAATCTTTGAATTTTAAAATTTAAAAATTTAAATACTAAATTTTAAAAATTTAATTATTAAAATTTTAAATTTTAAAATTTAAAAATTTAAATTTTAAAATTTAAAAATTTAAATACTAAATTTTAAAAATTTAATTATTAAAACTTTAAATTTTAAAATTTAAAAATTTAATTACTAAATTTTAAAAATTTAATTATTAAAGCTTTAAATTTTAAAATTTAAAAATATAAATTTTAAAATTTAAAAATTTTAATACTATATTTTAAAAATTTAATTATTAAAATTTAAATTTTAAAATTTAAAAATTTAAATACTAAATTTTAAAACTTGAAATATTAAATCTTTAAATTTTAAAATTCAAAAATTTAAATACTAAATTTTAAAAATTTAATTATTAAAACTTTAAATTTTAAAATTTAAAAATTTTAATACTAAATTTTAAAAATTTAATTATTAAAATTTAAACTTTAAAATTTAAAAATTTAAATACTAAATTTTAAAAATTTAATTATTAAAACTTTAAATTTTAAAATTTAAAAATTTTAATACTAAATTTTAAAAATTTAATTATTAAAATTTAAATTTTAAAATTTAAAAATTTAAATACTAAATTTTAAAACTTGAAATATTAAATCTTTAAATTTTAAAATTTAAAAATTTAAATACTAAATTTTAAAAATTTAATTATTAAAACTTTAAATTTTAAAATTTAAAAATTTAAATACTAAATTTTAAAAATTTAATTATTAAAACTTTAAACTTTAATATTTAAAAATTTAAATACTAAATTTTAAAAATTTAAATATTAAAACTTTAAATTATAAAATTTAAAAACTTAAATACTAAATTTTAAAAATTTAAATACTAAATTTTAAAAATTTAATTATTAAAACTTTAAATTTGAAAATTTAAAAATTTAAATACTAAATATTAAAAATTTAAATATTAAATCTTTGAATTTTAAAATTTAAAAATTTAAATACTAAATTTTAAAAATTTAATTATTAAAATTTTAAATTTTAAAATTTAAAAATTTAAATTTTAAAATTTAAAAATTTAAATACTAAATTTTAAAAATTTAATTATTAAAACTTTAAATTTTAAAATTTAAAAATTTAATTACTAAATTTTAAAAATTTAATTATTAAAGCTTTAAATTTTAAAATTTAAAAATATAAATTTTAAAATTTAAAAATTTTAATACTATATTTTAAAAATTTAATTATTAAAATTTAAATTTTAAAATTTAAAAATTTAAATACTAAATTTTAAAACTTGAAATATTAAATCTTTAAATTTTAAAATTCAAAAATTTAAATACTAAATTTTAAAAATTTAATTATTAAAACTTTAAATTTTAAAATTTAAAAATTTTAATACTAAATTTTAAAAATTTAATTATTAAAATTTAAACTTTAAAATTTAAAAATTTAAATACTAAATTTTAAAAATTTAATTATTAAAACTTTAAATTTTAAAATTTAAAAATTTAAATAATAAATTTTAAAAATTTAATTATTTAAACTTTAAATTTTAAAATATAAAAATTTAAATACAAATTTTAAAAATTTAATTATTAAAATTTTAAATTTTAAAATTTAAAAATTTAAATACTAAATTTTAAAACTTGAAATATTAAATCTTTAAATTTTAAAATTTAAAAATTTAAATCCTAAATTTTAAAAATTTAATTATTAAAACTTTAAATTTTAAAATTTAAAAATTTAAATACTAAATTTTAAAAATTTAATTATTAAAACTTTAAACTTTAATATTTAAAAATTTAAATACTAAATTTTAAAAATTTAAATATTAAAACTTTAAATTATAAAATTTAAAAATTTAAATACTAAATTTTAAAAATTTAAATACTAAATTTTAAAAATTTAATTATTAAAACTTTAAATTTGAAAATTTAAAAATTTAAATACTAAATTTTAAAAATTTAAATATTAAATCTTTGAATTTTAAAATTTAAAAATTTAAATACTACATTTTAAAAATTTAATTATTAAAATTTTAAATTTTAAAATTTAAAAATTTAAATTTTAAAATTTAAAAATTTAAATACTAAATTTTAAAAATTTAATTATTAAAACTTTAAATTTTAAAATTTAAAAATTTAAATACCAAATTTTAAAAATTTAATTATTAAAGCTTTAAATTTTAAAATTTAAAAATTTAAATTTTAAAATTTAAAAATTTAAATACTAAATTTTAAAAATTTAATTATTAAAACTTTAAATTTTAAAATTTAAAAATTTAAAAATTTAATTATTAAAACTTTAAATTTTAAAATTTAAAAATTTAAATACTAAATTTTAAAAACTTAATTATTAAAATTTAAATTTTAAAATTTAAAAATTTAAAAATTTAAATACTAAATTTTAAAAATTTAAACATTAAATCTTTAAATTTTAAAATTTATATACTAAATTTTAAAAATTTAATTATTAAAATTTTAAATTTTAAAATTTAAAAATTTAAATTTTAAAATTTAAAAATTTAAATACTAAATTTTAAAAATTTAATTAGTAAAAATTTAAATTTTAAAATTTAAAAACTTAAATAGTAAATTTTAAAAATTTAATTATTAAAATTTTAAATTTTAAAGTTTAAAAATTTAAATTTAGAAATTTAAATTTAGAAATTTAAATTTAAAAATTTAAATTTTGAAATTTAAAAATTTAAATTTTAAAATTTAAAAATTTAAATAATAAATTTTAAAAATTTAATTATTATAACTTTAAATTTTAAAATTTAAATACTAAATTTTAAAAATTTAATTATTAAAACTTTAAATTTTAAAATTTAAAAATTTTAATACTAAATTTTAAAAATTTAATTATTAAAATTTTAAATTTTAAAATTTAAAAATTTAATTACTAAATTTTAAAAATTTAATTATTAAAGCTTTAAATTTTAAAATTTAAAAATATAAATTTTAAAATTTAAAAATTTAAATTTTAAAATTTAAAAATTTAAATACTAAATTTTAAAAATTTAATTATTAAAACTTTAAATTTTAAAATTTAAAAATTTAAATTTTAAAATTTAAAAATTTAAATACAAAATTTTAAAAATTTAATTATTAAAACTTTAAATTTTAAAATTTAAAAATTTAAATACTAAATTTTAAAAATTTAATTATTAAAATTTAAATTTTAAAATTTAAAAATTTAAAAATTTAAATACTAAATTTTAAAAATTTAAACATTAAATCTTTAAATTTTAAAATTTATATACTAAATTTTAAAAATTTAATTATTAAAATTTTAAATTTTAAAATTTAAAAATTTAAATTTTAAAAGTTAAATATTTAAATACTAAATTTTAAAAATTTAATTATTAAAACTTTAAATTTTAAAATTTAAATACTAAATTTTAAAAATTTAATTATTAAAACTTTAAATTTTAAAATTTAAAAATTTTAATACTAAATTTTAAAAATTTAATTATTAAAATTTAAACTTTAAAATTTAAAAATTTAAATACTAAATTTTAAAAATTTAATTATTAAAACTTTAAATTTTAAAATTTAAAAATTTAAATAATAAATTTTAAAAATTTAATTATTTAAACTTTAAATTTTAAAATATAAAAATTTAAATACAAATTTTAAAAATTTAATTATTAAAATTTTAAATTTTAAAATTTAAAAATTTAAATACTAAATTTTAAAAATTTAATTATTAAATCTTTAAATTTTAAAATTTAAATAATAAATTTTAAAAATTTAATTATTAAAACTTTAAATTTTAAAATTTAAAAATTTTAATACTAAATTTTAAAAATTTAATTATTAAAATTTAAATTTTAAAATTTAAAAATTTAAATACTAAATTTTAAAACTTGAAATATTAAATCTTTAAATTTTAAAATTTAAAAATTTAAATACTAAATTTTAAAAATTTAATTATTAAAACTTTAAATTTTAAAATTTAAAAATTTAAATACTAAATTTTAAAAATTTAATTATTAAAACTTTAAACTTTAATATTTAAAAATTTAAATACTAAATTTTAAAAATTTAAATATTAAAACTTTAAATTATAAAATTTAAAAATTTAAATACTAAATTTTAAAAATTTAAATACTAAATTTTAAAAATTTAATTATTAAAACTTTAAATTTGAAAATTTAAAAATTTAAATACTAAATTTTAAAAATTTAAATATTAAATCTTTGAATTTTAAAATTTAAAAATTTAAATACTACATTTTAAAAATTTAATTATTAAAATTTTAAATTTTAAAATTTAAAAATTTAAATTTTAAAATTTAAAAATTTAAATACTAAATTTTAAAAATTTAATTATTAAAACTTTAAATTTTAAAATTTAAAAATTTAAATACCAAATTTTAAAAATTTAATTATTAAAGCTTTAAATTTTAAAATTTAAAAATTTAAATTTTAAAATTTAAAAATTTAAATACTAAATTTTAAAAATTTAATTATTAAAACTTTAAATTTTAAAATTTAAAAATCTAAAAATTTAATTATTAAAACTTTAAATTTTAAAATTTAAAAATTTAAATACTAAATTTTAAAAACTTAATTATTAAAATTTAAATTTTAAAATTTAAAAATTTAAAAATTTAAATACTAAATTTTAAAAATTTAAACATTAAATCTTTAAATTTTAAAATTTATATACTAAATTTTAAAAATTTAATTATTAAAATTTTAAATTTTAAAATTTAAAAATTTAAATTTTAAAATTTAAAAATTTAAATACTAAATTTTAAAAATTTAATTAGTAAAAATTTAAATTTTAAAATTTAAAAACTTAAATAGTAAATTTTAAAAATTTAATTATTAAAAATTTAAATTTTAAAGTTTAAAAATTTAAATTTAGAAATTTAAATTTTGAAATTTAAAAATTTAAATTTTAAAATTTAAAAATTTAAATAATAAATTTTAATAATTTAATTATTATAAATTTAAATTTTAAAATTTAAATACTAAATTTTAAAAATTTAATTATTAAAACTTTAAATTTTAAAATTTAAAAATTTTAATACTAAATTTTAAAAATTTAATTATTAAAATTTAAATTTTAAAATTTAAAAATTTAAATACTAAATTTTAAAAATTTAATTATTAAAACTTTAAATTTTAAAATTTAAAAATTTAAATAATAAATTTTAAAAATTTAATTATATAAACTTTAAATTTTAAAATTTAAAAATTTAAATACAAATTTTAAAAATTTAATTATTAAAATTTTAAATTTTAAAATTTAAAAATTTAAATTTAAAAATTTAAATACTAAATTTTAAAAATTTAATTATTAAATCTTTAAATTTTAAAATTTAAAAATTTAAATAATAAATTTAAAAAATTTAATTATTAAAACTTTAAATTTTAAAATTTAAAAAGTTTAATACTAAATTTTAAAAATTTAATTATTAAAATTTAAATTTTAAAATTTAAAAATTTAAATACTATATTTTAAAAATTTAATTATTAAATCTTTAAATTTTAAAATTTAAAAATTTAAATAATAAATTTAAAAAATTTAATTATTAAAACTTTAAATGTTAAAATTTAAAAATTTTAATACTAAATTTTAAAAATTTAATTATTAAAATTTAAATTTTAAAATTTAAAAATTTAAATACTATATTTTAAAAATTTAATTATTAAATCTTTAAATTTTAAAATTTAAAAATTTAAATAATAAATTTTAAAAATTTAATTATTAAAACTTTAAATTTTAAAATTTAAAAATTTTAATACTAAATTTTAAAAATTTAATTATTAAAATTTAAATTTTAAAATTTAAAATACTAAATTTTAAAACTTGAAATATTAAATCTTTAAATTTTAAAATTTAAAAATTTAAAAACTAAATTTTAAAAATTTAATTATTAAAACTTTAAAGTTTAAAATTTAAAAATTTAAATACTAAATTTTAAAAATTTAATTATTAAAACTTTAAACTTTAAAATTTAAAAATTTAAATACTAAATTTTAAAAATTTAAATATTAAAACTTTAAATTATAAAATTTAAAAATTTAAATACTAAATTTTAAAAATTTAATTATTAAAATTTTAAATTTTAAACTTTAAAAATTTAAATTTTAAAATTTAAAAATTTAAATACTAAATTTTAAAAATTTAATTATTAAAACTTTAAAGTTTAAAATTTAAAAATTTAAATACTAAATTTTAAAAATTTAATTATTAAAGCTTTAAATTTTAAAATTTAAAAATTTTAATACTAAATTTTAAAAATTTAATTATTAAAATTTAAATTTTAAAATTTAAAAATTTAAATACTAAATTTTAAAACTTGAAATATTAAATCTTTAAATTTTAAAATTTAAAAATTTAAATACTAAATTTTAAAAATTTAATTATTAAAACTTTAAATTTTAAAATTTAAAAATTTAAATACTAAATTTTAAAAATTTAATTATTAAAACTTTAAACTTTAATATTTAAAAATTTAAATACTAAATTTTAAAAATTTAAATATTAAAACTTTAAATTATAAAATTTAAAAACTTAAATACTAAATTTTAAAAATTTAAATACTAAATTTTAAAAATTTAATTATTAAAACTTTAAATTTGAAAATTTAAAAATTTAAATACTAAATATTAAAAATTTAAATATTAAATCTTTGAATTTTAAAATTTAAAAATTTAAATACTAAATTTTAAAAATTTAATTATTAAAATTTTAAATTTTAAAATTTAAAAATTTAAATTTTAAAATTTAAAAATTTAAATACTAAATTTTAAAAATTTAATTATTAAAACTTTAAATTTTAAAATTTAAAAATTTAATTACTAAATTTTAAAAATTTAATTATTAAAGCTTTAAATTTTAAAATTTAAAAATATAAATTTTAAAATTTAAAAATTTTAATACTATATTTTAAAAATTTAATTATTAAAATTTAAATTTTAAAATTTAAAAATTTAAATACTAAATTTTAAAACTTGAAATATTAAATCTTTAAATTTTAAAATTCAAAAATTTAAATACTAAATTTTAAAAATTTAATTATTAAAACTTTAAATTTTAAAATTTAAAAATTTTAATACTAAATTTTAAAAATTTAATTATTAAAATTTAAACTTTAAAATTTAAAAATTTAAATACTAAATTTTAAAAATTTAATTATTAAAACTTTAAATTTTAAAATTTAAAAATTTTAATACTAAATTTTAAAAATTTAATTATTAAAATTTAAATTTTAAAATTTAAAAATTTAAATACTAAATTTTAAAACTTGAAATATTAAATCTTTAAATTTTAAAATTTAAAAATTTAAATACTAAATTTTAAAAATTTAATTATTAAAACTTTAAATTTTAAAATTTAAAAATTTAAATACTAAATTTTAAAAATTTAATTATTAAAACTTTAAACTTTAATATTTAAAAATTTAAATACTAAATTTTAAAAATTTAAATATTAAAACTTTAAATTATAAAATTTAAAAACTTAAATACTAAATTTTAAAAATTTAAATACTAAATTTTAAAAATTTAATTATTAAAACTTTAAATTTGAAAATTTAAAAATTTAAATACTAAATATTAAAAATTTAAATATTAAATCTTTGAATTTTAAAATTTAAAAATTTAAATACTAAATTTTAAAAATTTAATTATTAAAATTTTAAATTTTAAAATTTAAAAATTTAAATTTTAAAATTTAAAAATTTAAATACTAAATTTTAAAAATTTAATTATTAAAACTTTAAATTTTAAAATTTAAAAATTTAATTACTAAATTTTAAAAATTTAATTATTAAAGCTTTAAATTTTAAAATTTAAAAATATAAATTTTAAAATTTAAAAATTTTAATACTATATTTTAAAAATTTAATTATTAAAATTTAAATTTTAAAATTTAAAAATTTAAATACTAAATTTTAAAACTTGAAATATTAAATCTTTAAATTTTAAAATTCAAAAATTTAAATACTAAATTTTAAAAATTTAATTATTAAAACTTTAAATTTTAAAATTTAAAAATTTTAATACTAAATTTTAAAAATTTAATTATTAAAATTTAAACTTTAAAATTTAAAAATTTAAATACTAAATTTTAAAAATTTAATTATTAAAACTTTAAATTTTAAAATTTAAAAATTTAAATAATAAATTTTAAAAATTTAATTATTTAAACTTTAAATTTTAAAATATAAAAATTTAAATACAAATTTTAAAAATTTAATTATTAAAATTTTAAATTTTAAAATTTAAAAATTTAAATACTAAATTTTAAAACTTGAAATATTAAATCTTTAAATTTTAAAATTTAAAAATTTAAATCCTAAATTTTAAAAATTTAATTATTAAAACTTTAAATTTTAAAATTTAAAAATTTAAATACTAAATTTTAAAAATTTAATTATTAAAACTTTAAACTTTAATATTTAAAAATTTAAATACTAAATTTTAAAAATTTAAATATTAAAACTTTAAATTATAAAATTTAAAAATTTAAATACTAAATTTTAAAAATTTAAATACTAAATTTTAAAAATTTAATTATTAAAACTTTAAATTTGAAAATTTAAAAATTTAAATACTAAATTTTAAAAATTTAAATATTAAATCTTTGAATTTTAAAATTTAAAAATTTAAATACTACATTTTAAAAATTTAATTATTAAAATTTTAAATTTTAAAATTTAAAAATTTAAATTTTAAAATTTAAAAATTTAAATACTAAATTTTAAAAATTTAATTATTAAAACTTTAAATTTTAAAATTTAAAAATTTAAATACCAAATTTTAAAAATTTAATTATTAAAGCTTTAAATTTTAAAATTTAAAAATTTAAATTTTAAAATTTAAAAATTTAAATACTAAATTTTAAAAATTTAATTATTAAAACTTTAAATTTTAAAATTTAAAAATTTAAAAATTTAATTATTAAAACTTTAAATTTTAAAATTTAAAAATTTAAATACTAAATTTTAAAAACTTAATTATTAAAATTTAAATTTTAAAATTTAAAAATTTAAAAATTTAAATACTAAATTTTAAAAATTTAAACATTAAATCTTTAAATTTTAAAATTTATATACTAAATTTTAAAAATTTAATTATTAAAATTTTAAATTTTAAAATTTAAAAATTTAAATTTTAAAATTTAAAAATTTAAATACTAAATTTTAAAAATTTAATTAGTAAAAATTTAAATTTTAAAATTTAAAAACTTAAATAGTAAATTTTAAAAATTTAATTATTAAAATTTTAAATTTTAAAGTTTAAAAATTTAAATTTAGAAATTTAAATTTAGAAATTTAAATTTAAAAATTTAAATTTTGAAATTTAAAAATTTAAATTTTAAAATTTAAAAATTTAAATAATAAATTTTAAAAATTTAATTATTATAACTTTAAATTTTAAAATTTAAATACTAAATTTTAAAAATTTAATTATTAAAACTTTAAATTTTAAAATTTAAAAATTTTAATACTAAATTTTAAAAATTTAATTATTAAAATTTTAAATTTTAAAATTTAAAAATTTAATTACTAAATTTTAAAAATTTAATTATTAAAGCTTTAAATTTTAAAATTTAAAAATATAAATTTTAAAATTTAAAAATTTAAATTTTAAAATTTAAAAATTTAAATACTAAATTTTAAAAATTTAATTATTAAAACTTTAAATTTTAAAATTTAAAAATTTAAATTTTAAAATTTAAAAATTTAAATTTTAAAATTTAAAAATTTAAATACAAAATTTTAAAAATTTAATTATTAAAACTTTAAATTTTAAAATTTAAAAATTTAAATACTAAATTTTAAAAATTTAATTATTAAAATTTAAATTTTAAAATTTAAAAATTTAAAAATTTAAATACTAAATTTTAAAAATTTAAACATTAAATCTTTAAATTTTAAAATTTATATACTAAATTTTAAAAATTTAATTATTAAAATTTTAAATTTTAAAATTTAAAAATTTAAATTTTAAAAGTTAAATATTTAAATACTAAATTTTAAAAATTTAATTATTAAAACTTTAAATTTTAAAATTTAAATACTAAATTTTAAAAATTTAATTATTAAAACTTTAAATTTTAAAATTTAAAAATTTTAATACTAAATTTTAAAAATTTAATTATTAAAATTTAAACTTTAAAATTTAAAAATTTAAATACTAAATTTTAAAAATTTAATTATTAAAACTTTAAATTTTAAAATTTAAAAATTTAAATAATAAATTTTAAAAATTTAATTATTTAAACTTTAAATTTTAAAATATAAAAATTTAAATACAAATTTTAAAAATTTAATTATTAAAATTTTAAATTTTAAAATTTAAAAATTTAAATACTAAATTTTAAAAATTTAATTATTAAATCTTTAAATTTTAAAATTTAAATAATAAATTTTAAAAATTTAATTATTAAAACTTTAAATTTTAAAATTTAAAAATTTTAATACTAAATTTTAAAAATTTAATTATTAAAATTTAAATTTTAAAATTTAAAAATTTAAATACTAAATTTTAAAACTTGAAATATTAAATCTTTAAATTTTAAAATTTAAAAATTTAAATACTAAATTTTAAAAATTTAATTATTAAAACTTTAAATTTTAAAATTTAAAAATTTAAATACTAAATTTTAAAAATTTAATTATTAAAACTTTAAACTTTAATATTTAAAAATTTAAATACTAAATTTTAAAAATTTAAATATTAAAACTTTAAATTATAAAATTTAAAAATTTAAATACTAAATTTTAAAAATTTAAATACTAAATTTTAAAAATTTAATTATTAAAACTTTAAATTTGAAAATTTAAAAATTTAAATACTAAATTTTAAAAATTTAAATATTAAATCTTTGAATTTTAAAATTTAAAAATTTAAATACTACATTTTAAAAATTTAATTATTAAAATTTTAAATTTTAAAATTTAAAAATTTAAATTTTAAAATTTAAAAATTTAAATACTAAATTTTAAAAATTTAATTATTAAAACTTTAAATTTTAAAATTTAAAAATTTAAATACCAAATTTTAAAAATTTAATTATTAAAGCTTTAAATTTTAAAATTTAAAAATTTAAATTTTAAAATTTAAAAATTTAAATACTAAATTTTAAAAATTTAATTATTAAAACTTTAAATTTTAAAATTTAAAAATCTAAAAATTTAATTATTAAAACTTTAAATTTTAAAATTTAAAAATTTAAATACTAAATTTTAAAAACTTAATTATTAAAATTTAAATTTTAAAATTTAAAAATTTAAAAATTTAAATACTAAATTTTAAAAATTTAAACATTAAATCTTTAAATTTTAAAATTTATATACTAAATTTTAAAAATTTAATTATTAAAATTTTAAATTTTAAAATTTAAAAATTTAAATTTTAAAATTTAAAAATTTAAATACTAAATTTTAAAAATTTAATTAGTAAAAATTTAAATTTTAAAATTTAAAAACTTAAATAGTAAATTTTAAAAATTTAATTATTAAAAATTTAAATTTTAAAGTTTAAAAATTTAAATTTAGAAATTTAAATTTTGAAATTTAAAAATTTAAATTTTAAAATTTAAAAATTTAAATAATAAATTTTAATAATTTAATTATTATAAATTTAAATTTTAAAATTTAAATACTAAATTTTAAAAATTTAATTATTAAAACTTTAAATTTTAAAATTTAAAAATTTTAATACTAAATTTTAAAAATTTAATTATTAAAATTTAAATTTTAAAATTTAAAAATTTAAATACTAAATTTTAAAAATTTAATTATTAAAACTTTAAATTTTAAAATTTAAAAATTTAAATAATAAATTTTAAAAATTTAATTATATAAACTTTAAATTTTAAAATTTAAAAATTTAAATACAAATTTTAAAAATTTAATTATTAAAATTTTAAATTTTAAAATTTAAAAATTTAAATTTAAAAATTTAAATACTAAATTTTAAAAATTTAATTATTAAATCTTTAAATTTTAAAATTTAAAAATTTAAATAATAAATTTAAAAAATTTAATTATTAAAACTTTAAATTTTAAAATTTAAAAAGTTTAATACTAAATTTTAAAAATTTAATTATTAAAATTTAAATTTTAAAATTTAAAAATTTAAATACTATATTTTAAAAATTTAATTATTAAATCTTTAAATTTTAAAATTTAAAAATTTAAATAATAAATTTTAAAAATTTAATTATTAAAACTTTAAATTTTAAAATTTAAAAATTTTAATACTAAATTTTAAAAATTTAATTATTAAAATTTAAATTTTAAAATTTAAAAATTTAAATACTATATTTTAAAAATTTAATTATTAAATCTTTAAATTTTAAAATTTAAAAATTTAAATAATAAATTTTAAAAATTTAATTATTAAAACTTTAAATTTTAAAATTTAAAAATTTTAATACTAAATTTTAAAAATTTAATTATTAAAATTTTAAATTTTAAACTTTAAAAATTTAAATTTTAAAATTTAAAAATTTAAATACTAAATTTTAAAAATTTAATTATTAAAACTTTAAACTTTAATATTTAAAAATTTAAATACTAAATTTTAAAAATTTAAATATTAAAACTTTAAATTATAAAATTTAAAAATTTAAATACTAAATTTTAAAAATTTAAATACTAAATTTTAAAAATTTAATTATTAAAACTTTAAATTTGAAAATTTAAAAATTTAAATACTAAATTTTAAAAATTTAAATATTAAATCTTTGAATTTTAAAATTTAAAAATTTAAATACTACATTTTAAAAATTTAATTATTAAAATTTTAAATTTTAAAATTTAAAAATTTAAATTTTAAAATTTAAAAATTTAAATACTAAATTTTAAAAATTTAATTATTAAAACTTTAAATTTTAAAATTTAAAAATTTAAATACCAAATTTTAAAAATTTAATTATTAAAGCTTTAAATTTTAAAATTTAAAAATTTAAATTTTAAAATTTAAAAATTTAAATACTAAATTTTAAAAATTTAATTATTAAAACTTTAAATTTTAAAATTTAAAAATCTAAAAATTTAATTATTAAAACTTTAAATTTTAAAATTTAAAAATTTAAATACTAAATTTTAAAAACTTAATTATTAAAATTTAAATTTTAAAATTTAAAAATTTAAAAATTTAAATACTAAATTTTAAAAATTTAAACATTAAATCTTTAAATTTTAAAATTTATATACTAAATTTTAAAAATTTAATTATTAAAATTTTAAATTTTAAAATTTAAAAATTTAAATTTTAAAATTTAAAAATTTAAATACTAAATTTTAAAAATTTAATTAGTAAAAATTTAAATTTTAAAATTTAAAAACTTAAATAGTAAATTTTAAAAATTTAATTATTAAAAATTTAAATTTTAAAGTTTAAAAATTTAAATTTAGAAATTTAAATTTTGAAATTTAAAAATTTAAATTTTAAAATTTAAAAATTTAAATAATAAATTTTAATAATTTAATTATTATAAATTTAAATTTTAAAATTTAAATACTAAATTTTAAAAATTTAATTATTAAAACTTTAAATTTTAAAATTTAAAAATTTTAATACTAAATTTTAAAAATTTAATTATTAAAATTTAAATTTTAAAATTTAAAAATTTAAATACTAAATTTTAAAAATTTAATTATTAAAACTTTAAATTTTAAAATTTAAAAATTTAAATAATAAATTTTAAAAATTTAATTATATAAACTTTAAATTTTAAAATTTAAAAATTTAAATACAAATTTTAAAAATTTAATTATTAAAATTTTAAATTTTAAAATTTAAAAATTTAAATTTAAAAATTTAAATACTAAATTTTAAAAATTTAATTATTAAATCTTTAAATTTTAAAATTTAAAAATTTAAATAATAAATTTAAAAAATTTAATTATTAAAACTTTAAATTTTAAAATTTAAAAAGTTTAATACTAAATTTTAAAAATTTAATTATTAAAATTTAAATTTTAAAATTTAAAAATTTAAATACTATATTTTAAAAATTTAATTATTAAATCTTTAAATTTTAAAATTTAAAAATTTAAATAATAAATTTTAAAAATTTAATTATTAAAACTTTAAATTTTAAAATTTAAAAATTTTAATACTAAATTTTAAAAATTTAATTATTAAAATTTAAATTTTAAAATTTAAAAATTTAAATACTATATTTTAAAAATTTAATTATTAAATCTTTAAATTTTAAAATTTAAAAATTTAAATAATAAATTTTAAAAATTTAATTATTAAAACTTTAAATTTTAAAATTTAAAAATTTTAATACTAAATTTTAAAAATTTAATTATTAAAATTTTAAATTTTAAACTTTAAAAATTTAAATTTTAAAATTTAAAAATTTAAATACTAAATTTTAAAAATTTAATTATTAAAACTTTAAAGTTTAAAATTTAAAAATTTAAATACTAAATTTTAAAAATTTAATTATTAAAGCTTTAAATTTTAAAATTTAAAAATTTTAATACTAAATTTTAAAAATTTAATTATTAAAATTTAAATTTTAAAATTTAAAAATTTAAATACTAAATTTTAAAACTTGAAATATTAAATCTTTAAATTTTAAAATTTAAAAATTTAAATACTAAATTTTAAAAATTTAATTATTAAAACTTTAAATTTTAAAATTTAAAAATTTAAATACTAAATTTTAAAAATTTAATTATTAAAACTTTAAACTTTAATATTTAAAAATTTAAATACTAAATTTTAAAAATTTAAATATTAAAACTTTAAATTATAAAATTTAAAAACTTAAATACTAAATTTTAAAAATTTAAATACTAAATTTTAAAAATTTAATTATTAAAACTTTAAATTTGAAAATTTAAAATTTTAAATACTAAATATTAAAAATTTAAATATTAAATCTTTGAATTTTAAAATTTAAAAATTTAAATACTAAATTTTAAAAATTTAATTATTAAAATTTTAAATTTTAAAATTTAAAAATTTAAATTTTAAAATTTAAAAATTTAAATACTAAATTTTAAAAATTTAATTATTAAAACTTTAAATTTTAAAATTTAAAAATTTAATTACTAAATTTTAAAAATTTAATTATTAAAGCTTTAAATTTTAAAATTTAAAAATATAAATTTTAAAATTTAAAAATTTTAATACTATATTTTAAAAATTTAATTATTAAAATTTAAATTTTAAAATTTAAAAATTTAAATACTAAATTTTAAAACTTGAAATATTAAATCTTTAAATTTTAAAATTCAAAAATTTAAATACTAAATTTTAAAAATTTAATTATTAAAACTTTAAATTTTAAAATTTAAAAATTTAAATAATAAATTTTAAAAATTTAATTATTTAAACTTTAAATTTTAAAATATAAAAATTTAAATACAAATTTTAAAAATTTAATTATTAAAATTTTAAATTTTAAAATTTAAAAATTTAAATACTAAATTTTAAAAATTTAATTATTAAATCTTTAAATTTTAAAATTTAAATAATAAATTTTAAAAATTTAATTATTAAAACTTTAAATTTTAAAATTTAAAAATTTTAATACTAAATTTTAAAAATTTAATTATTAAAATTTAAATTTTAAAATTTAAAAATTTAAATACTAAATTTTAAAACTTGAAATATTAAATCTTTAAATTTTAAAATTTAAAAATTTAAATACTAAATTTTAAAAATTTAATTATTAAAACTTTAAATTTTAAAATTTAAAAATTTAAATACTAAATTTTAAAAATTTAATTATTAAAACTTTAAACTTTAATATTTAAAAATTTAAATACTAAATTTTAAAAATTTAAATATTAAAACTTTAAATTATAAAATTTAAAAATTTAAATACTAAATTTTAAAAATTTAAATACTAAATTTTAAAAATTTAATTATTAAAACTTTAAATTTGAAAATTTAAAAATTTAAATACTAAATTTTAAAAATTTAAATATTAAATCTTTGAATTTTAAAATTTAAAAATTTAAATACTACATTTTAAAAATTTAATTATTAAAATTTTAAATTTTAAAATTTAAAAATTTAAATTTTAAAATTTAAAAATTTAAATACTAAATTTTAAAAATTTAATTATTAAAACTTTAAATTTTAAAATTTAAAAATTTAAATACCAAATTTTAAAAATTTAATTATTAAAGCTTTAAATTTTAAAATTTAAAAATTTAAATTTTAAAATTTAAAAATTTAAATACTAAATTTTAAAAATTTAATTATTAAAACTTTAAATTTTAAAATTTAAAAATCTAAAAATTTAATTATTAAAACTTTAAATTTTAAAATTTAAAAATTTAAATACTAAATTTTAAAAACTTAATTATTAAAATTTAAATTTTAAAATTTAAAAATTTAAAAATTTAAATACTAAATTTTAAAAATTTAAACATTAAATCTTTAAATTTTAAAATTTATATACTAAATTTTAAAAATTTAATTATTAAAATTTTAAATTTTAAAATTTAAAAATTTAAATTTTAAAATTTAAAAATTTAAATACTAAATTTTAAAAATTTAATTAGTAAAAATTTAAATTTTAAAATTTAAAAACTTAAATAGTAAATTTTAAAAATTTAATTATTAAAAATTTAAATTTTAAAGTTTAAAAATTTAAATTTAGAAATTTAAATTTTGAAATTTAAAAATTTAAATTTTAAAATTTAAAAATTTAAATAATAAATTTTAATAATTTAATTATTATAAATTTAAATTTTAAAATTTAAATACTAAATTTTAAAAATTTAATTATTAAAACTTTAAATTTTAAAATTTAAAAATTTTAATACTAAATTTTAAAAATTTAATTATTAAAATTTAAATTTTAAAATTTAAAAATTTAAATACTAAATTTTAAAAATTTAATTATTAAAACTTTAAATTTTAAAATTTAAAAATTTAAATAATAAATTTTAAAAATTTAATTATATAAACTTTAAATTTTAAAATTTAAAAATTTAAATACAAATTTTAAAAATTTAATTATTAAAATTTTAAATTTTAAAATTTAAAAATTTAAATTTAAAAATTTAAATACTAAATTTTAAAAATTTAATTATTAAATCTTTAAATTTTAAAATTTAAAAATTTAAATAATAAATTTAAAAAATTTAATTATTAAAACTTTAAATTTTAAAATTTAAAAAGTTTAATACTAAATTTTAAAAATTTAATTATTAAAATTTAAATTTTAAAATTTAAAAATTTAAATACTATATTTTAAAAATTTAATTATTAAATCTTTAAATTTTAAAATTTAAAAATTTAAATAATAAATTTTAAAAATTTAATTATTAAAACTTTAAATTTTAAAATTTAAAAATTTTAATACTAAATTTTAAAAATTTAATTATTAAAATTTAAATTTTAAAATTTAAAAATTTAAATACTATATTTTAAAAATTTAATTATTAAATCTTTAAATTTTAAAATTTAAAAATTTAAATAATAAATTTTAAAAATTTAATTATTAAAACTTTAAATTTTAAAATTTAAAAATTTTAATACTAAATTTTAAAAATTTAATTATTAAAATTTTAAATTTTAAACTTTAAAAATTTAAATTTTAAAATTTAAAAATTTAAATACTAAATTTTAAAAATTTAATTATTAAAACTTTAAAGTTTAAAATTTAAAAATTTAAATACTAAATTTTAAAAATTTAATTATTAAAGCTTTAAATTTTAAAATTTAAAAATTTTAATACTAAATTTTAAAAATTTAATTATTAAAATTTAAATTTTAAAATTTAAAAATTTAAATACTAAATTTTAAAACTTGAAATATTAAATCTTTAAATTTTAAAATTTAAAAATTTAAATACTAAATTTTAAAAATTTAATTATTAAAACTTTAAATTTTAAAATTTAAAAATTTAAATACTAAATTTTAAAAATTTAATTATTAAAACTTTAAACTTTAATATTTAAAAATTTAAATACTAAATTTTAAAAATTTAAATATTAAAACTTTAAATTATAAAATTTAAAAACTTAAATACTAAATTTTAAAAATTTAAATACTAAATTTTAAAAATTTAATTATTAAAACTTTAAATTTGAAAATTTAAAATTTTAAATACTAAATATTAAAAATTTAAATATTAAATCTTTGAATTTTAAAATTTAAAAATTTAAATACTAAATTTTAAAAATTTAATTATTAAAATTTTAAATTTTAAAATTTAAAAATTTAAATTTTAAAATTTAAAAATTTAAATACTAAATTTTAAAAATTTAATTATTAAAACTTTAAATTTTAAAATTTAAAAATTTAATTACTAAATTTTAAAAATTTAATTATTAAAGCTTTAAATTTTAAAATTTAAAAATATAAATTTTAAAATTTAAAAATTTTAATACTATATTTTAAAAATTTAATTATTAAAATTTAAATTTTAAAATTTAAAAATTTAAATACTAAATTTTAAAACTTGAAATATTAAATCTTTAAATTTTAAAATTCAAAAATTTAAATACTAAATTTTAAAAATTTAATTATTAAAACTTTAAATTTTAAAATTTAAAAATTTTAATACTAAATTTTAAAAATTTAATTATTAAAATTTAAACTTTAAAATTTAAAAATTTAAATACTAAATTTTAAAAATTTAATTATTAAAACTTTAAATTTTAAAATTTAAAAATTTAAATAATAAATTTTAAAAATTTAATTATTTAAACTTTAAATTTTAAAATATAAAAATTTAAATACAAATTTTAAAAATTTAATTATTAAAATTTTAAATTTTAAAATTTAAAAATTTAAATACTAAATTTTAAAACTTGAAATATTAAATCTTTAAATTTTAAAATTTAAAAATTTAAATACTAAATTTTAAAAATTTAATTATTAAAACTTTAAATTTTAAAATTTAAAAATTTAAATACTAAATTTTAAAAATTTAATTATTAAAACTTTAAACTTTAATATTTAAAAATTTAAATACTAAATTTTAAAAATTTAAATATTAAAACTTTAAATTATAAAATTTAAAAATTTAAATACTAAATTTTAAAAATTTAAATACTAAATTTTAAAAATTTAATTATTAAAACTTTAAATTTGAAAATTTAAAAATTTAAATACTAAATTTTAAAAATTTAAATATTAAATCTTTGAATTTTAAAATTTAAAAATTTAAATACTACATTTTAAAAATTTAATTATTAAAATTTTAAATTTTAAAATTTAAAAATTTAAATTTTAGAATTTAAAAATTTAAATACTAAATTTTAAAAATTTAATTATTAAAACTTTAAATTTTAAAATTTAAAAATTTAAATACCAAATTTTAAAAATTTAATTATTAAAGCTTTAAATTTTAAAATTTAAAAATTTAAATTTTAAAATTTAAAAATTTAAATACTAAATTTTAAAAATTTAATTATTAAAACTTTAAATTTTAAAATTTAAAAATTTAAATACTAAATTTTAAAAACTTAATTATTAAAATTTAAATTTTAAAATTTAAAAATTTAAAAATTTAAATACTAAATTTTAAAAATTTAAACATTAAATCTTTAAATTTTAAAATTTATATACTAAATTTTAAAAATTTAATTATTAAAATTTTAAATTTTAAAATTTAAAAATTTAAATTTTAAAATTTAAAAATTTAAATACTAAATTTTAAAAATTTAATTAGTAAAAATTTAAATTTTAAAATTTAAAAACTTAAATAGTAAATTTTAAAAATTTAATTATTAAAATTTTAAATTTTAAAGTTTAAAAATTTAAATTTAGAAATTTAAATTTAGAAATTTAAATTTAAAAATTTAAATTTTGAAATTTAAAAATTTAAATTTTAAAATTTAAAAATTTAAATAATAAATTTTAAAAATTTAATTATTATAACTTTAAATTTTAAAATTTAAATACTAAATTTTAAAAATTTAATTATTAAAACTTTAAATTTTAAAATTTAAAAATTTTAATACTAAATTTTAAAAATTTAATTATTAAAATTTTAAATTTTAAAATTTAAAAATTTAATTACTAAATTTTAAAAATTTAATTATTAAAGCTTTAAATTTTAAAATTTAAAAATATAAATTTTAAAATTTAAAAATTTTAATACTATATTTTAAAAATTTAATTATTAAAATTTAAATTTTAAAATTTAAAAATTTAAATACTAAATTTTAAAACTTGAAATATTAAATCTTTAAATTTTAAAATTCAAAAATTTAAATACTAAATTTTAAAAATTTAATTATTAAAACTTTAAATTTTAAAATTTAAAAATTTAAATTTTAAAATTAAAAAATTTAAATTTTAAAATTTAAAAATTTAAATACAAAATTTTAAAAATTTAATTATTAAAACTTTAAATTTTAAAATTTAAAAATTTAAATACTAAATTTTAAAAATTTAATTATTAAAATTTAAATTTTAAAATTTAATAATTTAAAAATTTAAATACTAAATTTTAAAAATTTAAACATTAAATCTTTAAATTTTAAAATTTATATACTAAATTTTAAAAATTTAATTATTAAAATTTTAAATTTTAAAATTTAAAAATTTAAATTTTAAAAGTTAAATATTTAAATACTAAATTTTAAAAATTTAATTATTAAAACTTTAAATTTTAAAATTTAAATACTAAATTTTAAAAATTTAATTATTAAAACTTTAAATTTTAAAATTTAAAAATTTTAATACTAAATTTTAAAAATTTAATTATTAAAATTTAAACTTTAAAATTTAAAAATTTAAATACTAAATTTTAAAAATTTAATTATTAAAACTTTAAATTTTAAAATTTAAAAATTTAAATAATAAATTTTAAAAATTTAATTATTTAAACTTTAAATTTTAAAATATAAAAATTTAAATACAAATTTTAAAAATTTAATTATTAAAATTTTAAATTTTAAAATTTAAAAATTTAAATACTAAATTTTAAAAATTTAATTATTAAATCTTTAAATTTTAAAATTTAAAAATTTAAATAATAAATTTTAAAAATTTAATTATTAAAACTTTAAATTTTAAAATTTAAAAATTTTAATACTAAATTTTAAAAATTTAATTATTAAAATTTAAATTTTAAAATTTAAAAATTTAAATACTAAATTTTAAAACTTGAAATTTTAAATCTTTAAATTTTAAAATTTAAAAATTTAAATACTAAATTTTAAAAATTTAATTATTAAAACTTTAAATTTTAAAATTTAAAAATTTAAATACTAAATTTTAAAAATTTAATTATTAAAACTTTAAACTTTAATATTTAAAAATTTAAATACTAAATTTTAAAAATTTAAATATTAAAACTTTAAATTATAAAATTTAAAAATTTAAATACTAAATTTTAAAAATTTAAATACTAAATTTTAAAAATTTAATTATTAAAACTTTAAATTTGAAAATTTAAAAATTTAAATACTAAATTTTAAAAATTTAAATATTAAATCTGTGAATTTTAAAATTTAAAAATTTAAATACTACATTTTAAAAATTTAATTATTAAAATTTTAAATTTTAAAATTTAAAAATTTAAATTTTAAAATTTAAAAATTTAAATACTAAATTTTAAAAATTTAATTATTAAAACTTTAAATTTTAAAATTTAAAAATTTAAATACCAAATTTAAAAAATTTAATTATTAAAGCTTTAAATTTTAAAATTTAAAAATTTAAATTTTAAAATTTAAAAATTTAAATACTAAATTTTAAAAATTTAATTATTAAAACTTTAAATTTTAAAATTTAAAAATCTAAAAATTTAATTATTAAAACTTTAAATTTTAAAATTTAAAAATTTAAATACTAAATTTTAAAAACTTAATTATTAAAATTTAAATTTTAAAATTTAAAAATTTAAAAATTTAAATACTAAATTTTAAAAATTTAATTATTAAAACTTTAAATTTTAAAATTTAAAAATTTAAATAATAAATTTTAAAAATTTAATTATTTAAACTTTAAATTTTAAAATATAAAAATTTAAATACAAATTTTAAAAATTTAATTATTAAAATTTTAAATTTTAAAATTTAAAAATTTAAATACTAAATTTTAAAAATTTAATTATTAAATCTTTAAATTTTAAAATTTAAAAATTTAAATAATAAATTTTAAAAATTTAATTATTAAAACTTTAAATTTTAAAATTTAAAAATTTTAATACTAAATTTTAAAAATTTAATTATTAAAATTTAAATTTTAAAATTTAAAAATTTAAATACTAAATTTTAAAACTTGAAATTTTAAATCTTTAAATTTTAAAATTTAAAAATTTAAATACTAAATTTTAAAAATTTAATTATTAAAACTTTAAATTTTAAAATTTAAAAATTTAAATACTAAATTTTAAAAATTTAATTATTAAAACTTTAAACTTTAATATTTAAAAATTTAAATACTAAATTTTAAAAATTTAAATATTAAAACTTTAAATTATAAAATTTAAAAATTTAAATACTAAATTTTAAAAATTTAAATACTAAATTTTAAAAATTTAATTATTAAAACTTTAAATTTGAAAATTTAAAAATTTAAATACTAAATTTTAAAAATTTAAATATTAAATCTGTGAATTTTAAAATTTAAAAATTTAAATACTACATTTTAAAAATTTAATTATTAAAATTTTAAATTTTAAAATTTAAAAATTTAAATTTTAAAATTTAAAAATTTAAATACTAAATTTTAAAAATTTAATTATTAAAACTTTAAATTTTAAAATTTAAAAATTTAAATACCAAATTTAAAAAATTTAATTATTAAAGCTTTAAATTTTAAAATTTAAAAATTTAAATTTTAAAATTTAAAAATTTAAATACTAAATTTTAAAAATTTAATTATTAAAACTTTAAATTTTAAAATTTAAAAATCTAAAAATTTAATTATTAAAACTTTAAATTTTAAAATTTAAAAATTTAAATACTAAATTTTAAAAACTTAATTATTAAAATTTAAATTTTAAAATTTAAAAATTTAAAAATTTAAATACTAAATTTTAAAAATTTAAACATTAAATCTTTAAATTTTAAAATTTATATACTAAATTTTAAAAATTTAATTATTAAAATTTTAAATTTTAAAATTTAAAAATTTAAATTTTAAAATTTAAAAATTTAAATACTAAATTTTAAAAATTTAATTAGTAAAAATTTAAATTTTAAAATTTAAAAACTTAAATAGTAAATTTTAAAAATTTAATTATTAAAATTTTAAATTTTAAAGTTTAAAAATTTAAATTTAGAAATTTAAATTTAAAAATTTAAATTTTGAAATTTAAAAATTTAAATTTTAAAATTTAAAAATTTAAATAATAAATTTTAATAATTTAATTATTATAAATTTAAATTTTAAAATTTAAATACTAAATTTTAAAAATTTAATTATTAAAACTTTAAATTTTAAAATTTAAAAATTTTAATACTAAATTTTAAAAATTTAATTATTAAAATTTAAATTTTAAAATTTAAAAATTTAAATACTAAATTTTAAAAATTTAATTATTAAAACTTTAAATTTTAAAATTTAAAAATTTAAATAATAAATTTTAAAAATTTAATTATATAAACTTTAAATTTTAAAATTTAAAAATTTAAATACAAATTTTAAAAATTTAATTATTAAAATTTTAAATTTTAAAATTTAAAAATTTAAATTTAAAAATTTAAATACTAAATTTTAAAAATTTTATTATTAAATCTTTAAATTTTAAAATTTAAAAATTTAAATAATAAATTTAAAAAATTTAATTATTAAAACTTTAAATTTTAAAATTTAAAAAGTTTAATACTAAATTTTAAAAATTTAATTATTAAAATTTAAATTTTAAAATTTAAAAATTTAAATACTAAATTTTAAAACTTGAAATATTAAATCTTTAAATTTTAAAATTCAAAAATTTAAATACTAAATTTTAAAAATTTAATTATTAAAACTTTAAATTTTAAAATTTAAAAATTTAAATTTTAAAATTTAAAAATTTAAATTTTAAAATTTAAAAATTTAAATACAAAATTTTAAAAATTTAATTATTAAAACTTTAAATTTTAAAATTTAAAAATTTAAATACTAAATTTTAAAAATTTAATTATTAAAATTTAAATTTTAAAATTTAAAAATTTTAAAATTTAAATACTAAATTTTAAAAATTTAAACATTAAATCTTTAAATTTTAAAATTTATATACTAAATTTTAAAAATTTAATTATTAAAATTTTAAATTTTAAAATTTAAAAATTTAAATTTTAAAAGTTAAATATTTAAATACTAAATTTTAAAAATTTAATTATTAAAACTTTAAATTTTAAAATTTAAATACTAAATTTTAAAAATTTAATTATTAAAACTTTAAATTTTAAAATTTAAAAATTTTAATACTAAATTTTAAAAATTTAATTATTAAAATTTAAACTTTAAAATTTAAAAATTTAAATACTAAATTTTAAAAATTTAATTATTAAAACTTTAAATTTTAAAATTTAAAAATTTAAATAATAAATTTTAAAAATTTAATTATTTAAACTTTAAATTTTAAAATATAAAAATTTAAATACAAATTTTAAAAATTTAATTATTAAAATTTTAAATTTTAAAATTTAAAAATTTAAATACTAAATTTTAAAAATTTAATTATTAAATCTTTAAATTTTAAAATTTAAAAATTTAAATAATAAATTTTAAAAATTTAATTATTAAAACTTTAAATTTTAAAATTTAAAAATTTTAATACTAAATTTTAAAAATTTAATTATTAAAATTTAAATTTTAAAATTTAAAAATTTAAATACTAAATTTTAAAACTTGAAATATTAAATCTTTAAATTTTAAAATTTAAAAATTTAAATACTAAATTTTAAAAATTTAATTATTAAAACTTTAAATTTTAAAATTTAAAAATTTAAATACTAAATTTTAAAAATTTAATTATTAAAACTTTAAACTTTAATATTTAAAAATTTAAATACTAAATTTTAAAAATTTAAATATTAAAACTTTAAATTATAAAATTTAAAAATTTAAATACTAAATTTTAAAAATTTAAATACTAAATTTTAAAAATTTAATTATTAAAACTTTAAATTTGAAAATTTAAAAATTTAAATACTAAATTTTAAAAATTTAAATATTAAATCTTTGAATTTTAAAATTTAAAAATTTAAATACTACATTTTAAAAATTTAATTATTAAAATTTTAAATTTTAAAATTTAAAAATTTAAATTTTAAAATTTAAAAATTTAAATACTAAATTTTAAAAATTTAATTATTAAAACTTTAAATTTTAAAATTTAAAAATTTAAATACCAAATTTAAAAAATTTAATTATTAAAGCTTTAAATTTTAAAATTTAAAAATTTAAATTTTAAAATTTAAAAATTTAAATACTAAATTTTAAAAATTTAATTATTAAAACTTTAAATTTTAAAATTTAAAAATCTAAAAATTTAATTATTAAAACTTTAAATTTTAAAATTTAAAAATTTAAATACTAAATTTTAAAAACTTAATTATTAAAATTTAAATTTTAAAATTTAAAAATTTAAAAATTTAAATACTAAATTTTAAAAATTTAAACATTAAATCTTTAAATTTTAAAATTTATATACTAAATTTTAAAAATTTAATTATTAAAATTTTAAATTTTAAAATTTAAAAATTTAAATTTTAAAATTTAAAAATTTAAATACTAAATTTTAAAAATTTAATTATTAAAACTTTAAATTTTAAAATTTAAAAATTTTAATACTAAATTTTAAAAATTTAATTATTAAAATTTAAATTTTAAAATTTAAAAATTTAAATACTAAATTTTAAAAATTTAATTATTAAAACTTTAAATTTTAAAATTTAAAAATTTAAATAATAAATTTTAAAAATTTAATTATATAAACTTAAAATTTAAAAATTTAAATACAAATTTTAAAAATTTAATTATTAAAATTTTAAATTTTAAAATTTAAAAATTTAAATTTAAAAATTTAAATACTAAATTTTAAAAATTTTATTATTAAATCTTTAAATTTTAAAATTTAAAAATTTAAATAATAAATTTAAAAAATTTAATTATTAAAACTTTAAATTTTAAAATTTAAAAAGTTTAATACTAAATTTTAAAAATTTAATTATTAAAATTTAAATTTTAAAATTTAAAAATTTAAATACTATATTTTAAAAATTTAATTATTAAATCTTTAAATTTTAAAATTTAAAAATTTAAATAATAAATTTTAAAAATTTAATTATTAAAACTTTAAATTTTAAAATTTAAAAATTTTAATACTAAATTTTAAAAATTTAATTATTAAAATTTAAATTTTAAAATTTAAAAATTTAAATACTAAATTTTAAAACTTGAAATATTAAATCTTTAAATTTTAAAATTTAAAAATTTAAATACTAAATTTTAAAAATTTAATTATTAAAACTTTAAATTTTAAAATTTAAAAATTTAAATACTAAATTTTAAAAATTTAATTATTAAAACTTTAAACTTTAAAATTTAAAAATTTAAATACTAAATTTTAAAAATTTAAATATTAAAACTTTAAATTATAAAATTTAAAAATTTAAATACTAAATTTTAAAAATTTAATTATTAAAATTTTAAATTTTAAACTTTAAAAATTTAAATTTTAAAATTTAAAAATTTAAATACTAAATTTTAAAAATTTAATTATTAAAACTTTAAATTTTAAAATTTAAAAATTTAAATACCAAATTTTAAAAATTTAATTATTAAAGCTTTAAATTTTAAAATTTAAAAATTTTAATACTAAATTTTAAAAATTTAATTATTAAAACTTTAAATTTTAAAATTTAAAAATTTAAATACTAAATTTTAAAAATTTAATTATTAAAACTTTAAACTTTAATATTTAAAAATTTAAATACTAAATTTTAAAAATTTAAATATTAAAACTTTAAATTATATAATTTAAAAACTTAAATACTAAATTTTAAAAATTTAAATACTAAATTTTAAAAATTTAATTATTAAAACTTTAAATTTGAAAATTTAAAAATTTAAATACTAAATATTAAAAATTTAAATATTAAATCTTTGAATTTTAAAATTTAAAAATTTAAATACTAAATTTTAAAAATTTAATTATTAAAATTTTAAATTTTAAAATTTAAAAATTTAAATTTTAAAATTTAAAAATTTAAATACTAAATTTTAAAAATTTAATTATTAAAACTTTAAATTTTAAAATTTAAAAATTTAATTACTAAATTTTAAAAATTTAATTATTAAAGCTTTAAATTTTAAAATTTAAAAATATAAATTTTAAAATTTAAAAATTTTAATACTATATTTTAAAAATTTAATTATTAAAATTTAAATTTTAAAATTTAAAAATTTAAATACTAAATTTTAAAACTTGAAATATTAAATCTTTAAATTTTAAAATTCAAAAATTTAAATACTAAATTTTAAAAATTTAATTATTAAAACTTTAAATTTTAAAATTTAAATACTAAATTTTAAAAATTTAATTATTAAAACTTTAAATTTTAAAATTTAAATACTAAATTTTAAAAATTTAATTATTAAAACTTTAAATTTTAAAATTTAAAAATTTTAATACTAAATTTTAAAAATTTAATTATTAAAATTTAAACTTTAAAATTTAATTATTAAAATTTTAAATTTTAAAATTTAAAAATTTAAATTTTAAAATTTAAAAATTTAAATACTAAATTTTAAAAATTTAATTAGTAAAAATTTAAATTTTAAAATTTAAAAACTTAAATAGTAAATTTTAAAAATTTAATTATTAAAATTTTAAATTTTAAAGTTTAAAAATTTAAATTTAGAAATTTAAATTTAGAAATTTAAATTTAAAAATTTAAATTTTGAAATTTAAAAATTTAAATTTTAAAATTTAAAAATTTAAATAATAAATTTTAAAAATTTAATTATTATAACTTTAAATTTTAAAATTTAAATACTAAATTTTAAAAATTTAATTATTAAAACTTTAAATTTTAAAATTTAAAAATTTTAATACTAAATTTTAAAAATTTAATTATTAAAATTTTAAATTTTAAAATTTAAAAATTTAATTACTAAATTTTAAAAATTTAATTATTAAAGCTTTAAATTTTAAAATTTAAAAATATAAATTTTAAAATTTAAAAATTTTAATACTATATTTTAAAAATTTAATTATTAAAATTTAAATTTTAAAATTTAAAAATTTAAATACTAAATTTTAAAACTTGAAATATTAAATCTTTAAATTTTAAAATTCAAAAATTTAAATACTAAATTTTAAAAATTTAATTATTAAAACTTTAAATTTTAAAATTTAAAAATTTAAATTTTAAAATTTAAAAATTTAAATTTTAAAATTTAAAAATTTAAATACAAAATTTTAAAAATTTAATTATTAAAACTTTAAATTTTAAAATTTAAAAATTTAAATACTAAATTTTAAAAATTTAATTATTAAAATTTAAATTTTAAAATTTAAAAATTTAAAAATTTAAAAATTTAAATACTAAATTTTAAAAATTTAAACATTAAATCTTTAAATTTTAAAATTTATATACTAAATTTTAAAAATTTAATTATTAAAATTTTAAATTTTAAAATTTAAAAATTTAAATTTTAAAAGTTAAATATTTAAATACTAAATTTTAAAAATTTAATTATTAAAACTTTAAATTTTAAAATTTAAATACTAAATTTTAAAAATTTAATTATTAAAACTTTAAATTTTAAAATTTAAAAATTTTAATACTAAATTTTAAAAATTTAATTATTAAAATTTAAACTTTAAAATTTAAAAATTTAAATACTAAATTTTAAAAATTTAATTCTTAAAACTTTAAATTTTAAAATTTAAAAATTTAAATAATAAATTTTAAAAATTTAATTATTTAAACTTTAAATTTTAAAATATAAAAATTTAATTATTAAAATTTTAAATTTTAAAATTTAAAAATTTAAATACTAAATTTTAAAAATTTAATTATTAAATCTTTAAATTTTAAAATTTAAAAATTTAAATAATAAATTTTAAAAATTTAATTATTAAAACTTTAAATTTTAAAATTTAAAAATTTTAATACTAAATTTTAAAAATTTAATTATTAAAATTTAAATTTTAAAATTTAAAAATTTAAATACTAAATTTTAAAACTTGAAATATTAAATCTTTAAATTTTAAAATTTAAAAATTTAAATACTAAATTTTAAAAATTTAATTATTAAAACTTTAAATTTTAAAATTTAAAAATTTAAATACAAAATTTTAAAAATTTAATTATTAAAACTTTAAACTTTAATATTTAAAAATTTAAATACTAAATTTTAAAAATTTAAATATTAAAACTTTAAATTATAAAATTTAAAAATTTAAATACTAAATTTTAAAAATTTAAATACTAAATTTTAAAAATTTAATTATTAAAACTTTAAATTTGAAAATTTAAAAATTTAAATACTAAATTTTAAAAATTTAAATATTAAATCTTTGAATTTTAAAATTTAAAAATTTAAATACTACATTTTAAAAATTTAATTATTAAAATTTTAAATTTTAAAATTTAAAAATTTAAATTTTAAAATTTAAAAATTTAAATTTTAAAAGTTAAATATTTAAATACTAAATTTTAAAAATTCAATTATTAAAACTTTAAATTTTAAAATTTAAATACTAAATTTTAAAAATTTAATTATTAAAACTTTAAATTTTAAAATTTAAAAATTTTAATACTAAATTTTAAAAATTTAATTATTAAAATTTAAACTTTAAAATTTAAAAATTTAAATACTAAATTTTAAAAATTTAATTATTAAAACTTTAAATTTTAAAATTTAAAAATTTAAATAATAAATTTTAAAAATTTAATTATTTAAACTTTAAATTTTAAAATATAAAAATTTAAATACAAATTTTAAAAATTTAATTATTAAAATTTTAAATTTTAAAATTTAAAAATTTAAATACTAAATTTTAAAAATTTAATTATTAAATCTTTAAATTTTAAAATTTAAAAATTTAAATAATAAATTTTAAAAATTTAATTATTAAAACTTTAAATTTTAAAATTTAAAAATTTTAATACTAAATTTTAAAAATTTAATTATTAAAATTTAAATTTTAAAATTTAAAAATTTAAATACTAAATTTTAAAACTTGAAATATTAAATCTTTAAATTTTAAAATTTAAAAATTTAAATACTAAATTTTAAAAATTTAATTATTAAAACTTTAAATTTTAAAATTTAAAAATTTAAATACTAAATTTTAAAAATTTAATTATTAAAACTTTAAACTTTAATATTTAAAAATTTAAATACTAAATTTTAAAAATTTAAATATTAAAACTTTAAATTATAAAATTTAAAAATTTAAATACTAAATTTTAAAAATTTAAATACTAAATTTTAAAAATTTAATTATTAAAACTTTAAATTTGAAAATTTAAAAATTTAAATACTAAATTTTAAAAATTTAAATATTAAATCTTTGAATTTTAAAATTTAAAAATTTAAATACTACATTTTAAAAATTTAATTATTAAAATTTTAAATTTTAAAATTTAAAAATTTAAATTTTAAAATTTAAAAATTTAAATACTAAATTTTAAAAATTTAATTATTAAAACTTTAAACTTTAATATTTAAAAATTTAAATACTAAATTTTAAAAATTTAAATATTAAAACTTTAAATTATAAAATTTAAAAATTTAAATACTAAATTTTAAAAATTTAAATACTAAATTTTAAAAATTTAATTATTAAAACTTTAAATTTGAAAATTTAAAAATTTAAATACTAAATTTTAAAAATTTAAATATTAAATCTTTGAATTTTAAAATTTAAAAATTTAAATACTACATTTTAAAAATTTAATTATTAAAATTTTAAATTTTAAAATTTAAAAATTTAAATTTTAAAATTTAAAAATTTAAATACTAAATTTTAAAAATTTAATTATTAAAACTTTAAATTTTAAAATTTAAAAATTTAAATACCAAATTTAAAAAATTTAATTATTAAAGCTTTAAATTTTAAAATTTAAAAATTTAAATTTTAAAATTTAAAAATTTAAATACTAAATTTTAAAAATTTAATTATTAAAACTTTAAATTTTAAAATTTAAAAATCTAAAAATTTAATTATTAAAACTTTAAATTTTAAAATTTAAAAATTTAAATACTAAATTTTAAAAACTTAATTATTAAAATTTAAATTTTAAAATTTAAAAATTTAAAAATTTAAATACTAAATTTTAAAAATTTAAACATTAAATCTTTAAATTTTAAAATTTATATACTAAATTTTAAAAATTTAATTATTAAAATTTTAAATTTTAAAATTTAAAAATTTAAATTTTAAAATTTAAAAATTTAAATACTAAATTTTAAAAATTTATTTAGTAAAAATTTAAATTTTAAAATTTAAAAACTTAAATAGTAAATTTTAAAAATTTAATTATTAAAATTTTAAATTTTAAAGTTTAAAAATTTAAATTTAGAAATTTAAATTTAAAAATTTAAATTTTGAAATTTAAAAATTTAAATTTTAAAATTTAAAAATTTAAATAATAAATTTTAATAATTTAATTAATATAAATTTAAATTTTAAAATTTAAATACTAAATTTTAAAAATTTAATTATTAAAACTTTAAATTTTAAAATTTAAAAATTTTAATACTAAATTTTAAAAATTTAATTATTAAAATTTAAATTTTAAAATTTAAAAATTTAAATACTAAATTTTAAAAATTTAATTATTAAAACTTTAAATTTTAAAATTTAAAAATTTAAATAATAAATTTTAAAAATTTAATTATATAAACTTTAAATTTTAAAATTTAAAAATTTAAATACAAATTTTAAAAATTTAATTATTAAAATTTTAAATTTTAAAATTTAAAAATTTAAATTTAAAAATTTAAATACTAAATTTTAAAAATTTAATTATTAAATCTTTAAATTTTAAAATTTAAAAATTTAAATAATAAATTTAAAAAATTTAATTATTAAAACATTAAATTTTAAAATTTAAAAAGTTTAATACTAAATTTTAAAAATTTAATTATTAAAATTTAAATTTTAAAATTTAAAAATTTAAATACTATATTTTAAAAATTTAATTATTAAATCTTTAAATTTTAAAATTTAAAAATTTAAATAATAAATTTTAAAAATTTAATTATTAAAACTTTAAATTTTAAAATTTAAAAATTTTAATACTAAATTTTAAAAATTTAATTATTAAAATTTAAATTTTAAAATTTAAAAATTTAAATACTAAATTTTAAAACTTGAAATATTAAATCTTTAAATTTTAAAATTTAAAAATTTAAATACTAAATTTTAAAAATTTAATTATTAAAACTTTAAATTTTAAAATTTAAAAATTTAAATACTAAATTTTAAAAATTTAATTATTAAAACTTTAAACTTTAAAATTTAAAAATTTAAATACTAAATTTTAAAAATTTAAATATTAAAACTTTAAATTATAAAATTTAAAAATTTAAATACTAAATTTTAAAAATTTAATTATTAAAATTTTAAATTTTAAACTTTAAAAATTTAAATTTTAAAATTTAAAAATTTAAATACTAAATTTTAAAAATTTAATTATTAAAACTTTAAATTTTAAAATTTAAAAATTTAAATACTAAATTTTAAAAATTTAATTATTAAAGCTTTAAATTTTAAAATTTAAAAATTTTAATACTAAATTTTAAAAATTTAATTATTAAAATTTAAATTTTAAAATTTAAAAATTTAAATACTAAATTTTAAAACTTGAAATATTAAATCTTTAAATTTTAAAATTTAAAAATTTAAATACTAAATTTTAAAAATTTAATTATTAAAACTTTAAATTTTAAAATTTAAAAATTTAAATACTAAATTTTAAAAATTTAATTATTAAAGCTTTAAATTTTAAAATTTAAAAATTTTAATACTAAATTTTAAAAATTTAATTATTAAAATTTAAATTTTAAAATTTAAAAATTTAAATACTAAATTTTAAAACTTGAAATATTAAATCTTTAAATTTTAAAATTTAAAAATTTAAATACTAAATTTTAAAAATTTAATTATTAAAACTTTAAATTTTAAAATTTAAAAATTTAAATACTAAATTTTAAAAATTTAATTATTAAAGCTTTAAATTTTAAAATTTAAAAATTTTAATACTAAATTTTAAAAATTTAATTATTAAAATTTAAATTTTAAAATTTAAAAATTTAAATACTAAATTTTAAAAATTTAATTATTAAAACTTTAAATTTTAAAATTTAAAAATTTAAATACTAAATTTTAAAAATTTAAATATTAAAACTTTAAATTATAAAATTTAAAAACTTAAATACTAAATTTTAAAAATTTAAATACTAAATTTTAAAAATTTAATTATTAAAACTTTAAATTTGAAAATTTAAAAATTTAAATACTAAATATTAAAAATTTAAATATTAAATCTTTGAATTTTAAAATTTAAAAATTTAAATACTAAATTTTAAAAATTTAATTATTAAAATTTTAAATTTTAAAATTTAAAAATTTAAATTTTAAAATTTAAAAATTTAAATACTAAATTTTAAAAATTTAATTATTAAAACTTTAAATTTTAAAATTTAAAAATTTAATTACTAAATTTTAAAAATTTAATTATTAAAGCTTTAAATTTTAAAATTTAAAAATATAAATTTTAAAATTTAAAAATTTTAATACTATATTTTAAAAATTTAATTATTAAAATTTAAATTTTAAAATTTAAAAATTTAAATACTAAATTTTAAAACTTGAAATATTAAATCTTTAAATTTTAAAATTCAAAAATTTAAATACTAAATTTTAAAAATTTAATTATTAAAACTTTAAATTTTAAAATTTAAATACGAAATTTTAAAAATTTAATTATTAAAACTTTAAATTTTAAAATTTAAATACTAAATTTTAAAAATTTAATTATTAAAACTTTAAATTTTAAAATTTAAAAATTTTAATACTAAATTTTAAAAATTTAATTATTAAAATTTAAACTTTAAAATTTAAAAATTTAAATACTAAATTTTAAAAATTTAATTATTAAAACTTTAAATTTTAAAATTTAAAAATTTAAATAATAAATTTTAAAAATTTAATTATTTAAACTTTAAATTTTAAAATATAAAAATTTAAATACAAATTTTAAAAATTTAATTATTAAAATTTTAAATTTTAAAATTTAAAAATTTAAATACTAAATTTTAAAACTTGAAATATTAAATCTTTAAATTTTAAAATTTAAAAATTTAAATACTAAATTTTAAAAATTTAATTATTAAAACTTTAAATTTTAAAATTTAAAAATTTAAATACTAAATTTTAAAAATTTAATTATTAAAACTTTAAACTTTAATATTTAAAAATTTAAATACTAAATTTTAAAAATTTAAATATTAAAACTTTAAATTATAAAATTTAAAAATTTAAATACTAAATTTTAAAAATTTAAATACTAAATTTTAAAAATTTAATTATTAAAACTTTAAATTTGAAAATTTAAAAATTTAAATACTAAATTTTAAAAATTTAAATATTAAATCTTTGAATTTTAAAATTTAAAAATTTAAATACTACATTTTAAAAATTTAATTATTAAAATTTTAAATTTAAAAATTTAAATTTTAAAATTTAAAAATTTAAATACTAAATTTTAAAAATTTAATTATTAAAACTTTAAATTTTAAAATTTAAAAATTTAAATACCAAATTTTAAAAATTTAATTATTAAAGCTTTAAATTTTAAAATTTAAAAATTTAAATTTTAAAATTTAAAAATTTAAATACTAAATTTTAAAAATTTAATTATTATAACTTTAAATTTTAAAATTTAAAAATTTAAAAATTTAATTATTAAAACTTTAAATTTTAAAATTTAAAAATTTAAATACTAAATTTTAAAAACTTAATTATTAAAATTTAAATTTTAAAATTTAAAAATTTAAAAATATAAATACTAAATTTTAAAAATTTAAACATTAAATCTTTAAATTTTAAAATTTATATACTAAATTTTAAAAATTTAATTATTAAAATTTTAAATTTTAAAATTTAAAAATTTAAATTTTAAAATTTAAAAATTTAAATACTAAATTTTAAAAATTTAATTAGTAAAAATTTAAATTTTAAAATTTAAAAACTTAAATAGTAAATTTTAAAAATTTAATTATTAAAATTTTAAATTTTAAAGTTTAAAAATTTAAATTTAGAAATTTAAATTTAGAAATTTAAATTTAGAAATTTAAATTTAAAAATTTAAATTTTGAAATTTAAAAATTTAAATTTTAAAATTTAAAAATTTAAATAATAAATTTTAAAAATTTAATTATTATAACTTTAAATTTTTAAAATTTAAATACTAAATTTTAAAAATTTAATTATTAAAACTTTAAATTTTAAAATTTAAAAATTTTAATACTAAATTTTAAAAATTTAATTATTAAAATTTTAAATTTTAAAATTTAAAAATTTAATTACTAAATTTTAAAAATTTAATTATTAAAGCTTTAAATTTTAAAATTTAAAAATATAAATTTTAAAATTTAAAAATTTTAATACTATATTTTAAAAATTTAATTATTAAAATTTAAATTTTAAAATTTAAAAATTTAAATACTAAATTTTAAAACTTGAAATATTAAATCTTTAAATTTTAAAATTCAAAAATTTAAATACTAAATTTTAAAAATTTAATTATTAAAACTTTAAATTTTAAAATTTAAAAATTTAAATTTTAAAATTTAAAAATTTAAATTTTAAAATTTGAAAATTTAAATACAAAATTTTAAAAATTTAATTATTAAAACTTTAAATTTTAAAATTTAAAAATTTAAATACTAAATTTTAAAAATTTAATTATTAAAATTTAAATTTTAAAATTTAAAAATTTAAAAATTTAAATACTAAATTTTAAAAATTTAAACATTAAATCTTTAAATTTTAAAATTTATATACTAAATTTTAAAAATTTAATTATTAAAATTTTAAATTTTAAAATTTAAAAATTTAAATTTTAAAAGTTAAATATTTAAATACTAAATTTTAAAAATTTAATTATTAAAACTTTAAATTTTAAAATTTAAATACTAAATTTTAAAAATTTAATTATTAAAACTTTAAATTTTAAAATTTAAAAATTTTAATACTAAATTTTAAAAATTTAATTATTAAAATTTAAACTTTAAAATTTAAAAATTTAAATACTAAATTTTAAAAATTTAATTATTAAAACTTTAAATTTTAAAATTTAAAAATTTAGATAATAAATTTTAAAAATTTAATTATTTAAACTTTAAATTTTAAAATATAAAAATTTAAATACAAATTTTAAAAATTTAATTATTAAAATTTTAAATTTTAAAATTTAAAAATTTAAATACTAAATTTTAAAAATTTAATTATTAAATCTTTAAATTTTAAAATTTAAAAATTTAAATAATAAATTTTAAAAATTTAATTATTAAAACTTTAAATTTTAAAATTTAAAAATTTTAATACTAAATTTTAAAAATTTAATTATTAAAATTTAAATTTTAAAATTTAAAAATTTAAATACTAAATTTTAAAACTTGAAATATTAAATCTTTAAATTTTAAAATTTAAAAATTTAAATACTAAATTTTAAAAATTTAATTATTAAAACTTTAAATTTTAAAATTTAAAAATTTAAATACTAAATTTTAAAAATTTAATTATTAAAACTTTAAACTTTAATATTTAAAAATTTAAATACTAAATTTTAAAAATTTAAATATTAAAACTTTAAATTATAAAATTTAAAAATTTATATACTAAATTTTAAAAATTTAAATACTAAATTTTAAAAATTTAATTATTAAAACTTTAAATTTGAAAATTTAAAAATTTATATACTAAATTTTAAAAATTTAAATATTAAATCTTTGAATTTTAAAATTTAAAAATTTAAATACTACATTTTAAAAATTTAATTATTAAAATTTTAAATTTTAAAATTTAAAAATTTAAATTTTAAAATTTAAAAATTTAAATACTAAATTTTAAAAATTTAATTATTAAACCTTTAAATTTTAAAATTTAAAAATTTAAATACCAAATTTTAAAAATTTAATTATTAAAGCTTTAAATTTTAAAATTTAAAAATTTAAATTTTAAAATTTAAAAATTTAAATACAAAATTTTAAAAATTTAATTATTAAAACTTTAAATTTTAAAATTTAAAAATCTAAAAATTTAATTATTAAAACTTTAAATTTTAAAATTTAAAAATTTAAATACTAAATTTTAAAAACTTAATTATTAAAATTTAAATTTTAAAATTTAAAAATTTAAAAATTTAAATACTAAATTTTAAAAATTTAAACATTAAATCTTTAAATTTTAAAATTTATATACTAAATTTTAAAAATTTAATTATTAAAATTTTAAATTTTAAAATTTAAAAATTTAAATTTTAAAATTTAAAAATTTAAATAATAAATTTTAATAATTTAATTATTATAAATTTAAATTTTAAAATTTAAATACTAAATTTTAAAAATTTAATTATTAAAACTTTAAATTTTAAAATTTAAAAATTTAAATACCAAATTTTAAAAATTTAATTATTAAAGCTTTAAATTTTAAAATTTAAAAATTTAAATTTTAAAATTTAAAAATTTAAATACAAAATTTTAAAAATTTAATTATTAAAACTTTAAATTTTAAAATTTAAAAATCTAAAAATTTAATTATTAAAACTTTAAATTTTAAAATTTAAAAATTTAAATACTAAATTTTAAAAACTTAATTATTAAAATTTAAATTTTAAAATTTAAAAATTTAAAAATTTAAATACTAAATTTTAAAAATTTAAACATTAAATCTTTAAATTTTAAAATTTATATACTAAATTTTAAAAATTTAATTATTAAAACTTTAAATTTTAAAATTTAAAAATTTAAATACAAATTTTAAAAATTTAATTATTAAAATTTTAAATTTTAAAATTTAAAAATTTAAATTTAAAAATTTAAATACTAAATTTTAAAAATTTAATTATTAAATCTTTAAATTTTAAAATTTAAAAATTTAAATAATAAATTTAAAAAATTTAATTATTAAAACTTTAAATTTTAAAATTTAAAAAGTTTAATACTAAATTTTAAAAATTTAATTATTAAAATTTAAATTTTAAAATTTAAAAATTTAAATACTATATTTTAAAAATTTAATTATTAAATCTTTAAATTTTAAAATTTAAAAATTTAAATAATAAATTTTAAAAATTTAATTATTAAAACTTTAAATTTTAAAATTTAAAAATTTTAATACTAAATTTTAAAAATTTAATTATTAAAATTTAAATTTTAAAATTTAAAAATTTAAATACTAAATTTTAAAACTTGAAATATTAAATCTTTAAATTTTAAAATTTAAAAATTTAAATACTAAATTTTAAAAATTTAATTATTAAAACTTTAAATTTTAAAATTTAAAAATTTAAATACTAAATTTTAAAAATTTAATTATTAAAACTTTAAACTTTAAAATTTAAAAATTTAAATACTAAATTTTAAAAATTTAAATATTAAAACTTTAAATTATAAAATTTAAAAATTTAAATACTAAATTTTAAAAATTTAATTATTAAAATTTTAAATTTTAAACTTTAAAAATTTAAATTTTAAAATTTAAAAATTTAAATACTAAATTTTAAAAATTTAATTATTAAAACTTTAAATTTTAAAATTTAAAAATTTAAATACTAAATTTTAAAAATTTAATTATTAAAGCTTTAAATTTTAAAATTTAAAAATTTTAAAACTAAATTTTAAAAATTTAATTATTAAAATTTAAATTTTAAAATTTAAAAATTTAAATACTAAATTTTAAAACTTGAAATATTAAATCTTTAAATTTTAAAATTTAAAAATTTAAATACTAAATTTTAAAAATTTAATTATTAAAACTTTAAATTTTAAAATTTAAAAATTTAAATACTAAATTTTAAAAATTTAAATATTAAAACTTTAAATTATAAAATTTAAAAACTTAAATACTAAATTTTAAAAATTTAAATACCAAATTTTAAAAATTTAATTATTAAAATTTTAAATTTTAAAATTTAAAACTTTAAATTTTAAAATTTAAAAATTTAAATACTAAATTTTAAAAATTTAATTAGTAAAAATTTAAATTTTAAAATTTAAAAACTTAAATAGTAAATTTTAAAAATTTAATTATTAAAATTTTAAATTTTAAAGTTTAAAAATTTAAATTTAGAAATTTAAATTTAAAAATTTAAATTTTGAAATTTAAAAATTTAAATTTTAAAATTTAAAAATTTAAATAATAAATTTTAAAAATTTAATTATTATAACTTTAAATTTTAAAATTTAAATACTAAATTTTAAAAATTTAATTATTAAAACTTTAAATTTTAAAATTTAAAAATTTTAATACTAAATTTTAAAAATTTAATTATTAAAACTTTAAATTTTAAAATTTAAAAATTTAATTACTAAATTTTAAAAATTTAATTATTAAAGCTTTAAATTTTAAAATTTAAAAATATAAATTTTAAAATTTAAAAATTTTAATACTATATTTTAAAAATTTAATTATTAAAATTTAAATTTTAAAATTTAAAAATTTAAATACTAAATTTTAAAACTTGAAATATTAAATCTTTAAATTTTAAAATTCAAAAATTTAAATACTAAATTTTAAAAATTTAATTATTAAAACTTTAAATTTTAAAATTTAAAAATTTAAATTTTAAAATTTAAAAATTTAAATTTTAATATTTAAAAATTTAAATACAAAATTTTAAAAATTTAATTATTAAAACTTTAAATTTTAAAATTTAAAAATTTAAATACTAAATTTTAAAAATTTAATTATTAAAATTTAAATTTTAAAATTTAAAAATTTAAAAATTTAAATACTAAATTTTAAAAATTTAATTATTAAAACTTTAAATTTTAAAATTTAAAAATTTTAATACTAAATTTTAAAAATTTAATTATTAAAATTTAAATTTTAAAATTTAAAAATTTAAATACTAAATTTTAAAAATTTAATTATTAAAACTTTAAATTTTAAAATTTAAAAATTTAAATAATAAATTTTAAAAATTTAATTATATAAACTTTAAATTTTAAAATTTAAAAATTTAAATACAAATTTTAAAAATTTAATTATTAAAATTTTAAATTTTAAAATTTAAAAATTTAAATTTAAAAATTTAAATACTAAATTTTAAAAATTTAATTATTAAATCTTTAAATTTTAAAATTTAAAAATTTAAATAATAAATTTAAAAAATTTAATTATTAAAACTTTAAATTTTAAAATTTAAAAAGTTTAATACTAAATTTTAAAAATTTAATTATTAAAATTTAAATTTTAAAATTTAAAAATTTAAATACTATATTTTAAAAATTTAATTATTAAATCTTTAAATTTTAAAATTTAAAAATTTAAATAATAAATTTTAAAAATTTAATTATTAAAGCTTTAAATTTTAAAATTTAAAAATTTTAATACTAAATTTTAAAAATTTAATTATTAAAATTTAAATTTTAAAATTTAAAAATTTAAATACTAAATTTTAAAACTTGAAATATTAAATCTTTAAATTTTAAAATTTAAAAATTTAAATACTAAATTTTAAAAATTTAATTATTAAAACTTTAAATTTTAAAATTTAAAAATTTAAATACTAAATTTTAAAAATTTAATTATTAAAACTTTAAACTTTAAAATTTAAAAATTTAAATACTAAATTTTAAAAATTTAAATATTAAAACTTTAAATTATAAAATTTAAAAATTTAAATACTAAATTTTAAAAATTTAATTATTAAAATTTTAAATTTTAAACTTTAAAAATTTAAATTTTAAAATTTAAAAATTTAAATACTAAATTTTAAAAATTTAATTATTAAAACTTTAAATTTTAAAATTTAAAAATTTAAATACTAAATTTTAAAAATTTAATTATTAAAGCTTTAAATTTTAAAATTTAAAAATTTTAATACTAAATTTTAAAAATTTAATTATTAAAATTTAAATTTTAAAATTTAAAAATTTAAATACTAAATTTTAAAACTTGAAATATTAAATCTTTAAATTTTAAAATTTAAAAATTTAAATACTAAATTTTAAAAATTTAATTATTAAAACTTTAAATTTTAAAATTTAAAAATTTAAATACTAAATTTTAAAAATTTTTTTATTTAAACTTTAAACTTTAATATTTAAAAATTTAAATACTAAATTTTAAAAATTTAAATATTAAAACTTTAAATTATAAAATTTAAAAACTTAAATACTAAATTTTAAAAATTTAAATACTAAATTTTAAAAATTTAATTATTAAAACTTTAAATTTGAAAATTTAAAAATTTAAATACTAAATATTAAAAATTTAAATATTAAATCTTTGAATTTTAAAATTTAAAAATTTAAATACTAAATTTTAAAAATTTAATTATTAAAATTTTAAATTTTAAAATTTAAAAATTTAAATTTTAAAATTTAAAAATTTAAATACTAAATTTTAAAAATTTAATTATTAAAACTTTAAATTTTAAAATTTAAAAATTTAATTACTAAATTTTAAAAATTTAATTATTAAAGCTTTAAATTTTAAAATTTAAAAATATAAATTTTAAAATTTAAAAATTTTAATACTATATTTTAAAAATTTAATTATTAAAATTTAAATTTTAAAATTTAAAAATTTAAATACTAAATTTTAAAACTTGAAATATTAAATCTTTAAGTTTTAAAATTCAAAAATTTAAATACTAAATTTTAAAAATTTAATTATTAAAACTTTAAATTTTAAAATTTAAAAATTTTAATTTTAAAATTTAAAAATTTAAAAATTTAAATACAAAATTTTAAAAATTTAATTATTAAAACTTTAAATTTTAAAATTTAAAAATTTAAATACTAAATTTTAAAAATTTAATTATTAAAATTTAAATTTTAAAATTTAAAAATTTAAAAATTTAAATACTAAATTTTAAAAATTTAATTATTAAAACTTTAAATTTTAAAATTTAAATACTAAATTTTAAAAATTTAATTATTAAAACTTTAAATTTTAAAATTTAAAAATTTTAATACTAAATTTTAAAAATGTAATTATTAAAATTTAAACTTTAAAATTTAAAAATTTAAATACTAAATTTTAAAAATTTAATTATTAAAACTTTAAATTTTAAAATTTAAAAATTTAAATAATAAATTTTAAAAATTTAATTATTTAAACTTTAAATTTTAAAATATAAAAATTTAAATACAAATTTTAAAAATTTAATTATTAAAATTTTAAATTTTAAAATTTAAAAATTTAAATACTAAATTTTAAAACTTGAAATATTAAATCTTTAAATTTTAAAATTTAAAAATTTAAATACTAAATTTTAAAAATTTAATTATTAAAACTTTAAATTTTAAAATTTAAAAATTTAAATACTAAATTTTAAAAATTTAATTATTAAAACTTTAAACTTTAATATTTAAAAATTTAAATACTAAATTTTAAAAATTTAAATATTAAAACTTTAAATTATAAAATTTAAAAATTTAAATACTAAATTTTAAAAATTTAAATACCAAATTTTAAAAATTTAATTATTAAAACTTTAAATTTGAAAATTTAAAAATTTAAATACTAAATTTTAAAAATTTAAATATTAAATCTTTGAATTTTAAAATTTAAAAATTTAAATACTACATTTTAAAAATTTAATTATTAAAATTTTAAATTTTAAAATTTAAAAATTTAAATTTTAAAATTTAAAAATTTAAATACTAAATTTTAAAAATTTAATTATTAAAACTTTAAATTTTAAAATTTAAAAATTTAAATACCAAATTATAAAAATTTAATTATTAAAGCTTTAAATTTTAAAATTTAAAAATTTAAATTTTAAAATTTAAAAATTCAAATACTAAATTTTAAAAATTTAATTATTAAAACTTTAAATTTTAAAATTTAAAAATTTAAAAATTTAATTATTAAAACTTTAAATTTTAAAATTTAAAAATTTAAATACTAAATTTTAAAAACTTAATTATTAAAATTTAAATTTTAAAATTTAAAAATTTAAAAATTTAAATACTAAATTTTAAAAATTTAAACATTAAATCTTTAAATTTTAAAATTTATATACTAAATTTTAAAAATTTAATTATTAAAATTTTAAATTTTAAAATTTAAAACTTTAAATTTTAAAATTTAAAAATTTAAATACTAAATTTTAAAAATTTAATTAGTAAAAATTTAAATTTTAAAATTTAAAAACTTAAATAGTAAATTTTAAAAATTTAAATATTAAAATTTTAAATTTTAAAGTTTAAAAATTTAAATTTAGAAATTTAAATTTAAAAATTTAAATTTTGAAATTTAAAAATTTAAATTTTAAAATTTAAAAATTTAAATAATAAATTTTAAAAATTTAATTATTATAACTTTAAATTTTAAAATTTAAATACTAAATTTTAAAAATTTAATTATTAAAACTTTAAATTTTAAAATTTAAAAATTTTAATACTAAATTTTAAAAATTTAATTATTAAAACTTTAAATTTTAAAATTTAAAAATTTAATTACTAAATTTTAAAAATTTAATTATTAAAGCTTTAAATTTTAAAATTTAAAAATATAAATTTTAAAATTTAAAAATTTTAATACTATATTTTAAAAATTTAATTATTAAAATTTAAATTTTAAAATTTAAAAATTTAAATACTAAATTTTAAAACTTGAAATATTAAATCTTTAAATTTTAAAATTCAAAAATTTAAATACTAAATTTTAAAAATTTAATTATTAAAACTTTAAATTTTAAAAATTTAAATTTTAAAATTTAAAAATTTAAATTTTAATATTTAAAAATTTAAATACAAAATTTTAAAAATTTAATTATTAAAACTTTAAATTTTAAAATTTAAAAATTTAAATACTAAATTTTAAAAATTTAATTATTAAAATTTAAATTTTAAAATTTAAAAATTTAAAAATTTAAATACTAAATTTTAAAAATTTAAACATTAAATCTTTAAATTTTAAAATTTATATACTAAATTTTAAAAATTTAATTATTAAAATTTTAAATTTTAAAATTTAAAAATTTAAATTTTAAAAGTTAAATATTTAAATACTAAATTTTAAAAATTTAATTATTAAAACTTTAAATTTTAAAATTTAAATACTAAATTTTAAAAATTTAATTATTAAAACTTTAAATTTTAAAATTTAAAAATTTTAATACTAAATTTTAAAAATTTAATTATTAAAATTTAAACTATAAAATTTAAAAATTTAAATACTAAATTTTAAAAATTTAATTATTAAAACTTTAAAATTTAAAATTTAAAAATTTAAATAATAAATTTTAAAAATTTAATTATTTAAACTTTAAATTTTAAAATATAAAAATTTAAATACAAATTTTAAAAATTTAATTATTAAAATTTTAAATTTTAAAATTTAAAAATTTAAATACTAAATTTTAAAAATTTAATTATTAAATCTTTAAATTTTAAAATTTAAAAATTTAAATAATAAATTTTAAAAATTTAATTATTAAAACTTTAAATTTTAAAATTTAAAAATTTTAATACTAAATTTTAAAAATTTAATTATTAAAATTTAAATTTTAAAATTTAAAAATTTAAATACTAAATTTTAAAAATTTAATTATTAAAACTTTAAATTTTAAAATTTAAATACTATATTTTAAAAATTTAATTATTAAAACTTTAAATTTTAAAATTTAAAAATTTTAATACTAAATTTTAAAAATTTAATTATTAAAATTTTAAATTTTAAAATTTAAAAATTTAAATTTTAAAATTTAAAAATTTAAATAATAAATTTTAAAAATTTAATTAGTAAAAATTTAAATTTTAAAATTTAAAAATTTAAATACAAATTTTAAAAATTTTATTATTAAAACTTTAAACTTTAAAATTTAAAAATTTAAATACTAAATTTTAAAAATTTAATTATTAAAACTTTAAATTTTAAAATTTAAAAACTTAAATACTAAATTTTAAAAATTTAATTATTAAAATTTTAAATTTTAAAGTTTAAAAATTTAAATTTAATAGTTTAAATTTAAAAATTTAAATTTTAAAATTTAAAAATTTAAATTTTAAAATTTAAAAATTTAAATACTAAATTTTAAAAATTTAATTATTAAAACTTTAAATTTTAAAATTTAAATACTAAATTTTAAAAATTTAATTATTAAAACTTTAAATTTTAAAATTTAAAAATTTTAATACTAAATTTTAAAAATTTAATTATTAAAATTTAAATTTTAAAATTTAAAAATTTAAATACTAAATTTTAAAAATTTAATTATTAAAACTTTAAATTTTAAAATTTAAAAATATAAATAATAAATTTTAAAAATTTAATTATTTAAACTTTAAATTTTAAAATTTAAAAATTTAAATTTTAAAATTTAAAAATTTAAACACTAAATTTTAAAAATTTAATTATTAAAACTTTAAATTTTAAAATTTAAAAATTTAAATTTTAAAATTTGAAAATTTAAATTTTAAAATTTAAAAATTTAAATACAAAATTTTAAAAATTTAATTATTAAAACTTTAAATTTTAAAATTTAAAAATTTAAATACTAAATTTTAAAAACTTAATTATTAAAATTTAAATTTTAAAATTTAAAAATTTAAAAATTTAAATAATAAATTTTAAAAATTTAAACATTAAATCTTTAAATTTTAAAATTTATATACTAAATTTTAAAAATTTAATTATTAAAATTTTAAATTTTAAAAATTAAAAATTTAAATTTTAAAATTTAAAAATTTAAATACTAAATTTTAAAAATTTAATTAGTAAAAATTTAAATTTTAAAATTTAAAAACTTAAATACAAAATTTTAAAAATTTAATTATTAAAATTTTAAATTTTAAAGTTTAAAAATTTAAATTTAGAAATTTAAATTTAAAAATTTAAATTTTGAAATTTAAATTTAAAAATTTAAATTTTAAAATTTAAAAATTTAAATTTTAAAATTTAAAAATTTAAATACTAAATTTTAAAAATTTAATTATTAAAACTTTAAATTTTAAAATTTAAATACTAAATTTTAAAAATTTAATTATTAAAACTTTAAATTTTAAAATTTAAAAATTTTAATACTAAATTTTAAAAATTTAATTATTAAAATTTAAATTTTAAAATTTAAAAATTTAAATACTAAATTTTAAAAATTTAATTATTAAAACTTTAAATTTTAAAATTTAAAAATTTAAATAATAAATTTTAAAAATTTAATTATTTAAACTTTAAATTTTAAAATTTAAAAATTTAAATACAAATTTTAAAAATTTAATTATTAAAATTTTAAATTTTAAAATTTAAAAATTTAAATTTAAAAATTTAAATACTAAATTTTAAAAATTTAATTATTAAAACTTTAAATTTTAAAATTTATAAATTTAAATACTAAATTTTAAAAATTTAATTATTAAAGCTTTAAATTTTAAAATTTAAAAATTTAATTTTTAAAATTTAAAAATTTAAATACTAAATTTTAAAAATTTAATTATTAAAACTTTAAATTTTAAAATCTAAAAATTTAAATTTTAAAATTTAAAAATTTAAATTTTAAAATTTAAAAATTTAAATACAAAATTTTAAAAATTTAATTATTAAAACTTTAAATTTTAAAATTTAAAAATTTAAATACTAAATTTTAAAAATTTAATTATTAAAATTTAAATTTTAAAATTTAAAAATTTAAAAATTTAAATACTAAATTTTAAAAATTTAATTATTAAAACTTTAAATTTTAAAATTTAAAATCTTAAATACTAAATTTTAAAAATTTAATTATTAAAATTTTAAATTTTAAAGTTTAAAAATTTAAATTTAGAAGTTTAAATTTAAAAATTTAAATTTTAAAATTTAAAAATTTAAATTTTAAAATTTAAAAATTTAAATACTAAATTTTAAAAATTTAATTATTAAAACTTTAAATTTTAAAATTTAAATACTAAATTTTAAAAATTTAATTATTAAAACTTTAAATTTTAAAATTTAAAAATTTTAATACTAAATTTTAAAAATTTAATTATTAAAATTTAAATTTTAAAATTTAAAAATTTAAATAATAAATTTTAAAAATTTAATTATTAAAACTTTAAATTTTAAAATTTAAAAATTTAAATAATAAATTTTAAAAATTTAATTATTTAAACTTTAAATTTTAAAATTTAAAAATTTAAATACAAATTTTAAAAATTTAATTATTAAAATTTTAAATTTTAAAATTTAAAAATTTAAATTTAAAAATTTAAATACTAAATTTTAAAAATTTAATTATTAAATCTTTAAATTTTAAAATTTAAAAATTTAAATAATAAATTTTAAAAATTTAATTATTAAAACTTTAAATTTTAAAATTTAAAAATTTTAATACTAAATTTTAAAAATTTAATTATTAAAATTTAAATTTTAAAATTTAAAAATTTAAATTTTAAAATTTAAAAATTTAAATATTAAATTTTAAAAATTTAATTATTAAAACTTTAAATTTTAAAATTTAAATACTAAATTTTAAAAATTTAATTATTAAAACTTTAAATTTTAAAATTTAAAAATTTAAATAATAAATTTTAAAAATTTAATTATTAAAATTTAAATTTTAAAATTTAAAAATTTAAATTTTAAAATTTAAAAATTTAAATTTTAAAATTTAAAAATTTAAATACTAAATTTTAAAAATTTAATTAGTAAAAATTTAAATTTTAAAATTTAAAAATTTAAATACAAATTTTAAAAATTTTATTATTAAAACTTTAAACTTTAAAATTTAAAAATTTAAATACTAAATTTTAAAAATTTAATTATTAAAACTTTAAATTTTAAAATTTAAAAATATAAATAATAAATTTTAAAAATTTAATTATTTAAACTTTAAATTTTAAAATTTAAAAATTTAAATACAAATTTTAAAAATTTAATTATTAAAATTTTAAATTTTAAAATTTAAAAATTTAAATAATAAATTTTAAAAATTTAATTAGTAAAAATTTAAATTTTAAAATTTAAAAATTTAAATACAAATTTTAAAAATTTTATTATTAAAACTTTAAACTTTAAAATTTAAAAATTTAAATACTAAATTTTAAAAATTTAATTATTAAAACTTTAAATTTTAAAATTTAAAAATATAAATAATAAATTTTAAAAATTTAATTATTTAAACTTTAAATTTTAAAATTTAAAAATTTAAATACAAATTTTAAAAATTTTATTATTAAAACTTTAAACTTTAAAATTTAAAAATTTAAATACTAAATTTTAAAAATTTAATTATTAAAACTTTAAATTTTAAAATTTAAAAATTTAAATACTAAATTTTAAAAATTTAATTATTAAAACTTTAAATTTTAAAATTTAAAAATATAAATAATAAATTTTAAAAATTTAATTATTTAAACTTTAAATTTTAAAATTTAAAAATTTAAATACAAATTTTAAAAATTTAATTATTAAAATTTTAAATTTTAAAATTTAAAAATTTAAATATTAAATTTTAAAAATTTAATTAGTAAAAATTTAAATTTTAAAATTTAAAAATTTAAATACAAATTTTAAAAATTTTATTATTAAAACTTTAAACTTTAAAATTTAAAAATTTAAATACTAAATTTTAAAAATTTAATTATTAAAACTTTAAATTTTAAAATTTAAAAATATAAATAATAAATTTTAAAAATTTAATTATTTAAACTTTAAATTTTAAAATTTAAAAATTTAAATACAAATTTTAAAAATTTAATTATTAAAATTTTAAATTTTAAAATTTAAAAATTTAAATAATAAATTTTAAAAATTTAATTAGTAAAAATTTAAATTTTAAAATTTAAAAATTTAAATACAAATTTTAAAAATTTTATTATTAAAACTTTAAACTTTAAAATTTAAAAATTTAAATACTAAATTTTAAAAATTTAATTATTAAAACTTTAAATTTTAAAATTTAAAAACTTAAATACAAAATTTTACAAATTTAATTATTAAAATTTTAAATTTTAAAGTTCAAAAATTTAAATTTAGAAGTTTAAATTTAAAAATTTAAATTTAGAAGTTTAAATTTAAAAATTTAAATTTTAAAATTTTAAAATTTAAAAATTTAAATTTTAAAATTTAAAAATTTAAATACAAAATTTTAAAAATTTAATTATTAAAACTTTAAATTTTAAAATTTAAAAATTTAAATACTAAATTTTAAAAATTTAATTATTAAAATTTAAATTTTAAAATTTAAAAATTTAAAAATATAAATACTAAATTTTAAAAATTTAAACATTAAATTTTTAAATTTTAAAATTTATATACTAAATTTTAAAAATTTAATTATTAAAATTTTAAATTTTAAAATTTAAAAATTTAAATTTTAAAATTTAAAAATTTAAATACTAAATTTTAAAAATTTAATTATTAAAACTTTAAATTTTAAAATTTAAATACTATATTTTAAAAATTTAATTATTAAAACTTTAAATTTTAAAATTTAAAAATTTTAATACTAAATTTTAAAAATTTAATTATTAAAATTTTAAATTTTAAAATTTAAAAATTTAAATTTTAAAATTTAAAAATTTAAATAATAAATTTTAAAAATTTAATTAGTAAAAATTTAAATTTTAAAATTTAAAAATTTAAATACAAATTTTAAAAATTTTATTATTAAAACTTTAAACTTTAAAATTTAAAAATTTAAATACTAAATTTTAAAAATTTAATTATTAAAACTTTAAATTTTAAAATTTAAAAACTTAAATACTAAATTTTAAAAATTTAATTATTAAAATTTTAAATTTTAAAGTTTAAAAATTTAAATTTAATAGTTTAAATTTAAAAATTTAAATTTTAAAATTTAAAAATTTAAATTTTAAAATTTAAAAATTTAAATACTAAATTTTAAAAATTTAATTATTAAAACTTTAAATTTTAAAATTTAAATACTAAATTTTAAAAATTTAATTATTAAAACTTTAAATTTTAAAATTTAAAAATTTTAATACTAAATTTTAAAAATTTAATTATTAAAATTTAAATTTTAAAATTTAAAAATTTAAATACTAAATTTTAAAAATTTAATTATTAAAACTTTAAATTTTAAAATTTAAAAATATAAATAATAAATTTTAAAAATTTAATTATTTAAACTTTAAATTTTAATATTTAAAAATTTAAATACAAATTTTAAAAATTTAATTATTAAAATTTTAAATTTTAAAATTTAAAAATTTAAATAATAAATTTTAAAAATTTAATTAGTAAAAATTTAAATTTTAAAATTTAAAAATTTAAATACAAATTTTAAAAAATTTATTATTAAAACTTTAAACTTTAAAATTTAAAAATTTAAATACTAAATTTTAAAAATTTAATTATTAAAACTTTAAATTTTAAAATTTAAAAACTTAAATACAAAATTTTACAAATTTAATTATTAAAATTTTAAATTTTAAAGTTCAAAAATTTAAATTTAGAAGTTTAAATTTAAAAATTTAAATTTTAAAATTTAAAAATTTAAATTTTAAAATTTAAAAATTTAAATACTAAATTTTAAAAATTTAATTATTAAAACTTTAAAATTTAAAATTTAAAAATTTAAATAATAAATTTTAAAAATTTAATTATTTAAACTTTAAATTTTAAAATATAAAAATTTAAATACAAATTTTAAAAATTTAATTATTAAAATTTTAAATTTTAAAATTTAAAAATTTAAATACTAAATTTTAAAAATTTAATTATTAAATCTTTAAATTTTAAAATTTAAAAATTTAAATAATAAATTTTAAAAATTTAATTATTAAAACTTTAAATTTTAAAATTTAAAAATTTTAATACTAAATTTTAAAAATTTAATTATTAAAATTTAAATTTTAAAATTTAAAAATTTAAATACTAAATTTTAAAACTTGAAATATTAAATCTTTAAATTTTAAAATTTAAAAATTTAAATACTAAATTTTAAAAATTTAATTATTAAAACTTTAAATTTTAAAATTTAAAAATTTAAATACTAAATTTTAAAAATTTAATTATTAAAACTTTAAACTTTAATATTTAAAAATTTAAATACTAAATTTTAAAAATTTAAATATTAAAACTTTAAATTATAAAATTTAAAAATTTAAATACTAAATTTTAAAAATTTAAATACTAAATTTTAAAAATTTAATTATTAAAACTTTAAATTTTAAAATTTAAAAATTTAAAAATTTAATTATTAAAACTTTAAATTTTAAAATTTAAAAATTTAAATACTAAATTTTAAAAACTTAATTATTAAAATTAAAATTTTAAAATTTAAAAATTTAAAAATTTAAATACTAAATTTTAAAAATTTAAACATTAAATCTTTAAATTTTAAAATTTATATACTAAATTTTAAAAATTTAATTATTAAAACTTTAAATTTTAAAATTTAAAAATTTTAATACTAAATTTTAAAAATTTAATTATTAAAACTTTAAACTTTAATATTTAAAAATTTAAATACTAAATTTTAAAAATTTAAATATTAAAACTTTAAATTATAAAATTTAAAAATTTAAATACTAAATTTTAAAAATTTAAATACTAAATTTTAAAAATTTAATTATTAAAACTTTAAATTTGAAAATTTAAAAATTTAAATACTAAATTTTAAAAATTTAAATATTAAATCTTTGAATTTTAAAATTTAAAAATTTAAATACTACATTTTAAAAATTTAATTATTAAAATTTTAAATTTTAAAATTTAAAAATTTAAATTTTAAAATTTAAAAATTTAAATACTAAATTTTAAAAATTTAATTATTAAAACTTTAAATTTTAAAATTTAAAAATTTAAATACTAAATTTTAAAAATTTAATTATTAAAACTTTAAACTTTAATATTTAAAAATTTAAATACTAAATTTTAAAAATTTAAATATTAAAACTTTAAATTATAAAATTTAAAAATTTAAATACTAAATTTTAAAAATTTAAATACTAAATTTTAAAAATTTAATTATTAAAACTTTAAATTTGAAAATTTAAAAATTTAAATACTAAATTTTAAAAATTTAAATATTAAATCTTTGAATTTTAAAATTTAAAAATTTAAATACTACATTTTAAAAATTTAATTATTAAAATTTTAAATTTTAAAATTTAAAAATTTAAATTTTAAAATTTAAAAATTTAAATACTAAATTTTAAAAATTTAATTATTAAAACTTTAAATTTTAAAATTTAAAAATTTAAATACCAAATTTTAAAAATTTAATTATTAAAGCTTTAAATTTTAAAATTTAAAAATTTAAATTTTAATATTTAAAAATTTAAATACTAAATTTTAAAAATTTAATTATTAAAACTTTAAATTTTAAAATTTAAAAATTTAAAAATTTAATTATTAAAACTTTAAATTTTAAAATTTAAAAATTTAAATACTAAATTTTAAAAACTTAATTATTAAAATTTAAATTTTAAAATTTAAAAATTTAAAAATTTAAATACTAAATTTTAAAAATTTAAACATTAAATCTTTAAATTTTAAAGTTTATATACTAAATTTTAAAAATTTAATTATTAATATTTTAAATTTTAAAATTTAAAAATTTAAATTTTAAAATTTAAAAATTTAAATACTAAATTTTAAAAATTTAATTAGTAAAAATTTAAATTTTAAAATTTAAAAACTTAAATAGTAAATTTTAAAAATTTAATTATTAAAATTTTAAATTTTAAAGTTTAAAAATTTAAATTTAGAAATTTAAATTTAAAAATTTAAATTTTGAAATTTAAAAATTTAAATACAAAATTTTAAAAATTTAATTATTAAAACTTTAAATTTTAAAATTTAAAAATTTAAATAATAAATTTTAAAAATTTAATTATTATAACTTTAAATTTTAAAATTTAAATACTAAATTTTAAAAATTTAATTATTAAAACTTTAAATTTTAAAATTTAAAAATTTTAATACTAAATTTTAAAAATTTAATTATTAAAACTTTAAATTTTAAAATTTAAAAATTTAATTACTAAATTTTAAAAATTTAATTATTAAAGCTTTAAATTTTAAAATTTAAAAATATAAATTTTAAAATTTAAAAATTTTAATACTATATTTTAAAAATTTAATTATTAAAATTTAAATTTTAAAATTTAAAAATTTAAATACTAAATTTTAAAACTTGAAATATTAAATCTTTAAATTTTAAAATTCAAAAATTTAAATAATAAATTTTAAAAATTTAATTATTAAAACTTTAAATTTTAAAATTTAAAAATTTAAATTTTAAAATTTAAAAATTTAAATTTTAAAATTTAAAAATTTAAATACAAAATTTTAAAAATTTAATTATTAAAACTTTAAATTTTAAAATTTAAAAATTTAAATACTAAATTTTAAAAATTTAATTATTAAAATTTAAATTTTAAAATTTAAAAATTTAAATACTAAATTTTAAAAATTTAATTAGTAAAAACTTAAATTTTAAAATTTAAAAACTTAAATAGTAAATTTTAAAAATTTAATTATTAAAATTTTAAATTTTAAAATTTAAAAATTTAAATTTAAAAATTTAAATACTAAATTTTAAAAATTTAATTATTAAATCTTTAAATTTTAAAATTTAAAAATTTAAATAATAAATTTTAAAAATTTAATTATATAAACTTTAAATTTTAAAATTTAAAAATTTAAATACAAAATTTTAAAAATTTAATTATTAAAACTTTAAATTTTAAAATTTAAAAATTTAAATACTAAATTTTAAAAATTTAATTATTAAAATTTAAATTTTAAAATTTAAAAATTTAAAAATTTAAATTTTATAATTTAAAAATTTAAATACTAAATTTTAAAAATTTAATTATTAAAACTTTAAATTTTAAAATTTAAAAATTTTAATACTAAATTTTAAAAATTTAATTATTAAAACTTTAAACTTTAATATTTAAAAATTTAAATACTAAATTTTAAAAATTTAAATATTAAAACTTTAAATTATAAAATTTAAAAATTTAAATACTAAATTTTAAAAATTTAAATACTAAATTTTAAAAATTTAATTATTAAAACTTTAAATTTGAAAATTTAAAAATTTAAATACTAAATTTTAAAAATTTAAATATTAAATCTTTGAATTTTAAAATTTAAAAATTTAAATACTACATTTTAAAAATTTAATTATTAAAATTTTAAATTTTAAAATTTAAAAATTTAAATTTTAAAATTTAAAAATTTAAATACTAAATTTTAAAAATTTAATTATTAAAACTTTAAATTTTAAAATTTAAAAATTTAAATACTAAATTTTAAAAATTTAATTATTAAAACTTTAAACTTTAATATTTAAAAATTTAAATACTAAATTTTAAAAATTTAAATATTAAAACTTTAAATTATAAAATTTAAAAATTTAAATACTAAATTTTAAAAATTTAAATACTAAATTTTAAAAATTTAATTATTAAAACTTTAAATTTGAAAATTTAAAAATTTAAATACTAAATTTTAAAAATTTAAATATTAAATCTTTGAATTTTAAAATTTAAAAATTTAAATACTACATTTTAAAAATTTAATTATTAAAATTTTAAATTTTAAAATTTAAAAATTTAAATTTTAAAATTTAAAAATTTAAATACTAAATTTTAAAAATTTAATTATTAAAACTTTAAATTTTAAAATTTAAAAATTTAAATACCAAATTTTAAAAATTTAATTATTAAAGCTTTAAATTTTAAAATTTAAAAATTTAAATTTTAATATTTAAAAATTTAAATACTAAATTTTAAAAATTTAATTATTAAAACTTTAAATTTTAAAATTTAAAAATTTAAAAATTTAATTATTAAAACTTTAAATTTTAAAATTTAAAAATTTAAATACTAAATTTTAAAAACTTAATTATTAAAATTTAAATTTTAAAATTTAAAAATTTAAAAATTTAAATACTAAATTTTAAAAATTTAAACATTAAATCTTTAAATTTTAAAGTTTATATACTAAATTTTAAAAATTTAATTATTAATATTTTAAATTTTAAAATTTAAAAATTTAAATTTTAAAATTTAAAAATTTAAATACTAAATTTTAAAAATTTAATTAGTAAAAATTTAAATTTTAAAATTTAAAAACTTAAATAGTAAATTTTAAAAATTTAATTATTAAAATTTTAAATTTTAAAGTTTAAAAATTTAAATTTAGAAATTTAAATTTAAAAATTTAAATTTTGAAATTTAAAAATTTAAATACAAAATTTTAAAAATTTAATTATTAAAACTTTAAATTTTAAAATTTAAAAATTTAAATAATAAATTTTAAAAATTTAATTATTATAACTTTAAATTTTAAAATTTAAATACTAAATTTTAAAAATTTAATTATTAAAACTTTAAATTTTAAAATTTAAAAATTTTAATACTAAATTTTAAAAATTTAATTATTAAAACTTTAAATTTTAAAATTTAAAAATTTAATTACTAAATTTTAAAAATTTAATTATTAAAGCTTTAAATTTTAAAATTTAAAAATATAAATTTTAAAATTTAAAAATTTTAATACTATATTTTAAAAATTTAATTATTAAAATTTAAATTTTAAAATTTAAAAATTTAAATACTAAATTTTAAAACTTGAAATATTAAATCTTTAAATTTTAAAATTCAAAAATTTAAATAATAAATTTTAAAAATTTAATTATTAAAACTTTAAATTTTAAAATTTAAAAATTTAAATTTTAAAATTTAAAAATTTAAATTTTAAAATTTAAAAATTTAAATACAAAATTTTAAAAATTTAATTATTAAAACTTTAAATTTTAAAATTTAAAAATTTAAATACTAAATTTTAAAAATTTAATTATTAAAATTTAAATTTTAAAATTTAAAAATTTAAAAATTTAAAAATTTAAATACTAAATTTTAAAAATTTAAACATTAAATCTTTAAATTTTAAAATTTATATACTAAATTTTAAAAATTTAATTATTAAAATTTTAAATTTTAAAATTTAATAATTTAAATTTTAAATTTTAAAATTTAAATACTAAATTTTAAAAATTTAATTATTAAAACTTTAAATTTTAAAATTTAAAAATTTTAATACTAAATTTTAAAAATTTAATTATTAAAATTTAAACTTTAAAATTTAAAAATTTAAATACTAAATTTTAAAAATTTAATTATTAAAACTTTAAATTTTAAAATTTAAAAATTTAAATAATAAATTTTAAAAATTTAATTATTTAAACTTTAAATTTTAAAATATAAAAATTTAAATACAAATTTTAAAAATTTAATTATTAAAATTTTAAATTTTAAAATTTAAAAATTTAAATACTAAATTTTAAAAATTTAATTATTAAATCTTTAAATTTTAAAATTTAAAAATTTAAATAATAAATTTTAAAAATTTAATTATTAAAACTTTAAATTTTAAAATTTAAAAATTTTAATACTAAATTTTAAAAATTTAATTATTAAAATTTAAATTTTAAAATTTAAAAATTTAAATACTAAATTTTAAAACTTGAAATATTAAATCTTTAAATTTTAAAATTTAAAAATTTAAATACTAAATTTTAAAAATTTAATTATTAAAACTTTAAATTTTAAAATTTAAAAATTTAAATACTAAATTTTAAAAATTTAATTATTAAAACTTTAAACTTTAATATTTAAAAATTTAAATACTAAATTTTAAAAATTTAAATATTAAAACTTTAAATTATAAAATTTAAAAATTTAAATACTAAATTTTAAAAATTTAAATACTAAATTTTAAAAATTTAATTATTAAAACTTTAAATTTTAAAATTTAAAAATTTAAAAATTTAATTATTAAAACTTTAAATTTTAAAATTTAAAAATTTAAATACTAAATTTTAAAAACTTAATTATTAAAATTTAAATTTTAGAATTTAAAAATTTAAAAATTTAAATACTAAATTTTAAAAATTTAAACATTAAATCTTTAAATTTTAAAATTTATATACTAAATTTTAAAAATTTAATTATTAAAATTTTAAATTTTAAAATTTAAAAATTTAAATTTTAAAATTTAAAAATTTAAATACTAAATTTTAAAAATTTAATTAGTAAAAATTTAAATTTTAAAATTTAAAAACTTAAATAGTAAATTTTAAAAATTTAATTATTAAAATTTTAAATTTTAAAGTTTAAAAATTTAAATTTAGAAATTTAAATTTAAAAATTTAAATTTTGAAATTTAAAAATTTAAATTTTAAAATTTAAAAATTTAAATAATAAATTTTAAAAATTTAATTATTATAACTTTAAATTTTAAAATTTAAATACTAAATTTTAAAAATTTAATTATTAAAACTTTAAATTTTAAAATTTAAAAATTTTAATACTAAATTTTAAAAATTTAATTATTAAAACTTTAAATTTTAAAATTTAAAAATTTAATTACTAAATTTTAAAAATTTACTTATTAAAGCTTTAAATTTTAAAATTTAAAAATATAAATTTTAAAATTTAAAAATTTTAATACTATATTTTAAAAATTTAATTATTAAAATTTAAATTTTAAAATTTAAAAATTTAAATACTAAATTTTAAAACTTGAAATATTAAATCTTTAAATTTTAAAATTCAAAAATTTAAATACTAAATTTTAAAAATTTAATTATTAAAACTTTAAATTTTAAAATTTAAAAATTTAAATTTTAAAATTTAAAAATTTAAATTTTAAAATTTAAAAATTTAAATACAAAATTTTAAAAATTTAATTATTAAAACTTTAAATTTTAAAATTAAAAAATTTAAATACTAAATTTTAAAAATTTAATTATTAAAATTTAAATTTTAAAATTTAAAAATTTAAAAATTTAAATACTAAATTTTAAAAATTTAAACATTAAATCTTTAAATTTTAAAATTTATATACTAAATTTTAAAAATTTAATTATTAAAATTTTAAATTTTAAAATTTAAAAATTTAAATTTTAAAAGTTAAATATTTAAATACTAAATTTTAAAAATTTAATTATTAAAACTTTAAATTTTAAAATTTAAATACTAAATTTTAAAAATTTAATTATTAAAACTTTAAATTTTAAAATTTAAAAATTTTAATACTAAATTTTAAAAATTTAATTATTAAAATTTAAACTTTAAAATTTAAAAATTTAAATACTAAATTTTAAAAATTTAATTATTAAAACTTTAAATTTTAAAATTTAAAAATTTAAATAATAAATTTTAAAAATTTAATTATTTAAACTTTAAATTTTAAAATATAAAAATTTAAATACAAATTTTAAAAATTTAATTATTAAAATTTTAAATTTTAAAATTTAAAAATTTAAATACTAAATTTTAAAAATTTAATTATTAAATCTTTAAATTTTAAAATTTAAAAATTTAAATAATAAATTTTAAAAATTTAATTATTAAAACTTTAAATTTTAAAATTTAAAAATTTTAATACTAAATTTTAAAAATTTAATTATTAAAATTTAAATTTTAAAATTTAAAAATTTAAATACTAAATTTTAAAACTTGAAATATTAAATCTTTAAATTTTAAAATTTAAAAATTTAAATACTAAATTTTAAAAATTTAATTATTAAAACTTTAAATTTTAAAATTTAAAAATTTAAATACTAAATTTTAAAAATTTAATTATTAAAACTTTAAACTTTAATATTTAAAAATTTAAATACTAAATTTTAAAAATTTAAATATTAAAACTTTAAATTATAAAATTTAAAAATTTAAATACTAAATTTTAAAAATTTAAATACTAAATTTTAAAAATTTAATTATTAAAACTTTAAATTTTAAAATTTAAAAATTTAAAAATTTAATTATTAAAACTTTAAATTATAAAATTTAAAAATTTAAATACTAAATTTTAAAAACTTAATTATTAAAATTTAAATTTTAAAATTTAAAAATTTAAAAATTTAAATACTAAATTTTAAAAATTTAAACATTAAATCTTTAAATTTGAAAATTTATATACTAAATTTTAAAAATTTAATTATTAAAATTTTAAATTTTAAAATTTAAAAATTTAAATTTTAAAATTTAAAAATTTAAATACTAAATTTTAAAAATTTAATTAGTAAAAATTTAAATTTTAAAATTTAAAAACTTAAATAGTAAATTTTAAAAATTTAATTATTAAAATTTTAAATTTTAAAATTTAAAAATTTAAATTTAAAAATTTAAATACTAAATTTTAAAAATTTAATTATTAAATCTTTAAATTTTAAAATTTAAAAATTTAAATAATAAATTTTAAAAATTTAATTATATAAACTTTAAATTTTAAAATTTAAAAATTTAAATACAAAATTTTAAAAATTTAATTATTAAAACTTTAAATTTTAAAATTTAAAAATTTAAATACTAAATTTTGAAAATTTAATTATTAAAATTTAAATTTTAAAATTTAAAAATTTAAAAATTTAAATTTTAAAATTTAAAAATTTAAATACTAAATTTTAAAAATTTAATTATTAAAACTTTAAATTTTAAAATTTAAATATTAAATTTTAAAAATTTAATTATTAAAACTTTAAATTTTAAAATTTAAAAATTTTAATACTAAATTTTAAAAATTTAATTATTAAAATTTAAATTTTAAAATTTAAAAATTTAAATACTAAATTTTAAAAATTTAATTATTAAAACTTTAAATTTTAAAATTTAAAAATTTAAATAATAAATTTTAAAAATTTAATTATTTAAACTTTAAATTTTAAAATTTAAAAATTTAAATACAAATTTTAAAAATTTAATTATTAAAATTTTAAATTTTAAAATTTAAAAATTTAAATTTTAAAATTTAAAAATTTAAATACTAAATTTTAAAAATTTAATTATTAAATCTTTAAATTTTAAAATTTAAAAATTTAAATAATAAATTTTAAAAATTTAATTATTAAAACTTTAAATTTTAAAATTTAAAAATTTTAATACTAAATTTTAAAAATTTAATTATTAAAATTTAAATTTTAAAATTTAAAAATTTAAATACTAAATTTTAAAACTTGAAATATTAAATCTTTAAATTTTAAAATTTAAAAATTTAAATACTAAATTTTAAAAATTTAATTATTAAAACTTTAAATTTTAAAATTTAAAAATTTAAATACTAAATTTTAAAAATTTAATTATTAAAACTTTAAACTTTAATATTTAAAAATTTAAATACTAAATTTTAAAAATTTAAATATTAAAATTTAAATTTTAAAATTTAAAAATTTAAATACTAAATTTTAAAACTTGAAATATTAAATCTTTAAATTTTAAAATTTAAAAATTTAAATACTAAATTTTAAAAATTTAATTATTAAAACTTTAAACTTTAATATTTAAAAATTTAAATACTAAATTTTAAAAATTTAAATATTAAAACTTTAAATTATAAAATTTAAAAATTTAAATACTAAATTTTAAAAATTTAAATACTAAATTTTAAAAATTTAATTATTAAAACTTTAAATTTTAAAATTTAAAAATTTAAAAATTTAATTATTAAAACTTTAAATTTTAAAATTTAAAAATTTAAATACTAAATTTTAAAAACTTAATTATTAAAATTAAAATTTTAAAATTTAAAAATTTAAAAATTTAAATACTAAATTTTAAAAATTTAAACATTAAATCTTTAAATTTTAAAATTTATATACTAAATTTTAAAAATTTAATTATTAAAATTTTAAATTTTAAAATTTAAAAATTTAAATTTTAAAATTTAAAAATTTAAATACTAAATTTTAAAAATTTAATTAGTAAAAACTTAAATTTTAAAATTTAAAAACTTAAATAGTAAATTTTAAAAATTTAATTATTAAAATTTTAAATTTTAAAATTTAAAAATTTAAATTTAAAAATTTAAATACTAAATTTTAAAAATTTAATTATTAAATCTTTAAATCTTAAAATTTAAAAATTTAAATAATAAATTTTAAAAATTTAATTATATAAACTTTAAATTTTAAAATTTAAAAATTTAAATACAAAATTTTAAAAATTTAATTATTAAAACTTTAAATTTTAAAATTTAAAAATTTAAATACTAAATTTTAAAAATTTAATTATTAAAATTTAAATTTTAAAATTTAAAAATTTAAAAATTTAAATTTTATAATTTAAAAATTTAAATACTAAATTTTAAAAATTTAATTATTAAAACTTTAAATTTTAAAATTTAAAAATTTTAATACTAAATTTTAAAAATTTAATTATTAAAACTTTAAACTTTAATATTTAAAAATTTAAATACTAAATTTTAAAAATTTAAATATTAAAACTTTAAATTATAAAATTTAAAAATTTAAATACTAAATTTTAAAAATTTAAATACTAAATTTTAAAAATTTAATTATTAAAACTTTAAATTTGAAAATTTAAAAATTTAAATACTAAATTTTAAAAATTTAAATATTAAATCTTTGAATTTTAAAATTTAAAAATTTAAATACTACATTTTAAAAATTTAATTATTAAAATTTTAAATTTTAAAATTTAAAAATTTAAATTTTAAAATTTAAAAATTTAAATACTAAATTTTAAAAATTTAATTATTAAAACTTTAAATTTTAAAATTTAAAAATTTAAATACCAAATTTTAAAAATTTAATTATTAAAGCTTTAAATTTTAAAATTTAAAAATTTAAATTTTAAAATTTAAAAATTTAAATACTAAATTTTAAAAATTTAATTATTAAAACTTTAAATTTTAAAATTTAAAAATTTAAAAATTTAATTATTAAAACTTTAAATTTTAAAATTTAAAAATTTAAATACTAAATTTTAAAAACTTAATTATTAAAATTTAAATTTTAAAATTTAAAAATTTAAAAATTTAAATACTAAATTTTAAAAATTTAAACATTAAATCTTTAAATTTTAAAATTTATATACTAAATTTTAAAAATTTAATTATTAATATTTTAAATTTTAAAATTTAAAAATTTAAATTTTAAAATTTAAAAATTTAAATACTAAATTTTAAAAATTTAATTAGTAAAAATTTAAATTTTAAAATTTAAAAACTTAAATAGTAAATTTTAAAAATTTAATTATTAAAATTTTAAATTTTAAAGTTTAAAAATTTAAATTTAGAAATTTAAATTTAAAAATTTAAATTTTGAAATTTAAAAATTTAAATACAAAATTTTAAAAATTTAATTATTAAAACTTTAAATTTTAAAATTTAAAAATTTAAATAATAAATTTTAAAAATTTAATTATTATAACTTTAAATTTTAAAATTTAAATACTAAATTTTAAAAATTTAATTATTAAAACTTTAAATTTTAAAATTTAAAAATTTTAATACTAAATTTTAAAAATTTAATTATTAAAACTTTAAATTTTAAAATTTAAAAATTTAATTACTAAATTTTAAAAATTTAATTATTAAAGCTTTAAATTTTAAAATTTAAAAATATAAATTTTAAAATTTAAAAATTTTAATACTATATTTTAAAAATTTAATTATTAAAATTTAAATTTTAAAATTTAAAAATTTAAATACTAAATTTTAAAACTTGAAATATTAAATCTTTAAATTTTAAAATTCAAAAATTTAAATAATAAATTTTAAAAATTTAATTATTAAAACTTTAAATTTTAAAATTTAAAAATTTAAATTTTAAAATTTAAAAATTTAAATTTTAAAATTTAAAAATTTAAATACAAAATTTTAAAAATTTAATTATTAAAACTTTAAATTTTAAAATTTAAAAATTTAAATACTAAATTTTAAAAATTTAATTATTAAAATTTAAATTTTAAAATTTAAAAATTTAAATACTAAATTTTAAAAATTTAAACATTAAATCTTTAAATTTTAAAATTTATATACTAAATTTTAAAAATTTAATTATTAAAATTTTAAATTTTAAAATTTAATAATTTAAATTTTAAATTTTAAAATTTAAATACTAAATTTTAAAAATTTAATTATTAAAACTTTAAATTTTAAAATTTAAAAATTTTAATACTAAATTTTAAAAATTTAATTATTAAAATTTAAACTTTAAAATTTAAAAATTTAAATACTAAATTTTAAAAATTTAATTATTAAAACTTTAAATTTTAAAATTTAAAAATTTAAATAATAAATTTTAAAAATTTAATTATTTAAACTTTAAATTTTAAAATATAAAAATTTAAATACAAATTTTAAAAATTTAATTATTAAAATTTTAAATTTTAAAATTTAAAAATTTAAATACTAAATTTTAAAAATTTAATTATTAAATCTTTAAATTTTAAAATTTAAAAATTTAAATAATAAATTTTAAAAATTTAATTATTAAAACTTTAAATTTTAAAATTTAAAAATTTAAATACTAAATTTTAAAAATTTAAATATTAAAACTTTAAATTATAAAATTTAAAAATTTAAATACTAAATTTTAAAAATTTAAATACTAAATTTTAAAAATTTAATTATTAAAATTTAAATTTTAAAATTTAAAAATTTAAATACTAAATTTTAAAACTTGAAATATTAAATCTTTAAATTTTAAAATTTAAAAATTTAAATACTAAATTTTAAAAATTTAATTATTAAAACTTTAAATTTTAAAATTTAAAAATTTAAATACTAAATTTTAAAAATTTAATTATTAAAACTTTAAACTTTAATATTTAAAAATTTAAATACTAAATTTTAAAAATTTAAATATTAAAACTTTAAATTTTAAAATTTAAAAATTTAAATACTAAATTTTAAAAATTTAAATATTAAAACTTTAAATTATAAAATTTAAAAATTTAAATACTAAATTTTAAAAATTTAAATACTAAATTTTAAAAATTTAATTATTAAAATTTAAATTTTAAAATTTAAAAATTTAAATACTAAATTTTAAAACTTGAAATATTAAATCTTTAAATTTTAAAATTTAAAAATTTAAATACTAAATTTTAAAAATTTAATTATTAAAACTTTAAATTTTAAAATTTAAAAATTTAAATACTAAATTTTAAAAATTTAATTATTAAAACTTTAAACTTTAATATTTAAAAATTTAAATACTAAATTTTAAAAATTTAAATATTAAAACTTTAAATTATAAAATTTAAAAATTTAAATACTAAATTTTAAAAATTTAAATACTAAATTTTAAAAATTTAATTATTAAAACTTTAAATTTTAAAATTTAAAAATTTAAAAATTTAATTATTAAAACTTTAAATTTTAAAATTTAAAAATTTAAATACTAAATTTTAAAAACTTAATTATTAAAATTTAAATTTTAGAATTTAAAAATTTAAAAATTTAAATACTAAATTTTAAAAATTTAAACATTAAATCTTTAAATTTTAAAATTTATATACTAAATTTTAAAAATTTAATTATTAAAATTTTAAATTTTAAAATTTAAAAATTTAAATTTTAAAATTTAAAAATTTAAATACTAAATTTTAAAAATTTAATTAGTAAAAATTTAAATTTTAAAATTTAAAAACTTAAATAGTAAATTTTAAAAATTTAATTATTAAAATTTTAAATTTTAAAGTTTAAAAATTTAAATTTAGAAATTTAAATTTAAAAATTTAAATTTTGAAATTTAAAAATTTAAATTTTAAAATTTAAAAATTTAAATAATAAATTTTAAAAATTTAATTATTATAACTTTAAATTTTAAAATTTAAATACTAAATTTTAAAAATTTAATTATTAAAACTTTAAATTTTAAAATTTAAAAATTTTAATACTAAATTTTAAAAATTTAATTATTAAAACTTTAAATTTTAAAATTTAAAAATTTAATTACTAAATTTTAAAAATTTACTTATTAAAGCTTTAAATTTTAAAATTTAAAAATATAAATTTTAAAATTTAAAAATTTTAATACTATATTTTAAAAATTTAATTATTAAAATTTAAATTTTAAAATTTAAAAATTTAAATACTAAATTTTAAAACTTGAAATATTAAATCTTTAAATTTTAAAATTCAAAAATTTAAATACTAAATTTTAAAAATTTAATTATTAAAACTTTAAATTTTAAAATTTAAAAATTTAAATTTTAAAATTTAAAAATTTAAATTTTAAAATTTAAAAATTTAAATACAAAATTTTAAATATTTAATTATTAAAACTTTAAATTTTAAAATTAAAAAATTTAAATACTAAATTTTAAAAATTTAATTATTAAAATTTAAATTTTAAAATTTAAAAATTTAAAAATTTAAATACTAAATTTTAAAAATTTAAACATTAAATCTTTAAATTTTAAAATTTATATACTAAATTTTAAAAATTTAATTATTAAAATTTTAAATTTTAAAATTTAAAAATTTAAATTTTAAAAGTTAAATATTTAAATACTAAATTTTAAAAATTTAATTATTAAAACTTTAAATTTTAAAATTTAAATACTAAATTTTAAAAATTTAATTATTAAAACTTTAAATTTTAAAATTTAAAAATTTTAATACTAAATTTTAAAAATTTAATTATTAAAATTTAAACTTTAAAATTTAAAAATTTAAATACTAAATTTTAAAAATTTAATTATTAAAACTTTAAATTTTAAAATTTAAAAATTTAAATAATAAATTTTAAAAATTTAATTATTTAAACTTTAAATTTTAAAATATAAAAATTTAAATACAAATTTTAAAAATTTAATTATTAAAATTTTAAATTTTAAAATTTAAAAATTTAAATACTAAATTTTAAAAATTTAATTATTAAATCTTTAAATTTTAAAATTTAAAAATTTAAATAATAAATTTTAAAAATTTAATTATTAAAACTTTAAATTTTAAAATTTAAAAATTTTAATACTAAATTTTAAAAATTTAATTATTAAAATTTAAATTTTAAAATTTAAAAATTTAAATACTAAATTTTAAAACTTGAAATATTAAATCTTTAAATTTTAAAATTTAAAAATTTAAATACTAAATTTTAAAAATTTAATTATTAAAACTTTAAATTTTAAAATTTAAAAATTTAAATACTAAATTTTAAAAATTTAATTATTAAAACTTTAAACTTTAATATTTAAAAATTTAAATACTAAATTTTAAAAATTTAAATATTAAAACTTTAAATTATAAAATTTAAAAATTTAAATACTAAATTTTAAAAATTTAAATACTAAATTTTAAAAATTTAATTATTAAAACTTTAAATTTTAAAATTTAAAAATTTAAAAATTTAATTATTAAAACTTTAAATTATAAAATTTAAAAATTTAAATACTAAATTTTAAAAACTTAATTATTAAAATTTAAATTTTAAAATTTAAAAATTTAAAAATTTAAATACTAAATTTTAAAAATTTAAACATTAAATCTTTAAATTTGAAAATTTATATACTAAATTTTAAAAATTTAATTATTAAAATTTTAAATTTTAAAATTTAAAAATTTAAATTTAAAAATTTAAATACTAAATTTTAAAAATTTAATTATTAAATCTTTAAATTTTAAAATTTAAAAATTTAAATAATAAATTTTAAAAATTTAATTATATAAACTTTAAATTTTAAAATTTAAAAATTTAAATTTTAAAATTTAAAAATTTAAATATTAAATTTTAAAAATTTAATTATTAAAACTTTAAATTTTAAAATTTAAATACTAAATTTTAAAAATTTAATTATTAAAACTTTAAATTTTAAAATTTAAAAATTTAAATAATAAATTTTAAAAATTTAATTATTAAAATTTAAATTTTAAAATTTAAAAATTTAAATTTTAAAATTTAAAAATTTAAATTTTAAAATTTAAAAATTTAAATACTAAATTTTAAAAATTTAATTAGTAAAAATTTAAATTTTAAAATTTAAAAATTTAAATACAAATTTTAAAAATTTTATTATTAAAACTTTAAACTTTAAAATTTAAAAATTTAAATACTAAATTTTAAAAATTTAATTATTAAAACTTTAAATTTTAAAATTTAAAAATATAAATAATAAATTTTAAAAATTTAATTATTTAAACTTTAAATTTTAAAATTTAAAAATTTAAATACAAATTTTAAAAATTTAATTATTAAAATTTTAAATTTTAAAATTTAAAAATTTAAATAATAAATTTTAAAAATTTAATTAGTAAAAATTTAAATTTTAAAATTTAAAAATTTAAATACAAATTTTAAAAATTTTATTATTAAAACTTTAAACTTTAAAATTTAAAAATTTAAATACTAAATTTTAAAAATTTAATTATTAAAACTTTAAATTTTAAAATTTAAAAATATAAATAATAAATTTTAAAAATTTAATTATTTAAACTTTAAATTTTAAAATTTAAAAATTTAAATACAAATTTTAAAAATTTTATTATTAAAACTTTAAACTTTAAAATTTAAAAATTTAAATACTAAATTTTAAAAATTTAATTATTAAAACTTTAAATTTTAAAATTTAAAAATTTAAATACTAAATTTTAAAAATTTAATTATTAAAACTTTAAATTTTAAAATTTAAAAATATAAATAATAAATTTTAAAAATTTAATTATTTAAACTTTAAATTTTAAAATTTAAAAATTTAAATACAAATTTTAAAAATTTAATTATTAAAATTTTAAATTTTAAAATTTAAAAATTTAAATATTAAATTTTAAAAATTTAATTAGTAAAAATTTAAATTTAAAAATTTAAAAATTTAAATACAAATTTTAAAAATTTTATTATTAAAACTTTAAACTTTAAAATTTAAAAATTTAAATACTAAATTTTAAAAATTTAATTATTAAAACTTTAAATTTTAAAATTTAAAAATATAAATAATAAATTTTAAAAATTTAATTATTTAAACTTTAAATTTTAAAATTTAAAAATTTAAATACAAATTTTAAAAATTTAATTATTAAAATTTTAAATTTTAAAATTTAAAAATTTAAATAATAAATTTTAAAAATTTAATTAGTAAAAATTTAAATTTTAAAATTTAAAAATTTAAATACAAATTTTAAAAATTTTATTATTAAAACTTTAAACTTTAAAATTTAAAAATTTAAATACTAAATTTTAAAAATTTAATTATTAAAACTTTAAATTTTAAAATTTAAAAACTTAAATACAAAATTTTACAAATTTAATTATTAAAATTTTAAATTTTAAAGTTCAAAAATTTAAATTTAGAAGTTTAAATTTAAAAATTTAAATTTAGAAGTTTAAATTTAAAAATTTAAATTTTAAAATTTAAAAATTTAAATTTTAAAATTTAAAAATTTAAATTTTAAAATTTAAAAATTTAAATACAAAATTTTAAAAATTTAATTATTAAAACTTTAAATTTTAAAATTTAAAAATTTAAATACTAAATTTTAAAAATTTAATTATTAAAATTTAAATTTTAAAATTTAAAAATTTAAAAATATAAATACTAAATTTTAAAAATTTAAACATTAAATTTTTAAATTTTAAAATTTATATACTAAATTTTAAAAATTTAATTATTAAAATTTTAAATTTTAAAATTTAAAAATTTAAATTTTAAAATTTAAAAATTTAAATACTAAATTTTAAAAATTTAATTATTAAAACTTTAAATTTTAAAATTTAAATACTATATTTTAAAAATTTAATTATTAAAACTTTAAATTTTAAAATTTAAAAATTTTAATACTAAATTTTAAAAATTTAATTATTAAAATTTTAAATTTTAAAATTTAAAAATTTAAATTTTAAAATTTAAAAATTTAAATAATAAATTTTAAAAATTTAATTAGTAAAAATTTAAATTTTAAAATTTAAAAATTTAAATACAAATTTTAAAAATTTTATTATTAAAACTTTAAACTTTAAAATTTAAAAATTTAAATACTATATTTTAAAAATTTAATTATTAAAACTTTAAATTTTAAAATTTAAAAACTTAAATACTAAATTTTAAAAATTTAATTATTAAAATTTTAAATTTTAAAGTTTAAAAATTTAAATTTAATAGTTTAAATTTAAAAATTTAAATTTTAAAATTTAAAAATTTAAATTTTAAAATTTAAAAATTTAAATACTAAATTTTAAAAATTTAATTATTAAAACTTTAAATTTTAAAATTTAAATACTAAATTTTAAAAATTTAATTATTAAAACTTTAAATTTTAAAATTTAAAAATTTTAATACTAAATTTTAAAAATTTAATTATTAAAATTTAAATTTTAAAATTTAAAAATTTAAATACTAAATTTTAAAAATTTAATTATTAAAACTTTAAATTTTAAAATTTAAAAATATAAATAATAAATTTTAAAAATTTAATTATTTAAACTTTAAATTTTAAAATTTAAAAATTTAAATACAAATTTTAAAAATTTAATTATTAAAATTTTAAATTTTAAAATTTAAAAATTTAAATAATAAATTTTAAAAATTTAATTAGTAAAAATTTAAATTTTAAAATTTAAAAATTTAAATACAAATTTTAAAAATTTTATTATTAAAACTTTAAACTTTAAAATTTAAAAATTTAAATACTAAATTTTAAAAATTTAATTATTAAAACTTTAAATTTTAAAATTTAAAAACTTAAATACAAAATTTTACAAATTTAATTATTAAAATTTTAAATTTTAAAGTTCAAAAATTTAAATTTAGAAGTTTAAATTTAAAAATTTAAATTTTAAAATTTAAAAATTTAAATTTTAAAATTTAAAAATTTAAATTTTAAAATTTAAAAATTTAAATACTAAATTTTAAAAATTTAATTATTAAAACTTTAAAATTTAAAATTTAAAAATTTAAATAATAAATTTTAAAAATTTAATTATTTAAACTTTAAATTTTAAAATATAAAAATTTAAATACAAATTTTAAAAATTTAATTATTAAAATTTTAAATTTTAAAATTTAAAAATTTAAATACTAAATTTTAAAAATTTAATTATTAAATCTTTAAATTTTAAAATTTAAAAATTTAAATAATAAATTTTAAAAATTTAATTATTAAAACTTTAAATTTTAAAATTTAAAAATTTTAATACTAAATTTTAAAAATTTAATTATTAAAATTTAAATTTTAAAATTTAAAAATTTAAATACTAAATTTTAAAACTTGAAATATTAAATCTTTAAATTTTAAAATTTAAAAATTTAAATACTAAATTTTAAAAATTTAATTATTAAAACTTTAAATTTTAAAATTTAAAAATTTAAATACTAAATTTTAAAAATTTAATTATTAAAACTTTAAACTTTAATATTTAAAAATTTAAATACTAAATTTTAAAAATTTAAATATTAAAACTTTAAATTATAAAATTTAAAAATTTAAATACTAAATTTTAAAAATTTAAATACTAAATTTTAAAAATTTAATTATTAAAACTTTAAATTTTAAAATTTAAAAATTTAAAAATTTAATTATTAAAACTTTAAATTTTAAAATTTAAAAATTTAAATACTAAATTTTAAAAACTTAATTATTAAAATTAAAATTTTAAAATTTAAAAATTTAAAAATTTAAATACTAAATTTTAAAAATTTAAACATTAAATCTTTAAATTTTAAAATTTATATACTAAATTTTAAAAATTTAATTATTAAAATTTTAAATTTTAAAATTTAAAAATTTAAATTTTAAAATTTAAAAATTTAAATACTAAATTTTAAAAATTTAATTAGTAAAAACTTAAATTTTAAAATTTAAAAACTTAAATAGTAAATTTTAAAAATTTAATTATTAAAATTTTAAATTTTAAAATTTAAAAATTTAAATTTAAAAATTTAAATACTAAATTTTAAAAATTTAATTATTAAATCTTTAAATTTTAAAATTTAAAAATTTAAATAATAAATTTTAAAAATTTAATTATATAAACTTTAAATTTTAAAATTTAAAAATTTAAATACAAAATTTTAAAAATTTAATTATTAAAACTTTAAATTTTAAAATTTAAAAATTTAAATACTAAATTTTAAAAATTTAATTATTAAAATTTAAATTTTAAAATTTAAAAATTTAAAAATTTAAATTTTATAATTTAAAAATTTAAATACTAAATTTTAAAAATTTAATTATTAAAACTTTAAATTTTAAAATTTAAAAATTTTAATACTAAATTTTAAAAATTTAATTATTAAAACTTTAAACTTTAATATTTAAAAATTTAAATACTAAATTTTAAAAATTTAAATATTAAAACTTTAAATTATAAAATTTAAAAATTTAAATACTAAATTTTAAAAATTTAAATACTAAATTTTAAAAATTTAATTATTAAAACTTTAAATTTGAAAATTTAAAAATTTAAATACTAAATTTTAAAAATTTAAATATTAAATCTTTGAATTTTAAAATTTAAAAATTTAAATACTACATTTTAAAAATTTAATTATTAAAATTTTAAATTTTAAAATTTAAAAATTTAAATTTTAAAATTTAAAAATTTAAATACTAAATTTTAAAAATTTAATTATTAAAACTTTAAATTTTAAAATTTAAAAATTTAAATACTAAATTTTAAAAATTTAATTATTAAAACTTTAAACTTTAATATTTAAAAATTTAAATACTAAATTTTAAAAATTTAAATATTAAAACTTTAAATTATAAAATTTAAAAATTTAAATACTAAATTTTAAAAATTTAAATACTAAATTTTAAAAATTTAATTATTAAAACTTTAAATTTGAAAATTTAAAAATTTAAATACTAAATTTTAAAAATTTAAATATTAAATCTTTGAATTTTAAAATTTAAAAATTTAAATACTACATTTTAAAAATTTAATTATTAAAATTTTAAATTTTAAAATTTAAAAATTTAAATTTTAAAATTTAAAAATTTAAATACTAAATTTTAAAAATTTAATTATTAAAACTTTAAATTTTAAAATTTAAAAATTTAAATACCAAATTTTAAAAATTTAATTATTAAAGCTTTAAATTTTAAAATTTAAAAATTTAAATTTTAAAATTTAAAAATTTAAATACTAAATTTTAAAAATTTAATTATTAAAACTTTAAATTTTAAAATTTAAAAATTTAAAAATTTAATTATTAAAACTTTAAATTTTAAAATTTAAATATTTAAATACTAAATTTTAAAAACTTAATTATTAAAATTTAAATTTTAAAATTTAAAAATTTAAAAATTTAAATACTAAATTTTAAAAATTTAAACATTAAATCTTTAAATTTTAAAATTTATATACTAAATTTTAAAAATTTAATTATTAATATTTTAAATTTTAAAATTTAAAAATTTAAATTTTAAAATTTAAAAATTTAAATACTAAATTTTAAAAATTTAATTAGTAAAAATTTAAATTTTAAAATTTAAAAACTTAAATAGTAAATTTTAAAAATTTAATTATTAAAATTTTAAATTTTAAAGTTTAAAAATTTAAATTTAGAAATTTAAATTTAAAAATTTAAATTTTGAAATTTAAAAATTTAAATACAAAATTTTAAAAATTTAATTATTAAAACTTTAAATTTTAAAATTTAAAAATTTAAATAATAAATTTTAAAAATTTAATTATTATAACTTTAAATTTTAAAATTTAAATACTAAATTTTAAAAATTTAATTATTAAAACTTTAAATTTTAAAATTTAAAAATTTTAATACTAAATTTTAAAAATTTAATTATTAAAACTTTAAATTTTAAAATTTAAAAATTTAATTACTAAATTTTAAAAATTTAATTATTAAAGCTTTAAATTTTAAAATTTAAAAATATAAATTTTAAAATTTAAAAATTTTAATACTATATTTTAAAAATTTAATTATTAAAATTTAAATTTTAAAATTTAAAAATTTAAATACTAAATTTTAAAACTTGAAATATTAAATCTTTAAATTTTAAAATTCAAAAATTTAAATAATAAATTTTAAAAATTTAATTATTAAAACTTTAAATTTTAAAATTTAAAAATTTAAATTTTAAAATTTAAAAATTTAAATTTTAAAATTTAAAAATTTAAATACAAAATTTTAAAAATTTAATTATTAAAACTTTAAATTTTAAAATTTAAAAATTTAAATACTAAATTTTAAAAATTTAATTATTAAAATTTAAATTTTAAAATTTAAAAATTTAAAAATTTAAAAATTTAAATACTAAATTTTAAAAATTTAAACATTAAATCTTTAAATTTTAAAATTTATATACTAAATTTTAAAAATTTAATTATTAAAATTTTAAATTTTAAAATTTAATAATTTAAATTTTAAATTTTAAAATTTAAATACTAAATTTTAAAAATTTAATTATTAAAACTTTAAATTTTAAAATTTAAAAATTTTAATACTAAATTTTAAAAATTTAATTATTAAAATTTAAACTTTAAAATTTAAAAATTTAAATACTAAATTTTAAAAATTTAATTATTAAAACTTTAAATTTTAAAATTTAAAAATTTAAATAATAAATTTTAAAAATTTAATTATTTAAACTTTAAATTTTAAAATATAAAAATTTAAATACAAATTTTAAAAATTTAATTATTAAAATTTTAAATTTTAAAATTTAAAAATTTAAATACTAAATTTTAAAAATTTAATTATTAAAACTTTAAATTTTAAAATTTAAAAATTTTAATACTAAATTTTAAAAATTTAATTATTAAAATTTAAACTTTAAAATTTAAAAATTTAAATACTAAATTTTAAAAATTTAATTATTAAAACTTTAAATTTTAAAATTTAAAAATTTAAATAATAAATTTTAAAAATTTAATTATTTAAACTTTAAATTTTAAAATATAAAAATTTAAATACAAATTTTAAAAATTTAATTATTAAAATTTTAAATTTTAAAATTTAAAAATTTAAATACTAAATTTTAAAAATTTAATTATTAAATCTTTAAATTTTAAAATTTAAAAATTTAAATAATAAATTTTAAAAATTTAATTATTAAAACTTTAAATTTTAAAATTTAAAAATTTTAATACTAAATTTTAAAAATTTAATTATTAAAATTTAAATTTTAAAATTTAAAAATTTAAATACTAAATTTTAAAACTTGAAATATTAAATCTTTAAATTTTAAAATTTAAAAATTTAAATACTAAATTTTAAAAATTTAATTATTAAAACTTTAAATTTTAAAATTTAAAAATTTAAATACTAAATTTTAAAAATTTAATTATTAAAACTTTAAACTTTAATATTTAAAAATTTAAATACTAAATTTTAAAAATTTAAATACTAAATTTTAAAAATTTAATTATTAAAACTTTAAATTTTAAAATTTAAAAATTTAAAAATTTAATTATTAAAACTTTAAATTTTAAAATTTAAAAATTTAAATTCTAAATTTTAAAAACTTAATTATTAAAATTTAAATTTTAGAATTTAAAAATTTAAAAATTTAAATACTAAATTTTAAAAATTTAAACATTAAATCTTTAAATTTTAAAATTTATATACTAAATTTTAAAAATTTAATTATTAAAATTTTAAATTTTAAAATTTAAAAATTTAAATTTTAAAATTTAAAAATTTAAATACTAAATTTTAAAAATTTAATTAGTAAAAATTTAAATTTTAAAATTTAAAAACTTAAATAGTAAATTTTAAAAATTTAATTATTAAAATTTTAAATTTTAAAGTTTAAAAATTTAAATTTAGAAATTTAAATTTAAAAATTTAAATTTTGAAATTTAAAAATTTAAATTTTAAAATTTAAAAATTTAAATAATAAATTTTAAAAATTTAATTATTTTAACTTTAAATTTTAAAATTTAAATACTAAATTTTAAAAATTTAATTATTAAAACTTTAAATTTTAAAATTTAAAAATTTTAATACTAAATTTTAAAAATTTAATTATTAAAACTTTAAATTTTAAAATTTAAAAATTTAATTACTAAATTTTAAAAATTTACTTATTAAAGCTTTAAATTTTAAAATTTAAAAATATAAATTTTAAAATTTAAAAATTTTAATACTATATTTTAAAAATTTAATTATTAAAATTTAAATTTTAAAATTTAAAAATTTAAATACTAAATTTTAAAACTTGAAATATTAAATCTTTAAATTTTAAAATTCAAAAATTTAAATACTAAATTTTAAAAATTTAATTATTAAAACTTTAAATTTTAAAATTTAAAAATTTAAATTTTAAAATTTAAAAATTTAAATTTTAAAATTTAAAAATTTAAATACAAAATTTTAAAAATTTAATTATTAAAACTTTAAATTTTAAAATTAAAAAATTTAAATACTAAATTTTAAAAATTTAATTATTAAAATTTAAATTTTAAAATTTAAAAATTTAAAAATTTAAATACTAAATTTTAAAAATTTAAACATTAAATCTTTAAATTTTAAAATTTATATACTAAATTTTAAAAATTTAATTATTAAAATTTTAAATTTTAAAATTTAAAAATTTAAATTTTAAAAGTTAAATATTTAAATACTAAATTTTAAAAATTTAATTATTAAAACTTTAAATTTTAAAATTTAAATACTAAATTTTAAAAATTTAATTATTAAAACTTTAAATTTTAAAATTTAAAAATTTTAATACTAAATTTTAAAAATTTAATTATTAAAATTTAAACTTTAAAATTTAAAAATTTAAATACTAAATTTTAAAAATTTAATTATTAAAACTTTAAATTTTAAAATTTAAAAATTTAAATAATAAATTTTAAAAATTTAATTATTTAAACTTTAAATTTTAAAATATAAAAATTTAAATACAAATTTTAAAAATTTAATTATTAAAATTTTAAATTTTAAAATTTAAAAATTTAAATACTAAATTTTAAAAATTTAATTATTAAATCTTTAAATTTTAAAATTTAAAAATTTAAATAATAAATTTTAAAAATTTAATTATTAAAACTTTAAATTTTAAAATTTAAAAATTTTAATACTAAATTTTAAAAATTTAATTATTAAAATTTAAATTTTAAAATTTAAAAATTTAAATACTAAATTTTAAAACTTGAAATATTAAATCTTTAAATTTTAAAATTTAAAAATTTAAATACTAAATTTTAAAAATTTAATTATTAAAACTTTAAATTTTAAAATTTAAAAATTTAAATACTAAATTTTAAAAATTTAATTATTAAAACTTTAAACTTTAATATTTAAAAATTTAAATACTAAATTTTAAAAATTTAAATATTAAAACTTTAAATTATAAAATTTAAAAATTTAAATACTAAATTTTAAAAATTTAAATACTAAATTTTAAAAATTTAATTATTAAAACTTTAAATTTTAAAATTTAAAAATTTAAAAATTTAATTATTAAAACTTTAAATTATAAAATTTAAAAATTTAAATACTAAATTTTAAAAACTTAATTATTAAAATTTAAATTTTAAAATTTAAAAATTTAAAAATTTAAATACTAAATTTTAAAAATTTAAACATTAAATCTTTAAATTTGAAAATTTATATACTAAATTTTAAAAATTTAATTATTAAAATTTTAAATTTTAAAATTTAAAAATTTAAATTTTAAAATTTAAAAATTTAAATACTAAATTTTAAAAATTTAATTAGTAAAAAATTAAATTTTAAAATTTAAAAACTTAAATAGTAAATTTTAAAAATTTAATTATTAAAATTTTAAATTTTAAAATTTAAAAATTTAAATTTAAAAATTTAAATACTAAATTTTAAAAATTTAATTATTAAATCTTTAAATTTTAAAATTTAAAAATTTAAATAATAAATTTTAAAAATTTAATTATATAAACTTTAAATTTTAAAATTTAAAAATTTAAATACAAAATTTTAAAAATTTAATTATTAAAACTTTAAATTTTAAAATTTAAAAATTTAAATACTAAATTTTAAAAATTTAATTATTAAAATTTAAATTTTAAAATTTAAAAATTTAAAAATTTAAATTTTAAAATTTAAAAATTTAAATACTAAATTTTAAAAATTTAATTATTAAAACTTTAAATTTTAAAATTTAAATATTAAATTTTAAAAATTTAATTATTAAAACTTTAAATTTTAAAATTTAAAAATTTTAATACTAAATTTTAAAAATTTAATTATTAAAATTTAAATTTTAAAATTTAAAAATTTAAATACTAAATTTTAAAAATTTAATTATTAAAACTTTAAATTTTAAAATTTAAAAATTTAAATAATAAATTTTAAAAATTTAATTATTTAAACTTTAAATTTTAAAATTTAAAAATTTAAATACAAATTTTAAAAATTTAATTATTAAAATTTTAAATTTTAAAATTTAAAAATTTAAATTTAAAAATTTAAATACTAAATTTTAAAAATTTAATTATTAAATCTTTAAATTTTAAAATTTAAAAATTTAAATAATAAATTTTAAAAATTTAATTATTAAAACTTTATATTTTAAAATTTAAAAATTTTAATACTAAATTTTAAAAATTTAATTATTAAAATTTAAATTTTAAAATTTAAAAATTTAAATACTAAATTTTAAAACTTGAAATATTAAATCTTTAAATTTTAAAATTTAAAAATTTAAATACTAAATTTTAAAAATTTAATTATTAAAACTTTAAATTTTAAAATTTAAAAATTTAAATACTAAATTTTAAAAATTTAAACATTAAATCTTTAAATTTTAAAATTTATATACTAAATTTTAAAAATTTAATTATTAAAATTTTAAATTTTAAAATTTAAAAATTTAAATTTTAAAATTTAAAAATTTAAATACTAAATTTTAAAAATTTAATTATTAAAACTTTAAATTTTAAAATTTAAATACTAAATTTTAAAAAATTTAATTATTAAAACTTTAAATTTTAAAATTTAAAAATTTTAATACTAAATTTTAAAAATTTAGTTATTAAAATTTAAACTTTAAAATTTAAAAATTTAAATACTAAATTTTAAAAATTTAATTATTAAAGCTTTAAATTTTAAAATTTAAAAATTTAAATAATAAATTTTAAAAATTTAATTATTTAAACTTTAAATATTAAAATTTAAAAATTTAAATACAAATTTAAAAAATTTAATTATTAAAATTTTAAATTTTAAAATTTAAAAATTTAAATTTAAAAATTTAAATACTAAATTTTAAAAATTTAATTATTAAATCTTTAAATTTTAAAATTTAAAAATTTAAATAATAAATTTTAAAAATTTAATTATTAAAACTTTAAATTTTAAAATTTAAAAATTTAAATACTAAATTTTAAAAATTTAAATATTAAATCTTTGAATTTTAAAATTTAAAAATTTAAATAATAAATTTTAAAAATTTAATTATTAAAATTTTAAATTTTAAAATTTAAAAATTTAAATTTTAAAATTTAAATACTAAATTTTAAAAATTTAATTATTAAAACTTTGAATTTTAAAATTCAAAAATTTAAATACTAAATTTTAAAAATTTAAGTATTAAAATTTTAAATTTTAAAATTTAAAAATTTAAATTTTAAAATTTAAAAATTTAAATACTAAATTTTAAAAATTTAAAATTTAAAAATTTAAATACTAAATTTTCAAAATTTAATTATTAAAGCTTTAAATTTTAAAATTTAAAAATTTAAATTTTAAAATTTAAAAATTTAAATACTAAATTTTAAAACTTGAAATATTAAATCTTTAAATTTTAAAATTTAAAAATTTAAATACTAAATTTTAAAAATTTAATTATTAAAACTTTAAATTTTAAAATTTAAAAATTTAAATACTAAATTTTAAAAATTTAAATATTAAATCTTTGAATTTTAAAATTTAAAATTTTAAATAGTAAATTTTAAAAATTTAATTATTAAAATTTTAAATTTTAAAGTTTAAAAATTTAAATTTAGAAATTTAAATTTAAAAATTTAAATTTTGAAATTTAAAAATTTAAATACAAAATTTTAAAAATTTAATTATTAAAACTTTAAATTTTAAAATTTAAAAATTTAAATAATAAATTTTAAAAATTTAATTATTATAACTTTAAATTTTAAAATTTAAATACTAAATTTTAAAAATTTAATTATTAAAACTTTAAATTTTAAAATTTAAAAATTTTAATACTAAATTTTAAAAATTTAATTATTAAAACTTTAAATTTTAAAATTTAAAAATTTAATTACTAAATTTTAAAAATTTAATTATTAAAGCTTTAAATTTTAAAATTTAAAAATATAAATTTTAAAATTTAAAAATTTTAATACTATATTTTAAAAATTTAATTATTAAAATTTAAATTTTAAAATTTAAAAATTTAAATACTAAATTTTAAAACTTGAAATATTAAATCTTTAAATTTTAAAATTCAAAAATTTAAATAATAAATTTTAAAAATTTAATTATTAAAACTTTAAATTTTAAAATTTAAAAATTTAAATTTTAAAATTTAAAAATTTAAATTTTAAAATTTAAAAATTTAAATACAAAATTTTAAAAATTTAATTATTAAAACTTTAAATTTTAAAATTTAAAAATTTAAATACTAAATTTTAAAAATTTAATTATTAAAATTTAAATTTTAAAATTTAAAAATTTAAAAATTTAAAAATTTAAATACTAAATTTTAAAAATTTAAACATTAAATCTTTAAATTTTAAAATTTATATACTAAATTTTAAAAATTTAATTATTAAAATTTTAAATTTTAAAATTTAATAATTTAAATTTTAAATTTTAAAATTTAAATACTAAATTTTAAAAATTTAATTATTAAAACTTTAAATTTTAAAATTTAAAAATTTTAATACTAAATTTTAAAAATTTAATTATTAAAATTTAAACTTTAAAATTTAAAAATTTAAATACTAAATTTTAAAAATTTAATTATTAAAACTTTAAATTTTAAAATTTAAAAATTTAAATAATAAATTTTAAAAATTTAATTATTTAAACTTTAAATTTTAAAATATAAAAATTTAAATACAAATTTTAAAAATTTAATTATTAAAATTTTAAATTTTAAAATTTAAAAATTTAAATACTAAATTTTAAAAATTTAATTATTAAATCTTTAAATTTTAAAATTTAAAAATTTAAATAATAAATTTTAAAAATTTAATTATTAAAACTTTAAATTTTAAAATTTAAAAATTTTAATACTAAATTTTAAAAATTTAATTATTAAAATTTAAATTTTAAAATTTAAAAATTTAAATACTAAATTTTAAAACTTGAAATATTAAATCTTTAAATTTTAAAATTTAAAAATTTAAATACTAAATTTTAAAAATTTAATTATTAAAACTTTAAATTTTAAAATTTAAAAATTTAAATACTAAATTTTAAAAATTTAATTATTAAAACTTTAAACTTTAATATTTAAAAATTTAAATACTAAATTTTAAAAATTTAAATATTAAAACTTTAAATTATAAAATTTAAAAATTTAAATACTAAATTTTAAAAATTTAAATACTAAATTTTAAAAATTTAATTATTAAAACTTTAAATTTTAAAATTTAAAAATTTAAAAATTTAATTATTAAAACTTTAAATTTTAAAATTTAAAAATTTAAATTCTAAATTTTAAAAACTTAATTATTAAAATTTAAATTTTAGAATTTAAAAATTTAAAAATTTAAATACTAAATTTTAAAAATTTAAACATTAAATCTTTAAATTTTAAAATTTATATACTAAATTTTAAAAATTTAATTATTAAAATTTTAAATTTTAAAATTTAAAAATTTAAATTTTAAAATTTAAAAATTTAAATACTAAATTTTAAAAATTTAATTAGTAAAAATTTAAATTTTAAAATTTAAAAACTTAAATAGTAAATTTTAAAAATTTAATTATTAAAATTTTAAATTTTAAAGTTTAAAAATTTAAATTTAGAAATTTAAATTTAAAAATTTAAATTTTGAAATTTAAAAATTTAAATTTTAAAATTTAAAAATTTAAATAATAAATTTTAAAAATTTAATTATTTTAACTTTAAATTTTAAAATTTAAATACTAAATTTTAAAAATTTAATTATTAAAACTTTAAATTTTAAAATTTAAAAATTTTAATACTAAATTTTAAAAATTTAATTATTAAAACTTTAAATTTTAAAATTTAAAAATTTAATTACTAAATTTTAAAAATTTACTTATTAAAGCTTTAAATTTTAAAATTTAAAAATATAAATTTTAAAATTTAAAAATTTTAATACTATATTTTAAAAATTTAATTATTAAAATTTAAATTTTAAAATTTAAAAATTTAAATACTAAATTTTAAAACTTGAAATATTAAATCTTTAAATTTTAAAATTCAAAAATTTAAATACTAAATTTTAAAAATTTAATTATTAAAACTTTAAATTTTAAAATTTAAAAATTTAAATTTTAAAATTTAAAAATTTAAATTTTAAAATTTAAAAATTTAAATACAAAATTTTAAAAATTTAATTATTAAAACTTTAAATTTTAAAATTAAAAAATTTAAATACTAAATTTTAAAAATTTAATTATTAAAATTTAAATTTTAAAATTTAAAAATTTAAAAATTTAAATACTAAATTTTAAAAATTTAAACATTAAATCTTTAAATTTTAAAATTTATATACTAAATTTTAAAAATTTAATTATTAAAATTTTAAATTTTAAAATTTAAAAATTTAAATTTTAAAAGTTAAATATTTAAATACTAAATTTTAAAAATTTAATTATTAAAACTTTAAATTTTAAAATTTAAATACTAAATTTTAAAAATTTAATTATTAAAACTTTAAATTTTAAAATTTAAAAATTTTAATACTAAATTTTAAAAATTTAATTATTAAAATTTAAACTTTAAAATTTAAAAATTTAAATACTAAATTTTAAAAATTTAATTATTAAAACTTTAAATTTTAAAATTTAAAAATTTAAATAATAAATTTTAAAAATTTAATTATTTAAACTTTAAATTTTAAAATATAAAAATTTAAATACAAATTTTAAAAATTTAATTATTAAAATTTTAAATTTTAAAATTTAAAAATTTAAATACTAAATTTTAAAAATTTAATTATTAAATCTTTAAATTTTAAAATTTAAAAATTTAAATAATAAATTTTAAAAATTTAATTATTAAAACTTTAAATTTTAAAATTTAAAAATTTTAATACTAAATTTTAAAAATTTAATTATTAAAATTTAAATTTTAAAATTTAAAAATTTAAATACTAAATTTTAAAACTTGAAATATTAAATCTTTAAATTTTAAAATTTAAAAATTTAAATACTAAATTTTAAAAATTTAATTATTAAAACTTTAAATTTTAAAATTTAAAAATTTAAATACTAAATTTTAAAAATTTAATTATTAAAACTTTAAACTTTAATATTTAAAAATTTAAATACTAAATTTTAAAAATTTAAATATTAAAACTTTAAATTATAAAATTTAAAAATTTAAATACTAAATTTTAAAAATTTAAATACTAAATTTTAAAAATTTAATTATTAAAACTTTAAATTTTAAAATTTAAAAATTTAAAAATTTAATTATTAAAACTTTAAATTATAAAATTTAAAAATTTAAATACTAAATTTTAAAAACTTAATTATTAAAATTTAAATTTTAAAATTTAAAAATTTAAAAATTTAAATACTAAATTTTAAAAATTTAAACATTAAATCTTTAAATTTGAAAATTTATATACTAAATTTTAAAAATTTAATTATTAAAATTTTAAATTTTAAAATTTAATAATTTAAATTTTAAAATTTAAAAATTTAAATACTAAATTTTAAAAATTTAATTAGTAAAAAATTAAATTTTAAAATTTAAAAACTTAAATAGTAAATTTTAAAAATTTAATTATTAAAATTTTAAATTTTAAAATTTAAAAATTTAAATTTAAAAATTTAAATACTAAATTTTAAAAATTTAATTATTAAATCTTTAAATTTTAAAATTTAAAAATTTAAATAATAAATTTTAAAAATTTAATTATATAAACTTTAAATTTTAAAATTTAAAAATTTAAATACAAAATTTTAAAAATTTAATTATTAAAACTTTAAATTTTAAAATTTAAAAATTTAAATACTAAATTTTAAAAATTTAATTATTAAAATTTAAATTTTAAAATTTAAAAATTTAAAAATTTAAATTTTAAAATTTAAAAATTTAAATACTAAATTTTAAAAATTTAATTATTAAAACTTTAAATTTTAAAATTTAAATATTAAATTTTAAAAATTTAATTATTAAAACTTTAAATTTTAAAATTTAAAAATTTTAATACTAAATTTTAAAAATTTAATTATTAAAATTTAAATTTTAAAATTTAAAAATTTAAATACTAAATTTTAAAAATTTAATTATTAAAACTTTAAATTTTAAAATTTAAAAATTTAAATAATAAATTTTAAAAATTTAATTATTTAAACTTTAAATTTTAAAATTTAAAAATTTAAATACAAATTTTAAAAATTTAATTATTAAAATTTTAAATTTTATAATTTAAAAATTTAAATTTAAAAATTTAAATACTAAATTTTAAAAATTTAATTATTAAATCTTTAAATTTTAAAATTTAAAAATTTAAATAATAAATTTTAAAAATTTAATTATTAAAACTTTATATTTTAAAATTTAAAAATTTTAATAATAAATTTTAAAAATTTAATTAGTAAAATTTAAATTTTAAAATTTAAAAATTTAAATACTAAATTTTAAAACTTGAAATATTAAATCTTTAAATTTTAAAATTTAAAAATTTAAATACTAAATTTTAAAAATTTAATTATTAAAACTTTAAATTTTAAAATTTAAAAATTTAAATACTAAATTTTAAAAATTTAAACATTAAATCTTTAAATTTTAAAATTTATATACTAAATTTTAAAAATTTAATTATTAAAATTTTAAATTTTAAAATTTAAAAATTTAAATTTTAAAATTTAAAAATTTAAATACTAAATTTTAAAAATTTAATTATTAAAACTTTAAATTTTAAAATTTAAATACTAAATTTTAAAAAATTTAATTATTAAAACTTTAAATTTTAAAATTTAAAAATTTTAATACTAAATTTTAAAAATTTAGTTATTAAAATTTAAACTTTAAAATTTAAAAATTTAAATACTAAATTTTAAAAATTTAATTATTAAAGCTTTAAATTTTAAAATTTAAAAATTTAAATAATAAATTTTAAAAATTTAATTATTTAAACTTTAAATATTAAAATTTAAAAATTTAAATACAAATTTAAAAAATTTAATTATTAAAATTTTAAATTTTAAAATTTAAAAATTTAAATTTAAAAATTTAAATACTAAATTTTAAAAATTTAATTATTAAATCTTTAAATTTTAAAACTTAAAAATTTAAATAATAAATTTTAAAAATTTAATTATTAAAACTTTAAATTTTAAAATTTAAAAATTTAAATACTAAATTTTAAAAATTTAAATATTAAATCTTTGAATTTTAAAATTTAAAAATTTAAATAATAAATTTTAAAAATTTAATTATTAAAATTTTAAATTTTAAAATTTAAAAATTTAAATTTTAAAATTTAAATACTAAATTTTAAAAATTTAATTATTAAAACTTTGAATTTTAAAATTCAAAAATTTAAATACTAAATTTTAAAAATTTAATTATTAAAATTTTAAATTTTAAAATTTAAAAATTTAAATTTTAAAATTTAAAAATTTAAATACTAAATTTTAAAAATTTAAAATTTAAAAATTTAAATACTAAATTTTCAAAATTTAATTATTAAAGCTTTAAGTTTTAAAATTTAAAAATTTAAATTTTAAAATTTAAAAATTTAAATACTAAATTTTAAAACTTGAAATATTAAATCTTTAAATTTTAAAATTTAAAAATTTAAATACTAAATTTTAAAAATTTAATTATTAAAACTTTAAATTTTAAAATTTAAAAATTTAAATACTAAATTTTAAAAATTTAAATATTAAATCTTTGAATTTTAAAATTTAAAATTTTAAATACTAAATTTTAAAAATTTAATTATTAAAATTTTAAATTTTAAAATTTAAAAATTTAAATTTGAAAATTTAAAAATTTAAATACTAAATTTTAAAAATTTAAATATTAAATCTTTGAATTTTAAAATTTAAAAATTTAAATACTAAATTTTAAAAATTTAATTATTAAAATTTTAAATTATAAAATTTAAAAATTTAAATTTTAAAATTTAAAAATTTAAATACTAAATTTTAAAAATTTAATTATTAAAACTTTAAATTTTAAAATTTAAAAATTTAAATACTAAATTATAAAAATTTAATTATTAAAGCCTTAAATTTTAAAATTTAAAAATTTAAATTTTAAAATTTAAAAATTTAAATACTAAATTTTAAAAATTTAATTATTAAAACTTTAAATTATAAAATTTAAAAATTTAAATTTTAAAATTTAAAAATTTAAATACTAAATTTTAAAAATTTAATTAGTAAAAATTTAAATTTTAAAATTTAAAAACTTAAATACTAAATTTTAAAAATTTAATTATTAAAATTTTAAATTTTAAAATTTAAAAATTTAAATTTTAAAATTTAAAAATTTAAATACTAAATTTTAAAAATTTAATTATTAAAACTTTAAATTTTAAAATTTAAACACTAAATTTTAAAAATTTAATTATTAAAACTTTAAATTTTAAAATTTAAAAATTTTAATACTAAATTTTAAAAATTTAGTTATTAAAATTTAAACTTTAAAATTTAAAAATTTAAATACTAAATTTTAAAAATTTAATTATTAAAACTTTAAATTTTAAAATTTAAAAATTTTAATACTAAATTTTAAAAATTTAGTTATTAAAATTTAAACTTTAAAATTTAAAAATTTAAATACTAAATTTTAAAAATTTAATTATTAAAGCTTTAAATTTTAAAATTTAAAAATTTAAATAATAAATTTTAAAAATTTAATTATTTAAACTTTAAATTTTAAAATTTAAAAATTTAAATACAAATTTAAAAAATTTAATTATTAAAATTTTAAATTTTAAAATTTAAAAATTTAAATTTAAAAATTTAAATACTAAATTTTAAAAATTTAAATATTAAATCTTTGAATTTTAAAATTTAAAAATTTAAATAATAAATTTTAAAAATTTAATTATTAAAATTTTAAATTTTAAAATTTAAAAATTTAAATTTTAAAATTTAAATACTAAATTTTAAAAATTTAATTATTAAAACTTTGAATTTTAAAATTCAAAAATTTAAATACTAAATTTTAAAAATTTAATTATTAAAATTTTAAATTTTAAAATTTAAAAATTTAAATTTTAAAATTTAAAAATTTAAATACTAAATTTTAAAAATTTAAAATTTAAAAATTTAAATACTAAATTTTCAAAATTTAATTATTAAAGCTTTAAATTTTAAAATTTAAAAATTTAAATTTTAAAATTTAAAAATTTAAATACTAAATTTTAAAACTTGAAATATTAAATCTTTAAATTTTAAAATTTAAAAATTTAAATACTAAATTTTAAAAATTTAATTATTAAAACTTTAAATTTTAAAATTTAAAAATTTAAATACTAAATTTTAAAAATTTAAATATTAAATCTTTGAATTTTAAAATTTAAAAATTTAAATACTAAATTTTAAAAATTTAATTATTAAAACTTTAAATTATAAAATTTAAAAATTTAAATTTTAAAATTTAAAAATTTAAATACTAAATTTTAAAAATTTAATTAGTAAAAATTTAAATTTTAAAATTTAAAAACTTAAATACTAAATTTTAAAAATTTAATTATTAAAATTTTAAATTTTAAAATTTAAAAATTTAAATTTTAAAATTTAAAAATTTAAATACTAAATTTTAAAAATTTAATTATTAAAGCTTTAAATTTTAAAATTTAAAAATTTAAATAATAAATTTTAAAAATTTAATTATTTAAACTTTAAATTTTAAAATTTAAAAATTTAAATACAAATTTTAAAAATTTAATTATTAAAATTTTAAATTTTAAAATTTAAAAATTTAAATTTAAAAATTTAAATACTAAATTTTAAAAATTTAATTATTAAATCTTTAAATTTTAAAATTTAAAAATTTAAATAATAAATTTTAAAATTTTAATTATTAAAACTTTAAATTTTAAAATTTAAAAATTTAAATACTAAATTTTAAAAATTTAAATATTAAATCTTTGAATTTTAAAATTTAAAAATTTAAATAATAAATTTTAAAAATTTAATTATTAAAATTTTAAATTTTAAAATTTAAAAATTTAAATTTTAAAATTTAAAAATTTAAATACTAAATTTTAAAAATTTAATTATTAAAACTTTGAATTTTAAAATTTAAAAATTTAAATACTAAATTTTAAAAATTTAATTATTAAAATTTTAAATTTTATAATTTAAAAATTTAAATTTTAAAATTTAAAAATTTAAATACTAAATTTTAAAAATTTAATTATTAAATTTTAAATTTTAAAATTTAAAAATTTAAATACTAAATTTTCAAAATTTAATTATTAAAGCTTTAAATTTTAAAATTTAAAAATTTAAATTTTAAAATTTAAAAATTTAAATACTAAATTTAAAACTTGAAATATTAAATCTTTAAATTTTAAAATTTAAAAATTTAAATACTAAATTTTAAAAATTTAATTATTAAAACTTTAAATTTTAAAATTTAAAAATTTAAATACTAAATTTTAATAATTTAAATATTAAATCTTTGAATTTTAAAATTTAAAAATTTAAATACTAAATTTTAAAAATTTAATTATTAAAATTTTAAATTTTAAAATTTAAAAATTTAAATTTGAAAATTTAAAAATTTAAATATTAAATCTTTGAATTTTAAAATTTAAAAATTTAAATACTAAATTTTAAAAATTTAATTATTAAAATTTTAAACTTTAAAATTTAAAAATTTAAATTTTAAAATTTAAAAATTTAAATACTAAATTTTAAAAATTTAATTATTAAAACATTAAATTTTGAAATTTAAAAATTTAAATACTAAATTTTAAAAATTTAATTATTAAAGCCATAAATTTTAAAATTTAAAAATTTAAATTTTAAAATTTAAAAATTTAAATACTAAATTTTAAAAATTTAATTATTAAAACATTAAATTTTAAAATTTAAAAATTTAAATTTTAAAATTTAAAAATTTAAATTTTAAAATTTAAAAATTTAAATACAAAATTTTAAAAATTTAATTATTAAAACTTTAAATTTTAAAATTTAAAAATTTAAATACTAAATTTTAAAAACTTAATTATTAAAATTTAAATTTTAAAATTTAAAAATTTAAAAATTTAAATACTAAATTTTAAAAATTTAAACATTAAATCCTTAAATTTTAAAATTTATATACAAAATTTTAAAAATTTAATTATTAAAATTTTAAATTTTAAAATTTAAAAATTTAAATTTTAAAATTTAAAAATTTAAATACTAAATTTTAAAAATTTAATTAGTAAAAATTTAAATTTTAAAATTTAAAAACTTAAATACTAAATTTTAAAAATTTAATTATTAAAATTTTAAATTTTAAAGTTTAAAAATTTAAATTTAGAAATTTAAATTTAAAAATTTAAATTTTGAAATTTAAAAATTTAAATTTTAAAATTTAAAAATTTAAATACTAAATTTTAAAAATTTAATTATTATAACTTTAAATTTTAAAATTTAAATAATAAATTTTAAAAATTTAATTATTAAAACTTTAAATTTTAAAATTTAAAAATTTTAATACTAAATTTTAAAAATTTAATTATTAAAATTAAAAATTTTAAAATTTAAAAATTTAAATACTAAATTTTAAAAATTTAATTATTAAAACTTTAAATTTTAAAATTTAAAAATTTAAATAATAAATTTTAAAAATTTAATTATTTAAACTTTAAATTTTAAAATTTAAAAATTTAAATACAAATTTTAAAAATTTAATTATTAAAATTTTAAATTTTAAAATTTAAAAATTTAAATTTAAAAATTTAAATACTAAATTTTAAAAATTTAATTATTAAATCTTTAAATTTTAAAATTTAAAAATTTAAATAATAAATTTTAAAAATTTAATTATTAAAACTTTAAATTTTAAAATTTAAAAATTTTAATACTAAATTTTAAAAATTTAATTATTAAAATTTAAATTTTAAAATTTAAAAATTTAAATACTAAATTTTAAAACTTGAAATATTAAATCTTTATATTTTAAAATTTTAAAATTTAAATACTAAATTTTAAAAATTTAATTATTAAAACTTTAAATTTTAAAATTTAAAAATTTAAATACTAAATTTTAAAAATTTAATTATTAAAATTTTAAATTTTAAAATTTAAAAATTTAAACTTTAAAATTTAAATACTAAATTTTAAAAATTTAAATATTAAAACTTTAAATTATAAAATTTAAAAACTAAAATACTAAATTTTAAAAATTTAAATACTAAATTTTAAAAATTTAATTATTAAAACTTTAAATTTTAAAATTTAAAAATTTAGACACTAAATTTTAAAAATTTAATTATTAAAATTTTAAATTTTAAAATTTAAAAATTTAAAATTTAAAGTTTAAAAATTTAAATTTAAAAATTTAAATACTAGATTTTAAAAATTTAATTATTAAAACTTTAAATTTTAAAATTTAAAAATTTAAATACAAAATTTTAAAATTTTAATTATTAAAGCTTTAAATTTTAAAATTTAATTTTTAAAATTTAAAAATTTAAATACTAAATTTTAAAAATATAATTATTAAAACTTTAAATTTTAAAATTTAAAAATTTAAATTTTAAAATTTAAAAATTTAAATTTTAAAATTTAAAAATTTAAATACTAAATTTTAAAAATTTAATTATTAAAATTTAAATTTTAAAATTTAAAAATTTAAAAATTTAAATACTAAATTTTAAAAATTTAAACATTAAATCTTTAAATTTTAAAATTTATATACTAAATTTTAAAAATTTAATTATTAAAATTTTAAATTTTAAAATTTAAAACTTTAAATTTTAAAATTTAAAAATTTTAATACTAAATTTTAAAAATTTAATTATTAAAATTTAAATTTTAAAATTTAAAAATTTAAATACTAAATTTTAAAACTTGAAATATTAAATCTTTATATTTTAAAATTTAAAAATTTAAATACTAAATTTTAAAAATTTAATTATTAAAACTTTAAATTTTAAAATTTAAAAATTTAAATACTAAATTTTAAAAATTTAATTATTAAAATTTTAAATTTTAAAATTTAAAAATTTAAAATTTAAAGTTTAAAAATTTAAATTTAAAAATTTAAATACTAGATTTTAAAAATTTAATTATTAAAACTTTAAATTATAAAATTTAAAAACTAAAATACTAAATTTTAAAAATTTAAATACTAAATTTTAAAAATTTAATTATTAAAACTTTAAATTTTAAAATTTAAAAATTTAGACACTAAATTTTAAAAATTTAATTATTAAAATTTTAAATTTTAAAATTTAAAAATTTAAATTTTAAAGTTTAAAAATTTAAATTTAAAAATTTAAATACTAGATTTTAAAAATTTAATTATTAAAACTTTAAATTTTAAAATTTAAAAATTTAAATACTAAATTTTAAAATTTTAATTATTAAAGCTTTAAATTTTAAAATTTAAAAATTTAATTTTTAAAATTTAAAAATTTAAATACTAAATTTTAAAAATTTAATTAGTAAAAATTTAAATTTTAAAATTTAAAAATTTAAATACAAATTTTTAAAATTTTATTATTAAAACTTTAAACTTTAAAATTTAAAAATTTAAATACAAAATTTTAAAAATTTAATTATTAAAACTTTAAATTTTAAAATTTAAAAATTTAAATACTAAATTTTAAAAATTTAATTATTAAAATTTAAATTTTAAAATTTAAAAATTTAAAAATTTAAATACTAAGTTTTAAAAATTTAAACATTAAATCTTTAAATTTTAAAATTTATATACTAAATTTTAAAAATTTAATTATTAAAATTTTAAATTTTAAAGTTTAAAAATTTAAATTTAGAAATATAAATTTAAAAATTTAAATTTTAAAATTTAAAAATTTAAATTTTAAAATTTAAAAATTTAATTACTAAATTTTAAAAATTTAATTATTAAAACTTTAAATTTTAAAATTTAAATACTAAATTTTAAAAATTTAATTATTAAAATTTAAATTTTAAAATTTAAAAATTTAAATACTAAATTTTAAAAATTTAATTATTAAAACTTTAAATTTTAAAATTTAAAAATTTAAATAATAAATTTTAAAAATTTAATTATTTAAACTTTAAATTTTAAAATTTAAAAATTTAAATACAAATTTTAAAAATTTAATTACTAAAATTTTAAATTTTAAAATTTAGAAATTTAAATACTAAATTTTAAAAATTTAATTATTAAATCTTTAAATTTTAAAATTTAAAAATTTAATTAATAAATTTTAAAAATTTAATTATTAAAACTTTAAATTTTAAAATTTAAAAATTTTAATACTAAATTTTAAAAATTTAATTATTAAAATTTAAATTTTAAAATTTAAAAATTTAAATACTAAATTTTAAAACTTGAAATATTAAATCTTTAAATTTTAAAATTTAAAAATTTAAATACTAAATTTTAAAAATTTAATTATTAAAACTTTAAATTTTAAAATTTAAAAATTTAAATACTAAATTTTAAAAATTTAAACATTAAATCTTTAAATTTTAAAATTTATATACTAAATTTTAAAAATTTAATTATTAAAATTTTAAATTTTAAAATTTAAAAATTTAAATTTTAAAATTTAAAAATTTAAATACTAAATTTTAAAAATTTAATTATTAAAACTTTAAATTTTAAAATTTAAATACTAAAGTTTAAAAATTTAATTATTAAAACTTTAAATTTAAAAATTTAAAAATTTAAATAATAAATTTTAAAAATTTAATTATTTAAACTTTAAATTTTAAAATTTAAAAATTTAAATACAAATTTTAAAAATTTAATTATTAAAATTTTAAATTTTAAAATTTAAAAATTTAAATACTAAATATTAAAAATTTAATTATTAAAACTTTAAATTTGAAAATTTAAAAATTTAAATACTAAATTTTAAAAATTTAAATATTAAATCTTTGAGTTTTAAAATTTAAAAATTTAAATACTAAATTTTAAAAATTTAATTATTAAAATTTTAAATTTTAAAATTTACAAATTTAAATTTTAAAATTTAAAAATTTAAATACTAAATTTTAAAAATTTAATTGTTAAAACTTCAAATTTTAAAATTTAAAAATTTAAATACTAAATTTTAAAAATTTAATTATTAAAGCTTTAAATTTTAAAATTTAAAAATTTAAATTTTAAAATTTAAAAATTTAAACACTAAATTTTAAAAATTTAATTATTAAAACTTTAAATTTTAAAATTTAAAAATTTAAATTTTAAAATTTAAAAATTTAAATTTTTAAATTTAAAAATTTAAATACAAAATTTTAAAAATTTAATTATTAAAACTTTAAATTTTAAAATTTAAAAATTTAAATACTAAATTTTAAAAACTTAATTATTAAAATTTAAATTTTAAAATTTAAAAATTTAAAAATTTAAATACTAAATTTTAAAAATTTAAACATTAAATCTTTAAATTTTAAAATTTATATACTAAATTTTAAAAATTTAATTATTAAAATTTTAAATTTTAAAAATTAAAAATTTAAATTTTAAAATTTAAAAATTTAAATACTAAATTTTAAAAATTTAATTAGTAAAAATTTAAATTTTAAAATTTAAAAACTTAAATACTAAATTTTAAAAATTTAATTATTAAAATTTTAAATTTTAAAGTTTAAAAATTTAAATTTAGAAATTTAAATTTAAAAATTTAAATTTTGAAATTTAAATTTAAAAATTTAAATTTTAAAATTTAAAAATTTAAATTTTAAAATTTAAAAATTTAAATTTTAAAATTTAAAAATTTAAATACTAAATTTTAAAAATTTAATTATTAAAACTTTAAATTTTAAAATTTAAATACTAAATTTTAAAAATTTAATTATTAAAACTTTAAATTTTAAAATTTAAAAATTTTAATACTAAATTTTAAAAATTTAATTATTAAAATTTAAATTTTAAAATTTAAAAATTTAAATACTAAATTTTAAAAATTTAATTATTAAAACTTTAAATTTTAAAATTTAAAAATTTAAATAATAAATTTTAAAAATTTAATTATTTAAACTTTAAATTTTAAAATTTAAAAATTTAAATACAAATTTTAAAAATTTAATTATTAAAATTTTAAATTTTAAAATTTAAAAATTTAAATACTAAATTTTAAAAATTTAATTATTAAATCTTTAAATTTTAAAATTTAAAAATTTAAATAATAAATTTTAAAAATTTAATTATTAAAACTTTAAATTTTAAAATTTAAAAATTTAAATAATAAATTTTAAAAATTTAATTATTTAAACTTTAAATTTTAAAATTTAAAAATTTAAATACAAATTTTAAAAATTTAATTATTAAAATTTTAAATTTTAAAATTTAAAAATTTAAATACTAAATATTAAAAATTTAATTATTAAAACTTTAAATTTGAAAATTTAAAAATTTAAATACTAAATTTTAAAAATTTAAATATTAAATCTTTGAGTTTTAAAATTTAAAAATTTAAATACTAAATTTTAAAAATTTAATTATTAAAATTTTAAATTTTAAAATTTACAAATTTAAATTTTAAAATTTAAAAATTTAAATACTAAATTTTAAAAATTTAATTGTTAAAACTTCAAATTTTAAAATTTAAAAATTTAAATACTAAATTTTAAAAATTTAATTATTAAAGCTTTAAATTTTAAAATTTAAAAATTTAAATTTTAAAATTTAAAAATTTAAACACTAAATTTTAAAAATTTAATTATTAAAACTTTAAATTTTAAAATTTAAAAATTTAAATTTTAAAATTTAAAAATTTAAATTTTAAAATTTAAAAATTTAAATACAAAATTTTAAAAATTTAATTATTAAAACTTTAAAATTTAAAATTTAAAAATTTAAATACTAAATTTTAAAAACTTAATTATTAAAATTTAAATTTTAAAATTTAAAAATTTAAAAATTTAAATACGAAATTTTAAAAATTTAAACATTAAATCTTTAAATTTTAAAATTTATATACTAAATTTTAAAAATTTAATTATTAAAATTTTAAATTTTAAAAATTAAAAATTTAAATTTTAAAATTTAAAAATTTAAATACTAAATTTTAAAAATTTAATTAGTAAAAATTTAAATTTTAAAATTTAAAAACTTAAATACTAAATTTTAAAAATTTAATTATTAAAATTTTAAATTTTAAAGTTTAAAAATTTAAATTTAGAAATTTAAATTTAAAAATTTAAATTTTGAAATTTAAATTTAAAAATTTAAATTTTAAAATTTAAAAATTTAAATTTTAAAATTTAAAAATTTAAATACTAAATTTTAAAAATTTAATTATTAAAACTTTAAATTTTAAAATTTAAATACTAAATTTTAAAAATTTAATTATTAAAACTTTAAATTTTAAAATTTAAAAATTTTAATACTAAATTTTAAAAATTTAATTATTAAAATTTAAATTTTAAAATTTAAAAATTTAAATACTAAATTTTAAAAATTTAATTATTAAAACTTTAAATTTTAAAATTTAAAATTTAAATAATAAATTTTAAAAATTTAATTATTTAAACTTTAAATTTTAAAATTTAAAAATTTAAATACAAATTTTAAAAATTTAATTATTAAAATTTTAAATTTTAAAATTTAAAAATTTAAATACTAAATTTTAAAAATTTAATTATTAAATCTTTAAATTTTAAAATTTAAAAATTTAAATAATAAATTTTAAAAATTTAATTATTAAAACTTTAAAGTTTAAAATTTAAAAATTTTAATACTAAATTTTAAAAATTTAATTATTAAAATTCAAATTTTAAAATTTAAAAATTTAAATACTAGATTTTAAAAATTTAATTATTAAAACTTTAAATTTTAAAATTTAAAAATTTAGACACTAAATTTTAAAAATTTAATTATTAAAATTTTAAATTTTAAAATTTAAAAATTTAAATTTTAAAGTTTAAAAATTTAAATTTAAAAATTTAAATACTAAATTTTAAAAATTTAATTATTAAAACTTTAAATTTTAAAATTTAAAAATTTAAATACTAAATTTTAAAAATTTAATTATTAAAGCTTTAAATTTTAAAATTTAAAAATTTAATTTTTAAAATTTAAAAATTTAAATACTAAATTTTAAAAATTTAATTATTAAAACATTAAATTTTAAAATCTAAAAATTTAAATTTTAAAATTTAAGAATTTAAATTTTAAAATTTAAAAATTTAAATACAAAATTTTAAAAATTTAATTATTAAAACTTTAAATTTTAAAATTTAAAAATTTAAATACTAAATTTTAAAAATTTAATTATTAAAATTTAAATTTTAAAATTTAAAAATTTAAAAATTTAAATACTAAATTTTAAAAATTTAAACATTAAATCTTTAAATTTTAATATTTATATACTAAATTTTAAAAATTTAATTATTAAAATTTTAAATTTTAAAGTTTAAAAATTTAAATTTAGAAATATAAATTTAAAAATTTACATTTTAAAATTTAAAAATTTAAATTTTAAAATTTAAAAATTTAATTACTAAATTTTAAAAATTTAATTATTAAAACTTTAAATTTTAAAATTTAAATACTAAATTTTAAAAATTTAATTATTAAAACTTTAAATTTTAAAATTTAAAAATTTTAATACTAAATTTTAAAAATTTAATTATTAAAATTTAAATTTTAAAATTTAAAAATTTAAATACTAAATTTTAAAAATTTAATTATTAAAACTTTAAATTTTAAAATTTAAAAATTTAAATACTAAATTTTAAAACTTGAAATATTAAATCTTTAAATTTTAAAATTTAAAAATTTAAATACTAAATTTTAAAAATTTAATTATTAAATCTTTAAATTTTAAAATTTAAAAATTTAATTAATAAATTTTAAAAATTTAATTATTAAAACTTTAAATTTTAAAATTTAAAAATTTTAATACTAAATTTTAAAAGTTTAATTATTAAAATTTAAATTTTAAAATTTAAAAATTTAAATACTAAATTTTAAAACTTGAAATATTAAATCTTTAAATTTTAAAATTTAAAAATTTAAATACTAAATTTTAAAAATTTAATTATTAAAACTTTAAATTTTAAAATTTAAAAATTTAAATACTAAATTTTAAAAATTTAAACATTAAATCTTTAAATTTTAAAATTTATATACTAAATTTTAAAAATTTAATTATTAAAATTTTAAATTTTAAAATTTAAAAATTTAAATTTTAAAATTTAAAAATTTACATACTAAATTTTAAAAATTTAATTATTAAAACTTTAAATTTTAAAATTTAAAAATTTAAATAATAAATTTTAAAAATTTAATTATTTAAACTTTAAATTTTAAAATTTAAAAATTTAAATACAAATTTTAAAAATTTAATTATTAAAATTTTAAATTTTAAAATTTAAAAATTTAAATACTAAATATTAAAAATTTAATTATTAAAACTTTAAATTTGAAAATTTAAAAATTTAAATACTAAATTTTAAAAATTTAAATATTAAATCTTTGAGTTTTAAAATTTAAAAATTTAAATAATAAATTTTAAAAATTTAATTATTAAAATTTTAAATTTTAAAATTTACAAATTTAAATTTTAAAATTTAAAAATTTAAATACTAAATTTTAAAAATTTAATTGTTAAAACTTTAAATTTTAAAATTTAAAAATTTAAATACTAAATTTTAAAAATTTAATTATTAAAGCTTTAAATTTTAAAATTTAAAAATTTAAATTTTAAAATTTAAAAATTTAAACACTAAATTTTAAAAATTTAATTATTAAAACTTTAAATTTTAAAATTTAAAAATTTAAATTTTAAAATTTAAAAATTTAAATACAAAATTTTAAAAATTTAATTATTAAAACTTTAAATTTTAAAATTTAAAAATTTAAATACTAAATTTTAAAAACTTAATTATTAAAATTTAAATTTTAAAATTTAAAAATTTAAAAATTTAAATACTAAATTTTAAAAATTTAAACATTAAATCTTTATATTTTAAAATTTATATACTAAATTTTAAAAATTTAATTATTAAAATTTTAAATTTTAAAAATTAAAAATTTAAATTTTAAAATTTAAAAATTTAAATACTAAATTTTAAAAATTTAATTAGTAAAAATTTAAATTTTAAAATTTAAAAACTTAAATACAAAATTTTAAAAATTTAATTATTAAAATTTTAAATTTTAAAGTTTAAAAATTTAAATTTAGAAATTTAAATTTAAAAATTTAAATTTTGAAATTTAAATTTAAAAATTTAAATTTTAAAATTTAAAAATTTAAATTTTAAAATTTAAAAATTTAAATACTAAATTTTAAAAATTTAATTATTAAAACTTTAAATTTTAAAATTTAAATACTAAATTTTAAAAATTTAATTATTAAAACTTTAAATTTTAAAATTTAAAAATTTAAATAATAAATTTTAAAAATTTAATTATTTAAACTTTAAATTTTAAAATTTAAAAATTTAAATACAAATTTTAAAAATTTAATTATTAAAATTTTAAATTTAAAAATTTAAATTTAAAAATTTAAATACTAAATTTTAAAAATTTAATTATTAAATCTTTAAATTTTAAAATTTAAAAATTTAAATACAAATTTTAAAAATTTAATTATTAAAATTTTAAATTTTAAAATTTAAAAATTTAAATTTTAAAGTTTAAAAATTTAAATTTAAAAATTTAAATACTAAATTTTAAAAATTTAATTATTAAAACTTTAAATTTTAAAATTTAAAAATTTAAATACTAAATTTTAAAAATTTAATTATTAAAGCTTTAAATTTTAAAATTTAAAAATTTAATTTTTAAAATTTAAAAATTTAAATACTAAATTTTAAAAATTTAATTATTAAAACATTAAATTTTAAAATCTAAAAATTTAAATTTTAAAATTTAAGAATTTAAATTTTAAAATTTAAAAATTTAAATACAAAATTTTAAAATTTTAATTATTAAAACTTTAAATTTTAAAATTTAAAAATTTAAATACTAAATTTTAAAAATTTAATTATTAAAATTTAAATTTTAAAATTTAAAAATTTAAAAATTTAAATACTAAATTTTAAAAATTTAAACATTAAATCTTTAAATTTTAATATTTATATACTAAATTTTAAAAATTTAATTATTAAAATTTTAAATTTTAAAGTTTAAAAATTTAAATTTAGAAATATAAATTTAAAAATTTACATTTTAAAATTTAAAAATTTAAATTTTAAAATTTAAAAATTTAATTACTAAATTTTAAAAATTTAATTATTAAAACTTTAAATTTTAAAATTTAAATACTAAATTTTAAAAATTTAATTATTAAAACTTTAAATTTTAAAATTTAAAAATTTTAATACTAAATTTTAAAAATTTAATTATTAAAATTTAAATTTTAAAATTTAAAAATTTAAATACTAAATTTTAAAAATTTAATTATTAAAACTTTAAATTTTAAAATTTAAAAATTTAAATACTAAATTTTAAAACTTGAAATATTAAATCTTTAAATTTTAAAATTTAAAAATTTAAATACTAAATTTTAAAAATTTAATTATTAAATCTTTAAATTTTAAAATTTAAAAATTTAATTAATAAATTTTAAAAATTTAATTATTAAAACTTTAAATTTTAAAATTTAAAAATTTTAATACTAAATTTTAAAAGTTTAATTATTAAAATTTAAATTTTAAAATTTAAAAATTTAAATACTAAATTTTAAAACTTGAAATATTAAATCTTTAAATTTTAAAATTTAAAAATTTAAATACTAAATTTTAAAAATTTAATTATTAAAACTTTAAATTTTAAAATTTAAAAATTTAAATACTAAATTTTAAAAATTTAAACATTAAATCTTTAAATTTTAAAATTTATATACTAAATTTTAAAAATTTAATTATTAAAATTTTAAATTTTAAAAATTAAAAATTTAAATTTTAAAATTTAAAAATTTAAATACTAAATTTTAAAAATTTAATTAGTAAAAATTTAAATTTTAAAATTTAAAAACTTAAATACTAAATTTTAAAAATTTAATTATTAAAATTTTAAATTTTAAAGTTTAAAAATTTAAATTTAGAAATTTAAATTTAAAAATTTAAATTTTGAAATTTAAATTTAAAAATTTAAATTTTAAAATTTAAAAATTTAAATTTTAAAATTTAAAAATTTAAATACTAAATTTTAAAAATTTAATTATTAAAACTTTAAATTTTAAAATTTAAATACTAAATTTTAAAAATTTAATTATTAAAACTTTAAATTTTAAAATTTAAAAATTTTAATACTAAATTTTAAAAATTTAATTATTAAAATTTAAATTTTAAAATTTAAAAATTTAAATACTAAATTTTAAAAATTTAATTATTAAAACTTTAAATTTTAAAATTTAAAAATTTAAATAATAAATTTTAAAAATTTAATTATTTAAACTTTAAATTTTAAAATTTAAAAATTTAAATACAAATTTTAAAAATTTAATTATTAAAATTTTAAATTTTAAAATTTAAAAATTTAAATACTAAATTTTAAAAATTTAATTATTAAATCTTTAAATTTTAAAATTTAAAAATTTAAATAATAAATTTTAAAAATTTAATTATTAAAACTTTAAATTTTAAAATTTAAAAATTTAAATAATAAATTTTAAAAATTTAATTATTTAAACTTTAAATTTTAAAATTTAAAAATTTAAATACAAATTTTAAAAATTTAATTATTAAAATTTTAAATTTTAAAATTTAAAAATTTAAATACTAAATATTAAAAATTTAATTATTAAAACTTTAAATTTGAAAATTTAAAAATTTAAATACTAAATTTTAAAAATTTAAATATTAAATCTTTGAGTTTTAAAATTTAAAAATTTAAATACTAAATTTTAAAAATTTAATTATTAAAATTTTAAATTTTAAAATTTACAAATTTAAATTTTAAAATTTAAAAATTTAAATACTAAATTTTAAAAATTTAATTGTTAAAACTTCAAATTTTAAAATTTAAAAATTTAAATACTAAATTTTAAAAATTTAATTATTAAAGCTTTAAATTTTAAAATTTAAAAATTTAAATTTTAAAATTTAAAAATTTAAACACTAAATTTTAAAAATTTAATTATTAAAACTTTAAATTTTAAAATTTAAAAATTTAAATTTTAAAATTTAAAAATTTAAATTTTAAAATTTAAAAATTTAAATACAAAATTTTAAAAATTTAATTATTAAAACTTTAAAATTTAAAATTTAAAAATTTAAATACTAAATTTTAAAAACTTAATTATTAAAATTTAAATTTTAAAATTTAAAAATTTAAAAATTTAAATACGAAATTTTAAAAATTTAAACATTAAATCTTTAAATTTTAAAATTTATATACTAAATTTTAAAAATTTAATTATTAAAATTTTAAATTTTAAAAATTAAAAATTTAAATTTTAAAATTTAAAAATTTAAATACTAAATTTTAAAAATTTAATTAGTAAAAATTTAAATTTTAAAATTTAAAAACTTAAATACTAAATTTTAAAAATTTAATTATTAAAATTTTAAATTTTAAAGTTTAAAAATTTAAATTTAGAAATTTAAATTTAAAAATTTAAATTTTGAAATTTAAATTTAAAAATTTAAATTTTAAAATTTAAAAATTTAAATTTTAAAATTTAAAAATTTAAATACTAAATTTTAAAAATTTAATTATTAAAACTTTAAATTTTAAAATTTAAATACTAAATTTTAAAAATTTAATTATTAAAACTTTAAATTTTAAAATTTAAAAATTTTAATACTAAATTTTAAAAATTTAATTATTAAAATTTAAATTTTAAAATTTAAAAATTTAAATACTAAATTTTAAAAATTTAATTATTAAAACTTTAAATTTTAAAATTTAAAATTTAAATAATAAATTTTAAAAATTTAATTATTTAAACTTTAAATTTTAAAATTTAAAAATTTAAATACAAATTTTAAAAATTTAATTATTAAAATTTTAAATTTTAAAATTTAAAAATTTAAATACTAAATTTTAAAAATTTAATTATTAAATCTTTAAATTTTAAAATTTAAAAATTTAAATAATAAATTTTAAAAATTTAATTATTAAAACTTTAAAGTTTAAAATTTAAAAATTTTAATACTAAATTTTAAAAATTTAATTATTAAAATTCAAATTTTAAAATTTAAAAATTTAAATACTAGATTTTAAAAATTTAATTATTAAAACTTTAAATTTTAAAATTTAAAAATTTAGACACTAAATTTTAAAAATTTAATTATTAAAATTTTAAATTTTAAAATTTAAAAATTTAAATTTTAAAGTTTAAAAATTTAAATTTAAAAATTTAAATACTAAATTTTAAAAATTTAATTATTAAAACTTTAAATTTTAAAATTTAAAAATTTAAATACTAAATTTTAAAAATTTAATTATTAAAGCTTTAAATTTTAAAATTTAAAAATTTAATTTTTAAAATTTAAAAATTTAAATACTAAATTTTAAAAATTTAATTATTAAAACATTAAATTTTAAAATCTAAAAATTTAAATTTTAAAATTTAAGAATTTAAATTTTAAAATTTAAAAATTTAAATACAAAATTTTAAAAATTTAATTATTAAAACTTTAAATTTTAAAATTTAAAAATTTAAATACTAAATTTTAAAAATTTAATTATTAAAATTTAAATTTTAAAATTTAAAAATTTAAAAATTTAAATACTAAATTTTAAAAATTTAAACATTAAATCTTTAAATTTTAATATTTATATACTAAATTTTAAAAATTTAATTATTAAAATTTTAAATTTTAAAGTTTAAAAATTTAAATTTAGAAATATAAATTTAAAAATTTACATTTTAAAATTTAAAAATTTAAATTTTAAAATTTAAAAATTTAATTACTAAATTTTAAAAATTTAATTATTAAAACTTTAAATTTTAAAATTTAAATACTAAATTTTAAAAATTTAATTATTAAAACTTTAAATTTTAAAATTTAAAAATTTTAATACTAAATTTTAAAAATTTAATTATTAAAATTTAAATTTTAAAATTTAAAAATTTAAATACTAAATTTTAAAAATTTAATTATTAAAACTTTAAATTTTAAAATTTAAAAATTTAAATACTAAATTTTAAAACTTGAAATATTAAATCTTTAAATTTTAAAATTTAAAAATTTAAATACTAAATTTTAAAAATTTAATTATTAAATCTTTAAATTTTAAAATTTAAAAATTTAATTAATAAATTTTAAAAATTTAATTATTAAAACTTTAAATTTTAAAATTTAAAAATTTTAATACTAAATTTTAAAAGTTTAATTATTAAAATTTAAATTTTAAAATTTAAAAATTTAAATACTAAATTTTAAAACTTGAAATATTAAATCTTTAAATTTTAAAATTTAAAAATTTAAATACTAAATTTTAAAAATTTAATTATTAAAACTTTAAATTTTAAAATTTAAAAATTTAAATACTAAATTTTAAAAATTTAAACATTAAATCTTTAAATTTTAAAATTTATATACTAAATTTTAAAAATTTAATTATTAAAATTTTAAATTTTAAAATTTAAAAATTTAAATTTTAAAATTTAAAAATTTACATACTAAATTTTAAAAATTTAATTATTAAAACTTTAAATTTTAAAATTTAAAAATTTAAATAATAAATTTTAAAAATTTAATTATTTAAACTTTAAATTTTAAAATTTAAAAATTTAAATACAAATTTTAAAAATTTAATTATTAAAATTTTAAATTTTAAAATTTAAAAATTTAAATACTAAATATTAAAAATTTAATTATTAAAACTTTAAATTTGAAAATTTAAAAATTTAAATACTAAATTTTAAAAATTTAAATATTAAATCTTTGAGTTTTAAAATTTAAAAATTTAAATCCTAAATTTTAAAAATTTAATTATTAAAATTTTAAATTTTAAAATTTACAAATTTAAATTTTAAAATTTAAAAATTTAAATACTAAATTTTAAAAATTTAATTGTTAAAACTTTAAATTTTAAAATTTAAAAATTTAAATACTAAATTTTAAAAATTTAATTATTAAAGCTTTAAATTTTAAAATTTAAAAATTTAAATTTTAAAATTTAAAAATTTAAACACTAAATTTTAAAAATTTAATTATTAAAACTTTAAATTTTAAAATTTAAAAATTTAAATTTTAAAATTTAAAAATTTAAATACAAAATTTTAAAAATTTAATTATTAAAACTTTAAATTTTAAAATTTAAAAATTTAAATACTAAATTTTAAAAACTTAATTATTAAAATTTAAATTTTAAAATTTAAAAATTTAAAAATTTAAATACTAAATTTTAAAAATTTAAACATTAAATCTTTATATTTTAAAATTTATATACTAAATTTTAAAAATTTAATTATTAAAATTTTAAATTTTAAAAATTAAAAATTTAAATTTTAAAATTTAAAAATTTAAATACTAAATTTTAAAAATTTAATTAGTAAAAATTTAAATTTTAAAATTTAAAAACTTAAATACAAAATTTTAAAAATTTAATTATTAAAATTTTAAATTTTAAAGTTTAAAAATTTAAATTTAGAAATTTAAATTTAAAAATTTAAATTTTGAAATTTAAATTTAAAAATTTAAATTTTAAAATTTAAAAATTTAAATTTTAAAATTTAAAAATTTAAATACTAAATTTTAAAAATTTAATTATTAAAACTTTAAATTTTAAAATTTAAATACTAAATTTTAAAAATTTAATTATTAAAACTTTAAATTTTAAAATTTAAAAATTTAAATAATAAATTTTAAAAATTTAATTATTTAAACTTTAAATTTTAAAATTTAAAAATTTAAATACAAATTTTAAAAATTTAATTATTAAAATTTTAAATTTAAAAATTTAAATTTAAAAATTTAAATACTAAATTTTAAAAATTTAATTATTAAATCTTTAAATTTTAAAATTTAAAAATTTAAATACAAATTTTAAAAATTTAATTATTAAAATTTTAAATTTTAAAATTTAAAAATTTAAATTTTAAAGTTTAAAAATTTAAATTTAAAAATTTAAATACTAAATTTTAAAAATTTAATTATTAAAACTTTAAATTTTAAAATTTAAAAATTTAAATACTAAATTTTAAAAATTTAATTATTAAAGCTTTAAATTTTAAAATTTAAAAATTTAATTTTTAAAATTTAAAAATTTAAATACTAAATTTTAAAAATTTAATTATTAAAACATTAAATTTTAAAATCTAAAAATTTAAATTTTAAAATTTAAGAATTTAAATTTTAAAATTTAAAAATTTAAATACAAAATTTTAAAAATTTAATTATTAAAACTTTAAATTTTAAAATTTAAAAATTTAAATACTAAATTTTAAAAATTTAATTATTAAAATTTAAATTTTAAAATTTAAAAATTTAAAAATTTAAATACTAAATTTTAAAAATTTAAACATTAAATCTTTAAATTTTAATATTTATATACTAAATTTTAAAAATTTAATTATTAAAATTTTAAATTTTAAAGTTTAAAAATTTAAATTTAGAAATATAAATTTAAAAATTTACATTTTAAAATTTAAAAATTTAAATTTTAAAATTTAAAAATTTAATTACTAAATTTTAAAAATTTAATTATTAAAACTTTAAATTTTAAAATTTAAATACTAAATTTTAAAAATTTAATTATTAAAACTTTAAATTTTAAAATTTAAAAATTTTAATACTAAATTTTAAAAATTTAATTATTAAAATTTAAATTTTAAAATTTAAAAATTTAAATACTAAATTTTAAAAATTTAATTATTAAAACTTTAAATTTTAAAATTTAAAAATTTAAATACTAAATTTTAAAACTTGAAATATTAAATCTTTAAATTTTAAAATTTAAAAATTTAAATACTAAATTTTAAAAATTTAATTATTAAATCTTTAAATTTTAAAATTTAAAAATTTAATTAATAAATTTTAAAAATTTAATTATTAAAACTTTAAATTTTAAAATTTAAAAATTTTAATACTAAATTTTAAAAGTTTAATTATTAAAATTTAAATTTTAAAATTTAAAAATTTAAATACTAAATTTTAAAACTTGAAATATTAAATCTTTAAATTTTAAAATTTAAAAATTTAAATACTAAATTTTAAAAATTTAATTATTAAAACTTTAAATTTTAAAATTTAAAAATTTAAATACTAAATTTTAAAAATTTAAACATTAAATCTTTAAATTTTAAAATTTATATACTAAATTTTAAAAATTTAATTATTAAAATTTTAAATTTTAAAATTTAAAAATTTAAATTTTAAAATTTAAAAATTTACATACTAAATTTTAAAAATTTAATTATTAAAACTTTAAATTTTAAAATTTAAAAATTTAAATAATAAATTTTAAAAATTTAATTATTTAAACTTTAAATTTTAAAATTTAAAAATTTAAATACAAATTTTAAAAATTTAATTATTAAAATTTTAAATTTTAAAATTTAAAAATTTAAATACTAAATATTAAAAATTTAATTATTAAAACTTTAAATTTGAAAATTTAAAAATTTAAATACTAAATTTTAAAAATTTAAATATTAAATCTTTGAGTTTTAAAATTTAAAAATTTAAATACTAAATTTTAAAAATTTAATTATTAAAATTTTAAATTTTAAAATTTACAAATTTAAATTTTAAAATTTAAAAATTTAAATACTAAATTTTAAAAATTTAATTGTTAAAACTTTAAATTTTAAAATTTAAAAATTTAAATACTAAATTTTAAAAATTTAATTATTAAAGCTTTAAATTTTAAAATTTAAAAATTTAAATTTTAAAGTTTAAAAATTTAAATTTAAAAATTTAAATACTAAATTTTAAAAATTTAATTATTAAAACTTTAAATTTTAAAATTTAAAAATTTAAATACTAAATTTTAAAAATTTAATTATTAAAGCTTTAAATTTTAAAATTTAAAAATTTAATTTTTAAAATTTAAAAATTTAAATACTAAATTTTAAAAATTTAATTATTAAAACTTTAAATTTTAAAATCTAAAAATTTAAATTTTAAAATTTAAAAATTTAAATTTTAAAATTTAAAAATTTAAATACAAAATTTTAAAAATTTAATTATTAAAACTTTAAATTTTAAAATTTAAAAATTTAAATACTAAATTTTAAAAATTTAATTATTAAAATTTAATTATTAAAACTTTAAATTTTAAAATTTAAATACTAAATTTTAAAAATTTAATTATTAAAACTTTAAATTTTAAAATTTAAAAATTTTAATACTAAATTTTAAAAATTTAATTATTAAAATTTAAATTTTAAAATTTAAAAATTTAAATACTAAATTTTAAAAATTTAATTATTAAAACTTTAAAGTTTAAAATTTAAAAATTTTAATACTAAATTTTAAAAATTTAATTATTAAAATTCAAATTTTAAAATTTAAAAATTTAAATACTAAATTTTAAAAATTTAATTATTAAAACTTTAAATTTTAAAATTTAAAAATTTAGACACTAAATTTTAAAAATTTAATTATTAAAATTTTAAATTTTAAAATTTAAAAATTTAAATTTTAAAGTTTAAAAATTTAAATTTAAAAATTTAAATACTAAATTTTAAAAATTTAATTATTAAAACTTTAAATTTTAAAATTTAAAAATTTAAATACTAAATTTTAAAAATTTAATTATTAAAGCTTTAAATTTTAAAATTTAAAAATTTAATTTTTAAAATTTAAAAATTTAAATACTAAATTTTAAAAATTTAATTATTAAAACTTTAAATTTTAAAATCTAAAAATTTAAATTTTAAAATTTAAAAATTTAAATTTTAAAATTTAAAAATTTAAATACAAAATTTTAAAAATTTAATTATTAAAACTTTAAATTTTAAAATTTAAAAATTTAAATACTAAATTTTAAAAATTTAATTATTAAAATTTAAATTTTAAAATTTAAAAATTTAAAAATTTAAATACTAAATTTTAAAAATTTAAACATTAAATCTTTAAATTTTAAAATTTATATACTAAATTTTAAAAATTTAATTATTAAAATTTTAAATTTTAAAATTTAAAAATTTAAATTTTAAAATTTAAAAATTTAAATACTAAATTTTAAAAATTTAATTAGTAAAAATTTAAATTTTAAAATTTAAAAATTTAAATACAAATTTTAAAAATTTTATTATTAAAACTTTAAACTTTAAAATTTAAAAATTTAAATACTAAATTTTAAAAATTTAATTATTAAAACTTTAAATTTTAAAATTTAAAATCTTAAATACTAAATTTTAAAAATTTAATTATTAAAATTTTAAATTTTAAAGTTTAAAAATTTAAATTTAGAAGTTTAAATTTAAAAATTTAAATTTTAAAATTTAAAAATTTAAATTTTAAAATTTAAAAATTTAAATACTAAATTTTAAAAATTTAATTATTAAAACTTTAAATTTTAAAATTTAAATACTAAATTTTAAAAATTTAATTATTAAAACTTTAAATTTTAAAATTTAAAAATTTTAATACTAAATTTTAAAAATTTAATTATTAAAATTTAAATTTTAAAATTTAAAAATTTAAATACTAAATTTTAAAAATTTAATTATTAAAACTTTAAATTTTAAAATTTAAAAATTTAAATAATAAATTTTAAAACTTGAAATATTAAATCTTTAAATTTTAAAATTTAAAAATTTAAATACTAAATTTTATAAATTTAATTATTAAAACTTTAAATTTTAAAATTTAAAAATTTAAATATTAAATTTTAAAAATTTAATTATTAAAATTTTAAACTTTAATATTTAAAAATTTAAATAATAAATTTTAAAAATTTAAATATTAAAACTTTAAATTATAAAATTTAAAAACTTAAAAACTAAATTTTAAAAATTTAAATACTAAATTTTAAAAATTTAATTATTAAAATTTTAAATTTTAAAATTTAAAAATTTAAATTTTAAAATTTAAAAATTTAAATACTAAATTTTAAAAATTTAATTATTAAAACTTTAAATTTTAAAATTTAAAAATTTAAATACTAAATTTTAAAAATTTAATTATTAAAGCTTTAAATTTTAAAATTTAAAAATTTAAATTTTAAAATTTTAAAATTTAAAAATTTAAATTTTAAAATTTAAAAATTTAAAAATATAAATACTAAATTTTAAAAATTTAAACATTAAATCATTAAATTTTAAAACTTATATACTAAATTTTAAAAATTTAATTATTAAAATTTTAAATTTTAAAATTTAAAAATTTAAATTTTAAAGTTTAAAAATTTAAATTTTAAAGTTTAAAAATTTAAATTTAAAAATTTAAATACTAAATTTTAAAAATTTAATTATTAAAACTTTAAATTTAAAAATTTAAATACTAAATTTTAAAAATTTAATTATTAAAGCTTTAAATTTTAAAATTTAAAAATTTAATTTTTAAAATTTAAAAATTTAAATACTAAATTTTAAAAATTTAATTATTAAAACTTTAAATTTTAAAATCTAAAAATTTAAATTTTAAAATTTAAAAATTTAAATTTTAAAATTTAAAAATTTAAATACAAAATTTTAAAAATTTAATTATTAAAACTTTAAATTTTAAAATTTAAAAATTTAAATACTAAATTTTAAAAATTTAATTATTAAAATTTAAATTTTAAAATTTAAAAATTTAAAAATTTAAATACTAAATTTTAAAAATTTAAACATTATATCTTTAAATTTTAAAATTTATATACTAAATTTTAAAAATTTAATTATTAAAATTTTAAATTTTAAAGTTTAAAAATTTAAATTTAGAAATATAAATTTAAAAATTTAAATTTTAAAATTTAAAAATTTAAATTTTAAAATTTAAAAATTTAATTACTAAATTTTAAAAATTTAATTATTAAAACTTTAAATTTTAAAATTTAAATACTAAATTTTAAAAATTTAATTATTAAAACTTTAAATTTTAAAATTTAAAAATTTTAATAATAAATTTTAAAAATTTAATTATTAAAATTTAAATTTTAAAATTTAAAAATTTAAATACTAAATTTTAAAAATTTAATTATTAAAACTTTAAATTTTAAAATTTAAAAATTTAAATAATAAATTTTAAAAATTTAATTATTTAAACTTTAAATTTTAAAATTTAAAAATTTAAATACAAATTTTAAAAATTTAATTACTAAAATTTTAAATTTTAAAATTTAAAAATTTAAATTTAAAAATTTAAATACTAAATTTTAAAAATTTAATTATTAAATCTTTAAATTTTAAAATTTAAAAATTTAATTAATAAATTTTAAAAATTTAATTATTAAAACTTTAAATTTTAAAATTTAAAAATTTTAATACTAAATTTTAAAAATTTATTTATTAAAATTTAAATTTTAAAATTTAAAAATTTAAATACTAAATTTTAAAACTTGAAATATTAAATCTTTAAATTTTAAAATTTAAAAATTTAAATACTAAATTTTAAAAATTTAATTATTAAAACTTTAAATTTTAAAATTTAAAAATTTAAATACTAAATTTTAAAAATTTAAACATTAAATCTTTAAATTTTAAAATTTATATACTAAATTTTAAAAATTTAATTATTAAAATTTTAAATTTTAAAATTTAAAAATTTAAATTTTAAAATTTAAAAATTTAAATACTAAATTTTAAAAATTTAATTATTAAAACTTTAAATTTTAAAATTTAAATACTAAATTTTAAAAATTTAATTATTAAAATTTTAAATTTTAAAATTTAAAAATTTTAATACTAAATTTTAAAAATTTAATTATTAAAATTTAAACTTTAAAATTTAAAAATTTAAATACTAAATTTTAAAAATTTAATTATTAAAACTTTAAATTTTAAAATTTAAAAATTTAAATAATAAATTTTAAAAATTTAATTATTTAAACTTTAAATTTTAAAATTTAAAAATTTAAATACAAATTTTAAAAATTTAATTATTAAAATTTTAAATTTTAAAATTTAAAAATTTAAATACTAAATATTAAAAATTTAATTATTAAAACTTTAAATTTGAAAATTTAAAAATTTAAATACTAAATTTTAAAAATTTAAATATTAAATCTTTGAGTTTTAAAATTTAAAAATTTAAATACTAAATTTTAAAAATTTAATTATTAAAATTTTAAATTTTAAAATTTACAAATTTAAATTTTAAAATTTAAAAATTTAAATACTAAATTTTAAAAATTTAATTGTTAAAACTTTAAATTTTAAAATTTAAAAATTTAAATACTAAATTTTAAAAATTTAATTATTAAAGCTTTAAATTTTAAAATTTAAAAATTTAAATTTTAAAATTTAAAAATTTAAACACTAAATTTTAAAAATTTAATTATTAAAACTTTAAATTTTAAAATTTAAAAATTTAAATTTTAAAATTTAAAAATTTAAATTTTAAAATTTAAAAATTTAAATACAAAATTTTAAAAATTTAATTATTAAAACTTTAAATTTTAAAATTTAAAAATTTAAATACTAAATTTTAAAAACTTAATTATTAAAATTTAAATTTTAAAATTTAAAAATTTAAAAATTTAAATACTAAATTTTAAAAATTTAAACATTAAATCTTTAAATTTTAAAATTTATATACTAAATTTTAAAAATTTAATTATTAAAATTTTAAATTTTAAAAATTAAAAATTTAAATTTTAAAATTTAAAAATTTAAATACTAAATTTTAAAAATTTAATTAGTAAAAATTTAAATTTTAAAATTTAAAAACTTAAATACTAAATTTTAAAAATTTAATTATTAAAATTTTAAATTTTAAAGTTTAAAAATTTAAATTTAGAAATTTAAATTTAAAAATTTAAATTTTGAAATTTAAATTTAAAAATTTAAATTTTAAAATTTAAAAATTTAAATTTTAAAATTTAAAAATTTAAATACTAAATTTTAAAAATTTAATTATTAAAACTTTAAATTTTAAAATTTAAATACTAAATTTTAAAAATTTAATTATTAAAACTTTAAATTTTAAAATTTAAAAATTTTAATACTAAATTTTAAAAATTTAATTATTAAAATTCAAATTTTAAAATTTAAAAATTTAGATACTAAATTTTAAAAATTTAATTATTAAAACTTTAAATTTTAAAATTTAAAAATTTAAATAATAAATTTTAAAAATTTAATTATTTAAACTTTAAATTTTAAAATTTAAAAATTTAAATACAAATTTTAAAAATTTAATTATTAAAATTTTAAATTTTAAAATTTAAAAATTTAAATTTAAAAATTTAAATACTAAATTTTAAAAATTTAATTATTAAATCTTTAAATTTTAAAATTTAAAAATTTAAATAATAAATTTTAAAAATTTAATTATTAAAACTTTAAATTTTAAAATTTAAAAATTTTAATACTAAATTTTAAAAATTTAATTATTAAAATTCAAATTTTAAAATTTAAAAATTTAGATACTAAATTTTAAAAATTTAATTATTAAAACTTTAAATTTTAAAATTTAAAAATTTAGACACTAAATTTTAAAAATTTAATTATTAAAATTTTAAATTTTAAAATTTAAAAATTTAAATTTTAAAAATTTAATTATTAAAGCTTTAAATTTTAAAATTTAAAAATTTAATTTTTAAAATTTAAAAATTTAAATACTAAATTTTAAAAATTTAATTATTAAAACTTTAAATTTTAAAATCTAAAAATTTAAATTTTAAAATTTAAAAATTTAAATTTTAAAATTTAAAAATTTAAATACAAAATTTTAAAAATTTAATTATTAAAACTTTAAATTTTAAAATTTAAAAATTTAAATACTAAATTTTAAAAATTTAATTATTAAAATTTAAATTTTAAAATTTAAAAATTTAAAAATTTAAATACTAAATTTTAAAAATTTAAACATTAAATCTTTAAATTTTAAAATTTATATACTAAATTTTAAAAATTTAATTATTAAAATTTTAAATTTTAAAATTTAAAAATTTAAATTTTAAAATTTAAAAATTTAAATACTAAATTTTAAAAATTTAATTAGTAAAAATTTAAATTTTAAAATTTAAAAATTTAAATACAAATTTTAAAAATTTTATTATTAAAACTTTAAACTTTAAAATTTAAAAATTTAAATACTAAATTTTAAAAATTTAATTATTAAAACTTTAAATTTTAAAATTTAAAAACTTAAATACTAAATTTTAAAAATTTAATTATTAAAATTTTAAATTTTAAAGTTTAAAAATTTAAATTTAGAAGTTTAAATTTAAAAATTTAAATTTTAAAATTTAAAAATTTAAATTTCAAAATTTAAAAATTTAAATACTAAATTTTAAAAATTTAATTATTAAAACTTTAAATTTTAAAATTTAAATACTAAATTTTAAAAATTTAATTATTAAAACTTTAAATTTTAAAATTTAAAAATTTTAATACTAAATTTTAAAAATTTAATTATTAAAATTTAAATTTTAAAATTTAAAAATTTAAATACTAAATTTTAAAAATTTAATTATTAAAACTTTAAATTTTAAAATTTAAAAATTTAAATAATAAATTTTAAAAATTTAATTATTTAATCTTTAAATTTTAAAATTTAAAAATTTAAATACAAATTTTAAAAATTTAATTATTAAAATTTTAAATTTTAAAATTTAAAAATTTAAATTTAAAAATTTAAAAACTAAATTTTAAAAATTTAATTATTAAATCTTTAAATTTTAAAATTTAAAAATTTAAATAATAAATTTTAAAAATTTAATTATTAAAACTTTAAATTTTAAAATTTAAAAATTTTAATACTTTAATTTAATTATTAAAATTTTAAATTTTAAAATTTAAAAATTTAAATTTTAAAATTTAAAAATTTAAATACTAAATGTTAAAAATTTAATTAGTAAAAATTTAAATTTTAAAATTTAAAAATTTAAATACAAATTTTAAAAATTTTATTATTAAAACTTTAAACTTTAAAATTTAAAAATTTAAATACTAAATTTTAAAAATTTAATTATTAAAACTTTAAATTTTAAAATTTAAAAACTTAAATACTAAATTTTAAAAATTTAATTATTAAAATTTTAAATTTTAAAGTTTAAAAATTTAAATTTAGAAGTTTAAATTTAAAAATTTAAATTTTAAAATTTAAAAATTTAAATTATAAAATTTAAAAATATAAATACTAAATTTTAAAAATTTAATTATTAAATCTTTAAATTTTAAAATTTAAAAATTTAAATAATAAATTTTAAAAATTTAATTATTAAAACTTTAAATTTTAAAATTTAAAAATTTTAATACTAAATTTTAAAAATTTAATTATTAAAATTTAAATTTTAAAATTTAAAAATTTAAATACTAAATTTTAAAACTTGAAATATTAAATCTTTAAATTTTAAAATTTAAAAATTTAAATACTAAATTTTATAAATTTAATTATTAAAACTTTAAATTTTAAAATTTAAAAATTTAAATATTAAATTTTAAAAATTTAATTATTAAAATTTTAAACTTTAATATTTAAAAATTTAAATAATAAATTTTAAAAATTTAAATATTAAAACTTTAAATTATAAAATTTAAAAACTTAAAAACTAAATTTTAAAAATTTAAATACTAAATTTTAAAAATTTAATTATTAAAATTTTAAATTTTAAAATTTAAAAATTTAAATTTTAAAATTTAAAAATTTAAATACTAAATTTTAAAAATTTAATTATTAAAACTTTAAATTTTAAAATTTAAAAATTTAAATACTAAATTTTAAAAATTTAATTATTAAAGCTTTAAATTTTAAAATTTTAAAATTTAAAAATTTAAATTTTAAAATTTAAAAATTTAAAAATATAAATACTAAATTTTAAAAATTTAAACATTAAATCATTAAATTTTAAAATTTATATACTAAATTTTAAAAATTTAATTATTAAAATTTTAAATTTTAAAATTTAAAAATTTAAATTTTAAAATTTAAAAATTTAAATACTAAATTTTAAAAATTTAATTATTAAAACTTTAAATTTTAAAATTTAAATACTATATTTTAAAAATTTAATTATTAAAACTTTAAATTTTAAAATTTAAAAATTTTAATACTAAATTTTAAAAATTTAATTATTAAAATTTAAATTTTAAAATTTAAAAATTTAAATACTAAATTTTAAAAATTTAATTATTAAAACTTTAAATTTTAAAATTTAAAAATTTAAATAATAAATTTTAAAAATTTAATTATTTAAACTTTAAATTTTAAAATTTAAAAATTTAAATACAAATTTTAAAAATTTAATTATTAAAATTTTAAATTTTAAAATTTAAAAATTTAAATTTAAAAATTTAAATACTAAATTTTAAAAATTTAATTATTAAATCTTTAAATTTTAAAATTTAAAAATTTAAATAATAAATTTTAAAAATTTAATTATTAAAACTTTAAATTTTAAAATTTAAAAATTTAAATACTAAATTTTAAAAATTTAATTATTAAATCTTTAAATTTTAAAATTTAAAAATTTAAATAATAAATTTTAAAAATTTAATTATTAAAACTTTAAATTTTAAAATTTAAAAATTTTAATACTAAATTTTAAAAATTTAATTATTAAAATTTAAATTTTAAAATTTAAAAATTTAAATTTTAAAATTTAGAAATTTAAATATTAAATTTTAAAAATTTAATTATTAAAACTTTAAATTTTAAAATTTAAATACTAAATATTAAAAATTTAATTATTAAAACTTTAAATTTTAAAATTTAAAAATTTAAATAATAAATTTTAAAAATTTAATTATTAAAATTTAAATTTTAAAATTTAAAAATTTAAATTTTAAAATTTAAAAATTTAAATTTTAAAATTTAAAAATTTAAATACTAAATTTTAAAAATTTAATTAGTAAAAATTTAAATTTTAAAATTTAAAAATTTAAATACAAATTTTAAAAATTTTATTATTAAAACTTTAAACTTTAAAATTTAAAAATTTAAATACTAAATTTTAAAAATTTAATTATTAAAACTTTAAATTTTAAAATTTAAAAACTCAAATACTAAATTTTAAAAATTTAATTATTAAAATTTTAAATTTTAAAGTTTAAAAATTTAAATTTAGAAGTTTAAATTTAAAAATTTAAATTTTAAAATTTAAAAATTTAAATTTTAAAATTTAAAAATTTAAATACTAAATTTTAAAAATTTAATTATTAAAACTTTAAATTTTAAAATTTAAATACTAAATTTTAAAAATTTAATTATTAAAACTTTAAATTTTAAAATTTAAAAAATTTAATACTAAATTTTAAAAATTTAATTATTAAAATTTAAATTTTAAAATTTAAAAATTTAAATACTAAATTTTAAAAATTTAATTATTAAAACTTTAAATTTTAAAATTTAAAAATTTAAATAATAAATTTTAAAAATTTAATTATTTAAACTTTAAATTTTAAAATTTAAAAATTTAAATACAAATTTTAAAAATTTAATTATTAAAATTTTAAATTTTAAAATTTAAAAATTTAAATTTAAAAATTTAAATACTAAATTTTAAAAATTTAATTATTAAATCTTTAAATTTTAAAATTTAAAAATTTAAATAATAAATTTTAAAAATTTAATTATTAAAACTTTAAATTTTAAAATTTAAAAACTTAAATACTAAATTTTAAAAATTTAATTATTAAAATTTTAAATTTTAAAGTTTAAAAATTTAAATTTAGAAGTTTAAATTTAAAAATTTAAATTTTAAAATTTAAAAATTTAAATTTTAAAATTTAAAAATTTAAATACTAAATTTTAAAAATTTAATTATTAAATCTTTAAATTTTAAAATTTAAAAATTTAAATAATAAATTTTAAAAATTTAATTATTAAAACTTTAAATTTTAAAATTTAAAAATTTTAATACTAAATTTTAAAAATTTAATTATTAAAATTTAAATTTTAAAATTTAAAAATTTAAATACTAAATTTTAAAACTTGAAATATTAAATCTTTAAATTTTAAAATTTAAAAATTTAAATACTAAATTTTATAAATTTAATTATTAAAACTTTAAATTTTAAAATTTAAAAATTTAAATATTAAATTTTAAAAATTTAATTATTAAAACTTTAAACTTTAATATTTAAAAATTTAAATAATAAATTTTAAAAATTTAAATATTAAAACTTTAAATTATAAAATTTAAAAACTTAAAAACTAAATTTTAAAAATTTAAATACTAAATTTTAAAAATTTAATTATTAAAATTTTAAATTTTAAAATTTAAAAATTTAAATTTTAAAATTTAAAAATTTAAATACTAAATTTTAAAAATTAAATTATTAAAACTTTAAATTTTAAAATTTAAAAATTTAAATACTAAATTTTAAAAATTTAATTATTAAAGCTTTAAATTTTAAAATTTAAAAATTTAAATTTTAAAATTTTAAAATTTAAAAATTTAAATTTTAAAATTTAAAAATTTAAATACTAAATTTTAAAAATTTAATTATTAAAACTTTAAATTTTAAAATTTAAAAATTTAAATTTTAAAATTTAAAAATTTAAATTTTAAAATTTAAAAATTTAAATACAAAATTTTAAAAATTTAAATACAAAATTTTAAAAATTTAATTATTAAAACTTTAAATTTTAAAATTTAAAAATTTAAATACTAAATTTTAAAAATTTAATTATTTGAACTTTAAATTTTAAAATTTAAAAATTTAAATACAAATTTTAAAAATTTAATTATTAAAATTTTAAATTTTAAAATATAAAAATTTAAATTTAAAAATTTAAATACTAAATTTTAAAAATTTAATTATTAAAACTTTAAATTTTAAAATTTAAAAATTTAAATTTTAAAATTTAAAAATTTAAATTTTAAAATTTAAAAATTTAAATACAAAATTTTAAAAATTTAATTATTAAAACTTTAAATTTTAAAATTTAAAAATTTAAATACTAAATTTTAAAAATTTAATTATTAAAATTTAAATTTTAAAATTTAAAAATTTAAAAATATAAATACTAAATTTTAAAAATTTAAACATTAAATCTTTAAATTTTAAAATTTATATACTAAATTTTAAAAATTTAATTATTAAAATTTTAAATTTTAAAATTTAAAAATTTAAATTTTAAAATTTAAAAATTTAAAAATATAAATACTAAATTTTAAAAATTTAAACATTAAATTTTTAAATTTTAAAATTTATATACTAAATTTTAAAAATTTAATTATTAAAATTTTAAATTTTAAAATTTAAAAATTTAAATACTAAATTTTAAAAATTTAATTATTAAAGCTTTAAATTTTAAAATTTAAAAATTTAAATACAAATTTTAAAAATTTTATTATTAAAACTTTAAACTTTAAAATTTAAAAATTTAAATACTAAATTTTAAAAATTAAATTATTAAAACTTTAAATTTTAAAATTTAAAAATTTAAATACTAAATTTTAAAAATTTAATTATTAAAGCTTTAAATTTTAAAATTTAAAAATTTAAATTTTAAAATTTTAAAATTTAAAAATTTAAATTTTAAAATTTAAAAATTTAAATACTAAATTTTAAAAATTTAATTATTAAAACTTTAAATTTTAAAATTTAAAAATTTAAATTTTAAAATTTAAAAATTTAAATTTTAAAATTTAAAAATTTTAATACTAAATTTTAAAAATTTAATTATTAAAATTTAAATTTTAAAATTTAAAAATTTAAATACTAAATTTTAAAACTTGAAATATTAAATCTTTAAATTTTAAAATTTAAAAATTTAAATACTAAATTTTAAAAATTTAATTATTAAAACTTTAAATTTTAAAATTTAAAAATTTAAATATTAAATTTTAAAAATTTAATTATTAAAACTTTAAACTTTAATATTTAAAAATTTAAATAATAAATTTTAAAAATTTAAATATTAAAACTTTAAATTATAAAATTTAAAAACTTAAAAACTAAATTATAAAAATTTAAATACTAAATTTTAAAAATTTAATTATTAAAACTTTAAATTTTAAAATTTAAAAATTTTAATACTAAATTTTAAAAATTTAATTATTAAAATTTAAATTTTAAAATTTAAAAATTTAAATACTAAATTTTAAAAATTTAATTATTAAAACTTTAAATTTTAAAATTTAAAAATTTAAATAATAAATTTTAAAAATTTAATTATTTAAACTTTAAATTTTAAAATTTAAAAATTTAAATACAAATTTTAAAAATTTAATTATTAAAATTTTAAATTTTAAAATTTAAAAATTTAAATTTAAAAATTTAAATACTAAATTTTAAAAATTTAATTATTAAATCTTTAAATTTTAAAATTTAAAAATTTAAATAATAAATTTTAAAAATTTAATTATTAAAACTTTAAATTTTAAAATTTAAAAACTTAAATACTAAATTTATAAATTTAATTATTAAAATTTTAAATTTTAAAGTTTAAAAATTTAAATTTAGAAGTTTAAATTTAAAAATTTAAATTTTAAAATTTAAAAATTTAAATTTTAAAATTTAAAAATTTAAATACTAAATTTTAAAAATTTAATTATTAAATCTTTAAATTTTAAAATTTAAAAATTTAAATAATAAATTTTAAAAATTTAATTATTAAAACTTTAAATTTTAAAATTTAAAAATTTTAATACTAAATTTTAAAAATTTAATTATTAAAATTTAAATTTTAAAATTTAAAAATTTAAATACTAAATTTTAAAACTTGAAATATTAAATCTTTAAATTTTAAAATTTAAAAATTTAAATACTAAATTTTATAAATTTAATTATTAAAACTTTAAATTTTAAAATTTAAAAATTTAAATATTAAATTTTAAAAATTTAATTATTAAAACTTTAAACTTTAATATTTAAAAATTTAAATAATAAATTTTAAAAATTTAAATATTAAAACTTTAAATTATAAAATTTAAAAACTTAAAAACTAAATTTTAAAAATTTAAATACTAAATTTTAAAAATTTAATTATTAAAATTTTAAATTTTAAAATTTAAAAATTTAAATTTTAAAATTTAAAAATTTAAATACTAAATTTTAAAAATTAAATTATTAAAACTTTAAATTTTAAAATTTAAAAATTTAAATACTAAATTTTAAAAATTTAATTATTAAAGCTTTAAATTTTAAAATTTAAAAATTTAAATTTTAAAATTTAAAAATTTAAATACTAAATTTTAAAAATTTAATTATTAAAACTTTAAATTTTAAAATTTAAAAATTTAAATTTTAAAATTTAAAAATTTAAATTTTAAAATTTAAAAATTTAAATACAAAATTTTAAAAATTTAAATACAAAATTTTAAAAATTTAATTATTAAAACTTTAAATTTTAAAATTTAAAAATTTAAATACTAAATTTTAAAAATTTAATTATTTGAACTTTAAATTTTAAAATTTAAAAATTTAAATACAAAATTTTAAAAATTTAAATACAAAATTTTAAAAATTTAATTATTAAAACTTTAAATTTTAAAATTTAAAAATTTAAATACTAAATTTTAAAAATTTAATTATTTGAACTTTAAATTTTAAAATTTAAAAATTTAAATACAAATTTTAAAAATTTAATTATTAAAATTTTAAATTTTAAAATTTAAAAATTTAAATTTAAAAATTTAAATACTAAATTTTAAAAACTTAATTATTAAATCTTTAAATTTTAAAATTTAAAAATTTAAATAATAAATTTTAAAAATTTAATTATTAAAACTTTAAATTTTAAAATTTAAAAACTTAAATACTAAATTTTAAAAATTTAATTATTAAAATTTTAAATTTTAAAGTTTAAAAATTTAAATTTAGAAGTTTAAATTTAAAAATTTAAATTTTAAAATTTAAAAATTTAAATTTTGAAATTTAAAAATTTAAATACTAAATTTTAAAAATTTAATTATTAAATCTTTAAATTTTAAAATTTAAAAATTTAAATAATAAATTTTAAAAATTTAATTATTAAAACTTTAAATTTTAAAATTTAAAAATTTTAATACTAAATTTTAAAAATTTAATTATTAAAATTTAAATTTTAAAATTTAAAAATTTAAATACAAAATTTTAAAAATTTAATTATTAAAACTTTAAATTTTAAAATTTAAAAATTTAAATACTAAATTTTAAAAATTTAATTATTAAAATTTAAATTTTAAAATTTAAAAATTTAAAAATATAAATACTAAATTTTAAAAATTTAAACATTAAATCTTTAAATTTTAAAATTTATATACTAAATTTTAAAAATTTAATTATTAAAATTTTAAATTTTAAAATTTAAAAATTTAAATTTTAAAATTTAAAAATTTAAATACTAAATTTTAAAAATTTAATTATTAAAACTTTAAATTTTAAAATTTAAAAACTATATTTTAAAATTTTAATTATTAAAACTTTAAATTTTAAAATTTAAAAATTTTAATACTAAATTTTAAAAATTTAATTATTAAAATTTTAAATTTTAAAATTTAAAAATTTAAATTTTAAAATTTAAAAATTTAAATACTAAATTTTAAAAATTTAATTAGTAAAAATTTAAATTTTAAAATTTAAAAATTTAAATACAAATTTTAAAAATTTTATTATTAAAACTTTAAACTTTAAAATTTAAAAATTTAAATACTAAATTTTAAAAATTAAATTATTAAAACTTTAAATTTTAAAATTTAAAAATTTAAATACTAAATTTTAAAAATTTAATTATTAAAGCTTTAAATTTTAAAATTTAAAAATTTAAATTTTAAAATTTTAAAATTTAAAAATTTAAATTTTAAAATTTAAAAATTTAAATACTAAATTTTAAAAATTTAATTATTAAAACTTTAAATTTTAAAATTTAAAAATTTAAATACTAAATTTTAAAAATTTAATTATTAAATCTTTAAATTTTAAAATTTAAAAATTTAAATAATAAATTTTAAAAATTTAATTATTAAAACTTTAAATTTTAAAATTTAAAAACTTAAATACTAAATTTTAAAAATTTAATTATTAAAATTTTAAATTTTAAAGTTTAAAAATTTAAATTTAGAAGTTTAAATTTAAAAATTTAAATTTTAAAATTTAAAAATTTAAATTTTAAAATTTAAAAATTTAAATACTAAATTTTAAAAATTTAATTATTAAATCTTTAAATTTTAAAATTTAAAAATTTAAATAATAAATTTTAAAAATTTAATTATTAAAACTTTAAATTTTAAAATTTAAAAATTTTAATACTAAATTTTAAAAATTTAATTATTAAAATTTAAATTTTAAAATTTAAAAATTTAAATACTAAATTTTAAAACTTGAAATATTAAATCTTTAAATTTTAAAATTTAAAAATTTAAATACTAAATTTTATAAATTTAATTATTAAAACTTTAAATTTTAAAATTTAAAAATTTAAATATTAAATTTTAAAAATTTAATTATTAAAACTTTAAACTTTAATATTTAAAAATTTAAATAATAAATTTTAAAAATTTAAATATTAAAACTTTAAATTATAAAATTTAAAAACTTAAAAACTAAATTTTAAAAATTTAAATACTAAATTTTAAAAATTTAATTATTAAAATTTTAAATTTTAAAATTTAAAAATTTAAATTTTAAAATTTAAAAATTTAAATACTAAATTTTAAAAATTAAATTATTAAAACTTTAAATTTTAAAATTTAAAAATTTAAATACTAAATTTTAAAAATTTAATTATTAAAGCTTTAAATTTTAAAATTTAAAAATTTAAATTTTAAAATTTTAAAATTTAAAAATTTAAATTTTAAAATTTAAAAATTTAAATACTAAATTTTAAAAATTTAATTATTAAAACTTTAAATTTTAAAATTTAAAAATTTAAATTTTAAAATTTAAAAATTTAAATTTTAAAATTTAAAAATTTAAATACAAAATTTTAAAAATTTAAATACAAAATTTTAAAAATTTAAATACAAAATTTTAAAAATTTAATTATTAAAACTTTAAATTTTAAAATTTAAAAATTTAAATACTAAATTTTAAAAATTTAATTATTTGAACTTTAAATTTTAAAATTTAAAAATTTAAATACAAATTTTAAAAATTTAATTATTAAAATTTTAAATTTTAAAATATAAAAATTTAAATTTAAAAATTTAAATACTAAATTTTAAAAATTTAATTATTAAAACTTTAAATTTTAAAATTTAAAAATTTAAATTTTAAAATTTAAAAATTTAAATTTAAAAATTTAAATAAAAAATTTTAAAAATTTAATTATTAAAACTTTAAATTTTAAAATTTAAAAATTTAAATACTAAATTTTAAAAATTTAATTATTAAAATTTAAATTTTAAAATTTAAAAATTTAAAAATATAAATACTAAATTTTAAAAATTTAAACATTAAATCTTTAAATTTTAAAATTTAAATACTAAATTTTAAAAATTTAATTATTAAAATTTTAAATTTTAAAATTTAAAAATTTAAATTTTAAAATTTAAAAATTTAAAAATATAAATACTAAATTTTAAAAATTTAAACATTAAATCTTTAAATTTTAAAATTTATATACTAAATTTTAAAAATTTAATTATTAAAATTTTAAATTTTAAAATTTAAAAATTTAAATACTAAATTTTAAAAATTTAATTAGTAAAAATTTAAATTTTAAAATTTAAAAATTTAAATACAAATTTTAAAAATTTTATTATTAAAACTTTAAACTTTAAAATTTAAAAATTTAAATACTAAATTTTAAAAATTAAATTATTAAAACTTTAAATTTTAAAATTTAAAAATTTAAATACTAAATTTTAAAAATTTAATTATTAAAGCTTTAAATTTTAAAATTTAAAAATTTAAATTTTAAAATTTTAAAATTTAAAAATTTAAATTTTAAAATTTAAAAATTTAAATACTAAATTTAAAAAATTTAATTATTAAAACTTTAAATTTTAAAATTTAAAAATTTAAATTTTAAAATTTAAAAATTTAAATTTTAAAATTTAAAAATTTTAATACTAAATTTTAAAAATTTAATTATTAAAATTTAAATTTTAAAATTTAAAAATTTAAATACTAAATTTTAAAACTTGAAATATTAAATCTTTAAATTTTAAAATTTAAAAATTTAAATACTAAATTTTAAAAATTTAATTATTAAAACTTTAAATTTTAAAATTTAAAAATTTAAATATTAAATTTTAAAAATTTAATTATTAAAACTTTAAACTTTAATATTTAAAAATTTAAATAATAAATTTTAAAAATTTAAATATTAAAACTTTAAATTATAAAATTTAAAAACTTAAAAACTAAATTATAAAAATTTAAATACTAAATTTTAAAAATTTAATTATTAAAACTTTAAATTTTAAAATTTAAAAATTTTAATACTAAATTTTAAAAATTTAATTATTAAAATTTAAATTTTAAAATTTAAAAATTTAAATACTAAATTTTAAAAATTTAATTATTAAAACTTTAAATTTTAAAATTTAAAAATTTAAATAATAAATTTTAAAAATTTAATTATTTAAACTTTAAATTTTAAAATTTAAAAATTTAAATACAAATTTTAAAAATTTAATTATTAAAATTTTAAATTTTAAAATTTAAAAATTTAAATTTAAAAATTTAAATACTAAATTTTAAAAATTTAATTATTAAATCTTTAAATTTTAAAATTTAAAAATTTAAATAATAAATTTTAAAAATTTAATTATTAAAACTTTAAATTTTAAAATTTAAAAATTTTAATACTAAGTTTTAAAAATTTAATTATTAAAATTTAAATTTTAAAATTTAAAAATTTAAATACTAAATTTTAAAACTTGAAATATTAAATCTTTAAATTTTAAAATTTAAAAATTTAAATACTAAATTTTATAAATTTAATTATTAAAACTTTAAATTTTAAAATTTAAAAATTTAAATATTAAATTTTAAAAATTTAATTATTAAAACTTTAAACTTTAATATTTAAAAATTTAAATAATAAATTTTAAAAATTTAAATATTAAAACTTTAAATTATAAAATTTAAAAACTTAAAAACTAAATTTTAAAAATTTAAATACTAAATTTTAAAAATTTATTTATTAAAATTTTAAATTTTAAAATTTAAAAATTTAAATTTTAAAATTTAAAAATTTAAATACTAAATTTTAAAAATTAAATTATTAAAACTTTAAATTTTAAAATTTAAAAATTTAAATACTAAATTTTAAAAATTTAATTATTAAAGCTTTAAATTTTAAAATTTAAAAATTTAAATTTTAAAATTTAAAAATTTAAATACTAAATTTTAAAAATTTAATTATTAAAACTTTAAATTTTAAAATTTAAAAATTTTAATACTAAATTTTAAAAATTTAATTATTAAAATTTAAATTTTAAAATTTAAAAATTTAAATACTAAATTTTAAAACTTGAAATATTAAATCTTTAAATTTTAAAATTTAAAAATTTAAATACTAAATTTTATAAATTTAATTATTAAAACTTTAAATTTTAAAATTTAAAAATTTAAATATTAAATTTTAAAAATTTAATTATTAAAACTTTAAACTTTAATATTTAAAAATTTAAATAATAAATTTTAAAAATTTAAATATTAAAACTTTAAATTATAAAATTTAAAAACTTAAAAACTAAATTTTAAAAATTTAAATACTAAATTTTAAAAATTTAATTATTAAAATTTTAAATTTTAAAATTTAAAAATTTAAATTTTAAAATTTAAAAATTTAAATACTAAATTTTAAAAATTAAATTATTAAAACTTTAAATTTTAAAATTTAAAAATTTAAATACTAAATTTTAAAAATTTAATTATTAAAGCTTTAAATTTTAAAATTTAAAAATTTAAATTTTAAAATTTTAAAATTTAAAAATTTAAATTTTAAAATTTAAAAATTTAAATACTAAATTTTAAAAATTTAATTATTAAAACTTTAAATTTTAAAATTTAAAAATTTAAATTTTAAAATTTAAAAATTTAAATTTTAAAATTTAAAAATTTAAATACAAAATTTTAAAAATTTAAATACAAAATTTTAAAAATTTAATTATTAAAACTTTAAATTTTAAAATTTAAAAATTTAAATACTAAATTTTAAAAATTTAATTATTTGAACTTTAAATTTTAAAATTTAAAAATTTAAATACAAATTTTAAAAATTTAATTATTAAAATTTTAAATTTTAAAATATAAAAATTTAAATTTAAAAATTTAAATACTAAATTTTAAAAATTTAATTATTAAAACTTTAAATTTTAAAATTTAAAAATTTAAATTTTAAAATTTAAAAATTTAAATTTTAAAATTTAAAAATTTAAATACAAAATTTTAAAAATTTAATTATTAAAACTTTAAATTTTAAAATTTAAAAATTTAAATACTAAATTTTAAAAATTTAATTATTAAAATTTAAATTTTAAAATTTAAAAATTTAAAAATATAAATACTAAATTTTAAAAATTTAAACATTAAATCTTTAAATTTTAAAATTTATATACTAAATTTTAAAAATTTAATTATTAAAATTTTAAATTTTAAAATTTAAAAATTTAAATTTTAAAATTTAAAAATTTAAAAATATAAATACTAAATTTTAAAAATTTAAACATTAAATTTTTAAATTTTAAAATTTATATACTAAATTTTAAAAATTTAATTATTAAAATTTTAAATTTTAAAATTTAAAAATTTAAATACTAAATTTTAAAAATTTAATTATTAAAGCTTTAAATTTTAAAATTTAAAAATTTAAATACAAATTTTAAAAATTTTATTATTAAAACTTTAAACTTTAAAATTTAAAAATTTAAATACTAAATTTTAAAAATTAAATTATTAAAACTTTAAATTTTAAAATTTAAAAATTTAAATACTAAATTTTAAAAATTTAATTATTAAAGCTTTAAATTTTAAAATTTAAAAATTTAAATTTTAAAATTTTAAAATTTAAAAATTTAAATTTTAAAATTTAAAAATTTAAATACTAAATTTTAAAAATTTAATTATTAAAACTTTAAATTTTAAAATTTAAAAATTTAAATTTTAAAATTTAAAAATTTAAATTTTAAAATTTAAAAATTTTAATACTAAATTTTAAAAATTTAATTATTAAAATTTAAATTTTAAAATTTAAAAATTTAAATACTAAATTTTAAAACTTGAAATATTAAATCTTTAAATTTTAAAATTTAAAAATTTAAATACTAAATTTTAAAAATTTAATTATTAAAACTTTAAATTTTAAAATTTAAAAATTTAAATATTAAATTTTAAAAATTTAATTATTAAAACTTTAAACTTTAATATTTAAAAATTTAAATAATAAATTTTAAAAATTTAAATATTAAAACTTTAAATTATAAAATTTAAAAACTTAAAAACTAAATTATAAAAATTTAAATACTAAATTTTAAAAATTTAATTATTAAAACTTTAAATTTTAAAATTTAAAAATTTTAATACTAAATTTTAAAAATTTAATTATTAAAATTTAAATTTTAAAATTTAAAAATTTAAATACTAAATTTTAAAAATTTAATTATTAAAACTTTAAATTTTAAAATTTAAAAATTTAAATAATAAATTTTAAAAATTTAATTATTTAAACTTTAAATTTTAAAATTTAAAAATTTAAATACAAATTTTAAAAATTTAATTATTAAAATTTTAAATTTTAAAATTTAAAAATTTAAATTTAAAAATTTAAATACTAAATTTTAAAAATTTAATTATTAAATCTTTAAATTTTAAAATTTAAAAATTTAAATAATAAATTTTAAAAATTTAATTATTAAAACTTTAAATTTTAAAATTTAAAAACTTAAATACTAAATTTATAAATTTAATTATTAAAATTTTAAATTTTAAAGTTTAAAAATTTAAATTTAGAAGTTTAAATTTAAAAATTTAAATTTTAAAATTTAAAAATTTAAATTTTAAAATTTAAAAATTTAAATACTAAATTTTAAAAATTTAATTATTAAATCTTTAAATTTTAAAATTTAAAAATTTAAATAATAAATTTTAAAAATTTAATTATTAAAACTTTAAATTTTAAAATTTAAAAATTTTAATACTAAATTTTAAAAATTTAATTATTAAAATTTAAATTTTAAAATTTAAAAATTTAAATACTAAATTTTAAAACTTGAAATATTAAATCTTTAAATTTTAAAATTTAAAAATTTAAATACTAAATTTTATAAATTTAATTATTAAAACTTTAAATTTTAAAATTTAAAAATTTAAATATTAAATTTTAAAAATTTAATTATTAAAACTTTAAACTTTAATATTTAAAAATTTAAATAATAAATTTTAAAAATTTAAATATTAAAACTTTAAATTATAAAATTTAAAAACTTAAAAACTAAATTTTAAAAATTTAAATACTAAATTTTAAAAATTTAATTATTAAAATTTTAAATTTTAAAATTTAAAAATTTAAATTTTAAAATTTAAAAATTTAAATACTAAATTTTAAAAATTAAATTATTAAAACTTTAAATTTTAAAATTTAAAAATTTAAATACTAAATTTTAAAAATTTAATTATTAAATCTTTAAATTTTAAAATTTAAAAATTTAAATACAAAATTTTAAAAATTTAAATACAAAATTTTAAAAATTTAATTATTAAAACTTTAAATTTTAAAATTTAAAAATTTAAATACTAAATTTTAAAAATTTAATTATTTGAACTTTAAATTTTAAAATTTAAAAATTTAAATACAAATTTTAAAAATTTAATTATTAAAATTTTAAATTTTAAAATATAAAAATTTAAATTTAAAAATTTAAATACTAAATTTTAAAAATTTAATTATTAAAACTTTAAATTTTAAAATTTAAAAATTTAAATTTTAAAATTTAAAAATTTAAATTTTAAAATTTAAAAATTTAAATACAAAATTTTAAAAATTTAATTATTAAAACTTTAAATTTTAAAATTTAAAAATTTAAATACTAAATTTTAAAAATTTAATTATTAAAATTTAAATTTTAAAATTTAAAAATTTAAAAATATAAATACTAAATTTTAAAAATTTAAACATTAAATCTTTAAATTTTAAAATTTATATACTAAATTTTAAAAATTTAATTATTAAAATTTTAAATTTTAAAATTTAAAAATTTAAATTTTAAAATTTAAAAATTTAAAAATATAAATACTAAATTTTAAAAATTTAAACATTAAATTTTTAAATTTTAAAATTTATATACTAAATTTTAAAAATTTAATTATTAAAATTTTAAATTTTAAAATTTAAAAATTTAAATACTAAATTTTAAAAATTTAATTATTAAAGCTTTAAATTTTAAAATTTAAAAATTTAAATACAAATTTTAAAAATTTTATTATTAAAACTTTAAACTTTAAAATTTAAAAATTTAAATACTAAATTTTAAAAATTAAATTATTAAAACTTTAAATTTTAAAATTTAAAAATTTAAATACTAAATTTTAAAAATTTAATTATTAAAGCTTTAAATTTTAAAATTTAAAAATTTAAATTTTAAAATTTTAAAATTTAAAAATTTAAATTTTAAAATTTAAAAATTTAAATACTAAATTTTAAAAATTTAATTATTAAAACTTTAAATTTTAAAATTTAAAAATTTAAATTTTAAAATTTAAAAATTTAAATTTTAAAATTTAAAAATTTTAATACTAAATTTTAAAAATTTAATTATTAAAATTTAAATTTTAAAATTTAAAAATTTAAATACTAAATTTTAAAACTTGAAATATTAAATCTTTAAATTTTAAAATTTAAAAATTTAAATACTAAATTTTAAAAATTTAATTATTAAAACTTTAAATTTTAAAATTTAAAAATTTAAATATTAAATTTTAAAAATTTAATTATTAAAACTTTAAACTTTAATATTTAAAAATTTAAATAATAAATTTTAAAAATTTAAATATTAAAACTTTAAATTATAAAATTTAAAAACTTAAAAACTAAATTATAAAAATTTAAATACTAAATTTTAAAAATTTAATTATTAAAACTTTAAATTTTAAAATTTAAAAATTTTAATACTAAATTTTAAAAATTTAATTATTAAAATTTAAATTTTAAAATTTAAAAATTTAAATACTAAATTTTAAAAATTTAATTATTAAAACTTTAAATTTTAAAATTTAAAAATTTAAATAATAAATTTTAAAAATTTAATTATTTAAACTTTAAATTTTAAAATTTAAAAATTTAAATACAAATTTTAAAAATTTAATTATTAAAATTTTAAATTTTAAAATTTAAAAATTTAAATTTAAAAATTTAAATACTAAATTTTAAAAATTTAATTATTAAATCTTTAAATTTTAAAATTTAAAAATTTAAATAATAAATTTTAAAAATTTAATTATTAAAACTTTAAATTTTAAAATTTAAAAACTTAAATACTAAATTTATAAATTTAATTATTAAAATTTTAAATTTTAAAGTTTAAAAATTTAAATTTAGAAGTTTAAATTTAAAAATTTAAATTTTAAAATTTAAAAATTTAAATTTTAAAATTTAAAAATTTAAATACTAAATTTTAAAAATTTAATTATTAAATCTTTAAATTTTAAAATTTAAAAATTTAAATAATAAATTTTAAAAATTTAATTATTAAAACTTTAAATTTTAAAATTTAAAAATTTTAATACTAAATTTTAAAAATTTAATTATTAAAATTTAAATTTTAAAATTTAAAAATTTAAATACTAAATTTTAAAACTTGAAATATTAAATCTTTAAATTTTAAAATTTAAAAATTTAAATACTAAATTTTATAAATTTAATTATTAAAACTTTAAATTTTAAAATTTAAAAATTTAAATATTAAATTTTAAAAATTTAATTATTAAAACTTTAAACTTTAATATTTAAAAATTTAAATAATAAATTTTAAAAATTTAAATATTAAAACTTTAAATTATAAAATTTAAAAACTTAAAAACTAAATTTTAAAAATTTAAATACTAAATTTTAAAAATTTAATTATTAAAATTTTAAATTTTAAAATTTAAAAATTTAAATTTTAAAATTTAAAAATTTAAATACTAAATTTTAAAAATTAAATTATTAAAACTTTAAATTTTAAAATTTAAAAATTTAAATACTAAATTTTAAAAATTTAATTATTAAAGCTTTAAATTTTAAAATTTAAAAATTTAAATTTTAAAATTTAAAAATTTAAATACTAAATTTTAAAAATTTAATTATTAAAACTTTAAATTTTAAAATTTAAAAATTTAAATTTTAAAATTTAAAAATTTAAATTTTAAAATTTAAAAATTTAAATACAAAATTTTAAAAATTTAAATACAAAATTTTAAAAATTTAATTATTAAAACTTTAAATTTTAAAATTTAAAAATTTAAATACTAAATTTTAAAAATTTAATTATTTGAACTTTAAATTTTAAAATTTAAAAATTTAAATTTTAAAATTTAAAAATTTAAATTTTAAAATTTAAAAATTTAAATACAAAATTTTAAAAATTTAAATACAAAATTTTAAAAATTTAATTATTAAAACTTTAAATTTTAAAATTTAAAAATTTAAATACTAAATTTTAAAAATTTAATTATTTGAACTTTAAATTTTAAAATTTAAAAATTTAAATACAAATTTTAAAAATTTAATTATTAAAATTTTAAATTTTAAAATTTAAAAATTTAAATTTAAAAATTTAAATACTAAATTTTAAAAACTTAATTATTAAATCTTTAAATTTTAAAATTTAAAAATTTAAATAATAAATTTTAAAAATTTAATTATTAAAACTTTAAATTTTAAAATTTAAAAACTTAAATACTAAATTTTAAAAATTTAATTATTAAAATTTTAAATTTTAAAGTTTAAAAATTTAAATTTAGAAGTTTAAATTTAAAAATTTAAATTTTAAAATTTAAAAATTTAAATTTTGAAATTTAAAAATTTAAATACTAAATTTTAAAAATTTAATTATTAAATCTTTAAATTTTAAAATTTAAAAATATAAATAATAAATTTTAAAAATTTAATTATTAAAACTTTAAATTTTAAAATTTAAAAATTTTAATACTAAATTTTAAAAATTTAATTATTAAAATTTAAATTTTAAAATTTAAAAATTTAAATACAAAATTTTAAAAATTTAATTATTAAAACTTTAAATTTTAAAATTTAAAAATTTAAATACTAAATTTTAAAAATTTAATTATTAAAATTTAAATTTTAAAATTTAAAAATTTAAAAATATAAATACTAAATTTTAAAAATTTAAACATTAAATCTTTAAATTTTAAAATTTATATACTAAATTTTAAAAATTTAATTATTAAAATTTTAAATTTTAAAATTTAAAAATTTAAATTTTAAAATTTAAAAATTTAAATACTAAATTTTAAAAATTTAATTATTAAAACTTTAAATTTTAAAATTTAAAAACTATATTTTAAAATTTTAATTATTAAAACTTTAAATTTTAAAATTTAAAAATTTTAATACTAAATTTTAAAAATTTAATTATTAAAATTTTAAATTTTAAAATTTAAAAATTTAAATTTTAAAATTTAAAAATTTAAATACTAAATTTTAAAAATTTAATTAGTAAAAATTTAAATTTTAAAATTTAAAAATTTAAATACAAATTTTAAAAATTTTATTATTAAAACTTTAAACTTTAAAATTTAAAAATTTAAATACTAAATTTTAAAAATTAAATTATTAAAACTTTAAATTTTAAAATTTAAAAATTTAAATACTAAATTTTAAAAATTTAATTATTAAAGCTTTAAATTTTAAAATTTAAAAATTTAAATTTTAAAATTTTAAAATTTAAAAATTTAAATTTTAAAATTTAAAAATTTAAATACTAAATTTTAAAAATTTAATTATTAAAACTTTAAATTTTAAAATTTAAAAATTTAAATACTAAATTTTAAAAATTTAATTATTAAATCTTTAAATTTTAAAATTTAAAAATTTAAATACAAAATTTTAAAAATTTAAATACAAAATTTTAAAAATTTAATTATTAAAACTTTAAATTTTAAAATTTAAAAATTTAAATACTAAATTTTAAAAATTTAATTATTTGAACTTTAAATTTTAAAATTTAAAAATTTAAATACAAATTTTAAAAATTTAATTATTAAAATTTTAAATTTTAAAATATAAAAATTTAAATTTAAAAATTTAAATACTAAATTTTAAAAATTTAATTATTAAAACTTTAAATTTTAAAATTTAAAAATTTAAATTTTAAAATTTAAAAATTTAAATTTTAAAATTTAAAAATTTAAATACAAAATTTTAAAAATTTAATTATTAAAACTTTAAATTTTAAAATTTAAAAATTTAAATACTAAATTTTAAAAATTTAATTATTAAAATTTAAATTTTAAAATTTAAAAATTTAAAAATATAAATACTAAATTTTAAAAATTTAAACATTAAATCTTTAAATTTTAAAATTTATATACTAAATTTTAAAAATTTAATTATTAAAATTTTAAATTTTAAAATTTAAAAATTTAAATTTTAAAATTTAAAAATTTAAAAATATAAATACTAAATTTTAAAAATTTAAACATTAAATTTTTAAATTTTAAAATTTATATACTAAATTTTAAAAATTTAATTATTAAAATTTTAAATTTTAAAATTTAAAAATTTAAATACTAAATTTTAAAAATTTAATTATTAAAGCTTTAAATTTTAAAATTTAAAAATTTAAATACAAATTTTAAAAATTTTATTATTAAAACTTTAAACTTTAAAATTTAAAAATTTAAATACTAAATTTTAAAAATTAAATTATTAAAACTTTAAATTTTAAAATTTAAAAATTTAAATACTAAATTTTAAAAATTTAATTATTAAAGCTTTAAATTTTAAAATTTAAAAATTTAAATTTTAAAATTTTAAAATTTAAAAATTTAAATTTTAAAATTTAAAAATTTAAATACTAAATTTTAAAAATTTAATTATTAAAACTTTAAATTTTAAAATTTAAAAATTTAAATTTTAAAATTTAAAAATTTAAATTTTAAAATTTAAAAATTTTAATACTAAATTTTAAAAATTTAATTATTAAAATTTAAATTTTAAAATTTAAAAATTTAAATACTAAATTTTAAAACTTGAAATATTAAATCTTTAAATTTTAAAATTTAAAAATTTAAATACTAAATTTTAAAAATTTAATTATTAAAACTTTAAATTTTAAAATTTAAAAATTAAAATATTAAATTTTAAAAATTTAATTATTAAAACTTTAAACTTTAATATTTAAAAATTTAAATAATAAATTTTAAAAATTTAAATATTAAAACTTTAAATTATAAAATTTAAAAACTTAAAAACTAAATTATAAAAATTTAAATACTAAATTTTAAAAATTTAATTATTAAAACTTTAAATTTTAAAATTTAAAAATTTTAATACTAAATTTTAAAAATTTAATTATTAAAATTTAAATTTTAAAATTTAAAAATTTAAATACTAAATTTTAAAAATTTAATTATTAAAACTTTAAATTTTAAAATTTAAAAATTTAAATAATAAATTTTAAAAATTTAATTATTTAAACTTTAAATTTTAAAATTTAAAAATTTAAATACAAATTTTAAAAATTTAATTATTAAAATTTTAAATTTTAAAATTTAAAAATTTAAATTTAAAAATTTAAATACTAAATTTTAAAAATTTAATTATTAAATCTTTAAATTTTAAAATTTAAAAATTTAAATAATAAATTTTAAAAATTTAATTATTAAAACTTTAAATTTTAAAATTTAAAAACTTAAATACTAAATTTATAAATTTAATTATTAAAATTTTAAATTTTAAAGTTTAAAAATTTAAATTTAGAAGTTTAAATTTAAAAATTTAAATTTTAAAATTTAAAAATTTAAATTTTAAAATTTAAAAATTTAAATACTAAATTTTAAAAATTTAATTATTAAATCTTTAAATTTTAAAATTTAAAAATTTAAATAATAAATTTTAAAAATTTAATTATTAAAACTTTAAATTTTAAAATTTAAAAATTTTAATACTAAATTTTAAAAATTTAATTATTAAAATTTAAATTTTAAAATTTAAAAATTTAAATACTAAATTTTAAAACTTGAAATATTAAATCTTTAAATTTTAAAATTTAAAAATTTAAATACTAAATTTTATAAATTTAATTATTAAAACTTTAAATTTTAAAATTTAAAAATTTAAATATTAAATTTTAAAAATTTAATTATTAAAACTTTAAACTTTAATATTTAAAAATTTAAATAATAAATTTTAAAAATTTAAATATTAAAACTTTAAATTATAAAATTTAAAAACTTAAAAACTAAATTTTAAAAATTTAAATACTAAATTTTAAAAATTTAATTATTAAAATTTTAAATTTTAAAATTTAAAAATTTAAATTTTAAAATTTAAAAATTTAAATACTAAATTTTAAAAATTAAATTATTAAAACTTTAAATTTTAAAATTTAAAAATTTAAATACTAAATTTTAAAAATTTAATTATTAAAGCTTTAAATTTTAAAATTTAAAAATTTAAATTTTAAAATTTAAAAATTTAAATACTAAATTTTAAAAATTTAATTATTAAAACTTTAAATTTTAAAATTTAAAAATTTAAATTTTAAAATTTAAAAATTTAAATTTTAAAATTTAAAAATTTAAATACAAAATTTTAAAAATTTAAATACAAAATTTTAAAAATTTAATTATTAAAACTTTAAATTTTAAAATTTAAAAATTTAAATACTAAATTTTAAAAATTTAATTATTTGAACTTTAAATTTTAAAATTTAAAAATTTAAATTTTAAAATTTAAAAATTTAAATTTTAAAATTTAAAAATTTAAATACAAAATTTTAAAAATTTAAATACAAAATTTTAAAAATTTAATTATTAAAACTTTAAATTTTAAAATTTAAAAATTTAAATACTAAATTTTAAAAATTTAATTATTTGAACTTTAAATTTTAAAATTTAAAAATTTAAATACAAATTTTAAAAATTTAATTATTAAAATTTTAAATTTTAAAATTTAAAAATTTAAATTTAAAAATTTAAATACTAAATTTTAAAAACTTAATTATTAAATCTTTAAATTTTAAAATTTAAAAATTTAAATAATAAATTTTAAAAATTTAATTATTAAAACTTTAAATTTTAAAATTTAAAAACTTAAATACTAAATTTTAAAAATTTAATTATTAAAATTTTAAATTTTAAAGTTTAAAAATTTAAATTTAGAAGTTTAAATTTAAAAATTTAAATTTTAAAATTTAAAAATTTAAATTTTGAAATTTAAAAATTTAAATACTAAATTTTAAAAATTTAATTATTAAATCTTTAAATTTTAAAATTTAAAAATTTAAATAATAAATTTTAAAAATTTAATTATTAAAACTTTAAATTTTAAAATTTAAAAATTTTAATACTAAATTTTAAAAATTTAATTATTAAAATTTAAATTTTAAAATTTAAAAATTTAAATACAAAATTTTAAAAATTTAATTATTAAAACTTTAAATTTTAAAATTTAAAAATTTAAATACTAAATTTTAAAAATTTAATTATTAAAATTTAAATTTTAAAATTTAAAAATTTAAAAATATAAATACTAAATTTTAAAAATTTAAACATTAAATCTTTAAATTTTAAAATTTATATACTAAATTTTAAAAATTTAATTATTAAAATTTTAAATTTTAAAATTTAAAAATTTAAATTTTAAAATTTAAAAATTTAAATACTAAATTTTAAAAATTTAATTATTAAAACTTTAAATTTTAAAATTTAAAAACTATATTTTAAAATTTTAATTATTAAAACTTTAAATTTTAAAATTTAAAAATTTTAATACTAAATTTTAAAAATTTAATTATTAAAATTTTAAATTTTAAAATTTAAAAATTTAAATTTTAAAATTTAAAAATTTAAATACTAAATTTTAAAAATTTAATTAGTAAAAATTTAAATTTTAAAATTTAAAAATTTAAATACAAATTTTAAAAATTTTATTATTAAAACTTTAAACTTTAAAATTTAAAAATTTAAATACTAAATTTTAAAAATTAAATTATTAAAACTTTAAATTTTAAAATTTAAAAATTTAAATACTAAATTTTAAAAATTTAATTATTAAAGCTTTAAATTTTAAAATTTAAAAATTTAAATTTTAAAATTTTAAAATTTAAAAATTTAAATTTTAAAATTTAAAAATTTAAATACTAAATTTTAAAAATTTAATTATTAAAACTTTAAATTTTAAAATTTAAAAATTTAAATACTAAATTTTAAAAATTTAATTATTAAATCTTTAAATTTTAAAATTTAAAAATTTAAATAATAAATTTTAAAAATTTAATTATTAAAACTTTAAATTTTAAAATTTAAAAACTTAAATACTAAATTTTAAAAATTTAATTATTAAAATTTTAAATTTTAAAGTTTAAAAATTTAAATTTAGAAGTTTAAATTTAAAAATTTAAATTTTAAAATTTAAAAATTTAAATTTTAAAATTTAAAAATTTAAATACTAAATTTTAAAAATTTAATTATTAAATCTTTAAATTTTAAAATTTAAAAATTTAAATAATAAATTTTAAAAATTTAATTATTAAAACTTTAAATTTTAAAATTTAAAAATTTTAATACTAAATTTTAAAAATTTAATTATTAAAATTTAAATTTTAAAATTTAAAAATTTAAATACTAAATTTTAAAACTTGAAATATTAAATCTTTAAATTTTAAAATTTAAAAATTTAAATACTAAATTTTATAAATTTAATTATTAAAACTTTAAATTTTAAAATTTAAAAATTTAAATATTAAATTTTAAAAATTTAATTATTAAAACTTTAAACTTTAATATTTAAAAATTTAAATAATAAATTTTAAAAATTTAAATATTAAAACTTTAAATTATAAAATTTAAAAACTTAAAAACTAAATTTTAAAAATTTAAATACTAAATTTTAAAAATTTAATTATTAAAATTTTAAATTTTAAAATTTAAAAATTTAAATTTTAAAATTTAAAAATTTAAATACTAAATTTTAAAAATTAAATTATTAAAACTTTAAATTTTAAAATTTAAAAATTTAAATACTAAATTTTAAAAATTTAATTATTAAAGCTTTAAATTTTAAAATTTAAAAATTTAAATTTTAAAATTTTAAAATTTAAAAATTTAAATTTTAAAATTTAAAAATTTAAATACTAAATTTTAAAAATTTAATTATTAAAACTTTAAATTTTAAAATTTAAAAATTTAAATTTTAAAATTTAAAAATTTAAATTTTAAAATTTAAAAATTTAAATACAAAATTTTAAAAATTTAAATACAAAATTTTAAAAATTTAAATACAAAATTTTAAAAATTTAATTATTAAAACTTTAAATTTTAAAATTTAAAAATTTAAATACTAAATTTTAAAAATTTAATTATTTGAACTTTAAATTTTAAAATTTAAAAATTTAAATACAAATTTTAAAAATTTAATTATTAAAATTTTAAATTTTAAAATATAAAAATTTAAATTTAAAAATTTAAATACTAAATTTTAAAAATTTAATTATTAAAACTTTAAATTTTAAAATTTAAAAATTTAAATTTTAAAATTTAAAAATTTAAATTTAAAAATTTAAATAAAAAATTTTAAAAATTTAATTATTAAAACTTTAAATTTTAAAATTTAAAAATTTAAATACTAAATTTTAAAAATTTAATTATTAAAATTTAAATTTTAAAATTTAAAAATTTAAAAATATAAATACTAAATTTTAAAAATTTAAACATTAAATCTTTAAATTTTAAAATTTAAATACTAAATTTTAAAAATTTAATTATTAAAATTTTAAATTTTAAAATTTAAAAATTTAAATTTTAAAATTTAAAAATTTAAAAATATAAATACTAAATTTTAAAAATTTAAACATTAAATCTTTAAATTTTAAAATTTATATACTAAATTTTAAAAATTTAATTATTAAAATTTTAAATTTTAAAATTTAAAAATTTAAATACTAAATTTTAAAAATTTAATTAGTAAAAATTTAAATTTTAAAATTTAAAAATTTAAATACAAATTTTAAAAATTTTATTATTAAAACTTTAAACTTTAAAATTTAAAAATTTAAATACTAAATTTTAAAAATTAAATTATTAAAACTTTAAATTTTAAAATTTAAAAATTTAAATACTAAATTTTAAAAATTTAATTATTAAAGCTTTAAATTTTAAAATTTAAAAATTTAAATTTTAAAATTTTAAAATTTAAAAATTTAAATTTTAAAATTTAAAAATTTAAATACTAAATTTAAAAAATTTAATTATTAAAACTTTAAATTTTAAAATTTAAAAATTTAAATTTTAAAATTTAAAAATTTAAATTTTAAAATTTAAAAATTTTAATACTAAATTTTAAAAATTTAATTATTAAAATTTAAATTTTAAAATTTAAAAATTTAAATACTAAATTTTAAAACTTGAAATATTAAATCTTTAAATTTTAAAATTTAAAAATTTAAATACTAAATTTTAAAAATTTAATTATTAAAACTTTAAATTTTAAAATTTAAAAATTTAAATATTAAATTTTAAAAATTTAATTATTAAAACTTTAAACTTTAATATTTAAAAATTTAAATAATAAATTTTAAAAATTTAAATATTAAAACTTTAAATTATAAAATTTAAAAACTTAAAAACTAAATTATAAAAATTTAAATACTAAATTTTAAAAATTTAATTATTAAAACTTTAAATTTTAAAATTTAAAAATTTTAATACTAAATTTTAAAAATTTAATTATTAAAATTTAAATTTTAAAATTTAAAAATTTAAATACTAAATTTTAAAAATTTAATTATTAAAACTTTAAATTTTAAAATTTAAAAATTTAAATAATAAATTTTAAAAATTTAATTATTTAAACTTTAAATTTTAAAATTTAAAAATTTAAATACAAATTTTAAAAATTTAATTATTAAAATTTTAAATTTTAAAATTTAAAAATTTAAATTTAAAAATTTAAATACTAAATTTTAAAAATTTAATTATTAAATCTTTAAATTTTAAAATTTAAAAATTTAAATAATAAATTTTAAAAATTTAATTATTAAAACTTTAAATTTTAAAATTTAAAAACTTAAATACTAAATTTATAAATTTAATTATTAAAATTTTAAATTTTAAAGTTTAAAAATTTAAATTTAGAAGTTTAAATTTAAAAATTTAAATTTTAAAATTTAAAAATTTAAATTTTAAAATTTAAAAATTTAAATACTAAATTTTAAAAATTTAATTATTAAATCTTTAAATTTTAAAATTTAAAAATTTAAATAATAAATTTTAAAAATTTAATTATTAAAACTTTAAATTTTAAAATTTAAAAATTTTAATACTAAGTTTTAAAAATTTAATTATTAAAATTTAAATTTTAAAATTTAAAAATTTAAATACTAAATTTTAAAACTTGAAATATTAAATCTTTAAATTTTAAAATTTAAAAATTTAAATACTAAATTTTATAAATTTAATTATTAAAACTTTAAATTTTAAAATTTAAAAATTTAAATATTAAATTTTAAAAATTTAATTATTAAAACTTTAAACTTTAATATTTAAAAATTTAAATAATAAATTTTAAAAATTTAAATATTAAAACTTTAAATTATAAAATTTAAAAACTTAAAAACTAAATTTTAAAAATTTAAATACTAAATTTTAAAAATTTATTTATTAAAATTTTAAATTTTAAAATTTAAAAATTTAAATTTTAAAATTTAAAAATTTAAATACTAAATTTTAAAAATTAAATTATTAAAACTTTAAATTTTAAAATTTAAAAATTTAAATACTAAATTTTAAAAATTTAATTATTAAAGCTTTAAATTTTAAAATTTAAAAATTTAAATTTTAAAATTTAAAAATTTAAATACTAAATTTTAAAAATTTAATTATTAAAACTTTAAATTTTAAAATTTAAAAATTTAAATTTTAAAATTTAAAAATTTAAATTTTAAAATTTAAAAATTTAAATACAAAATTTTAAAAATATAAATACAAAATTTTAAAAATTTAATTATTAAAACTTTAAATTTTAAAATTTAAAAATTTAAATACTAAATTTTAAAAATTTAATTATTTGAACTTTAAATTTTAAAATTTAAAAATTTAAATACAAATTTTAAAAATTTAATTATTAAAATTTTAAATTTTAAAATTTAAAAATTTAAATTTAAAAATTTAAATACTAAATTTTAAAAACTTAATTATTAAATCTTTAAATTTTAAAATTTAAAAATTTAAATAATAAATTTTAAAAATTTAATTATTAAAACTTTAAATTTTAAAATTTAAAAACTTAAATACTAAATTTTAAAAATTTAATTATTAAAATTTTAAATTTTAAAGTTTAAAAATTTAAATTTAGAAGTTTAAATTTAAAAATTTAAATTTTAAAATTTAAAAATTTAAATTTTGAAATTTAAAAATTTAAATACTAAATTTTAAAAATTTAATTATTAAATCTTTAAATTTTAAAATTTAAAAATTTAAATAATAAATTTTAAAAATTTAATTATTAAAACTTTAAATTTTAAAATTTAAAAATTTTAATACTAAATTTTAAAAATTTAATTATTAAAATTTAAATTTTAAAATTTAAAAATTTAAATACAAAATTTTAAAAATTTAATTATTAAAACTTTAAATTTTAAAATTTAAAAATTTAAATACTAAATTTTAAAAATTTAATTATTAAAATTTAAATTTTAAAATTTAAAAATTTAAAAATATAAATACTAAATTTTAAAAATTTAAACATTAAATCTTTAAATTTTAAAATTTATATACTAAATTTTAAAAATTTAATTATTAAAATTTTAAATTTTAAAATTTAAAAATTTAAATTTTAAAATTTAAAAATTTAAATACTAAATTTTAAAAATTTAATTATTAAAACTTTAAATTTTAAAATTTAAAAACTATATTTTAAAAATTTAATTATTAAAACTTTAAATTTTAAAATTTAAAAATTTTAATACTAAATTTTAAAAATTTAATTATTAAAATTTTAAATTTTAAAATTTAAAAATTTAAATTTTAAAATTTAAAAATTTAAATACTAAATTTTAAAAATTTAATTAGTAAAAATTTAAATTTTAAAATTTAAAAATTTAAATACAAATTTTAAAAATTTTATTATTAAAACTTTAAACTTTAAAATTTAAAAATTTAAATACTAAATTTTAAAAATTAAATTATTAAAATTTTAAATTTTAAAATTTAAAAATTTAAATACTAAATTTTAAAAATTTAATTATTAAAGCTTTAAATTTTAAAATTTAAAAATTTAAATTTTAAAATTTAAAAATTTAAATTTTAAAATTTTAAAATTTAAAAATTTAAATTTTAAAATTTAAAAATTTAAATACTAAATTTTAAAAATTTAATTATTAAAACTTTAAATTTTAAAATTTAAAAATTTAAATTTTAAAATTTAAAAATTTAAATTTTAAAATTTAAAAATTTAAATACTAAATTTTAAAAATTTAATTATTAAATCTTTAAATTTTAAAATTTAAAAATTTAAATAATAAATTTTAAAAATTTAATTATTAAAACTTTAAACTTTAATATTTAAAAATTTAAATAATAAATTTTAAAAATTTAAATATTAAAACTTTAAATTATAAAATTTAAAAACTTAAAAACTAAATTTTAAAAATTTAAATACTAAATTTTAAAAATTTAATTATTAAAATTTTAAATTTTAAAATTTAAAAATTTAAATTTTAAAATTTAAAAATTTAAATACTAAATTTTAAAAATTAAATTATTAAAACTTTAAATTTTAAAATTTAAAAATTTAAATACTAAATTTTAAAAATTTAATTATTAAAGCTTTAAATTTTAAAATTTAAAAATTTAAATTTTAAAATTTTAAAATTTAAAACTTTAAATTTTAAAATTTAAAAATTTAAATACTAAATTTTAAAAATTTAATTATTAAAACTTTAAATTTTAAAATTTAAAAATTTAAATTTTAAAATTTAAAAATTTAAATTTTAAAATTTAAAAATTTAAATACAAAATTTTAAAAATTTGAATACAAAATTTTAAAAATTTAATTATTAAAACTTTAAATTTTAAAATTTAAAAATTTAAATACAAAATTTTAAAAATTTGAATACAAAATTTTAAAAATTTAATTATTAAAACTTTAAATTTTAAAATTTAAAAATTTAAATAATAAATTTTAAAAATTTAATTATTTGAACTTTAAATTTTAAAAATTAAAAATTTAAATACAAATTTTAAAAATTTAATTATTAAAATTTTAAATTTTAAAATTTAAAAATTTAAATTTAAAAATTTAAATACTAAATTTTAAAAATTTAATTATTAAAACTTTAAATTTTAAAATTTAAAAATTTAAATTTTAAAATTTAAAAATTTAAATTTTAAAATTTAAAAATTTAAATACAAAATTTTAAAAATTTAATTATTAAAACTTTAAATTTTAAAATTTAAAAATTTAAATACTAAATTTTAAAAATTTAATTATTAAAATTTAAATTTTAAAATTTAAAAATTTAAAAATATAAATACTAAATTTTAAAAATTTAAACATTAAATTTTTAAATTTTAAAATTTATATACTAAATTTTAAAAATTTAATTATTAAAATTTTAAATTTTAAAATTTAAAAATTTAAATTTTAAAATTTAAAAATTTAAATACTAAATTTTAAAAATTTAATTATTAAAACTTTAAATTTTAAAATTTAAATACTATATTTTAAAAATTTAATTATTAAAACTTTAAATTTTAAAATTTAAAAATTTTAATACTAAATTTTAAAAATTTAATTATTAAAATTTTAAATTTTAAAATTTAAAAATTTAAATTTTAAAATTTAAAAATTTAAATAATAAATTTTAAAAATTTAATTAGTAAAAATTTAAATTTTAAAATTTAAAAATTTAAATACAAATTTTAAAAATTTTATTATTAAAATTTTAAACTTTAAAATTTAAAAATTTAAATACTAAATTTTAAAAATTTAATTATTAAAACTTTAAATTTTAAAATTTAAAAACTTAAATACTAAATTTTAAAAATTTAATTATTAAAATTTTAAATTTTAAAGTTTAAAAATTTAAATTTAGAAGTTTAAATTTAAAAATTTAAATTTTAAAATTTAAAAATTTAAATTTTAAAATTTAAAAATTTAAATACTAAATTTTAAAAATTTAATTATTAAAACTTTAAATTTTAAAATTTAAATACTAAATTTTAAAAATTTAATTATTAAAACTTTAAATTTTAAAATTTAAAAATTTTAATACTAAATTTTAAAAATTTAATTATTAAAATTTAAATTTTAAAATTTAAAAATTTTAATACTTTAATTTAATTATTAAAATTTTAAATTTTAAAATTTAAAAATTTAAATTTTAAAATTTAAAAATTTAAATACTAAATTTTAAAAATTTAATTATTAAAACTTTAAATTTTAAAATTTAAAAACTTAAATACTAAATTTTAAAAATTTAATTATTAAAATTTTAAATTTTAAAGTTTAAAAATTTAAATTTAGAAGTTTAAATTTAAAAATTTAAATTTTAAAATTTAAAAATTTAAATTTTAAAATTTAAAAATTTAAATATTAAATTTTAAAAATTTAATTATTAAATCTTTAAATTTTAAAATTTAAAAATTTAAATAATAAATTTTAAAAATTTAATTATTAAAACTTTAAATTTTAAAATTTAAAAATTTAAATAATAAATTTTAAAAATTTAATTATTTAAACTTTAAATTTTAAATTTTAAAAATTTAATTATTAAAATTTAAATTTTAAAATTTAAAAATTTAAATACTAAATTTTAAAAATTTAATTATTAAAACTTTAAATTTTAAAATTTAAAAATTTAAATAATAAATTTTAAAAATTTAATTATTTAAACTTTAAATTTTAAAATTTAAAAATTTAAATACAAATTTTAAAAATTTAATTATTAAAATTTTAAATTTTAAAATTTAAAAATTTAAATAATAAATTTTAAAAATTTAATTAGTAAAAATTTAAATTTTAAAATTTAAAAATTTAAATACAAATTTTAAAAATTTTATTATTAAAACTTTAAATTTTAAAATTTAAAAACTTAAATACAAAATTTTACAAATTTAATTATTAAAATTTTAAATTTTAAAGTTTAAAAATTTAAATTTAGAAGTTTAAATTTAAAAATTTAAATTTTAAAATTTAAAAATTTAAATTTTAAAATTTAAAAATTTAAATACTAAATTTTAAAAATTTAATTATTAAAACTTTAAATTTTAAAATTTAAATACTAAATTTTAAAAATTTAATTATTAAAACTTTAAATTTTAAAATTTAAAAATTTTAATACTAAATTTTAAAAATTTAATTATTAAAATTTAAATTTTAAAATTTAAAAATTTTAATACTTTAATTTAATTATTAAAATTTTAAATTTTAAAATTTAAAAATTTAAATTTTAAAATTTAAAAATTTAAATACTAAATTTTAAAAATTTAATTATTAAAACTTTAAATTTTAAAATTTAAAAACTTAAATACTAAATTTTAAAAATTTAATTATTAAAATTTTAAATTTTAAAGTTTAAAAATTTAAATTTAGAAGTTTAAATTTAAAAATTTAAATATTAAATTTTAAAAATTTAATTATTAAATCTTTAAATTTTAAAATTTAAAAATTTAAATAATAAATTTTAAAAATTTAATTATTAAAACTTTAAATTTTAAAATTTAAAAATTTAAATAATAAATTTTAAAAATTTAATTATTTAAACTTTAAATTTTAAAATTTAAAAATTTAAATACAAATTTTAAAAATTTAATTATTAAAATTTTAAATTTTAAAATTTAAAAATTTAAATTTAAAAATTTAAATACTAAATTTTAAAAATTTAATTATTAAATCTTTAAATTTTAAAATTTAAAAATTTAAATAATAAATTTTAAAAATTTAATTATTAAAACTTTAAATTTTAAAATTTAAAAATTTTAATACTTTAATTTAATTATTAAAATTTTAAATTTTAAAATTTAAAAATTTAAATTTTAAAATTTAAAAATTTAAATACTAAATTTTAAAAATTTAATTAGTAAAAATTTAAATTTTAAAATTTAAAAATTTAAATAATAAATTTTAAAAATTTAATTATTAAAACTTTAAATTTTAAAATTTAAAAATTTAAATAATAAATTTTAAAAATTTAATTATTTAAACTTTAAATTTTAAAATTTAAAAATTTAAATACAAATTTTAAAAATTTAATTATTAAAATTTTAAATTTTAAAATTTAAAAATTTAAATTTAAAAATTTAAATACTAAATTTTAAAAATTTAATTATTAAATCTTTAAATTTTAAAATTTAAAAATTTAAATAATAAATTTTAAAAATTTAATTATTAAAACTTTAAATTTTAAAATTTAAAAATTTTAATACTTTAATTTAATTATTAAAATTTTAAATTTTAAAATTTAAAAATTTAAATTTTAAAATTTAAAAATTTAAATACTAAATTTTAAAAATTTAATTATTAAAACTTTAAATTTTAAAATTTAAATACTAAATTTTAAAAATTTAATTATTAAAACTTTAAATTTTAAAATTTAAAAATTTTAATACTAAATTTTAAAAATTTAATTATTAAAATTTAAATTTTAAAATTTAAAAATTTAAATACTAAATTTTAAAAATTTAATTATTAAATCTTTAAATTTTAAAATTTAAAAATTTAAATAATAAATTTTAAAAATTTAATTATTAAAACTTTAAATTTTAAAATTTAAAAATTTAAATTTTAAAATTTAAAAATTTAAATTTTAAAATTTAAAAATTTAAATACAAAATTTTAAAAATTTAATTATTAAAACTTTAAATTTTAAAATTTAAAAATTTAAATACTAAATTTTAAAAACTTAATTATTAAAATTTAAATTTTAAAATTTAAAAATTTAAAAATTTAAATACTAAATTTTAAAAATTTAAACATTAAATCTTTAAATTTTAAAATTTATATACTAAATTTTAAAAATTTAATTATTAAAATTTTAAATTTTAAAAATTAAAAATTTAAATTTTAAAATTTAAAAATTTAAATACTAAATTTTAAAAATTTAATTAGTAAAAATTTAAATTTTAAAATTTAAAAACTTAAATACTAAATTTTAAAAATTTAATTATTAAAATTTTAAATTTTAAAGTTTAAAAATTTAAATTTAGAAATTTAAATTTAAAAATTTAAATTTTGAAATTTAAATTTAAAAATTTAAATTTTAAAATTTAAAAATTTAAATTTTAAAATTTAAAAATTTAAATAATAAATTTTAAAAATTTAATTATTAAAACTTTAAATTTTAAAATTTAAATACTAAATTTTAAAAATTTAATTATTAAAACTTTAAATTTTAAAATTTAAAAATTTTAATACTAAATTTTAAAAATTTAATTATTAAAATTTAAATTTTAAAATTTAAAAATTTAAATACTAAATTTTAAAAATTTAATTATTAAAACTTTAAATTTTAAAATTTAAAAATTTAAATAATAAATTTTAAAAATTTAATTATTTAAACTTTAAATTTTAAAATTTAAAAATTTAAATACAAATTTTAAAAATTTAATTATTAAAATTTTAAATTTTAAAATTTAAAAATTTAAATACTAAATTTTAAAAATTTAATTATTAAATCTTTAAATTTTAAAATTTAAAAATTTAAATAATAAATTTTAAAAATTTAATTATTAAAACTTTAAATTTTAAAATTTAAAAATTTTAATACTAAATTTTAAAAATTTAATTATTAAAATTCAAATTTTAAAATTTAAAAATTTAAATACTAGATTTTAAAAATTTAATTATTAAAACTTTAAATTTTAAAATTTAAAAATTTAGACACTAAATTTTAAAAATTTAATTATTAAAATTTTAAATTTTAAAATTTAAAAATTTAAATTTTAAAGTTTAAAAATTTAAATTTAAAAATTTAAATACTAAATTTTAAAAATTTAATTATTAAAACTTTAAATTTTAAAATTTAAAAATTTAAATACTAAATTTTAAAAATTTAATTATTAAAACTTTAAATTTTAAAATCTAAAAATTTAAATTTTAAAATTTAAAAATTTAAATATTAAAATTTAAAAATTTAAATACAAAATTTTAAAAATTTAATTATTAAAACTTTAAATTTTAAAATTTAAAAATTTAAATACTAAATTTTAAAAATTTAATTATTAAAATTTAAATTTTAAAATTTAAAAATTTAAAAATTTAAATACTAAATTTTAAAAATTTAAACATTAAATCTTTAAATTTTAAAATTTATATACTAAATTTTAAAAATTTAATTATTAAAATTTTAAATTTTAAAGTTTAAAAATTTAAATTTAGAAATATAAATTTAAAAATTTAAATTTTAAAATTTAAAAATTTAAATTTTAAAATTTAAAAATTTAATTACTAAATTTTAAAAATTTAATTATTAAAACTTTAAATTTTAAAATTTAAATACTAAATTTTAAAAATTTAATTATTAAAACTTTAAAGTTTAAAATTTAAAAATTTTAATACTAAATTTTAAAAATTTAATTATTAAAATTTAAATTTTAAAATTTAAAAATTTAAATACTAAATTTTAAAAATTTAATTATTAAAACTTTAAATTTTAAAATTTAAAAATTTAAATAATAAATTTTAAAAATTTAATTATTTAAACTTTAAATTTTAAAATTTAAAAATTTAAATACAAATTTTAAAAATTTAATTACTAAAATTTTAAATTTTAAAATTTAAAAATTTAAATTTAAAAATTTAAATACTAAATTTTAAAAATTTAATTATTAAATCTTTAAATTTTAAAATTTAAAAATTTAATTAATAAATTTTAAAAATTTAATTATTAAAACTTTAAATTTTAAAATTTAAAAATTTTAATACTAAATTTTAAAAATTTAATTATTAAAATTTAAATTTTAAAATTTAAAAATTTAAATACTAAATTTTAAAAATTTAATTATTAAAATTTTAAATTTTAAAATTTACAAATTTAAATTTTAAAATTTAAAAATTTAAATACTAAATTTTAAAAATTTAATTGTTAAAACTTCAAATTTTAAAATTTAAAAATTTAAATACTAAATTTTAAAAATTTAATTATTTAAACTTTAAATTTTAAAATTTAAAAATTTAAATACAAATTTTAAAAATTTAATTACTAAAATTTTAAATTTTAAAATTTAAAAATTTAAATTTAAAAATTTAAATACTAAATTTTAAAAATTTAATTATTAAAACTTTAAATTTTAAAATTTAAAAATTTAAATACTAAATTTTAAAAATTTAAACATTAAATCTTTAAATTTTAAAATTTATATACTAAATTTTAAAAATTTAATTATTAAAATTTTAAATTTTAAAATTTAAAAATTTAAATTTTAAAATTTAAAAATTTAAATACTAAATTTTAAAAATTTAATTATTAAAACTTTAAATTTTAAAATTTAAATACTAAATTTTAAAAATTTAATTATTAAAATTTTAAATTTTAAAATTTAAAAATTTTAATACTAAATTTTAAAAATTTAATTATTAAAATTTAAACTTTAAAATTTAAAAATTTAAATACTAAATTTTAAAAATTTAATTATTAAAACTTTAAATTTTAAAATTTAAAAATTTAAATAATAAATTTTAAAAATTTAATTATTTAAACTTTAAATTTTAAAATTTAAAAATTTAAATACAAATTTTAAAAATTTAATTATTAAAATTTTAAATTTTAAAATTTAAAAATTTAAATACTAAATATTAAAAATTTAATTATTAAAACTTTAAATTTGAAAATTTAAAAATTTAAATACTAAATTTTAAAAATTTAAATATTAAATCTTTGAGTTTTAAAATTTAAAAATTTAAATACTAAATTTTAAAAATTTAATTATTAAAATTTTAAATTTTAAAATTTACAAATTTAAATTTTAAAATTTAAAAATTTAAATACTAAATTTTAAAAATTTAATTGTTAAAACTTTAAATTTTAAAATTTAAAAATTTAAATACTAAATTTTAAAAATTTAATTATTAAAGCTTTAAATTTTAAAATTTAAAAATTTAAATTTTAATATTTAAAAATTTAAACACTAAATTTTAAAAATTTAATTATTAAAACTTTAAATTTTAAAATTTAAAAATTTAAATTTTAAAATTTAAAAATTTAAATTTTAAAATTTAAAAATTTAAATACAAAATTTTAAAAATTTAATTATTAAAACTTTAAATTTTAAAATTTAAAAATTTAAATACTAAAATTTAAAAACTTAATTATTAAAATTTAAATTTTAAAATTTAAAAATTTAAAAATTTAAATACTAAATTTTAAAAATTTAAACATTAAATCTTTAAATTTTAAAATTTATATACTTAATTTTAAAAATTTAATTATTAAAATTTTAAATTTTAAAAATTAAAAATTTAAATTTTAAAATTTAAAAATTTAAATACTAAATTTTAAAAATTTAATTAGTAAAAATTTAAATTTTAAAATTTAAAAACTTAAATACAAAATTTTAAAAATTTAATTATTAAAATTTTAAATTTTAAAGTTTAAAAATTTAAATTTAGATATTTAAATTTAAAAATTTAAATTTTGAAATTTAAATTTAAAAATTTAAATTTTAAAATTTAAAAATTTAAATTTTAAAATTTAAAAATTTAAATACTAAATTTTAAAAATTTAATTATTAAAACTTTAAATTTTAAAATTTAAATACTAAATTTTAAAAATTTAATTATTAAAACTTTAAATTTTAAAATTTAAAAATTTTAATACTAAATTTTAAAAATTTAATTATTAAAATTTAAATTTTAAAATTTAAAAATTTAAATACTAAATTTTAAAAATTTAATTATTAAAACTTTAAATTTTAAAATTTAAAAATTTAAATAATAAATTTTAAAAATTTAATTATTTAAACTTTAAATTTTAAAATTTAAAAATTTAAATACAAATTTTAAAAATTTAATTATTAAAATTTTAAATTTTAAAATTTAAAAATTTAAATTTAAAAATTTAAATACTAAATTTTAAAAATTTAATTATTAAATCTTTAAATTTTAAAATTTAAAAATTTAAATAATAAATTTTAAAAATTTAATTATTAAAACTTTAAATTTTAAAATTTAAAAATTTTAATACTAAATTTTAAAAATTTAATTATTAAAATTCAAATTTTAAAATTTAAAAATTTAAATACTAAATTTTAAAAATTTAATTATTAAAACTTTAAATTTTAAAATTTAAAAATTTAGACACTAAATTTTAAAAATTTAATTATTAAAATTTTAAATTTTAAAATTTAAAAATTTAAATTTTAAAGTTTAAAAATTTAAATTTAAAAATTTAAATACTAAATTTTAAAAATTTAATTATTAAAACTTTAAATTTTAAAATTTAAAAATTTAAATACTAAATTTTAAAAATTTAATTATTAAAGCTTTAAATTTTAAAATTTAAAAATTTAATTTTTAAAATTTAAAAATTTAAATACTAAATTTTAAAAATTTAATTATTAAAACTTTAAATTTTAAAATCTAAAAATTTAAATTTTAAAATTTAAAAATTTAAATTTTAAAATTTAAAAATTTAAATACAAAATTTTAAAAATTTAATTATTAAAACTTTAAATTTTAAAATTTAAAAATTTAAATACTAAATTTTAAAAATTTAATTATTAAAATTTAAATTTTAAAATTTAAAAATTTAAAAATTTAAATACTAAATTTTAAAAATTTAAACATTAAATCTTTAAATTTTAAAATTTATATACTAAATTATAAAAATTTAATTATTAAAATTTTAAATTTTAAAATTTAAAAATTTAAATTTTAAAATTTAAAAATTTAAATACTAAATTTTAAAAATTTAATTAGTAAAAATTTAAATTTTAAAATTTAAAAATTTAAATACAAATTTTAAAAATTTTATTATTAAAACTTTAAACTTTAAAATTTAAAAATTTAAATACTAAATTTTAAAAATTTAATTATTAAAACTTTAAATTTTAAAATTTAAAATCTTAAATACTAAATTTTAAAAATTTAATTATTAAAATTTTAAATTTTAAAGTTTAAAAATTTAAATTTAGAAGTTTAAATTTAAAAATTTAAATTTTAAAATTTAAAAATTTAAATTTAAAAATTTAAAAATTTAAATACTAAATTTTAAAAACTTAATTATTAAAATTTAAATTTTAAAATTTAAAAATTTAAAAATTTAAATACTAAATTTTAAAAATTTAATTAGTAAAAATTTAAATTTTAAAATTTAAAAACTTAAATACAAAATTTTAAAAATTTAATTATTAAAATTTTAAATTTTAAAGTTTAAAAATTTAAATTTAGAAATTTAAATTTAAAAATTTAAATTTTAAAATTTAAAAATTTAAATTTTAAAATTTAAAAATTTAAATACTAAATTTTAAAAATTTAATTATTAAAACTTTAAATTTTAAAACTTAAATACTAAATTTTAAAAATTTAATTATTAAAACTTTAAATTTTAAAATTTAAAAATTTTAATACTAAATTTTAAAAATTTAATTATTAAAATTTAAATTTTAAAATTTAAAAATTTAAATACTAAATTTTAAAAATTTAATTATTAAAACTTTAAATTTTAAAATTTAAAAATTTAAATAATAAATTTTAAAAATTTAATTATTTAAACTTTAAATTTTAAAATTTAAAAATTTAAATACAAATTTTAAAAATTTAATTATTAAAATTTTAAATTTTAAAATTTAAAAATTTAAATTTAAAAATTTAAATACTAAATTTTAAAAATTTAATTATTAAATCTTTAAATTTTAAAATTTAAAAATTTAAATAATAAATTTTAAAAATTTAATTATTAAAACTTTAAATTTTAAAATTTAAAAATTTTAATACTAAATTTTAAAAATTTAATTATTAAAATTCAAATTTTAAAATTTAAAAATTTAAATACTAAATTTTAAAAATTTAATTATTAAAACTTTAAATTTTAAAATTTAAAAATTTAGACACTAAATTTTAAAAATTTAATTATTAAAATTTTAAATTTTAAAATTTAAAAATTTAAATTTTAAAATTTAAAAATTTAAATTTTAAAATTTAAAAATTTAAATACAAAATTTTAAAAATTTAATTATTAAAACTTTAAATTTTAAAATTTAAAAATTTAAATACTAAAATTTAAAAACTTAATTATTAAAATTTAAATTTTAAAATTTAAAAATTTAAAAATTTAAATACTAAATTTTAAAAATTTAAACATTAAATCTTTAAATTTTAAAATTTATATACTAAATTTTAAAAATTTAATTATTAAAATTTTAAATTTTAAAAATTAAAAATTTAAATTTTAAAATTTAAAAATTTAAATACTAAATTTTAAAAATTTAATTAGTAAAAATTTAAATTTTTAAATTTAAAAACTTAAATACAAAATTTTAAAAATTTAATTATTAAAATTTTAAATTTTAAAGTTTAAAAATTTAAATTTAGATATTTAAATTTAAAAATTTAAATTTTGAAATTTAAATTTAAAAATTTAAATTTTAAAATTTAAAAATTTAAATTTTAAAATTTAAAAATTTAAATACTAAATTTTAAAAATTTAATTATTAAAACTTTAAATTTTAAAATTTAAATACTAAATTTTAAAAATTTAATTATTAAAACTTTAAATTTTAAAATTTAAAAATTTTAATACTAAATTTTAAAAATTTAATTATTAAAATTTAAATTTTAAAATTTAAAAATTTAAATACTAAATTTTAAAAATTTAATTATTAAAACTTTAAATTTTAAAATTTAAAAATTTAAATAATAAATTTTAAAAATTTAATTATTTAAACTTTAAATTTTAAAATTTAAAAATTTAAATACAAATTTTAAAAATTTAATTAATAAAATTTTAAATTTTAAAATTTAAAAATTTAAATTTAAAAATTTAAATACTAAATTTTAAAAATTTAATTATTAAATCTTTAAATTTTAAAATTTAAAAATTTAAATAATAAATTTTAAAAATTTAATTATTAAAACTTTAAATTTTAAAATTTAAAAATTTTAATACTAAATTTTAAAAATTTAATTATTAAAATTCAAATTTTAAAATTTAAAAATTTAAATACTAAATTTTAAAAATTTAATTATTAAAACTTTAAATTTTAAAATTTAAAAATTTAGACACTAAATTTTAAAAATTTAATTATTAAAATTTTAAATTTTAAAATTTAAAAATTTAAATTTTAAAGTTTAAAAATTTAAATTTAAAAATTTAAATACTAAATTTTAAAAATTTAATTATTAAAACTTTAAATTTTAAAATTTAAAAATTTAAATACTAAATTTTAAAAATTTAATTATTAAAGCTTTAAATTTTAAAATTTAAAAATTTAATTTTTAAAATTTAAAAATTTAAATACTAAATTTTAAAAATTTAATTATTAAAACTTTAAATTTTAAAATCTAAAAATTTAAATTTTAAAATTTAAAAATTTAAATTTTAAAATTTAAAAATTTAAATACAAAATTTTAAAAATTTAATTATTAAAACTTTAAATTTTAAAATTTAAAAATTTAAATACTAAATTTTAAAAATTTAATTATTAAAATTTAAATTTTAAAATTTAAAAATTTAAAAATTTAAATACTAAATTTTAAAAATTTAATTATTAAAACTTTAAATTTTAAAATTTAAATACTAAATTTTAAAAATTTAATTATTAAAACTTTAAATTTTAAAATTTAAAAATTTTAATACTAAATTTTAAAAATTTAATTATTAAAATTTAAATTTTAAAATTTAAAAATTTAAATACTAAATTTTAAAAATTTAATTATTAAATCTTTAAATTTTAAAATTTATATACTAAATTATAAAAATTTAATTATTAAAATTTTAAATTTTAAAATTTAAAAATTTAAATTTTAAAATTTAAAAATTTAAATACTTAATTTTAAAAATTTAATTAGTAAAAATTTAAATTTTAAAATTTAAAAATTTAAATACAAATTTTAAAAATTTTATTATTAAAACTTTAAACTTTAAAATTTAAAAATTTAAATACTAAATTTTAAAAATTTAATTATTAAAACTTTAAATTTTAAAATTTAAAATCTTAAATACTAAATTTTAAAAATTTAATTATTAAAATTTTAAATTTTAAAGTTTAAAAATTTAAATTTAGAAGTTTAAATTTAAAAATTTAAATTTTAAAATTTAAAAATTTAAATTTAAAAATTTAAAAATTTAAATACTAAATTTTAAAAACTTAATTATTAAAATTTAAATTTTAAAATTTAAAAATTTAAAAATTTAAATACTAAATTTTAAAAATTTAATTAGTAAAAATTTAAATTTTAAAATTTAAAAACTTAAATACAAAATTTTAAAAATTTAATTATTAAAATTTTAAATTTTAAAGTTTAAAAATTTAAATTTAGAAATTTAAATTTAAAAATTTAAATTTTGAAATTTAAATTTAAAAATTTAAATTTTAAAATTTAAAAATTTAAATTTTAAAATTTAAAAATTTAAATACTAAATTTTAAAAATTTAATTATTAAAACTTTAAATTTTAAAATTTAAATACTAAATTTTAAAAATTTAATTATTAAAACTTTAAATTTTAAAATTTAAAAATTTTAATACTAAATTTTAAAAATTTAATTATTAAAATTTAAATTTTAAAATTTAAAAATTTAAATACTAAATTTTAAAAATTTAATTATTAAAACTTTAAATTTTAAAATTTAAAAATTTAAATAATAAATTTTAAAAATTTAATTATTTAAACTTTAAATTTTAAAATTTAAAAATTTAAATACAAATTTTAAAAATTTAATTATTAAAATTTTAAATTTTAAAATTTAAAAATTTAAATTTAAAAATTTAAATACTAAATTTTAAAAATTTAATTATTAAATCTTTAAATTTTAAAATTTAAAAATTTAAATAATAAATTTTAAAAATTTAATTATTAAAACTTTAAATTTTAAAATTTAAAAATTTTAATACTAAATTTTAAAAATTTAATTATTAAAATTCAAATTTTAAAATTTAAAAATTTAAATACTAAATTTTAAAAATTTAATTATTAAAACTTTAAATTTTAAAATTTAAAAATTTAGACACTAAATTTTAAAAATTTAATTATTAAAATTTTAAATTTTAAAATTTAAAAATTTAAATTTTAAAATTTAAAAATTTAAATTTTAAAATTTAAAAATTTAAATACAAAATTTTAAAAATTTAATTATTAAAACTTTAAATTTTAAAATTTAAAAATTTAAATACTAAAATTTAAAAACTTAATTATTAAAATTTAAATTTTAAAATTTAAAAATTTAAATACTAAATTTTAAAAATTTAAACATTAAATCTTTAAATTTTAAAATTTATATACTAAATTTTAAAAATTTAATTATTAAAATTTTAAATTTTAAAAATTAAAAATTTAAATTTTAAAATTTAAAAATTTAAATACTAAATTTTAAAAATTTAATTAGTAAAAATTTAAATTTTAAAATTTAAAAACTTAAATACAAAATTTTAAAAATTTAATTATTAAAATTTTAAATTTTAAAGTTTAAAAATTTAAATTTAGATATTTAAATTTAAAAATTTAAATTTTGAAATTTAAATTTAAAAATTTAAATTTTAAAATTTAAAAATTTAAATTTTAAAATTTAAAAATTTAAATACTAAATTTTAAAAATTTAATTATTAAAACTTTAAATTTTAAAATTTAAATACTAAATTTTAAAAATTTAATTATTAAAACTTTAAATTTTAAAATTTAAAAATTTTAATACTAAATTTTAAAAATTTAATTATTAAAATTTAAATTTTAAAATTTAAAAATTTAAATACTAAATTTTAAAAATTTAATTATTAAAACTTTAAATTTTAAAATTTAAAAATTTAAATAATAAATTTTAAAAATTTAATTATTTAAACTTTAAATTTAAATACAAATTTTAAAAATTTAATTATTAAAATTTTAAATTTTAAAATTTAAAAATTTAAATTTAAAAATTTAAATACTAAATTTTAAAAATTTAATTATTAAATCTTTAAATTTTAAAATTTAAAAATTTAAATAATAAATTTTAAAAATTTAATTATTAAAACTTTAAATTTTAAAATTTAAAAATTTTAATACTAAATTTTAAAAATATAATTATTAAAATTCAAATTTTAAAATTTAAAAATTTAAATACTAAATTTTAAAAATTTAATTATTAAAACTTTAAATTTTAAAATCTAAAAATTTAAATTTTAAAATTTAAAAATTTAAATTTTAAAATTTAAAAATTTAAATACAAAATTTTAAAAATTTAATTATTAAAACTTTAAATTTTAAAATTTAAAAATTTAAATACTAAATTTTAAAAATTTAATTATTAAAATTTAAATTTTAAAATTTAAAAATTTAAAAATTTAAATACTAAATTTTAAAAATTTAAACATTAAATCTTTAAATTTTAAAATTTATATACTAAATTATAAAAATTTAATTATTAAAATTTTAAATTTTAAAATTTAAAAATTTAAATTTTAAAATTTAAAAATTTAAATACTAAATTTTAAAAATTTAATTAGTAAAAATTTAAATTTTAAAATTTAAAAATTTAAATACAAATTTTAAAAATTTTATTATTAAAACTTTAAACTTTAAAATTTAAAAATTTAAATACTAAATTTTAAAAATTTAATTATTAAAACTTTAAATTTTAAAATTTAAAATCTTAAATACTAAATTTTAAAAATTTAATTATTAAAATTTTAAATTTTAAAGTTTAAAAATTTAAATTTAGAAGTTTAAATTTAAAAATTTAAATTTTAAAATTTAAAAATTTAAATTTAAAAATTTAAAAATTTAAATACTAAATTTTAAAAACTTAATTATTAAAATTTAAATTTTAAAATTTAAAAATTTAAAAATTTAAATACTAAATTTTAAAAATTTAATTAGTAAAAATTTAAATTTTAAAATTTAAAAACTTAAATACAAAATTTTAAAAATTTAATTATTAAAATTTTAAATTTTAAAGTTTAAAAATTTAAATTTAGAAATTTAAATTTAAAAATTTAAATTTTGAAATTTAAATTTAAAAATTTAAATTTTAAAATTTAAAAATTTAAATTTTAAAATTTAAAAATTTAAATACTAAATTTTAAAAATTTAATTATTAAAACTTTAAATTTTAAAATTTAAATACTAAATTTTAAAAATTTAATTATTAAAACTTTAAATTTTAAAATTTAAAAATTTTAATACTAAATTTTAAAAATTTAATTATTAAAATTTAAATTTTAAAATTTAAAAATTTAAATACTAAATTTTAAAAATTTAATTATTAAAACTTTAAATTTTAAAATTTAAAAATTTAAATAATAAATTTTAAAAATTTAATTATTTAAACTTTAAATTTTAAAATTTAAAAATTTAAATACAAATTTTAAAAATTTAATTATAAAAATTTTAAATTTTAAAATTTAAAAATTTAAATTTAAAAATTTAAATACTAAATTTTAAAAATTTAATTATTAAATCTTTAAATTTTAAAATTTAAAAATTTAAATAATAAATTTTAAAAATTTAATTATTAAAACTTTAAATTTTAAAATTTAAAAATTTTAATACTAAATTTTAAAAATTTAATTATTAAAATTCAAATTTTAAAATTTAAAAATTTAAATACTAAATTTTAAAAATTTAATTATTAAAACTTTAAATTTTAAAATTTAAAAATTTAGACACTAAATTTTAAAAATTTAATTATTAAAATTTTAAATTTTAAAATTTAAAAATTTAAATTTTAAAGTTTAAAAATTTAAATTTAAAAATTTAAATACTAAATTTTAAAAATTTAATTATTAAAACTTTAAATTTTAAAATTTAAAAATTTAAATACTAAATTTTAAAAATTTAATTATTAAAGCTTTAAATTTTAAAATTTAAAAATTTAATTTTTAAAATTTAAAAATTTAAATACTAAATTTTAAAAATTTAATTATTAAAACTTTAAATTTTAAAATCTAAAAATTTAAATTTTAAAATTTAAAAATTTAAATTTTAAAATTTAAAAATTTAAATACAAAATTTTAAAAATTTAATTATTAAAACTTTAAATTTTAAAATTTAAAAATTTAAATACTAAATTTTAAAAATTTAATTATTAAAATTTAAATTTTAAAATTTAAAAATTTAAAAATTTAAATACTAAATTTTAAAAATTTAAACATTAAATCTTTAAATTTTAAAATTTATATACTAAATTTTAAAAATTTAATTATTAAAATTTTAAATTTTAAAATTTAAAAATTTAAATTTTAAAATTTAAAAATTTAAATACTAAATTTTAAAAATTTAATTAGTAAAAATTTAAATTTTAAAATTTAAAAATTTAAATACAAATTTTAAAAATTTTATTATTAAAACTTTAAACTTTAAAATTTAAAAATTTAAATACTAAATTTTAAAAATTTAATTATTAAAACTTTAAATTTTAAAATTTAAATACTAAATTTTAAAAATTTAATTATTAAAACTTTAAATTTTAAAATTTAAAAATTTTAATACTAAATTTTAAAAATTTAATTATTAAAATTTAAATTTTAAAATTTAAAAATTTAAATACTAAATTTTAAAAATTTAATTATTAAAACTTTAAATTTTAAAATTTAAAAATTTAAATAATAAATTTTAAAAATTTAATTATTTAAACTTTAAATTTTAAAATTTAAAAATTTAAATACAAATTTTAAAAATTTAATTATTAAAATTTTAAATTTTAAAATTTAAAAATTTAAATTTAAAAATTTAAATACTAAATTTTAAAAATTTAATTATTAAATCTTTAAATTTTAAAATTTAAAAATTTAAATAATAAATTTTAAAAATTTAATTATTAAAACTTTAAATTTTAAAATTTAAAAATTTTAATACTAAATTTTAAAAATTTAATTATTAAAATTCAAATTTTAAAATTTAAAAATTTAAATACTAAATTTTAAAAATTTAATTATTAAAACTTTAAATTTTAAAATTTAAAAATTTAGACACTAAATTTTAAAAATTTAATTATTAAAATTTTAAATTTTAAAATTTAAAAATTTAAATTTTAAAGTTTAAAAATTTAAATTTAAAAATTTAAATACTAAATTTTAAAAATTTAATTATTAAAACTTTAAATTTTAAAATTTAAAAATTTAAATACTAAATTTTAAAAATTTAATTATTAAAGCTTTAAATTTTAAAATTTAAAAATTTAATTTTTAAAATTTAAAAATTTAAATACTAAATTTTAAAAATTTAATTATTAAAACTTTAAATTTTAAAATCTAAAAATTTAAATTTTAAAATTTAAAAATTTAAATACTAAATTTTAAAAATTTAATTATTAAAACTTTAAATTTTAAAATTTAAAAATTTAAATAATAAATTTTAAAAATTTAATTATTTAAACTTTAAATTTTAAAATTTAAAAATTTAAATACAAATTTTAAAAATTTAATTATTAAAATTTTAAATTTTAAAATTTAAAAATTTAAATTTAAAAATTTAAATACTAAATTTTAAAAATTTAATTATTAAATCTTTAAATTTTAAAATTTAAAAATTTAAATAATAAATTTTAAAAATTTAATTATTAAAACTTTAAATTTTAAAATTTAAAAATTTTAATACTAAATTTTAAAAATTTAATTATTAAAATTCAAATTTTAAAATTTAAAAATTTAAATACTAAATTTTAAAAATTTAATTATTAAAACTTTAAATTTTAAAATTTAAAAATTTAGACACTAAATTTTAAAAATTTAATTATTAATATTTTAAATTTTAAAATTTAAAAATTTAAATTTTAAAGTTTAAAAATTTAAATTTAAAAATTTAAATACTAAATTTTAAAAATTTAATTATTAAAACTTTAAATTTTAAAATTTAAAAATTTAAATACTAAATTTTAAAAATTTAATTATTAAAGCTTTAAATTTTAAAATTTAAAAATTTAATTTTTAAAATTTAAAAATTTAAATACTAAATTTTAAAAATTTAATTATTAAAACTTTAAATTTTAAAATCTAAAAATTTAAATTTTAAAATTTAAAAATTTAAATTTTAAAATTTAAAAATTTAAATACAAAATTTTAAAAATTTAATTATTAAAACTTTAAATTTTAAAATTTAAAAATTTAAATACTAAATTTTAAAAATTTAATTATTAAAATTTAAATTTTAAAATTTAAAAATTTAAAAATTTAAATACTAAATTTTAAAAATTTAAACATTAAATCTTTAAATTTTAAAATTTATATACTAAATTTTAAAAATTTAATTATTAAAATTTTAAATTTTAAAATTTAAAAATTTAAATTTTAAAATTTAAAAATTTAAATACTAAATTTTAAAAATTTAATTAGTAAAAATTTAAATTTTAAAATTTAAAAATTTAAATACAAATTTTAAAAATTTTATTATTAAAACTTTAAACTTTAAAATTTAAAAATTTAAATACTAAATTTTAAAAATTTAATTATTAAAACTTTAAATTTTAAAATTTAAATACTAAATTTTAAAAATTTAATTATTAAAACTTTAAATTTTAAAATTTAAAAATTTTAATACTAAATTTTAAAAATTTAATTATTAAAATTTAAATTTTAAAATTTAAAAATTTAAATACTAAATTTTAAAAATTTAATTATTAAAACTTTAAATTTTAAAATTTAAAAATTTAAATAATAAATTTTAAAACTTGAAATATTAAATCTTTAAATTTTAAAATTTAAAAATTTAAATACTAAATTTTATAAATTTAATTATTAAAACTTTAAATTTTAAAATTTAAAAATTTAAATATTAAATTTTAAAAATTTAATTATTAAAATTTTAAACTTTAATGTTTAAAAATTTAAATAATAAATTTTAAAAATTTAAATATTAAAACTTTAAATTATAAAATTTAAAAACTTAAAAACTAAATTTTAAAAATTTAAATACTAAATTTTAAAAATTTAATTATTAAAATTTTAAATTTTAAAATTTAAAAATTTAAATTTTAAAATTTAAAAATTTAAATACTAAATTTTAAAAATTTAATTATTAAAACTTTAAATTTTAAAATTTAAAAATTTAAATACTAAATTTTAAAAATTTAATTATTAAAGCTTTATATTTTAAAATTTAAAAATTTAAATTTTAAAATTTTAAAATTTAAAAATTTAAATTTTAAAATTTAAAAATTTAAAAATATAAATACTAAATTTGAAAAATTTAAACATTAAATCATTAAATTTTAAAATTTATATACTAAATTTTAAAAATTTAATTATTAAAATTTTAAATTTTAAAATTTAAAAATTTAAATTTTAAAGTTTAAAAATTTAAATTTAAAAATTTAAATACTAAATTTTAAAAATTTAATTATTAAAACTTTAAATTTTAAAATTTAAAAATTTAAATACTAAATTTTAAAAATTTAATTATTAAAGCTTTAAATTTTAAAATTTAAAAATTTAATTTTTAAAATTTAAAAATTTAAATACTAAATTTTAAAAATTTAATTATTAAAACTTTAAATTTTAAAATCTAAAAATTTAAATTTTAAAATTTAAAAATTTAAATTTTAAAATTTAAAAATTTAAATACAAAATTTTAAAAATTTAATTATTAAAACTTTAAATTTTAAAATTTAAAAATTTAAATACTAAATTTTAAAAATTTAATTATTAAAATTTAAATTTTAAAATTTAAAAATTTAAATACTAAATTTTAAAAATTTAAACATTAAATCTTTAAATTTTAAAATTTATATACTAAATTTTAAAAATTTAATTATTAAAATTTTAAATTTTAAAGTTTAAAAATTTGAATTTAGAAATATAAATTTAAAAATTTAAATTTTAAAATTTAAAAATTTAAATTTTAAAATTTAAAAATTTAATTACTAAATTTTAAAAATTTAATTATTAAAACTTTAAATTTTAAAATTTAAATACTAAATTTTAAAAATTTAATTATTAAAACTTTAAATTTTAAAATTTAAAAATTTTAATACTAAATTTTAAAAATTTAATTATTAAAATTTAAATTTTAAAATTTAAAAATTTAAATACTAAATTTTAAAAATTTAATTATTAAAACTTTAAATTTTAAAATTTAAAAATTTAAATAATAAATTTTAAAAATTTAATTATTTAAACTTTAAATTTTAAAATTTAAAAATTTAAATACAAATTTTAAAAATTTAATTACTAAAATTTTAAATTTTAAAATTTAAAAATTTAAATTTAAAAATTTAAATACTAAATTTTAAAAATTTAATTATTAAATCTTTAAATTTTAAAATTTAAAAATTTAATTAATAAATTTTAAAAATTTAATTATTAAGACTTTAAATTTTAAAATTTAAAAATTTTAATACTAAATTTTAAAAATTTAATTATTAAAATTTAAATTTTAAAATTTAAAAATTTAAATACTAAATTTTAAAACTTGAAATATTAAATCTTTAAATTTTAAAATTTAAAAATTTAAATACTAAATTTTAAAAATTTAATTATTAAAACTTTAAATTTTAAAATTTAAAAATTTAAATACTAAATTTTAAAAATTTAAACATTAAATCTTTAAATTTTAAAATTTATATACTAAATTTTAAAAATTTAATTATTAAAATTTTAAATTTTAAAATTTAAAAATTTAAATTTTAAAATTTAAAAATTTAAATACTAAATTTTAAAAATTTAATTATTAAAACTTTAAATTTTAAAATTTAAATACTAAATTTTAAAAATTTAATTATTAAAATTTTAAATTTTAAAATTTAAAAATTTTAATACTAAATTTTAAAAATTTAATTATTAAAATTTAAACTTTAAAATTTAAAAATTTAAATACTAAATTTTAAAAATTTAATTATTAAAACTTTAAATTTTAAAATTTAAAAATTTAAATACTAAATTTTAAAAATTTAATTATTAAAACTTTAAATTTTAAAATTTAAAAATTTAAATACTAAATTTTAAAAATTTAAACATTAAATCTTTAAATTTTAAAATTTATATACTAAATTTTAAAAATTTAATTATTAAAATTTTAAATCTTAAAATTTAAAAATTTAAATTTTAAAATTTAAAAATTTAAATACTAAATTTTAAAAATTTAATTATTAAAACTTTAAATTTTAAAATTTAAATACTAAATTTTAAAAATTTAATTATTAAAATTTTAAATTTTAAAATTTAAAAATTTTAATACTAAATTTTAAAAATTTAATTATTAAAATTTAAACTTTAAAATTTAAAAATTTAAATACTAAATTTTAAAAATTTAATTATTAAAACTTTAAATTTTAAAATTTAAAAATTTAAATAATAAATTTTAAAAATTTAATTATTTAAACTTTAAATTTTAAAATTTAAAAATTTAAATACAAATTTTAAAAATTTAATTATTAAAATTTTAAATTTTAAAATTTAAAAATTTAAATACTAAATATTAAAAATTTAATTATTAAAACTTTAAATTTGAAAATTTAAAAATTTAAATACTAAATTTTAAAAATTTAAATATTAAATCTTTGAGTTTTAAAATTTAAAAATTTAAATACTAAATTTTAAAAATTTAATTATTAAAATTTTAAATTTTAAAATTTACAAATTTAAATTTTAAAATTTAAAAATTTAAATACTAAATTTTAAAAATTTAATTGTTAAAACTTTAAATTTTAAAATTTAAAAATTTAAATACTAAATTTTAAAAATTTAATTATTAAAGCTTTAAATTTTAAAATTTAAAAATTTAAATTTTAAAATTTAAAAATTTAAACACTAAATTTTAAAAATTTAATTATTAAAACTTTAAATTTTAAAATTTAAAAATTTAAATTTTAAAATTTAAAAATTTAAATTTTAAAATTTAAAAATTTAAATACAAAATTTTAAAAATTTAATTATTAAAACTTTAAATTTTAAAATTTAAAAATTTAAATACTAAATTTTAAAAACTTAATTATTAAAATTTAAATTTTAAAATTTAAAAATTTAAAAATTTAAATACTAAATTTTAAAAATTTAAACATTAAATCTTTAAATTTTAAAATTTATATACTAAATTTTAAAAATTTAATTATTAAAATTTTAAATTTTAAAATTTAAAAATTTAAATTTTAAAATTTAAAAATTTAAATACTAAATTTTAAAAATTTAATTAGTAAAAATTTAAATTTTAAAATTTAAAAATTTAAATACAAATTTTAAAAATTTTATTATTAAAACTTTAAACTTTAAAATTTAAAAATTTAAATACTAAATTTTAAAAATTTAATTATTAAAACTTTAAATTTTAAAATTTAAAATCTTAAATACTAAATTTTAAAAATTTAATTATTAAAATTTTAAATTTTAAAGTTTAAAAATTTAAATTTAGAAGTTTAAATTTAAAAATTTAAATTTTAAAATTTAAAAATTTAAATTTTAAAATTTAAAAATTTAAATACTAAATTTTAAAAATTTAATTATTAAAACTTTAAATTTTAAAATTTAAATACTAAATTTTAAAAATTTAATTATTAAAACTTTAAATTTTAAAATTTAAAAATTTTAATACTAAATTTTAAAAATTTAATTATTAAAATTTAAATTTTAAAATTTAAAAATTTAAATACTAAATTTTAAAAATTTAATTATTAAAACTTTAAATTTTAAAATTTAAAAATTTAAATAATAAATTTTAAAACTTGAAATATTAAATCTTTAAATTTTAAAATTTAAAAATTTAAATACTAAATTTTATAAATTTAATTATTAAAACTTTAAATTTTAAAATTTAAAAATTTAAATATTAAATTTTAAAAATTTAATTATTAAAATTTTAAACTTTAATATATAAAAATTTAAATAATAAATTTTAAAAATTTAAATATTAAAACTTTAAATTATAAAATTTAAAAACTTAAAAACTAAATTTTAAAAATTTAAATACTAAATTTTAAAAATTTAATTATTAAAATTTTAAATTTTAAAATTTAAAAATTTAAATTTTAAAATTTAAAAATTTAAATACTAAATTTTAAAAATTTAATTATTAAAACTTTAAATTTTAAAATTTAAAAATTTAAATACTAAATTTTAAAAATTTAATTATTAAAGCTTTAAATTGTAAAATTTAAAAATTTAAATTTTAAAATTTTAAAATTTAAAAATTTAAATTTTAAAATTTAAAAATTTAAAAATATAAATACTAAATTTTAAAAATTTAAACATTAAATCATTAAATTTTAAAATTTATATACTAAATTTTAAAAATTTAATTATTAAAATTTTAAATTTTAAAATTTAAAAATTTAAATTTTAAAGTTTAAAAATTTAAATTTAAAAATTTAAATACTAAATTTTAAAAATTTAATTATTAAAACTTTAAATTTTAAAATTTAAAAATTTAAATACTAAATTTTAAAAATTTAATTATTAAAGCTTAAAATTTTAAAATTTAAAAATTTAATTTTTAAAATTTAAAAATTTAAATACTAAATTTTAAAAATTTAATTATTAAAACTTTAAATTTTAAAATCCAAAAATTTAAATTTTAAAATTTAAAAATTTAAATTTTAAAATTTAAAAATTTAAATACAAAATTTTAAAAATTTAATTATTAAAACTTTAAATTTTAAAATTTAAAAATTTAAATACTAAATTTTAAAAATTTAATTATTAAAATTTAAATTTTAAAATTTAAAAATTTAAATACTAAATTTTAAAAATTTAAACATTAAATCTTTAAATTTTAAAATTTATATACTAAATTTTAAAAATTTAATTATTAAAATTTTAAATTTTAAAGTTTAAAAATTTGAATTTAGAAATATAAATTTAAAAATTTAAATTTTAAAATTTAAAAATTTAAATTTTAAAATTTAAAAATTTAATTACTAAATTTTAAAAATTTAATTATTAAAACTTTAAATTTTAAAATTTAAATACTAAATTTTAAAAATTTAATTATTAAAACTTTAAATTTTAAAATTTAAAAATTTTAATACTAAATTTTAAAAATTTAATTATTAAAATTTAAATTTTAAAATTTAAAAATTTAAATACTAAATTTTAAAAATTTAATTATTAAAACTTTAAATTTTAAAATTTAAAAATTTAAATAATAAATTTTAAAAATTTAATTATTTAAACTTTAAATTTTAAAATTTAAAAATTTAAATACAAATTTTAAAAATTTAATTACTAAAATTTTAAATTTTAAAATTTAAAAATTTAAATTTTAAAATTTAAAAATTTAAATACTAAATTTTAAAAATTTAATTATTAAAACTTTAAATTTTAAAATTTAAATACTAAATTTTAAAAATTTAATTATTAAAACTTTAAATTTTAAAATTTAAAAATTTTAATACTAAATTTTAAAAATTTAATTATTAAAATTTAAATTTTAAAATTTAAAAATTTAAATACTAAATTTTAAAAATTTAATTATTAAAACTTTAAATTTTAAAATTTAAAAATTTAAATAATAAATTTTAAAACTTGAAATATTAAATCTTTAAATTTTAAAATTTAAAAATTTAAATACTAAATTTTATAAATTTAATTATTAAAACTTTAAATTTTAAAATTTAAAAATTTAAATATTAAATTTTAAAAATTTAATTATTAAAATTTTAAACTTTAATATATAAAAATTTAAATAATAAATTTTAAAAATTTAAATATTAAAACTTTAAATTATAAAATTTAAAAACTTAAAAACTAAATTTTAAAAATTTAAATACTAAATTTTAAAAATTTAATTATTAAAATTTTAAATTTTAAAATTTAAAAATTTAAATTTTAAAATTTAAAAATTTAAATACTAAATTTTAAAAATTTAATTATTAAAACTTTAAATTTTAAAATTTAAAAATTTAAATACTAAATTTTAAAAATTTAATTATTAAAGCTTTAAATTTTAAAATTTAAAAATTTAAATTTTAAAATTTTAAAATTTAAAAATTTAAATTTTAAAATTTAAAAATTTAAAAATATAAATACTAAATTTTAAAAATTTAAACATTAAATCATTAAATTTTAAAATTTATATACTAAATTTTAAAAATTTAATTATTAAAATTTTAAATTTTAAAATTTAAAAATTTAAATTTTAAAGTTTAAAAATTTAAATTTAAAAATTTAAATACTAAATTTTAAAAATTTAATTATTAAAACTTTAAATTTTAAAATTTAAAAATTTAAATACTAAATTTTAAAAATTTAATTATTAAAGCTTAAAATTTTAAAATTTAAAAATTTAATTTTTAAAATTTAAAAATTTAAATACTAAATTTTAAAAATTTAATTATTAAAACTTTAAATTTTAAAATCCAAAAATTTAAATTTTAAAATTTAAAAATTTAAATTTTAAAATTTAAAAATTTAAATACAAAATTTTAAAAATTTAATTATTAAAACTTTAAATTTTAAAATTTAAAAATTTAAATACTAAATTTTAAAAATTTAATTATTAAAATTTAAATTTTAAAATTTAAAAATTTAAATACTAAATTTTAAAAATTTAAACATTAAATCTTTAAATTTTAAAATTTATATACTAAATTTTAAAAATTTAATTATTAAAATTTTAAATTTTAAAGTTTAAAAATTTGAATTTAGAAATATAAATTTAAAAATTTAAATTTTAAAATTTAAAAATTTAAATTTTAAAATTTAAAAATTTAATTACTAAATTTTAAAAATTTAATTATTAAAACTTTAAATTTTAAAATTTAAATACTAAATTTTAAAAATTTAATTATTAAAACTTTAAATTTTAAAATTTAAAAATTTTAATACTAAATTTTAAAAATTTAATTATTAAAATTTAAATTTTAAAATTTAAAAATTTAAATACTAAATTTTAAAAATTTAATTATTAAAACTTTAAATTTTAAAATTTAAAAATTTAAATAATAAATTTTAAAAATTTAATTATTTAAACTTTAAATTTTAAAATTTAAAAATTTAAATACAAATTTTAAAAATTTAATTACTAAAATTTTAAATTTTAAAATTTAAAAATTTAAATTTAAAAATTTAAATACTAAATTTTAAAAATTTAATTATTAAATCTTTAAATTTTAAAATTTAAAAATTTAATTAATAAATTTTAAAAATTTAATTATTAAGACTTTAAATTTTAAAATTTAAAAATTTTAATACTAAATTTTAAAAATTTAATTATTAAAATTTAAATTTTAAAATTTAAAAATTTAAATACTAAATTTTAAAACTTGAAATATTAAATCTTTAAATTTTAAAATTTAAAAATTTAAATACTAAATTTTAAAAATTTAATTATTAAAACTTTAAATTTTAAAATTTAAAAATTTAAATACTAAATTTTAAAAATTTAAACATTAAATCTTTAAATTTTAAAATTTATATACTAAATTTTAAAAATTTAATTATTAAAATTTTAAATTTTAAAATTTAAAAATTTAAATTTTAAAATTTAAAAATTTAAATACTAAATTTTAAAAATTTAATTATTAAAACTTTAAATTTTAAAATTTAAATACTAAATTTTAAAAATTTAATTATTAAAATTTTAAATTTTAAAATTTAAAAATTTTAATACTAAATTTTAAAAATTTAATTATTAAAATTTAAACTTTAAAATTTAAAAATTTAAATACTAAATTTTAAAAATTTAATTATTAAAACTTTAAATTTTAAAATTTAAAAATTTAAATACTAAATTTTAAAAATTTAATTATTAAAACTTTAAATTTTAAAATTTAAAAATTTAAATACTAAATTTTAAAAATTTAAACATTAAATCTTTAAATTTTAAAATTTATATACTAAATTTTAAAAATTTAATTATTAAAATTTTAAATCTTAAAATTTAAAAATTTAAATTTTAAAATTTAAAAATTTAAATACTAAATTTTAAAAATTTAATTATTAAAACTTTAAATTTTAAAATTTAAATACTAAATTTTAAAAATTTAATTATTAAAATTTTAAATTTTAAAATTTAAAAATTTTAATACTAAATTTTAAAAATTTAATTATTAAAATTTAAACTTTAAAATTTAAAAATTTAAATACTAAATTTTAAAAATTTAATTATTAAAACTTTAAATTTTAAAATTTAAAAATTTAAATAATAAATTTTAAAAATTTAATTATTTAAACTTTAAATTTTAAAATTTAAAAATTTAAATACAAATTTTAAAAATTTAATTATTAAAATTTTAAATTTTAAAATTTAAAAATTTAAATACTAAATATTAAAAATTTAATTATTAAAACTTTAAATTTGAAAATTTAAAAATTTAAATACTAAATTTTAAAAATTTAAATATTAAATCTTTGAGTTTTAAAATTTAAAAATTTAAATACTAAATTTTAAAAATTTAATTATTAAAATTTTAAATTTTAAAATTTACAAATTTAAATTTTAAAATTTAAAAATTTAAATACTAAATTTTAAAAATTTAATTGTTAAAACTTTAAATTTTAAAATTTAAAAATTTAAATACTAAATTTTAAAAATTTAATTATTAAAGCTTTAAATTTTAAAATTTAAAAATTTAAATTTTAAAATTTAAAAATTTAAACACTAAATTTTAAAAATTTAATTATTAAAACTTTAAATTTTAAAATTTAAAAATTTAAATTTTAAAATTTAAAAATTTAAATACAAAATTTTAAAAATTTAATTATTAAAACTTTAAATTTTAAAATTTAAAAATTTAAATACTAAATTTTAAAAACTTAATTATTAAAATTTAAATTTTAAAATTTAAAAATTTAAAAATTTAAATACTAAATTTTAAAAATTTAAACATTAAATCTTTAAATTTTAAAATTTATATACTAAATTTTAAAAATTTAATTATTAAAATTTTAAATTTTAAAATTTAAAAATTTAAATTTTAAAATTTAAAAATTTAAATACTAAATTTTAAAAATTTAATTAGTAAAAATTTAAATTTTAAAATTTAAAAATTTAAATACAAATTTTAAAAATTTTATTATTAAAACTTTAAACTTTAAAATTTAAAAATTTAAATACTAAATTTTAAAAATTTAATTATTAAAACTTTAAATTTTAAAATTTAAAATCTTAAATACTAAATTTTAAAAATTTAATTATTAAAATTTTAAATTTTAAAGTTTAAAAATTTAAATTTAGAAGTTTAAATTTAAAAATTTAAATTTTAAAATTTAAAAATTTAAATTTTAAAATTTAAAAATTTAAATACTAAATTTTAAAAATTTAATTATTAAAACTTTAAATTTTAAAATTTAAAAATTTAAATACTAAATTTTAAAAATTTAATTATTAAAGCTTTAAATTTTAAAATTTAAAAATTTAAATTTTAAAATTTTAAAATTTAAAAATTTAAATTTTAAAATTTAAAAATTTAAAAATATAAATACTAAATTTTAAAAATTTAAACATTAAATCATTAAATTTTAAAATTTATATACTAAATTTTAAAAATTTAATTATTAAAATTTTAAATTTTAAAATTTAAAAATTTAAATTTTAAAGTTTAAAAATTTAAATTTAAAAATTTAAATACTAAATTTTAAAAATTTAATTATTAAAACTTTAAATTTTAAAATTTAAAAATTTAAATACTAAATTTTAAAAATTTAATTATTAAAGCTTTAAATTTTAAAATTTAAAAATTTAATTTTTAAAATTTAAAAATTTAAATACTAAATTTTAAAAATTTAATTATTAAAACTTTAAATTTTAAAATCTAAAAATTTAAATTTTAAAATTTAAAAATTTAAATTTTAAAATTTAAAAATTTAAATACAAAATTTTAAAAATTTAATTATTAAAACTTTAAATTTTAAAATTTAAAAATTTAAATACTAAATTTTAAAAATTTAATTATTAAAATTTAAATTTTAAAATTTAAAAATTTAAAAATTTAAATACTAAATTTTAAAAATTTAAACATTAAATCTTTAAATTTTAAAATTTATATACTAAATTTTAAAAATTTAATTATTAAAATTTTAAATTTTAAAGTTTAAAAATTTAAATTTAGAAATATAAATTTAAAAATTTAAATTTTAAAATTTAAAAATTTAAATTTTAAAATTTAAAAATTTAATTACTAAATTTTAAAAATTTAATTATTAAAACTTTAAATTTTAAAATTTAAATACTAAATTTTAAAAATTTAATTATTAAAACTTTAAATTTTAAAATTTAAAAATTTTAATACTAAATTTTAAAAATTTAATTATTAAAATTTAAATTTTAAAATTTAAAAATTTAAATACTAAATTTTAAAAATTTAATTATTAAAACTTTAAATTTTAAAATTTAAAAATTTAAATAATAAATTTTAAAAATTTAATTATTTAAACTTTAAATTTTAAAATTTAAAAATTTAAATACAAATTTTAAAAATTTAATTACTAAAATTTTAAATTTTAAAATTTAAAAATTTAAATTTCAAAATTTAAAAATTTAAATACTAAATTTTAAAAATTTAATTATTAAAACTTTAAATTTTAAAATTTAAATACTAAATTTTAAAATTTTAATTATTAAAACTTTAAATTTTAAAATTTAAAAATTTTAATACTAAATTTTAAAAATTTAATTATTAAAATTTAAATTTTAAAATTTAAAAATTTAAATACTAAATTTTAAAAATTTAATTATTAAAACTTTAAATTTTAAAATTTAAAAATTTAAATAATAAATTTTAAAAATTTAATTATTTAAACTTTAAATTTTAAAATTTAAAAATTTAAATACAAATTTTAAAAATTTAATTATTAAAATTTTAAATTTTAAAATTTAAAAATTTAAATTTAAAAATTAAAATACTAAATTTTAAAAATTTAATTATTAAATCTTTAAATTTTAAAATTTAAAAATTTAAATAATAAATTTTAAAAATTTAATTATTAAACTTTAAATTTTAAAATTTAAAAATTTTAATACTTTAATTTAATTATTAAAATTTTAAATTTTAAAATTTAAAAATTTAAATTTTAAAATTTAAAAATTTAAATACTAAATTTTAAAAATTTAATTAGTAAAAATTTAAATTTTAAAATTTAAAAATTTAAATACAAATTTTAAAAATTTTATTATTAAAACTTTAAACTTTAAAATTTAAAAATTTAAATACTAAATTTTAAAAATTTAATTATTAAAACTTTAAATTTTAAAATTTAAAAACTTAAATACTAAATTTTAAAAATTTAATTATTAAAATTTTAAATTTTAAAGTTTAAAAATTTAAATTTAGAAGTTTAAATTTAAAAATTTAAATTTTAAAATTTAAAAATTTAAATTATAAAATTTAAAAATTTAAATACTAAATTTTAAAAATTTAATTATTAAATCTTTAAATTTTAAAATTTAAAAATTTAAATAATAAATTTTAAAAATTTAAATATTAAAACTTTAAATTATAAAATTTAAAAACTTAAAAACTAAATTTTAAAAATTTAAATACTAAATTTTAAAAATTTAATTATTAAAATTTTAAATTTTAAAATTTAAAAATTTAAATTTTAAAATTTAAAAATTTAAATACTAAATTTTAAAAATTTAATTATTAAAACTTTAAATTTTAAAATTTAAAAATTTAAATACTAAATTTTAAAAACTTAATTATTAAAGCTTTAAATTTTAAAATTTAAAAATTTAAATTTTAAAATTTTAAAATTTAAAAATTTAAATTTTAAAATTTAAAAATTTAAAAATATAAATACTAAATTTTAAAAATTTAAACATTAAATCATTAAATTTTAAAATTTATATACTAAATTTTAAAAATTTAATTATTAAAATTTTAAATTTTAAAATTTAAAAATTTAAATTTTAAAATTTAAAAATTTAAATACTAAATTTTAAAAATTTAATTATTAAAACTTTAAATTTTAAAATTTAAATACTATATTTTAAAAATTTAATTATTAAAACTTTAAATTTTAAAATTTAAAAATTTTAATACTAAATTTTAAAAATTTAATTATTAAAATTTAAATTTTAAAATTTAAAAATTTAAATACTAAATTTTAAAAATTTAATTATTAAAACTTTAAATTTTAAAATTTAAAAATTTAAATAATAAATTTTAAAAATTTAATTATTTAAACTTTAAATTTTAAAATTTAAAAATTTAAATACAAATTTTAAAAATTTAATTATTAAAATTTTAAATTTTAAAATTTAAAAATTTAAATTTAAAAATTTAAATACTAAATTTTAAAAATTTAATTATTAAATCTTTAAATTTTAAAATTTAAAAATTTAAATAATAAATTTTAAAAATTTAATTATTAAAACTTTAAATTTTAAAATTTAAAAATTTTAATACTAAATTTTAAAAATTTAATTATTAAAATTTAAATTTTAAAATTTAAAAATTTAAATTTTAAAATTTAAAAATTTAAATATTAAATTTTAAAAATTTAATTATTAAAACTTTAAATTTTAAAATTTAAATACTAAATTTTAAAAATTTAATTATTAAAACTTTAAATTTTAAAATTTAAAAATTTAAATAATAAATTTTAAAAATTTAATTATTAAAATTTAAATTTTAAAATTTAAAAATTTAAATTTTAAAATTTAAAAATTTAAATATTAAATTTTAAAAATTTAATTATTAAAACTTTAAATTTTAAAATTTAAATACTAAATTTTAAAAATTTAATTATTAAAACTTTAAATTTTAAAATTTAAAAATTTAAATAATAAATTTTAAAAATTTAATTATTAAAATTTAAATTTTAAAATTTAAAAATTTAAATTTTAAAATTTAAAAATTTAAATTTTAAAATTTAAAAATTTAAATACTAAATTTTAAAAATTTAATTAGTAAAAATTTAAATTTTAAAATTTAAAAATTTAAATACAAATTTTAAAAATTTTATTATTAAAACTTTAAACTTTAAAATTTAAAAATTTAAATACTAAATTTTAAAAATTTAATTATTTAAACTTTAAATTTTAAAATTTAAAAATTTAAATACAAATTTTAAAAATTTAATTATTAAAATTTTAAATTTTAAAATTTAAAAATTTAAATTTAAAAATTTAAATACTAAATTTTAAAAGTTTAATTATTAAATCTTTAAATTTTAAAATTTAAAAATTTAAATAATAAATTTTAAAAATTTAATTATTAAAACTTTAAATTTTAAAATTTAAAAATTTAAATACAAATTTTAAAAATTTAATTATTAAAATTTTAAATTTTAAAATTTAAAAATTTAAATTTAAAAATTTAAATACTAAATTTTAAAAATTTAATTATTAAATCTTTAAATTTTAAAATTTAAAAATTTAAATAATAAATTTTAAAAATTTAATTATTAAAACTTTAAATTTTAAAATTTAAAAATTTTAATACTAAATTTTAAAAATTTAATTATTAAAATTTAAATTTTAAAATTTAAAAATTTAAATTTTAAAATTTAAAAATTTAAATATTAAATTTTAAAAATTTAATTATTAAAACTTTAAATTTTAAAATTTAAATACTAAATTTTAAAAATTTAATTATTAAAACTTTAAATTTTAAAATTTAAAAATTTAAATAATAAATTTTAAAAATTTAATTATTAAAATTTAAATTTTAAAATTTAAAAATTTAAATTTTAAAATTTAAAAATTTAAATATTAAATTTTAAAAATTTAATTATTAAAACTTTAAATTTTAAAATTTAAATACTAAATTTTAAAAATTTAATTATTAAAACTTTAAATTTTAAAATTTAAAAATTTAAATAATAAATTTTAAAAATTTAATTATTAAAATTTAAATTTTAAAATTTAAAAATTTAAATTTTAAAATTTAAAAATTTAAATTTTAAAATTTAAAAATTTAAATACAAAATTTTAAAAATTTAATTAGTAAAAATTTAAATTTTAAAATTTAAAAATTTAAATACTAAATTTTAAAAATTTAATTATTAAAACTTTAAATTTTAAAATTTAAAAACTCAAATACTAAATTTTAAAAATTTAATTATTAAAATTTTAAATTTTAAAGTTTAAAAATTTAAATTTAGAAGTTTAAATTTAAAAATTTAAATTTTAAAATTTAAAAATTTAAATTTTAAAATTTAAAAATTTAAATACTAAATTTTAAAAATTTAATTATTTAAACTTTAAATTTTAAAATTTAAAAATTTAAATACAAATTTTAAAAATTTAATTATTAAAATTTTAAATTTTAAAATTTAAAAATTTAAATACTAAATTTTAAAAGTTTAATTATTAAATCTTTAAATTTTAAAATTTAAAAATTTAAATAATAAATTTTAAAAATTTAATTATTAAAACTTTAAATTTTAAAATTTAAAAACTTAAATACTAAATTTTAAAAATTTAATTACTAAAATTTTAAATTTTAAAGTTTAAAAATTTAAATTTAGAAGTTTAAATTTAAAAATTTAAATTTTAAAATTTAAAAATTTAAATTTTAAAATTTAAAAATTTAAATACTAAATTTTAAAAATTTAATTATTAAATCTTTAAATTTTAAAATTTAAAAATTTAAATAATAAATTTTAAAAATTTAATTATTAAAACTTTAAATTTTAAAATTTAAAAATTTTAATACTAAATTTTAAAAATTTAATTATTAAAATTTAAATTTTAAAATTTAAAAATTTAAATACTAAATTTTAAAACTTGAAATATTAAATCTTTAAATTTTAAAATTTAAAAATTTAAATACTAAATTTTATAAATTTAATTATTAAAACTTTAAATTTTAAAATTTAAAAATTTAAATATTAAATTTTAAAAATTTAATTATTAAAACTTTAAACTTTAATATTTAAAAATTTAAATAATAAATTTTAAAAATTTAAATATTAAAACTTTAAATTATAAAATTTAAAAACTTAAAAACTAAATTTTAAAAATTTAAATACTAAATTTTAAAAATTTAATTATTAAAATTTTAAATTTTAAAATTTAAAAATTTAAATTTTAAAATTTAAAAATTTAAATACTAAATTTTAAAAATTAAATTATTAAAACTTTAAATTTTAAAATTTAAAAATTTAAATACTAAATTTTAAAAATTTAATTATTAAAGCTTTAAATTTTAAAATTTAAAAATTTAAATTTTAAAATTTTAAAATTTAAAAATTTAAATTTTAAAATTTAAAAATTTAAATACTAAATTTTAAAAATTTAATTATTAAAACTTTAAATTTTAAAATTTAAAAATTTAAATTTTAAAATTTAAAAATTTAAATTTTAAAATTTAAAAATTTAAATACAAAATTTTAAAAATTTAAATACAAAATTTTAAAAATTTAATTATTAAAACTTTAAATTTTAAAATTTAAAAATTTAAATACTAAATTTTAAAAATTTAATTATTTGAACTTTAAATTTTAAAATTTAAAAATTTAAATACAAATTTTAAAAATTTAATTATTAAAATTTTAAATTTTAAAATATAAAAATTTAAATTTAAAAATTTAAATACTAAATTTTAAAAATTTAATTATTAAAACTTTAAATTTTAAAATTTAAAAATTTAAATTTTAAAATTTAAAAATTTAAATTTTAAAATTTAAAAATTTAAATACAAAATTTTAAAAATTTAATTATTAAAACTTTAAATTTTAAAATTTAAAAATTTAAATACTAAATTTTAAAAATTTAATTATTAAAATTTAAATTTTAAAATTTAAAAATTTAAAAATATAAATACTAAATTTTAAAAATTTAAACATTAAATCTTTAAATTTTAAAATTTATATACTAAATTTTAAAAATTTAATTATTAAAATTTTAAATTTTAAAATTTAAAAATTTAAATTTTAAAATTTAAAAATTTAAATACTAAATTATAAAAATTTAATTATTAAAACTTTAAATTTTAAAATTTAAATACTATATTTTAAAAATTTAATTATTAAAACTTTAAATTTTAAAATTTAAAAATTTTAATACTAAATTTTAAAAATTTAATTATTAAAATTTTAAATTTTAAAATTTAAAAATTTAAATTTTAAAATTTAAAAATTTAAATACTAAATTTTAAAAATTTAATTAGTAAAAATTTAAATTTTAAAATTTAAAAATTTAAATACAAATTTTAAAAATTTTATTATTAAAACTTTAAACTTTAAAATTTAAAAATTTAAATACTAAACTTTAAAAATTAAATTATTAAAACTTTAAATTTTAAAATTTAAAAATTTAAATACTAAATTTTAAAAATTTAATTATTAAAGCTTTAAATTTTAAAATTTAAAAATTTAAATTTTAAAATTTTAAAATTTAAAAATTTAAATTTTAAAATTTAAAAATTTAAATACTAAATTTTAAAAATTTAATTATTAAAACTTTAAATTTTAAAATTTAAAAATTTAAATTTTAAAATTTAAAAATTTAAATTTTAAAATTTAAAAATTTTAATACTAAATTTTAAAAATTTAATTATTAAAATTTAAATTTTAAAATTTAAAAATTTAAATACTAAATTTTAAAACTTGAAATATTAAATCTTTAAATTTTAAAATTTAAAAATTTAAATACTAAATTTTAAAAATTTAATTATTAAAACTTTAAATTTTAAAATTTAAAAATTTAAATATTAAATTTTAAAAATTTAATTATTAAAACTTTAAACTTTAATATTTAAAAATTTAAATAATAAATTTTAAAAATTTAAATATTAAAACTTTAAATTATAAAATTTAAAAACTTAAAAACTAAATTTTAAAAATTTAAATACTAAATTTTAAAAATTTAATTATTAAAACTTTAAATTTTAAAATTTAAAAATTTAAATACTAAATTTTAAAAATTTAATTATTAAAATTTAAATTTTAAAATTTAAAAATTTAAAAATATAAATACTAAATTTTAAAAATTTAAACATTAAATCTTTAAATTTTAAAATTTATATACTAAATTTTAAAAATTTAATTATTAAAATTTTAAATTTTAAAATTTAAAAATTTAAATTTTAAAATTTAAAAATTTAAATACTAAATTATAAAAATTTAATTATTAAAACTTTAAATTTTAAAATTTAAATACTATATTTTAAAAATTTAATTATTAAAACTTTAAATTTTAAAATTTAAAAATTTTAATACTAAATTTTAAAAATTTAATTATTAAAATTTTAAATTTTAAAATTTAAAAATTTAAATTTTAAAATTTAAAAATTTAAATACTAAATTTTAAAAATTTAATTAGTAAAAATTTAAATTTTAAAATTTAAAAATTTAAATACAAATTTTAAAAATTTTATTATTAAAACTTTAAACTTTAAAATTTAAAAATTTAAATACTAAACTTTAAAAATTAAATTATTAAAACTTTAAATTTTAAAATTTAAAAATTTAAATACTAAATTTTAAAAATTTAATTATTAAAGCTTTAAATTTTAAAATTTAAAAATTTAAATTTTAAAATTTTAAAATTTAAAAATTTAAATTTTAAAATTTAAAAATTTAAATACTAAATTTTAAAAATTTAATTATTAAAACTTTAAATTTTAAAATTTAAAAATTTAAATTTTAAAATTTAAAAATTTAAATTTTAAAATTTAAAAATTTTAATACTAAATTTTAAAAATTTAATTATTAAAATTTAAATTTTAAAATTTAAAAATTTAAATACTAAATTTTAAAACTTGAAATATTAAATCTTTAAATTTTAAAATTTAAAAATTTAAATACTAAATTTTAAAAATTTAATTATTAAAACTTTAAATTTTAAAATTTAAAAATTTAAATATTAAATTTTAAAAATTTAATTATTAAAACTTTAAACTTTAATATTTAAAAATTTAAATAATAAATTTTAAAAATTTAAATATTAAAACTTTAAATTATAAAATTTAAAAACTTAAAAACTAAATTTTAAAAATTTAAATACTAAATTTTAAAAATTTAATTATTAAAACTTTAAATTTTAAAATTTAAAAATTTAAATACAAAATTTTAAAAATTTAATTATTAAAACTTTAAATTTTAAAATTTAAAAATTTAAATACTAAATTTTAAAAATTTAATTATTTGAACTTTAAATTTTAAAATTTAAAAATTTAAATACAAATTTTAAAAATTTAATTATTAAAATTTTAAATTTTAAAATATAAAAATTTAAATTTAAAAATTTAAATACTAAATTTTAAAAATTTAATTATTAAAACTTTAAATTTTAAAATTTAAAAATTTAAATTTTAAAATTTAAAAATTTAAATTTTAAAATTTAAAAATTTAAATACAAAATTTTAAAAATTTAATTATTAAAACTTTAAATTTTAAAATTTAAAAATTTAAATACTAAATTTTAAAAATTTAATTATTAAAATTTAAATTTTAAAATTTAAAAATTTAAAAATATAAATACTAAATTTTAAAAATTTAAACATTAAATCTTTAAATTTTAAAATTTATATACTAAATTTTAAAAATTTAATTATTAAAATTTTAAATTTTAAAATTTAAAAATTTAAATTTTAAAATTTAAAAATTTAAATACTAAATTTTAAAAATTTAATTAGTAAAAATTTAAATTTTAAAATTTAAAAATTTAAATACAAATTTTAAAAATTTTATTATTAAAACTTTAAACTTTAAAATTTAAAAATTTAAATACTAAACTTTAAAAATTAAATTATTAAAACTTTAAATTTTAAAATTTAAAAATTTAAATACTAAATTTTAAAAATTTAATTATTAAAGCTTTAAATTTTAAAATTTAAAAATTTTAAAATTTAAAAATTTAAATTTTAAAATTTAAAAATTTAAATACTAAATTTTAAAAATTTAATTATTAAAACTTTAAATTTTAAAATTTAAAAATTTAAATTTTAAAATTTAAAAATTTAAATTTTAAAATTTAAAAATTTTAATACTAAATTTTAAAAATTTAATTATTAAAATTTAAATTTTAAAATTTAAAAATTTAAATACTAAATTTTAAAACTTGAAATATTAAATCTTTAAATTTTAAAATTTAAAAATTTAAATACTAAATTTTAAAAATTTAATTATTAAAACTTTAAATTTTAAAATTTAAAAATTTAAATATTAAATTTTAAAAATTTAATTATTAAAACTTTAAACTTTAATATTTAAAAATTTAAATAATAAATTTTAAAAATTTAAATATTAAAACTTTAAATTATAAAATTTAAAAACTTAAAAACTAAATTTTAAAAATTTAAATACTAAATTTTAAAAATTTAATTATTAAAACTTTAAATTTTAAAATTTAAAAATTTTAATACTAAATTTTAAAAATTTAATTATTAAAATTTAAATTTTAAAATTTAAAAATTTAAATACTAAATTTTAAAAATTTAATTATTAAAACTTTAAATTTTAAAATTTAAAAATTTAAATAATAAATTTTAAAAATTTAATTATTTAAACTTTAAATTTTAAAATTTAAAAATTTAAATACAAATTTTAAAAATTTAATTATTAAAATTTTAAATTTTAAAATTTAAAAATTTAAATTTAAAAATTTAAATACTAAATTTTAAAAATTTAATTATTAAATCTTTAAATTTTAAAATTTAAAAATTTAAATAATAAATTTTAAAAATTTAATTATTAAAACTTTAAATTTTAAAATTTAAAAACTTAAATACTAAATTTTAAAAATTTAATTATTAAAATTTTAAATTTTAAAGTTTAAAAATTTAAATTTAGAAGTTTAAATTTAAAAATTTAAATTTTAAAATTTAAAAATTTAAATTTTAAAATTTAAAAATTTAAATACTAAATTTTAAAAATTTAATTATTAAATCTTTAAATTTTAAAATTTAAAAATTTAAATACTAAATTTTAAAACTTGAAATATTAAATCTTTAAATTTTAAAATTTAAAAATTTAAATACTAAATTTTAAAAATTTAATTATTAAAGCTTTAAATTTTAAAATTTAAAAATTTAAATTTTAAAATTTAAAAATTTAAATACTAAATTTTAAAAATTTAATTATTTGAACTTTAAATTTTAAAATTTAAAAATTTAAATACAAATTTTAAAAATTTAATTATTAAAATTTTAAATTTTAAAATTTAAAAATTTAAATTTAAAAATTTAAATACTAAATTTTAAAAACTTAATTATTAAATCTTTAAATTTTAAAATTTAAAAATTTAAATAATAAATTTTAAAGATTTAATTATTAAAACTTTAAATTTTAAAATTTAAAAATTTAAATACTAAATTTTAAAAATTTAATTATTAAAGCTTTAAATTTTAAAATTTAAAAATTTAAATTTTAAAATTTAAAAATTTAAATACTAAATTTTAAAAATTTAATTATTAAAACTTTAAATTTTAAAATTTAAAAATTTAAATTTTAAAATTTAAAAATTTAAATTTTAAAATTTAAAAATTTAAATACAAAATTTTAAAAATTTAAATACAAAATTTTAAAAATTTAATTATTAAAACTTTAAATTTTAAAATTTAAAAACTTAAATACTAAATTTTAAAAATTTAATTATTAAAATTTTAAATTTTAAAGTTTAAAAATTTAAATTTAGAAGTTTAAATTTAAAAATTTAAATTTTAAAATTTAAAAATTTAAATTTTGAAATTTAAAAATTTAAATACTAAATTTTAAAAATTTAATTATTAAATCTTTAAATTTTAAAATTTAAAAATTTAAATAATAAATTTTAAAAATTTAATTATTAAAACTTTAAATTTTAAAATTTAAAAATTTTAATACTAAATTTTAAAAATTTAATTATTAAAATTTAAATTTTAAAATATAAAAATTTAAATACAAAATTTTAAAAATTTAATTATTAAAACTTTAAATTTTCAAATTTAAAAATTTAAATACTAAATTTTAAAAATTTAATTATTAAAATTTAAATTTTAAAATTTAAAAATTTAAATTTTAAAATTTTAAAATTTAAAAATTTAAATTTTAAAATTTAAAAATTTAAATACTAAATTTTAAAAATTTAATTATTAAAACTTTAAATTTTAAAATTTAAAAATTTAAATTTTAAAATTTAAAAATTTAAATTTTAAAATTTAAAAATTTAAATACTAAATTTTAAAAATTTAATTATTAAATCTTTAAATTTTAAAATTTAAAAATTTAAATAATAAATTTTAAAAATTTAATTATTAAAACTTTAAATTTTAAAATTTAAAAATTTTAATACTAAATTTTAAAAATTTAATTATTAAAATTTAAATTTTAAAATTTAAAAATTTAAATACTAAATTTTAAAACTTGAAATATTAAATCTTTAAATTTTAAAATTTAAAAATTTAAATACTAAATTTTAAAAATTTAATTATTAAAACTTTAAATTTTAAAATTTAAAAATTTAAATATTAAATTTTAAAAATTTAATTATTAAAACTTTAAACTTTAATATTTAAAAATTTAAATAATAAATTTTAAAAATTTAAATATTAAAACTTTAAATTATAAAATTTAAAAACTTAAAAACTAAATTTTAAAAATTTAAATACTAAATTTTAAAAATTTAATTATTAAAATTTTAAATTTTAAAATTTAAAAATTTAAATTTTAAAATTTAAAAATTTAAATTTTAAAATTTAAAAATTTAAATACTAAATTTTAAAAATTAAATTATTAAAACTTTAAATTTTAAAATTTAAAAATTTAAATACTAAATTTTAAAAATTTAATTATTAAAGCTTTAAATTTTAAAATTTAAAAATTTAAATTTTAAAATTTTAAAATTTAAAAATTTAAATTTTAAAATTTAAAAATTTAAATACTAAATTTTAAAAATTTAATTATTAAAACTTTAAATTTTAAAATTTAAAAATTTAAATTTTAAAATTTAAAAATTTAAATTTTAAAATTTAAAAATTTAAATACAAAATTTTAAAAATTTGAATACAAAATTTTAAAAATTTAATTATTAAAACTTTAAATTTTAAAATTTAAAAATTTAAATACTAAATTTTAAAAATTTAATTATTAAAGCTTTAAATTTTAAAATTTAAAAATTTAAATTTTAAAATTTAAAAATTTAAATACTAAATTTTAAAAATTTAATTATTAAAACTTTAAATTTTAAAATTTAAAAATTTAAATTTTAAAATTTAAAAATTTAAATTTTAAAATTTAAAAATTTAAATACAAAATTTTAAAAATTTAAATACAAAATTTTAAAAATTTAATTATTAAAACTTTAAATTTTAAAATTTAAAAACTTAAATACTAAATTTTAAAAATTTAATTATTAAAATTTTAAATTTTAAAGTTTAAAAATTTAAATTTAGAAGTTTAAATTTAAAAATTTAAATTTTAAAATTTAAAAATTTAAATTTTGAAATTTAAAAATTTAAATACTAAATTTTAAAAATTTAATTATTAAATCTTTAAATTTTAAAATTTAAAAATTTAAATAATAAATTTTAAAAATTTAATTATTAAAACTTTAAATTTTAAAATTTAAAAATTTTAATACTAAATTTTAAAAATTTAATTATTAAAATTTAAATTTTAAAATATAAAAATTTAAATACAAAATTTTAAAAATTTAATTATTAAAACTTTAAATTTTCAAATTTAAAAATTTAAATACTAAATTTTAAAAATTTAATTATTAAAATTTAAATTTTAAAATTTAAAAATTTAAATTTTAAAATTTTAAAATTTAAAAATTTAAATTTTAAAATTTAAAAATTTAAATACTAAATTTTAAAAATTTAATTATTAAAACTTTAAATTTTAAAATTTAAAAATTTAAATTTTAAAATTTAAAAATTTAAATTTTAAAATTTAAAAATTTAAATACTAAATTTTAAAAATTTAATTATTAAATCTTTAAATTTTAAAATTTAAAAATTTAAATAATAAATTTTAAAAATTTAATTATTAAAACTTTAAATTTTAAAATTTAAAAATTTTAATACTAAATTTTAAAAATTTAATTATTAAAATTTAAATTTTAAAATTTAAAAATTTAAATACTAAATTTTAAAACTTGAAATATTAAATCTTTAAATTTTAAAATTTAAAAATTTAAATACTAAATTTTAAAAATTTAATTATTAAAACTTTAAATTTTAAAATTTAAAAATTTAAATATTAAATTTTAAAAATTTAATTATTAAAACTTTAAACTTTAATATTTAAAAATTTAAATAATAAATTTTAAAAATTTAAATATTAAAACTTTAAATTATAAAATTTAAAAACTTAAAAACTAAATTTTAAAAATTTAAATACTAAATTTTAAAAATTTAATTATTAAAATTTTAAATTTTAAAATTTAAAAATTTAAATTTTAAAATTTAAAAATTTAAATTTTAAAATTTAAAAATTTAAATACTAAATTTTAAAAATTAAATTATTAAAACTTTAAATTTTAAAATTTAAAAATTTAAATACTAAATTTTAAAAATTTAATTATTAAAGCTTTAAATTTTAAAATTTAAAAATTTAAATTTTAAAATTTTAAAATTTAAAAATTTAAATTTTAAAATTTAAAAATTTAAATACTAAATTTTAAAAATTTAATTATTAAAACTTTAAATTTTAAAATTTAAAAATTTAAATTTTAAAATTTAAAAATTTAAATTTTAAAATTTAAAAATTTAAATACAAAATTTTAAAAATTTGAATACAAAATTTTAAAAATTTAATTATTAAAACTTTAAATTTTAAAATTTAAAAATTTAAATACTAAATTTTAAAAATTTAATTATTAAAATTTAAATTTTAAAATTTAAAAATTTAAAAATATAAATACTAAATTTTAAAAATTTAAACATTAAATTTTTAAATTTTAAAATTTATATACTAAATTTTAAAAATTTAATTATTAAAATTTTAAATTTTAAAGTTTAAAAATTTAAATTTTAAAATTTAAAAATTTAAATACTAAATTTTAAAAATTTAATTATTAAAACTTTAAATTTTAAAATTTAAATACTATATTTTAAAAATTTAATTATTAAAACTTTAAATTTTAAAATTTAAAAATTTTAATACTAAATTTTAAAAATTTAATTATTAAAATTTTAAATTTTAAAATTTAAAAATTTAAATAATAAATTTTAAAAATTTAATTAGTAAAAATTTAAATTTTAAAATTTAAAAATTTAAATACAAATTTTAAAAATTTTATTATTAAAACTTTAAACTTTAAAATTTAAAAATTTAAATACTAAATTTTAAAAATTTAATTATTAAAACTTTAAATTTTAAAATTTAAAAACTTAAATACTAAATTTTAAAAATTTAATTATTAAAATTTTAAATTTTAAAGTTTAAAAATTTAAATTTAGAAGTTTAAATTTAAAAATTTAAATTTTAAAATTTAAAAATTTAAATTTTAAAATTTAAAAATTTAAATACTAAATTTTAAAAATTTAATTATTAAAACTTTAAATTTTAAAATTTAAATACTAAATTTTAAAAATTTAATTATTAAAACTTTAAATTTTAAAATTTAAAAATTTTAATACTAAATTTTAAAAATTTAATTATTAAAATTTAAATTTTAAAATTTAAAAATTTAAATACTAAATTTTAAAAATTTAATTATTAAAACTTTAAATTTTAAAATTTAAAAATATAAATAATAAATTTTAAAAATTTAATTATTTAAACTTTAAATTTTAAAATTTAAAAATTTAAATACAAATTTTAAAAATTTAATTATTAAAATTTTAAATTTTAAAATTTAAAAATTTAAATAATAAATTTTAAAAATTTAATTAGTAAAAATTTAAATTTTAAAATTTAAAAATTTAAATACAAATTTTAAAAATTTTATTATTAAAACTTTAAACTTTAAAATTTAAAAATTTAAATACTAAATTTTAAAAATTTAATTAATAAAACTTTATATTTTAAAATTTAAAAACTTAAATACAAAATTTTACAAATTTAATTATTAAAATTTTAAATTTTAAAGTTTAAAAATTTAAATTTAGAAGTTTAAATTTAAAAATTTAAATTTTAAAATTTAAAAATTTAAATTTTAAAATTTAAAAATTTAAATACTAAATTTTAAAAATTTAATTATTAAAACTTTAAATTTTAAAATTTAAATACTAAATTTTAAAAATTTAATTATTAAAACTTTAAATTTTAAAATTTAAAAATTTTAATACTAAATTTTAAAAATTTAATTATTAAAATTTAAATTTTAAAATTTAAAAATTTTAATACTTTAATTTAATTATTAAAATTTTAAATTTTAAAATTTAAAAATTTAAATTTTAAAATTTAAAAATTTAAATACTAAATTTTAAAAATTTAATTATTAAAACTTTAAATTTTAAAATTTAAAAACTTAAATACTAAATTTTAAAAATTTAATTATTAAAATTTTAAATTTTAAAGTTTAAAAATTTAAATTTAGAAGTTTAAATTTAAAAATTTAAATTTTAAAATTTAAAAATTTAAATTTTAAAATTTAAAAATTTAAATATTAAATTTTAAAAATTTAATTATTAAATCTTTAAATTTTAAAATTTAAAAATTTAAATAATAAATTTTAAAAATTTAATTATTAAAACTTTAAATTTTAAAATTTAAAAATTTAAATAATAAATTTTAAAAATTTAATTATTTAAACTTTAAATTTTAAATTTTAAAAATTTAATTATTAAAATTTAAATTTTAAAATTTAAAAATTTAAATACTAAATTTTAAAAATTTAATTATTAAAACTTTAAATTTTAAAATTTAAAAATTTAAATAATAAATTTTAAAAATTTAATTATTTAAACTTTAAATTTTAAAATTTAAAAATTTAAATACAAATTTTAAAAATTTAATTATTAAAATTTTAAATTTTAAAATTTAAAAATTTAAATAATAAATTTTAAAAATTTAATTAGTAAAAATTTAAATTTTAAAATTTAAAAATTTAAATACAAATTTTAAAAATTTTATTATTAAAACTTTAAACTTTAAAATTTAAAAATTTAAATACTAAATTTTAAAAATTTAATTATTAAAACTTTAAATTTTAAAATTTAAAAACTTAAATACAAAATTTTACAAATTTAATTATTAAAATTTTAAATTTTAAAGTTTAAAAATTTAAATTTAGAAGTTTAAATTTAAAAATTTAAATTTTAAAATTTAAAAATTTAAATTTTAAAATTTAAAAATTTAAATACTAAATTTTAAAAATTTAATTATTAAAACTTTAAATTTTAAATTTTAAATACTAAATTTTAAAAATTTAATTATTAAAACTTTAAATTTTAAAATTTAAAAACTTAAATACTAAATTTTAAAAATTTAATTATTAAAATTTTAAATTTTAAAGTTTAAAAATTTAAATTTAGAAGTTTAAATTTAAAAATTTAAATTTTAAAATTTAAAAATTTAAATTTTAAAATTTAAAAATTTAAATATTAAATTTTAAAAATTTAATTATTAAATCTTTAAATTTTAAAATTTAAAAATTTAAATAATAAATTTTAAAAATTTAATTATTAAAACTTTAAATTTTAAAATTTAAAAATTTAAATAATAAATTTTAAAAATTTAATTATTTAAACTTTAAATTTTAAAATTTAAAAATTTAAATACAAATTTTAAAAATTTAATTATTAAAATTTTAAATTTTAAAATTTAAAAATTTAAATTTAAAAATTTAAATACTAAATTTTAAAAATTTAATTATTAAATCTTTAAATTTTAAAATTTAAAAATTTAAATAATAAATTTTAAAAATTTAATTATTAAAACTTTAAATTTTAAAATTTAAAAATTTTAATACTTTAATTTAATTATTAAAATTTTAAATTTTAAAATTTAAAAATTTAAATTTTAAAATTTAAAAATTTAAATACTAAATTTTAAAAATTTAATTAGTAAAAATTTAAATTTTAAAATTTAAAAATTTAAATAATAAATTTTAAAAATTTAATTATTAAAACTTTAAATTTTAAAATTTAAAAATTTAAATAATAAATTTTAAAAATTTAATTATTCAAACTTTAAATTTTAAAATTTAAAAATTTAAATACAAATTTTAAAAATTTAATTATTAAAATTTTAAATTTTAAAATTTAAAAATTTAAATTTAAAAATTTAAATACTAAATTTTAAAAATTTAATTATTAAATCTTTAAATTTTAAAATTTAAAAATTTAAATAATAAATTTTAAAAATTTAATTATTAAAACTTTAAATTTTAAAATTTAAAAATTTTAATACTTTAATTTAATTATTAAAATTTTAAATTTTAAAATTTAAAAATTTAAATACAAATTTTAAAAATTTAATTATTAAAATTTTAAATTTTAAAATTTAAAAATTTAAATAATAAATTTTAAAAATTTAATTATTTAAACTTTAAATTTTAAAATTTAAAAATTTAAATACAAATTTTAAAAATTTAATTATTAAAATTTTAAATTTTAAAATTTAAAAATTTAAATACTAAATATTAAAAATTTAATTATTAAAACTTTAAATTTGAAAATTTAAAAATTTAAATACTAAATTTTAAAAATTTAAATATTAAATCTTTGAGTTTTAAAATTTAAAAATTTAAATACTAAATTTTAAAAATTTAATTATTAAAATTTTAAATTTTAAAATTTACAAATTTAAATTTTAAAATTTAAAAATTTAAATACTAAATTTTAAAAATTTAATTATTAAAACTTTAAATTTTAAAATTTAAAAATTTAAATAATAAATTTTAAAAATTTAATTATTTAAACTTTAAATTTTAAAATTTAAAAATTTAAATACAAATTTTAAAAATTTAATTATTAAAATTTTAAATTTTAAAATTTAAAAATTTAAATAATAAATTTTAAAAATTTAATTAGTAAAAATTTAAATTTTAAAATTTAAAAATTAAATACAAATTTTAAAAATTTTATTATTAAAACTTTAAACTTTAAAATTTAAAAATTTAAATACTAAATTTTAAAAATTTAATTATTAAAACTTTAAATTTTAAAATTTAAAAACTTAAATACAAAATTTTACAAATTTAATTATTAAAATTTTAAATTTTAAAGTTTAAAAATTTAAATTTAGAAGTTTAAATTTAAAAATTTAAATTTTAAAATTTAAAAATTTAAATTTTAAAATTTAAAAATTTAAATACTAAATTTTAAAAATTTAATTATTAAAACTTTAAATTTTAAAATTTAAATACTAAATTTTAAAAATTTAATTATTAAAACTTTAAATTTTAAAATTTAAAAACTTAAATACTAAATTTTAAAAATTTAATTATTAAAATTTTAAATTTTAAAGTTTAAAAATTTAAATTTAGAAGTTTAAATTTAAAAATTTAAATTTTAAAATTTAAAAATTTAAATTTTAAAATTTAAAAATTTAAATATTAAATTTTAAAAATTTAATTATTAAATCTTTAAATTTTAAAATTTAAAAATTTAAATAATAAATTTTAAAAATTTAATTATTAAAACTTTAAATTTTAAAATTTAAAAATTTAAATAATAAATTTTAAAAATTTAATTATTTAAACTTTAAATTTTAAAATTTAAAAATTTAAATACAAATTTTAAAAATTTAATTATTAAAATTTTAAATTTTAAAATTTAAAAATTTAAATTTAAAAATTTAAATACTAAATTTTAAAAATTTAATTATTAAATCTTTAAATTTTAAAATTTAAAAATTTAAATAATAAATTTTAAAAATTTAATTATTAAAACTTTAAATTTTAAAATTTAAAAATTTTAATACTTTAATTTAATTATTAAAATTTTAAATTTTAAAATTTAAAAATTTAAATTTTAAAATTTAAAAATTTAAATACTAAATTTTAAAAATTTAATTAGTAAAAATTTAAATTTTAAAATTTAAAAATTTAAATAATAAATTTTAAAAATTTAATTATTAAAACTTTAAATTTTAAAATTTAAAAATTTAAATAATAAATTTTAAAAATTTAATTATTTAAACTTTAAATTTTAAAATTTAAAAATTTAAATACAAATTTTAAAAATTTAATTATTAAAATTTTAAATTTTAAAATTTAAAAATTTAAATTTAAAAATTTAAATACTAAATTTTAAAAATTTAATTATTAAATCTTTAAATTTTAAAATTTAAAAATTTAAATAATAAATTTTAAAAATTTAATTATTAAAACTTTAAATTTTAAAATTTAAAAATTTTAATACTTTAATTTAATTATTAAAATTTTAAATTTTAAAATTTAAAAATTTAAATACAAATTTTAAAAATTTAATTATTAAAATTTTAAATTTTAAAATTTAAAAATTTAAATAATAAATTTTAAAAATTTAATTATTTAAACTTTAAATTTTAAAATTTAAAAATTTAAATACAAATTTTAAAAATTTAATTATTAAAATTTTAAATTTTAAAATTTAAAAATTTAAATACTAAATATTAAAAATTTAATTATTAAAACTTTAAATTTGAAAATTTAAAAATTTAAATACTAAATTTTAAAAATTTAAATATTAAATCTTTGAGTTTTAAAATTTAAAAATTTAAATACTAAATTTTAAAAATTTAATTATTAAAATTTTAAATTTTAAAATTTACAAATTTAAATTTTAAAATTTAAAACTTTAAATACTAAATTTTAAAAATTTAATTGTTAAAATTTTAAATTTTAAAATTTAAAAATTTAAATACTAAATTTTAAAAATTTAATTATTAAAGCTTTAAATTTTAAAATTTAAAAATTTAAATTTTAAAATTTAAAAATTTAAACACTAAATTTTAAAAATTTAATTATTAAAACTTTAAATTTTAAAATTTAAAAATTTAAATTTTAAAATTTAAAAATTTAAATTTTAAAATTTAAAAATTTAAACACTAAATTTTAAAAATTTAATTATTAAAACTTTAAATTTTAAAATTTAAAAATTTAAATTTTAAAATTTAAAAATTTAAATTTTAAAATTTAAAAATTTAAATACTAAATTTTAAAAACATAATTATTAAAATTTAAATTTTAAAATTTAAAAATTTAAAAATTTAAATACTAAATTTTAAAAATTTAAACATTAAATCTTTAAATTTTAAAATTTATATACTAAATTTTAAAAATTTAATTATTAAAATTTTAAATTTTAAAGTTTAAAAATTTAAATTTAGAAATTTAAATTTAAAAATTTAAATTTTGAAATTTAAATTTAAAAATTTAAATTTTAAAATTTAAAAATTTAAATTTTAAAATTTAAAAATTTAAATACTAGATTTTAAAAATTTAATTATTAAAACTTTAAATTTTAAAATTTAAATACTAAATTTTAAAAATTTAATTATTAAAACTTTAAATTTTAAAATTTAAAAATTTTAATACTAAATTTTAAAAATTTAATTATTAAAATTTAAATTTTAAAATTTAAAAATTTAAATACTAAATTTTAAAAATTTAATTATTAAAACTTTAAATTTTAAAATTTAAAAATTTAAATAATAAATTTTAAAAATTTAATTATTTAAACTTTAAATTTTAAAATTTAAAAATTTAAATACAAATTTTAAAAATTTAATTATTAAAATTTTAAATTTTAAAATTTAAAAATTTAAATACTAAATTTTAAAAATTTAATTATTAAATCTTTAAATTTTAAAATTTAAAAATTTAAATAATAAATTTTAAAAATTTAATTATTAAAACTTTAAATTTTAAAATTTAAAAATTTTAATACTAAATTTTAAAAATTTAATTATTAAAATTCAAATTTTAAAATTTAAAAATTTAAATACTAGATTTTAAAAATTTAATTATTAAAACTTTAAATTTTAAAATTTAAAAATTTAGACACTAAATTTTAAAAATTTAATTATTAAAATTTTAAATTTTAAAATTTAAAAATTTAAATTTTAAAGTTTAAAAATTTAAATTTAAAAATTTAAATACTAAATTTTAAAAATTTAATTATTAAAACTTTAAATTTTAAAATTTAAAAATTTAAATACTAAATTTTAAAAATTTAATTATTAAAGCTTTAAATTTTAAAATTTAAAAATTTAATTTTTAAAATTTAAAAATTTAAATACTAAATTTTAAAAATTTAATTATTAAAACTTTAAATTTTAAAATCTAAAAATTTAAATACAAAATTTTAAAAATTTAATTATTAAAACTTTAAATTTTAAAATTTAAAAATTTAAATACTAAATTTTAAAAATTTAATTATTAAAATTTAAATTTTAAAATTTAAAAATTTAAAAATTTAAATACTAAATTTTAAAAATTTAAACATTAAATCTTTAAATTTTAAAATTTATATACTAAATTTTAAAAATTTAATTATTAAAATTTTAAATTTTAAAGTTTAAAAATTTAAATTTAGAAATATAAATTTAAAAATTTAAATTTTAAAATTTAAAAATTTAAATTTTAAAATTTAAAAATTTAAATTTTAAAATTTAAAAATTTAATTACTAAATTTTAAAAATTTAATTATTAAAACTTTAAATTTTAAAATTTAAATACTAAATTTTAAAAATTTAATTATTAAAACTTTAAATTTTAAAATTTAAAAATTTTAATACTAAATTTTAAAAATTTAATTATTAAAATTTAAATTTTAAAATTTAAAAATTTAAATACAAATTTTAAAAATTTAATTACTAAAATTTTAAATTTTAAAATTTAAAAATTTAAATTTAAAAATTTAAATACTAAATTTTAAAAATTTAATTATTAAATCTTTAAATTTTAAAATTTAAAAATTTAATTAATAAATTTTAAAAATTTAATTATTAAAACTTTAAATTTTAAAATTTAAAAATTTTAATACTAAATTTTAAAAATTTAATTATTAAAATTTAAATTTTAAAATTTAAACATTTAAATACTAAATTTTAAAACTTGAATTATTAAAACTTTAAATTTTAAAATTTAAAAATTTAAATACTAAATTTTAAAAATTTAAACATTAAATCTTTAAATTTTAAAATTTATATACTAAATTTTAAAAATTTAATTATTAAAATTTTAAATTTTAAAATTTAAAAATTTAAATTTTAAAATTTAAAAATTTAAATACTAAATTTTAAAAATTTAATTATTAAAACTTTAAATTTTAAAATTTAAATACTAAATTTTAAAAATTTAATTATTAAAATTTTAAATTTTAAAATTTAAAAATTTTAATACTAAATTTTAAAAATTTAATTATTAAAATTTAAACTTTAAAATTTAAAAATTTAAATACTAAATTTTAAAAATTTAATTATTAAAACTTTAAATTTTAAAATTTAAAAATTTAAATACTAAATTTTAAAAATTTAATTATTAAAGCTTTAAATTTTAAAATTTAAAAATTTAATTTTTAAAATTTAAAAATTTAAATACTAAATTTTAAAAATTTAATTATTAAAACTTTAAATTTTAAAATCTAAAAATTTAAATACAAAATTTTAAAAATTTAATTATTAAAACTTTAAATTTTAAAATTTAAAAATTTAAATACTAAATTTTAAAAATTTAATTATTAAAATTTAAATTTTAAAATTTAAAAATTTAAAAATTTAAATACTAAATTTTAAAAATTTAAACATTAAATCTTTAAATTTTAAAATTTATATACTAAATTTTAAAAATTTAATTATTAAAATTTTAAATTTTAAAGTTTAAAAATTTAAATTTAGAAATATAAATTTAAAAATTTAAATTTTAAAATTTAAAAATTTAAATTTTAAAATTTAAAAATATAAATTTTAAAATTTAAAAATTTAATTACTAAATTTTAAAAATTTAATTATTAAAACTTTAAATTTTAAAATTTAAATACTAAATTTTAAAAATTTAATTATTAAAACTTTAAATTTTAAAATTTAAAAATTTAAATTTTAAAATTTAAAAATTTAAATTTTAAAATTTAAAAATTTAAATACTAAATTTTAAAAACATAATTATTAAAATTTAAATTTTAAAATTTAAAAATTTAAAAATTTAAATACTAAATTTTAAAAATTTAAACATTAAATCTTTAAATTTTAAAATTTATATACTAAATTTTAAAAATTTAATTATTAAAATTTTAAATTTTAAAGTTTAAAAATTTAAATTTAGAAATTTAAATTTAAAAATTTAAATTTTGAAATTTAAATTTAAAAATTTAAATTTTAAAATTTAAAAATTTAAATTTTAAAATTTAAAAATTTAAATACTAGATTTTAAAAATTTAATTATTAAAACTTTAAATTTTAAAATTTAAATACTAAATTTTAAAAATTTAATTATTAAAACTTTAAATTTTAAAATTTAAAAATTTTAATACTAAATTTTAAAAATTTAATTATTAAAATTTAAATTTTAAAATTTAAAAATTTAAATACTAAATTTTAAAAATTTAATTATTAAAACTTTAAATTTTAAAATTTAAAAATTTAAATAATAAATTTTAAAAATTTAATTATTTAAACTTTAAATTTTAAAATTTAAAAATTTAAATACAAATTTTAAAAATTTAATTATTAAAATTTTAAATTTTAAAATTTAAAAATTTAAATACTAAATTTTAAAAATTTAATTATTAAATCTTTAAATTTTAAAATTTAAAAATTTAAATAATAAATTTTAAAAATTTAATTATTAAAACTTTAAATTTTAAAATTTAAAAATTTTAATACTAAATTTTAAAAATTTAATTATTAAAATTCAAATTTTAAAATTTAAAAATTTAAATACTAGATTTTAAAAATTTAATTATTAAAACTTTAAATTTTAAAATTTAAAAATTTAGACACTAAATTTTAAAAATTTAATTATTAAAATTTTAAATTTTAAAATTTAAAAATTTAAATTTTAAAGTTTAAAAATTTAAATTTAAAAATTTAAATACTAAATTTTAAAAATTTAATTATTAAAACTTTAAATTTTAAAATTTAAAAATTTAAATACTAAATTTTAAAAATTTAATTATTAAAGCTTTAAATTTTAAAATTTAAAAATTTAATTTTTAAAATTTAAAAATTTAAATACTAAATTTTAAAAATTTAATTATTAAAACTTTAAATTTTAAAATCTAAAAATTTAAATACAAAATTTTAAAAATTTAATTATTAAAACTTTAAATTTTAAAATTTAAAAATTTAAATACTAAATTTTAAAAATTTAATTATTAAAATTTAAATTTTAAAATTTAAAAATTTAAAAATTTAAATACTAAATTTTAAAAATTTAAACATTAAATCTTTAAATTTTAAAATTTATATACTAAATTTTAAAAATTTAATTATTAAAATTTTAAATTTTAAAGTTTAAAAATTTAAATTTAGAAATATAAATTTAAAAATTTAAATTTTAAAATTTAAAAATTTAAATTTTAAAATTTAAAAATTTAAATTTTAAAATTTAAAAATTTAATTACTAAATTTTAAAAATTTAATTATTAAAACTTTAAATTTTAAAATTTAAATACTAAATTTTAAAAATTTAATTATTAAAACTTTAAATTTTAAAATTTAAAAATTTTAATACTAAATTTTAAAAATTTAATTATTAAAATTTAAATTTTAAAATTTAAAAATTTAAATACAAATTTTAAAAATTTAATTACTAAAATTTTAAATTTTAAAATTTAAAAATTTAAATTTAAAAATTTAAATACTAAATTTTAAAAATTTAATTATTAAATCTTTAAATTTTAAAATTTAAAAATTTAATTAATAAATTTTAAAAATTTAATTATTAAAACTTTAAATTTTAAAATTTAAAAATTTTAATACTAAATTTTAAAAATTTAATTATTAAAATTTAAATTTTAAAATTTAAACATTTAAATACTAAATTTTAAAACTTGAATTATTAAAACTTTAAATTTTAAAATTTAAAAATTTAAATACTAAATTTTAAAAATTTAAACATTAAATCTTTAAATTTTAAAATTTATATACTAAATTTTAAAAATTTAATTATTAAAATTTTAAATTTTAAAATTTAAAAATTTAAATTTTAAAATTTAAAAATTTAAATACTAAATTTTAAAAATTTAATTATTAAAACTTTAAATTTTAAAATTTAAATACTAAATTTTAAAAATTTAATTATTAAAATTTTAAATTTTAAAATTTAAAAATTTTAATACTAAATTTTAAAAATTTAATTATTAAAATTTAAACTTTAAAATTTAAAAATTTAATTACTAAATTTTAAAAATTTAATTATTAAAACTTTAAATTTTAAAATTTAAATACTAAATTTTAAAAATTTAATTATTAAAACTTTAAATTTTAAAATTTAAAAATTTTAATACTAAATTTTAAAAATTTAATTATTAAAATTTAAATTTTAAAATTTAAAAATTTAAATACAAATTTTAAAAATTTAATTACTAAAATTTTAAATTTTAAAATTTAAAAATTTAAATTTAAAAATTTAAATACTAAATTTTAAAAATTTAATTATTAAATCTTTAAATTTTAAAATTTAAAAATTTAATTAATAAATTTTAAAAATTTAATTATTAAAACTTTAAATTTTAAAATTTAAAAATTTTAATACTAAATTTTAAAAATTTAATTATTAAAATTTAAATTTTAAAATTTAAACATTTAAATACTAAATTTTAAAACTTGAATTATTAAAACTTTAAATTTTAAAATTTAAAAATTTAAATACTAAATTTTAAAAATTTAAACATTAAATCTTTAAATTTTAAAATTTATATACTAAATTTTAAAAATTTAATTATTAAAATTTTAAATTTTAAAATTTAAAAATTTAAATTTTAAAATTTAAAAATTTAAATACTAAATTTTAAAAATTTAATTATTAAAACTTTAAATTTTAAAATTTAAATACTAAATTTTAAAAATTTAATTATTAAAATTTTAAATTTTAAAATTTAAAAATTTTAATACTAAATTTTAAAAATTTAATTATTAAAATTTAAACTTTAAAATTTAAAAATTTAAATACTAAATTTTAAAAATTTAATTATTAAAACTTTAAATTTTAAAATTTAAAAATTTAAATAATAAATTTTAAAAATTTAATTATTAAAATTTAAATTTTAAAATTTAAAAATTTAAATTTTAAAATTTAAAAATTTAAATTTTAAAATTTAAAAATTTAAATTTTAAAATTTAAAAATTTAAATACTAAATTTTAAAAATTTAATTAGTAAAAATTTAAATTATAAAATTTAAAAATTTAAATACAAATTTTAAAAATTTTATTATTAAAACTCTAAACTTTAAAATTTAAAAATTTAAATACTAAATTTTAAAAATTTAATTATTAAAACTTTAAATTTTAAAATTTAAAAATATAAATAATAAATTTTAAAAATTTAATTATTTAAACTTTAAATTTTAAAATTTAAAAATTTAAATACAAATTTTAAAAATTTTATTATTAAAACTTTAAACTTTAAAATTTAAAAATTTAAATACTAAATTTTAAAAATTTAATTATTAAAACTTTAAATTTTAAAATTTAAAAATTTAAATACTAAATTTAGAAATTTAATTATTAAAACTTTAAATTTTAAAATTTAAAAATATAAATAATAAATTTTAAAAATTTAATTATTTAAACTTTAAATTTTAAAATTTAAAAATTTAAATACAAATTTTAAAAATTTAATTATTAAAATTTTAAATTTTAAAATTTAAAAATTTAAATATTAAATTTTAAAAATTTAATTAGTAAAAATTTAAATTTTAAAATTTAAAAATTTAAATACAAATTTTAAAAATTTTATTATTAAAACTTTAAACTTTAAAATTTAAAAATTTAAATACTAAATTTTAAAAATTTAATTATTAAAACTTTAAATTTTAAAATTTAAAAATATAAATAATAAATTTTAAAAATTTAATTATTTAAACTTTAAATTTTAAAATTTAAAAATTTAAATACAAATTTTAAAAATTTAATTATTAAAATTTTAAATTTTAAAATTTAAAAATTTAAATAATAAATTTTAAAAATTTAATTAGTAAAAATTTAAATTTTAAAATTTAAAAATTTAAATACAAATTTTAAAAATTTTATTATTAAAACTTTAAACTTTAAAATTTAAAAATTTAAATACTAAATTTTAAAAATTTAATTATTAAAACTTTAAATTTTAAAATTTAAAAACTTAAATACAAAATTTTACAAATTTAATTATTAAAATTTTAAATTTTAAAGTTCAAAAATTTAAATTTAGAAGTTTAAATTTAAAAATTTAAATTTAGAAGTTTAAATTTAAAAATTTAAATTTTAAAATTTAAAAATTTAAATTTTAAAATTTAAAAATTTAAATTTTAAAATTTAAAAATTTAAATACAAAATTTTAAAAATTTAATTATTAAAACTTTAAATTTTAAAATTTAAAAATTTAAATACTAAATTTTAAAAATTTAATTATTAAAATTTAAATTTTAAAATTTAAAAATTTAAAAATATAAATACTAAATTTCAAAAATTTAAACATTAAATTTTTAAATTTTAAAATTTATATACTAAATTTTAAAAATTTAATTATTAAAATTTTAAATTTTAAAATTTAAAAATTTAAATTTTAAAATTTAAAAATTTAAATACTAAATTTTAAAAATTTAATTATTAAAACTTTAAATTTTAAAATTTAAATACTATATTTTAAAAATTTAATTATTAAAACTTTAAATTTTAAAATTTAAAAATTTTAATACTAAATTTTAAAAATTTAATTATTAAAATTTTAAATTTTAAAATTTAAAAATTTAAATTTTAAAATTTAAAAATTTAAATAATAAATTTTAAAAATTTAATTAGTAAAAATTTAAATTTTAAAATTTAAAAATTTAAATACAAATTTTAAAAATTTTATTATTAAAACTTTAAACTTTAAAATTTAAAAATTTAAATACTAAATTTTAAAAATTTAATTATTAAAACTTTAAATTTTAAAATTTAAAAACTTAAATACTAAATTTTAAAAATTTAATTATTAAAATTTTAAATTTTAAAGTTTAAAAATTTAAATTTAATAGTTTAAATTTAAAAATTTAAATTTTAAAATTTAAAAATTTAAATTTTAAAATTTAAAAATTTAAATACTAAATTTTAAAAATTTAATTATTAAAACTTTAAATTTTAAAATTTAAATACTAAATTTTAAAAATTTAATTATTAAAACTTTAAATTTTAAAATTTAAAAATTTTAATACTAAATTTTAAAAATTTAATTATTAAAATTTAAATTTTAAAATTTAAAAATTTAAATACTAAATTTTAAAAATTTAATTATTAAAACTTTAAATTTTAAAATTTAAAAATATAAATAATAAATTTTAAAAATTTAATTATTTAAACTTTAAATTTTAAAATTTAAAAATTTAAATTTTAAAATTTAAAAATTTAAACACTAAATTTTAAAAATTTAATTATTAAAACTTTAAATTTTAAAATTTAAAATTTTAAATTTTAAAAATTAAAAATTTAAATTTTAAAATTTAAAAATTTAAATACTAAATTTTAAAAATTTAATTAGTAAAAATTTAAATTTTAAAATTTAAAAACTTAAATACAAAATTTTAAAAATTTAATTATTAAAATTTTAAATTTTAAAGTTTAAAAATTTAAATTTAGAAATTTAAATTTAAAAATTTAAATTTTGAAATTTAAATTTAAAAATTTAAATTTTAAAATTTAAAAATTTAAATTTTAAAATTTAAAAATTTAAATACTAAATTTTAAAAATTTAATTATTAAAACTTTAAATTTTAAAATTTAAATACTAAATTTTAAAAATTTAATTATTAAAACTTTAAATTTTAAAATTTAAAAATTTTAATACTAAATTTTAAAAATTTAATTATTAAAATTTAAATTTTAAAATTTAAAAATTTAAATACTAAATTTTAAAAATTTAATTATTAAAACTTTAAATTTTAAAATTTAAAAATTTAAATAATAAATTTTAAAAATTTAATTATTTAAACTTTAAATTTTAAAATTTAAAAATTTAAATACAAATTTTAAAAATTTAATTATTAAAATTTTAAATTTTAAAATTTAAAAATTTAAATTTAAAAATTTAAATACTAAATTTTAAAAATTTAATTATTAAAGCTTTAAATTTTAAAATTTAAAAATTTAATTTTTAAAATTTAAAAATTTAAATACTAAATTTTAAAAATTTAATTATTAAAACTTTAAATTTTAAAATCTAAAAATTTAAATTTTAAAATTTAAAAATTTAAATTTTAAAATTTAAAAATTTAAATACAAAATTTTAAAAATTTAATTATTAAAACTTTAAATTTTAAAATTTAAAAATTTAAATACTAAATTTTAAAAATTTAATTATTAAAATTTAAATTTTAAAATTTAAAAATTTAAAAATTTAAATACTAAATTTTAAAAATTTAATTATTAAAACTTTAAATTTTAAAATTTAAAAATTTAAATAATAAATTTTAAAAATTTAATTATTTAAACTTTAAATTTTAAAATTTAAAAATTTAAATACAAATTTTAAAAATTTAATTATTAAAATTTTAAATTTTAAAATTTAAAAATTTAAATTTAAAAATTTAAATACTAAATTTTAAAAATTTAATTATTAAATCTTTAAATTTTAAAATTTAAAAATTTAAATAATAAATTTTAAAAATTTAATTATTAAAACTTTAAATTTTAAAATTTAAAAATTTTAATACTAAATTTTAAAAATTTAATTATTAAAATTTAAATTTTAAAATTTAAAAATTTAAATTTTAAAATTTAAAAATTTAAATATTAAATTTTAAAAATTTAATTATTAAAACTTTAAATTTTAAAATTTAAATACTAAATTTTAAAAATTTAATTATTAAAACTTTAAATTTTAAAATTTAAAAATTTAAATAATAAATTTTAAAAATTTAATTATTAAAATTTAAATTTTAAAATTTAAAAATTTAAATTTTAAAATTTAAAAATTTAAATTTTAAAATTTAAAAATTTAAATACTAAATTTTAAAAATTTAATTAGTAAAAATTTAAATTTTAAAATTTAAAAATTTAAATACAAATTTTAAAAATTTTATTATTAAAACTTTAAACTTTAAAATTTAAAAATTTAAATACTAAATTTTAAAAATTTAATTATTAAAACTTTAAATTTTAAAATTTAAAAATATAAATAATAAATTTTAAAAATTTAATTATTTAAACTTTAAATTTTAAAATTTTAAAATTTAAAAATTTAAATACAAATTTTAAAAATTTAATTATTAAAATTTTAAATTTTAAAATTTAAAAATTTAAATAATAAATTTTAAAAATTTAATTAGTAAAAATTTAAATTTTAAAATTTAAAAATTTAAATACAAATTTTAAAAATTTTATTATTAAAACTTTAAACTTTAAAATTTAAAAATTTAAATACTAAATTTTAAAAATTTAATTATTAAAACTTTAAATTTTAAAATTTAAAACTATAAATAATAAATTTTAAAAATTTAATTATTTAAACTTTAAATTTTAAAATTTAAAAATTTAAATACAAATTTTAAAAATTTTATTATTAAAACTTTAAACTTTAAAATTTAAAAATTTAAATACTAAATTTTAAAAATTTAATTATTAAAACTTTAAATTTTAAAATTTAAAAATTTAAATACTAAATTTTAAAAATTTAATTATTAAAACTTTAAATTTTAAAATTTAAAAATATAAATAATAAATTTTAAAAATTTAATTATTTAAACTTTAAATTTTAAAATTTAAAAATTTAAATACAAATTTTAAAAATTTAATTATTAAAATTTTAAATTTTAAAATTTAAAAATTTAAATATTAAATTTTAAAAATTTAATTAGTAAAAATTTAAATTTTAAAATTTAAAAATTTAAATACAAATTTTAAAAATTTTATTATTAAAACTTTAAACTTTAAAATTTAAAAATTTAAATACTAAATTTTAAAAATTTAATTATTAAAACTTTAAATTTTAAAATTTAAAAATATAAATATTAAATTTTAAAAATTTAATTATTTAAACTTTAAATTTTAAAATTTAAAAATTTAAATACAAATTTTAAAAATTTAATTATTAAAATTTTAAATTTTAAAATTTAAAAATTTAAATAATAAATTTTAAAAATTTAATTAGTAAAAATTTAAATTTTAAAATTTAAAAATTTAAATACAAATTTTAAAAATTTTATTATTAAAACTTTAAACTTTAAAATTTAAAAATTTAAATACTAAATTTTAAAAATTTAATTATTAAAACTTTAAATTTTAAAATTTAAAAACTTAAATACAAAATTTTACAAATTTAATTATTAAAATTTTAAATTTTAAAGTTCAAAAATTTAAATTTAGAAGTTTAAATTTAAAAATTTAAATTTAGAAGTTTAAATTTAAAAATTTAAATTTTAAAATTTAAAAATTTAAATTTTAAAATTTAAAAATTTAAATTTTAAAATTTAAAAATTTAAATACAAAATTTTAAAAATTTAATTATTAAAACTTTAAATTTTAAAATTTAAAAATTTAAATACTAAATTTTAAAAATTTAATTATTAAAATTTAAATTTTAAAATTTAAAAATTTAAAAATATATATACTAAATTTTAAAAATTTAAACATTAAATTTTTAAATTTTAAAATTTATATACTAAATTTTAAAAATTTAATTATTAAAATTTTAAATTTTAAAATTTAAAAATTTAAATTTTAAAATTTAAAAATTTAAATACTAAATTTTAAAAATTTAATTATTAAAACTTTAAATTTTAAAATTTAAATACTATATTTTAAAAATTTAATTATTAAAACTTTAAATTTTAAAATTTAAAAATTTTAATACTAAATTTTAAAAATTTAATTATTAAAATTTTAAATTTTAAAATTTAAAAATTTAAATTTTAAAATTTAAAAATTTAAATAATAAATTTTAAAAATTTAATTAGTAAAAATTTAAATTTTAAAATTTAAAAATTTAAATACAAATTTTAAAAATTTTATTATTAAAACTTTAAACTTTAAAATTTAAAAATTTAAATTCTAAATTTTAAAAATTTAATTATTAAAACTTTAAATTTTAAAATTTAAAAACTTAAATACTAAATTTTAAAAATTTAATTATTAAAATTTTAAATTTTAAAGTTTAAAAATTTAAATTTAATAGTTTAAATTTAAAAATTTAAATTTTAAAATTTAAAAATTTAAATTTTAAAATTTAAAAATTTAAATACTAAATTTTAAAAATTTAATTATTAAAACTTTAAATTTTAAAATTTAAATACTAAATTTTAAAAATTTAATTATTAAAACTTTAAATTTTAAAATTTAAAAATTTTAATACTAAATTTTAAAAATTTAATTATTAAAATTTAAATTTTAAAATTTAAAAATTTAAATACTAAATTTTAAAAATTTAATTATTAAAACTTTAAATTTTAAAATTTAAAAATATAAATAATAAATTTTAAAAATTTAATTATTTAAACTTTAAATTTTAAAATTTAAAAATTTAAATACAAATTTTAAAAATTTAATTATTAAAATTTTAAATTTTAAAATTTAAAAATTTAAATAATAAATTTTAAAAATTTAATTAGTAAAAATTTAAATTTTAAAATTTAAAAATTTAAATACAAATTTTAAAAATTTTATTATTAAAACTTTAAACTTTAAAATTTAAAAATTTAAATACTAAATTTTAAAAATTTAATTATTAAAACTTTAAATTTTAAAATTTAAAAACTTAAATACAAAATTTTACAAATTTAATTATTAAAATTTTAAATTTTAAAGTTCAAAAATTTAAATTTAGAAGTTTAAATTTAAAAATTTAAATTTTAAAATTTAAAAATTTAAATTTTAAAATTTAAAAATTTAAATACTAAATTTTAAAAATTTAATTATTAAAACTTTAAATTTTAAAATTTAAATAATAAATTTTAAAAATTTAATTATTAAAACTTTAAATTTTAAAATTTAAAAATTTTAATACTAAATTTTAAAAATTTAATTATTAAAATTTAAATTTTAAAATTTAAAAATTTTAATACTTTAATTTAATTATTAAAATTTTAAATTTTAAAATTTAAAAATTTAAATTTTAAAATTTAAAAATTTAAATACTAAATTTTAAAAATTTAATTATTAAAACTTTAAATTTTAAAATTTAAAAACTTAAATACTAAATTTTAAAAATTTAATTATTAAAATTTTAAATTTTAAAGTTTAAAAATTTAAATTTAGAAGTTTAAATTTAAAAATTTAAATTTTAAAATTTAAAAATTTAAATTTTAAAATTTAAAAATTTAAATATTAAATTTTAAAAATTTAATTATTAAATCTTTAAATTTTAAAATTTAAAAATTTAAATAATAAATTTTAAAAATTTAATTATTAAAACTTTAAATTTTAAAATTTAAAAATTTAAATAATAAATTTTAAAAATATAATTATTTAAACTTTAAATTTTAAATTTTAAAAATTTAATTATTAAAATTTAAATTTTAAAATTTAAAAATTTAAATACTAAATTTTAAAAATTTAATTATTAAAACTTTAAATTTTAAAATTTAAAAATTTAAATAATAAATTTTAAAAATTTAATTATTTAAACTATAAATTTTAAAATTTAAAAATTTAAATACAAATTTTAAAAATTTAATTATTAAAATTTTAAATTTTAAAATTTAAAAATTTAAATAATAAATTTTAAAAATTTAATTAGTAAAAATTTAAATTTTAAAATTTAAAAATTTAAATACAAATTTTAAAAATTTTTTTATTAAAACTTTAAACTTTAAAATTTAAAAATTTAAATACTAAATTTTAAAAATTTAATTATTAAAACTTTAAATTTTAAAATTTAAAACTATAAATAATAAATTTTAAAAATTTAATTATTTAAACTTTAAATTTTAAAATTTAAAAATTTAAATACAAATTTTAAAAATTTTATTATTAAAACTTTAAACTTTAAAATTTAAAAATTTAAATACTAAATTTTAAAAATTTAATTATTAAAACTTTAAATTTTAAAATTTAAAAATATAAATAATAAATTTTAAAAATTTAATTATTTAAACTTTAAATTTTAAAATTTAAAAATTTAAATACAAATTTTAAAAATTTAATTATTAAAATTTTAAATTTTAAAATTTAAAAATTTAAATATTAAATTTTAAAAATTTAATTAGTAAAAATTTAAATTTTAAAATTTAAAAATTTAAATACAAATTTTAAAAATTTTATTATTAAAACTTTAAACTTTAAAATTTAAAAATTTAAATACTAAATTTTAAAAATTTAATTATTAAAACTTTAAATTTTAAAATTTAAAAATATAAATATTAAATTTTAAAAATTTAATTATTTAAACTTTAAATTTTAAAATTTAAAAATTTAAATACAAATTTTAAAAATTTAATTATTAAAATTTTAAATTTTAAAATTTAAAAATTTAAATAATAAATTTTAAAAATTTAATTAGTAAAAATTTAAATTTTAAAATTTAAAAATTTAAATACAAATTTTAAAAATTTTATTATTAAAACTTTAAACTTTAAAATTTAAAAATTTAAATACTAAATTTTAAAAATTTAATTATTAAAACTTTAAATTTTAAAATTTAAAAACTTAAATACAAAATTTTACAAATTTAATTATTAAAATTTTAAATTTTAAAGTTCAAAAATTTAAATTTAGAAGTTTAAATTTAAAAATTTAAATTTAGAAGTTTAAATTTAAAAATTTAAATTTTAAAATTTAAAAATTTAAATTTTAAAATTTAAAAATTTAAATTTTAAAATTTAAAAATTTAAATACAAAATTTTAAAAATTTAATTATTAAAACTTTAAATTTTAAAATTTAAAAATTTAAATACTAAATTTTAAAAATTTAATTATTAAAATTTAAATTTTAAAATTTAAAAATTTAAAAATATATATACTAAATTTTAAAAATTTAAACATTAAATTTTTAAATTTTAAAATTTATATACTAAATTTTAAAAATTTAATTATTAAAATTTTAAATTTTAAAATTTAAAAATTTAAATTTTAAAATTTAAAAATTTAAATACTAAATTTTAAAAATTTAATTATTAAAACTTTAAATTTTAAAATTTAAATACTATATTTTAAAAATTTAATTATTAAAACTTTAAATTTTAAAATTTAAAAATTTTAATACTAAATTTTAAAAATTTAATTATTAAAATTTTAAATTTTAAAATTTAAAAATTTAAATTTTAAAATTTAAAAATTTAAATAATAAATTTTAAAAATTTAATTAGTAAAAATTTAAATTTTAAAATTTAAAAATTTAAATACAAATTTTAAAAATTTTATTATTAAAACTTTAAACTTTAAAATTTAAAAATTTAAATTCTAAATTTTAAAAATTTAATTATTAAAACTTTAAATTTTAAAATTTAAAAACTTAAATACTAAATTTTAAAAATTTAATTATTAAAATTTTAAATTTTAAAGTTTAAAAATTTAAATTTAATAGTTTAAATTTAAAAATTTAAATTTTAAAATTTAAAAATTTAAATTTTAAAATTTAAAAATTTAAATACTAAATTTTAAAAATTTAATTATTAAAACTTTAAATTTTAAAATTTAAATACTAAATTTTAAAAATTTAATTATTAAAACTTTAAATTTTAAAATTTAAAAATTTTAATACTAAATTTTAAAAATTTAATTATTAAAATTTAAATTTTAAAATTTAAAAATTTAAATACTAAATTTTAAAAATTTAATTATTAAAACTTTAAATTTTAAAATTTAAAAATATAAATAATAAATTTTAAAAATTTAATTATTTAAACTTTAAATTTTAAAATTTAAAAATTTAAATACAAATTTTAAAAATTTAATTATTAAAATTTTAAATTTTAAAATTTAAAAATTTAAATAATAAATTTTAAAAATTTAATTAGTAAAAATTTAAATTTTAAAATTTAAAAATTTAAATACAAATTTTAAAAATTTTATTATTAAAACTTTAAACTTTAAAATTTAAAAATTTAAATACTAAATTTTAAAAATTTAATTATTAAAACTTTAAATTTTAAAATTTAAAAACTTAAATACAAAATTTTACAAATTTAATTATTAAAATTTTAAATTTTAAAGTTCAAAAATTTAAATTTAGAAGTTTAAATTTAAAAATTTAAATTTTAAAATTTAAAAATTTAAATTTTAAAATTTAAAAATTTAAATACTAAATTTTAAAAATTTAATTATTAAAACTTTAAATTTTAAAATTTAAATAATAAATTTTAAAAATTTAATTATTAAAACTTTAAATTTTAAAATTTAAAAATTTTAATACTAAATTTTAAAAATTTAATTATTAAAATTTAAATTTTAAAATTTAAAAATTTTAATACTTTAATTTAATTATTAAAATTTTAAATTTTAAAATTTAAAAATTTAAATTTTAAAATTTAAAAATTTAAATACTAAATTTTAAAAATTTAATTATTAAAACTTTAAATTTTAAAATTTAAAAACTTAAATACTAAATTTTAAAAATTTAATTATTAAAATTTTAAATTTTAAAGTTTAAAAATTTAAATTTAGAAGTTTAAATTTAAAAATTTAAATTTTAAAATTTAAAAATTTAAATTTTAAAATTTAAAAATTTAAATATTAAATTTTAAAAATTTAATTATTAAATCTTTAAATTTTAAAATTTAAAAATTTAAATAATAAATTTTAAAAATTTAATTATTAAAACTTTAAATTTTAAAATTTAAAAATTTAAATAATAAATTTTAAAAATATAATTATTTAAACTTTAAATTTTAAATTTTAAAAATTTAATTATTAAAATTTAAATTTTAAAATTTAAAAATTTAAATACTAAATTTTAAAAATTTAATTATTAAAACTTTAAATTTTAAAATTTAAAAATTTAAATAATAAATTTTAAAAATTTAATTATTTAAACTATAAATTTTAAAATTTAAAAATTTAAATACAAATTTTAAAAATTTAATTATTAAAATTTTAAATTTTAAAATTTAAAAATTTAAATAATAAATTTTAAAAATTTAATTAGTAAAAATTTAAATTTTAAAATTTAAAAATTTAAATACAAATTTTAAAAATTTTATTATTAAAACTTTAAACTTTAAAATTTAAAAATTTAAATACTAAATTTTAAAAATTTAATTATTAAAACTTTAAATTTTAAAATTTAAAAACTTAAATACAAAATTTTACAAATTTAATTATTAAAATTTTAAATTTTAAAGTTTAAAAATTTAAATTTAGAAGTTTAAATTTAAAAATTTAAATTTTAAAATTTAAAAATTTAAATTTTAAAATTTAAAAATTTAAATACTAAATTTTAAAAATTTAATTATTAAAACTTTAAATTTTAAAATTTAAATACTAAATTTTAAAAATTTAATTATTAAAACTTTAAATTTTAAAATTTAAAAATTTTAATACTAAATTTTAAAAATTTTATTATTAAAATTTAAATTTTAAAATTTAAAAATTTTAATACTTTAATTTAATTATTAAAATTTTAAATTTTAAAATTTAAAAATTTAAATTTTAAAATTTAAAAATTTAAATACTAAATTTTAAAAATTTAATTATTAAAACTTTAAATTTTAAAATTTAAAAACTTAAATACTAAATTTTAAAAATTTAATTATTAAAATTTTAAATTTTAAAGTTTAAAAATTTAAATTTAGAAGTTTAAATTTAAAAATTTAAATTTTAAAATTTAAAAATTTAAATTTTAAAATTTAAAAATTTAAATATTAAATTTTAAAAATTTAATTATTAAATCTTTAAATTTTAAAATTTAAAAATTTAAATAATAAATTTTAAAAATTTAATTATTAAAACTTTAAATTTTAAAATTTAAAAATTTAAATAATAAATTTTAAAAATTTAATTATTAAAATTTAAATTTTAAAATTTAAAAATTTAAATACTAAATTTTAAAAATTTAATTATTAAAACTTTAAATTTTAAAATTTAAAAATTTAAATAATAAATTTTAAAAATTTAATTATTTAAACTTTAAATTTTAAAATTTAAAAATTTAAATACAAATTTTAAAAATTTAATTATTAAAATTTTAAATTTTAAAATTTAAAAATTTAAATTTAAAAATTTAAATACTAAATTTTAAAAATTTAATTATTAAATCTTTAAATTTTAAAATTTAAAAATTTAAATAATAAATTTTAAAAATTTAATTATTAAAACTTTAAATTTTAAAATTTAAAAATTTTAATACTAAATTTTAAAAATTTAATTATTAAAATTTAAATTTTAAAATTTAAAAATTTAAATATTAAATTTTAAAAATTTAATTATTAAAACTTTAAATTTTAAAATTTAAATACTAAATTTTAAAAATTTAATTATTAAAACTTTAAATTTTAAAATTTAAAAATTTAAATAATAAATTTTAAAAATTTAATTATTAAAATTTAAATTTTAAAATTTAAAAATTTAAATTTTAAAATTTAAAAATTTAAATTTTAAAATTTAAAAATTTAAATACTAAATTTTAAAAATTTAATTAGTAAAAATTTAAATTATAAAATTTAAAAATTTAAATACAAATTTTAAAAATTTTATTATTAAAACTTTAAACTTTAAAATTTAAAAATTTAAATACTAAATTTTAAAAATTTAATTATTAAAACTTTAAATTTTAAAATTTAAAAATATAAATAATAAATTTTAAAAATTTAATTATTTAAACTTTAAATTTTAAAATTTAAAAATTTAAATACAAATTTTAAAAATTTAATTATTAAAATTTTAAATTTTAAAATTTAAAAATTTAAATAATAAATTTTAAAAATTTAATTAGTAAAAATTTAAATTTTAAAATTTAAAAATTTAAATACAAATTTTAAAAATTTTATTATTAAAACTTTAAACTTTAAAATTTAAAAATTTAAATACTAAATTTTAAAAATTTAATTATTAAAACTTTAAATTTTAAAATTTAAAAATATAAATAATAAATTTTAAAAATTTAATTATTTAAACTTTAAATTTTAAAATTTAAAAATTTAAATACAAATTTTAAAAATTTTATTATTAAAACTTTAAACTTTAAAATTTAAAAATTTAAATACTAAATTTTAAAAATTTAATTATTAAAACTTTAAATTTTAAAATTTAAAAATTTAAATACTAAATTTAGAAATTTAATTATTAAAACTTTAAATTTTAAAATTTAAAAATATAAATAATAAATTTTAAAAATTTAATTATTTAAACTTTAAATTTTAAAATTTAAAAATTTAAATACAAATTTTAAAAATTTAATTATTAAAATTTTAAATTTTAAAATTTAAAAATTTAAATATTAAATTTTAAAAATTTAATTAGTAAAAATTTAAATTTTAAAATTTAAAAATTTAAATACAAATTTTAAAAATTTTATTATTAAAACTTTAAACTTTAAAATTTAAAAATTTAAATACTAAATTTTAAAAATTTAATTATTAAAACTTTAAATTTTAAAATTTAAAAATATAAATAATAAATTTTAAAAATTTAATTATTTAAACTTTAAATTTTAAAATTTAAAAATTTAAATACAAATTTTAAAAATTTAATTATTAAAATTTTAAATTTTAAAATTTAAAAATTTAAATAATAAATTTTAAAAATTTAATTAGTAAAAATTTAAATTTTAAAATTTAAAAATTTAAATACAAATTTTAAAAATTTTATTATTAAAACTTTAAACTTTAAAATTTAAAAATTTAAATACTAAATTTTAAAAATTTAATTATTAAAACTTTAAATTTTAAAATTTAAAAACTTAAATACAAAATTTTACAAATTTAATTATTAAAATTTTAAATTTTAAAGTTCAAAAATTTAAATTTAGAAGTTTAAATTTAAAAATTTAAATTTTGAAGTTTAAATTTAAAAATTTAAATTTTAAAATTTAAAAATTTAAATTTTAAAATTTAAAAATTTAAATTTTAAAATTTAAAAATTTAAATACAAAATTTTAAAAATTTAATTATTAAAACTTTAAATTTTAAAATTTAAAAATTTAAATACTAAATTTTAAAAATTTAATTATTAAAATTTAAATTTTAAAATTTAAAAATTTAAAAATATAAATACTAAATTTTAAAAATTTAAACATTAAATTTTTAAATTTTAAAATTTATATACTAAATTTTAAAAATTTAATTATTAAAATTTTAAATTTTAAAATTTAAAAATTTAAATTTTAAAATTTAAAAATTTAAATACTAAATTTTAAAAATTTAATTATTAAAACTTTAAATTTTAAAATTTAAATACTATATTTTAAAAATTTAATTATTAAAACTTTAAATTTTAAAATTTAAAAATTTTAATACTAAATTTTAAAAATTTAATTATTAAAATTTTAAATTTTAAAATTTAAAAATTTAAATTTTAAAATTTAAAAATTTAAATAATAAATTTTAAAAATTTAATTAGTAAAAATTTAAATTTTAAAATTTAAAAATTTAAATACAAATTTTAAAAATTTTATTATTAAAACTTTAAACTTTAAAATTTAAAAATTTAAATACTAAATTTTAAAAATTTAATTATTAAAACTTTAAATTTTAAAATTTAAAAACTTAAATACTAAATTTTAAAAATTTAATTATTAAAATTTTAAATTTTAAAGTTTAAAAATTTAAATTTAATAGTTTAAATTTAAAAATTTAAATTTTAAAATTTAAAAATTTAAATTTTAAAATTTAAAAATTTAAATACTAAATTTTAAAAATTTAATTATTAAAACTTTAAATTTTAAAATTTAAATACTAAATTTTAAAAATTTAATTATTAAAACTTTAAATTTTAAAATTTAAAAATATAAATAATAAATTTTAAAAATTTAATTATTTAAACTTTAAATTTTAAAATTTAAAAATTTAAATTTTAAAATTTAAAAATTTAAACACTAAATTTTAAAAATTTAATTATTAAAACTTTAAATTTTAAAATTTAAAATTTTAAATTTTAAAAATTAAAAATTTAAATTTTAAAATTTAAAAATTTAAATACTAAATTTTAAAAATTTAATTAGTAAAAATTTAAATTTTAAAATTTAAAAACTTAAATACAAAATTTTAAAAATTTAATTATTAAAATTTTAAATTTTAAAGTTTAAAAATTTAAATTTAGAAATTTAAATTTAAAAATTTAAATTTTGAAATTTAAATTTAAAAATTTAAATTTTAAAATTTAAAAATTTAAATTTTAAAATTTAAAAATTTAAATACTAAATTTTAAAAATTTAATTATTAAAACTTTAAATTTTAAAATTTAAATACTAAATTTTAAAAATTTAATTATTAAAACTTTAAATTTTAAAATTTAAAAATTTTAATACTAAATTTTAAAAATTTAATTATTAAAATTTAAATTTTAAAATTTAAAAATTTAAATACTAAATTTTAAAAATTTAATTATTAAAACTTTAAATTTTAAAATTTAAAAATTTAAATAATAAATTTTAAAAATTTAATTATTTAAACTTTAAATTTTAAAATTTAAAAATTTAAATACAAATTTTAAAAATTTAATTATTAAAATTTTAAATTTTAAAATTTAAAAATTTAAATTTAAAAATTTAAATACTAAATTTTAAAAATTTAATTATTAAAGCTTTAAATTTTAAAATTTAAAAATTTAATTTTTAAAATTTAAAAATTTAAATACTAAATTTTAAAAATTTAATTATTAAAACTTTAAATTTTAAAATCTAAAAATTTAAATTTTAAAATTTAAAAATTTAAATTTTAAAATTTAAAAATTTAAATACAAAATTTTAAAAATTTAATTATTAAAACTTTAAATTTTAAAATTTAAAAATTTAAATACTAAATTTTAAAAATTTAATTATTAAAATTTAAATTTTAAAATTTAAAAATTTAAAAATTTAAATACTAAATTTTAAAAATTTAATTATTAAAACTTTAAATTTTAAAATTTAAAATCTTAAATACTAAATTTTAAAAATTTAATTATTAAAATTTTAAATTTTAAAGTTTAAAAATTTAAATTTAGAAGTTTAAATTTAAAAATTTAAATTTTAAAATTTAAAAATTTAAATTTTAAAATTTAAAAATTTAAATACTAAATTTTAAAAATTTAATTATTAAAACTTTAAATTTTAAAATTTAAATACTAAATTTTAAAAATTTAATTATTAAAACTTTAAATTTTAAAATTTAAAAATTTTAATACTAAATTTTAAAAATTTAATTATTAAAATTTAAATTTTAAAATTTAAAAATTTAAATACTAAATTTTAAAAATTTAATTATTAAAACTTTAAATTTTAAAATTTAAAAATTTAAATAATAAATTTTAAAAATTTAATTATTTAAACTTTAAATTTTAAAATTTAAAAATTTAAATACAAATTTTAAAAATTTAATTATTAAAATTTTAAATTTTAAAATTTAAAAATTTAAATTTAAAAATTTAAATACTAAATTTTAAAAATTTAATTATTAAATCTTTAAATTTTAAAATTTAAAAATTTAAATAATAAATTTTAAAAATTTAATTATTAAAACTTTAAATTTTAAAATTTAAAAATTTTAATTCTAAATTTTAAAAATTTAATTATTAAAATTTAAATTTTAAAATTTAAAAATTTAAATTTTAAAATTTAAAAATTTAAATATTAAATTTTAAAAATTTAATTATTAAAACTTTAAATTTTAAAATTTAAATACTAAATTTTAAAAATTTAATTATTAAAACTTTAAATTTTAAAATTTAAAAATTTAAATAATAAATTTTAAAAATTTAATTATTAAAATTTAAATTTTAAAATTTAAAAATTTAAATTTTAAAATTTAAAAATTTAAATTTTAAAATTTAAAAATTTAAATACTAAATTTTAAAAATTTAATTAGTAAAAATTTAAATTTTAAAATTTAAAAATTTAAATACAAATTTTAAAAATTTTATTATTAAAACTTTAAACTTTAAAATTTAAAAATTTAAATACTAAATTTTAAAAATTTAATTATTAAAACTTTAAATTTTAAAATTTAAAAATATAAATAATAAATTTTAAAAATTTAATTATTTAAACTTTAAATTTTAAAATTTTAAAATTTAAAAATTTAAATACAAATTTTAAAAATTTAATTATTAAAATTTTAAATTTTAAAATTTAAAAATTTAAATAATAAATTTTAAAAATTTAATTAGTAAAAATTTAAATTTTAAAATTTAAAAATTTAAATACAAATTTTAAAAATTTTATTATTAAAACTTTAAACTTTAAAATTTAAAAATTTAAATACTAAATTTTAAAAATTTAATTATTAAAACTTTAAATTTTAAAATTTAAAAATATAAATAATAAATTTTAAAAATTTAATTATTTAAACTTTAAATTTTAAAATTTAAAAATTTAAATACAAATTTTAAAAATTTTATTATTAAAACTTTAAACTTTAAAATTTAAAAATTTAAATACTAAATTTTAAAAATTTAATTATTAAAACTTTAAATTTTAAAATTTAAAAATTTAAATACTAAATTTTAAAAATTTAATTATTAAAACTTTAAATTTTAAAATTTAAAAATATAAATAATAAATTTTAAAAATTTAATTATTTAAACTTTAAATTTTAAAATTTAAAAATTTAAATACAAATTTTAAAAATTTAATTATTAAAATTTTAAATTTTAAAATTTAAAAATTTAAATATTAAATTTTAAAAATTTAATTAGTAAAAATTTAAATTTTAAAATTTAAAAATTTAAATACAAATTTTAAAAATTTTATTATTAAAACTTTAAACTTTAAAATTTAAAAATTTAAATACTAAATTTTAAAAATTTAATTATTAAAACTTTAAATTTTAAAATTTAAAAATATAAATAATAAATTTTAAAAATTTAATTATTTAAACTTTAAATTTTAAAATTTAAAAATTTAAATACAAATTTTAAAAATTTAATTATTAAAATTTTAAATTTTAAAATTTAAAAATTTAAATAATAAATTTTAAAAATTTAATTAGTAAAAATTTAAATTTTAAAATTTAAAAATTTAAATACAAATTTTAAAAATTTTATTATTAAAACTTTAAACTTTAAAATTTAAAAATTTAAATACTAAATTTTAAAAATTTAATTATTAAAACTTTAAATTTTAAAATTTAAATACTATATTTTAAAAATTTAATTATTAAAACTTTAAATTTTAAAATTTAAAAATTTTAATACTAAATTTTAAAAATTTAATTATTAAAATTTTAAATTTTAAAATTTAAAAATTTAAATTTTAAAATTTAAAAATTTAAATAATAAATTTTAAAAATTTAATTAGTAAAAATTTAAATTTTAAAATTTAAAAATTTAAATACAAATTTTAAAAATTTTATTATTAAAACTTTAAACTTTAAAATTTAAAAATTTAAATACTAAATTTTAAAAATTTAATTATTAAAACTTTAAATTTTAAAATTTAAAAACTTAAATACTAAATTTTAAAAATTTAATTATTAAAATTTTAAATTTTAAAGTTTAAAAATTTAAATTTAATAGTTTAAATTTAAAAATTTAAATTTTAAAATTTAAAAATTTAAATTTTAAAATTTAAAAATTTAAATACTAAATTTTAAAAATTTAATTATTAAAACTTTAAATTTTAAAATTTAAATACTAAATTTTAAAAATTTAATTATTAAAACTTTAAATTTTAAAATTTAAAAATTTTAATACTAAATTTTAAAAATTTAATTATTAAAATTTAAATTTTAAAATTTAAAAATTTAAATACTAAATTTTAAAAATTTAATTATTAAAACTTTAAATTTTAAAATTTAAAAATTTAAATAATAAATTTTAAAAATTTAATTATTTAAACTATAAATTTTAAAATTTAAAAATTTAAATACAAATTTTAAAAATTTAATTATTAAAATTTTAAATTTTAAAATTTAAAAATTTAAATAATAAATTTTAAAAATTTAATTAGTAAAAATTTAAATTTTAAAATTTAAAAATTTAAATACAAATTTTAAAAATTTTATTATTAAAACTTTAAACTTTAAAATTTAAAAATTTAAATACTAAATTTTAAAAATTTAATTATTAAAACTTTAAATTTTAAAATTTAAAAACTTAAATACAAAATTTTACAAATTTAATTATTAAAATTTTAAATTTTAAAGTTTAAAAATTTAAATTTAGAAGTTTAAATTTAAAAATTTAAATTTTAAAATTTAAAAATTTAAATTTTAAAATTTAAAAATTTAAATACTAAATTTTAAAAATTTAATTATTAAAACTTTAAATTTTAAAATTTAAATACTAAATTTTAAAAATTTAATTATTAAAACTTTAAATTTTAAAATTTAAAAATTTTAATACTAAATTTTAAAAATTTTATTATTAAAATTTAAATTTTAAAATTTAAAAATTTTAATACTTTAATTTAATTATTAAAATTTTAAATTTTAAAATTTAAAAATTTAAATTTTAAAATTTAAAAATTTAAATACTAAATTTTAAAAATTTAATTATTAAAACTTTAAATTTTAAAATTTAAAAACTTAAATACTAAATTTTAAAAATTTAATTATTAAAATTTTAAATTTTAAAGTTTAAAAATTTAAATTTAGAAGTTTAAATTTAAAAATTTAAATTTTAAAATTTAAAAATTTAAATTTTAAAATTTAAAAATTTAAATATTAAATTTTAAAAATTTAATTATTAAATCTTTAAATTTTAAAATTTAAAAATTTAAATAATAAATTTTAAAAATTTAATTATTAAAACTTTAAATTTTAAAATTTAAAAATTTAAATAATAAATTTTAAAAATTTAATTATTTAAACTTTAAATTTTAAAATTTAAAAATTTAAATACAAATTTTAAAAATTTAATTATTAAAATTTTAAATTTTAAAATTTAAAAATTTAAATTTAAAAATTTAAATACTAAATTTTAAAAATTTAATTATTAAATCTTTAAATTTTAAAATTTAAAAATTTAAATAATAAATTTTAAAAATTTAATTATTAAAACTTTAAATTTTAAAATTTAAAAATTTTAATACTTTAATTTGATTATTAAAATTTTAAATTTTAAAATTTAAAAATTTAAATTTTAAAATTTAAAAATTTAAATACTAAATTTTAAAAATTTAATTAGTATAAATTTAAATTTTAAAATTTAAAAATTTAAATAATAAATTTTAAAAATTTAATTATTAAAACTTTAAATTTTAAAATTTAAAAATTTAAATAATAAATTTTAAAAATTTAATTATTTAAACTTTAAATTTTAAAATTTAAAAATTTAAATACAAATTTTAAAAATTTAATTATTAAAATTTTAAATTTTAAAATTAAAAAATTTAAATTTAAAAATTTAAATACTAAATTTTAAAAATTTAATTATTAAATCTTTAAATTTTAAAATTTAAAAATTTAAATAATAAATTTTAAAAATTTAATTATTAAAATTTTAAATTTTAAAATTTAAAAATTTAAATTTTAAAATTTAAAAATTTAAATACTAAATTTTAAAAATTTAATTATTAAAACTTTAAATTTTAAAATTTAAATACTAAATTTTAAAAATTTAATTATTAAAACTTTAAATTTTAAAATTTAAAAATTTTAATACTAAATTTTAAAAATTTAATTATTAAAATTTAAATTTTAAAATTTAAAAATTTAAATACTAAATTTTAAAAATTTAATTATTAAATCTTTATTAAATATTAAATATTATATATATTTATTAAATACTTTAATTTAATTATTAAAATTTTAAATTTTAAAATTTAAAAATTTAAATTTTAAAATTTAAAAATTTAAATACTAAATTTTAAAAATTTAATTAGTAAAAATTTAAATTTTAAAATTTAAAAATTTAAATACAAATTTTAAAAATTTTATTATTAAAACTTTAAACTTTAAAATTTAAAAATTTAAATACTAAATTTTAAAAATTTAATTATTAAAACTTTAAATTTTAAAATTTAAAAATTTAAATACTAAATTTTAAAAATTTAATTATTTGAACTTTAAATTTTAAAATTTAAAAATTTAAATACAAATTTTAAAAATTTAATTATTAAAATTTTAAATTTTAAAATATAAAAATTTAAATTTAAAAATTTAAATACTAAATTTTAAAAATTTAATTATTAAAACTTTAAATTTTAAAATTTAAAAATTTAAATTTTAAAATTTAAAAATTTAAATTTTAAAATTTAAAAATTTAAATACAAAATTTTAAAAATTTAATTATTAAAACTTTAAATTTTAAAATTTAAAAATTTAAATACTAAATTTTAAAAATTTAATTATTAAAATTTAAATTTTAAAATTTAAAAATTTAAAAATATAAATACTAAATTTTAAAAATTTAAACATTAAATCTTTAAATTTTAAAATTTATATACTAAATTTTAAAAATTTAATTATTAAAATTTTAAATTTTAAAATTTAAAAATTTAAATTTTAAAATTTAAAAATTTAAATACTAAATTTTAAAAATTTAATTATTAAAATTTTAAATTTTAAAATTTAAATACTATATTTTAAAAATTTAATTATTAAAACTTTAAATTTTAAAATTTAAAAATTTTAATACTAAATTTTAAAAATTTAATTATTAAAATTTTAAATTTTAAAATTTAAAAATTTAAATTTTAAAATTTAAAAATTTAAATACTAAATTTTAAAAATTTAATTAGTAAAAATTTAAATTTTAAAATTTAAAAATTTAAATACAAATTTTAAAAATTTTATTATTAAAACTTTCAACTTTAAAATTTAAAAATTTAAATACTAAATTTTAAAAATTTAATTATTAAAACTTTAAATTTTAAAATTTAAAAATTTTAATACTAAATTTTAAAAATTTAATTATTAAAATTTAAATTTTAAAATTTAAAAATTTAAATACTAAATTTTAAAAATTTAATTATTAAAACTTTAAATTTTAAAATTTAAAAATTTAAATAATAAATTTTAAAAATTTAATTATTTAAACTTTAAATTTTAAAATTTAAAAATTTAAATACAAATTTTAAAAATTTAATAATTACAATTTTAAATTTTAAAATTTAAAAATTTAAATTTAAAAATTTAAATACTAAATTTTAAAAATTTAATTATTAAATCTTTAAATTTTAAAATTTAAAAATTTAAATAATAAATTTTAAAAATTTAATTATTAAAACTTTAAATTATAAAATTTAAAAACTTAAAAACTAAATTTTAAAAATTTAAATACTAAATTTTAAAAATTTAATTATTAAAATTTTAAATTTTAAAATTTAAAAATTTAAATTTTAAAATTTAAAAATTTAAATACTAAATTTTAAAAATTAAATTATTAAAACTTTAAATTTTAAAATTTAAAAATTTAAATACTAAATTTTAAAAATTTAATTATTAAAGCTTTAAATTTTAAAATTTAAAAATTTAAATTTTAAAATTTAAAAATTTAAATACTAAATTTTAAAAATTTAATTATTAAAACTTTAAATTTTAAAATTTAAAAATTTAAATTTTAAAATTTAAAAATTTAAATTTTAAAATTTAAAAATTTAAATACAAAATTTTAAAAATTTAAATACAAAATTTTAAAAATTTAATTATTAAAACTTTAAATTTTAAAATTTAAAAATTTAAATACTAAATTTTAAAAATTTAATTATTTGAACTTTAAATTTTAAAATTTAAAAATTTAAATACAAATTTTAAAAATTTAATTATTAAAATTTTAAATTTTAAAATTTAAAAATTTAAATTTAAAAATTTTAATACTAAATTTTAAAAACTTAATTATTAAATCTTTAAATTTTAAAATTTAAAAATTTAAATAATAAATTTTAAAAATTTAATTATTAAAACTTTAAATTTTAAAATTTAAAAACTTAAATACTAAATTTTAAAAATTTAATTATTAAAATTTTAAATTTTAAAGTTTAAAAATTTAAATTTAGAAGTTTAAATTTAAAAATTTAAATTTTAAAATTTAAAAATTTAAATTTTAAAATTTAAAAATTTAAATACTAAATTTTAAAAATTTAATTATTAAATCTTTAAATTTTAAAATTTAAAAATTTAAATAATAAATTTTAAAAATTTAATTATTAAAACTTTAAATTTTAAAATTTAAAAATTTTAATACTAAATTTTAAAAATTTAATTATTAAAATTTAAATTTTAAAATTTAAAAATTTAAATACTAAATTTTAAAACTTGAAATATTAAATCTTTAAATTTTAAAATTTAAAAATTTAAATACTAAATTTTAAAAATTTAATTATTAAAACTTAAAATTTTAAAATTTAAAAATTTAAATATTAAATTTTAAAAATTTAATTATTAAAACTTTAAACTTTAATATTTAAAAATTTAAATAATAAATTTTAAAAATTTAAATATTAAAACTTTAAATTATAAAATTTAAAAACTTAAAAACTAAATTTTAAAAATTTAAATACTAAATTTTAAAAATTTAATTATTAAAATTTTAAATTTTAAAATTTAAAAATTTAAATTTTAAAATTTAAAAATTTAAATACTAAATTTTAAAAATTAAATTATTAAAACTTTAAATTTTAAAATTTAAAAATTTAAATACTAAATTTTAAAAATTTAATTATTAAAGCTTTAAATTTTAAAATTTAAAAATTTAAATTTTAAAATTTTAAAATTTAAAAATTTAAATTTTAAAATTTAAAAATTTAAATAATAAATTTTAAAAACTTAATTATTAAAACTTTAAATTTTAAAATTTAAAAATTTAAATTTTAAAATTTAAAAATTTAAATTTTAAAATTTAAAAATTTAAATACAAAATTTTAAAAATTTGAATACAAAATTTTAAAAATTTAATTATTAAAACTTTAAATTTTAAAATTTAAAAATTTAAATACTAAATTTTAAAAATTTAATTATTAAAATTTAAATTTTAAAATTTAAAAATTTAAAAATATAAATACTAAATTTTAAAAATTTAAACATTAAATCTTTAAATTTTAAAATTTATATACTAAATTTTAAAAATTTAATTATTAAAACTTTAAATTTTAAAATTTAAAAATTTAAATAATAAATTTTAAAAATTTAATTATTTGAACTTTAAATTTTAAAATTTAAAAATTTAAATACAAATTTTAAAAATTTAATTATTAAAATTTTGAATTTTAAAATTTAAAAATTTAAATTTAAAAATTTAAATACTAAATTTTAAAAATTTAATTATTAAAACTTTAAATTTTAAAATTTAAAAATTTAAATTTTAAAATTTAAAAATTTAAATTTTAAAATTTAAAAATTTAAATACAAAATTTTAAAAATTTAATTATTAAAATTTAAATTTTAAAATTTAAAAATTTAAATACTAAATTTTAAAAATTTAATTATTAAATTTTAAATTTTAAAATTTAAAAATTTAAAAATATAAATACTAAATTTTAAAAATTTAAACATTAAATTTTTAAATTTTAAAATTTATATACTAAATTTTAAAAATTTAATTATTAAACTTTTAAATTTTAAAATTTAAAAATTTAAATTTTAAAATTTAAAAATTTAAATTTTAAAATTTAAAAATTTAAATACTAAATTTTAAAAATTTAATTATTAAAACTTTAAATTTTAAAATTTAAATACTATATTTTAAAAATTTAATTATTAAAACTTTAAATTTTAAAATTTAAAAATTTTAATACTAAATTTTAAAAATTTAATTATTAAAATTTTAAATTTTAAAATTTAAAAATTTAAATTTTAAAATTTAAAAATTTAAATAATAAATTTTAAAAATTTAATTAGTAAAAATTTAAATTTTAAAATTTAAAAATTTAAATACAAATTTTAAAAATTTTATTATTAAAACTTTAAACTTTAAAATTTAAAAATTTAAATACTAAATTTTAAAAATTTAATTATTAAAACTTTAAATTTTAAAATTTAAAAACTTAAATACTAAATTTTAAAAATTTAATTATTAAAATTTTAAATTTTAAAGTTTAAAAATTTAAATTTAGAAGTTTAAATTTAAAAATTTAAATTTTAAAATTTAAAAATTTAAATTTTAAAATTTAAAAATTTAAATACTAAATTTTAAAAATTTAATTATTAAAACTTTAAATTTTAAAATTTAAATACTAAATTTTAAAAATTTAATTATTAAAACTTTAAATTTTAAAATTTAAAAATTTTAATACTAAATTTTAAAAATTTAATTATTAAAATTTAAATTTTAAAATTTAAAAATTTAAATACTAAATTTTAAAAATTTAATTATTAAAACTTTAAATTTTAAAATTTAAAAATATAAATAACAAATTTTAAAAATTTAATTATTTAAACTTTAAATTTTAAAATTTAAAAATTTAAATACAAATTTTAAAAATTTAATTATTAAAATTTTAAATTTTAAAATTTAAAAATTTAAATAATAAATTTTAAAAATTTAATTAGTAAAAATTTAAATTTTAAAATTTAAAAATTTAAATACAAATTTTAAAAATTTTATTATTAAAACTTTAAACTTTAAAATTTAAAAATTTAAATACTAAATTTTAAAAATTTAATTATTAAAACTTTAAATTTTAAAATTTAAAAACTTAAATACAAAATTTTACAAATTTAATTATTAAAATTTTAAATTTTAAAGTTTAAAAATTTAAATTTAGAAGTTTAAATTTAAAAATTTAAATTTTAAAATTTAAAAATTTAAATTTTAAAATTTAAAAATTTAAATACTAAATTTTAAAAATTTAATTATTAAAACTGTAAATTTTAAAATTTAAATACTAAATTTTAAAAATTTAATTATTAAAACTTTAAATTTTAAAATTTAAAAATTTTAATACTAAATTTTAAAAATTTAATTATTAAAATTTAAATTTTAAAATTTAAAAATTTTAATACTTTAATTTAATTATTAAAATTTTAAATTTTAAAATTTAAAAATTTAAATTTTAAAATTTAAAAATTTAAATACTAAATTTTAAAAATTTAATTATTAAAACTTTAAATTTTAAAATTTAAAAACTTAAATACTAAATTTTAAAAATTTAATTATTAAAATTTTAAATTTTAAAGTTTAAAAATTTAAATTTAGAAGTTTAAATTTAAAAATTTAAATTTTAAAATTTAAAAATTTAAATTTTAAAATTTAAAAATTTAAATATTAAATTTTAAAAATTTAATTATTAAATCTTTAAATTTTAAAATTTAAAAATTTAAATAATAAATTTTAAAAATTTAATTATTAAAACTTTAAATTTTAAAATTTAAAAATTTAAATAATAAATTTTAAAAATATAATTATTTAAACTTTAAATTTTAAATTTTAAAAATTTAATTATTAAAATTTAAATTTTAAAATTTTAAAATTTAAATACTAAATTTTAAAAATTTAATTATTAAAACTTTAAATTTTAAAATTTAAAAATTTAAATAATAAATTTTAAAAATTTAATTATTTAAACTTTAAATTTTAAAATTTAAAAATTTAAATACAAATTTTAAAAATTTAATTATTAAAATTTTAAATTTTAAAATTTAAAAATTTAAATAATAAATTTTAAAAATTTAATTAGTAAAAATTTAAATTTTAAAATTTAAAAATTTAAATACAAATTTTAAAAATTTTATTATTAAAACTTTAAACTTTAAAATTTAAAAATTTAAATACTAAATTTTAAAAATTTAATTATTAAAACTTTAAATTTTAAAATTTAAAAACTTAAATACAAAATTTTACAAATTTAATTATTAAAATTTTAAATTTTAAAGTTTAAAAATTTAAATTTAGAAGTTTAAATTTAAAAATTTAAATTTTAAAATTTAAAAATTAAAATTTTAAAATTTAAAAATTTAAATACTAAATTTTAAAAATTTAATTATTAAAACTTTAAATTTTAAAATTTAAATACTAAATTTTAAAAATTTAATTATTAAAACTTTAAATTTTAAAATTTAAAAATTTTAATACTAAATTTTAAAAATTTTATTATTAAAATTTAAATTTTAAATTTTAAAAATTTTAATACTTTAATTTAATTATTAAAATTTTAAATTTTAAAATTTAAAAATATAAATTTTAAAATTTAAAAATTTAAATACTAAATTTTAAAAATTTAATTATTAAAACTTTAAATTTTAAAATTTAAAAACTTAAATACTAAATTTTAAAAATTTAATTATTAAAATTTTAAATTTTAAAGTTTAAAAATTTAAATTTAGAAGTTTAAATTTAAAAATTTAAATTTTAAAATTTAAAAATTTAAATTTTAAAATTTAAAAATTTAAATATTAAATTTTAAAAATTTAATTATTAAATCTTTATATTTTAAAATTTAAAAATTTAAATAATAAATTTTAAAAATTTAATTATTAAAACTTTAAATTTTAAAATTTAAAAATTTAAATAATAAATTTTAAAAATTTAATTATTTAAACTTTAAATTTTAAAATTTAAAAATTTAAATACAAATTTTAAAAATTTAATTATTAAAATTTTAAATTTTAAAATTTAAAAATTTAAATTTAAAAATTTAAATACTAAATTTTAAAAATTTAATTATTAAATCTTTAAATTTTAAAATTTAAAAATTTAAATAATAAATTTTAAAAATTTAATTATTAAAACTTTAAATTTTAAAATTTAAAAATTTTAATACTTTAATTTAATTATTAAAATTTTAAATTTTAAAATTTAAAAATTTAAATTTTAAAATTTAAAAATTTAAATACTAAATTTTAAAAATTTAATTAGTAAAAATTTAAATTTTAAAATTTAAAAATTTAAATACAAATTTTAAAAATTTTATTATTAAAACTTTAAACTTTAAAATTTAAAAATTTAAATACTAAATTTTAAAAATTTAATTATTAAAACTTTAAATTTTAAAATTTAAAAACTTAAATACTAAATTTTAAAAATTTAATTATTAAAATTTTAAATTTTAAAGTTTAAAAATTTAAAATTAGAAGTTTAAATTTAAAAATTTAAATTTTAAAATTTAAAAATTTAAATTTTAAAATTTAAAAATTTAAATACTAAATTTTAAAAATTTAATTATTAAATCTTTAAATTTTAAAATTTAAAAATTTAAATAATAAATTTTAAAAATTTAATTATTAAAACTTTAAATTTTAAAATTTAAAAATTTAAATAATAAATTTTAAAAATTTAATTATTTAAACTTTAAATTTTAAAATTTAAAAATTTAAATACAAATTTTAAAAATTTAATTATTAAAATATTAAATTTTAAAATTTAAAAATTAAAATTTAAAAATTTAAATACTAAATTTTAAAAATTTAATTATTAAATCTTTAAATTTTAAAATTTAAAAATTTAAATAATAAATCTTAAAAATTTAATTATTAAAACTTTAAATTTTAAAATTTAAAAATTTTAATACTTTAATTTAATTATTAAAATTTTAAATTTTAAAATTTAAAAATTTAAATTTTAAAATTTAAAAATTTAAATACTAAATTTTAAAAATTTAATTATTAAAACTTTAAATTTTAAAATTTAAATAATAAATTTTAAAAATTTAATTATTAAAACTTTAAATTTTAAAATTTAAAAATTTTAATACTAAATTTTAAAAATTTAATTATTAAAATTTAAATTTTAAAATTTAAAAATTTAAATACTAAATTTTAAAAATTTAATTATTAAATCTTTAAATTTTAAAATTTAAAAATTTAAATAATAAATTTTAAAAATTTAATTATTAAAACTTTAAATTTTAAAATTTAAAAATTTTAATACTTTAATTTAATTATTAAAATTTTAAATTTTAAAATTTAAAAATTTAAATTTTAAAATTTAAAAATTTAAATACTAAATTTTAAAAATTTAATTAGTAAAAATTTAAATTTTAAAATTTAAAAATTTAAATACAAATTTTAAAAATTTTATTATTAAAACTTTAAACTTTAAAATTTAAAAATTTAAATACTAAATTTTAAAAATTTAATTATTAAAACTTTAAATTTTAAAATTTAAAAACTTAAATACTAAATTTTAAAAATTTAATTATTAAAATTTTAAATTTTAAAGTTTAAAAATTTAAAATTAGAAGTTTAAATTTAAAAATTTAAATTTTAAAATTTAAAAATTTAAATTTTAAAATTTAAAAATTTAAATACTAAATTTTAAAAATTTAATTATTAAATCTTTAAATTTTAAAATTTAAAAATTTAAATAATAAATTTTAAAAATTTAATTATTAAAACTTTAAATTTTAAAATTTAAAAATTTAAATAATAAATTTTAAAAATTTAATTATTTAAACTTTAAATTTTAAAATTTAAAAATTTAAATACAAATTTTAAAAATTTAATTATTAAAATATTAAATTTTAAAATTTAAAAATTTAAATTTAAAAATTTAAATACTAAATTTTAAAAATTTAATTATTAAATCTTTAAATTTTAAAATTTAAAAATTTAAATAATAAATTTTAAAAATTTAATTATTAAAACTTAAAATTTTAAAATTTAAAAATTTTAATACTTTAATTTAATTATTAAAATTTTAAATTTTAAAATTTAAATTTTAAAATTTAAAAATTTAAATACTAAATTTTAAAAATTTAATTAGTAAAAATTTAAATTTTAAAATTTAAATACAAATTTTAAAAATTTTATTATTAAAACTTTAAACTTTAAAATTTAAAAATTTAAATACTAAATTTTAAAAATTTAATTATTAAAACTTTAAATTTTAAAATTTAAAAACTTAAATACTAAATTTTAAAACTTTAATTATTAAAATTTTAAATTTTAAAGTTTAAAATTTAAATTTAGAAGTTTAAATTTAAAAATTTAAATTTTAAAATTTAAAAATTTAAAAATTTAAATACTAAATTTTAAAAATTTAATTATTAAATCTTTAAATTTTAAAATTTAAAAATTTAAATAATAAATTTTAAAAATTTAATTATTAAAACTTTAAATTTTAAAATTAAAAAATTTTAATACTAAATTTTAAAAATTTAATTATTAAAATTTAAATTTTAAAATTTAAAAATTTAAATACTAAATTTTAAAACTTGAAATATTAAATCTTTAAATTTTAAAATTTAAAAATTTAAATACTAAATTTTATAAATTTAATTATTATAACTTTAAATTTTAAAATTTAAAAATTTAAATATTAAATTTTAAAAATTTAATTATTAAAACTTTAAACTTTAATATTTAAAAATTTAAATAATAAATTTTAAAAATTTAAATATTAAAACTTTAAATTATAAAATTTAAAAACTTAAAAACTAAATTTTAAAAATTTAAATACTAAATTTTAAAAATTTAATTATTAAAATTTTAAACTTTAAAATTTAAAAATTTAAATTTTAAAATTTAAAAATTTAAATACTAAATTTTAAAAATTTAATTATTAAAACTTTAAATTTTAAAATTTAAAAATTTAAATACTAAATTTTAAAAATTTAATTATTAAAGCTTTAAATTTTAAAATTTAAAAATTTAAAAATATAAATACTAAATTTTAAAAATTTAAACATTAAATCTTTAAATTTTAAAATTTATATACTAAATTTTAAAAATTTAAATACTAAATTTTAAAAATTTAATTATTAAAACTTTAAATTTTAAAATTTAAATACTATATTTTAAAAATTTAATTATTAAAACTTTAAATTTTAAAATTTAAAAATTTTAATACTAAATTTTAAAAATTTAATTATTAAAATTTAAATTTTAAAATTTAAAAATTTAAATTTTAAAATTTAAAAATTTAAATATTAAATTTTAAAAATTTAATTATTAAAACTTTAAATTTTAAAATTTAAATAATAAATTTTAAAAATTTAATTATTAAAACTTTAAATTTTAAAATTTAAAAATTTTAATACTAAATTTTAAAAATTTAATTATTAAAATTTAAATTTTAAAATTTAAAAATTTAAATACTAAATTTTAAAAATTTAATTATTAAAACTTTAAATTTTAAAATTTAAAAATTTAAATAATAAATTTTAAAAATTTAATTATTTAAACTTTAAATTTTAAAATTTAAAAATTTAAATACAAATTTTAAAAATTTAATTATTAAAATTTTAAATTTTAAAATTTAAAAATTTAAATTTAAAAATTTAAATACTAAATTTTAAAAATTTAATTATTAAATCTTTAAATTTTAAAATTTAAAAATTTAAATAATAAATTTTAAAAATTTAATTATTAAAACTTTAAATTTTAAAATTTAAAAATTTTAATACTTTAATTTAATTATTAAAATTTTAAATTTTAAAATTTAAAAATTTAAATTTTAAAATTTAAAAATTTAAATACTAAATTTTAAAAATTTAATTATTAAAACTTTAAATTTTTAAAATTTAAATACTAAATTTTAAAAATTTAATTATTAAAACTTTAAATTTTAAAATTTAAAAATTTTAATACTAAATTTTAAAAATTTAATTATTAAAATTTAAATTTTAAAATTTAAAAATTTAAATACTAAATTTTAAAAATTTAATTATTAAATCTTTAAATTTTAAAATTTAAAAATTTAAATAATAAATTTTAAAAATTTAATTATTAAAACTTTAAATTTTAAAATTTAAAAATTTTAATACTTTAATTTAATTATTAAAATTTTAAATTTTAAAATTTAAAAATTTAAATTTTAAAATTTAAAAATTTAAATACTAAATTTTAAAAATTTAATTAGTAAAAATTTAAATTTTAAAATTTAAAAATTTAAATACAAATTTTAAAAATTTTATTATTAAAACTTTAAACTTTAAAATTTAAAAATTTAAATACTAAATTTTAAAAATTTAATTATTAAAACTTTAAATTTTAAAATTTAAAAACTTAAATACTAAATTTTAAAAATTTAATTATTAAAATTTTAAATTTTAAAGTTTAAAATTTAAACAAATTTTAAAAATTTAAAATTAGAAGTTTAAATTTAAAAATTTAAATTTTAAAATTTAAAAATTTAAATTTTAAAATTTAAAAATTTAAATACTAAATTTTAAAAATTTAATTATTAAATCTTTAAATTTTAAAATTTAAAAATTTAAATAATAAATTTTAAAAATTTAATTATTAAAACTTTAAATTTTAAAATTTAAAAATTTAAATAATAAATTTTAAAAATTTAATTATTTAAACTTTAAATTTTAAAATTTAAAAATTTAAATACAAATTTTAAAAATTTAATTATTAAAATATTAAATTTTAAAATTTAAAAATTTAAATTTAAAAATTTAAATACTAAATTTTAAAAATTTAATTATTAAATCTTTAAATTTTAAAATTTAAAAATTAAATAATAAATTTTAAAAATTTAATTATTAAAACTTTAAATTTTAAAATTTAAAAATTTTAATACTTTAATTTAATTATTAAAATTTTAAATTTTAAAATTTAAAAATTTAAATTTTAAAATTTAAAAATTTAAATACTAAATTTTAAAAATTTAATTAGTAAAAATTTAAATTTTAAAATTTAAATACAAATTTTAAAAATTTTATTATTAAAACTTTAAACTTTAAAATTTAAAAATTTAAATACTAAATTTTAAAAATTTAATTATTAAAACTTTAAATTTTAAAATTTAAAAACTTAAATACTAAATTTTAAAAATTTAATTATTAAAATTTTAAATTTTAAAGTTTAAAAATTTAAATTTAGAAGTTTAAATTTAAAAATTTAAATTTTAAAATTTAAAAATTTAAAAATTTAAATACTAAATTTTAAAAATTTAATTATTAAATCTTTAAATTTTAAAATTTAAAAATTTAAATACTAAATTTTATAAATTTAATTATTAAAACTTTAAATTTTAAAATTTAAAAATTTAAATATTAAATTTTAAAAATTTAATTATTAAAACTTTAAACTTTAATATTTAAAAATTTAAATAATAAATTTTAAAAATTTAAATATTAAAACTTTAAATTATAAAATTTAAAAACTTAAAAACTAAATTTTAAAAATTTAAATACTAAATTTTAAAAATTTAATTATTAAAATTTTAAACTTTAAAATTTAAAAATTTAAATTTTAAAATTTAAAAATTTAAATACTAAATTTTAAAAATTTAATTATTAAAACTTTAAATTTTAAAATTTAAAAATTTAAATTTTAAAATTTTAAAATTTAAAAATTTAAATTTTAAAATTTAAAAATTTAAAAATATAAATACTAAATTTTAAAAATTTAAACATTAAATCTTTAAATTTTAAAATTTATATACTAAATTTTAAAAATTTAAATACTAAATTTTAAAAATTTAATTATTAAAACTTTAAATTTTAAAATTTAAATACTATATTTTAAAAATTTAATTATTAAAACTTTAAATTTTAAAATTTAAAAATTTTAATACTAAATTTTAAAAATTTAATTATTAAAATTTAAATTTTAAAATTTAAAAATTTAAATACTAAATTTTAAAAATTTAATTATTAAAACTTTAAATTTTAAAATTTAAAAATTTAAATAATAAATTTTAAAAATTTAATTATTTAAACTTTAAATTTTAAAATTTAAAAATTTAAATACAAATTTTAAAAATTTAATTATTAAAATTTTAAATTTTAAAATTTAAAAATTTAAATTTAAAAATTTAAATACTAAATTTTAAAAATTTAATTATTAAATCTTTAAATTTTAAAATTTAAAAATTTAAATAATAAATTTTAAAAATTTAATTATTAAAACTTTAAATTTTAAAATTTAAAAATTTTAATGCTAAATTTTAAAAATTTAATTATTAAAATTTAAATTTTAAAATTTAAAAATTTAAATTTTAAAATTTAAAAATTTAAATATTAAATTTTAAAAATTTAATTATTAAAACTTTAAATTTTAAAATTTAAATACTAAATTTTAAAAATTTAATTATTAAAAATTTAAATTTTAAAATTTAAAAATTTTAATACTAAATTTTAAAAATTTAATTATTAAAATTTAAATTTTAAAATTTAAAAATTTAAATAATAAATTTTAAAAATTTAATTATTTAAACTTTAAATTTTAAAATTTAAAAATTTAAATACAAATTTTAAAAATTTAATTATTAAAATTTTAAATTTTAAAATTTAAAAATTTAAATTTAAAAATTTAAATACTAAATTTTAAAAATTTAATTATTAAATCTTTAAATTTTAAAATTTAAAAATTTAAATAATAAATTTTAAAAATTTAATTATTAAAACTTTAAATTTTAAAGTTTAAAAATTTTAATACTAAATTTTAAAAATTTAATTATTAAAATTTAAATTTTAAAATTTAAAAATTTAAATACTAAATTTTAAAACTTGAAATATTAAATCTTTAAATTTTAAAATTTAAAAATTTAAATACTAAATTTTAAAAATTTAATTATTAAAACTTTAAATTTTAAAATTTAAAAATTTAAATATTTAATTTTAAAAATTTAATTATTAAAACTTTAAACATTAATATTTAAAAATTTAAATACTAAATTTTAAAAATTTAATTATTAAATCTTTAAATTTTAAAATTTAAAAATTTAAATAATAAATTTTAAAAATTTAATTATTAAAACTTTAAATTTTAAAATTTAAAAATTTTAATACTAAATTTTAAAAATTTAATTATTAAAATTTAAATTTTAAAATTTAAAAATTTAAATTTTAAAATTTAAAAATTTAAATATTAAATTTTAAAAATTTAATTATTAAAACTTTAAATTTTAAAATTTAAATACTAAATTTTAAAAATTTAATTATTAAAACTTTAAATTTTAAAATTTAAAAATTTTAATACTAAATTTTAAAAATTTAATTATTAAAATTTAAATTTTAAAATTTAAAAATTTAAATACTAAATTTTAAAAATTTAATTATTAAAACTTTAAATTTTAAAATTTAAAAATTTAAATAATAAATTTTAAAAATTTAATTATTTAAACTTTAAATTTTAAAATTTAAAAATTTAAATACAAATTTTAAAAATTTAATTATTAAAATTTTAAATTTTAAAATTTAAAAATTTAAATTTAAAAATTTAAATACTAAATTTTAAAAATTTAATTATTAAATCTTTAAATTTTAAAATTTAAAAATTTAAATAATAAATTTTAAAAATTTAATTATTAAAACTTTAAATTTTAAAATTTAAAAATTTTAATACTAAATTTTAAAAATTTAATTATTAAAATTTAAATTTTAAAATTTAAAAATTTAAATACTAAATTTTAAAAATTTAATTATTAAAACTTTAAATTTTAAAATTTAAAAATATAAATAACAAATTTTAAAAATTTAATTATTTAAACTTTAAATTTTAAAATTTAAAAATTTAAATACAAATTTTAAAAATTTAATTATTAAAATTTTAAATTTTAAAATTTAAAAATTTAAATAATAAATTTTAAAAATTTAATTAGTAAAAATTTAAATTTTAAAATTTAAAAATTTAAATACAAATTTTAAAAATTTTATTATTAAAACTTTAAACTTTAAAATTTAAAAATTTAAATACTAAATTTTAAAAATTTAATTATTAAAACTTTAAATTTTAAAATTTAAAAACTTAAATACAAAATTTTACAAATTTAATTATTAAAATTTTAAATTTTAAAGTTTAAAAATTTAAATTTAGAAGTTTAAATTTAAAAATTTAAATTTTAAAATTTAAAAATTTAAATTTTAAAATTTAAAAATTTAAATACTAAATTTTAAAAATTTAATTATTAAAACTTTAAATTTTAAAATTTAAATACTAAATTTTAAAAATTTAATTATTAAAACTTTAAATTTTAAAATTTAAATACTAAATTTTAAAAATTTAATTATTAAAACTTTAAATTTTAAAATTTAAAAATTTTAATACTAAATTTTAAAAATTTAATTATTAAAATTTAAATTTTAAAATTTAAAAATTTTAATACTTTAATTTAATTATTAAAATTTTAAATTTTAAAATTTAAAAATTTAAATTTTAAAATTTAAAAATTTAAATACTAAATTTTAAAAATTTAATTATTAAAACTTTAAATTTTAAAATTTAAAAACTTAAATACTAAATTTTAAAAATTTAATTATTAAAATTTTAAATTTTAAAGTTTAAAAATTTAAATTTAGAAGTTTAAATTTAAAAATTTAAATTTTAAAATTTAAAAATTTAAATTTTAAAATTTAAAAATTTAAATATTAAATTTTAAAAATTTAATTATTAAATCTTTAAATTTTAAAATTTAAAAATTTAAATAATAAATTTTAAAAATTTAATTATTAAAACTTTAAATTTTAAAATTTAAAAATTTAAATAATAAATTTTAAAAATATAATTATTTAAACTTTAAATTTTAAATTTTAAAAATTTAATTATTAAAATTTAAATTTTAAAATTTAAAAATTTAAATACTAAATTTTAAAAATTTAATTATTAAAACTTTAAATTTTAAAATTTAAAAATTTAAATAATAAATTTTAAAAATTTAATTATTTAAACTTTAAATTTTAAAATTTAAAAATTTAAATACAAATTTTAAAAATTTAATTATTAAAATTTTAAATTTTAAAATTTAAAAATTTAAATAATAAATTTTAAAAATTTAATTAGTAAAAATTTAAATTTTAAAATTTAAAAATTTAAATACAAATTTTAAAAATTTTATTATTAAAACTTTAAACTTTAAAATTTAAAAATTTAAATACTAAATTTTAAAAATTTAATTATTAAAACTTTAAATTTTAAAATTTAAAAACTTAAATACAAAATTTTACAAATTTAATTATTAAAATTTTAAATTTTAAAGTTTAAAAATTTAAATTTAGAAGTTTAAATTTAAAAATTTAAATTTTAAAATTTAAAAATTTAAATTTTAAAATTTAAAAATTTAAATACTAAATTTTAAAAATTTAATTATTAAAACTTTAAATTTTAAAATTTAAATACTAAATTTTAAAAATTTAATTATTAAAACTTTAAATTTTAAAATTTAAAAATTATTAAAATTTTAAATTTTAAAGTTTAAAAATTTAAAATTAGAAGTTTAAATTTAAAAATTTAAATTTTAAAATTTAAAAATTTAAATTTAAAAATTTAAATACTAAATTTTAAAAATTTAATTATTAAATCTTTAAATTTTAAAATTTAAAAATTTAAATAATAAATTTTAAAAATTTAATTATTAAAACTTTAAATTTTAAAATTTAAAAATTTAAATAATAAATTTTAAAAATTTAATTATTTAAACTTTAAATTTTAAAATTTAAAAATTTAAATACAAATTTTAAAAATTTAATTATTAAAATATTAAATTTTAAAATTTAAAAATTTAAATTTAAAAATTTAAATACTAAATTTTAAAAATTTAATTATTAAATCTTTAAATTTTAAAATTTAAAAATTTAAATAATAAATTTTAAAATTTTAATTATTAAAACTTAAAATTTTAAAATTTAAAAATTTTAATACTTTAATTTAATTATTAAAATTTTAAATTTTAAAATTTAAATTTTAAAATTTAAAAATTTAAATACTAAATTTTAAAAATTTAATTAGTAAAAATTTAAATTTTAAAATTTAAATACAAATTTTAAAAATTTTATTATTAAAACTTTAAACTTTAAAATTTAAAAATTTAAATACTAAATTTTAAAAATTTAATTATTAAAACTTTAAATTTTAAAATTTAAAAATTTTAATACTAAATTTTAAAAATTTAATTATTAAAATTTAAATTTTAAAATTTAAAAATTTTAATACTTTAATTTAATTATTAAAATTTTAAATTTTAAAATTTAAAAATTTAAATTTTAAAATTTAAAAATTTAAATACTAAATTTTAAAAATTTAATTATTAAAACTTTAAATTTTAAAATTTAAAAACTTAAATACTAAATTTTAAAAATTTAATTATTAAAATTTTAAATTTTAAAGTTTAAAAATTTAAATTTAGAAGTTTAAATTTAAAAATTTAAATTTTAAAATTTAAAAATTTAAATTTTAAAATTTAAAAATTTAAATATTAAATTTTAAAAATTTAATTATTAAATCTTTAAATTTTAAAATTTAAAAATTTAAATAATAAATTTTAAAAATTTAATTATTAAAACTTTAAATTTTAAAATTTAAAAATTTAAATAATAAATTTTAAAAATATAATTATTTAAACTTTAAATTTTAAATTTTAAAAATTTAATTATTAAAATTTAAATTTTAAAATTTAAAAATTTAAATACTAAATTTTAAAAATTTAATTATTAAAACTTTAAATTTTAAAATTTAAAAATTTAAATAATAAATTTTAAAAATTTAATTATTTAAACTTTAAATTTTAAAATTTAAAAATTTAAATACAAATTTTAAAAATTTAATTATTAAAATTTTAAATTTTAAAATTTAAAAATTTAAATAATAAATTTTAAAAATTTAATTAGTAAAAATTTAAATTTTAAAATTTAAAAATTTAAATACAAATTTTAAAAATTTTATTATTAAAACTTTAAACTTTAAAATTTAAAAATTTAAATACTAAATTTTAAAAATTTAATTATTAAAACTTTAAATTTTAAAATTTAAAAACTTAAATACAAAATTTTACAAATTTAATTATTAAAATTTTAAATTTTAAAGTTTAAAAATTTAAATTTAGAAGTTTAAATTTAAAAATTTAAATTTTAAAATTTAAAAATTTAAATTTTAAAATTTAAAAATTTAAATACTAAATTTTAAAAATTTAATTATTAAAACTTTAAATTTTAAAATTTAAATACTAAATTTTAAAAATTTAATTATTAAAACTTTAAATTTTAAAATTTAAAAATTATTAAAATTTTAAATTTTAAAGTTTAAAAATTTAAAATTAGAAGTTTAAATTTAAAAATTTAAATTTTAAAATTTAAAAATTTAAATTTAAAAATTTAAATACTAAATTTTAAAAATTTAATTATTAAATCTTTAAATTTTAAAATTTAAAAATTTAAATAATAAATTTTAAAAATTTAATTATTAAAACTTTAAATTTTAAAATTTAAAAATTTAAATAATAAATTTTAAAAATTTAATTATTTAAACTTTAAATTTTAAAATTTAAAAATTTAAATACAAATTTTAAAAATTTAATTATTAAAATATTAAATTTTAAAATTTAAAAATTTAAATTTAAAAATTTAAATACTAAATTTTAAAAATTTAATTATTAAATCTTTAAATTTTAAAATTTAAAAATTTAAATAATAAATTTTAAAATTTTAATTATTAAAACTTAAAATTTTAAAATTTAAAAATTTTAATACTTTAATTTAATTATTAAAATTTTAAATTTTAAAATTTAAATTTTAAAATTTAAAAATTTAAATACTAAATTTTAAAAATTTAATTAGTAAAAATTTAAATTTTAAAATTTAAATACAAATTTTAAAAATTTTATTATTAAAACTTTAAACTTTAAAATTTAAAAATTTAAATACTAAATTTTAAAAATTTAATTATTAAAACTTTAAATTTTAAAATTTAAAAATTTTAATACTAAATTTTAAAAATTTAATTATTAAAATTTAAATTTTAAAATTTAAAAATTTTAATACTTTAATTTAATTATTAAAATTTTAAATTTTAAAATTTAAAAATTTAAATTTTAAAATTTAAAAATTTAAATACTAAATTTTAAAAATTTAATTATTAAAACTTTAAATTTTAAAATTTAAAAACTTAAATACTAAATTTTAAAAATTTAATTATTAAAATTTTAAATTTTAAAGTTTAAAAATTTAAATTTAGAAGTTTAAATTTAAAAATTTAAATTTTAAAATTTAAAAATTTAAATTTTAAAATTTAAAAATTTAAATATTAAATTTTAAAAATTTAATTATTAAATCTTTAAATTTTAAAATTTAAAAATTTAAATAATAAATTTTAAAAATTTAATTATTAAAACTTTAAATTTTAAAATTTAAAAATTTAAATAATAAATTTTAAAAATATAATTATTTAAACTTTAAATTTTAAATTTTAAAAATTTAATTATTAAAATTTAAATTTTAAAATTTAAAAATTTAAATACTAAATTTTAAAAATTTAATTATTAAAACTTTAAATTTTAAAATTTAAAAATTTAAATAATAAATTTTAAAAATTTAATTATTTAAACTTTAAATTTTAAAATTTAAAAATTTAAATACAAATTTTAAAAATTTAATTATTAAAATTTTAAATTTTAAAATTTAAAAATTTAAATAATAAATTTTAAAAATTTAATTAGTAAAAATTTAAATTTTAAAATTTAAAAATTTAAATACAAATTTTAAAAATTTTATTATTAAAACTTTAAACTTTAAAATTTAAAAATTTAAATACTAAATTTTAAAAATTTAATTATTAAAACTTTAAATTTTAAAATTTAAAAACTTAAATACAAAATTTTACAAATTTAATTATTAAAATTTTAAATTTTAAAGTTTAAAAATTTAAATTTAGAAGTTTAAATTTAAAAATTTAAATTTTAAAATTTAAAAATTTAAATTTTAAAATTTAAAAATTTAAATACTAAATTTTAAAAATTTAATTATTAAAACTTTAAATTTTAAAATTTAAATACTAAATTTTAAAAATTTAATTATTAAAACTTTAAATTTTAAAATTTATAAATTATTAAAATTTTAAATTTTAAAGTTTAAAAATTTAAAATTAGAAGTTTAAATTTAAAAATTTAAATTTTAAAATTTAAAAATTTAAATTTAAAAATTTAAATACTAAATTTTAAAAATTTAATTATTAAATCTTTAAATTTTAAAATTTAAAAATTTAAATAATAAATTTTAAAAATTTAATTATTAAAACTTTAAATTTTAAAATTTAAAAATTTAAATAATAAATTTTAAAAATTTAATTATTTAAACTTTAAATTTTAAAATTTAAAAATTTAAATACAAATTTTAAAAATTTAATTATTAAAATATTAAATTTTAAAATTTAAAAATTTAAATTTAAAAATTTAAATACTAAATTTTAAAAATTTAATTATTAAATCTTTAAATTTTAAAATTTAAAAATTTAAATAATAAATTTTAAAATTTTAATTATTAAAACTTAAAATTTTAAAATTTAAAAATTTTAATACTTTAATTTAATTATTAAAATTTTAAATTTTAAAATTTAAATTTTAAAATTTAAAAATTTAAATACTAAATTTTAAAAATTTAATTAGTAAAAATTTAAATTTTAAAATTTAAATACAAATTTTAAAAATTTTATTATTAAAACTTTAAACTTTAAAATTTAAAAATTTAAATACTAAATTTTAAAAATTTAATTATTAAAACTTTAAATTTTAAAATTTAAAAACTTAAATACTAAATTTTAAAACTTTAATTATTAAAATTTTAAATTTTAAAGTTTAAAATTTAAATTTAGAAGTTTAAATTTAAAAATTTAAATTTTAAAATTTAAAAATTTAAAAATTTAAATACTAAATTTTAAAAATTTAATTATTAAATCTTTAAATTTTAAAATTTAAAAATTTAAATAATAAATTTTAAAAATTTAATTATTAAAACTTTAAATTTTAAAATTAAAAAATTTTAATACTAAATTTTAAAAATTTAATTATTAAAATTTAAATTTTAAAATTTAAAAATTTAAATACTAAATTTTAAAACTTGAAATATTAAATCTTTAAATTTTAAAATTTAAAAATTTAAATACTAAATTTTATAAATTTAATTATTATAACTTTAAATTTTAAAATTTAAAAATTTAAATATTAAATTTTAAAAATTTAATTATTAAAACTTTAAACTTTAATATTTAAAAATTTAAATAATAAATTTTAAAAATTTAAATATTAAAACTTTAAATTATAAAATTTAAAAACTTAAAAACTAAATTTTAAAAATTTAAATACTAAATTTTAAAAATTTAATTATTAAAATTTTAAACTTTAAAATTTAAAAATTTAAATTTTAAAATTTAAAAATTTAAATACTAAATTTTAAAAATTTAATTATTAAAACTTTAAATTTTAAAATTTAAAAATTTAAATACTAAATTTTAAAAATTTAATTATTAAAGCTTTAAATTTTAAAATTTAAAAATTTAAAAATATAAATACTAAATTTTAAAAATTTAAACATTAAATCTTTAAATTTTAAAATTTATATACTAAATTTTAAAAATTTAAATACTAAATTTTAAAAATTTAATTATTAAAACTTTAAATTTTAAAATTTAAATACTATATTTTAAAAATTTAATTATTAAAACTTTAAATTTTAAAATTTAAAAATTTTAATACTAAATTTTAAAAATTTAATTATTAAAATTTAAATTTTAAAATTTAAAAATTTAAATTTTAAAATTTAAAAATTTAAATATTAAATTTTAAAAATTTAATTATTAAAACTTTAAATTTTAAAATTTAAATACTAAATTTTAAAAATTTAATTATTAAAACTTTAAATTTTAAAATTTAAAAATTTTAATACTAAATTTTAAAAATTTAATTATTAAAATTTAAATTTTAAAATTTAAAAATTTAAATACTAAATTTTAAAAATTTAATTATTAAAACTTTAAATTTTAAAATTTAAAAATTTAAATAATAAATTTTAAAAATTTAATTATTTAAACTTTAAATTTTAAAATTTAAAAATTTAAATACAAATTTTAAAAATTTAATTATTAAAATTTTAAATTTTAAAATTTAAAAATTTAAATTTAAAAATTTAAATACTAAATTTTAAAAATTTAATTATTAAATCTTTAAATTTTAAAATTTAAAAATTTAAATAATAAATTTTAAAAATTTAATTATTAAAACTTTAAATTTTAAAATTTAAAAATTTTAATACTTTAATTTAATTATTAAAATTTTAAATTTTAAAATTTAAAAATTTAAATTTTAAAATTTAAAAATTTAAATACTAAATTTTAAAAATTTAATTATTAAAACTTTAAATTTTTAAAATTTAAATACTAAATTTTAAAAATTTAATTATTAAAACTTTAAATTTTAAAATTTAAAAATTTTAATACTAAATTTTAAAAATTTAATTATTAAAATTTAAATTTTAAAATTTAAAAATTTAAATACTAAATTTTAAAAATTTAATTATTAAATCTTTAAATTTTAAAATTTAAAAATTTAAATAATAAATTTTAAAAATTTAATTATTAAAACTTTAAATTTTAAAATTTAAAAATTTTAATACTTTAATTTAATTATTAAAATTTTAAATTTTAAAATTTAAAAATTTAAATTTTAAAATTTAAAAATTTAAATACTAAATTTTAAAAATTTAACTAGTAAAAATTTAAATTTTAAAATTTAAAAATTTAAATACAAATTTTAAAAATTTTATTATTAAAACTTTAAACTTTAAAATTTAAAAATTTAAATACTAAATTTTAAAAATTTAATTATTAAAACTTTAAATTTTAAAATTTAAAAACTTAAATACTAAATTTTAAAAATTTAATTATTAAAATTTTAAATTTTAAAGTTTAAAAATTTAAAATTAGAAGTTTAAATTTAAAAATTTAAATTTTAAAATTTAAAAATTTAAATTTTAAAATTTAAAAATTTAAATACTAAATTTTAAAAATTTAATTATTAAATCTTTAAATTTTAAAATTTAAAAATTTAAATAATAAATTTTAAAAATTTAATTATTAAAACTTTAAATTTTAAAATTTAAAAATTTAAATAATAAATTTTAAAAATTTAATTATTTAAACTTTAAATTTTAAAATTTAAAAATTTAAATACAAATTTTAAAAATTTAATTATTAAAATATTAAATTTTAAAATTTAAAAATTTAAATTTAAAAATTTAAATACTAAATTTTAAAAATTTAATTATTAAATCTTTAAATTTTAAAATTTAAAAATTAAATAATAAATTTTAAAAATTTAATTATTAAAACTTTAAATTTTAAAATTTAAAAATTTTAATACTTTAATTTAATTATTAAAATTTTAAATTTTAAAATTTAAAAATTTAAATTTTAAAATTTAAAAATTTAAATACTATATTTTAAAAATTTAATTAGTAAAAATTTAAATTTTAAAATTTAAATACAAATTTTAAAAATTTTATTATTAAAACTTTAAACTTTAAAATTTAAAAATTTAAATACTAAATTTTAAAAATTTAATTATTAAAACTTTAAATTTTAAAATTTAAAAACTTAAATACTAAATTTTAAAAATTTAATTATTAAAATTTTAAATTTTAAAGTTTAAAAATTTAAATTTAGAAGTTTAAATTTAAAAATTTAAATTTTAAAATTTAAAAATTTAAAAATTTAAATACTAAATTTTAAAAATTTAATTATTAAATCTTTAAATTTTAAAATTTAAAAATTTAAATACTAAATTTTATAAATTTAATTATTAAAACTTTAAATTTTAAAATTTAAAAATTTAAATATTAAATTTTAAAAATTTAATTATTAAAACTTTAAACTTTAATATTTAAAAATTTAAATAATAAATTTTAAAAATTTAAATATTAAAACTTTAAATTATAAAATTTAAAAACTTAAAAACTAAATTTTAAAAATTTAAATACTAAATTTTAAAAATTTAATTATTAAAATTTTAAACTTTAAAATTTAAAAATTTAAATTTTAAAATTTAAAAATTTAAATACTAAATTTTAAAAATTTAATTATTAAAACTTTAAATTTTAAAATTTAAAAATTTAAATACTAAATTTTAAAAATTTAATTATTAAAGCTTTAAATTTTAAAATTTAAAAATTTAAATTTTAAAATTTTAAAATTTAAAAATTTAAGTTTTAAAATTTAAAAATTTAAAAATATAAATACTAAATTTTAAAAATTTAAACATTAAATCTTTAAATTTTAAAATTTATATACTAAATTTTAAAAATTTAAATACTAAATTTTAAAAATTTAATTATTAAAACTTTAAATTTTAAAATTTAAATACTATATTTTAAAAATTTAATTATTAAAACTTTAAATTTTAAAATTTAAAAATTTTAATACTAAATTTTAAAAATTTAATTATTAAAATTTAAATTTTAAAATTTAAAAATTTAAATACTAAATTTTAAAAATTTAATTATTAAAACTTTAAATTTTAAAATTTAAAAATTTAAATAATAAATTTTAAAAATTTAATTATTTAAACTTTAAATTTTAAAATTTAAAAATTTAAATACAAATTTTAAAAATTTAATTATTAAAATTTTAAATTTTAAAATTTAAAAATTTAAATTTAAAAATTTAAATACTAAATTTTAAAAATTTAATTATTAAATCTTTAAATTTTAAAATTTAAAAATTTAAATAATAAATTTTAAAAATTTAATTATTAAAACTTTAAATTTTAAAATTTAAAAATTTTAATGCTAAATTTTAAAAATTTAATTATTAAAATTTAAATTTTAAAATTTAAAAATTTAAATTTTAAAATTTAAAAATTTAAATATTAAATTTTAAAAATTTAATTATTAAAACTTTAAAGTTTAAAATTTAAATACTAAATTTTAAAAATTTAATTATTAAAACTTTAAATTTTAAAATTTAAAAATTTTAATACTAAATTTTAAAAATTTAATTATTAAAATTTAAATTTTAAAATTTAAAAATTTAAATAATAAATTTTAAAAATTTAATTATTTAAACTTTAAATTTTAAAATTTAAAAATTTAAATACAAATTTTAAAAATTTAATTATTAAAATTTTAAATTTTAAAATTTAAAAATTTAAATTTAAAAATTTAAATACTAAATTTTAAAAATTTAATTATTAAATCTTTAAATTTTAAAATTTAAAAATTTAAATAATAAATTTTAAAAATTTAATTATTAAAACTTTAAATTTTAAAGTTTAAAAATTTTAATACTAAATTTTAAAAATTTAATTATTAAAATTTAAATTTTAAAATTTAAAAATTTAAATACTAAATTTTAAAACTTGAAATATTAAATCTTTAAATTTTAAAATTTAAAAATTTAAATACTAAATTTTAAAAATTTAATTATTAAAACTTTAAATTTTAAAATTTAAAAATTTAAATATTAAATTTTAAAAATTTAATTATTAAAACTTTAAACATTAATATTTAAAAATTTAAATACTAAATTTTAAAAATTTAATTATTAAAGCTTTAAATTTTAAAATTTAAAAATTTAAATTTTAAAATTTTAAAATTTAAAAATTTAAATTTTAAAATTTAAAAATTTAAAAATATAAATACTAAATTTTAAAAATTTAAACATTAAATCTTTAAATTTTAAAATTTATATACTAAATTTTAAAAATTTAAATACTAAATTTTAAAAATTTAATTATTAAAACTTTAAATTTTAAAATTTAAAAATTTAAATTTTAAAATTTAAAAATTTAAATTTTAAAATTTAAAAATTTTAATACTAAATTTTAAAAATTTAATTATTAAAATTTAAATTTTAAAATTTAAAAATTTAAATACTAAATTTTAAAACTTGAAATATTAAATCTTTAAATTTTAAAATTTAAAAATTTAAATACTAAATTTTAAAAATTTAATTATTAAAACTTTAAATTTTAAAATTTAAAAATTTAAATATTAAATTTTAAAAATTTAATTATTAAAACTTTAAACTTTAATATTTAAAAATTTAAATAATAAATTTTAAAAATTTAAATATTAAAACTTTAAATTATAAAATTTAAAAACTTAAAAACTAAATTTTAAAAATTTAAATACTAAATTTTAAAAATTTAATTATTAAAACTTTAAATTTTAAAATTTAAAAATTTTAATACTAAATTTTAAAAATTTAATTATTAAAATTTAAATTTTAAAATTTAAAAATTTAAATACTAAATTTTAAAAATTTAATTATTAAAACTTTAAATTTTAAAATTTAAAAATTTAAATAATAAATTTTAAAAATTTAATTATTTAAACTTTAAATTTTAAAATTTAAAAATTTAAATACAAATTTTAAAAATTTAATAATTACAATTTTAAATTTTAAAATTTAAAAATTTAAATTTAAAAATTTAAATACTAAATTTTAAAAATTTAATTATTAAATCTTTAAATTTTAAAATTTAAAAATTTAAATAATAAATTTTAAAAATTTAATTATTAAAACTTTAAATTATAAAATTTAAAAACTTAAAAACTAAATTTTAAAAATTTAAATACTAAATTTTAAAAATTTAATTATTAAAATTTTAAATTTTAAAATTTAAAAATTTAAATTTTAAAATTTAAAAATTTAAATACTAAATTTTAAAAATTAAATTATTAAAACTTTAAATTTTAAAATTTAAAAATTTAAATACTAAATTTTAAAAATTTAATTATTAAAGCTTTAAATTTTAAAATTTAAAAATTTAAATTTTAAAATTTAAAAATTTAAATACTAAATTTTAAAAATTTAATTATTAAAACTTTAAATTTTAAAATTTAAAAATTTAAATTTTAAAATTTAAAAATTTAAATTTTAAAATTTAAAAATTTAAATACAAAATTTTAAAAATTTAAATACAAAATTTTAAAAATTTAATTATTAAAACTTTAAATTTTAAAATTTAAAAATTTAAATACTAAATTTTAAAAATTTAATTATTTGAACTTTAAATTTTAAAATTTAAAAATTTAAATACAAATTTTAAAAATTTAATTATTAAAATTTTAAATTTTAAAATTTAAAAATTTAAATTTAAAAATTTTAATACTAAATTTTAAAAACTTAATTATTAAATCTTTAAATTTTAAAATTTAAAAATTTAAATAATAAATTTTAAAAATTTAATTATTAAAACTTTAAATTTTAAAATTTAAAAACTTAAATACTAAATTTTAAAAATTTAATTATTAAAATTTTAAATTTTAAAGTTTAAAAATTTAAATTTAGAAGTTTAAATTTAAAAATTTAAATTTTAAAATTTAAAAATTTAAATTTTAAAATTTAAAAATTTAAATACTAAATTTTAAAAATTTAATTATTAAATCTTTAAATTTTAAAATTTAAAAATTTAAATAATAAATTTTAAAAATTTAATTATTAAAACTTTAAATTTTAAAATTTAAAAATTTTAATACTAAATTTTAAAAATTTAATTATTAAAATTTAAATTTTAAAATTTAAAAATTTAAATACTAAATTTTAAAACTTGAAATATTAAATCTTTAAATTTTAAAATTTAAAAATTTAAATACTAAATTTTAAAAATTTAATTATTAAAACTTAAAATTTTAAAATTTAAAAATTTAAATATTAAATTTTAAAAATTTAATTATTAAAACTTTAAACTTTAATATTTAAAAATTTAAATAATAAATTTTAAAAATTTAAATATTAAAACTTTAAATTATAAAATTTAAAAACTTAAAAACTAAATTTTAAAAATTTAAATACTAAATTTTAAAAATTTAATTATTAAAATTTTAAATTTTAAAATTTAAAAATTTAAATTTTAAAATTTAAAAATTTAAATACTAAATTTTAAAAATTAAATTATTAAAACTTTAAATTTTAAAATTTAAAAATTTAAATACTAAATTTTAAAAATTTAATTATTAAAGCTTTAAATTTTAAAATTTAAAAATTTAAATTTTAAAATTTTAAAATTTAAAAATTTAAATTTTAAAATTTAAAAATTTAAATAATAAATTTTAAAAACTTAATTATTAAAACTTTAAATTTTAAAATTTAAAAATTTAAATTTTAAAATTTAAAAATTTAAATTTTAAAATTTAAAAATTTAAATACAAAATTTTAAAAATTTGAATACAAAATTTTAAAAATTTAATTATTAAAACTTTAAATTTTAAAATTTAAAAATTTAAATACTAAATTTTAAAAATTTAATTATTAAAATTTAAATTTTAAAATTTAAAAATTTAAAAATATAAATACTAAATTTTAAAAATTTAAACATTAAATCTTTAAATTTTAAAATTTATATACTAAATTTTAAAAATTTAATTATTAAAACTTTAAATTTTAAAATTTAAAAATTTAAATAATAAATTTTAAAAATTTAATTATTTGAACTTTAAATTTTAAAATTTAAAAATTTAAATACAAATTTTAAAAATTTAATTATTAAAATTTTGAATTTTAAAATTTAAAAATTTAAATTTAAAAATTTAAATACTAAATTTTAAAAATTTAATTATTAAAACTTTAAATTTTAAAATTTAAAAATTTAAATTTTAAAATTTAAAAATTTAAATTTTAAAATTTAAAAATTTAAATACAAAATTTTAAAAATTTAATTATTAAAACTTTAAATTTTAAAATTTAAAAATTTAAATACTAAATTTTAAAAATTTAATTATTAAATTTTAAATTTTAAAATTTAAAAATTTAAAAATATAAATACTAAATTTTAAAAATTTAAACATTAAATTTTTAAATTTTAAAATTTATATACTAAATTTTAAAAATTTAATTATTAAAATTTTAAATTTTAAAATTTAAAAATTTAAATTTTAAAATTTAAAAATTTAAATTTTAAAATTTAAAAATTTAAATACTAAATTTTAAAAATTTAATTATTAAAACTTTAAATTTTAAAATTTAAATACTATATTTTAAAAATTTAATTATTAAAACTTTAAATTTTAAAATTTAAAAATTTTAATACTAAATTTTAAAAATTTAATTATTAAAATTTTAAATTTTAAAATTTAAAAATTTAAATTTTAAAATTTAAAAATTTAAATAATAAATTTTAAAAATTTAATTAGTAAAAATTTAAATTTTAAAATTTAAAAATTTAAATACAAATTTTAAAAATTTTATTATTAAAACTTTAAACTTTAAAATTTAAAAATTTAAATACTAAATTTTAAAAATTTAATTATTAAAACTTTAAATTTTAAAATTTAAAAACTTAAATACAAAATTTTACAAATTTAATTATTAAAATTTTAAATTTTAAAGTTTAAAATTTTAAATTTAGAAGTTTAAATTTAAAAATTTAAATTTTAAAATTTAAAAATTTAAATTTTAAAATTTAAAAATTTAAATACTAAATTTTAAAAATTTAATTATTAAAACTTTAAATTTTAAAATTTAAATACTAAATTTTAAAAATTTAATTATTAAAACTTTAAATTTTAAAATTTAAAAATTTTAATACTAAATTTTAAAAATTTAATTATTAAAATTTAAATTTTAAAATTTAAAAATTTTAATACTTTAATTTAATTATTAAAATTTTAAATTTTAAAATTTAAAAATTTAAATTTTAAAATTTAAAAATTTAAATACTAAATTTTAAAAATTTAATTATTAAAACTTTAAATTTTAAAATTTAAAAACTTAAATACTAAATTTTAAAAATTTAATTATTAAAATTTTAAATTTTAAAGTTTAAAAATTTAAATTTAGAAGTTTAAATTTAAAAATTTAAATTTTAAAATTTAAAAATTTAAATTTTAAAATTTAAAAATTTAAATATTAAATTTTAAAAATTTAATTATTAAATCTTTAAATTTTAAAATTTAAAAATTTAAATAATAAATTTTAAAAATTTAATTATTAAAACTTTAAATTTTAAAATTTAAAAATTTAAATAATAAATTTTAAAAATTTAATTATTTAAACTTTAAATTTTAAAATTTAAAAATTTAAATACAAATTTTAAAAATTTAATTATTAAAATTTTAAATTTTAAAATTTAAAAATTTAAATTTAAAAATTTAAATACTAAATTTTAAAAATTTAATTATTAAATCTTTAAATTTTAAAATTTAAAAATTTAAATAATAAATTTTAAAAATTTAATTATTAAAACTTTAAATTTTAAAATTTAAAAATTTTAATACTTTAATTTAATTATTAAAATTTTAAATTTTAAAATTTAAAAATTTAAATTTTAAAATTTAAAAATTTAAATACTAAATTTTAAAAATTTAATTAGTAAAAATTTAAATTTTAAAATTTAAAAATTTAAATACAAATTTTAAAAATTTTATTATTAAAACTTTAAACTTTAAAATTTAAAAATTTAAATACTAAATTTTAAAAATTTAATTATTAAAACTTTAAATTTTAAAATTTAAAAACTTAAATACTAAATTTTAAAAATTTAATTATTAAAATTTTAAATTTTAAAGTTTAAAAATTTAAAATTAGAAGTTTAAATTTAAAAATTTAAATTTTAAAATTTAAAAATTTAAATTTTAAAATTTAAAAATTTAAATACTAAATTTTAAAAATTTAATTATTAAATCTTTAAATTTTAAAATTTAAAAATTTAAATAATAAATTTTAAAAATTTAATTATTAAAACTTTAAATTTTAAAATTTAAAAATTTAAATAATAAATTTTAAAAATTTAATTATTTAAACTTTAAATTTTAAAATTTAAAAATTTAAATACAAATTTTAAAAATTTAATTATTAAAATATTAAATTTTAAAATTTAAAAATTTAAATTTAAAAATTTAAATACTAAATTTTAAAAATTTAATCATTAAATCTTTAAATTTTAAAATTTAAAAATTTAAATAATAAATCTTAAAAATTTAATTATTAAAATTTAAAAATTTAAATTTTAAAATTTAAAAATTTAAATACTAAATTTTAAAAATTTAATTATTAAAACTTTAAATTTTAAAATTTAAATACTAAATTTTAAAAATTTAATTATTAAAACTTTAAATTTTAAAATTTAAAAATTTTAATACTAAATTTTAAAAATTTAATTATTAAAATTTAAATTTTAAAATTTAAAAATTTAAATACTAAATTTTAAAAATTTAATTATTAAATCTTTAAATTTTAAAATTTAAAAATTTAAATAATAAATTTTAAAAATTTAATTATTAAAACTTTAAATTTTAAAATTTAAAAATTTTAATACTTTAATTTAATTATTAAAATTTTAAATTTTAAAATTTAAAAATTTAAATTTTAAAATTTAAAAATTTAAATACTAAATTTTAAAAATTTAATTAGTAAAAATTTAAATTTTAAAATTTAAAAATTTAAATACAAATTTTAAAAATTTTATTATTAAAACTTTAAACTTTAAAATTTAAAAATTTAAATACTAAATTTTAAAAATTTAATTATTAAAACTTTAAATTTTAAAATTTAAAAACTTAAATACTAAATTTTAAAAATTTAATTATTAAAATTTTAAATTTTAAAGTTTAAAAATTTAAAATTAGAAGTTTAAATTTAAAAATTTAAATTTTAAAATTTAAAAATTTAAATTTTAAAATTTAAAAATTTAAATACTAAATTTTAAAAATTTAATTATTAAATCTTTAAATTTTAAAATTTAAAAATTTAAATAATAAATTTTAAAAATTTAATTATTAAAACTTTAAATTTTAAAATTTAAAAATTTAAATAATAAATTTTAAAAATTTAATTATTTAAACTTTAAATTTTAAAATTTAAAAATTTAAATACAAATTTTAAAAATTTAATTATTAAAATATTAAATTTTAAAATTTAAAAATTTAAATTTAAAAATTTAAATACTAAATTTTAAAAATTTAATTATTAAATCTTTAAATTTTAAAATTTAAAAATTTAAATAATAAATTTTAAAAATTTAATTATTAAAACTTAAAATTTTAAAATTTAAAAATTTTAATACTTTAATTTAATTATTAAAATTTTAAATTTTAAAATTTAAATTTTAAAATTTAAAAATTTAAATACTAAATTTTAAAAATTTAATTAGTAAAAATTTAAATTTTAAAATTTAAATACAAATTTTAAAAATTTTATTATTAAAACTTTAAACTTTAAAATTTAAAAATTTAAATACTAAATTTTAAAAATTTAATTATTAAAACTTTAAATTTTAAAATTTAAAAACTTAAATACTAAATTTTAAAACTTTAATTATTAAAATTTTAAATTTTAAAGTTTAAAATTTAAATTTAGAAGTTTAAATTTAAAAATTTAAATTTTAAAATTTAAAAATTTAAAAATTTAAATACTAAATTTTAAAAATTTAATTATTAAATCTTTAAATTTTAAAATTTAAAAATTTAAATAATAAATTTTAAAAATTTAATTATTAAAACTTTAAATTTTAAAATTAAAAAATTTTAATACTAAATTTTAAAAATTTAATTATTAAAATTTAAATTTTAAAATTTAAAAATTTAAATACTAAATTTTAAAACTTGAAATATTAAATCTTTAAATTTTAAAATTTAAAAATTTAAATACTAAATTTTATAAATTTAATTATTATAACTTTAAATTTTAAAATTTAAAAATTTAAATATTAAATTTTAAAAATTTAATTATTAAAACTTTAAACTTTAATATTTAAAAATTTAAATAATAAATTTTAAAAATTTAAATATTAAAACTTTAAATTATAAAATTTAAAAACTTAAAAACTAAATTTTAAAAATTTAAATACTAAATTTTAAAAATTTAATTATTAAAATTTTAAACTTTAAAATTTAAAAATTTAAATTTTAAAATTTAAAAATTTAAATACTAAATTTTAAAAATTTAATTATTAAAACTTTAAATTTTAAAATTTAAAAATTTAAATACTAAATTTTAAAAATTTAATTATTAAAGCTTTAAATTTTAAAATTTAAAAATTTAAAAATATAAATACTAAATTTTAAAAATTTAAACATTAAATCTTTAAATTTTAAAATTTATATACTAAATTTTAAAAATTTAAATACTAAATTTTAAAAATTTAATTATTAAAACTTTAAATTTTAAAATTTAAATACTATATTTTAAAAATTAAATTATTAAAACTTTAAATTTTAAAATTTAAAAATTTTAATACTAAATTTTAAAAATTTAATTATTAAAATTTAAATTTTAAAATTTAAAAATTTAAATTTTAAAATTTAAAAATTTAAATATTAAATTTTAAAAATTTAATTATTAAAACTTTAAATTTTAAAATTTAAATACTAAATTTTAAAAATTTAATTATTAAAATTTAAATTTTAAAATTTAAAAATTTAAATACTAAATTTTAAAAATTTAATTATTAAAACTTTAAATTTTAAAATTTAAAAATTTAAATAATAAATTTTAAAAATTTAATTATTTAAACTTTAAATTTTAAAATTTAAAAATTTAAATACAAATTTTAAAAATTTAATTATTAAAATTTTAAATTTTAAAATTTAAAAATTTAAATTTAAAAATTTAAATACTAAATTTTAAAAATTTAATTATTAAATCTTTAAATTTTAAAATTTAAAAATTTAAATAATAAATTTTAAAAATTTAATTATTAAAACTTTAAATTTTAAAATTTAAAAATTTTAATACTTTAATTTAATTATTAAAATTTTAAATTTTAAAATTTAAAAATTTAAATTTTAAAATTTAAAAATTTAAATACTAAATTTTAAAAATTTAATTATTAAAACTTTAAATTTTTAAAATTTAAATACTAAATTTTAAAAATTTAATTATTAAAACTTTAAATTTTAAAATTTAAAAATTTTAATACTAAATTTTAAAAATTTAATTATTAAAATTTAAATTTTAAAATTTAAAAATTTAAATACTAAATTTTAAAAATTTAATTATTAAATCTTTAAATTTTAAAATTTAAAAATTTAAATAATAAATTTTAAAAATTTAATTATTAAAACTTTAAATTTTAAAATTTAAAAATTTTAATACTTTAATGTAATTATTAAAATTTTAAATTTTAAAATTTAAAAATTTAAATTTTAAAATTTAAAAATTTAAATACTAAATTTTAAAAATTTAATTAGTAAAAATTTAAATTTTAAAATTTAAAAATTTAAATACAAATTTTAAAAATTTTATTATTAAAACTTTAAACTTTAAAATTTAAAAATTTAAATACTAAATTTTAAAAATTTAATTATTAAAACTTTAAATTTTAAAATTTAAAAACTTAAATACTAAATTTTAAAAATTTAATTATTAAAATTTTAAATTTTAAAGTTTAAAAATTTAAAATTAGAAGTTTAAATTTAAAAATTTAAATTTTAAAATTTAAAAATTTAAATTTTAAAATTTAAAAATTTAAATACTAAATTTTAAAAATTTAATTATTAAATCTTTAAATTTTAAAATTTAAAAATTTAAAAATTTAAATAATAAATTTTAAAAATTTAATTATTAAAACTTTAAATTTTAAAATTTAAAAATTTAAATAATAAATTTTAAAAATTTAATTATTTAAACTTTAAATTTTAAAATTTAAAAATTTAAATACAAATTTTAAAAATTTAATTATTAAAATATTAAATTTTAAAATTTAAAAATTTAAATTTAAAAATTTAAATACTAAATTTTAAAAATTTAATTATTAAATCTTTAAATTTTAAAATTTAAAAATTAAATAATAAATTTTAAAAATTTAATTATTAAAACTTTAAATTTTAAAATTTAAAAATTTTAATACTTTAATTTAATTATTAAAATTTTAAATTTTAAAATTTAAAAATTTAAATTTTAAAATTTAAAAATTTAAATACTAAATTTTAAAAATTTAATTAGTAAAAATTTAAATTTTAAAATTTAAATACAAATTTTAAAAATTTTATTATTAAAACTTTAAACTTTAAAATTTAAAAATTTAAATACTAAATTTTAAAAATTTAATTATTAAAACTTTAAATTTTAAAATTTAAAAACTTAAATACTAAATTTTAAAAATTTAATTATTAAAATTTTAAATTTTAAAGTTTAAAAATTTAAATTTAGAAGTTTAAATTTAAAAATTTAAATTTTAAAATTTAAAAATTTAAAAATTTAAATACTAAATTTTAAAAATTTAATTATTAAATCTTTAAATTTTAAAATTTAAAAATTTAAATACTAAATTTTATAAATTTAATTATTAAAACTTTAAATTTTAAAATTTAAAAATTTAAATATTAAATTTTAAAAATTTAATTATTAAAACTTTAAACTTTAATATTTAAAAATTTAAATAATAAATTTTAAAAATTTAAATATTAAAACTTTAAATTATAAAATTTAAAAACTTAAAAACTAAATTTTAAAAATTTAAATACTAAATTTTAAAAATTTAATTATTAAAATTTTAAACTTTAAAATTTAAAAATTTAAATTTTAAAATTTAAAAATTTAAATACTAAATTTTAAAAATTTAATTATTAAAACTTTAAATTTTAAAATTTAAAAATTTAAATACTAAATTTTAAAAATTTAATTATTAAAGCTTTAAATTTTAAAATTTAAAAATTTAAATTTTAAAATTTTAAAATTTAAAAATTTAAATTTTAAAATTTAAAAATTTAAAAATATAAATACTAAATTTTAAAAATTTAAACATTAAATCTTTAAATTTTAAAATTTATATACTAAATTTTAAAAATTTAAATACTAAATTTTAAAAATTTAATTATTAAAACTTTAAATTTTAAAATTTAAATACTATATTTTAAAAATTTAATTATTAAAACTTTAAATTTTAAAATTTAAAAATTTTAATACTAAATTTTAAAAATTTAATTATTAAAATTTAAATTTTAAAATTTAAAAATTTAAATACTAAATTTTAAAAATTTAATTATTAAAACTTTAAATTTTAAAATTTAAAAATTTAAATAATAAATTTTAAAAATTTAATTATTTAAACTTTAAATTTTAAAATTTAAAAATTTAAATACAAATTTTAAAAATTTAATTATTAAAATTTTAAATTTTAAAATTTAAAAATTTAAATTTAAAAATTTAAATACTAAATTTTAAAAATTTAATTATTAAATCTTTAAATTTTAAAATTTAAAAATTTAAATAATAAATTTTAAAAATTTAATTATTAAAACTTTAAATTTTAAAATTTAAAAATTTTAATGCTAAATTTTAAAAATTTAATTATTAAAATTTAAATTTTAAAATTTAAAAATTTAAATTTTAAAATTTAAAAATTTAAATATTAAATTTTAAAAATTTAATTATTAAAACTTTAAATTTTAAAATTTAAATACTAAATTTTAAAAATTTAATTATTAAAACTTTAAATTTTAAAATTTAAAAATTTTAATACTAAATTTTAAAAATTTAATTATTAAAATTTAAATTTTAAAATTTAAAAATTTAAATAATAAATTTTAAAAATTTAATTATTTAAACTTTAAATTTTAAAATTTAAAAATTTAAATACAAATTTTAAAAATTTAATTATTAAAATTTTAAATTTTAAAATTTAAAAATTTAAATTTAAAAATTTAAATACTAAATTTTAAAAATTTAATTATTAAATCTTTAAATTTTAAAATTTAAAAATTTAAATAATAAATTTTAAAAATTTAATTATTAAAACTTTAAATTTTAAAGTTTAAAAATTTTAATACTAAATTTTAAAAATTTAATTATTAAAATTTAAATTTTAAAATTTAAAAATTTAAATACTAAATTTTAAAACTTGAAATATTAAATCTTTAAATTTTAAAATTTAAAAATTTAAATACTAAATTTTAAAAATTTAACTATTAAGACTTTAAATTTTAAAATTTAAAAATTTAAATATTAAATTTTAAAAATTTAATTATTAAAACTTTAAACATTAATATTTAAAAATTTAAATACTAAATTTTAAAAATTTAATTATTAAAGCTTTAAATTTTAAAATTTAAACATTTAAATTTTAAAATTTTAAAATTTAAAAATTTAAATTTTAAAATTTAAAAATTTAAAAATATAAATACTAAATTTTAAAAATTTAAACATTAAATCTTTAAATTTTAAAATTTATATACTAAATTTTAAAAATTTAAATACTAAATTTTAAAAATTTAATTATTAAAACTTTAAATTTTAAAATTTAAATACTATATTTTAAAAATTTAATTATTAAAACTTTAAATTTTAAAATTTAAAAATTTTAATACTAAATTTTAAAAATTTAATTATTAAAATTTAAATTTTAAAATTTAAAAATTTAAATAATAAATTTTAAAAATTTAATTATTAAAACTTTAAATTTTAAAATTTAAAAATTTAAATAATAAATTTTAAAAATTTAATTATTTAAACTTTAAATTTTAAAATTTAAAAATTTAAATACAAATTTTAAAAATTTAATTATTAAAATTTTAAATTTTAAAATTTAAAAATTTAAATTTAAAAATTTAAATACTAAATTTTAAAAATTTAATTATTAAATCTTTAAATTTTAAAATTTAAAAATTTAAATAATAAATTTTAAAAATTTAATTATTAAAACTTTAAATTTTAAAATTTAAAAATTTTAATACTAAATTTTAAAAATTTAATTATTAAAATTTAAATTTTAAAATTTAAAAATTTAAATTTTAAAATTTAAAAATTTAAATATTAAATTTTAAAAATTTAATTATTAAAACTTTAAATTTTAAAATTTAAATACTAAATTTTAAAAATTTAATTATTAAAACATTAAATTTTAAAATTTAAAAATTTTAATACTAAATTTTAAAAATTTAATTATTAAAATTTAAATTTTAAAATTTAAAAATTTAAATACTAAATTTTAAAAATTTAATTATTAAAACTTTAAATTTTAAAATTTAAAAATTTAAATAATAAATTTTAAAAATTTAATTATTTAAACTTTAAATTTTAAAATTTAAAAATTTAAATACAAATTTTAAAAATTTAATTATTAAAATTTTAAATTTTAAAATTTAAAAATTTAAATTTAAAAATTTAAATACTAAATTTTAAAAATTTAATTATTAAATCTTTAAATTTTAAAATTTAAAAATTTAAATAATAAATTTTAAAAATTTAATTATTAAAACTTTAAATTTTAAAATTTAAAAATTTTAATACTAAATTTTAAAAATTTAATTATTAAAATTTAAATTTTAAAATTTAAAAATTTAAATACTAAATTTTAAAACTTGAAATATTAAATCTTTAAATTTTAAAATTTAAAAATTTAAATACTAAATTTTAAAACTTGAAATATTAAATCTTTAAATTTTAAAATTTAAAAATTTAAATACTAAATTTTAAAAATTTAATTATTAAAATTTAAATTTTAAAATTTAAAAATTTAAATACTAAATTTTAAAACTTGAAATATTAAATCTTTAAATTTTAAAATTTAAAAATTTAAATACTAAATTTTAAAAATTTAATTATTAAAACTTTAAATTTTAAAATTTAAATACTAAATTTTAAAAATTTAATTATTAAAACTTTAAATTTTAAAATTTAAAAATTTTAATACTAAATTTTAAAAATTTAATTATTAAAATTTAAATTTTAAAATTTAAAAATTTAAATACTAAATTTTAAAAATTTAAATATTAAAACTTTAAATTATAAAATTTAAAAACTTAAAAACTAAATTTTAAAAATTTAAATACTAAATTTTAAAAATTTAATTATTAAAATTTTAAATTTTAAAATGTAAAAATTTAAATTTTAAAATTTAAAAATTTAAATACTAAATTTTAAAAATTTAATTATTAAAACTTTAAATTTTAAAATTTAAAAATTTAAATACTAAATTTTAAAAATTTAATTATTAAAGCTTTAAATTTTAAAATTTAAAAATTTAAATTTTAAAATTTTAAAATTTAAAAATTTAAATTTTAAAATTTAAAAATTTAAATACTAAATTTTAAAAATTTAATCATTAAAACTTTAAATTTTAAAAATTTAAAAATTTAAATTTTAAAATTTAAAAATTTAAATTTTAAAATTTAAAAATTTAAATACAAAATTTTAAAAATTTAATTATTAAAACTTTAAATTTTAAAATTTAAAAATTTAAATACTAAATTTTAAAAATTTAATTATTAAAATTTTAATTTTAAAATTTAAAAATTTAAAAATATAAATACTAAATTTTAAAAATTTAAACATTAAATCTTTAAATTTTAAAGTTTATATACTAAATTTTAAAAATTTAATTATTAAAACTTTAAATTTTAAAATTTAAAAATTTAAATAATAAATTTTAAAAATTTAATTATTTGAACTTTAAATTTTAAAATTTAAAAATTTAAATACAAATTTTAAAAATTTAATTATTAAAATTTTAAATTTTAAAATTTAAAAATTTAAATTTAAAAATTTAAATACTAAATTTTAAAAATTTAATTATTAAAACTTTAAATTTTAAAATTTAAAAATTTAAATTTTAAAATTTAAAAATTTAAATTTTAAAATTTAAAAATTTAAATACAAAATTTTAAAAATTTAATTATTAAAACTTTAAATTTTAAAATTTAAAAATTTAAATACTAAATTTTAAAAATTTAATTATTAAAATTTAAATTTTAAAATTTAAAAATTTAAAAATATAAATACTAAATTTTAAAAATTTAAACATTAAATCTTTAAATTTTAAAATTTATATACTAAATTTTAAAAATTTAATTATTAAAATTTTAAATTTTAAAATTTAAAAATTTAAATTTTAAAATTTAAAAATTTAAATACTAAATTTTAAAAATTTAATTATTAAAACTTTAAATGTTAAAATTTAAATACTATATTTTAAAAATTTAATTATTAAAATTTTAAATTTTAAAATTTAAAAATTTTAATACTAAATTTTAAAAATTTAATTATTAAAATTTAAATTTTAAAATTTAAAAATTTAAATACTAAATTTTAAAACTTGAAATATTAAATCTTTAAATTTTAAAATTTAAAAATTTAAATACTAAATTTTAAAAATTTAATTATTAAAATTTTAAATTTTAAAATTTAAAAATTTAAATTTTAAAATTTAAAAATTTAAATACTAAATTTTAAAAATTTAATTATTAAAACTTTAAACTTTAATATTTAAAAATTTAAATAATAAATTTTAAAAATTTAAATATTAAAACTTTAAATTATAAAATTTAAAAACTTAAAAACTAAATTTTAAAAATTTAAATACTAAATTTTAAAAATTTAATTATTAAAATTTTAAATTTTAAAATTTAAAAATTTAAATTTTAAAATTTAAAAATTTAAATACTAAATTTTAAAAATTTAATTATTAAAACTTTAAATTTTAAAATTTAAAAATTTAAATACTAAATTTTAAAAATTTAATTATTAAAGCTTTAAATTTTAAAATTTAAAAATTTAAATTTTAAAATTTTAAAATTTAAAAATTTAAATTTTAAAATTTAAAAATTTAAATACTAAATTTTAAAAATTTAATTATTAAAACTTTAAATTTTAAAATTTAAAAATTTAAATTTTAAAATTTAAAAATTTAAATTTTAAAATTTAAAAATTTAAATACAAAATTTTAAAAATTTAATTATTAAAACTTTAAATTTTAAAATTTAAAAATTTAAATACTAAATTTTAAAAATTTAATTATTAAAATTTAAATTTTAAAATTTAAAAATTTAAAAATATAAATACTAAATTTTAAAAATTTAAACATTAAATCTTTAAATTTTAAAATTTATATACTAAATTTTAAAAATTTAATTATTAAAACTTTAAATTTTAAAATTTAAAAATTTAAATAATAAATTTTAAAAATTTAATTATTTAAACTTTAAATTTTAAAATTTAAAAATTTAAATACAAATTTTAAAAATTTAATTATTAAAATTTTAAATTTTAAAATTTAAAAATTTAAATACTAAATTTTAAAATTTTAATTATTAAAACTTTAAATTTTAAAATTTAAAAATTTAAATTTTAAAATTTAAAAATTTAAATTTTAAAATTTAAAAATTTAAATACAAAATTTTAAAAATTTAATTATTAAAACTTTAAATTTTAAAATTTAAAAATTTAAATACTAAATTTTAAAAATTTAATTATTAAAATTTAAATTTTAAAATTTAAAAATATAAATACTAAATTTTAAAAATTTAAACATTAAATCTTTAAATTTTAAAATTTATATACCAAATTTTAAAAATTTAATTATTAAAATTTTAAATTTTAAAATTTAAAAATTTAAATTTTAAAATTTAAAAATTTAAATACTAAATTTTAAAAATTTAATTATTAAAACTTTAAATTTTAAAATTTAAATACTATATTTTAAAAATTTAATTATTAAAACTTTAAATTTTAAAATTTAAAAATTTTAATACTAAATTTTAAAAATTTAATTATTAAAATTTAAATTTTAAAATTTAAAAATTTAAATACTAAATTTTAAAAATTTAATTATTAAAACTTTAAATTTTAAAATTTAAAAATTTAAATAATAAATTTTAAAAATTTAATTATTTAAACTTTAAATTTTAAAATTTAAAAATTTAAATACAAATTTTAAAAATTTAATTATTAAAATTTTAAATTTTAAAATTTAAAAATTTAAATTTAAAAATTTAAATACTAAATTTTAAAAATTTAATTATTAAATCTTTAAATTTTAAAATTTAAAAATTTATATAATAAATTTTAAAAATTTAATTATTAAAACTTTAAATTTTAAAATTTAAAAATTTAAATACTAAATTTTAAAAATTTAATTATTAAAATTTTAAATTTTAAAATTTAAAAATTTAAATTTTAAAATTTAAAAATTTAAATACTAAATTTTAAAAATTTAATTATTAAAACTTTAAACTTTAATATTTAAAAATTTAAATAATAAATTTTAAAAATTTAAATATTAAAACTTTAAATTATAAAATTTAAAAACTTAAAAACTAAATTTTAAAAATTTAAATACTAAATTTTAAAAATTTAATTATTAAAATTTTAAATTTTAAAATTTAAAAATTTAAATTTTAAAATTTAAAAATTTAAATACTAAATTTTAAAAATTTAATTATTAAAACTTTAAATTTTAAAATTTAAAAATTTAAATACTAAATTTTAAAAATTTAATTATTAAAGCTTTAAATTTTAAAATTTAAAAATTTAAATTTTAAAATTTTAAAATTTAAAAATTTAAATTTTAAAATTTAAAAATTTAAATACTAAATTTTAAAAATTTAATTATTAAAACTTTAAATTTTAAAATTTAAAAATTTAAATTTTAAAATTTAAAAATTTAAATTTTAAAATTTAAAAATTTAAATACTAAATTTTAAAAATTTAATTAGTAAAAATTTAAATTTTAAAATTTAAAAATTTAAATACAAATTTTAAAAATTTTATTATTAAAACTTTAAACTTTAAAATTTAAAAATTTAAATACTAAATTTTAAAAATTTAATTATTAAAACTTTAAATTTTAAAATTTAAAAACTTAAATACTAAATTTTAAAAATTTAATTATTAAAATTTTAAATTTTAAAGTTTAAAAATTTAAAATTAGAAGTTTAAATTTAAAAATTTAAATTTTAAAATTTAAAAATTTAAATTTTAAAATTTAAAAATTTAAATACTAAATTTTAAAAATTTAATTATTAAATCTTTAAATTTTAAAATTTAAAAATTTAAATAATAAATTTTAAAAATTTAATTATTAAAACTTTAAATTTTAAAATTTAAAAATTTAAATAATAAATTTTAAAAATTTAATTATTTAAACTTTAAATTTTAAAATTTAAAAATTTAAATACAAATTTTAAAAATTTAATTATTAAAATATTAAATTTTAAAATTTAAAAATTTAAATTTAAAAATTTAAATACTAAATTTTAAAAATTTAATTATTAAATCTTTAAATTTTAAAATTTAAAAATTTAAATAATAAATTTTAAAAATTTAATTATTAAAACTTTAAATTTTAAAATTTAAAAATTTTAATACTTTAATTTAATTATTAAAATTTTAAATTTTAAAATTTAAAAATTTAAATTTTAAAATTTAAAAATTTAAATACTAAATTTTAAAAATTTAATTAGTAAAAATTTAAATTTTAAAATTTAAATACAAATTTTAAAAATTTTATTATTAAAACTTTAAACTTTAAAATTTAAAAATTTAAATACTAAATTTTAAAAATTTAATTATTAAAACTTTAAATTTTAAAATTTAAAAACTTAAATACTAAATTTTAAAAATTTAATTATTAAAATTTTAAATTTTAAAGTTTAAAAATTTAAATTTAGAAGTTTAAATTTAAAAATTTAAATTTTAAAATTTAAAAATTTAAAAATTTAAATACTAAATTTTAAAAATTTAATTATTAAATCTTTAAATTTTAAAATTTAAAAATTTAAATAATAAATTTTAAAAATTTAATTATTAAAACTTTAAATTTTAAAATTAAAAAATTTTAATACTAAATTTTAAAAATTTAATTATTAAAATTTAAATTTTAAAATTTAAAAATTTAAATACTAAATTTTAAAACTTGAAATATTAAATTTTTAAATTTTAAAATTTAAAAATTTAAATACTAAATTTTATAAATTTAATTATTAAAACTTTAAATTTTAAAATTTAAATATTAAATTTTAAAAATTTAATTATTAAAACTTTAAACTTTAATATTTAAAAATTTAAATAATAAATTTTAAAAATTTAAATATTAAAACTTTAAATTATAAAATTTAAAAACTTAAAAACTAAATTTTAAAAATTTAAATACTAAATTTTAAAAATTTAATTATTAAAATTTTAAACTTTAAAATTTAAAAATTTAAATTTTAAAATTTAAAAATTTAAATACTAAATTTTAAAAATTTAATTATTAAAACTTTAAATTTTAAAATTTAAAAATTTAAATACTAAATTTTAAAAATTTAATTATTAAAGCTTTAAATTTTAAAATTTAAAAATTTAAATTTTAAAATTTTAAAATTTAAAAATTTAAATTTTAAAATTTAAAAATTTAAAAATATAAATACTAAATTTTAAACATTAAATCTTTAAATTTTAAAATTTATATACTAAATTTTAAAAATTTAAATACTAAATTTTAAAAATTTAATTATTAAAACTTCAAATTTTAAAATTTAAATACTATATTTTAAAAATTTAATTATTAAAACTTTAAATTTTAAAATTTAAAAATTTTAATACTAAATTTTAAAAATTTAATTATTAAAATTTAAATTTTAAAATTTAAAAATTTTAATACTAAATTTTAAAAATTTAATTATTAAAATTTAAATTTTAAAATTTAAAAATTTAAATACAAATTTTAAAAATTTAATTATTAAAATTATAAATTTTAAAATTTAAAAATTTAAATTTAAAAATTTAAATACTAAATTTTAAAAATTTAATTATTAAATCTTTAAATTTTAAAATTTAAAAATTTAAATAATAAATTTTAAAAATTTAATTATTAAAACTTTAAATTTTAAAATTTAAAAATTTTAATACTAAATAAATTTTAAAAATTTAATTATTAAAATTTAAATTTTAAAATTTAAAAATTTAAATTTTAAAATTTAAAAATTTAAATATTAAATTTTAAAAATTTAATTATTAAAACTTTAAATTTTAAAATTTAAATACTAAATTTTAAAAATTTAATTATTAAAACTTTAAATTTTAAAATTTAAAAATTTTAATACTAAATTTTAAAAATTTAATTATTAAAATTTAAATTTTAAAATTTAAAAATTTAAATACTAAATTTTAAAAATTTAAATACTAAATTTTAAAAATTTAATTATTAAAACTTTAAATTTTAAAATTTAAAAATTTAAATATTAAATTTTAAAAATTTAATTATTAAAATTTAAATTTTAAAATTTAAAAATTTAAAAATATAAATACTAAATTTTAAAAATTTAAACATTAAATCTTTAAATTTTAAAGTTTATATACTAAATTTTAAAAATTTAATTATTAAAACTTTAAATTTTAAAATTTAAAAATTTTAATACTAAATTTTAAAAATTTAATTATTAAAATTTAAATTTTAAAATTTAAAAATTTAAATACTAAATTTTAAAACTTGAAATATTAAATCTTTAAATTTTAAAATTTAAAAATTTAAATACTAAATTTTAAAACTTGAAATATTAAATCTTTAAATTTTAAAATTTAAAAATTTAAATACTAAATTTTAAAAATTTAATTATTAAAATTTAAATTTTAAAATTTAAAAATTTAAATACTAAATTTTAAAACTTGAAATATTAAATCTTTAAATTTTAAAATTTAAAAATTTAAATACTAAATTTTAAAAATTTAATTATTAAAACTTTAAATTTTAAAATTTAAATACTAAATTTTAAAAATTTAATTATTAAAACTTTAAATTTTAAAATTTAAAAATTTTAATACTAAATTTTAAAAATTTAATTATTAAAATTTAAATTTTAAAATTTAAAAATTTAAATACTAAATTTTAAAAATTTAAATATTAAAACTTTAAATTATAAAATTTAAAAACTTAAAAACTAAATTTTAAAAATTTAAATACTAAATTTTAAAAATTTAATTATTAAAATTTTAAATTTTAAAATGTAAAAATTTAAATTTTAAAATTTAAAAATTTAAATACTAAATTTTAAAAATTTAATTATTAAAACTTTAAATTTTAAAATTTAAAAATTTAAATACTAAATTTTAAAAATTTAATTATTAAAGCTTTAAATTTTAAAATTTAAAAATTTAAATTTTAAAATTTTAAAATTTAAAAATTTAAATTTTAAAATTTAAAAATTTAAATACTAAATTTTAAAAATTTAATTATTAAAACTTTAAATTTTAAAATTTAAAAATTTAAATTTTAAAATTTAAAAATTTAAATTTTAAAATTTAAAAATTTAAATACAAAATTTTAAAAATTTAATTATTAAAACTTTAAATTTTAAAATTTAAAAATTTAAATACTAAATTTTAAAAATTTAATTATTAAAATTTAAATTTTAAAATTTAAAAATTTAAAAATATAAATACTAAATTTTAAAAATTTAAACATTAAATCTTTAAATTTTAAAGTTTATATACTAAATTTTAAAAATTTAATTATTAAAACTTTAAATTTTAAAATTTAAAAATTTAAATAATAAATTTTAAAAATTTAATTATTTGAACTTTAAATTTTAAAATTTAAAAATTTAAATACAAATTTTAAAAATTTAATTATTAAAATTTTAAATTTTAAAATTTAAAAATTTAAATTTAAAAATTTAAATAATAAATTTTAAAAATTTAATTATTAAAACTTTAAATTTTAAAATTTAAAAATTTAAATTTTAAAATTTAAAAATTTAAATTTTAAAATTTAAAAATTTAAATACAAAATTTTAAAAATTTAATTATTAAAACTTTAAATTTTAAAATTTAAAAATTTAAATACTAAATTTTAAAAATTTAATTATTAAAATTTAAATTTTAAAATTTAAAAATTTAAAAATATAAATACTAAATTTTAAAAATTTAAACATTAAATCTTTAAATTTTAAAATTTATATACTAAATTTTAAAAATTTAATTATTAAAATTTTAAATTTTAAAATTTAAAAATTTAAATTTTAAAATTTAAAAATTTAAATACTAAATTTTAAAAATTTAATTATTAAAACTTTAAATGTTAAAATTTAAATACTATATTTTAAAAATTTAATTATTAAAATTTTAAATTTTAAAATTTAAAAATTTTAATACTAAATTTTAAAAATTTAATTATTAAAATTTAAATTTTAAAATTTAAAAATTTAAATACTAAATTTTAAAACTTGAAATATTAAATCTTTAAATTTTAAAATTTAAAAATTTAAATACTAAATTTTAAAAATTTAATTATTAAAATTTTAAATTTTAAAATTTAAAAATTTAAATTTTAAAATTTAAAAATTTAAATACTAAATTTTAAAAATTTAATTATTAAAACTTTAAACTTTAATATTTAAAAATTTAAATAATAAATTTTAAAAATTTAAATATTAAAACTTTAAATTATAAAATTTAAAAACTTAAAAACTAAATTTTAAAAATTTAAATACTAAATTTTAAAAATTTAATTATTAAAATTTTAAATTTTAAAATTTAAAAATTTAAATTTTAAAATTTAAAAATTTAAATACTAAATTTTAAAAATTTAATTATTAAAACTTTAAATTTTAAAATTTAAAAATTTAAATACTAAATTTTAATAATTTAATTATTAAAGCTTTAAATTTTAAAATTTAAAAATTTAAATTTTAAAATTTTAAAATTTAAAAATTTAAATTTTAAAATTTAAAAATTTAAATACTAAATTTTAAAAATTTAATTATTAAAACTTTAAATTTTAAAATTTAAAAATTTAAATTTTAAAATTTAAAAATTTAAATTTTAAAATTTAAAAATTTAAATACAAAATTTTAAAAATTTAATTATTAAAACTTTAAATTTTAAAATTTAAAAATTTAAATACTAAATTTTAAAAATTTAATTATTAAAATTTAAATTTTAAAATTTAAAAATTTAAAAATATAAATACTAAATTTTAAAAATTTAAACATTAAATCTTTAAATTTTAAAATTTATATACTAAATTTTAAAAATTTAATTATTAAAACTTTAAATTTTAAAATTTAAAAATTTAAATAATAAATTTTAAAAATTTAATTATTTAAACTTTAAATTTTAAAATTTAAAAATTTAAATACAAATTTTAAAAATTTAATTATTAAAATTTTAAATTTTAAAATTTAAAAATTTAAATACTAAATTTTAAAATTTTAATTATTAAAACTTTAAATTTTAAAATTTAAAAATTTAAATTTTAAAATTTAAAAATTTAAATTTTAAAATTTAAAAATTTAAATACAAAATTTTAAAAATTTAATTATTAAAACTTTAAATTTTAAAATTTAAAAATTTAAATACTAAATTTTAAAAATTTAATTATTAAAATTTAAATTTTAAAATTTAAAAATATAAATACTAAATTTTAAAAATTTAAACATTAAATCTTTAAATTTTAAAATTTATATACCAAATTTTAAAAATTTAATTATTAAAATTTTAAATTTTAAAATTTAAAAATTTAAATTTTAAAATTTAAAAATTTAAATACTAAATTTTAAAAATTTAATTATTAAAACTTTAAATTTTAAAATTTAAATACTATATTTTAAAAATTTAATTATTAAAACTTTAAATTTTAAAATTTAAAAATTTTAATACTAAATTTTAAAAATTTAATTATTAAAATTTAAATTTTAAAATTTAAAAATTTAAATACTAAATTTTAAAAATTTAATTATTAAAACTTTAAATTTTAAAATTTAAAAATTTAAATAATAAATTTTAAAAATTTAATTATTTAAACTTTAAATTTTAAAATTTAAAAATTTAAATACAAATTTTAAAAATTTAATTATTAAAATTTTAAATTTTAAAATTTAAAAATTTAAATTTAAAAATTTAAATACTAAATTTTAAAAATTTAATTATTAAATCTTTAAATTTTAAAATTTAAAAATTTATATAATAAATTTTAAAAATTTAATTATTAAAACTTTAAATTTTAAAATTTAAAAATTTAAATACTAAATTTTAAAAATTTAATTATTAAAATTTTAAATTTTAAAATTTAAAAATTTAAATTTTAAAATTTAAAAATTTAAATACTAAATTTTAAAAATTTAATTATTAAAACTTTAAACTTTAATATTTAAAAATTTAAATAATAAATTTTAAAAATTTAAATATTAAAACTTTAAATTATAAAATTTAAAAACTTAAAAACTAAATTTTAAAAATTTAAATACTAAATTTTAAAAATTTAATTATTAAAATTTTAAATTTTAAAATTTAAAAATTTAAATTTTAAAATTTAAAAATTTAAATACTAAATTTTAAAAATTTAATTATTAAAACTTTAAATTTTAAAATTTAAAAATTTAAATACTAAATTTTAAAAATTTAATTATTAAAGCTTTAAATTTTAAAATTTAAAAATTTAAATTTTAAAATTTTAAAATTTAAAAATTTAAATTTTAAAATTTAAAAATTTAAATACTAAATTTTAAAAATTTAATTATTAAAACTTTAAATTTTAAAATTTAAAAATTTAAATTTTAAAATTTAAAAATTTAAATTTTAAAATTTAAAAATTTAAATACTAAATTTTAAAAATTTAATTAGTAAAAATTTAAATTTTAAAATTTAAAAATTTAAATACAAATTTTAAAAATTTTATTATTAAAACTTTAAACTTTAAAATTTAAAAATTTAAATACTAAATTTTAAAAATTTAATTATTAAAACTTTAAATTTTAAAATTTAAAAACTTAAATACTAAATTTTAAAAATTTAATTATTAAAATTTTAAATTTTAAAGTTTAAAAATTTAAAATTAGAAGTTTAAATTTAAAAATTTAAATTTTAAAATTTAAAAATTTAAATTTTAAAATTTAAAAATTTAAATACTAAATTTTAAAAATTTAATTATTAAATCTTTAAATTTTAAAATTTAAAAATTTAAATAATAAATTTTAAAAATTTAATTATTAAAACTTTAAATTTTAAAATTTAAAAATTTAAATAATAAATTTTAAAAATTTAATTATTTAAACTTTAAATTTTAAAATTTAAAAATTTAAATACAAATTTTAAAAATTTAATTATTAAAATATTAAATTTTAAAATTTAAAAATTTAAATTTAAAAATTTAAATACTAAATTTTAAAAATTTAATTATTAAATCTTTAAATTTTAAATTTAAAAATTTAAATAATAAATTTTAAAAATTTAATTATTAAAACTTTAAATTTTAAAATTTAAAAATTTTAATACTTTAATTTAATTATTAAAATTTTAAATTTTAAAATTTAAAAATTTAAATTTTAAAATTTAAAAATTTAAATACTAAATTTTAAAAATTTAATTAGTAAAAATTTAAATTTTAAAATTTAAATACAAATTTTAAAAATTTTATTATTAAAACTTTAAACTTTAAAATTTAAAAATTTAAATACTAAATTTTAAAAATTTAATTATTAAAACTTTAAATTTTAAAATTTAAAAACTTAAATACTAAATTTTAAAAATTTAATTATTAAAATTTTAAATTTTAAAGTTTAAAAATTTAAATTTAGAAGTTTAAATTTAAAAATTTAAATTTTAAAATTTAAAAATTTAAAAATTTAAATACTAAATTTTAAAAATTTAATTATTAAATCTTTAAATTTTAAAATTTAAAAATTTAAATAATAAATTTTAAAAATTTAATTATTAAAACTTTAAATTTTAAAATTAAAAAATTTTAATACTAAATTTTAAAAATTTAATTATTAAAATTTAAATTTTAAAATTTAAAAATTTAAATACTAAATTTTAAAACTTGAAATATTAAATTTTTAAATTTTAAAATTTAAAAATTTAAATACTAAATTTTATAAATTTAATTATTAAAACTTTAAATTTTAAAATTTAAAAATTTAAATATTAAATTTTAAAAATTTAATTATTAAAACTTTAAACTTTAATATTTAAAAATTTAAATAATAAATTTTAAAAATTTAAATATTAAAACTTTAAATTATAAAATTTAAAAACTTAAAAACTAAATTTTAAAAATTTAAATACTAAATTTTAAAAATTTAATTATTAAAATTTTAAACTTTAAAATTTAAAAATTTAAATTTTAAAATTTAAAAATTTAAATACTAAATTTTAAAAATTTAATTATTAAAACTTTAAATTTTAAAATTTAAAAATTTAAATACTAAATTTTAAAAATTTAATTATTAAAGCTTTAAATTTTAAAATTTAAAAATTTAAATTTTAAAATTTTAAAATTTAAAAATTTAAATTTTAAAATTTAAAAATTTAAAAATATAAATACTAAATTTTAAAAATTTAAACATTAAATCTTTAAATTTTAAAATTTATATACTAAATTTTAAAAATTTAAATACTAAATTTTAAAAATTTAATTATTAAAACTTCAAATTTTAAAATTTAAATACTATATTTTAAAAATTTAATTATTAAAACTTTAAATTTTAAAATTTAAAAATTTTAATACTAAATTTTAAAAATTTAATTATTAAAATTTAAATTTTAAAATTTAAAAATTTAAATACTAAATTTTAAAAATTTAATTATTAAAACTTTAAATTTTAAAATTTAAAAATTTAAATAATAAATTTTAAAAATTTAATTATTTAAACTTTAAATTTTAAAATTTAAAAATTTAAATACAAATTTTAAAAATTTAATTATTAAAATTATAAATTTTAAAATTTAAAAATTTAAATTTAAAAATTTAAATACTAAATTTTAAAAATTTAATTATTAAATCTTTAAATTTTAAAATTTAAAAATTTAAATAATAAATTTTAAAAATTTAATTATTAAAACTTTAAATTTTAAAATTTAAAAATTTTAATACTAAATAAATTTTAAAAATTTAATTATTAAAATTTAAATTTTAAAATTTAAAAATTTAAATTTTAAAATTTAAAAATTTAAATATTAAATTTTAAAAATTTAATTATTAAAACTTTAAATTTTAAAATTTAAATACTAAATTTTAAAAATTTAATTATTAAAACTTTAAATTTTAAAATTTAAAAATTTTAATACTAAATTTTAAAAATTTAATTATTAAAATTTAAATTTTAAAATTTAAAAATTTAAATACTAAATTTTAAAAATTTAAATACTAAATTTTAAAAATTTAATTATTAAAACTTTAAATTTTAAAATTTAAAAATTTAAATATTAAATTTTAAAAATTTAATTATTAAAACTTTAAACATTAATATTTAAAAATTTAAATACTAAATTTTAAAAATTTAATTATTAAAGCTTTAAATTTTAAAATTTAAAAATTTAAATAATAAATTTTAAAAATTTAATAATTAAAACTTTAAATTTTAAAATTTAAAAATTTTAATACTAAATTTTAAAAATTTAATTATTAAAATTTAAATTTTAAAATTTAAAAATTTAAATACTAAATTTTAAAACTTGAAATATTAAATCTTTAAATTTTAAAATTTAAAAATTTAAATACTAAATTTTAAAACTTGAAATATTAAATCTTTAAATTTTAAAATTTAAAAATTTAAATACTAAATTTTAAAAATTTAATTATTAAAATTTAAATTTTAAAATTTAAAAATTTAAATACTAAATTTTAAAACTTGAAATATTAAATCTTTAAATTTTAAAATTTAAAAATTTAAATACTAAATTTTAAAAATTTAATTATTAAAACTTTAAATTTTAAAATTTAAATACTAAATTTTAAAAATTTAATTATTAAAACTTTAAATTTTAAAATTTAAAAATTTTAATACTAAATTTTAAAAATTTAATTATTAAAATTTAAATTTTAAAATTTAAAAATTTAAATACTAAATTTTAAAAATTTAAATATTAAAACTTTAAATTATAAAATTTAAAAACTTAAAAACTAAATTTTAAAAATTTAAATACTAAATTTTAAAAATTTAATTATTAAAATTTTAAATTTTAAAATTTAAAAATTTAAATTTTAAAATTTAAAAATTTAAATACTAAATTTTAAAAATTTAATTATTAAAACTTTTAATTTTAAAATTTAAAAATTTAAATACTAAATTTTAAAAATTTAATTATTAAAGCTTTAAATTTTAAAATTTAAAAATTTAAATTTTAAAATTTTAAAATTTAAAAATTTAAATTTTAAAATTTAAAAATTTAAATACTAAATTTTAAAAATTTAATTATTAAAACTTTAAATTTTAAAATTTAAAAATTTAAATTTTAAAATTTAAAAATTTAAATTTTAAAATTTAAAAATTTAAATACAAAATTTTAAAAATTTAATTATTAAAACTTTAAATTTTAAAATTTAAAAATTTAAATACTAAATTTTAAAAATTTAATTATTAAAATTTAAATTTTAAAATTTAAAAATTTAAAAATATAAATACTAAATTTTAAAAATTTAAACATTAAATCTTTAAATTTTAAAGTTTATATACTAAATTTTAAAAATTTAATTATTAAAACTTTAAATTTTAAAATTTAAAAATTTAAATAATAAATTTTAAAAATTTAATTATTTGAACTTTAAATTTTAAAATTTAAAAATTTAAATACAAATTTTAAAAATTTAATTATTAAAATTTTAAATTTTAAAATTTAAAAATTTAAATTTAAAAATTTAAATACTAAATTTTAAAAATTTAATTATTAAAACTTTAAATTTTAAAATTTAAAAATTTAAATTTTAAAATTTAAAAATTTAAATTTTAAAATTTAAAAATTTAAATACAAAATTTTAAAAATTTAATTATTAAAACTTTAAATTTTAAAATTTAAAAATTTAAATACTAAATTTTAAAAATTTAATTATTAAAATTTAAATTTTAAAATTTAAAAATTTAAAAATATAAATACTAAATTTTAAAAATTTAAACATTAAATCTTTAAATTTTAAAATTTATATACTAAATTTTAAAAATTTAATTATTAAAATTTTAAATTTTAAAATTTAAAAATTTAAATTTTAAAATTTAAAAATTTAAATACTAAATTTTAAAAATTTAATTATTAAAACTTTAAATGTTAAAATTTAAATACTATATTTTAAAAATTTAATTATTAAAATTTTAAATTTTAAAATTTAAAAATTTTAATACTAAATTTTAAAAATTTAATTATTAAAATTTAAATTTTAAAATTTAAAAATTTAAATACTAAATTTTAAAAATTTAATTATTAAAATTTTAAATTTTAAAATTTAAAAATTTAAATACTAAATTTTAAAAATTTAATTATTAAAACTTTAAACTTTAATATTTAAAAATTTAAATAATAAATTTTAAAAATTTAAATATTAAAACTTTAAATTATAAAATTTAAAAACTTAAAAACTAAATTTTAAAAATTTAAATACTAAATTTTAAAAATTTAATTATTAAAATTTTAAATTTTAAAATTTAAAAATTTAAATTTTAAAATTTAAAAATTTAAATACTAAATTTTAAAAATTTAATTATTAAAACTTTAAATTTTAAAATTTAAAAATTTAAATACTAAATTTTAAAAATTTAATTATTAAAGCTTTAAATTTTAAAATTTAAAAATTTAAATTTTAAAATTTAAAAATTTAAATACTAAATTTTAAAAATTTAATTATTAAAACTTTAAATTTAAATACAAAATTTTAAAAATTTAATTATTAAAACTTTAAATTTTAAAATTTAAAAATTTAAATACTAAATTTTAAAAATTTAATTATTAAAATTTAAATTTTAAAATTTAAAAATTTAAAAATATAAATACTAAATTTTAAAAATTTAAACATTAAATCTTTAAATTTTAAAATTTATATACTAAATTTTAAAAATTTAATTATTAAAACTTTAAATTTTAAAATTTAAAAATTTAAATAATAAATTTTAAAAATTTAATTATTTAAACTTTAAATTTTAAAATTTAAAAATTTAAATACAAATTTTAAAAATTTAATTATTAAAATTTTAAATTTTAAAATTTAAAAATTTAAATTTAAAAATTTAAATACTAAATTTTAAAATTTTAATTATTAAAACTTTAAATTTTAAAATTTAAAAATTTAAATTTTAAAATTTAAAAATTTAAATTTTAAAATTTAAAAATTTAAATACAAAATTTTAAAAATTTAATTATTAAAACTTTAAATTTTAAAATTTAAAAATTTAAATACTAAATTTTAAAAATTTAATTATTAAAATTTAAATTTTAAAATTTAAAAATATAAATACTAAATTTTAAAAATTTAAACATTAAATCTTTAAATTTTAAAATTTATATACCAAATTTTAAAAATTTAATTATTAAAATTTTAAATTTTAAAATTTAAAAATTTAAATTTTAAAATTTAAAAATTTAAATACTAAATTTTAAAAATTTAATTATTAAAACTTTAAATTTTAAAATTTAAATACTATATTTTAAAAATTTAATTATTAAAACTTTAAATTTTAAAATTTAAAAATTTTAATACTAAATTTTAAAAATTTAATTATTAAAATTTAAATTTTAAAATTTAAAAATTTAAATACTAAATTTTAAAAATTTAATTATTAAAACTTTAAATTTTAAAATTTAAAAATTTAAATAATAAATTTTAAAAATTTAATTATTTAAACTTTAAATTTTAAAATTTAAAAATTTAAATACAAATTTTAAAAATTTAATTATTAAAATTTTAAATTTTAAAATTTAAAAATTTAAATTTAAAAATTTAAATACTAAATTTTAAAAATTTAATTATTAAATCTTTAAATTTTAAAATTTAAAAATTTATATAATAAATTTTAAAAATTTAATTATTAAAACTTTAAATTTTAAAATTTAAAAATTTAAATACTAAATTTTAAAAATTTAATTATTAAAATTTTAAATTTTAAAATTTAAAAATTTAAATTTTAAAATTTAAAAATTTAAATACTAAATTTTAAAAATTTAATTATTAAAACTTTAAACTTTAATATTTAAAAATTTAAATAATAAATTTTAAAAATTTAAATATTAAAACTTTAAATTATAAAATTTAAAAACTTAAAAACTAAATTTTAAAAATTTAAATACTAAATTTTAAAAATTTAATTATTAAAATTTTAAATTTTAAAATTTAAAAATTTAAATTTTAAAATTTAAAAATTTAAATACTAAATTTTAAAAATTTAATTATTAAAACTTTAAATTTTAAAATTTAAAAATTTAAATACTAAATTTTAAAAATTTAATTATTAAAGCTTTAAATTTTAAAATTAAAAAATTTAAATTTTAAAATTTTAAAATTTAAAAATTTAAATTTTAAAATTTAAAAATTTAAATACTAAATTTTAAAAATTTAATTATTAAAACTTTAAATTTTAAAATTTAAAAATTTAAATTTTAAAATTTAAAAATTTAAATTTTAAAATTTAAAAATTTAAATACAAAATTTTAAAAATTTAATTATTAAAACTTTAAATTTTAAAATTTAAAAATTTAAATACTAAATTTTAAAAATTTAATTATTAAAATTTAAATTTTAAAATTTAAAAATTTAAAAATATAAATACTAAATTTTAAAAATTTAAACATTAAATCTTTAAATTTTAAAATTTATATACTAAATTTTAAAAATTTAATTATTAAAACTTTAAATTTTAAAATTTAAAAATTTAAATAATAAATTTTAAAAATTTAATTATTTAAACTTTAAATTTTAAAATTTAAAAATTTAAATACAAATTTTAAAAATTTAATTATTAAAATTTTAAATTTTAAAATTTAAAAATTTAAATTTAAAAATTTAAATACTAAATTTTAAAATTTTAATTATTAAAACTTTAAATTTTAAAATTTAAAAATTTAAATTTTAAAATTTAAAAATTTAAATTTTAAAATTTAAAAATTTAAATACAAAATTTTAAAAATTTAATTATTAAAACTTTAAATTTTAAATTTTAAAAATTTAAATACTAAATTTTAAAAATTTAATTATTAAAATTTAAATTTTAAAATTTAAAAATATAAATACTAAATTTTAAAAATTTATACATTAAAACTTTAAATTTTAAAATTTATATACCAAATTTTAAAAATTTAATTATTAAAATTTTAAATTTTAAAATTTAAAAATTTAAATTTTAAAATTTAAAAATTTAAATACTAAATTTTAAAAATTTAATTATTAAAACTTTAAATTTTAAAATTTAAATACTATATTTTAAAAATTTAATTATTAAAACTTTAAATTTTAAAATTTAAAAATTTTAATACTAAATTTTAAAAATTTAATTATTAAAATTTAAATTTTAAAATTTAAAAATTTAAATACTAAATTTTAAAAATTTAATTATTAAAACTTTAAATTTTAAAATTTAAAAATTTAAATAATAAATTTTAAAGATTTAATTATTTAAACTTTAAATTTTAAAATTTAAAAATTTAAATACAAATTTTAAAAATTTAATTATTAAAATTTTAAATTTTAAAATTTAAAAATTTAAATTTAAAAATTTAAATACTAAATTTTAAAAATTTAATTATTAAATCTTTAAATTTTAAAATTTAAAAATTTATATAATAAATTTTAAAAATTTAATTATTAAAACTTTAAATTTTAAAATTTAAAAATTTTAATACTAAATTTTAAAAATTTAATTATTAAAATTTAAATTTTAAAATTTAAAAATTTAAATTTTAAAATTTAAAAATTTAAATACTAAATTTTAAAAATTTAATTATTAAAACTTTAAATTTTAAAATTTAAATACTAAATTTTAAAAATTTAATTATTAAAACTTTAAATTTTAAAATTTAAAAATTTTAATACTAAATTTTAAAAATTTAATTATTAAAATTTAAATTTTAAAATTTAAAAATTTAAATACTAAATTTTAAAAATTTAATTATTAAAACTTTAAATTTTAAAATTTAAAAATTTAAATAATAAATTTTAAAAATTTAATTATTTAAACTTTAAATTTTAAAATTTAAAAATTTAAATACAAATTTTAAAAATTTAATTATTAAAATTTTAAATTTTAAAATTTAAAAATTTAAATATAAAAATTTAAATTTAAAAATTTAAATACTAAATTTTAAAAATTTAATTATTAAAACTTTAAATTTTAAAATTTAAAAATTTTAATACTAAATTTTAAAAATTTAATTATTAAAATTTAAATTTTAAAATTTAAAAATTTAAATACTAAATTTTAAAAATTTAAATATTAAAACTTTAAATTATAAAATTTAAAAACTTAAAAACTAAATTTTAAAAATTTAAACACTAAATTTTAAAAATTTAATTATTAAAACTTTAAATTTTAAAATTTAAAAATTTAAAAACTAAATTTTAAAAATTTAATTATTAAAGCTTTAAATTTTAAAATTTAAAAATTTAAATTTTAAAATTTTAAAATTTAAAAATTTAAATTTTAAAATTTAAAAATTTAAATACTAAATTTTAAAAATTTAATTATTAAAACTTTAAATTTTAAAATTTAAAAATTTAAATTTTAAAATTTAAAAATTTAAATTTTAAAATTTAAAAATTTAAATACAAAATTTTAAAAATATAATTATTAAAACTTTAAATTTTAAAATTTAAATACTATATTTTAAAAATTTAATTATTAAAACTTTAAATTTTAAAATTTAAAAATTTTAATACTAAATTTTAAAAATTTAATTATTAAAATTTATATTTTAAAATTTAAAAATTTAAAAACTAAATTTTAAAAATTTAATTATTAAAACTTTAAATTTTAAAATTTAAAAATTTAAATAATAAATTTTAAAAATTTAATTATTTAAACTTTAAATTTTAAAATTTAAAAATTTAAATACAAATTTTAAAAATTTATTTATTAAAATTTTAAATTTTAAAATTTAAAAATTTAAATTTAAAAATTTAAATACTAAATTTTAAAAATTTAATTATTAAATCTTTAAATTTTAAAATTTAAAAATTTAAATAATAAATTTTAAAAATTTAATTATTAAAACTTTAAATTTTAAAATTTAAAAATTTTAATACTAATTTTTAAAAATTTAATTATTAAAATTTAAATTTTAAAATTTAAAAATTTAAATACTAAATTTTAAAACTTGAAATATTAAATCTTTAAATTTTAAAATTTAAAAATTTAAATACTAAATTTTAAAAATTTAATTATTAAAACTTTAAATTTTAAAATTTAAAAATTTAAATACTAAATTTTAAAAATTTAATTATTAAAACTTAAACTTTAAATTTAAAAATTTAAATACTAAATTTTAAATATTTAAATATTAAAACTTTAAATTATAAAATTTAAAAATTTAAATACTAAATTTTAAAAATTTAATTATTAAAATTTTAAATTTTAAAATTTAAAAATTTAAATTTTAAAATTTAAAAATTTAAATACTAAATTTTAAAAATTTAATTATTAAAACTTTAAATTTTAAAATTTAAAAATTTAAATACTAAATTTTAAAAATTTAATTATTAAAGCTTTAAATTTTAAAATTTAAAAATTTTAATACTAAATTTTAAAAATTTAATTATTAAAACTTTAAATTTTAAAATTTAAAAATTTAAATAATAAATTTTAAAAATTTAATTATTTAAACTTTAAATTTTAAAATTTAAAAATTTAAATACAAATTTTAAAAATTTAATTATTAAAATTTTAAATTTTAAAATTTAAAAATTTAAAAAATAAATTATAAAAATTTAATTATTAAAACTTTAAATTTTAAAATTTAAAAATTTTAATACTAAATTTTAAAAATTTAATTATTAAAACTTTAAATTTTAAAATTTAAAAATTTAAACATTAAATTTTAAAAATTTAATTATTGAAATTTTAAATTTTAAAATTTAAAAATTTAAATTTTAAAATTTAAAAATTTAAATTTAAAAATTTAAATACTAAATTTTAAATATTTAATTATTAAAACTTTAAATTTTAAAATTTAAAAATTTAAATACTAAATTTTAAAAATTTAATTATTAAAACTTTAAATTTTAAAATTTAAATAATAAACTGTAAAAATTTAATAATTAAAATTTTAAATTTTAAAATTTAAAAATTTAAATTTTAAAATTTAAAAATTTAAATACTAAATTTTAAAAATTTAATTATTAAAACTTTAAATTTTAAAATTTAAATAATAAACTGTAAAAATTTAATAATTAAAATTTTAAATTTTAAAATTTAAAAATTTAAATTTTAAAATTTAAATACTAAATTTTAAAAATTTAATTATTAAAATTTATATTTTAAAATTTAAAAATTTAAATACTAAATTTTAAAAATTTTAATTATTAAAATTTAAATTTTAAAATTTAAAAATTTAAATACTAAATATTAAAACTTTAAATATTAAATGTTTAAATTTTAAAATTTAAAAATTTAAATACTAAATTTTAAAAATTTAATTATTAAAATTTTAAATTTTAAAATTTAAAAATTTAAATACTAAATTTTAAAAATTTAATTATTAAAACTTTAAATTTTAAAATTTAAAAACAAACACTAAATTTTAAAAATTTAATTAATAAAATTTTAAATTTAAAAATTTAAATTTTAAAATTTAAAAATTTAAATATTAAAACTTTAAATTTTAAAATTTAAAAATTTAAATACTAAATTTTAAAAATTTAATTATTAAAATTTTAAATTTTAAAATTTAAAAATTTAAATACTAAATTTTAAAAATTTAAAAATTTAAATACTAAATTCTAAAAATTTAATTATTAAAATTTTAAATTTTAAAATTTAAAAATTTAAATTTTAAAATTTAAAAATTTAAATACTAAATTTTAAAAATTTAATTATTAAAACTTTAAATTTTAAAATTTATATAATAAACTGTAAAAATTTAATAATTAAAATTTTAAATTTTAAAATTTAAAAATTTAAATTTTAAAATTTAAAAATTTATATACTAAATTTTAAAAATTTAATTATTAAAATTTTAAATTTTAAAATTTAAAAATTTAAATTTTAATACTAAATTTTAAAAATTTAATTATTAAAATTTAAATTTTAAAATTTAAAAATTTAAATACTAAATTTTAAAACTTGAAATATTAAATCTTTAAATTTTAAAATTTAAAAATTTAAATACTAAATTTTAAAAATTTAATTATTAAAACTTTAAATTTTAAAATTTAAAAATTTAAATACTAAATTTTAAAAATTTAATTATTAAAACTTTAAACTTTAAATTTAAAAATTTAAATACTAAATTTTAAAAATTTAAATATTAAAACTTTAAATTATAAAATTTAAAAATTTAAATACTAAATTTTAAAAATTTAATTATTAAAATTTTAAATTTTAAAATTTAAAAATTTAAATTTTAAAATTTAAAAATTTAAATACCAAATTTTAAAAATTTAATTTAAATACTAAATTTTAAAAATTTAATTATTAAAATTTTAAATTTTAAAATTTAAAAATTTAAATTTTAAAATTTAAAAATTTAAATACCATATTTTAAAAATTTAATTATTAAAACTTTAAATTTTAAAATTTAAAAATTTAAATAATAAATTTTAAAAATTTAATTATTTAAACTTTAAATTTTAAAATTTAAAAATTTAAATACAAATTTTAAAAATTTAATTATTAAAATTTTAAATTTTAAAATTTAAAAATTTAAATTTAAAAATTTAAATACTAAATTTTTAAAATTTAATTATTAAATCTTTAAATTTTAAAATTTAAAAATTTAAAAAATAAATTTTAAAAATTTAATTATTAAAACTTTAAATTTTAAAATTTAAAAATTTTAATACTAAATTTTAAAAATTTAATTATTAAAATTTAAAAATTTTAATACTAAATTTTAAAACTTGAATTATTAAATCTTTAAATTTTAAAATTTAAAAATTTAAATACTAAATTTTAAAAATTTAATTATTAAAATTTAAATTTTAAAATTTAAAAATTTAAATACTAAATTTTAAAAATTTAATTATTAAAACTTTAAACTTTAATATTTAAAAATTTAAATACTAAATTTTAAAAATTTAAATATTAAAACTTTAAATTATAAAATTTAAAAACTTAAATACTAAATTTTAAAAATTTAAATACTAAATTTTAAATATTTAATTATTAAAACTTTAAATTTTAAAATTTAAAAATTTAAATACTAAATTTTAAAAATTTAATTATTAAAACTTTAAATTTTAAAATTTAAATAAAAAACTGTAAAAATTTAATAATTAAAATTATAAATTTTAAAATTTAAAAATTTAAATTTTAAAATTTAAATACTAAATTTTAAAAATTTAATTATTAAAACTTTAAACTATAAAATTTAAAAATTTAAATACTAAATTTTAAAAATTTAATTATTAAAACTTTAAATTTTAAAATTTAAAAACAAACACTAAATTTTAAAAATTTAATTAATAAAATTTTAAATTTTAAAATTTAAAAATTTAAATTTAAAAATTTAAAATTTAAAATTTAAAAATTTAAATACTAAATTTTAAAAATTTAAATATTAAAACTTTAAATTTTAAAATTTAAAAATTTAAATACTAAATTCTAAAAATTTAATTATTAAAATTTTAAATTTTAAAATTTAAAAATTTAAATTTTAAAATTTAAAAATTTAAATACTAAATTTTAAAAATTTAATTATTAAAACTTTAAATTTTAAAATTTAAATAATAAACTGTAAAAATTTAATAATTAAAATTTTAAATTTTAAAATTTAAAAATTTAAATTTTAAAATTTAAATACTAAATTTTAAAAATTTAATTATTAAAATTTTAAATTTTAAAATTTAAAAATTTAAATACTAAATTTTAAAAATTTAATTATTAAAATATAAATTTTAAAATTTAAAAATTTAAATACTAAATATTAAAACTTTAAATATTAAATGTTTAAATTTTAAAATTTAAAAATTTAAATACTAAATTTTAAAATTTAAAAATTTAAATACTAAATTTTAAAAATTTAATTATTAAAATTTTAAATTTTAAAATTTAAAAATTTAAATACTAAATTTTAAAAATTTAATTATTAAAACTTTAAACTTTAATATTTAAAAATTTAAATACTAAATTTTAAAAATTTAAATATTAAAACTTTAAATTATAAAATTTAAAAACTTAAATACTAAATTTTAAAAATTTAAATACTAAATTTTAAAAATTTAATTATTAAAACTTTAAATTTTAAAATTTAAAAATTTAAACATTAAATTTTAAAAATTTAATTATTAAAATTTTAAATTTTAAAATTTAAAAATTTAAATTTTAAAATTTAAAAATTTAAATTTAAAAATTTAAATACTAAATTTTAAATATTTAATTATTAAAACTTTAAATTTTAAAATTTAAAAATTTAAATACTAAATTTTAAAAATTTAATTATTAAAACTTTAAATTTTAAAATTTAAATAAAAAACTGTAAAAATTTAATAATTAAAATTATAAATTTTAAAATTTAAAAATTTAAATTTTAAAATTTAAATACTAAATTTTAAAAATTTAATTATTAAAACTTTAAACTATAAAATTTAAAAATTTAAATACTAAATTTTAAAAATTTAATTATTAAAATTTTAAATTTTAAAATTTAAAAACAAACACTAAATTTTAAAAATTTAATTAATAAAATTTTAAATTTTAAAATTTAAAAATTTAAATTTAAAAATTTAAATTTTAAAATTTAAAAATTTAAATACTAAATTTTAAAAATTTAAATATTAAAACTTTAAATTTTAAAATTTAAAAATTTAAATACTAAATTCTAAAAATTTAATTATTAAAATTTTAAATTTTAAAATTTAAAAATTTAAATTTTAAAATTTAAAAATTTAAATATTAAATTTTAAAAATTTAATTATTAAAACTTTAAATTTTAAAATTTAAATAATAAACTGTAAAAATTTAATAATTAAAATTTTAAATTTTAAAATTTAAAAATTTAAATTTTAAAATTTAAATACTAAATTTTAAAAATTTAATTATTAAAATTTTAAATTTTAAAATTTAAAAATTTAAATACTAAATTTTAAAAATTTAATTATTAAAATATAAATTTTAAAATTTAAAAATTTAAATACTAAATATTAAAACTTTAAATATTAAATGTTTAAATTTTAAAATTTAAAAATTTAAATACTAAATTTTAAAAATTTAATTATTAAAATTTTAAATTTTAAAATTTAAAAATTTAAATACTAAATTTTAAAAATTTAATTATTAAAACTTTAAATTTTAAAATTTAAAAACAAACACTAAATTTTAAAAATTTAATTAATAAAATTTTAAATTTAAAAATTTAAATTTTAAAATTTAAAAATTTAAATACTAAATTTTAAAAATTTAAATATTAAAACTTTAAATTTTAAAATTTAAAAATTTAAATACTAAATTTTAAAAATTTAATTATTAAAATTTTAAATTTTAAAATTTAAAAATTTAAATACTAAATTTTAAAAATTTAATTATTAAAATTTAAATTTTAAAATTTAAAAATTTAAATTTTAAAATTTAAAAATTTAAATACTAAATTTTAAAAATTTAATTATTAAAACTTTAAATTTTAAAATTTAAATAATAAACTGTAAAAATTTAATAATTAAAATTTTAAATTTTAAAATTTAAAAATTTAAATTTTAAAATTTAAAAATTTAAATTTTAAAATTTAAAAATTTAAATTTTAAAATTTAAAAATTTAAATTTTAAAATTTAAATATTTAAATACTAAATTTTAAAAATTTAAATATTAAAACTTTAAATTTTAAAATTTAAAAATTTAAATACTAAATTCTAAAAATTTAATTATTAAAATTTTAAATTTTAAAATTTAAAAATTTAAATTTTAAAATTTAAAAATTTAAATACTAAATTTTAAAAATTTAATTATTAAAATTTTAAAATTTATATAATAAACTGTAAAAATTTAATAATTAAAATTTTAAATTTTAAAATTTAAAAATTTAAATTTTAAAATTTAAAAATTTATATACTAAATTTTAAAAATTTAATTATTAAAATTTTAAATTTTAAAATTTAAAAATTTAAATACTAAATTTTAAAAATTTAATTATTAAAATTTAAATTTTAAAATTTATAAATTTAAATACTAAATTTTAAAAATTTAATTATTAAAACTTTAAATTTTAAAATTTAAAAATTTAAATAATAAATTTTAAAAATTTAATTATTTAAACTTTAAATTTTAAAATTTAAAAATTTAAATGCAAATTTTAAAAATTTAATTATTAAAATTTTAAATTTTAAAATTTAAAAATTTAAATTTAAAAATTTAAATACTAAATTTTAAAAATTTAATTATTAAATCTTTAAATTTTAAAATTTAAAAATTAAATAATAAATTTTAAAAATTTAATTATTAAAACTTTAAATTTTAAAATTTAAAAATTTTAATACTAAATTTTAAAAATTTAATTATTAAAATTTAAATTTTAAAATTTAAAAATTTAAATACTAAATTTTAAAACTTGAAATATTAAATCTTTAAATTTTAAAATTTAAAAATTTAAATACTAAATTTTAAAAATTTAATTACTAAAACTTTAAATTTAAAAATTTAAAAATTTAAATACTAAATTTTAAAAATTTAATTATTAAAACTTTAAACTTTAATATTTAAAAATTTAAATACTAAATTTTAAAAATTTAAATATTAAAACTTTAAATTATAAAATTTAAAAACTTAAATACTAAATTTTAAAAATTTAAATACTAAATTTTAAAAATTTAATTATTAAAACTTTAAATTTTAAAATTTAAAAATTTAAACAATAAATTTTAAAAATTTAATTATTAAAATTTTAAATTTTAAAATTTAAAAATTTAAATTTTAAAATTTAAAAATTTAAATTTAAAAATTTAAATACTAAATTTTAAAAATTTAATTATTAAAACTTTAAATTTTAAAATTTAAAAATTTAAATACTAAATTTTAAAAATTTAATTATTAAAACTTTAAATTTTAAAATTTAAATAATAAACTGTAAAAATTTAATAATTAAAATTTTAAATTTTAAAATTTAAAAATTTCAATTTTAAAATTTAAATACTAAATTTTAAAAATTTAATTATTAAAACTTTAAACTTTAAAATTTAAAAATTTAAATAATAAATTTTAAAAATTTAATTATTAAAACTTTAAATTTTAAAATTTAAAAACAAACACTAAATTTTAAAAATTTAAATTTTAAAATTTAAAAATTTAAATACTAAATTTTAAAAATTTAAATATTAAAACTTTAAATTTTAAAATTTAAATATTTAAATACTAAATTCTAAAAATTTAATTATTAAAATTATAAATTTTAAAATTTAAAAATTTAAATTTTAAAATTTAAAAATTTAAATACTAAATTTTAAAAATTTAATTATTAAACCTTTAAATTTTAAAATTTAAATAATAAACTGTAAAAATTTAATAATTAAAATTTTAAATTTTAAAATTTAAAAATTTAAATTTTAAAATTTAAATACTAAATTTTAAAAATTTAATTATTAAAACTTTAAACTTTAAAATTTAAAAATTTAAATACTAAATTTTAAAAATTTAATTATTAAAATTTTAAATTTTAAAATTTAAAAACAAACACTAAATTTTAAAAATTTAATTAATAAAATTTTAAATTTTAAAATTTAAAAATTTAAATTTAAAAATTTAAATTTTAAAATTTAAAAATTTAAATTTTAAAATTTTAAAATTTAAATTTTAAAATTTAAAAATTTAAATACTAAATTTTAAAAATTTAAATATTAAAACTTTAAATTTTAAAATTTTAAAATTTAAAAATTTAAATACTAAATTCTAAAAATTTAATTATTAAAATTATAAATTTTAAAATTTAAAAATTTAAATTTTAAAATTTAAAAATTTAAATACTAAATTTTAAAAATTTAATTATTAAAACTTTAAATTTTAAAATTTAAATAATAAACTGTAAAAATTTAAAAATTTAAATACTAAATTTTAAAAATTTAATTATTAAAATTTTAAATTTTAAAATTTAAAAATTTAAATACTAAATTTTAAAAATTTAATTATTAAAATTTAAATTTTAAAATTTATAAATTTAAATACTAAATTTTAAAAATTTAATTATTAAAACTTTAAATTTTAAAATTTAAAAATTTAAATAATAAATTTTAAAAATTTAATTATTTAAACTTTAAATTTTAAAATTTAAAAATTTAAATGCAAATTTTAAAAATTTAATTATTAAAATTTTAAATTTTAAAATTTAAAAATTTAAATTTAAATATTTAAATACTAAGTTTTAAAAATTTAATTATTAAATCTTTAAATTTTAAAATTTAAAAATTTAAATAATAAATGTGAAAAATTTAATTATTAAAACTTTAAATTTTAAAATTTAAAAATTTTAATACTAAATTTTAAAAATTTAATTATTAAAATTTAAATTTTAAAATTTAAAAATTTAAATACTAAATTTTAAAACTTGAAATATTAAATCTTTAAATTTTAAAATTTAAAAATTTAAATACTAAATTTTAAAAATTTAATTATTAAACCTTTAAATTTTAAAATTTAAAAATTTAAATACTAAATTTTAAAAATTTAATTATTAAAACTTTAAACTTTAATATTTAAAAATTTAAATACTAAATTTTAAAAATTTAAATATTAAAACTTTAAATTATAAAATTTAAAAACTTAAATACTAAATTTTAAAAATTTAAATACTAAATTTTAAAAATTTAATTATTAAAACTTTAAATTTTAAAATTTAAAAATTTAAACAATAAATTTTAAAAATTTAATTATTAAAATTTTAAATTTTAAAATTTAAAAATTTAAATTTTAAAATTTAAAAATTTAAATTTAAAAATTTAAATACTAAATTTTAAAAATTTAATTATTAAACCTTTAAATATTAAAATTTAAATACTAAATTTTAAAAATTTAATTATTAAAACTTTAAACTTTAATATTTAAAAATTTAAATACTAAATTTTAAAAATTTAAATATTAAAACTTTAAATTATAAAATTAAAAAACTTAAATACTAAATTTTAAAAATTTAAATACTAAATTTTAAAAATTTAATTATTAAAACTTTAAATTTTAAAATTTAAAAATTTAAACAATAAATTTTAAAAATTTAATTATTAAAATTTTAAATTTTAAAATTTAAAAATTTAAATTTTAAAATTTAAAAATTTAAATTTAAAAATTTAAATACTAAATTTTAAAAATTTAATTATTAAAACTTTAAATTTTAAAATTTAAAAATTTAAATACTAAATTTTAAAAATTTAATTATTAAAACTTTAAATTTTAAAATTTAAATAATAAACTGTAAACATTTAATAATTAAAATTTTAAATTTTAAAATTTAAAAATTTCAATTTTAAAATTTAAATACTAAATTTTAAAAATTTAATTATTAAAACTTTAAACTTTAAAATTTAAAAATTTAAATACTAAATTTTAAAAATTTAATTATTAAAACTTTAAATTTTAAAATTTAAAAACAAACACTAAATTTTAAAAATTTAATTAATAAAATTTTAAGTTTTAAAATTTAAAAATTTAAAATTTAAAAATTTAAATTTTAAAATTTAAAAATTTAAATTTTAAAATTTAAAAACTTAAATTTTAAAATTTAAAAATTTAAATACTAAATTTTAAAAATTTAAATATTAAAACTTGAAATTTTAAAATTTAAAAATTTAAATACTAAATTCTAAAAATTTAATTATTAAAATTATAAATTTTAAAATTTAAAAATTTAAATTTTAAAATTTAAAAATTTAAATACCAAATTTTAAAAATTTAATTATTAAAACTTTAAATTTTAAAATTTAAATAATAAACTGTAAAAATTTAATAATTAAAATTTTAAATTTTAAAATTTAAAAATTTAAATTTTAAAATTTAAAAATTTATATACTAAATTTTAAAAATTTAATTATTAAAATTTTAAATTTTAAAATTTAAAAATTTAAATACTAAATTTTAAAAATTTAATTATTAAAATTTAAATTTTAAAATTTATAAATTTAAATACTAAATTTTAAAAATTTAATTATTAAAACTTTAAATTTTAAAATTTAAAAATTTAAATAATAAATTTTAAAAATTTAATTATTTAAACTTTAAATTTTAAAATTTAAAAATTTAAATGCAAATTTTAAAAATTTAATAATTAAAATTTTAAATTTTAAAATTTAAAAATTTAAATTTTAAAATTTAAAAATTTAAATTTTAAAATTTAAAAATTTAAATTTTAAAATTTAAAAATTTAAATTTTAAAATTTAAATATTTAAATACTAAATTTTAAAAATTTAAATATTAAAACTTTAAATTTTAAAATTTAAAAATTTAAATACTAAATTCTAAAAATTTAATTATTAAAATTTTAAATTTTAAAATTTAAAAATTTAAATTTTAAAATTTAAAAATTTTAATACTAAATTTTAAAAATTTAATTATTAAAACTTTAAATTTTAAAATTTATATAATAAACTGTAAAAATTTAATAATTAAAATTTTAAATTTTAAAATTTAAAAATTTAAATTTTAAAATTTAAAAATTTATATACTAAATTTTAAAAATTTAATTATTAAAATTTTAAATTTTAAAATTTAAAAATTTAAATACTAAATTTTAAAAATTTAATTATTAAAATTTAAATTTTAAAATTTATAAATTTAAATACTAAATTTTAAAAATTTAATTATTAAAACTTTAAATTTTAAAATTTAAAAATTTAAATAATAAATTTTAAAAATTTAATTATTTAAACTTTAAATTTTAAAATTTAAAAATTTAAATGCAAATTTTAAAAATTTAATTATTAAAATTTTAAATTTTAAAATTTAAAAATTTAAATACTAAATTTTAAAAATTTAATTATTAAATCTTTAAATTTTAAAATTTAAAAATTAAATAATAAATTTTAAAAATTTAATTATTAAAACTTTAAATTTTAAAATTTAAAAATTTTAATACTAAATTTTAAAAATTTAATTATTAAAATTTAAATTTTAAAATTTAAAAATTTAAATACTAAATTTTAAAAATTTAATTATTAAATCTTTAAATTTTAAAATTTAAAAATTAAATAATAAATTTTAAAAATTTAATTATTAAAACTTTAAATTTTAAAATTTAAAAATTTTAATACTAAATTTTAAAAATTTAATTATTAAAATTTAAATTTTAAAATTTATAAATTTAAATACTAAATTTTAAAAATTTAATTATTAAAACTTTAAATTTTAAAATTTAAAAATTTAAATAATAAATTTTAAAAATTTAATTATTTAAACTTTAAATTTTAAAATTTAAAAATTTAAATGCAAATTTTAAAAATTTAATTATTAAAATTTTAAATTTTAAAATTTAAAAATTTAAATTTAAAAATTTAAATACTAAATTTTAAAAATTTAATTATTAAATCTTTAAATTTTAAAATTTAAAAATTAAATAATAAATTTTAAAAATTTAATTATTTAAACTTTAAATTTTAAAATTTAAAAATTTAAATGCAAATTTTAAAAATTTAATTATTAAAATTTTAAATTTTAAAATTTAAAAATTTAAATTTAAAAATTTAAATACTAAGTTTTAAAAATTTAATTATTAAATCTTTAAATTTTAAAATTTAAAAATTTAAATAATAAATGTGAAAAATTTAATTATTAAAATTTAAAAATTTTAATACTAAATTTTAAAAATTTAATTATTAAAATTTAAATTTTAAAATTTAAAAATTTAAATACTAAATTTTAAAACTTGAAATATTAAATCTTTAAATTTTAAAATTTAAAAATTTAAATACTAAATTTTAAAAATTTAATTATTAAACCTTTAAATTTTAAAATTTAAAAATTTAAATACTAAATTTTAAAAATTTAATTATTAAAACTTTAAACTTTAATATTTAAAAATTTAAATACTAAATTTTAAAAATTTAAATATTAAAACTTTAAATTATAAAATTTAAAAACTTAAATACTAAATTTTAAAAATTTAAATACTAAATTTTAAAAATTTAATTATTAAAACTTTAAATTTTAAAATTTAAAAATTTAAACAATAAATTTTAAAAATTTAATTATTAAATCTTTAAATTTTAAAATTTAAAAATTTAAATAATAAATGTGAAAAATTTAATTATTAAAATTTAAAAATTTTAATACTAAATTTTAAAAATTTAATTATTAAAATTTAAATTTTAAAATTTAAAAATTTAAATACTAAATTTTAAAACTTGAAATATTAAATCTTTAAATTTTAAAATTTAAAAATTTAAATACTAAATTTTAAAAATTTAATTATTAAACCTTTAAATTATAAAATTTAAAAATTTAAATTTAAAAATTTAAATACTAAATTTTAAAAATTTAATTATTAAACCTTTAAATATTAAAATTTAAAAATTTAAATACTAAATTTTAAAAATTTAATTATTAAAACTTTAAACTTTAATATTTAAAAATTTAAATACTAAATTTTAAAAATTTAAATATTAAAACTTTAAATTATAAAATTTAAAATCTTAAATACTAAATTTTAAAAATTTAAATACTAAATTTTAAAAATTTAATTATTAAAACTTTAAATTTTAAAATTTAAAAATTTAAGCAATAAATTTTAAAAATTTAATTATTAAAATTTTAAATTTTAAAATTTAAAAATTTAAATTTTAAAATTTAAATATTTAAATTTAAAAATTTAAATACTAAATTTTAAAAATTTAATTATTAAAACTTTAAATTTTAAAATTTAAAAATTTAAATACTAAATTTTAAAAATTTAATTATTAAAACTTTAAATTTTAAAATTTAAATAATAAACTGTAAAAATTTAATAATTAAAATTTTAAATTTTAAAATTTAAAAATTTCAATTTTAAAATTTAAATACTAAATTTTAAAAATTTATTTATTAAAACTTTAAATTATAAAATTTAAAAATTTAAATACTAAATTTTAAAAATTTAATTATTAAAACTTTAAATTTTAAAATTTAAAAACAAACACTAAATTTTAAAAATTTAATTAATAAAATTTTAAATTTAAAATTTAAAAATTTAAATTTAAAAATTTAAATTTTAAAATTTAAAAATTTAAATTTTAAAATTTAAAAATTTAAATTTTAAAATTTAAAAATTTAAATACTAAATTTTAAAAATTTAAATATTAAAACTTTAAATTTTAAAATTTAAAAATTTAAATACTAAATTCTAAAAATTTAATTATTAAAATTATAAATTTTAAAATTTGAAAATTTAAATACTAAATTTTAAAAATTTAATTATTAAAACTTTAAATTTTAAAATTTAAAAACAAACACTAAATTTTAAAAATTTAATTAATAAAATTTAAATTTTAAAATTTATAAATTTAAATACTAAATTTTAAAAATTTAATTATTAAAACTTTAGATTTTAAAATTTAAAAATTTAAATACTTAATTTTAAAAATTTAATTATTAAAATTTTAAATTTTAAAATTTAAAAATTTAAATTTTAAAATTTAAAAATTTAAATTTAAAAATTTAAATTTAAAAATTTAAATACTAAATTTTAAAAATTTATTTATTAAAACTTTAAATTATAAAATTTAAAAATTTAAATACTAAATTTTAAAAATTTAATTATTAAAACTTTAAATTTTAAAATTTAAAAACAAACACTAAATTTTAAAAATTTAATTAATAAAATTTTAAATTTTAAAATTTAAAAATTTAAAATTTAAAAATTTAAATTTTAAAATTTAAAAATTTAAATTTTAAAATTTAAAAACTTAAATTTTAAAATTTAAAAATTTAAATACTAAATTTTAAAAATTTAAATATTAAAACTTGAAATTTTAAAATTTAAAAATTTAAATACTAAATTCTAAAAATTTAATTATTAAAATTATAAATTTTAAAATTTAAAAATTTAAATTTTAAAATTTAAAAATTTAAATACCAAATTTTAAAAATTTAATTATTAAAACTTTAAATTTTAAAATTTAAATAATAAACTGTAAAAATTTAATAATTAAAATTTTAAATTTTAAAATTTAAAAATTTAAATTTTAAAATTTAAAAATTTATATACTAAATTTTAAAAATTTAATTATTAAAATTTTAAATTTTAAAATTTAAAAATTTAAATACTAAATTTTAAAAATTTAATTATTAAAATTTAAATTTTAAAATTTATAAATTTAAATACTAAATTTTAAAAATTTAATTATTAAAACTTTAAATTTTAAAATTTAAAAATTTAAATAATAAATTTTAAAAATTTAATTATTTAAACTTTAAATTTTAAAATTTAAAAATTTAAATGCAAATTTTAAAAATTTAATAATTAAAATTTTAAATTTTAAAATTTAAAAATTTAAATTTTAAAATTTAAAAATTTAAATTTTAAAATTTAAAAATTTAAATTTTAAAATTTAAAAATTTAAATTTTAAAATTTAAATATTTAAATACTAAATTTTAAAAATTTAAATATTAAAACTTTAAATTTTAAAATTTAAAAATTTAAATACTAAATTCTAAAAATTTAATTATTAAAATTTTAAATTTTAAAATTTAAAAATTTAAATTTTAAAATTTAAAAATTTAAATACTAAATTTTAAAAATTTAATTATTAAAACTTTAAATTTTAAAATTTATATAATAAACTGTAAAAATTTAATAATTAAAATTTTAAATTTTAAAATTTAAAAATTTAAATTTTAAAATTTAAAAATTTATATACTAAATTTTAAAAATTTAATTATTAAAATTTTAAATTTTAAAATTTAAAAATTTAAATACTAAATTTTAAAAATTTAATTATTAAAATTTAAATTTTAAAATTTATAAATTTAAATACTAAATTTTAAAAATTTAATTATTAAAACTTTAAATTTTAAAATTTAAAAATTTAAATAATAAATTTTAAAAATTTAATTATTTAAACTTTAAATTTTAAAATTTAAAAATTTAAATGCAAATTTTAAAAATTTAATTATTAAAATTTTAAATTTTAAAATTTAAAAATTTAAATTTAAAAATTTAAATACTAAATTTTAAAAATTTAATTATTAAATCTTTAAATTTTAAAATTTAAAAATTAAATAATAAATTTTAAAAATTTAATTATTAAAACTTTAAATTTTAAAATTTAAAAATTTTAATACTAAATTTTAAAAATTTAATTATTAAAATTTAAATTTTAAAATTTAAAAATTTAAATACTAAATTTTAAAAATTTAATTATTAAATCTTTAAATTTTAAAATTTAAAAATTAAATAATAAATTTTAAAAATTTAATTATTAAAACTTTAAATTTTAAAATTTAAAAATTTTAATACTAAATTTTAAAAATTTAATTATTAAAATTTAAATTTTAAAATTTATAAATTTAAATACTAAATTTTAAAAATTTAATTATTAAAACTTTAAATTTTAAAATTTAAAAATTTAAATAATAAATTTTAAAAATTTAATTATTTAAACTTTAAATTTTAAAATTTAAAAATTTAAATGCAAATTTTAAAAATTTAATTATTAAAATTTTAAATTTTAAAATTTAAAAATTTAAATTTAAAAATTTAAATACTAAGTTTTAAAAATTTAATTATTAAATCTTTAAATTTTAAAATTTAAAAATTTAAATAATAAATGTGAAAAATTTAATTATTAAAATTTAAAAATTTTAATACTAAATTTTAAAAATTTAATTATTAAAATTTAAATTTTAAAATTTAAAAATTTAAATACTAAATTTTAAAACTTGAAATATTAAATCTTTAAATTTTAAAATTTAAAAATTTAAATACTAAATTTTAAAAATTTAATTATTAAACCTTTAAATTTTAAAATTTAAAAATTTAAATACTAAATTTTAAAAATTTAATTATTAAAACTTTAAACTTTAATATTTAAAAATTTAAATACTAAATTTTAAAAATTTAAATATTAAAACTTTAAATTATAAAATTTAAAAACTTAAATACTAAATTTTAAAAATTTAAATACTAAATTTTAAAAATTTAATTATTAAAACTTTAAATTTTAAAATTTAAAAATTTAAACAATAAATTTTAAAAATTTAATTATTAAATCTTTAAATTTTAAAATTTAAAAATTTAAATAATAAATGTGAAAAATTTAATTATTAAAATTTAAAAATTTTAATACTAAATTTTAAAAATTTAATTATTAAAATTTAAATTTTAAAATTTAAAAATTTAAATACTAAATTTTAAAACTTGAAATATTAAATCTTTAAATTTTAAAATTTAAAAATTTAAATACTAAATTTTAAAAATTTAATTATTAAACCTTTAAATTATAAAATTTAAAAATTTAAATTTAAAAATTTAAATACTAAATTTTAAAAATTTAATTATTAAACCTTTAAATATTAAAATTTAAAAATTTAAATACTAAATTTTAAAAATTTAATTATTAAAACTTTAAACTTTAATATTTAAAAATTTAAATACTAAATTTTAAAAATTTAAATATTAAAACTTTAAATTATAAAATTTAAAATCTTAAATACTAAATTTTAAAAATTTAAATACTAAATTTTAAAAATTTAATTATTAAAACTTTAAATTTTAAAATTTAAAAATTTAAGCAATAAATTTTAAAAATTTAATTATTAAAATTTTAAATTTTAAAATTTAAAAATTTAAATTTTAAAATTTAAATATTTAAATTTAAAAATTTAAATACTAAATTTTAAAAATTTAATTATTAAAACTTTAAATTTTAAAATTTAAAAATTTAAATACTAAATTTTAAAAATTTAATTATTAAAACTTTAAATTTTAAAATTTAAATAATAAACTGTAAAAATTTAATAATTAAAATTTTAAATTTTAAAATTTAAAAATTTCAATTTTAAAATTTAAATACTAAATTTTAAAAATTTATTTATTAAAACTTTAAATTATAAAATTTAAAAATTTAAATACTAAATTTTAAAAATTTAATTATTAAAACTTTAAATTTTAAAATTTAAAAACAAACACTAAATTTTAAAAATTTAATTAATAAAATTTTAAATTTAAAATTTAAAAATTTAAATTTAAAAATTTAAATTTTAAAATTTAAAAATTTAAATTTTAAAATTTAAAAATTTAAATTTTAAAATTTAAAAATTTAAATACTAAATTTTAAAAATTTAAATATTAAAACTTTAAATTTTAAAATTTAAAAATTTAAATACTAAATTCTAAAAATTTAATTATTAAAATTATAAATTTTAAAATTTGAAAATTTAAATACTAAATTTTAAAAATTTAATTATTAAAACTTTAAATTTTAAAATTTAAAAACAAACACTAAATTTTAAAAATTTAATTAATAAAATTTAAATTTTAAAATTTATAAATTTAAATACTAAATTTTAAAAATTTAATTATTAAAACTTTAGATTTTAAAATTTAAAAATTTAAATACTTAATTTTAAAAATTTAATTATTAAAATTTTAAATTTTAAAATTTAAAAATTTAAATTTTAAAATTTAAAAATTTAAATTTAAAAATTTAAATTTAAAAATTTAAATACTAAATTTTAAAAATTTATTTATTAAAACTTTAAATTATAAAATTTAAAAATTTAAATACTAAATTTTAAAAATTTAATTATTAAAACTTTAAATTTTAAAATTTAAAAACAAACACTAAATTTTAAAAATTTAATTAATAAAATTTTAAATTTAAAATTTAAAAATTTAAATTTAAAAATTTAAATAATAAATTTTAAAAATTTAATTATTAAAACTTTAAATTTTAAAATTTAAAAACTAAATTTTAAAAATTTAATTATTAAAATTTTAAATTTTAAAATTTAAAAATTTAAATTTTAAAATTTAAAAATTTAAATACTAAATTTTAAAAATATAATTATTAAAACTTTAAATTTTAAAATTTAAAAATTTAAATACTAAATTTTAAAAATTTAATTATTAAAATTTTAAATTTTAAAATTTAAATACTAAATTTTAAAAATTTAATTATTAAAACTTTAAATTTTAAAATTTAAAAATTTAAATACTAAATTATAAAAATTTAATTATTAAAATTTTAAATTTAAAAATTTAAATACTAAATTTTAAAAATTTAATTATTAAAATTTTAAATTTTACAATTTAAAAATTTAAATTTAGAAATTTAAATATAAAAATTGAAATTTTAAAATTTAAAAATTTAAATTTTAAAATTTAAAAATTTAAATTTTAAAATTTAAAAGTTTAAATACTAAATTTTAAAAATTTAATTATTAAAACTTTATATTTTAAAATTTAAAAACTTAAATACCAAAGTTTAAAAATTTAATTATTAAAATTTTAAATTTTAAAATTTAAAAATTTAAATACTAAATTTGAAAAAATTTAATTATTAAAATTTTAAATTTTAAAATTTAAAAATTTAAATACTAAATTTCAAAAAATTTAATTAGTAAAAATTTAAATTTTAGAATTTAAAAATTTAAATTTTAAAATTTAAATACTAAATTTTAAAAATTTAATTATTAAAACTTTAAACCTTAAAATTTAAAAATTTAAATACTAAATTTTAAAAATTTAATTATTAAAATTTAAATTTTAAAATTTATAAATTTAAATACTAAATTTTAAAAATTTAATTATTAAAACTTTAGATTTTAAAATTTAAAAATTTAAATACTAAATTTTAAAAATTTAATTATTAAAACTTTAAATTTTAAAATTTAAAAATTTAAATACTAAATTTTAAAAATTTAATTATTAAAACTTTAAATTTTAAAATTTAAAAATTTAAATTTTAAAATTTAAAAATTTAAATACTAAATTTTAAAAATTTAATTATTAAAATTTTAAAATTTATATAATAAACTGTAAAAATTTAATAATTAAAATTTTAAATTTTAAAATTTAAAAATTTAAATTTTAAAATTTAAAAATTTATATACTAAATTTTAAAAATTTAATTATTAAAATTTTAAATTTTAAAATTTAAAAATTTAAATACTAAATTTTAAAAATTTAATTATTAAAATTTAAATTTTAAAATTTATAAATTTAAATACTAAATTTTAAAAATTTAATTATTAAAACTTTAAATTTTAAAATTTAAAAATTTAAATTTTAAAATTTAAAAATTTAAATACTAAATTTCAAAAAATTTAATTAGTAAAAATTTAAATTTTAGAATTTAAAAATTTAAATTTTAAAATTTAAATACTAAATTTTAAAAATTTAATTATTAAAACTTTAAACCTTAAAATTTAAAAATTTAAATACTAAATTCTAAAAATTTAATTATTAAAATTTTAAATTTTAAAATTTAAAAATTTAAATTTTAAAATTTAAAAATTTAAATACTAAATTTTAAAAATTTAATTATTAAAATTTTAAAATTTATATAATAAACTGTAAAAATTTAATAATTAAAATTTTAAATTTTAAAATTTAAAAATTTAAATTTTAAAATTTAAAAATTTATATACTAAATTTTAAAAATTTAATTATTAAAATTTTAAATTTTAAAATTTAAAAATTTAAATACTAAATTTTAAAAATTTAATTATTAAAATTTAAATTTTAAAATTTATAAATTTAAATACTAAATTTTAAAAATTTAATTATTAAAACTTTAAATTTTAAAATTTAAAAATTTAAATAATAAATTTTAAAAATTTAATTATTTAAACTTTAAATTTTAAAATTTAAAAATTTAAATGCAAATTTTAAAAATTTAATTATTAAAATTTTAAATTTTAAAATTTAAAAATTTAAATTTAAAAATTTAAATACTAAATTTTAAAAATTTAATTATTAAATCTTTAAATTTTAAAATTTAAAAATTAAATAATAAATTTTAAAAATTTAATTATTAAAACTTTAAATTTTAAAATTTAAAAATTTTAATACTAAATTTTAAAAATTTAATTATTAAAATTTAAATTTTAAAATTTAAAAATTTAAATACTAAATTTTAAAACTTGAAATATTAAATCTTTAAATTTTAAAATTTAAAAATTTAAATACTAAATTTTAAAAATTTAATTACTAAAACTTTAAATTTAAAAATTTAAAAATTTAAATACTAAATTTTAAAAATTTAATTATTAAAACTTTAAACTTTAATATTTAAAAATTTAAATACTAAATTTTAAAAATTTAAATATTAAAACTTTAAATTATAAAATTTAAAAACTTAAATACTAAATTTTAAAAATTTAAATACTAAATTTTAAAAATTTAATTATTAAAACTTTAAATTTTAAAATTTAAAAATTTAAACAATAAATTTTAAAAATTTAATTATTAAAATTTTAAATTTTAAAATTTAAAAATTTAAATTTTAAAATTTAAAAATTTAAATTTAAAAATTTAAATACTAAATTTTAAAAATTTAATTATTAAAACTTTAAATTTTAAAATTTAAAAATTTAAATACTAAATTTTAAAAATTTAATTATTAAAACTTTAAATTTTAAAATTTAAATAATAAACTGTAAAAATTTAATAATTAAAATTTTAAATTTTAAAATTTAAAAATTTCAATTTTAAAATTTAAATACTAAATTTTAAAAATTTAATTATTAAAACTTTAAACTTTAAAATTTAAAAATTTAAATAATAAATTTTAAAAATTTAATTATTAAAACTTTAAATTTTAAAATTTAAAAACAAACACTAAATTTTAAAAATTTAAATTTTAAAATTTAAAAATTTAAATACTAAATTTTAAAAATTTAAATATTAAAACTTTAAATTTTAAAATTTAAATATTTAAATACTAAATTCTAAAAATTTAATTATTAAAATTATAAATTTTAAAATTTAAAAATTTAAATTTTAAAATTTAAAAATTTAAATACTAAATTTTAAAAATTTAATTATTAAACCTTTAAATTTTAAAATTTAAATAATAAACTGTAAAAATTTAATAATTAAAATTTTAAATTTTAAAATTTAAAAATTTAAATTTTAAAATTTAAATACTAAATTTTAAAAATTTAATTATTAAAACTTTAAACTTTAAAATTTAAAAATTTAAATACTAAATTTTAAAAATTTAATTATTAAAATTTTAAATTTTAAAATTTAAAAACAAACACTAAATTTTAAAAATTTAATTAATAAAATTTTAAATTTTAAAATTTAAAAATTTAAATTTAAAAATTTAAATTTTAAAATTTAAAAATTTAAATTTTAAAATTTTAAAATTTAAATTTTAAAATTTAAAAATTTAAATACTAAATTTTAAAAATTTAAATATTAAAACTTTAAATTTTAAAATTTTAAAATTTAAAAATTTAAATACTAAATTCTAAAAATTTAATTATTAAAATTATAAATTTTAAAATTTAAAAATTTAAATTTTAAAATTTAAAAATTTAAATACTAAATTTTAAAAATTTAATTATTAAAACTTTAAATTTTAAAATTTAAATAATAAACTGTAAAAATTTAAAAATTTAAATACTAAATTTTAAAAATTTAATTATTAAAATTTTAAATTTTAAAATTTAAAAATTTAAATACTAAATTTTAAAAATTTAATTATTAAAATTTAAATTTTAAAATTTATAAATTTAAATACTAAATTTTAAAAATTTAATTATTAAAACTTTAAATTTTAAAATTTAAAAATTTAAATAATAAATTTTAAAAATTTAATTATTTAAACTTTAAATTTTAAAATTTAAAAATTTAAATGCAAATTTTAAAAATTTAATTATTAAAATTTTAAATTTTAAAATTTAAAAATTTAAATTTAAATATTTAAATACTAAGTTTTAAAAATTTAATTATTAAATCTTTAAATTTTAAAATTTAAAAATTTAAATAATAAATGTGAAAAATTTAATTATTAAAACTTTAAATTTTAAAATTTAAAAATTTTAATACTAAATTTTAAAAATTTAATTATTAAAATTTAAATTTTAAAATTTAAAAATTTAAATACTAAATTTTAAAACTTGAAATATTAAATCTTTAAATTTTAAAATTTAAAAATTTAAATACTAAATTTTAAAAATTTAATTATTAAACCTTTAAATTTTAAAATTTAAAAATTTAAATACTAAATTTTAAAAATTTAATTATTAAAACTTTAAACTTTAATATTTAAAAATTTAAATACTAAATTTTAAAAATTTAAATATTAAAACTTTAAATTATAAAATTTAAAAACTTAAATACTAAATTTTAAAAATTTAAATACTAAATTTTAAAAATTTAATTATTAAAACTTTAAATTTTAAAATTTAAAAATTTAAACAATAAATTTTAAAAATTTAATTATTAAAATTTTAAATTTTAAAATTTAAAAATTTAAATTTTAAAATTTAAAAATTTAAATTTAAAAATTTAAATACTAAATTTTAAAAATTTAATTATTAAACCTTTAAATATTAAAATTTAAATACTAAATTTTAAAAATTTAATTATTAAAACTTTAAACTTTAATATTTAAAAATTTAAATACTAAATTTTAAAAATTTAAATATTAAAACTTTAAATTATAAAATTAAAAAACTTAAATACTAAATTTTAAAAATTTAAATACTAAATTTTAAAAATTTAATTATTAAAACTTTAAATTTTAAAATTTAAAAATTTAAACAATAAATTTTAAAAATTTAATTATTAAAATTTTAAATTTTAAAATTTAAAAATTTAAATTTTAAAATTTAAAAATTTAAATTTAAAAATTTAAATACTAAATTTTAAAAATTTAATTATTAAAACTTTAAATTTTAAAATTTAAAAATTTAAATACTAAATTTTAAAAATTTAATTATTAAAACTTTAAATTTTAAAATTTAAATAATAAACTGTAAACATTTAATAATTAAAATTTTAAATTTTAAAATTTAAAAATTTCAATTTTAAAATTTAAATACTAAATTTTAAAAATTTAATTATTAAAACTTTAAACTTTAAAATTTAAAAATTTAAATACTAAATTTTAAAAATTTAATTATTAAAACTTTAAATTTTAAAATTTAAAAACAAACACTAAATTTTAAAAATTTAATTAATAAAATTTTAAATTTTAAAATTTAAAAATTTAAAATTTAAAAATTTAAATTTTAAAATTTAAAAATTTAAATTTTAAAATTTAAAAACTTAAATTTTAAAATTTAAAAATTTAAATACTAAATTTTAAAAATTTAAATATTAAAACTTGAAATTTTAAAATTTAAAAATTTAAATACTAAATTCTAAAAATTTAATTATTAAAATTATAAATTTTAAAATTTAAAAATTTAAATTTTAAAATTTAAAAATTTAAATACCAAATTTTAAAAATTTAATTATTAAAACTTTAAATTTTAAAATTTAAATAATAAACTGTAAAAATTTAATAATTAAAATTTTAAATTTTAAAATTTAAAAATTTAAATTTTAAAATTTAAAAATTTATATACTAAATTTTAAAAATTTAATTATTAAAATTTTAAATTTTAAAATTTAAAAATTTAAATACTAAATTTTAAAAATTTAATTATTAAAATTTAAATTTTAAAATTTATAAATTTAAATACTAAATTTTAAAAATTTAATTATTAAAACTTTAAATTTTAAAATTTAAAAATTTAAATAATAAATTTTAAAAATTTAATTATTTAAACTTTAAATTTTAAAATTTAAAAATTTAAATGCAAATTTTAAAAATTTAATAATTAAAATTTTAAATTTTAAAATTTAAAAATTTAAATTTTAAAATTTAAAAATTTAAATTTTAAAATTTAAAAATTTAAATTTTAAAATTTAAAAATTTAAATTTTAAAATTTAAATATTTAAATACTAAATTTTAAAAATTTAAATATTAAAACTTTAAATTTTAAAATTTAAAAATTTAAATACTAAATTCTAAAAATTTAATTATTAAAATTTTAAATTTTAAAATTTAAAAATTTAAATTTTAAAATTTAAAAATTTAAATACTAAATTTTAAAAATTTAATTATTAAAACTTTAAATTTTAAAATTTATATAATAAACTGTAAAAATTTAATAATTAAAATTTTAAATTTTAAAATTTAAAAATTTAAATTTTAAAATTTAAAAATTTATATACTAAATTTTAAAAATTTAATTATTAAAATTTTAAATTTTAAAATTTAAAAATTTAAATACTAAATTTTAAAAATTTAATTATTAAAATTTAAATTTTAAAATTTATAAATTTAAATACTAAATTTTAAAAATTTAATTATTAAAACTTTAAATTTTAAAATTTAAAAATTTAAATAATAAATTTTAAAAATTTAATTATTTAAACTTTAAATTTTAAAATTTAAAAATTTAAATGCAAATTTTAAAAATTTAATTATTAAAATTTTAAATTTTAAAATTTAAAAATTTAAATACTAAATTTTAAAAATTTAATTATTAAATCTTTAAATTTTAAAATTTAAAAATTAAATAATAAATTTTAAAAATTTAATTATTAAAACTTTAAATTTTAAAATTTAAAAATTTTAATACTAAATTTTAAAAATTTAATTATTAAAATTTAAATTTTAAAATTTAAAAATTTAAATACTAAATTTTAAAAATTTAATTATTAAATCTTTAAATTTTAAAATTTAAAAATTAAATAATAAATTTTAAAAATTTAATTATTAAAACTTTAAATTTTAAAATTTAAAAATTTTAATACTAAATTTTAAAAATTTAATTATTAAAATTTAAATTTTAAAATTTATAAATTTAAATACTAAATTTTAAAAATTTAATTATTAAAACTTTAAATTTTAAAATTTAAAAATTTAAATAATAAATTTTAAAAATTTAATTATTTAAACTTTAAATTTTAAAATTTAAAAATTTAAATGCAAATTTTAAAAATTTAATTATTAAAATTTTAAATTTTAAAATTTAAAAATTTAAATTTAAAAATTTAAATACTAAATTTTAAAAATTTAATTATTAAATCTTTAAATTTTAAAATTTAAAAATTAAATAATAAATTTTAAAAATTTAATTATTTAAACTTTAAATTTTAAAATTTAAAAATTTAAATGCAAATTTTAAAAATTTAATTATTAAAATTTTAAATTTTAAAATTTAAAAATTTAAATTTAAAAATTTAAATACTAAGTTTTAAAAATTTAATTATTAAATCTTTAAATTTTAAAATTTAAAAATTTAAATAATAAATGTGAAAAATTTAATTATTAAAATTTAAAAATTTTAATACTAAATTTTAAAAATTTAATTATTAAAATTTAAATTTTAAAATTTAAAAATTTAAATACTAAATTTTAAAACTTGAAATATTAAATCTTTAAATTTTAAAATTTAAAAATTTAAATACTAAATTTTAAAAATTTAATTATTAAACCTTTAAATTTTAAAATTTAAAAATTTAAATACTAAATTTTAAAAATTTAATTATTAAAACTTTAAACTTTAATATTTAAAAATTTAAATACTAAATTTTAAAAATTTAAATATTAAAACTTTAAATTATAAAATTTAAAAACTTAAATACTAAATTTTAAAAATTTAAATACTAAATTTTAAAAATTTAATTATTAAAACTTTAAATTTTAAAATTTAAAAATTTAAACATTAAATTTTAAAAATTTAATTATTAAATCTTTAAATTTTAAAATTTAAAAATTTAAATAATAAATGTGAAAAATTTAATTATTAAAATTTAAAAATTTTAATACTAAATTTTAAAAATTTAATTATTAAAATTTAAATTTTAAAATTTAAAAATTTAAATACTAAATTTTAAAACTTGAAATATTAAATCTTTAAATTTTAAAATTTAAAAATTTAAATACTAAATTTTAAAAATTTAATTATTAAAACTTTAAATTATAAAATTTAAAAATTTAAATTTAAAAATTTAAATACTAAATTTTAAAAATTTAATTATTAAACCTTTAAATATTAAAATTTAAAAATTTAAATACTAAATTTTAAAAATTTAATTATTAAAACTTTAAACTTTAATATTTAAAAATTTAAATACTAAATTTTAAAAATTTAAATATTAAAACTTTAAATTATAAAATTTAAAATCTTAAATACTAAATTTTAAAAATTTAAATACTAAATTTTAAAAATTTAATTATTAAAACTTTAAATTTTAAAATTTAAAAATTTAAGCAATAAATTTTAAAAATTTAATTATTAAAATTTTAAATTTTAAAATTTAAAAATTTAAATTTTAAAATTTAAATATTTAAATTTAAAAATTTAAATACTAAATTTTAAAAATTTAATTATTAAAACTTTAAATTTTAAAATTTAAAAATTTAAATACTAAATTTTAAAAATTTAATTATTAAAACTTTAAATTTTAAAATTTAAATAATAAACTGTAAAAATTTAATAATTAAAATTTTAAATTTTAAAATTTAAAAATTTCAATTTTAAAATTTAAATACTAAATTTTAAAAATTTATTTATTAAAACTTTAAATTATAAAATTTAAAAATTTAAATACTAAATTTTAAAAATTTAATTATTAAAACTTTAAATTTTAAAATTTAAAAACAAACACTAAATTTTAAAAATTTAATTAATAAAATTTTAAATTTAAAATTTAAAAATTTAAATTTAAAAATTTAAATTTTAAAATTTAAAAATTTAAATTTTAAAATTTAAAAATTTAAATTTTAAAATTTAAAAATTTAAATACTAAATTTTAAAAATTTAAATATTAAAACTTTAAATTTTAAAATTTAAAAATTTAAATACTAAATTCTAAAAATTTAATTATTAAAATTATAAATTTTAAAATTTGAAAATTTAAATACTAAATTTTAAAAATTTAATTATTAAAACTTTAAATTTTAAAATTTAAAAACAAACACTAAATTTTAAAAATTTAATTAATAAAATTTAAATTTTAAAATTTATAAATTTAAATACTAAATTTTAAAAATTTAATTATTAAAACTTTAGATTTTAAAATTTAAAAATTTAAATACTTAATTTTAAAAATTTAATTATTAAAATTTTAAATTTTAAAATTTAAAAATTTAAATTTTAAAATTTAAAAATTTAAATTTAAAAATTTAAATTTAAAAATTTAAATACTAAATTTTAAAAATTTATTTATTAAAACTTTAAATTATAAAATTTAAAAATTTAAATACTAAATTTTAAAAATTTAATTATTAAAACTTTAAATTTTAAAATTTAAAAACAAACACTAAATTTTAAAAATTTAATTAATAAAATTTTAAATTTTAAAATTTAAAAATTTAAAATTTAAAAATTTAAATTTTAAAATTTAAAAATTTAAATTTTAAAATTTAAAAACTTAAATTTTAAAATTTAAAAATTTAAATACTAAATTTTAAAAATTTAAATATTAAAACTTGAAATTTTAAAATTTAAAAATTTAAATACTAAATTCTAAAAATTTAATTATTAAAATTATAAATTTTAAAATTTAAAAATTTAAATTTTAAAATTTAAAAATTTAAATACCAAATTTTAAAAATTTAATTATTAAAACTTTAAATTTTAAAATTTAAATAATAAACTGTAAAAATTTAATAATTAAAATTTTAAATTTTAAAATTTAAAAATTTAAATTTTAAAATTTAAAAATTTATATACTAAATTTTAAAAATTTAATTATTAAAATTTTAAATTTTAAAATTTAAAAATTTAAATACTAAATTTTAAAAATTTAATTATTAAAATTTAAATTTTAAAATTTATAAATTTAAATACTAAATTTTAAAAATTTAATTATTAAAACTTTAAATTTTAAAATTTAAAAATTTAAATAATAAATTTTAAAAATTTAATTATTTAAACTTTAAATTTTAAAATTTAAAAATTTAAATGCAAATTTTAAAAATTTAATAATTAAAATTTTAAATTTTAAAATTTAAAAATTTAAATTTTAAAATTTAAAAATTTAAATTTTAAAATTTAAAAATTTAAATTTTAAAATTTAAAAATTTAAATTTTAAAATTTAAATATTTAAATACTAAATTTTAAAAATTTAAATATTAAAACTTTAAATTTTAAAATTTAAAAATTTAAATACTAAATTCTAAAAATTTAATTATTAAAATTTTAAATTTTAAAATTTAAAAATTTAAATTTTAAAATTTAAAAATTTAAATACTAAATTTTAAAAATTTAATTATTAAAACTTTAAATTTTAAAATTTATATAATAAACTGTAAAAATTTAATAATTAAAATTTTAAATTTTAAAATTTAAAAATTTAAATTTTAAAATTTAAAAATTTATATACTAAATTTTAAAAATTTAATTATTAAAATTTTAAATTTTAAAATTTAAAAATTTAAATACTAAATTTTAAAAATTTAATTATTAAAATTTAAATTTTAAAATTTATAAATTTAAATACTAAATTTTAAAAATTTAATTATTAAAACTTTAAATTTTAAAATTTAAAAATTTAAATAATAAATTTTAAAAATTTAATTATTTAAACTTTAAATTTTAAAATTTAAAAATTTAAATGCAAATTTTAAAAATTTAATTATTAAAATTTTAAATTTTAAAATTTAAAAATTTAAATTTAAAAATTTAAATACTAAATTTTAAAAATTTAATTATTAAATCTTTAAATTTTAAAATTTAAAAATTAAATAATAAATTTTAAAAATTTAATTATTAAAACTTTAAATTTTAAAATTTAAAAATTTTAATACTAAATTTTAAAAATTTAATTATTAAAATTTAAATTTTAAAATTTAAAAATTTAAATACTAAATTTTAAAAATTTAATTATTAAATCTTTAAATTTTAAAATTTAAAAATTAAATAATAAATTTTAAAAATTTAATTATTAAAACTTTAAATTTTAAAATTTAAAAATTTTAATACTAAATTTTAAAAATTTAATTATTAAAATTTAAATTTTAAAATTTATAAATTTAAATACTAAATTTTAAAAATTTAATTATTAAAACTTTAAATTTTAAAATTTAAAAATTTAAATAATAAATTTTAAAAATTTAATTATTTAAACTTTAAATTTTAAAATTTAAAAATTTAAATGCAAATTTTAAAAATTTAATTATTAAAATTTTAAATTTTAAAATTTAAAAATTTAAATTTAAAAATTTAAATACTAAATTTTAAAAATTTAATTATTAAATCTTTAAATTTTAAAATTTAAAAATTAAATAATAAATTTTAAAAATTTAATTATTTAAACTTTAAATTTTAAAATTTAAAAATTTAAATGCAAATTTTAAAAATTTAATTATTAAAATTTTAAATTTTAAAATTTAAAAATTTAAATTTAAAAATTTAAATACTAAGTTTTAAAAATTTAATTATTAAATCTTTAAATTTTAAAATTTAAAAATTTAAATAATAAATGTGAAAAATTTAATTATTAAAATTTAAAAATTTTAATACTAAATTTTAAAAATTTAATTATTAAAATTTAAATTTTAAAATTTAAAAATTTAAATACTAAATTTTAAAACTTGAAATATTAAATCTTTAAATTTTAAAATTTAAAAATTTAAATACTAAATTTTAAAAATTTAATTATTAAACCTTTAAATTTTAAAATTTAAAAATTTAAATACTAAATTTTAAAAATTTAATTATTAAAACTTTAAACTTTAATATTTAAAAATTTAAATACTAAATTTTAAAAATTTAAATATTAAAACTTTAAATTATAAAATTTAAAAACTTAAATACTAAATTTTAAAAATTTAAATACTAAATTTTAAAAATTTAATTATTAAAACTTTAAATTTTAAAATTTAAAAATTTAAACAATAAATTTTAAAAATTTAATTATTAAATCTTTAAATTTTAAAATTTAAAAATTTAAATAATAAATGTGAAAAATTTAATTATTAAAATTTAAAAATTTTAATACTAAATTTTAAAAATTTAATTATTAAAATTTAAATTTTAAAATTTAAAAATTTAAATACTAAATTTTAAAACTTGAAATATTAAATCTTTAAATTTTAAAATTTAAAAATTTAAATACTAAATTTTAAAAATTTAATTATTAAACCTTTAAATTATAAAATTTAAAAATTTAAATACTAAATTTTAAAAATTTAATTATTAAACCTTTAAATATTAAAATTTAAAAATTTAAATACTAAATTTTAAAAATTTAATTATTAAAACTTTAAACTTTAATATTTAAAAATTTAAATACTAAATTTTAAAAATTTAAATATTAAAACTTTAAATTATAAAATTTAAAATCTTAAATACTAAATTTTAAAAATTTAAATACTAAATTTTAAAAATTTAATTATTAAAACTTTAAATTTTAAAATTTAAAAATTTAAGCAATAAATTTTAAAAATTTAATTATTAAAATTTTAAATTTTAAAATTTAAAAATTTAAATTTTAAAATTTAAATATTTAAATTTAAAAATTTAAATACTAAATTTTAAAAATTTAATTATTAAAACTTTAAATTTTAAAATTTAAAAATTTAAATACTAAATTTTAAAAATTTAATTATTAAAACTTTAAATTTTAAAATTTAAATAATAAACTGTAAAAATTTAATAATTAAAATTTTAAATTTTAAAATTTAAAAATTTCAATTTTAAAATTTAAATACTAAATTTTAAAAATTTATTTATTAAAACTTTAAATTATAAAATTTAAAAATTTAAATACTAAATTTTAAAAATTTAATTATTAAAACTTTAAATTTTAAAATTTAAAAACAAACACTAAATTTTAAAAATTTAATTAATAAAATTTTAAATTTAAAATTTAAAAATTTAAATTTAAAAATTTAAATTTTAAAATTTAAAAATTTAAATTTTAAAATTTAAAAATTTAAATTTTAAAATTTAAAAATTTAAATACTAAATTTTAAAAATTTAAATATTAAAACTTTAAATTTTAAAATTTAAAAATTTAAATACTAAATTCTAAAAATTTAATTATTAAAATTATAAATTTTAAAATTTGAAAATTTAAATACTAAATTTTAAAAATTTAATTATTAAAACTTTAAATTTTAAAATTTAAAAACAAACACTAAATTTTAAAAATTTAATTAATAAAATTTAAATTTTAAAATTTATAAATTTAAATACTAAATTTTAAAAATTTAATTATTAAAACTTTAGATTTTAAAATTTAAAAATTTAAATACTTAATTTTAAAAATTTAATTATTAAAATTTTAAATTTTAAAATTTAAAAATTTAAATTTTAAAATTTAAAAATTTAAATTTAAAAATTTAAATTTAAAAATTTAAATACTAAATTTTAAAAATTTATTTATTAAAACTTTAAATTATAAAATTTAAAAATTTAAATACTAAATTTTAAAAATTTAATTATTAAAACTTTAAATTTTAAAATTTAAAAACAAACACTAAATTTTAAAAATTTAATTAATAAAATTTTAAATTTAAAATTTAAAAATTTAAATTTAAAAATTTAAATAATAAATTTTAAAAATTTAATTATTAAAACTTTAAATTTTAAAATTTAAAAACTAAATTTTAAAAATTTAATTATTAAAATTTTAAATTTTAAAATTTAAAAATTTAAATTTTAAAATTTAAAAATTTAAATACTAAATTTTAAAAATATAATTATTAAAACTTTAAATTTTAAAATTTAAAAATTTAAATACTAAATTTTAAAAATTTAATTATTAAAATTTTAAATTTTAAAATTTAAATACTAAATTTTAAAAATTTAATTATTAAAACTTTAAATTTTAAAATTTAAAAATTTAAATACTAAATTTTAAAACTTGAAATATTAAATCTTTAAATTTTAAAATTTAAAAATTTAAATACTAAATTTTAAAAATTTAATTATTAAACCTTTAAATTTTAAAATTTAAAAATTTAAATACTAAATTTTAAAAATTTAATTATTAAAACTTTAAACTTTAATATTTAAAAATTTAAATACTAAATTTTAAAAATTTAAATATTAAAACTTTAAATTATAAAATTTAAAAACTTAAATACTAAATTTTAAAAATTTAAATACTAAATTTTAAAAATTTAATTATTAAAACTTTAAATTTTAAAATTTAAAAATTTAAACAATAAATTTTAAAAATTTAATTATTAAATCTTTAAATTTTAAAATTTAAAAATTTAAATAATAAATGTGAAAAATTTAATTATTAAAATTTAAAAATTTTAATACTAAATTTTAAAAATTTAATTATTAAAATTTAAATTTTAAAATTTAAAAATTTAAATACTAAATTTTAAAACTTGAAATATTAAATCTTTAAATTTTAAAATTTAAAAATTTAAATACTAAATTTTAAAAATTTAATTATTAAACCTTTAAATTATAAAATTTAAAAATTTAAATTTAAAAATTTAAATACTAAATTTTAAAAATTTAATTATTAAACCTTTAAATATTAAAATTTAAAAATTTAAATACTAAATTTTAAAAATTTAATTATTAAAACTTTAAACTTTAATATTTAAAAATTTAAATACTAAATTTTAAAAATTTAAATATTAAAACTTTAAATTATAAAATTTAAAATCTTAAATACTAAATTTTAAAAATTTAAATACTAAATTTTAAAAATTTAATTATTAAAACTTTAAATTTTAAAATTTAAAAATTTAAGCAATAAATTTTAAAAATTTAATTATTAAAATTTTAAATTTTAAAATTTAAAAATTTAAATTTTAAAATTTAAATATTTAAATTTAAAAATTTAAATACTAAATTTTAAAAATTTAATTATTAAAACTTTAAATTTTAAAATTTAAAAATTTAAATACTAAATTTTAAAAATTTAATTATTAAAACTTTAAATTTTAAAATTTAAATAATAAACTGTAAAAATTTAATAATTAAAATTTTAAATTTTAAAATTTAAAAATTTCAATTTTAAAATTTAAATACTAAATTTTAAAAATTTATTTATTAAAACTTTAAATTATAAAATTTAAAAATTTAAATACTAAATTTTAAAAATTTAATTATTAAAACTTTAAATTTTAAAATTTAAAAACAAACACTAAATTTTAAAAATTTAATTAATAAAATTTTAAATTTAAAATTTAAAAATTTAAATTTAAAAATTTAAATTTTAAAATTTAAAAATTTAAATTTTAAAATTTAAAAATTTAAATTTTAAAATTTAAAAATTTAAATACTAAATTTTAAAAATTTAAATATTAAAACTTTAAATTTTAAAATTTAAAAATTTAAATACTAAATTCTAAAAATTTAATTATTAAAATTATAAATTTTAAAATTTGAAAATTTAAATACTAAATTTTAAAAATTTAATTATTAAAACTTTAAATTTTAAAATTTAAAAACAAACACTAAATTTTAAAAATTTAATTAATAAAATTTAAATTTTAAAATTTATAAATTTAAATACTAAATTTTAAAAATTTAATTATTAAAACTTTAGATTTTAAAATTTAAAAATTTAAATACTTAATTTTAAAAATTTAATTATTAAAATTTTAAATTTTAAAATTTAAAAATTTAAATTTTAAAATTTAAAAATTTAAATTTAAAAATTTAAATTTAAAAATTTAAATACTAAATTTTAAAAATTTATTTATTAAAACTTTAAATTATAAAATTTAAAAATTTAAATACTAAATTTTAAAAATTTAATTATTAAAACTTTAAATTTTAAAATTTAAAAACAAACACTAAATTTTAAAAATTTAATTAATAAAATTTTAAATTTAAAATTTAAAAATTTAAATTTAAAAATTTAAATAATAAATTTTAAAAATTTAATTATTAAAACTTTAAATTTTAAAATTTAAAAACTAAATTTTAAAAATTTAATTATTAAAATTTTAAATTTTAAAATTTAAAAATTTAAATTTTAAAATTTAAAAATTTAAATACTAAATTTTAAAAATATAATTATTAAAACTTTAAATTTTAAAATTTAAAAATTTAAATACTAAATTTTAAAAATTTAATTATTAAAATTTTAAATTTTAAAATTTAAATACTAAATTTTAAAAATTTAATTATTAAAACTTTAAATTTTAAAATTTAAAAATTTAAATACTAAATTATAAAAATTTAATTATTAAAATTTTAAATTTAAAAATTTAAATACTAAATTTTAAAAATTTAATTATTAAAATTTTAAATTTTACAATTTAAAAATTTAAATTTAGAAATTTAAATATAAAAATTGAAATTTTAAAATTTAAAAATTTAAATTTTAAAATTTAAAAATTTAAATTTTAAAATTTAAAAGTTTAAATACTAAATTTTAAAAATTTAATTATTAAAACTTTATATTTTAAAATTTAAAAACTTAAATACCAAAGTTTAAAAATTTAATTATTAAAATTTTAAATTTTAAAATTTAAAAATTTAAATACTAAATTTGAAAAAATTTAATTATTAAAATTTTAAATTTTAAAATTTAAAAATTTAAATACTAAATTTCAAAAAATTTAATTAGTAAAAATTTAAATTTTAGAATTTAAAAATTTAAATTTTAAAATTTAAATACTAAATTTTAAAAATTTAATTATTAAAACTTTAAACCTTAAAATTTAAAAATTTAAATACTAAATTTTAAAAATTTAATTATTAAAATTTAAATTTTAAAATTTATAAATTTAAATACTAAATTTTAAAAATTTAATTATTAAAACTTTAGATTTTAAAATTTAAAAATTTAAATACTAAATTTTAAAAATTTAATTATTAAAACTTTAAATTTTAAAATTTAAATATTTAAATACTAAATTTTAAAAATTTAATTATTAAAATTTTAAATTTTAAAATTTAAAAATTTAAATTTTAAAATTTAAAAATTTAAATTTTAAAATTTAAAAATTTAAATTTTAAAATTTAAAAATTTAAATACTAAATTTTAAAAATTTAATTATTAAAACTTTAAATTTTAAAATTTAAAAATTTAATTACTAAATTTTAAAAATTTAATTATTAAAGTTTTAAATTTTAAAATTTAAAAATTTAAATTTTAAAATTTAAAAATTTAAATTTTAAAATTTAAAAATTTAAATTTTAAAATTTAAAAATTTAAATACTATATTTTAAAAATTTAATTATTAAAACTTTAAATTTTAAAATTTAAAAACTTAAATACTAAATTTTAAAAATTTAATTATTAAAGCTTTAAATTTTAAAATTTAAAAATTTAAATACTAAATTTTAAAAATTTAATTATTAAAATTTTAAATTTTAAAATTTAAAAACTTAAATTTTAAAATTTAAAAACTTAAATTTTAAAATTTATAAATTTAAAAATTTAAATACTAAATTTTAAAAATTTAATTATTAAAACTTTAAATTTTAAAATTTAAAAATTTAAATACTTAATTTTAAAAATTTAATTATTAAAATTTTAAATTTTAAAATTTAAAAATTTAAATTTTAAAATTTAAAAATTTAAATTTAAAAATTTAAATTTAAAAATTTAAATACTAAATTTTAAAAATTTAATTATTAAAACTTTAAATTTTAAGATTTAAAAATTTAAATACTAAATTTTAAAAATTTAATTATTAAAATTTTAAATTTTAAAATTTAAAAATTTAAATTTTAAAATTTAAAAATTTAAATACTAAATTTTAAAAATTTAATTATTAAAACTTTAAATTTTAAAATTTAAAAATTTAAACATTAAATTTTAAAAATTTAATTATTAAAATTTTTAATTTTAAAATTTAAAAATTTAAATTTTAAAATTTAAAAATTTAAATACTAAATTTTAAAAATTTAATTATTAAAACTTTAAATTTTAAAATTTAAAAATTTAAAAATTAAATTTTAAAAATTTAATTATTAAAATTTTAAATTTTAAAATTTAAAAATTTAAATTTTAAAATTTAAAAATTTAAATTTAAAAATATAAATACTAAATTTTAAAAATTTAATTATTAAAACTTTAAATTTTAAAATTTAAAAATTTAAAAACTAAATTTTAAAAATTTAATTATTAAAATTTTAAATTTTAAAATTTAAAAATTTAAATTTTAAAATTTAAAAATTTAAATACTAAATTTTAAAAATTTAATTATTAAAACTTTAAATTTTAAAATTTTAAAATTTAAATACTAAATTTTAAAATTTTAATTATTAAAATTTTAAATTTTAAAATTTAAAAATTTAAATAGTAAATTTTAAAAATTTAATTATTAAAACTTTAAATTTGAAAATTTAAAAATTTAAATACTAAATTTTAAAAATTTAAATATTAAATCTTTGAATTTTAAAATTTAAAAATTTAAATACTAAATTTTAAAAATTTAATTATTAAAGCTTTAAATTTTAAAATTTAAAAATTTAAATTTTAAAATTTAAAAATTTAAATTTTAAAATTTAAAAATTTAAATACAAAATTTTAAAAATTTAATTATTAAAACTTTAAATTTTAAAATTTAAACATTTAAATACTAAATTTTAAAAATTTAATTATTAAAATTTAAATTTTAAAATTTAAAAATATAAAAATTTAAATACTAAATTTTAAAAATTTAAACATTAAATCTTAAAATTTTAAAATTTATATACTAAATTTTAAAAATTTAATTATTAAAATTTTAAATTTTAAAATTTAAAAATTTAAATACAAATTTTAAAAATTTTATTATTAAAACTTTAAATTTTAAAATTTAAAAATTTTAATACTAAATTTTAAAAATTTAATTATTAAAATTTAAATTTTAAAATTTAAAAATTTAAATACTAAATTTTAAAAGTTTAATTATTAAAACTTTAAATTTTAAAATTTAAAAATTTAAATAATAAATTTTAAAAATTTAATTATTTAAACTTTAAATTTTAAAATTTAAAAATTTAAATACAAATTTTAAAAATTTAATTATTAAAATTTTAAATTTTAAAATTTAAAAATTTAAATTTAAAAATTTAAATACTAAATTTTTAAAATGTAATTATTAAAATTTAAATTTTAAAATTTAAAAATTTAAATACTAAATTTTAAAACTTGAAATATTAAATCATTAAATTTTAAAATTTAAAATTACAAATACTAAATTTTAAAAATTTAATTATTAAAACTTTAAATTTTAAAATTTAAAAATTTAAATACTAAATTTTAAAAATTTAATTATTAAAATTTTAAATTTAAAAACTTAAAAATTTAAATTTTAAAATTTAAATACTAAATTTTAAAAATTTAATTATTAAAACTTCACACTTTAATATTTAAAAATTTAAATACTAAATTTTAAAAATTTAAATATTAAAACTTTAAATTATAAAATTTAAAAACTAAAATACTAAATTTTAAAAATTGAAATACCAAATTTTAAAAATTTAATTATTAAAACTTTAAATTTTAAAATTTAAAAATTTAAATTTTAAAATTTAAAAATTTAAATACTAAATTTTAAAAATTTAATTATTAAAACTTTAAATTTTAAAATTTAAAAATTTAAACATTAAATTTTAAAAATTTAATTATTAAAATTTTTAATTTTAAAATTTAAAAATTTAAATTTTAAAATTTAAAAATTTAAATACTAAATTTTAAAAATTTAATTATTAAAACTTTAAATTTTAAAATTTAAAAATTTAAAAATTAAATTTTAAAAATTTAATTATTAAAATTTTAAATTTTAAAATTTAAAAATTTAAATTTTAAAATTTAAAAATTTAAATACTAAATTTTAAAAATTTAATTATTAAAACTTTAAATTTTAAAATTTAAAAATTTAAACATTAAATTTTAAAAATTTAATTATTAAAATTTTTAATTTTAAAATTTAAAAATTTAAATTTTAAAATTTAAAAATTTAAATACTAAATTTTAAAAATTTAATTATTAAAACTTTAAATTTTGAAATTTTAAAATTTGAATACTAAATTTTAAAATTTTAATTATTAAAATTTTAAATTTTAAAATTTAAAAATTTAAATAGTAAATTTTAAAAATTTAATTATTAAAACTTTAAATTTGAAAATTTAAAAATTTAAATACTAAATTTTAAAAATTTAAATATTAAATCTTTGAATTTTAAAATTTAAAAATTTAAATACTAAATTTTAAAAATTTAATTATTAAAACTTTAAATTTTAAAATTTAAAAATTTAAATTTTAAAATTTAAAAATTTAAATTTTAAAATTTAAAAATTTAAATTTTAAAATTTAAAAATTTAAATACAAAATTTTAAAAATTTAATTATTAAAACTTTAAATTTTAAAATTTAAACATTTAAATACTAAATTTTAAAAATTTAATTATTAAAATTTAAATTTTAAAATTTAAAAATATAAAAATTTAAATACTAAATTTTAAAAATTTAAACATTAAATCTTAAAATTTTAAAATTTATATACTAAATTTTAAAAATTTAATTATTAAAATTTTAAATTTTAAAATTTAAAAATTTAAATACAAATTTTAATAATTTTATTATTAAAACTTTAAATTTTAAAATTTAAAAATTTTAATACTAAATTTTAAAAATTTAATTATTAAAATTTAAATTTTAAAATTTAAAAATTTAAATACTAAATTTTAAAAGTTTAATTATTAAAACTTTAAATTTTAAAATTTAAAAATTTAAATAATAAATTTTAAAAATTTAATTATTTAAACTTTAAATTTTAAAATTTAAAAATTTAAATACAAATTTTAAAAATTTAATTATTAAAATTTTAAATTTTAAAATTTAAAAATTTAAATTTAAAAATTTAAATACTAAATTTTTAAAATGTAATTATTAAAATTTAAATTTTAAAATTTAAAAATTTAAATACTAAATTTTAAAACTTGAAATATTAAATCATTAAATTTTAAAATTTAAAATTACAAATACTAAATTTTAAAAATTTAATTATTAAAACTTTAAATTTTAAAATTTAAAAATTTAAATACTAAATTTTAAAAATTTAATTATTAAAATTTTAAATTTAAAAACTTAAAAATTTAAATTTTAAAATTTAAATACTAAATTTTAAAAATTTAATTATTAAAACTTCACACTTTAATATTTAAAAATTTAAATACTAAATTTTAAAAATTTAAATATTAAAACTTTAAATTATAAAATTTAAAAACTAAAATACTAAATTTTAAAAATTGAAATACTAAATTTTAAAAATTTAATTATTAAAACTTTAAATTTTAAAATTTAAAAATTTAAATTTTAAAATTTAAAAATTTAAATACTAAATTTTAAAAATTTAATTATTAAAACTTTAAATTTTAAAATTTAAAAATTTAAATACTAAATTTTAAAAATTTAATTATTAAAATTTTAAATTTTAAAATTTAAAAATTTAAATTTTAAAATTTAAAAATTTAAATACTAAATTTTAAAAATTTAATTATTAAAACTTTAAATTTTAAAATTTAAAAATTTAAATTTAAAAATTTAAATACTAAATTTTAAAAATTTAATTATTAAAACTTTAAATTTTAAAATTTAAAAATTTAAAAACTAAATTTTAAAAATTTAATTATTAAAATTTTAAATTTTAAAATTTAAAAATTTAAATTTTAAAATTTAAAAATTTAAATACTAAATTTTAAAAATTTAATTATTAAAACTTTAAATTTTAAAATTTAAAAATTTAAATACTAAATTTTAAAAATTTAATTATTAAAATTTTAAATTTTAAAATTTAAAAATTTAAATACTAAATTTTAAAAATTTAATTATTAAAATTTTAAATTCTAAAATTTAAATATTTAAATACTAAATTTTAAAAATTTATTTATTAAAACTTTAAATTTTAAAATTTAAAAACTTAAATACTAAATTTTAAAAGTTTAATTGTTAAAATTTTAAATTTTAAAATTTAAAAATTTAAATACTAAATTTTAAAAATTTAATTATTAAAATTTTAATTTTTAAATTTAAAAATTTAAATTTTAAAATTTAAAAATTTAAATACTAAATTTTAAAAATTTAATTATTAAAACTTTAAATTTTAAAATTTAAATATTTAAATACTAAATTTTAAAAATTTAATTATTAAAATTTAAAAATTTAAATACTAAATTTTAAAAATTTAATTATTAAAACTTTAAATTTTAAAATTTAAAAATTTAAATACTAAATTTTAAAAATTTAATTATTAAAATTTTAATTTTTAAATTTAAAAATTTAAATTTTAAAATTTAAAAATTTAAATACTAAATTTTAAAAATTTAATTATTAAAGCTTTAAATTTTAAAATTTAAAAATTTAAATACTAAATTTTAAAAATTTAATTATTAAAATTTTAAATTTTAAAATTTAAAAACTTAAATTTTAAAATTTAAAAACTTAAATTTTAAAATTTAAAAATTTAAAAATTTAAATACTAAATTTTAAAAATTTAATTATTAAAACTTTAAATTTTAAAATTTAAAAATTTAAAAACTAAATTTTAAAAATTTAATTATTAAAATTTTAAATTTTAAAATTTAAAAATTTAAATTTTAAAATTTAAATATTTAAATTTTAAAATTTAAAAATTTAAATACTAAATTTTAAAAATTTAATTATTAAAACTTTAAATTTTAAAATTTAAAAATTTAATTACTAAATTTTAAAAATTTAATTATTAAAGTTTTAAATTTTAAAATTTAAAAATTTAAATACTAAATTTTAAAAATTTAATTATTAAAATTTTAAATTTTAAAATTTAAAAACTTAAATTTAAAAATTTAAAAATTTAAAAATTTAAATACTAAATTTTAAAAATATAATTATTAAAACTTTAAATTTTAAAATTTAAAAATTTAAATACTAAATTTTAAAAATTTAATTATTAAAATTTTAAATTTTAAAATTTAAAAATTTAAATTTTAAAATTTAAAAATTTAAATTTAAAAACTTAAAAACTAAATTTTAAATATTTAATTATTAAAACTTTAAATTTTAAAATTTAAAAATTTAAATACTAAATTTTAAAAATTTAATTATTAAAATTTTAAATTTTAAAATTTAAAGATTTAAATTTTAAAATTTAAAAATTTAAATATTAAATTTTAAAAATTTAATTATTAAAACTTTAAATTTTAAAATTTAAAAATTTAAACACTAAATTTTAAAAATTTAATTATTAAAATTTTAAATTTTAAAATTTAAAAATTTAAATTTTAAAATTTAAAAATTTAAATTTAAAAATTTAAATACTAAATTTTAAAAATTTAATTATTAAAACTTTAAATTTTAAAATTTAAAAATTTACAAACTAAATTTTAAAAATTTAATTATTAAAATTTTAAATTTTAAAATTTAAAAATTTAAATTTTAAAATTTAAAAATTTAAATAATAAATTTTAAAAATTTAATTATTAAAATTTTAAATTCTAAAATTTAAAAATTTAAAAACTAAATTTTAAAAATTTATTTATTAAAATTTTAAATTTTAAAATTTAAAAATTTAAATTTTAAAATTTAAAAATTTAAATACTAAATTTTAAATATTTAATTATTAAAATTTTAAATTCTAAAATTTAAAAATTTAAATACTAAATTTTAAAAATTTATTTATTAAAATTTTAAATTTTAAAATTTAAAAATTTAAATTTTAAAATTTAAAAATTTAAATTTTAAAATTTAAAAATTTAAATTTTAAAATTTAGAAATTTAAATTTTAAAATTTAAAAATTTAAATTTTAAAATTTAAAAATTTAAATACTAAATTTTAAAAATTTAATTGTTAAAATTTTAAATTTTAAAATTTAAAAATTTAAATACTAAATTTTAAAAATTTAATTATTAAAATTTTAATTTTTAAATTTAAAAATTTAAATTTTTAAATTTTAAAATTTAAATTTTTAAATTTTAAAATTTAAATTTTTAAATTTTAAAATTATTATATTATATTATTAAAACTTTAAATTTTAAAATTTAAATTTTTAAATTTTAAAATTATTATATTATATTATTAAAACTTTAAATTTTAAAATTTAAGTATTTAAATACTAAATTTTAAAAATTTAATTATTAAAATTTTAAATTTTAAAATTTAAAAATTTAAATTTTAAAATTTAAAAATTTAAATTTTAAAATTTAAAAATTTAAATTTTAAAATTTAAAAATTTAAATTTTAAAATTTAAAAATTTAAATACTAAATTTTAAAAATTTAATTATTAAAACTTTAAATTTTAAAATTTAAAAATTTAAAAACTAAATTTTAAAAATTTAATTATTAAAATTTTAAATTTTAAAATTTAAAAATTTAAATTTTAAAATTTAAAAATTTAAATTTAAAAATATAAATACTAAATTTTAAAAATTTAATTATTAAAACTTTAAATTTTAAAATTTAAAAATTTAAAAACTAAATTTTAAAAATTTAATTATTAAAATTTTAAATTTTAAAATTTAAAAATTTAAATTTTAAAATTTAAAAATTTAAATACTAAATTTTAAAAATTTAATTATTAAAACTTTAAATTTTAAAATTTTAAAATTTAAATACTAAATTTTAAAATTTTAATTATTAAAATTTTAAATTTTAAAATTTAAAAATTTAAATAGTAAATTTTAAAAATTTAATTATTAAAACTTTAAATTTGAAAATTTAAAAATTTAAATACTAAATTTTAAAAATTTAAATATTAAATCTTTGAATTTTAAAATTTAAAAATTTAAATACTAAATTTTAAAAATTTAATTATTAAAACTTTAAATTTTAAAATTTAAAAATTTAAATACAAAATTTTAAAAATTTAATTATTAAAACTTTAAATTTTAAAATTTAAACATTTAAATACTAAATTTTAAAAATTTAATTATTAAAATTTAAATTTTAAAATTTAAAAATTTAAAAATTTAAATACTAAATTTTAAAAATTTAAACATTAAATCTTAAAATTTTAAAATTTATATACTAAATTTTAAAAATTTAATTATTAAAATTTTAAATTTTAAAATTTAAAAATTTAAATACAAATTTTAAAAATTTTATTATTAAAACTTTAAATTTTAAAATTTAAAAATTTTAATACTAAATTTTAAAAATTTAATTATTAAAATTTAAATTTTAAAATTTAAAAATTTAAATACTAAATTTTAAAAATTTAATTATTAAAACTTTAAATTTTAAAATTTAAAAATTGAAATAATAAATTTTAAAAATTTAATTATTTAAACTTTAAATTTTAAAATTTAAAAATTTAAATACAAATTTTAAAAATTTAATTATTAAAATTTTAAATTTTAAAATTTAAAAATTTAAATTTAAAAATTTAAATACTAAATTTTTAAAATGTAATTATTAAAATTTAAATTTTAAAATTTAAAAATTTAAATACTAAATTTTAAAACTTGAAATATTAAATCATTAAATTTTAAAATTTAAAATTACAAATACTAAATTTTAAAAATTTAATTATTAAAACTTTAAATTTTAAAATTTAAAAATTTAAATACTAAATTTTAAAAATTTAATTATTAAAATTTTAAATTTTAAAACTTAAAAATTTAAATTTTAAAATTTAAATACTAAATTTTAAAAATTTAATTATTAAAACTTTAAACTTTAATATTTAAAAATTTAAATACTAAATTTTAAAAATTTAAATATTAAAACTTTAAATTATAAAATTTAAAAACTAAAATACTAAATTTTAAAAATTGAAATACTAAATTTTAAAAATTTAATTATTAAAACTTTAAATTTTAAAATTTAAAAATTTAAATTTTAAAATTTAAAAATTTAAATACTAAATTTTAAAAATTTAATTATTAAAACTTTAAATTTTAAAATTTAAAAATTTAAATACTAAATTTTAAAAATTTAATTATTAAAATTTTAAATTTTAAAATTTAAAAATTTAAATTTTAAAATTTAAAAATTTAAATACTAAATTTTAAAAATTTAATTATTAAAACTTTAAATTTTAAAATTTAAAAATTTAAATTTAAAAATTTAAATACTAAATTTTAAAAATTTAATTATTAAAACTTTAAATTTTAAAATTTAAAAATTTTAAAACTAAATTTTAAAAATTTAATTATTAAAATTTTAAATTTTAAAATTTAAAAATTTAAATTTTAAAATTTAAAAATTTAAATACTAAATTTTAAAAATTTAATTATTAAAACTTTAAATTTTAAAATTTAAAAATTTAAATACTAAATTTTAAAAATTTAATTATTAAAATTTTAAATTTTAAAATTTAAAAATTTAAATACTAAATTTTAAAAATTTAATTATTAAAGTTTTAAATTCTAAAATTTAAATATTTAAATACTAAATTTTAAAAATTTATTTATTAAAACTTTAAATTTTAAAATTTAAAAATTTAAATACTAAATTTTAAAAATTTAATTGTTAAAATTTTAAATTTTAAAATTTAAAAATTTAAATACTAAATTTTAAAAATTTAATTATTAAAATTTTAATTTTTAAATTTAAAAATTTAAATTTTAAAATTTAAAAATTTAAATACTAAATTTTAAAAATTTAATTATTAAAACTTTAAATTTTAAAATTTAAATATTTAAATACTAAATTTTAAAAATTTAATTATTAAAATTTAAAAATTTAAATACTAAATTTTAAAAATTTAATTATTAAAACTTTAAATTTTAAAATTTAAAAACTTAAATACTAAATTTTAAAAATTTTAGTTATTAAAGCTTTAAATTTTAAAATTTAAAAATTTAAATACTAAATTTTAAAAATTTAATTATTAAAATTTTAAATTTTAAAATTTAAAAACTTAAATTTTAAAATTTAAAAACTTAAATTTTAAAATTTAAAAATTTAAAAATTTAAATACTAAATTTTAAAAATTTAATTATTAAAACTTTAAATTTTAAAATTTAAAAATTTAAAAACTAAATTTTAAAAATTTAATTATTAAAATTTTAAACTTTAAAATTTAAAAATTTAAATTTTAAAATTTAAAAATTTAAATTTTAAAATTTAAAAATTTAAATTTTAAAATTTAAAAATTTAAATACTAAATTTTAATAATTTAATTATTAAAACTTTAAATTTTAAAATTTAAAAATTTAATTACTAAATTTTAAAAATTTAATTATTAAAGTTTTAAATTTTAAAATTTAAAAATTTAAATACTAAATTTTAAAAATTTAATTATTAAAATTTTAAATTTTAAAATTTAAAAATTTAAATACTAAATTTTAAAAATTTAATTATTAAAATTTTAAATTTTAAAATTTAAAAATTTAAATTTTAAAATTTAAAAATTTAAATTTAAAAATTTAAAAACTAAATTTTAAAAATTTAATTATTAAAACTTTAAATTTTAAAATTTAAAAATTTAAATACTAAATTTTAAAAATTTAATTATTAAAATTTTAAATTTTAAAATTTAAAAATTTAAATTTTAAAATTTAAAAATTTAAATATTAAATTTTAAAAATTTAATTATTAAAACTTTAAATTTTAAAATTTAAAAATTTAAACACTAAATTTTAAAAATTTAATTATTAAAATTTTAAATTTTAAAATTTAAAAATTTAAATTTTAAAATTTAAAAATTTAAATTTAAAAATTTAAATACTAAATTTTAAAAATTTAATTATTAAAACTTTAAATTTTAAAATTTAAAAATTTAAAAACTAAATTTTAAAAATTTAATTATTAAAATTTTAAATTTTAAAATTTAAAAATTTAAATTTTAAAATTTAAAAATTTAAATACTAAATTTTAAAAATTTAATTATTAAAATTTTAAATTCTAAAATTTAAAAATTTAAAAACTAAATTTTAAAAATTTATTTATTAAAATTTTAAATTTTAAAATTTAAAAATTTAAATTTTAAAATTTAAAAATTTAAATACTAAATTTTAAATATTTAATTATTAAAATTTTAAATTCTAAAATTTAAAAATTTAAATACTAAATTTTAAAAATTTATTTATTAAAATTTTAAATTTTAAAATTTAAAAATTTAAATTTTAAAATTTAAAAATTTAAATTTTAAAATTTAAAAATTTAAAAACTAAATTTTAAAAATTTAATTGTTAAAATTTTAAATTTTAAAATTTAAAAATCTAAATACTAAATTTTAAAAATTTAATTATTAAAATTTTAATTTTTAAATTTAAAAATTTAAATTTTTAAATTTTAAAATTTAAATTTTTAAATTTTAAAATTTAAATTTTTAAATTTTAAAATTTAAATTTTTAAATTTTAAAATTATTATATTATATTATTAAAACTTTAAATTTTAAAATTTAAATTTTTAAATTTTAAAATTATTATATTATATTATTAAAACTTTAAATTTTAAAATTTAAATATTTAAATACTAAATTTTAAAAATTTAATTATTAAAATTTTAAATTTTAAAATTTAAAAATTTAAATTTTAAAATTTAAAAATTTAAATACTAAATTTTAAAAATTTAATTATTAAAACTTTAAATTTTAAAATTTAAAAACTTAAATACTAAATTTTAAAAATTTAATTATTAAAGCTTTAAATTTTAAAATTTAAAAATTTAAATACTAAATTTTAAAAATTTAATTATTAAAATTTTAAATTTTAAAATTTAAAAACTTAAATTTTAAAATTTATAAATTTAAAAATTTAAATACTAAATTTTAAAAATTTAATTATTAAAACTTTAAATTTTAAAATTTAAAAATTTAAATACTTAATTTTAAAAATTTAATTATTAAAATTTTAAATTTTAAAATTTAAAAATTTAAATTTTAAAATTTAAAAATTTAAATTTAAAAATTTAAATTTAAAAATTTAAATACTAAATTTTAAAAATTTAATTATTAAAACTTTAAATTTTAAAATTTAAAAATTTAAATACTAAATTTTAAAAATTTAATTATTAAAATTTTAAATTTTAAAATTTAAAAATTTAAATTTTAAAATTTAAAAATTTAAATACTAAATTTTAAAAATTTAATTATTAAACTTTAAATTTTAAAATTTAAAAATTTAAACATTAAATTTTAAAAATTTAATTATTAAAATTTTTAATTTTAAAATTTAAAAATTTAAATTTTAAAATTTAAAAATTTAAATTTTAAAATTTAAAAATTTAAATTTAAAAATATAAATACTAAATTTTAAAAATTTAATTATTAAAACTTTAAATTTTAAAATTTAAAAATTTAAAAACTAAATTTTAAAAATTTAATTATTAAAATTTTAAATTTTAAAATTTAAAAATTTAAATTTTAAAATTTAAAAATTTAAATACTAAATTTTAAAAATTTAATTATTAAAACTTTAAATTTTAAAATTTTAAAATTTAAATACTAAATTTTAAAATTTTAATTATTAAAATTTTAAATTTTAAAATTTAAAAATTTAAATAGTAAATTTTAAAAATTTAATTATTAAAACTTTAAATTTGAAAATTTAAAAATTTAAATACTAAATTTTAAAAATTTAAATATTAAATCTTTGAATTTTAAAATTTAAAAATTTAAATACTAAATTTTAAAAATTTAATTATTAAAACTTTAAATTTTAAAATTTAAAAATTTAAATTTTAAAATTTAAAAATTTAAATTTTAAAATTTAAAAATTTAAATACAAAATTTTAAAAATTTAATTATTAAAACTATAAATTTTAAAATTTAAACATTTAAATACTAAATTTTAAAAATTTAATTATTAAAATTTAAATTTTAAAATTTAAAAATTTAAAAATTTAAATACTAAATTTTAAAAATTTAAACATTAAATCTTAAAATTTTAAAATTTATATACTAAATTTTAAAAATTTAATTATTAAAATTTTAAATTTTAAAATTTAAAAATTTAAATTTAAAAATTTAAATACTAAATTTTTAAAATGTAATTATTAAAATTTAAATTTTAAAATTTAAAAATTTAAATACTAAATTTTAAAACTTGAAATATTAAATCATTAAATTTTAAAATTTAAAAATATAAATACTAAATTTTAAAAATTTAATTATTAAAACTTTAAATTTTAAAATTTAAAAATTTAAATACTAAATTTTAAAAATTTAATTATTAAAATTTTAAATTTTAAAACTTAAAAATTTAAATTTTAAAATTTAAATACTCAATTTTAAAAATTTAATTATTAAAACTTTAAACTTTAATATTTAAAAATTGAAATACTAAATTTTAAAAATTTAATTATTAAAACTTTAAATTTTAAAATTTAAAAATTTAAATACTAAATTTCAAAAATTTAATTATTAAAATTTTAAATTTTAAAATTTAAAAATTTAAATTTTAAAATTTAAAAATTTAAATACTAAATTTTAAAAATTTAATTATTAAAACTTTAAATTTTAAAATTTAAAAATTTAAATTTAAAAATTTAAATACTAAATTTTAAAAATTTAATTATTAAAACTTTAAATTTTAAAATTTAAAAATTTAAATTTAAAAATTTAAATACTAAATTTTAAAAATTTAATTATTAAAATTTTAAATTTTAAAATTTAAAAACTTAAATTTTAAAATTTAAAAACTTAAATTTTAAAATTTAAAAATTTAAAAATTTAAATACTAAATTTTAAAAATTTAATTATTAAAACTTTAAATTTTAAAATTTAAAAATTTAAAAACTAAATTTTAAAAATTTAATTATTAAAATTTTAAATTTTAAAATTTAAAAATTTAAATTTTAAAATTTAAAAATTTAAATTTTAAAATTTAAAAATTTAAATACTAAATTTTAAAAATTTAATTATTAAAATTTTAAATTTTAAAATTTAAAAATTTAAATTTTAAAATTTAAAAATTTAAATATTAAATTTTAAAAATTTAATTATTAAAACTTTAAATTTTAAAATTTAAAAATTTAAACACTAAATTTTAAAAATTTAATTATTAAAATTTTAAATTTAAAAATTTAAAAATTTAAATTCTAAAATTTAAAAATTTAAATTTAAAAATTTAAATACTAAATTTTAAAAATTTAATTATTAAAACTTTAAATTTTAAAATTTAAAAATTTAAAAACTAAATTTTAAAAATTTAATTATTAAAATTTTAAATTTTAAAATTTAAAAATTTAAATTTTAAAATTTAAAAATTTAAATACTAAATTTTAAAAATTTAATTATTAAAATTTTAAATTCTAAAATTTAAAAATTTAAAAACTAAATTTTAAAAATTTATTTATTAAAATTTTAAATTTTAAAATTTAAAAATTTAAATTTTAAAATTTAAAAATTTAAATACTAAATTTTAAATATTTAATTATTAAAATTTTAAATTCTAAAATTTAAAAATTTAAATACTAAATTTTAAAAATTTATTTATTAAAATTTTAAATTTTAAAATTTAAAAATTTAAATTTTAAAATTTAAAAATTTAAATTTTAAAATTTAAAAATTTAAATTTTAAAATTTAAAAATTTAAATTTTTAAATTTAAAAATTTAAATTTTAAAATTTAAAAATTTAAATACTAAATTTTAAAAATTTAATTGTTAAAATTTTAAATTTTAAAATTTAAAAATTTAAATACTAAATTTTAAAAATTTAATTATTAAAATTTTAATTTTTAAATTTAAAAATTTAAATTTTTAAATTTTAAAATTATTATATTATATTATTAAAACTTTAAATTTTAAAATTTAAATTTTTAAATTTTAAAATTATTATATTATATTATTAAAACTTTAAATTTTAAAATTTAAATATTTAAATACTAAATTTTAAAAATTTAATTATTAAAATTTTAAATTTTAAAATTTAAATTTTAAAATTTAAAAATTTAAATACTAAATTTTAAAAATTTAATTATTAAAACTTTAAATTTTAAAATTTAAAAACTTAAATACTAAATTTTAAAAATTTAATTATTTAAGCTTTAAATTTTAAAATTTAAAAATTTAAATACTAAATTTTAAAAATTTAATTATTAAAATTTTAAATTTTAAAATTTAAAAACTTAAATTTTAAAATTTAAAAACTTAAATTTTAAAATTTATAAATTTAAAAATTTAAATACTAAATTTTAAAAATTTAATTATTAAAACTTTAAATTTTAAAATTTAAAAATTTAAATACTTAATTTTAAAAATTTAATTATTAAAATTTTAAATTTTAAAATTTAAAAATTTAAATTTTAAAATTTAAAAATTTAAATTTAAAAATTTAAATTTAAAAATTTAAATACTAAATTTTAAAAATTTAATTATTAAAACTTTAAATTTAAAAATTTAAATACTAAATTTTAAAAATTTAATTATTAAAATTTTAAATTTTAAAATTTAAAAATTTAAATTTTAAAATTTAAAAATTTAAATTTAAAAATTTAAATTTAAAAATTTAAATACTAAATTTTAAAAATTTAATTATTAAAACTTTAAATTTTAAAATTTAAAAATTTAAACATTAAATTTTAAAAATTTAATTATTAAAATTTTTAATTTTAAAATTTAAAAATTTAAATTTTAAAATTTAAAAATTTAAATACTAAATTTTAAAAATTTAATTATTAAAACTTTAAATTTTAAAATTTAAAAATTTAAAAATTAAATTTTAAAAATTTAATTATTAAAATTTTAAATTTTAAAATTTAAAAATTTAAATTTTAAAATTTAAAAATTTAAATTTAAAAATATAAATACTAAATTTTAAAAATTTAATTATTAAAACTTTAAATTTTAAAATTTAAAAATTTAAAAACTAAATTTTAATAATTTAGTTATTAAAATTTTAAATTTTAAAATTTAAAAATTTAAATTTTAAAATTTAAAAATTTAAATACTAAATTTTAAAAATTTAATTATTAAAACTTTAAATTTTAAAATTTTAAAATTTAAATACTAAATTTTAAAATTTTAATTATTAAAATTTTAAATTTTAAAATTTAAAAATTTAAATAGTAAATTTTAAAAATTTAATTATTAAAACTTTAAATTTGAAAATTTAAAAATTTAAATACTAAATTTTAAAAATTTAAATATTAAATCTTTGAATTTTAAAATTTAAAAATTTAAATACTAAATTTTAAAAATTTAATTATTAAAACTTTAAATTTTAAAATTTAAAAATTTAAATTTTAAAATTTAAAAATTTAAATTTTAAAATTTAAAAATTTAAATTTTAAAATTTAAAAATTTAAATTTTAAAATTTAAAAATTTAAATACAAAATTTTAAAAATTTAATTATTAAAACTTCAAATTTTAAAATTTAAACATTTAAATACTAAATTTTAAAAATTTAATTATTAAAATTTAAATTTTAAAATTTAAAAATTTAAAAATTTAAATACTAAATTTTAAAAATTTAAACATTAAATCTTAAAATTTTAAAATTTATATACTAAATTTTAAAAATTTAATTATTAAAATTTTAAATTTTAAAATTTAAAAATTTAAATACAAATTTTAAAAATTTTATTATTAAAACTTTAAATTTTAAAATTTAAAAATTTTAATACTAAATTTTAAAAATTTAATTATTAAAATTTAAATTTTAAAATTTAAAAATTTAAATACTAAATTTTAAAAATTTAATTATTAAAACTTTAAATTTTAAAATTTAAAAATTTAAATACTAAATTTTAAAACTTGAAATATTAAATCTTTAAATTTTAAAATTTAAAAATTTAAATACTAAATTTTAAAAATTTAATTATTAAACCTTTAAATTTTAAAATTTAAAAATTTAAATACTAAATTTTAAAAATTTAATTATTAAAACTTTAAACTTTAATATTTAAAAATTTAAATACTAAATTTTAAAAATTTAAATATTAAAACTTTAAATTATAAAATTTAAAAACTTAAATACTAAATTTTAAAAATTTAAATACTAAATTTTAAAAATTTAATTATTAAAACTTTAAATTTTAAAATTTAAAAATTTAAACAATAAATTTTAAAAATTTAATTATTAAAATTTTAAATTTTAAAATTTAAAAATTTAAATTTTAAAATTTAAAAATTTAAATTTAAAAATTTAAATACTAAATTTTAAAAATTTAATTATTAAACCTTTAAATATTAAAATTTAAATACTAAATTTTAAAAATTTAATTATTAAAACTTTAAACTTTAATATTTAAAAATTTAAATACTAAATTTTAAAAATTTAAATATTAAAACTTTAAATTATAAAATTTAAAAACTTAAATACTAAATTTTAAAAATTTAAATACTAAATTTTAAAAATTTAATTATTAAAACTTTAAATTTTAAAATTTAAAAATTTAAACAATAAGTTTTAAAAATTTAATTATTAAAATTTTAAATTTTAAAATTTAAAAATTTAAATTTTAAAATTTAAAAATTTAAATTTAAAAATTTAAATACTAAATTTTAAAAATTTAATTATTAAAACTTTAAATTTTAAAATTTAAAAATTTAAATACTAAATTTTAAAAATTTAATTATTAAAACTTTAAATTTTAAAATTTAAAAACAAACACTAAATTTTAAAAATTTAATTAATAAAATTTTAAATTTTAAAATTTTAAAATTTAAAATTTAAAAATTTAAATTTTAAAATTTAAAAATTTAAATTTTAAAATTTAAAAACTTAAATTTTAAAATTTAAAAATTTAAATACTAAATTTTAAAAATTTAAATATTAAAACTTTAAATTTTAAAATTTAAAAATTTAAATACTAAATTCTAAAAATTTAATTATTAAAATTATAAATTTTAAAATTTAAAAATTTAAAATTTTAAATTTTAAAATTTAAAAATTTAAATTTTAAAATTTAAAAATTTATATACTAAATTTTAAAAATTTAATTATTAAAATTTTAAATTTTAAAATTTAAAAATTTAAATACTAAATTTTAAAAATTTAATTATTAAAATTTAAATTTTAAAATTTATAAATTTAAATACTAAATTTTAAAAATTTAATTATTAAAACTTTAAATTTTAAAATTTAAAAATTTAAATAATAAATTTTAAAAATTTAATTATTTAAACTTTAAATTTTAAAATTTAAAAATTTAAATGCAAATTTTAAAAATTTAATTATTAAAATTTTAAATTTTAAAATTTAAAAATTTAAATTTAAAAATTTAAATACTAAGTTTTAAAAATTTAATTATTAAATCTTTAAATTTTAAAATTTAAAAATTTAAATAATAAATGTGAAAAATTTAATTATTAAAATTTAAAAATTTTAATACTAAATTTTAAAAATTTAATTATTAAAATTTAAATTTTAAAATTTAAAAATTTAAATACTAAATTTTAAAACTTGAAATATTAAATCTTTAAATTTTAAAATTTAAAAATTTAAATACTAAATTTTAAAAATTTAATTATTAAACCTTTAAATTTTAAAATTTAAAAATTTAAATACTAAATTTTAAAAATTTAATTATTAAAACTTTAAACTTTAATATTTAAAAATTTAAATACTAAATTTTAAAAATTTAAATATTAAAACTTTAAATTATAAAATTTAAAAACTTAAATACTAAATTTTAAAAATTTAAATACTAAATTTTAAAAATTTAATTATTAAAACTTTAAATTTTAAAATTTAAAAATTTAAACAATAAATTTTAAAAATTTAATTATTAAAATTTTAAATTTTAAAATTTAAAAATTTAAATTATAAAATTTAAAAATTTAAATTTAAAAATTTAAATACTAAATTTTAAAAATTTAATTATTAAACCTTTAAATATTAAAATTTAAAAATTTAAATACTAAATTTTAAAAATTTAATTATTAAAACTTTAAACTTTAATATTTAAAAATTTAAATACTAAATTTTAAAAATTTAAATATTAAAACTTTAAATTATAAAATTTAAAATCTTAAATACTAAATTTTAAAAATTTAAATACTAAATTTTAAAAATTTAATTATTAAAACTTTAAATTTTAAAATTTAAAAATTTAAGCAATAAATTTTAAAAATTTAATTATTAAAATTTTAAATTTTAAAATTTAAAAATTTAAATTTTAAAATTTAAATATTTAAATTTAAAAATTTAAATACTAAATTTTAAAAATTTAATTATTAAAACTTTAAATTTTAAAATTTAAAAATTTAAATACTAAATTTTAAAAATTTAATTATTAAAACTTTAAATTTTAAAATTTAAATAATAAACTGTAAAAATTTAATAATTAAAATTTTAAATTTTAAAATTTAAAAATTTCAATTTTAAAATTTAAATACTAAATTTTAAAAATTTATTTATTAAAACTTTAAATTATAAAATTTAAAAATTTAAATAGTAAATTTTAAAAATTTAATTATTAAAACTTTAAATTTTAAAATTTAAAAACAAACACTAAATTTTAAAAATTTAATTAATAAAATTTTAAATTTAAAATTTAAAAATTTAAATTTAAAAATTTAAATTTTAAAATTTAAAAATTTAAATTTTAAAATTTAAAAATTTAAATTTTAAAATTTAAAAATTTAAATACTAAATTTTAAAAATTTAAATATTAAAACTTTAAATTTTAAAATTTAAAAATTTAAATACTAGATTCTAAAAATTTAATTATTAAAATTATAAATTTTAAAATTTGAAAATTTAAATACTAAATTTTAAAAATTTAATTATTAAAACTCTAAATTTTAAAATTTAAAAACAAACACTAAATTTTAAAAATTTAATTAATAAAATTTTAAATTTAAAAATTTAAATTTTAAAATTTAAAAATTTAAATTTTAAAATTTAAAAATTTAAATACAAATTTTAAAAATTTAATGATTAAATCTTTAAATTTTAAAATTTAAAAATTTAAATACTAAATTTTGAAAATTTAATTATTAAAATTTTAAATTCTAAAATTTAAAAATTTAAATACTAAATTTTAATAATTTATTTATTAAAACTTTAAATTTTAAAATTTAAAAATTTAAATACTAAATTTTAAAAATTTAATTATTAAAACTTTAAATTTTAAAATTTAAAAATTTAAATACTAAATTTTAAAAATTTAATTATTAAAATTTTAATTTTTAAATTTAAAAATTTAAATTTTAAAATTTAAAAATTTAAATACTAAATTTTAAAAATTTAATTATTAAAACTTTAAATTTTAAAATTTAAATATTTAAATACTAAATTTTAAAAATTTAATTATTAAAATTTTAAATTTTAAAATTTAAAGATTTAAATTTTAAAATTTAAAAATTTAAATTTTAAAATTTAAAAATTTAAATTTTAAAATTTAAAAATTTAAATACTAAATTTTAAAAATTTAATTATTAAAACTTTAAATTTTAAAATTTAAAAACTTAAATACTAAATTTTAAAAATTTAATTATTAAAGCTTTAAATTTTAAAATTTAAAAATTTAAATATTAAATTTTAAAAATTTAATTATTAAAATTTTAAATTTTAAAATTTAAAAACTTAAATTTTAAAATTTAAAAATTTAAAAATTTAAATACTAAATTTTAAAAATTTAATTATTAAAACTTTAAATTTTAAAATTTAAAAATTTAAATTTTAAAATTTAAAAATTTAAATACAAATTTTAAAAATTTAATGATTAAATCTTTAAATTTTAAAATTTAAAAATTTAAATACTAAATTTTGAAAATTTAAAAACTTAAATACTAAATTTTAAAAATTTATTTATTAATACTTTAAATTTTAAAATTTAAAAATTTAAATACTAAATTTTAAAAATTTAATTATTAAAACTTTAAATTTTAAAATTTAAAAATTTAAATACTAAATTTTAAAAATTTAATTATTAAAATTTTAATTTTTAAATTTAAAAATTTAAATTTTAAAATTTAAAAATTTAAATACTAAATGTTAAAAATTTAATTATTAAAACTTTAAATTTTAAAATTTAAATATTTAAATACTAAATTTTAAAAATTTAATTATTAAAATTTTAAATTTTAAAATTTAAAGATTTAAATTTTAAAATTTAAAAATTTAAATTTTAAAATTTAAAAATTTAAATTTTAAAATTTAAAAATTTAAATACTAAATTTTAAAAATTTAATTATTAAAACTTTAAATTTTAAAATTTGAAAACTTAAATACTAAATTTTAAAAATTTAATTATTAAAGCTTTAAATTTAAAAATTTAAAAATTTAAATACTAAATTTTAAAAATTTAATTATTAAAATTTTAAATTTTAAAATTTAAAAACTTAAATTTTAAAATTTAAAAATTTAAAAATTTAAATACTAAATTTTAAAAATTTAATTATTAAAACTTTAAATTTTAAAATTTAAAAATTTAAATACTAAATTTTAAAAATTTAATTATTAAAATTTTAAATTTTAATATTTAAAAATTTAAATTTTAAAATTTAAAAATTTAAACACTAAATTTTAAAAATTTAATTATTAAAATTTTAAATTTTAAAATTTAAAAATTTAAATTTTAAAATTTAAAAATTTATATTTAAAAATTTAAATACTAAATTTTAAAAATTTAATTATTAAAACTTTAAATTTTAAAATTTAAAAATTTAAAAACTAAATACTAAATTTTAAAAATTTAATTATTAAAACTTTAAATTTTAAAATTTAAAAATTTAAATAATAAATTTTAAAAATTTAATTATTTAAACTTTAAATTTTAAAATTTAAAAATTTAAATGCAAATTTTAAAAATTTAATTATTAAAATTTTAAATTTTAAAATTTAAAAATTTAAATTTAAAAATTTAAATACTAAGTTTTAAAAATTTAATTATTAAATCTTTAAATTTTAAAATTTAAAAATTTAAATAATAAATGTGAAAAATTTAATTATTAAAATTTAAAAATTTTAATACTAAATTTTAAAAATTTAATTATTAAAATTTAAATTTTAAAATTTAAAAATTTAAATACTAAATTTTAAAACTTGAAATATTAAATCTTTAAATTTTAAAATTTAAAAATTTAAATACTAAATTTTAAAAATTTAATTATTAAACCTTTAAATTTTAAAATTTAAAAATTTAAATACTAAATTTTAAAAATTTAATTATTAAAACTTTAAACTTTAATATTTAAAAATTTAAATACTAAATTTTAAAAATTTAAATATTAAAACTTTAAATTATAAAATTTAAAAACTTAAATACTAAATTTTAAAAATTTAAATACTAAATTTTAAAAATTTAATTATTAAAACTTTAAATTTTAAAATTTAAAAATTTAAACAATAAATTTTAAAAATTTAATTATTAAAATTTTAAATTTTAAAATTTAAAAATTTAAATTATAAAATTTAAAAATTTAAATTTAAAAATTTAAATACTAAATTTTAAAAATTTAATTATTAAACCTTTAAATATTAAAATTTAAAAATTTAAATACTAAATTTTAAAAATTTAATTATTAAAACTTTAAACTTTAATATTTAAAAATTTAAATACTAAATTTTAAAAATTTAAATATTAAAACTTTAAATTATAAAATTTAAAATCTTAAATACTAAATTTTAAAAATTTAAATACTAAATTTTAAAAATTTAATTATTAAAACTTTAAATTTTAAAATTTAAAAATTTAAGCAATAAATTTTAAAAATTTAATTATTAAAATTTTAAATTTTAAAATTTAAAAATTTAAATTTTAAAATTTAAATATTTAAATTTAAAAATTTAAATACTAAATTTTAAAAATTTAATTATTAAAACTTTAAATTTTAAAATTTAAAAATTTAAATACTAAATTTTAAAAATTTAATTATTAAAACTTTAAATTTTAAAATTTAAATAATAAACTGTAAAAATTTAATAATTAAAATTTTAAATTTTAAAATTTAAAAATTTCAATTTTAAAATTTAAATACTAAATTTTAAAAATTTATTTATTAAAACTTTAAATTATAAAATTTAAAAATTTAAATACTAAATTTTAAAAATTTAATTATTAAAACTTTAAATTTTAAAATTTAAAAACAAACACTAAATTTTAAAAATTTAATTAATAAAATTTTAAATTAAAAATTTAAATTTTAAAATTTAAAAATTTAAATTTTAAAATTTAAAAATTTAAATTTTAAAATTTAAAAATTTAAATACTAAATTTTAAAAATTTAAATATTAAAACTTTAAATTTTAAAATTTAAAAATTTAAATACTAAATTCTAAAAATTTAATTATTAAAATTATAAATTTTAAAATTTGAAAATTTAAATACTAAATTTTAAAAATTTAATTATTAAAACTCTAAATTTTAAAATTTAAAAACAAACACTAAATTTTAAAAATTTAATTAATAAAATTTTAAATTTAAAAATTTAAATTTTAAAATTTAAAAATTTAAATTTTAAAATTTAAAAATTTAAATACAAATTTTAAAAATTTAATGATTAAATCTTTAAATTTTAAAATTTAAAAATTTAAATACTAAATTTTGAAAATTTAATTATTAAAATTTTAAATTCTAAAATTTAAAAATTTAAATACTAAATTTTAATAATTTATTTATTAAAACTTTAAATTTTAAAATTTAAAAATTTAAATACTAAATTTTAAAAATTTAATTATTAAAACTTTAAATTTTAAAATTTAAAAATTTAAATACTAAATTTTAAAAATTTAATTATTAAAATTTTAATTTTTAAATTTAAAAATTTAAATTTTAAAATTTAAAAATTTAAATACTAAATTTTAAAAATTTAATTATTAAAACTTTAAATTTTAAAATTTAAATATTTAAATACTAAATTTTAAAAATTTAATTATTAAAATTTTAAATTTTAAAATTTAAAGATTTAAATTTTAAAATTTAAAAATTTAAATTTTAAAATTTAAAAATTTAAATTTTAAAATTTAAAAATTTAAATACTAAATTTTAAAAATTTAATTATTAAAACTTTAAATTTTAAAATTTAAAAACTTAAATACTAAATTTTAAAAATTTAATTATTAAAGCTTTAAATTTTAAAATTTAAAAATTTAAATATTAAATTTTAAAAATTTAATTATTAAAATTTTAAATTTTAAAATTTAAAAACTTAAATTTTAAAATTTAAAAATTTAAAAATTTAAATACTAAATTTTAAAAATTTAATTATTAAAACTTTAAATTTTAAAATTTAAAAATTTAAATTTTAAAATTTAAAAATTTAAATACAAATTTTAAAAATTTAATGATTAAATCTTTAAATTTTAAAATTTAAAAATTTAAATACTAAATTTTAAAAATTTAATTATTAAAACTTTAAATTTTAAAATTTAAAAATTTAAATACTAAATTTTAAAAATTTAATTATTAAAATTTTAATTTTTAAATTTAAAAATTTAAATTTTAAAATTTAAAAATTTAAATACTAAATTTTAAAAATTTAATTATTAAAACTTTAAATTTTAAAATTTAAATATTTAAATACTAAATTTTAAAAATTTAATTATTAAAATTTTAAATTTTAAAATTTAAAGATTTAAATTTTAAAATTTAAAAATTTAAATTTTAAAATTTAAAAATTTAAATTTTAAAATTTAAAAATTTAAATACTAAATTTTAAAAATTTAATTATTAAAACTTTAAATTTTAAAATTTGAAAACTTAAATACTAAATTTTAAAAATTTAATTATTAAAGCTTTAAATTTAAAAATTTAAAAATTTAAATACTAAATTTTAAAAATTTAATTATTAAAATTTTAAATTTTAAAATTTAAAAACTTAAATTTTAAAATTTAAAAATTTAAAAATTTAAATACTAAATTTTAAAAATTTAATTATTAAAACTTTAAATTTTAAAATTTAAAAATTTAAATACTAAATTTTAAAAATTTAATTATTAAAATTTTAAATTTTAATATTTAAAAATTTAAATTTTAAAATTTAAAAATTTAAACACTAAATTTTAAAAATTTAATTATTAAAATTTTAAATTTTAAAATTTAAAAATTTAAATTTTAAAATTTAAAAATTTATATTTAAAAATTTAAATACTAAATTTTAAAAATTTAATTATTAAAACTTTAAATTTTAAAATTTAAAAATTTAAAAACTAAATTTTAAAAATTTACTTATTAAAATTTTAAATTTTAAAATTTAAAAATTTAAATTTTTATAATTTAAAAATTTAAATATAAAATTTTAAAAATTTAATTATTAAAACTTTAAATTTTAAAATTTAAAAATTTAAATACTAAATTTTAAAAATTTAAATATTAAAACTTTAAATTTTAAAATTTAAAAATTTAAATACTAAATTTTAAAAATTTAATTATTAAAATTTAAATTTTAAAATTTAAAAATTTAAATACTAAATTTTAAAAATTTAATTATTAAAACTTTAAATTTTAAAATTTAAATAATAAACTGTAAAAATTTAATAATTAAAATTTTAAATTTTAAAATTTAAAAATTTAAATTTTAAAATTTTAAATTTTAAAATTTAAAAATTTAAATTTTAAAATTTAAATACTAAATTTTAAAAATTTAATTATTAAAATTTTAAATTTTAAAATTTAAAAATTTAAATACTAAATTTTAAAAATTTAATTATTAAAATTTAAATTTTAAAATTTATAAATTTAAATACTAAATTTTAAAAATTTAATTATTAAAACTTTATATTTTAAAATTTAAAAATTTAAATACCAAATTTTAAAAATTTAATTATTAAAACTTTAAATTTTAAAATTTAAAAATTTAAATACTAAATTTTAAAAATTTAATTAGTAAAAATTTCAGTTTTAAAATTTAAAAATTTAAATTTTAAAATTTAAAAATTTAAATTTTGAAATTTAAAAATTTAAATACAAATTTTAAAAATTTAATTATTAAAACTTTAAATTTTAAAATTTAAAAATTTAAATACTAAATTTTTAAAATTTAATTATTGAAATTTTAAATTCTAAAATTTAAAAATTTAAATACTAAATTTAAAAAATTTATTTATTAAAACTTTAAATTTTAAAATTTAAAAATTTAAATACTAAATTTTAAAAATTTAATTATTAAAATTTTAAATTTTAAAATTTAAAAATTTAAATTTTAAAATTTATAAATTTAAATACTAAATTTTAAAAATTTAATTATTAAAACTTTAAATTTTAAAATTTAAAAATTTAAATACTAAATTTTAAAAATTTAATTATTAAAGCTTTAAATTTTAATATTTAAAAATTTAAATTTTAAAATTTAAAAATTTAAATACTAAATTTTAAAAATTTAATTATTAAAACTTTAAATTTTAAAATTTAAAAATTTAAATTTTAAAATTTAAAAATTCAAATTTTAAAATTTAAAAATTTAAATACAAAATTTTAAAAATTTAATTATTAAAACTTTAAATTTTAAAATTTAAAAATTTAAATACTAAATTTTAAAAATTTAATTATTAAAATTTAAATTTTAAAATTTAAAAATTTAAAAATTTAAATACTAAATTTTAAAAATTTAAACATTAAATCTTTAAATTTTAAAATTTATATACTAAATTTTAAAAATTTAATTATTAAAATTTTAAATTTTTTAAATTTAAAAATTTAAATTTTAAAATTTAAAAATTTAAATACTAAATTTTAAAAATTTAATTATTAAAACTTTAAATTTTAAAATTTAAATACTAAATTTTAAAAATTTAATTATTAAAACTTTAAATTTTAAAATTTAAAAATTTTAATACTAAATTTTAAAAATTTAATTATTAAAATTTAAATTTTAAAATTTAAAAATTTAAATACTAAATTTTAAAAATTTAATTATTAAAACTTTAAATTTTAAAATTTAAAAATTTAGATAATAAATTTTAAAAATTTAATTATTAAAACTTTAAATTTTAAAATTTAAATACTAAATTTTAAAAATTTAATTATTAAAACTTTAAATTTTAAAATTTAAAAATTTTAATACTAAATTTTAAAAATTTAATTATTAAAATTTAAATTTTAAAATTTAAAAATTTAAATACTAATTTTAAAAATTTAATTATTAAAATTTTAAATTTTAAAATTAAAAAATTTAAATTTAAAAATTTAAATACTAAATTTTAAAAATTTAATTATTAAATCTTTAAATTTTAAAATTTAAAAATTTAAATAATAAATTTTAAAAATTTAATTATTAAAACTTTAAATTTTAAAATTTAAAAATTTTAATACTAAATTTTAAAACTTTAATTATTAAAATTTAAATTTTAAAATTTAAAAATTTAAATACTAAATTTTAAAACTTGAAATATTAAATCTTTAAATTTTAAAATTTAAAAATTTAAATACTAAATTTTAAAAGTTTAATTATTAAAACTTTAAATTTTAAAATTTAAAAATTTAAATACAAAATTTTAAAAATTTAATTATTAAAACTTTAAACTTTAATATTTAAAAATTTAAATACTAAATTTTAAAAATTTAAATATTAAAACTTTAAATTATAAAATTTAAAAATTTAAATACTAAATTTTAAAAATTTAATTATTAAAATTTTAAATTTTAAGATTTAAAAATTTAAATTTTAAAATTTAAAAATTTAAATACTAAATTTTAAAAATTTAATTATTAAAACTTTAAATTTTAAAATTTAAAAATTTAAATACTAAATTTTAAAAATTTAATTATTAAAACTTTAAATTTTAAAATTTGAAAACTTAAATACTAAATTTTAAAAATTTAATTATTAAAGCTTTAAATTTTAAAATTTAAAAATTTAAATACTAAATTTTAAAAATTTAATTATTAAAATTTTAAATTTTAAAATTTAAAAACTTAAATTTTAAAATTTAAAAATTTAAAAATTTAAATACTAAATTTTAAAAATTTAATTATTAAAACTTTAAATTTTAAAATTTAAAAATTTAAATACTAAATTTTAAAAATTTAATTATTAAAATTTTAAATTTTAATATTTAAAAATTTAAATTTTAAAATTTAAAAATTTAAACACTAAATTTTAAAAATTTAATTATTAAAATTTTAAATTTTAAAATTTAAAAATTTAAATTTTAAAATTTAAAAATTTAAATTTTAAAATTTAAATACTAAATTTTAAAAATTTAATTATTAAAACTTTAAATTTTAAAATTTAAAAATTTAAAAACTAAATTTTAAAAATTTAATTATTAAAATTTTAAATATTAAAATTTAAAAATTTAAATTTTTATAATTTAAAAATTTAAATATAAAATTTTAAAAATTTAATTATTAAAACTTTAAATTTTAAAATTTAAAAATTTAAATACTAAATTTTAAAAATTTAAATATTAAAACTTTAAATTTTAAAATTTAAAAATTTAAATACTAAATTTTAAAAATTTAATTATTAAAATTTAAATTTTAAAATTTAAAAATTTAAATACTAAATTTTAAAAATTTAATTATTAAAACTTTAAATTTTAAAATTTAAAAATTTAAATACTAAATTTTAAAAATTTAATTATTAAAATTTTAAATTTTAAAATTTAAAGATTTAAATTTTAAAATTTAAAAATTTAAATTTTAAAATTTAAAAATTTAAATTTTAAAATTTAAAAATTTAAATACTAAATTTTAAAAATTTAATTATTAAAACTTTAAATTTTAAAATTTGAAAACTTAAATACTAAATTTTAAAAATTTAATTATTAAAGCTTTAAATTTTAAAATTTAAAAATTTAAATACTAAATTTTAAAAATTTAATTATTAAAATTTTAAATTTTAAAATTTAAAAACTTAAATTTTAAAATTTAAAAATTTAAAAATTTAAATACTAAATTTTAAAAATTTAATTATTAAAACTTTAAATTTTAAAATTTAAAAATTTAAATACTAAATTTTAAAAATTTAATTATTAAAATTTTAAATTTTAATATTTAAAAATTTAAATTTTAAAATTTAAAAATTTAAACACTAAATTTTAAAAATTTAATTATTAAAATTTTAAATTTTAAAATTTAAAAATTTAAATTTTAAAATTTAAAAATTTAAATTTAAAAATTTAAATACTAAATTTTAAAAATTTAATTATTAAAACTTTAAATTTTAAAATTTAAAAATTTAAAAACTAAATTTTAAAAATTTAATTATTAAAATTTTAAATTTTAAAATTTAAAAATTTAAATTTTTATAATTTAAAAATTTAAATATAAAATTTTAAAAATTTAATTATTAAAACTTTAAATTTTAAAATTTAAAAATTTAAATACTAAATTTTAAAAATTTAAATATTAAAACTTTAAATTTTAAAATTTAAAAATTTAAATACTAAATTTTAAAAATTTAATTATTAAAATTTAAATTTTAAAATTTAAAAATTTAAATACTAAATTATAAAAATTTAATTATTAAAACTTTAAATTTTAAAATTTAAATAATAAACTGTAAAAATTTAATAATTAAAATTTTAAATTTTAAAATTTAAAAATTTAAATTTTAAAATTTTAAATTTTAAAATTTAAAAATTTAAATTTTAAAATTTAAATACTAAATTTTAAAAATTTAATTATTAAAATTTTAAATTTTAAAATTTAAAAATTTAAATACTAAATTTTAAAAATTTAATTATTAAAATTTAAATTTTAAAATTTATAAATTTAAATACTAAATTTTAAAAATTTAATTATTAAAACTTTATATTTTAAAATTTAAAAATTTAAATACCAAATTTTAAAAATTTAATTATTAAAACTTTAAATTTTAAAATTTAAAAATTTAAATACTAAATTTTAAAAATTTAATTAGTAAAAATTTCAGTTTTAAAATTTAAAAATTTAAATTTTAAAATTTAAAAATTTAAATTTTGAAATTTAAAAATTTAAATACAAATTTTAAAAATTTAATTATTAAAACTTTAAATTTTAAAATTTAAAAATTTAAATACTAAATTTTAAAAATTTAATTATTAAAACTTTAAATTTTAAAATTTAAAAATTTAAATACTAAATTTTAAAAATTTAATTATTAAAATTTTAAATTTTAAAATTTAAAGATTTAAATTTTAAAATTTAAAAATTTAAATTTTAAAATTTAAAAATTTAAATTTTAAAATTTAAAAATTTAAATACTAAATTTTAAAAATTTAATTATTAAAACTTTAAATTTTAAAATTTGAAAACTTAAATACTAAATTTTAAAAATTTAATTATTAAAGCTTTAAATTTTAAAATTTAAAAATTTAAATACTAAATTTTAAAAATTTAATTATTAAAATTTTAAATTTTAAAATTTAAAAACTTAAATTTTAAAATTTAAAAATTTAAAAATTTAAATACTAAATTTTAAAAATTTAATTATTAAAACTTTAAATTTTAAAATTTAAAAATTTAAATACTAAATTTTAAAAATTTAATTATTAAAATTTTAAATTTTAATATTTAAAAATTTAAATTTTAAAATTTAAAAATTTAAACACTAAATTTTAAAAATTTAATTATTAAAATTTTAAATTTTAAAATTTAAAAATTTAAATTTTAAAATTTAAAAATTTAAATTTAAAAATTTAAATACTAAATTTTAAAAATTTAATTATTAAAACTTTAAATTTTAAAATTTAAAAATTTAAAAACTAAATTTTAAAAATTTAATTATTAAAATTTTAAATTTTAAAATTTAAAAATTTAAATTTTTATAATTTAAAAATTTAAATATAAAATTTTAAAAATTTAATTATTAAAACTTTAAATTTTAAAATTTAAAAATTTAAATACTAAATTTTAAAAATTTAAATATTAAAACTTTAAATTTTAAAATTTAAAAATTTAAATACTAAATTTTAAAAATTTAATTATTAAAATTTAAATTTTAAAATTTAAAAATTTAAATACTAAATTTTTAAAATTTAATTATTGAAATTTTAAATTCTAAAATTTAAAAATTTAAATACTAAATTTAAAAAATTTATTTATTAAAAATTTAAATTTTAAAATTTAAAAATTTAAATACTAAATTTTAAAAATTTAAACATTAAATCTTTAAATTTTAAAATTTATATACTAAATTTTAAAAATTTAATTATTAAAATTTTAAATTTTTTAAATTTAAAAATTTAAATTTTAAAATTTAAAAATTTAAATACTAAATTTTAAAAATTTAATTATTAAAACTTTAAATTTTAAAATTTAAATACTAAATTTTAAAAATTTAATTATTAAAACTTTAAATTTTAAAATTTAAAAATTTTAATACTAAATTTTAAAAATTTAATTATTAAAACTTTAAATTTTAAAATTTAAAAATTTAGATAATAAATTTTAAAAATTTAATTATTAAAACTTTAAATTTTAAAATTTAAATACTAAATTTTAAAACTTTAATTATTAAAATTTAAATTTTAAAATTTAAAAATTTAAATACTAAATTTTAAAACTTGAAATATTAAATCTTTAAATTTTAAAATTTAAAAATATAAATACTAAATTTTAAAAGTTTAATTATTAAAACTTTAAATTTTAAAATTTAAAAATTTAAATACAAAATTTTAAAAATTTAATTATTAAAACTTTAAACTTTAATATTTAAAAATTTAAATACTAAATTTTAAAAATTTAAATATTAAAACTTTAAATTATAAAATTTAAAAATTTAAATACTAAATTTTAAAAATTTAATTATTAAAATTTTAAATTTTAAGATTTAAAAATTTAAATTTTAAAATTTAAAAATTTAAATACTAAATTTTAAAAATTTAATTATTAAAACTTTAAATTTTAAAATTTAAAAATTTAAATACTAAATTTTAAAAATTTAATTATTAAAGCTTTAAATTTTAAAATTTAAAAATTTAAATTTTAAAATTTAAAAATTTAAATACTAAATTTTAAAAATTTAATTATTAAAACTTTAAATTTTAAAATTTAAAAATTTAAATTTTAAAATTTAAAAATTTAAATTTTAAAATTTAAAAATTTAAATACAAAATTTTAAAAATTTAATTATTAAAACTTTAAATTTTAAAATTTAAAAATTTAAATACTAAATTTTAAAAATTTAATTATTAAAATTTAAATTTTAAAATTTAAAAATTTAAATACTAAATTTTAAAAATTTAATTAGTAAAAATTTAAATTTTAAAATTTAAAAATTTAAATTTTATAATTTAAAAATTTAAATTTTAAAATTTAAAAATTTAAATACAAATTTTAAAAATTTTATTATTAAAACTTTAAATTTTAAAATTTAAAAGTTTAAATACTAAATTATAAAATTTAATTAATAAAAATTTAATTTTAACAATTTAAATTTTAAAATTTAAAAATTTAAATTTTAAAATCTAAATACTAAATTTTAAAAATTTAATTATTAAAACTTTAAACTTTAAAATTTAAAAATTTAAATACTAAATTTTAAAAATTTAATTATTAAAACTTTAAATTTTAAAATTTAAAAATTTTAATACTAAATTTTAAAAATTTAATTATTAAAATTTAAATTTTAATATTTAAAAATTTAAATACTAAATTTTAAAAATTTAATTATTAAAATTTTAAATTTTAAAATTTAAAAATTTAAATAATAAATTTTAAAAATTTAATTATTTAAACTTTAAATTTTAAAATTTAAAAATTTAAATACAAATTTTAAAAATTTAATTATTAAAATTTTATATTTTAAAATTTAAAAATTTAAATTTAAAAATTTAAATACTAAATTTTAAAAATTTAATTATTAAATCTTTAAATTTTAAAATTTAAAAATTTAAATAATAAATTTTAAAAATTTAATTATTAAAACTTTAAATTTTAAAATTTAAAAATTTTAATACTAAATTTTAAAAATTTAATTATTAAAATTTAAATTTTAAAATTTAAAAATTTAAATACAAATTTTAAAAATTTAATTATTAAAACTTTAAATTTTAAAATTTAAAAATATAAATACTAAATTTTAAAAATTTAATTATTAAAACTTTAAATTTTAAAATTTAAAAATTTAAATACTAAATTTTGAAAATTTAATTATTAAAATTTTAAATTCTAAAATTTAAAAATTTAAATACTAAATTTTAAAAATTTATTTATTAAAACTTTAAATTTTAAAATTTAAAAATTTAAATACTAAATTTTAAAAATTTAAATACTAAATTTTAAAAATTTAATTATTAAAACTTTAAATTTTAAAATTTAAAAATTTAAATACTAAATTTTAAAAATTTATTTATTAAAGCTTTAAATTTTAAAATGTATAAATTTAAATTTTAAAATTTAAAAATTTAAATACTAAATTTTAAAAATTTAATTATTAAAACTTTAAATTTAAAAATTTAAAAATTTAAATTTTAAAATTTAAAAATTCAAATTTTAAAATTTAAAAATTTAAATACAAAATTTTAAAAATTTAATTATTAAAACTTTAAATTTTAAAATTTAAAAATTTAAATACTAAATTTTAAAAATTTAAACATTAAATCTTTAAATTTTAAAATTTATATACTAAATTTTAAAAATTTAATTATTAAAATTTTAAATTTTAAAATTTAAAAATTTAAATTTAAAAATTTAAATACTAAATTTTAAAAATTTAATTATTAAATCTTTAAATTTTAAAATTTAAAAATTTAAATAATAAATTTTAAAAATTTAATTATTAAAACTTCAAATTTTAAAATTTAAAAATTTTAATACTAAATTTTAAAAATTTAATTATTAAAATTTAAATTTTAAAATTTAAAAATTTAAATACTAAATTTTAAAACTTGAAATATTAAATCTTTAAATTTTAAAATTTAAAAATTTAAATACTAAATTTTAAAAATTTAATTATTAAAACTTTAAATTTTAAAATTTAAAAATTTAAATACTAAATTTTAAAAATTTAATTATTAAAACTTTAAATTTTAAAATTTAAAAATTTAAATACTAAATTTTAAAAATTTAATTATTAAAATTTAAATTTTAAAATTTAAAAATTTAAATACTAAATTTTAAAAATTTAAACATTAAATCTTTAAATTTTAAAATTTATATACTAAATTTTAAAAATTTAATTATTAAAATTTTAAATTTTAAAATTTAAAAGTTTAAATTTTAAAATTTAAAAATTTAAATACTAAATTTTAAAAATTTAATTATTAAAACTTTAAATTTTAAAATTTAAATACTAAATTTTAAAAATTTAATTATTAAAACTTTAAATTTTAAAATTTAAAAATTTTAATACTAAATTTTAAAAATTTAATTATTAAAATTTAAATTTTAAAATTTAAAAATTTAAATACTAAATTTTAAAAATTTAATTATTAAAACTTTAAATTTTAAAATTTAAAAATTTAAATAATAAATTTTAAAAATTTAATTATTTAAACTTTAAATTTTAAAATTTAAAAATTTAAATACAAATTTTAAAAATTTAATTATTAAAATTTTAAATTTTAAAATTTAAAAATTTAAATTTAAAAATTTAAATACTAAATTTTAAAAATTTAATTATTAAATCTTTAAATTTTAAAATTTAAAAATTTAAATAATAAATTTTAAAAATTTAATTATTAAAACTTTAAATTTTAAAATTTAAAAATTTTAATACTAAATTTTAAAAATTTAATTATTAAAATTTAAATTTTAAAATTTAAAAATTTAAATACTAAATTTTAAAACTTGAAATATTAAATCTTTAAATTTTAAAATTTAAAAATTTAAATACTAAATTTTAAAAATTTAATTATTAAAACTTTAAATTTTAAAATTTAAAAATTTAAATACTAAATTTTAAAACTTGAAATATTAAATCTTTAAATTTTAAAATTTAAAAATTTAAATACTAAATTTTAAAAATTTAATTATTAAAACTTTAAACTTTAAAATTTAAAAATTTAAATACTAAATTTTAAAAATTTAATTATTAAAACTTTAAATTTTAAAATTTAAAAACTTAAATACTAAATTTTAAAAATTTAATTATTAAAATTTAAATTTTAAAATTTAAAAATTTAAATACTAAATTTTAAAAATTTAATTATTAAAACTTTAAATTTTAAAATTTAAAAATTTAAATAATAAATTATAAAAATTTAATTATTAAAACTTTAAATTTTAAAATTTAAAAATTTTAATACTAAATTTTAAAAATTTAATTATTAAAATTTAAATTTTAAAATTTAAAAATTTAAATACTAAATTTTAAAACTTGAAATATTAAATCTTTAAATTTTAAAATTTAAAAATTTAAATACTAAATTTTAAAAATTTAATTATTAAAATTTTAAATTTTAAAATTTAAAAATTTAAATACTAAATTTTAAAAATTTAATTATTAAAATTTAAATTTTAAAATTTATAAATTTAAATAATAAATTTTAAAAATTTAATTATTAAAACTTTAAATTTTAAAATTTAAAAATTTAAATAATAAATTTTAAAAATTTAATTATTTAAACTTTAAATTTTAAAATTTAAAAATTTAAATACAAATTTTAAAAATTTAATTATTAAAATTTTAAATTTTAAAATTTAAAAATTTAAATTTAAAAATTTAAATACTAAATTTTAAAAATTTAATTATTAAATCTTTAAATTTTAAAATTTAAAAATTTAAATACTAAATTTTAAAAATTTAATTATTAAAACTTTAAACTTTAATATTTAAAAATTTAAACAATAAATTTTAAAAATTTAATTATTAAAATTTTAAATTTTAAAATTTAAAAATTTAAATACTAAATTTTAAAACTTGAAATATTAAATCTTTAAATTTTAAAATTTAAAAATTTAAATACTAAATTTTAAAAATTTAATTATTAAAACTTTAAATTTTAAAATTTAAAAATTTAAATACTAAATTTTAAAAATTTAATTATTAAAACTTTAAACTTTAATATTTAAAAATTTAAATACTAAATTTTAAAAATTTAAATATTAAAACTTTAAATTATAAAATTTAAAAATTTAAATACTAAATTCTAAAAATTTAATTATTAAAATTATAAATTTTATAATTTAAAAATTTAAATTTTAAAATTTAAAAATTTAAATACAAATTTTAAAAATTTTATTATTAAAACTTTAAATTTTAAAATTTAAAAGTTTAAATACTAAATTATAAAATTTAATTAATAAAAATTTAATTTTAACAATTTAAATTTTAAAATTTAAAAATTTAAATTTTAAAATCTAAATACTAAATTTTAAAAATTTAATTATTAAAACTTTAAACTTTAAAATTTAAAAATTTAAATACTAAATTTTAAAAATTTAATTATTAAAACTTTAAATTTTAAAATTTAAAAATTTTAATACTAAATTTTAAAAATTTAATTATTAAAATTTAAATTTTAATATTTAAAAATTTAAATACTAAATTTTAAAAATTTAATTATTAAAATTTTAAATTTTAAAATTTAAAAATTTAAATAATAAATTTTAAAAATTTAATTATTTAAACTTTAAATTTTAAAATTTAAAAATTTAAATACAAATTTTAAAAATTTAATTATTAAAATTTTATATTTTAAAATTTAAAAATTTAAATTTAAAAATTTAAATACTAAATTTTAAAAATTTAATTATTAAATCTTTAAATTTTAAAATTTAAAAATTTAAATAATAAATTTTAAAAATTTAATTATTAAAACTTTAAATTTTAAAATTTAAAAATTTTAATACTAAATTTTAAAAATTTAATTATTAAAATTTAAATTTTAAAATTTAAAAATTTAAATACAAATTTTAAAAATTTAATTATTAAAACTTTAAATTTTAAAATTTAAAAATATAAATACTAAATTTTAAAAATTTAATTATTAAAACTTTAAATTTTAAAATTTAAAAATTTAAATACTAAATTTTGAAAATTTAATTATTAAAATTTTAAATTCTAAAATTTAAAAATTTAAATACTAAATTTTAAAAATTTATTTATTAAAACTTTAAATTTTAAAATTTAAAAATTTAAATACTAAATTTTAAAAATTTAAATACTAAATTTTAAAAATTTAATTATTAAAACTTTAAATTTTAAAATTTAAAAATTTAAATACTAAATTTTAAAAATTTATTTATTAAAGCTTTAAATTTTAAAATGTATAAATTTAAATTTTAAAATTTAAAAATTTAAATACTAAATTTTAAAAATTTAATTATTAAAACTTTAAATTTAAAAATTTAAAAATTTAAATTTTAAAATTTAAAAATTCAAATTTTAAAATTTAAAAATTTAAATACAAAATTTTAAAAATTTAATTATTAAAACTTTAAATTTTAAAATTTAAAAATTTAAATACTAAATTTTAAAAATTTAAACATTAAATCTTTAAATTTTAAAATTTATATACTAAATTTTAAAAATTTAATTATTAAAATTTTAAATTTTAAAATTTAAAAATTTAAATTTAAAAATTTAAATACTAAATTTTAAAAATTTAATTATTAAATCTTTAAATTTTAAAATTTAAAAATTTAAATAATAAATTTTAAAAATTTAATTATTAAAACTTCAAATTTTAAAATTTAAAAATTTTAATACTAAATTTTAAAAATTTAATTATTAAAATTTAAATTTTAAAATTTAAAAATTTAAATACTAAATTTTAAAACTTGAAATATTAAATCTTTAAATTTTAAAATTTAAAAATTTAAATACTAAATTTTAAAAATTTAATTATTAAAACTTTAAATTTTAAAATTTAAAAATTTAAATACTAAATTTTAAAAATTTAATTATTAAAACTTTAAATTTTAAAATTTAAAAATTTAAATACTAAATTTTAAAAATTTAATTATTAAAATTTAAATTTTAAAATTTAAAAATTTAAATACTAAATTTTAAAAATTTAAACATTAAATCTTTAAATTTTAAAATTTATATACTAAATTTTAAAAATTTAATTATTAAAATTTTAAATTTTAAAATTTAAAAGTTTAAATTTTAAAATTTAAAAATTTAAATACTAAATTTTAAAAATTTAATTATTAAAACTTTAAATTTTAAAATTTAAATACTAAATTTTAAAAATTTAATTATTAAAACTTTAAATTTTAAAATTTAAAAATTTTAATACTAAATTTTAAAAATTTAATTATTAAAATTTAAATTTTAAAATTTAAAAATTTAAATACTAAATTTTAAAAATTTAATTATTAAAACTTTAAATTTTAAAATTTAAAAATTTAAATAATAAATTTTAAAAATTTAATTATTTAAACTTTAAATTTTAAAATTTAAAAATTTAAATACAAATTTTAAAAATTTAATTATTAAAATTTTAAATTTTAAAATTTAAAAATTTAAATTTAAAAATTTAAATACTAAATTTTAAAAATTTAATTATTAAATCTTTAAATTTTAAAATTTAAAAATTTAAATAATAAATTTTAAAAATTTAATTATTAAAACTTTAAATTTTAAAATTTAAAAATTTTAATACTAAATTTTAAAAATTTAATTATTAAAATTTAAATTTTAAAATTTAAAAATTTAAATACTAAATTTTAAAACTTGAAATATTAAATCTTTAAATTTTAAAATTTAAAAATTTAAATACTAAATTTTAAAAATTTAATTATTAAAACTTTAAATTTTAAAATTTAAAAATTTAAATACTAAATTTTAAAACTTGAAATATTAAATCTTTAAATTTTAAAATTTAAAAATTTAAATACTAAATTTTAAAAATTTAATTATTAAAACTTTAAACTTTAAAATTTAAAAATTTAAATACTAAATTTTAAAAATTTAATTATTAAAACTTTAAATTTTAAAATTTAAAAACTTAAATACTAAATTTTAAAAATTTAATTATTAAAATTTAAATTTTAAAATTTAAAAATTTAAATACTAAATTTTAAAAATTTAATTATTAAAACTTTAAATTTTAAAATTTAAAAATTTAAATAATAAATTATAAAAATTTAATTATTAAAACTTTAAATTTTAAAATTTAAAAATTTTAATACTAAATTTTAAAAATTTAATTATTAAAATTTAAATTTTAAAATTTAAAAATTTAAATACTAAATTTTAAAACTTGAAATATTAAATCTTTAAATTTTAAAATTTAAAAATTTAAATACTAAATTTTAAAAATTTAATTATTAAAATTTTAAATTTTAAAATTTAAAAATTTAAATACTAAATTTTAAAAATTTAATTATTAAAATTTAAATTTTAAAATTTATAAATTTAAATAATAAATTTTAAAAATTTAATTATTAAAACTTTAAATTTTAAAATTTAAAAATTTAAATAATAAATTTTAAAAATTTAATTATTTAAACTTTAAATTTTAAAATTTAAAAATTTAAATACAAATTTTAAAAATTTAATTATTAAAATTTTAAATTTTAAAATTTAAAAATTTAAATTTAAAAATTTAAATACTAAATTTTAAAAATTTAATTATTAAATCTTTAAATTTTAAAATTTAAAAATTTAAATACTAAATTTTAAAAATTTAATTATTAAAACTTTAAACTTTAATATTTAAAAATTTAAACAATAAATTTTAAAAATTTAATTATTAAAATTTTAAATTTTAAAATTTAAAAATTTAAATACTAAATTTTAAAACTTGAAATATTAAATCTTTAAATTTTAAAATTTAAAAATTTAAATACTAAATTTTAAAAATTTAATTATTAAAACTTTAAATTTTAAAATTTAAAAATTTAAATACTAAATTTTAAAAATTTAATTATTAAAACTTTAAACTTTAATATTTAAAAATTTAAATACTAAATTTTAAAAATTTAAATATTAAAACTTTAAATTATAAAATTTAAAAATTTAAATACTAAATTCTAAAAATTTAATTATTAAAATTATAAATATTAAAATTTAAAAATTTAAATTTTAAAATTTAAAAATTTAAATTTTAAAATTTAAAAATTTAAATACTAAATTTTAAAAATTTAAATATTAAAACTTTAAATTTTAAAATTTAAAAATTTAAATACTAAATTCTAAAAATTTAATTATTAAAATTATAAATATTAAAATTTAAAAATTTAAATTTTAAAATTTAAAAATTTAAATACTAAATTTTAAAAATTTAATTATTAAAACTTTAAATTTTAAAATTTAAGTAATAAACTGTAAAAATTTAATAATTAAAATTTTAAATTTTAAAATTTAAAAATTTAAATTTTAAAATTTAAATACTAAATTTTAAAAATTTAATTATTAAAATTTTAAATTTTAAAATTTAAAAATTTAAATACTAAATTTTAAAAATTTAATTATTAAAATATAAATTTTAAAATTTAAAAATTTTAATACTAAATATTAAAACTTTAAATATTAAATCTTTAAATTTTAAAATTTAAAAATTCAAATACTAAATTTTAAAAATTTAATTATTAAAATTTTAAATTTTAAAATTTAAAAATTTAAATACTAAATTTTAAAAATTTAATTATTAAAACTTTAAATTTTAAAATTTAAAAAACAAACACTAAATTTTAAAAACTTAATTAATAAAATTTTAAATTTAAAAATTTAAATTTTAAAATTTAAAAATTTAAATTTTAAAGTTTAAAAATTTAAATACAAATTTTAAAAATTTAATGACTAAAACTTTAAATTTTAAAATTTAAAAATTTAAATACTAAATTTTGAAAATTTAATTATTAAAATTTTAAATTCTAAAATTTAAAAATTTAAATACTAAATTTTAAAAATTTATTTATTAAAACTTTAAATTTTAAAATTTAAAAATTTAAATACTAAATTTTAAAAATTTAATTATTAAAACTTTAAATTTTAAAATTTAAAAATTTAAATAATAAATTTTAAAAATTTAATTATTTAAACTTTAAATTTTAAAATTTAAAAATTTAAATACAAATTTTAAAAATTTAATTATTAAAATTTTAAATTTTAAAATTTAAAAATTTAAATTTAAAAATTTAAATACTAAATTTTAAAAATTTAATTATTAAATCTTTAAATTTTAAAATTTAAAAATTTAAATACTAAATTTTAAAAATTTAATTATTAAAACTTTAAACTTTAATATTTAAAAATTTAAACAATAAATTTTAAAAATTTAATTATTAAAATTTTAAATTTTAAAATTTAAAAATTTAAATACTAAATTTTAAAACTTGAAATATTAAATCTTTAAATTTTAAAATTTAAAAATTTAAATACTAAATTTTAAAAATTTAATTATTAAAACTTTAAATTTTAAAATTTAAAAATTTAAATACTAAATTTTAAATATTTAATTATTAAAACTTTAAACTTTAATATTTAAAATTTTAAATACTAAATTTTAAAAATTTAAATATTAAAACTTTAAATTATAAAATTTAAAAATTTAAATACTAAATTCTAAAAATTTAATTATTAAAATTATAAATATTAAAATTTAAAAATTTAAATTTTAAAATTTAAAAATTTAAATTTTAAAATTTAAAAATTTAAATACTAAATTTTAAAAATTTAAATATTAAAACTTTAAATTTTAAAATTTAAAAATTTCAATACTAAATTCCAAAAATTTAATTATTAAAATTATAAATATTAAAATTTGAAAATTTAAATTTTAAAATTTAAAAATTTAAATACTAAATTTTAAAAATTTAATTATTAAAACTTTAAATTTTAAAATTTAAATAATAAACTGTAAAAATTTAATAATTAAAATTTTAAATTTTAAAATTTAAAAATTTAAATTTTAAAATTTAAATACTAAATTTTAAAAATTTAATTATTAAAATTTTAAATTTTAAAATTTAAAAATTTAAATACTAAATTTTAAAAATTTAATTATTAAAATATAAATTTTAAAATTTAAAAATTTTAATACTAAATATTAAAACTTTAAATATTAAATCTTTAAATTTTAAAATTTAAAAATTTAAATACTAAATTTTAAAAATTTAATTATTAAAATTTTAAATTTTAAAATTTAAAAATTTAAATACTAAATTTTAAAAATTTAATTATTAAAACTTTAAATTTTAAAATTTAAAAAACAAACACTAAATTTTAAAAATTTAATTAATAAAATTTTAAATTTAAAAATTTAAATTTTAAAATTTAAAAATTTAAATTTTAAAGTTTAAAAATTTAAATACAAATTTTAAAAATTTAATGATTAAAACTTTAAATTTTAAAATTTAAAAATTTAAATACTAAATTTTGAAAATTTAATTATTAAAATTTTAAATTCTAAAATTTAAAAATTTAAATACTAAATTTTAAAAATTTATTTATTAAAACTTTAAATTTTAAAATTTAAAAATTTAAATACTAAATTCCAAAAATTTAATTATTAAAATTATAAATATTAAAATTTGAAAATTTAAATTTTAAAATTTAAAAATTTAAATACTAAATTTTAAAAATTTAATTATTAAAACTTTAAATTTTAAAATTTAAATAATAAACTGTAAAAATTTAATAATTAAAATTTTAAATTTTAAAATTTAAAAATTTAAATTTAAAAATTTAAATACTAAATTTTAAAAATTTAATTATTAAATCTTTAAATTTTAAAATTTAAAAATTTAAATACTAAATTTTAAAAATTTAATTATTAAAACTTTAAACTTTAATATTTAAAAATTTAAACAATAAATTTTAAAAATTTAATTATTAAAATTTTAAATTTTAAAATTTAAAAATTTAAATACTAAATTTTAAAACTTGAAATATTAAATCTTTAAATTTTAAAATTTAAAAATTTAAATACTAAATTTTAAAAATTTAATTATTAAAACTTTAAATTTTAAAATTTAAAAATTTAAATACTAAATTTTAAATATTTAATTATTAAAACATTAAACTTTAATATTTAAAATTTTAAATACTAAATTTTAAAAATTTAAATATTAAAACTTTAAATTAAAAAATTTAAAAATTTAAATACTAAATTCTAAAAATTTAATTATTAAAATTATAAATATTAAAATTTAAAAATTTAAATTTTAAAATTTAAAAATTTAAATTTTAAAATTTAAAAATTTAAATACTAAATTTTAAAAATTTAAATATTAAAACTTTAAATTTTAAAATTTAAAAATTTAAATACTAAATTCCAAAAATTTAATTATTAAAATTATAAATATTAAAATTTGAAAATTTAAATTTTAAAATTTAAAAATTTAAATACTAAATTTTAAAAATTTAATTATTAAAACTTTAAATTTTAAAATTTAAATAATAAACTGTAAAAATTTAATAATTAAAATTTTAAATTTTAAAATTTAAAAATTTAAATTTTAAAATTTAAATACTAAATTTTAAAAATTTAATTATTAAAATTTTAAATTTTAAAATTTAAAAATTTAAATACTAAATTTTAAAAATTTAATTATTAAAATATAAATTTTAAAATTTAAAAATTTTAATACTAAATATTAAAACTTTAAATATTAAATCTTTAAATTTTAAAATTTAAAAATTTAAATACTAAATTTTAAAAATTTAATTATTAAAATTTTAAATTTTAAAATTTAAAAATTTAAATACTAAATTTTAAAAATTTAATTATTAAAACTTTAAATTTTAAAATTTAAAAAACAAACACTAAATTTTAAAAATTTAATTAATAAAATTTTAAATTTAAAAATTTAAATTTTAAAATTTAAAAATTTAAATTTTAAAGTTTAAAAATTTAAATACAAATTTTAAAAATTTAATGATTAAAACTTTAAATTTTAAAATTTAAAAATTTAAATACTAAATTTTGAAAATTTAATTATTAAAATTTTAAATTCTAAAATTTAAAAATTTAAATACTAAATTTTAAAAATTTATTTATTAAAACTTTAAATTTTAAAATTTAAAAATTTAAATACTAAATTTTAAAAATTTAATTATTAAAACTTTAAATTTTAAAATTTAAAAATTTAAATACTAAATTTTAAAAATTTAATTATTAAAATTTTAATTTTTAAATTTAAAAATTTAAATTTTAAAATTTAAAAATTTAAATACTAAATTTTAAAAATTTAATTATTAAAACTTTAAATTTTAAAATTTAAATATTTAAATACTAAATTTTAAAAATTTAATTATTAAAATTTTAAATTTTAAAATTTAAAGATTTAAATTTTAAAATTTAAAAGTTTAAATTTTAAAATTTAAAAATTTAAATTTTAAAATTTAAAAATTTAAATTTAAAAATTTAAATACTAAATTTTAAAAATTTAATTATTAAAACTTTAAATTTTAAAATTTAAAAATTTAAAAACTAAATTTAAAAATTTAATTATTAAAATTTTAAATTTTAAAATTTAAAAATTTAAATTTTTATAATTTAAAAATTTAAATATAAAATTTTAAAAATTTAATTATTAAAACTTTAAATTTTAAAATTTAAAAATTTAAATACTAAATTTTAAAAATTTAAATATTAAAACTTTAAATTTTAAAATTTAAAAATTTAAATACTAAATTTTAAAAATTTAATTATTAAAATTTTAAATTTTAAAATTTAAAAATTTAAATACTAAATTTTAAAAATTTAATTATTAAAATTTAAATACTAAATTTTAAAAATTTAATTATTAAAACTTTAAACTTTAATATTTAAAAATTTAAATACTAAATTTTAAAAATTTAAATATTAAAACTTTAAATTATAAAATTTAAAAACTTAAATACTAGATTTTAAAAATTTAAATACTAAATTTTAAAAATTTAATTATTAAAAATTTAAATTTTAAAATTTAAAAATTTAAATTTTAAAATTTAAAAATTTAAATACTAAATTTTAAAAATTTAATTATTAAAACTTTAAATTTTAAAATTTAAAAATTTGAATACTAAATTTTAAAAATTTAATTATTAAAACTTTAAATTTTAAAATTTAAATAATAAACTGTAAAAATTTAATAATTAAAATTTTAAATTTTAAAATTTAAAAATTTCAATTTTAAAATTTAAATACTAAATTTTAAAAATTTAATTGTTAAAATTTTGAATTTTAAAATTTAAAAATTTAAATACTAAATTTTAAAAATTTAATTATTAAAATATAAATTTTAAAATTTAAAAATTTTAATACTAAATATTAAAACTTTAAATATTAAATCTTTAAATTTTAAAATTTAAAAATTTAAATACTAAATTTTAAAAATTTAATTATTAAAATTTTAAATTTTAAAATTTAAAAATTTGAATACTAAATTTTAAAAATTTAATTATTAAAACTTTAAATTTTAAAATTTAAAAAACAAACACTAAATTTTAAAAATTTAATTAATAAAATTTTAAATTTAAAAATTTAAATTTTAAAATTTAAAAATTTAAATTTTAAAATTTAAAAATTTAAATACAAATTTTAAAAATTTAATGATTAAAACTTTAAATTTTAAAATTTAAAAATTTAAATACTAAATTTTGAAAATTTAATTATTAAAATTTTAAATTCTAAAATTTAAAAATTTAAATACTAAATTTTAAAAATATATTTATTAAAACTTTAAATTTTAAAATTTAAAAATTTAAATACTAAATTTTAAAAATTTAATTATTAAAACTTTAAATTTTAAAATTTAAGAATTTAAATACTAAATTTTAAAAATTTAATTATTAAAATTTTAATTTTTAAATTTAAAAATTTAAATTTTAAAATTTAAAAATTTAAATACTAAATTTTAAAAATTTAATTATTAAAACTTTAAATTTTAAAATTTAAATATTTAAATACTAAATTTTAAAAATTTAATTATTAAAATTTTAAATTTTAAAATTTAAAGATTTAAATTTTAAAATTTAAAAGTTTAAATTTTAAAATTTAAAAATTTAAATTTTAAAATTTAAAAATTTAAATACTAAATTTTAAAAATTTAATTATTAAAACTTTAAATTTTAAAATTTAAAAACTTAAATACTAAATTTTAAAAATTTAATTATTAAAGCTTTAAATTTTAAAATTTAAAAATTTAAACACTAAATTTTAAAAATTTAATTATTAAAATTTTAAATTTTAAAATTTAAAAATTTAAATTTTAAAATTTAAAAATTTAAATTTAAAAATTTAAATACTAAATTTTAAAAATTTAATTATTAAAATTTGAAATTTTAAAATTTAAAAATTTAAATACTAAATTTTAAAAATTTAATTATTAAAACTTTAAATTTTAAAATTTAAATAATAAACTGTAAAAATTTAATAATTAAAATTTTAAATTTTAAAATTTAAAAATTTAAATTTTAAAATTTAAAAATTTAAATTTTAAAATTTAAATACTAAATTTTAAAAATTTAATTATTAAAATTTTAAATTTTAAAATTTAAAAATTTAAATACTAAATTTTAAAAATTTAATTATTAAAATATAAATTTTAAAATTTAAAAATTTAAATACTAAATATTAAAACTTTAAATATTAAATCTTTAAATTTTAAAATTTAAAAATTTAAATACTAAATTTTAAAAATTTAATTATTAAAATTTGAAATTTTAAAATTTAAAAATTTAAATACTAAATTTTAAAAATTTAATTATTAAAACTTTAAATTTTAAAATTTAAAAACAAACACTAAATTTTAAAAATTTAATTAATAAAATTTTAAATTTAAAAATTTAAATTTTAAAATTTAAAAATTTAAATTTTAAAATTTAAAAATTTAAATACAAATTTTAAAAATTTAATGATTAAAACTTTAAATTTTAAAATTTAAAAATTTAAATACTAAATTTTGAAAATTTAATTATTAAAATTTTAAATTCTAAAATTTAAAAATTTAAATACTAAATTTTAAAAATTTATTTATTAAAACTTTAAATTTTAAAATTTTAAAATTTAAATACTAAATTTTAAAAATTTAATTATTAAAACTTTAAATTTTAAAATTTAAAAATTTAAATACTAAATTTTAAAAATTTAATTATTAAAATTTTAATTTTTAAATTTAAAAATTTAAATTTTAAAATTTAAAAATTTAAATACTAAATTTTAAAAATTTAATTATTAAAACTTTAAATTTTAAAATTTAAATATTTAAATACTAAATTTTAAAAATTTAATTATTAAAATTTTAAATTTTAAAATTTAAAGATTTAAATTTTAAAATTTAAAAGTTTAAATTTTAAAATTTAAAAATTTAAATTTTAAAATTTAAAAATTTAAATACTAAATTTTAAAAATTTAATTATTAAAACTTTAAATTTTAAAATTTAAATACTAAATTTTAAAAATTTAATTATTAAAACTTTAAATTTTAAAATTTAAAAATTTTAATACTAAATTTTAAAAATTTAATTATTAAAATTTAAATTTTAAAATTTAAAAATTTAAATACTAAATATTAAAACTTGAAATATTAAATCTTTAAATTTTAAAATTTAAAAATTTAAATACTAAATTTTAAAAATTTAATTATTAAAACTTTAAATTTTAAAATTTAAAAACTTAAATACTAAATTTTAAAAATTTAATTATTAAAATTTAAATTTTAAAATTTTAAAATTTAAATACTAAATTTTAAAAATTTAATTATTAAAACTTTAAATTTTAAAATTTAAAAATTTAAATAATAAATTTTAAAAATTTAATTATTAAAACTTTAAATTTTAAAATTTAAAAATTTTAATACTAAATTTTAAAAATTTAATTATTAAAATTTAAATTTTAAAATTTAAAAATTTAAATACTAAATTTTAAAACTTGAAATATTAAATCTTTAAATTTTAAAATTTAAAAATTTAAATACTAAATTTTAAAAATTTAATTATTAAAATTTTAAATTTTAAAATTTAAAAATTTAAATACTAAATTTTAAAAATTTAATTATTAAAATTTAAATTTTAAAATTTAAAAATTTAAATAATAAATTTTAAAAATTTAATTATTTAAACTTTAAATTTTAAAATTTAAAAATTTAAATACAAATTTTAAAAATTTAATTATTAAAATTTTAAATTTTAAAATTTAAAAATTTAAATTTAAAAATTTAAATACTAACTTTTAAAAATTTAATTATTAAATCTTTAAATTTTAAAATTTAAAAATTTAAATACTAAATTTTAAAAATTTAATTATTAAAACTTTAAATTTTAAAATTTAAAAATTTAAATAATAAATTTTAAAAATTTAATTATTTAAACTTTAAATTTTAAAATTTAAAAATTTAAATACAAATTTTAAAAATTTAATTATTAAAATTTTAAATTTTAAAATTTAAAAATTTAAATTTAAAAATTTAAATACTAACTTTTAAAAATTTAATTATTAAATCTTTAAATTTTAAAATTTAAAAATTTAAATACTAAATTTTAAAAATTTAATTATTAAAACTTTAAACTTTAATATTTAAAAATTTAAACAATAAATTTTAAAAATTTAATTATTAAAATTTTAAATTTTAAAATTTAAAAATTTAAATACTAAATTTTAAAACTTGAAATATTAAATCTTTAAATTTTAAAATTTAAAAATTTAAATACTAAATTTTAAAAATTTAATTATTAAAACTTTAAATTTTAAAATTTAAAAATTTAAATACTAAATTTTAAAAATTTAATTATTAAAACTTTAAACTTTAATATTTAAAAATTTAAATACTAAATTTTAAAAATTTAAATATTAAAACTTTAAATTATAAAATTTAAAAACTTAAATACTAAATTTTAAAAATTTAAATACTAAATTTTAAAAATTTAATTATTAAAAATTTAAATTTTAAAATTTAAAAATTTAAATACTAAATTTTAAAAATTTAATTATTAAAACTTTAAATTTTAAAATTTAAAAATTTAAATACTAAATTTTAAAAATTTAATTATTAAAAATTTAAAAATTTCAATTTTAAAATTTAAATACTAAATTTTAAAAATTTAATTATTAAAACTTTAAACTTTAAAATTTAAAAATTTAAATACTAAATTTTAAAAATTTAATTATTAAAACTTTAAATTTTAAAATTTAAAAGCAAACACTAAATTTTAAAAATTTAATTAATAAAATTTTAAATTTTAAAATTTAAAAATTTAAATTTAAAAATTTAAATTTTAAAATTTAAAAATTTAAATTTTAAAATTTAAAAATTTAAATTTTAAAATTTAAAAATTTAAATACTAAATTTTAAAAATTTAAATATTAAAACTATAAATTTTAAAATTTAAAAATTTAAATACTAAATTCTAAAAATTTAATTATTAAAATTATAAATATTAAAATTTAAAAATTTAAATTTTAAAATTTAAAAATTTAAATACTAAATTTTAAAAATTTAATTATTAAAATATAAATTTTAAAATTTAAAAATTTTAATACTAAATATTAAAACTTTAAATATTAAATCTTTAAATTTTAAAATTTAAAAATTTAAATACTAAATTTTAAAAATTTAATTATTAAAATTTTAAATTTTAAAATTTAAAAATTTAAATACTAAATTTTAAAAATTTAATTATTAAAACTTTAAATTTTAAAATTTAAAAAACAAACACTAAATTTTAAAAATTTAATTAATTAAATTTTAAATTTAAAAATTTAAATTTTAAAATTTAAAAATTTAAATTTTAAAATTTAAAAATTTAAATACAAATTTTAAAAATTTAATGATTAAAATTTTAAATTTTAAAATTTAAAAATTTAAATACTAAATTTTGAAAATTTAATTATTAAAATTTTAAATTCTAAAATTTAAAAATTTAAATACTAAATTTTAAAAATTTATTTATTAAAACTTTAAATTTTAAAATTTAAAAATTTAAATACTAAATTTTAAAAATTTAATTATTAAAACTTTAAATTTTAAAATTTAAAAATTTAAATACTAAATTTTAAAAATTTAATTATTAAAATTTTAATTTTTAAATTTAAAAATTTAAATTTTAAAATTTAAAAATTTAAATGCTAAATTTTAAAAATTTAATTATTAAAACTTTAAATTTTAAAATTTAAATATTTAAATACTAAATTTTAAAAATTTAATTATTAAAATTTTAAATTTTAAAATTTAAAGATTTAAATTTTAAAATTTAAAAGTTTAAATTTTAAAATTTAAAAATTTAAATTTTAAAATTTAAAAATTTAAATACTAAATTTTAAAAATTTAATTATTAAAACTTTAAATTTTAAAATTTAAAAACTTAAATACTAAATTTTAAAAATTTAATTATTAAAGCTTTAAATTTTAAAATTTAAAAATTTAAACACTAAATTTTAAAAATTTAATTATTAAAATTTTAAATTTTAAAATTTAAAAATTTAAATTTTAAAATTTAAAAATTTAAATTTAAAAATTTAAATACTAAATTTTAAAAATTTAAATATTAAAACTTTAAATTTTAAAATTTAAAAATTTAAATACTGAATTTTAAAAATTTAATTATTAAAATTTTAAATTTTAAAATTTAAAAATTTAAATACTAAATTTTAAAAATTTAATTATTAAAATTTAAATTTTAAAATTTAAAAATTTAAATTTTAAAATTTAAAAATTTAAATACTAAATTTTAAAAATTTAATTATTAAAACTTTAAACTTTAATATTTAAAAATTTAAATACTAAATTTTAAAAATTTAAATATTAAAACTTTAAATTATAAAATTTAAAAACTTAAATACTAAATTTTAAAAATTTAAATACTAAATTTTAAAAATTTAATTATTAAAAATTTAAATTTTAAAATTTAAAAATTTAAATTTTAAAATTTAAAAATTTAAATACTAAATTTTAAAAATTTAATTATTAAAACTTTAAATTTTAAAATTTAAAAATTTAAATACTAAATTTTAAAAATTTAATTATTAAAACTTTAAATTTTAAAATTTAAATAATAAACTGTAAAAATTTAATAATTAAAATTTTAAATTTTAAAATTTAAAAATTTCAATTTTAAAATTTAAATATTAAATTTTAAAAATTTAATTGTTAAAATTTTGAATTTTAAAATATAAAAATTTAAATACTAAATTTTAAAAATTTAATTATTAAAATATAAATTTTAAAATTTAAAAATTTAAATACTAAATATTAAATCTTTAAATATTAAATCTTTAAATTTTAAAATTTAAAAATTTAAATACTAAATTTTAAAAATTTAATTATTAAAACTTTAAATTTTAAAATTTAAAAATTTAAATACTAAATTTTAAAAATTTAATTATTAAAATTTTAAATTTTAAAATTTAAAAATTTAAATTTTAAAATTTAAAAATTTAAATACTAAATTTTAAAAATTTAATTATTAAAACTTTAAATTTTAAAATTTAAAAATTTAAACACTAAATTTTAAAAATTTAATTATTAAAATTTTAAATTTTAAAATTTAAAAATTTAAATTTTAAAATTTAAAAATTTAAATTTAAAAAATTTAAATACTAAATTTTAAAAATTTAATTATTAAAACTTTAAATTTTAAAATTTAAAAATTTAAAAACTAAATTTAAAAATTTAATTATTAAAATTTTAAATTTTAAAATTTAAAAATTTAAATTTTTATAATTTAAAAATTTAAATATAAAATTTTAAAAATTTAATTATTAAAACTTTAAATTTTAAAATTTAAATAATAAACTGTAAAAATTTAATAATTAAAATTTTAAATTTTAAAATTTAAAAATTTCAATTTTAAAATTTAAATACTAAATTTTAAAAATTTAATTATTAAAACTTTAAACTTTAAAATTTAAAAATTTAAATACTAAATTTTAAAAATTTAATTATTAAAACTTTAAATTTTAAAATTTAAAAGCAAACACTAAATTTTAAAAATTTAATTAATAAAATTTTAAATTTTAAAATTTAAAAATTTAAATTTAAAAATTTAAATTTTAAAATTTAAAAATTTAAATTTTAAAATTTAAAAGTTTAAATACTAAATTTTAAAAATTTAAATATTAAAACTTTAAATTTTAAAATTTAAAAATTTAAATACTAAATTCTAAAAATTTAATTATTAAAATTATAAATATTAAAATTTAAAAATTTAAATTTTAAAATTTAAAAATTTAAATACTAAATTTTAAAAATTTAATTATTAAAACTTTAAATTTTAAAATTTAAAAATTTAAATACTAAATTTTAAAAATTTAATTATTAAAATTTTAATTTTTAAATTTAAAAATTTAAATTTTAAAATTTAAAAATTTAAATGCTAAATTTTAAAAATTTAATTATTAAAACTTTAAATTTTAAAATTTAAATATTTAAATACTAAATTTTAAAAATTTAATTATTAAAATTTTAAATTTTAAAATTTAAAGATTTAAATTTTAAAATTTAAAAGTTTAAATTTTAAAATTTAAAAATTTAAATTTTAAAATTTAAAAATTTAAATACTAAATTTTAAAAATTTAATTATTAAAACTTTAAATTTTAAAATTTAAAAACTTAAATACTAAATTTTAAAAATTTAATTATTAAAGCTTTAAATTTTAAAATTTAAAAATTTAAACACTAAATTTTAAAAATTTAATTATTAAAATTTTAAATTTTAAAATTTAAAAATTTAAATTTTAAAATTTAAAAATTTAAATTTAAAAATTTAAATACTAAATTTTAAAAATTTAAATATTAAAACTTTAAATTTTAAAATTTAAAAATTTAAATACTGAATTTTAAAAATTTAATTATTAAAATTTTAAATTTTAAAATTTAAAAATTTAAATACTAAATTTTAAAAATTTAATTATTAAAATTTAAATTTTAAAATTTAAAAATTTAAATTTTAAAATTTAAAAATTTAAATACTAAATTTTAAAAATTTAATTATTAAAACTTTAAACTTTAATATTTAAAAATTTAAATACTAAATTTTAAAAATTTAAATATTAAAACTTTAAATTATAAAATTTAAAAACTTAAATACTAAATTTTAAAAATTTAAATACTAAATTTTAAAAATTTAATTATTAAAAATTTAAATTTTAAAATTTAAAAATTTAAATTTTAAAATTTAAAAATTTAAATACTAAATTTTAAAAATTTAATTATTAAAACTTTAAATTTTAAAATTTAAAAATTTAAATACTAAATTTTAAAAATTTAATTATTAAAACTTTAAATTTTAAAATTTAAATAATAAACTGTAAAAATTTAATAATTAAAATTTTAAATTTTAAAATTTAAAAATTTCAATTTTAAAATTTAAATATTAAATTTTAAAAATTTAATTGTTAAAATTTTGAATTTTAAAATATAAAAATTTAAATACTAAATTTTAAAAATTTAATTATTAAAATATAAATTTTAAAATTTAAAAATTTAAATACTAAATATTAAATCTTTAAATATTAAATCTTTAAATTTTAAAATTTAAAAATTTAAATACTAAATTTTAAAAATTTAATTATTAAAACTTTAAATTTTAAAATTTAAAAATTTAAATACTAAATTTTAAAAATTTAATTATTAAAATTTTAAATTTTAAAATTTAAAAATTTAAATTTTAAAATTTAAAAATTTAAATACTAAATTTTAAAAATTTAATTATTAAAACTTTAAATTTTAAAATTTAAAAATTTAAACACTAAATTTTAAAAATTTAATTATTAAAATTTTAAATTTTAAAATTTAAAAATTTAAATTTTAAAATTTAAAAATTTAAATTTAAAAAATTTAAATACTAAATTTTAAAAATTTAATTATTAAAACTTTAAATTTTAAAATTTAAAAATTTAAAAACTAAATTTAAAAATTTAATTATTAAAATTTTAAATTTTAAAATTTAAAAATTTAAATTTTTATAATTTAAAAATTTAAATATAAAATTTTAAAAATTTAATTATTAAAACTTTAAATTTTAAAATTTAAATAATAAACTGTAAAAATTTAATAATTAAAATTTTAAATTTTAAAATTTAAAAATTTCAATTTTAAAATTTAAATACTAAATTTTAAAAATTTAATTATTAAAACTTTAAACTTTAAAATTTAAAAATTTAAATACTAAATTTTAAAAATTTAATTATTAAAACTTTAAATTTTAAAATTTAAAAGCAAACACTAAATTTTAAAAATTTAATTAATAAAATTTTAAATTTTAAAATTTAAAAATTTAAATTTAAAAATTTAAATTTTAAAATTTAAAAATTTAAATTTTAAAATTTAAAAGTTTAAATACTAAATTTTAAAAATTTAAATATTAAAACTTTAAATTTTAAAATTTAAAAATTTAAATACTAAATTCTAAAAATTTAATTATTAAAATTATAAATATTAAAATTTAAAAATTTAAATTTTAAAATTTAAAAATTTAAATACTAAATTTTAAAAATTTAATTATTAAAACTTTAAATTTTAAAATTTAAATAATAAACTGTAAAAATTTAATAATTAAAATTTTAAATTTTAAAATTTAAAAATTTAAATTTTAAAATTTAAATACTAAATTTTAAAAATTTAATTATTAAAATTTTAAATTTTAAAATTTAAAAATTTAAATACTAAATTTTAAAAATTTAATTATTAAAATATAAATTTTAAAATTTAAAAATTTAAATACTAAATATTAAAACTTTAAATATTAAATCTTTAAATTTTAAAATTTAAAAATTTAAATACTAAATTTTAAAAATTTAATTATTAAAATTTTAAATTTTAAAATTTAAAAATTTAAATACTAAATTTTAAAAATTTAATTATTAAAACTTTAAATTTTAAAATTTAAAAACAAACACTAAATTTTAAAAATTTAATTAATAAAATTTTAAATTTAAAAATTTAAATTTTAAAATTTAAAAATTTAAATTTTAAAATTTAAAAATTTAAATACAAATTTTAAAAATTTAATGATTAAAACTTTAAATTTTAAAATTTAAAAATTTAAATACTAAATTTTGAAAATTTAATTATTAAAATTTTAAATTCTAAAATTTAAAAATTTAAATACTAAATTTTAAAAATTTATTTATTAAAACTTTAAATTTTAAAATTTAAAAATTTAAATACTAAATTTTAAAAATTTAATTATTAAAACTTTAAATTTTATAATTTAAAAATTTAAATACTAAATTTTAAAAATTTAATTATTAAAATTTTAATTTTTAAATTTAAAAATTTAAATTTTAAAATTTAAAAATTTAAATACTATATTTTAAAAATTTAATTATTAAAACTTTAAATTTTACAATTTAAATATTTAAATACTAAATTTTAAAAATTTAATTATTAAAATTTTAAATTTTAAAATTTAAAGATTTAAATTTTAAAATTTAAAAGTTTAAATTTTAAAATTTAAAAATTTAAATTTTAAAATTTAAAAATTTAAATACTAAATTTTAAAAATTTAATTATTAAAACTTTAAATTTTAAAATTTAAAAACTTAAATACTAAATTTTAAAAATTTAATTATTAAAGCTTTAAATTTTAAAATTTAAAAATTTAAATACTAAATTTTAAAAATTTAATTATTAAAATTTTAAATTTTAAAATTTAAAAACTTAAATTTTAAAATTTAAAAATTTAAAAATTTACATACTAAATTTTAAAAATTTAATTATTAAAACTTTAAATTTTAAAATTTAAAAATTTAAACACTAAATTTTAAAAATTTAATTATTAAAATTTTAAATTTTAAAATTTTAAAATTTAAAAATTTAAATTTTAAAATTTAAAAATTTAAATACTAAATTTTAAAAATTTAATTATTAAAATTTTAAATTTTAAAATTTAAAAACTTAAATTTTAAAATTTAAAAATTTAAAAATTTAAATACTAAATTTTGAAAATTTAATTATTAAAATTTTAAATTCTAAAATTTAAAAATTTAAATACTAAATTTTAAAAATTTATTTATTAAAACTTTAAATTTTAAAATTTAAAAATTTAAATACTAAATTTTAAAAATTTAATTATTAAAACTTTAAATTTTAAAATTTAAAAATTTAAATACTAAATTTTAAAAATTTAATTATTAAAATTTTAATTTTTAAATTTAAAAATTTAAATTTTAAAATTTAAAAATTTAAATACTATATTTTAAAAATTTAATTATTAAAACTTTAAATTTTACAATTTAAATATTTAAATACTAAATTTTAAAAATTTAATTATTAAAATTTTAAATTTTAAAATTTAAAGATTTAAATTTTAAAATTTAAAAGTTTAAATTTTAAAATTTAAAAATTTAAATTTTAAAATTTAAAAATTTAAATACTAAATTTTAAAAATTTAATTATTAAAACTTTAAATTTTAAAATTTAAAAACTTAAATACTAAATTTTAAAAATTTAATTATTAAAGCTTTAAATTTTAAAATTTAAAAATTTAAATACTAAATTTTAAAAATTTAATTATTAAAATTTTAAATTTTAAAATTTAAAAACTTAAATTTTAAAATTTAAAAATTTAAATTTAAAAAATTTAAATACTAAATTTTAAAAATTTAATTATTAAAACTTTAAATTTTAAAATTTAAAAATTTAAAAACTAAATTTAAAAATTTAATTATTAAAATTTTAAATTTTAAAATTTAAAAACTTAAATTTTAAAATTTAAAAATTTAAATTTAAAAAATTTAAATACTAAATTTTAAAAATTTAATTATTAAAACTTTAAATTTTAAAATTTAAAAATTTAAATACTAAATTTTAAAAATTTAATTATTAAAATTTTAAATTTTAAAATTTAAAAATTTAAATTTTAAAATTTAAAAATTTAAATACTAAATTTTAAAAATTTAATTATTAAAACTTTAAATTTTAAAATTTAAAAATTTAAACACTAAATTTTAAAAATTTAATTATTAAAATTTTAAATTTTAAAATTTAAAAATTTAAATTTTAAAATTTAAAAATTTAAATTTAAAAAATTTAAATACTAAATTTTAAAAATTTAATTATTAAAACTTTAAATTTTAAAATTTAAAAATTTAAAAACTAAATTTAAAAATTTAATTATTAAAATTTTAAATTTTAAAATTTAAAAATTTAAATTTTTATAATTTAAAAATTTAAATATAAAATTTTAAAAATTTAATTATTAAAACTTTAAATTTTAAAATTTAAATAATAAACTGTAAAAATTTAATAATTAAAATTTTAAATTTTAAAATTTAAAAATTTCAATTTTAAAATTTAAATACTAAATTTTAAAAATTTAATTATTAAAACTTTAAACTTTAAAATTTAAAAATTTAAATACTAAATTTTAAAAATTTAATTATTAAAACTTTAAATTTTAAAATTTAAAAGCAAACACTAAATTTTAAAAATTTAATTAATAAAATTTTAAATTTTAAAATTTAAAAATTTAAATTTAAAAATTTAAATTTTAAAATTTAAAAATTTAAATTTTAAAATTTAAAAATTTAAATACTAAATTTTAAAAATTTAAATATTAAAACTTTAAATTTTAAAATTTAAAAATTTAAATACTAAATTCTAAAAATTTAATTATTAAAATTATAAATATTAAAATTTAAAAATTTAAATTTTAAAATTTAAAAATTTAAATACTAAATTTTAAAAATTTAATTATTAAAACTTTAAATTTTAAAATTTAAATAATAAACTGTAAAAATTTAATAATTAAAATTTTAAATTTTAAAATTTAAAAATTTAAATTTTAAAATTTAAATACTAAATTTTAAAAATTTAATTATTAAAATTTTAAATTTTAAAATTTAAAAATTTAAATACTAAATTTTAAAAATTTAATTATTAAAATATAAATTTTAAAATTTAAAAATTTAAATACTAAATATTAAAACTTTAAATATTAAATCTTTAAATTTTAAAATTTAAAAATTTAAATACTAAATTTTAAAAATTTAATTATTAAAATTTTAAATTTTAAAATTTAAAAATTTAAATACTAAATTTTAAAAATTTAATTATTAAAACTTTAAATTTTAAAATTTAAAAACAAACACTAAATTTTAAAAATTTAATTAATAAAATTTTAAATTTAAAAATTTAAATTTTAAAATTTAAAAATTTAAATTTTAAAATTTAAAAATTTAAATACAAATTTTAAAAATTTAATGATTAAAACTTTAAATTTTAAAATTTAAAAATTTAAATACTAAATTTTGAAAATTTAATTATTAAAATTTTAAATTCTAAAATTTAAAAATTTAAATACTAAATTTTAAAAATTTATTTATTAAAACTTTAAATTTTAAAATTTAAAAATTTAAATACTAAATTTTAAAAATTTAATTATTAAAACTTTAAATTTTAAAATTTAAAAATTTAAATACTAAATTTTAAAAATTTAATTATTAAAATTTTAATTTTTAAATTTAAAAATTTAAATTTTAAAATTTAAAAATTTAAATACTATATTTTAAAAATTTAATTATTAAAACTTTAAATTTTACAATTTAAATATTTAAATACTAAATTTTAAAAATTTAATTATTAAAATTTTAAATTTTAAAATTTAAAGATTTAAATTTTAAAATTTAAAAGTTTATATTTTAAAATTTAAAAATTTAAATTTTAAAATTTAAAAATTTAAATACTAAATTTTAAAAATTTAATTATTAAAACTTTAAATTTTAAAATTTAAAAACTTAAATACTAAATTTTAAAAATTTAATTATTAAAGCTTTAAATTTTAAAATTTAAAAATTTAAATACTAAATTTTAAAAATTTAATTATTAAAATTTTAAATTTTAAAATTTAAAAACTTAAATTTTAAAATTTAAAAATTTAAAAATTTACATACTAAATTTTAAAAATTTAATTATTAAAACTTTAAATTTTAAAATTTAAAAATTTAAACACTAAATTTTAAAAATTTAATTATTAAAATTTTAAATTTTAAAATTTAAAAATTTAAATTTTAAAATTTAAAAATTTAAATACTAAATTTTAAAAATTTAATTATTAAAATTTTAAATTTTAAAATTTAAAAACTTAAATTTTAAAATTTAAAAATTTAAAAATTTAAATACTAAATTTTGAAAATTTAATTATTAAAATTTTAAATTCTAAAATTTAATAATTTAAATACTAAATTTTAAAAATTTATTTATTAAAACTTTAAATTTTAAAATTTAAAAATTTAAATACTAAATTTTAAAAATTTAATTATTAAAACTTTAAATTTTAAAATTTAAAAATTTAAATACTAAATTTTAAAAATTTAATTATTAAAATTTTAATTTTTAAATTTAAAAATTTAAATTTTAAAATTTAAAAATTTAAATACTATATTTTAAAAATTTAATTATTAAAACTTTAAATTTTAAAATTTAAAAACTTAAATACTAAATTTTAAAAATTTAATTATTAAAGCTTTAAATTTTAAAATTTAAAAATTTAAATACTAAATTTTAAAAATTTAATTATTAAAATTTTAAATTTTAAAATTTAAAAACTTAAATTTTAAAATTTAAAAATTTAAATTTAAAAAATTTAAATACTAAATTTTAAAAATTTAATTATTAAAACTTTAAATTTTAAAATTTAAAAATTTAAAAACTAAATTTAAAAATTTAATTATTAAAATTTTAAATTTTAAAATTTAAAAACTTAAATTTTAAAATTTAAAAATTTAAATTTAAAAAATTTAAATACTAAATTTTAAAAATTTAATTATTAAAACTTTAAATTTTAAAATTTAAAAATTTAAATACTAAATTTTAAAAATTTAATTATTAAAATTTTAAATTTTAAAATTTAAAAATTTAAATTTTAAAATTTAAAAATTTAAATACTAAATTTTAAAAATTTAATTATTAAAACTTTAAGTTTTAAAATTTAAAAATTTAAACACTAAATTTTAAAAATTTAATTATTAAAATTTTAAATTTTAAAATTTAAAAATTTAAATTTTAAAATTTAAAAATTTAAATTTAAAAAATTTAAATACTAAATTTTAAAAATTTAATTATTAAAACTTTAAATTTTAAAATTTAAATAATAAACTGTAAAAATTTAATAATTAAAATTTTAAATTTTAAAATTTAAAAATTTAAATTTTAAAATTTAAATACTAAATTTTAAAAATTTAATTATTAAAATTTTAAATTTTAAAATTTAAAAATTTAAATACTAAATTTTAAAAATTTAATTATTAAAATATAAATTTTAAAATTTAAAAATTTAAATACTAAATATTAAAACTTTAAATATTAAATCTTTAAATTTTAAAATTTAAAAATTTAAATACTAAATTTTAAAAATTTAATTATTAAAATTTTAAATTTTAAAATTTAAAAATTTAAATACTAAATTTTAAAAATTTAATTATTAAAACTTTAAATTTTAAAATTTAAAAACAAACACTAAATTTTAAAAATTTAATTAATAAAATTTTAAATTTAAAAATTTAAATTTTAAAATTTAAAAATTTAAATTTTAAAATTTAAAAATTTAAATACAAATTTTAAAAATTTAATGATTAAAACTTTAAATTTTAAAATTTAATAATTTAAATACTAAATTTTGAAAATTTAATTATTAAAATTTTAAATTCTAAAATTTAAAAATTTAAATACTAAATTTTAAAAATTTATTTATTAAAACTTTAAATTTTAAAATTTAAAAATTTAAATACTAAATTTTAAAAATTTAATTATTAAAACTTTAAATTTTAAAATTTAAAAATTTAAATACTAAATTTTAAAAATTTAATTATTAAAATTTTAATTTTTAAATTTAAAAATTTAAATTTTAAAATTTAAAAATTTAAATACTATATTTTAAAAATTTAATTATTAAAACTTTAAATTTTACAATTTAAATATTTAAATACTAAATTTTAAAAATTTAATTATTAAAATATTAAATTTTAAAATTTAAAGATTTAAATTTTAAAATTTAAAAGTTTAAATTTTAAAATTTAAAAATTTAAATTTTAAAATTTAAAAATTTAAATACTAAATTTTAAAAATTTAATTATTAAAACTTTAAATTTTAAAATTTAAAAACTTAAATACTAAATTTTAAAAATTTAATTATTAAAGCTTTAAATTTTAAAATTTAAAAATTTAAATACTAAATTTTAAAAATTTAATTATTAAAATTTTAAATTTTAAAATTTAAAAACTTAAATTTTAAAATTTAAAAATTTAAAAATTTACATACTAAATTTTAAAAATTTAATTATTAAAACTTTAAATTTTAAAATTTAAAAATTTAAACACTAAATTTTAAAAATTTAATTATTAAAATTTTAAATTTTAAAATTTAAAAATTTAAATTTTAAAATTTAAAAATTTAAATACTAAATTTTAAAAATTTAATTATTAAAATTTTAAATTTTAAAATTTAAAAACTTAAATTTTAAAATTTAAAAATTTAAAAATTTAAATACTAAATTTTGAAAATTTAATTATTAAAATTTTAAATTCTAAAATTTAATAATTTAAATACTAAATTTTAAAAATTTAATTATTAAAACTTTAAATTTTAAAATTTAAAAATTTAAATACTAAATTTTAAAAATTTAATTATTAAAACTTTAAATTTTAAAATTTAAAAATTTAAATACTAAATTTTAAAAATTTAATTATTAAAATTTTAATTTTTAAATTTAAAAATTTAAATTTTAAAATTTAAAAATTTAAATACTATATTTTAAAAATTTAATTATTAAAACTTTAAATTTTACAATTTAAATATTTAAATACTAAATTTTAAAAATTTAATTATTAAAATTTTAAATTTTAAAATTTAAAGATTTAAATTTTAAAATTTAAAAGTTTAAATTTTAAAATTTAAAAATTTAAATTTTAAAATTTAAAAATTTAAATACTAAATTTTAAAAATTTAATTATTAAAACTTTAAATTTTAAAATTTAAAAACTTAAATACTAAATTTTAAAAATTTAATTATTAAAGCTTTAAATTTTAAAATTTAAAAATTTAAATACTAAATTTTAAAAATTTAATTATTAAAATTTTAAATTTTAAAATTTAAAAACTTAAATTTTAAAATTTAAAAATTTAAAAATTTACATACTAAATTTTAAAAATTTAATTATTAAAACTTTAAATTTTAAAATTTAAAAATTTAAAAACTAAATTTAAAAATTTAATTATTAAAATTTTAAATTTTAAAATTTAAAAATTTAAATTTTTATAATTTAAAAATTTAAATATAAAATTTTAAAAATTTAATTATTAAAACTTTAAATTTTAAAATTTAAAAATTTAAATACTAAATTTTAAAAATTTAAATATTAAAACTTTAAATTTTAAAATTTAAAAATTTAAATACTAAATTTTAAAAATTTAATTATTAAAATTTTAAATTTTAAAATTTAAAAATTTAAATACTAAATTTTAAAAATTTAATTATTAAAATTTAAATTTTAAAATTTAAAAATTTAAATTTTAAAATTTAAAAATTTAAATACTAAATTTTAAAAATTTAATTATTAAAACTTTAAACTTTAATATTTAAAAATTTAAATATTAAAACTTTAAATTATAAAATTTAAAAACTTAAATACTAAATTTTAAAAATTTAAATACTAAATTTTAAAAATTTAATTATTAAAAATTTAAATTTTAAAATTTAAAAATTTAAATACTAAATTTTAAAAATTTAAATATTAAAACTTTAAATTTTAAAATTTAAAAATTTAAATACTAAATTTTAAAAATTTAATTATTAAAATTTTAAATTTTAAAATTTAAAAATTTAAATACTAAATTTTAAAAATTTAATTATTAAAATTTTAAATTTTAAAATTTAAAAACTTAAATTTTAAAATTTAAAAATTTAAAAATTTACATACTAAATTTTAAAAATTTAATTATTAAAACTTTAAATTTTAAAATTTAAAAATTTAAACACTAAATTTTAAAAATTTAATTATTAAAATTTTAAATTTTAAAATTTAAAAATTTAAATTTTAAAATTTAAAAATTTAAATACAAATTTTAAAAATTTAATGATTAAAACTTTAAATTTTAAAATTTAAAAATTTAAATACTAAATTTTGAAAGTTTAATTATTAAAATTTTAAATTCTAAAATTTAAAAATTTAAATACTAAATTTTAAAAATTTATTTATTAAAACTTTAAATTTTAAAATTTAAAAATTTAAATACTAAATTTTAAAAATTTAATTATTAAAACTTTAAATTTTATAATTTAAAAATTTAAATACTAAATTTTAAAAATTTAATTATTAAAATTTTAATTTTTAAATTTAAAAATTTAAATTTTAAAATTTAAAAATTTAAATACTATATTTTAAAAATTTAATTATTAAAACTTTAAATTTTACAATTTAAATATTTAAATACTAAATTTTAAAAATTTAATTATTAAAATTTTAAATTTTAAAATTTAAAGATTTAAATTTTAAAATTTAAAAGTTTAAATTTTAAAATTTAAAAATTTAAATTTTAAAATTTAAAAATTTAAATACTAAATTTTAAAAATTTAATTATTAAAACTTTAAATTTTAAAATTTAAAAACTTAAATACTAAATTTTAAAAATTTAATTATTAAAGCTTTAAATTTTAAAATTTAAAAATTTAAATACTAAATTTTAAAAATTTAATTATTAAAATTTTAAATTTTAAAATTTAAAAACTTAAATTTTAAAATTTAAAAATTTAAAAATTTACATACTAAATTTTAAAAATTTAATTATTAAAACTTTAAATTTTAAAATTTAAAAATTTAAACACTAAATTTTAAAAATTTAATTATTAAAATTTTAAATTTTAAAATTTAAAAATTTAAATTTTAAAATTTAAAAATTTAAATACTAAATTTTAAAAATTTAATTATTAAAATTTTAAATTTTAAAATTTAAAAACTTAAATTTTAAAATTTAAAAATTTAAAAATTTAAATACTAAATTTTGAAAATTTAATTATTAAAATTTTAAATTCTAAAATTTAAAAATTTAAATACTAAATTTTAAAAATTTATTTATTAAAACTTTAAATTTTAAAATTTAAAAATTTAAATACTAAATTTTAAAAATTTAATTATTAAAACTTTAAATTTTAAAATTTAAAAATTTAAATACTAAATTTTAAAAATTTAATTATTAAAATTTTAATTTTTAAATTTAAAAATTTAAATTTTAAAATTTAAAAATTTAAATACTATATTTTAAAAATTTAATTATTAAAACTTTAAATTTTACAATTTAAATATTTAAATACTAAATTTTAAAAATTTAATTATTAAAATTTCAAATTTTAAAATTTAAAGATTTAAATTTTAAAATTTAAAAGTTTAAATTTTAAAATTTAAAAATTTAAATTTTAAAATTTAAAAATTTAAATACTAAATTTTAAAAATTTAATTATTAAAACTTTAAATTTTAAAATTTAAAAACTTAAATACTAAATTTTAAAAATTTAATTATTAAAGCTTTAAATTTTAAAATTTAAAAATTTAAATACTAAATTTTAAAAATTTAATTATTAAAATTTTAAATTTTAAAATTTAAAAACTTAAATTTTAAAATTTAAAAATTTAAAAATTTACATACTAAATTTTAAAAATTTAATTATTAAAACTTTAAATTTTAAAATTTAAAAATTTAAAAACTAAATTTAAAAATTTAATTATTAAAATTTTAAATTTTAAAATTTAAAAATTTAAATTTTTATAATTTAAAAATTTAAATATAAAATTTTAAAAATTTAATTATTAAAACTTTAAATTTTAAAATTTAAAAATTTAAATACTAAATTTTAAAAATTTAAATATTAAAACTTTAAATTTTAAAATTTAAAAATTTAAATACTAAATTTTAAAAATTTAATTATTAAAATTTTAAGTTTTAAAATTTAAAAATTTAAATACTAAATTTTAAAAATTTAATTATTAAAATTTAAATTTTAAAATTTAAAAATTTAAATTTTAAAATTTAAAAATTTAAATACTAAATTTTAAAAATTTAATTATTAAAACTTTAAACTTTAATATTTAAAAATTTAAATACTAAATTTTAAAAATTTAAATATTAAAACTTTAAATTATAAAATTTAAAAACTTAAATACTAAATTTTAAAAATTTAAATACTATATTTTAAAAATTTAATTATTAAAAATTTAAATTTTAAAATTTAAAAATTTAAATACTAAATTTTAAAAATTTAAATATTAAAACTTTAAATTTTAAAATTTAAAAATTTAAATACTAAATTTTAAAAATTTAATTATTAAAATTTTAAATTTTAAAATTTAAAAATTTAAATACTAAATTTTAAAAATTTAATTATTAAAATATAAATTTTAAAATTTAAAAATTTAAATACTAAATATTAAAACTTTAAATATTAAATCTTTAAATTTTAAAATTTAAATACTAAATTTTAAAAATTTAATTATTAAAATTTTAAATTTTAAAATTTAAAAATTTAAATACTAAATTTTAAAAATTTAATTATTAAAACTTTAAATTTTAAAATTTAAAAACAAACACTAAATTTTAAAAATTTAATTAATAAAATTTTAAATTTAAAAATTTAAATTTTAAAATTTAATAATTTATATTTTAAAATTTAAAAATTTAAATACAAATTTTAAAAATTTAATGATTAAAACTTTAAATTTTAAAATTTAAAAATTTAAATACTAAATTTTGAAAATTTAATTATTAAAATTTTAAATTCTAAAATTTAAAAATTTAAATACTAAATTTTAAAAATTTATTTATTAAAACTTTAAATTTTAAAATTTAAAAATTTAAATACTAAATTTTAAAAATTTAATTATTAAAACTTTAAATTTTAAAATTTAAAAATTTAAATACTAAATTTTAAAAATTTAATTATTAAAATTTTAATTTTTAAATTTAAAAATTTAAATTTTAAAATTTAAAAATTTAAATACTAAATTTTAAAAATTTAATTATTAAAACTTTAAATTTTAAAATTTAAATATTTAAATACTAAATTTTAAAAATTTAATTATTAAAATTTTAAATTTTAAAATTTAAAGATTTAAATTTTAAAATTTAAAAGTTTAAATTTTAAAATTTAAAAATTTAAATTTTAAAATTTAAAAATTTAAATACAAAATTTTAAAAATTTAATTATTAAAACTTTAAATTTTAAAATTTAAAAACTTAAATACTAAATTTTAAAAATTTAATTATTAAAGCTTTAAATTTTAAAATTTAAAAATTTAAATACTAAATTTTAAAAATTTAATTATTAAAATTTTAAATTTTAAAATTTAAAAACTTAAATTTTAAAATATAAAAATTTAAAAATTTACATACTAAATTTTAAAAATTTAATTATTAAAACTTTAAATTTTAAAATTTAAAAATTTAAATACTAAATTTTAAAAATTTAATTATTAAAATTTTAAATTTTAAAATTTAAAAATTTAAATTTTAAAATTTAAAAATTTAAATACTAAATTTTAAAAATTTAATTATTAAAACTTTAAATTTTAAAATTTAAAAATTTAAGCACTAAATTTTAAAAATTTAATTATTAAAATTTTAAATTTTAAAATTTAAAAATTTAAATTTTAAAATTTAAAAATTTAAATTTAAAAATTTAAATACTAAATTTTAAAAATTTAATTATTAAAACTTTAAATTTTAAAATTTAAATAATAAACTGTAAAAATTTAATAATTAAAATTTTAAATTTTAAAATTTAAAAATTTCAATTTTAAAATTTAAATACTAAATTTTAAAAATTTAATTATTAAAACTTTAAACTTTAAAATTTAAAAATTTAAATACTAAATTTTAAAAATTTAATTATTAAAACTTTAAATTTTAAAATTTAAAAGCAAACACTAAATTTTAAAAATTTAATTAATAAAATTTTAAATTTTAAAATTTAAAAATTTAAATTTAAAAATTTAAATTTTAAAATTTAAAAATTTAAATTTTAAAATTTAAAAATTTAAATTTTAAAATTTAAAAATTTAAATTTTAAAATTTAAAAATTTAAATACTAAATTTTAAAAATTTAAATATTAAAACTTTAAATTTTAAAATTTAAATACTAAATTCTAAAAATTTAATTATTAAAATTATAAATATTAAAATTTAAAAATTTAAATTTTAAAATTTAAAAATTTAAATACTAAATTTTAAAAATTTAATTATTAAAACTTTAAATTTTAAAATTTAAATAATAAACTGTAAAAATTTAATAATTAAAATTTTAAATTTTAAAATTTAAAAATTTAAATTTTAAAATTTAAATACTAAATTTTAAAAAGTTAATTATTAAAATTTTAAATTTTAAAATTTAAAAATTTAAATACTAAATTTTAAAAATTTAATTATTAAAATATAAATTTTAAAATTTAAAAATTTAATTACTAAATATTAAAACTTTAAATATTAAATCTTTAAATTTTAAAATTTAAAAATTTAAATACTAAATTTTAAAAATTTAATTATTAAAATTTTAAATTTTAAAATTTAAAAATTTAAATACTAAATTTTAAAAATTTAATTATTAAAATTTTAAATTTTAAAATTTAAAATCAAACACTAAATTTTAAAAATTTAATTAATAAAATTTTAAATTTAAAAATTTAAATTTTAAAATTTAAAAATTTAAATTTTAAAATTTAAAAATTTAAATACAAATTTTAAAACTTTAATGATTAATTATTAAAACTTTAAATTTTAAAATTTAAAAATTTAAATACTAAATTTTAAAAATTTAATTATTAAAATTTTAATTTTTAAATTTAAAAATTTAAATTTTAAAATTTAAAAATTTAAATACTAAATTTTAAAAATTTAATTATTAAAACTTTAAATTTTAAAATTTAAATATTTAAATACTAAATTTTAAAAATTTAATTATTAAAATTTTAAATTTTAAAATTTAAAGATTTAAATTTTAAAATTTAAAAGTTTAAATTTTAAAATTTAAAAATTTAAATTTTAAAATTTAAAAATTTAAATACTAAATTTTAAAAATTTAATTATTAAAACTTTAAATTTTAAAATTTAAAAACTTAAATACTAAATTTTAAAAATTTAATTATTAAAGCTTTAAATTTTAAAATTTAAAAATTTAAATACTAAATTTTAAAAATTTAATTATTAAAATTTTAAATTTTAAAATTTAAAAACTTAAATTTTAAAATTTAAAAATTTAAAAATTTAAATACTAAATTTTAAAAATTTAATTATTAAAACTTTAAATTTTAAAATTTAAAAATTTAAATACTAAATTTTAAAAATTTAATTATTAAAATTTTAAATTTTAAAATTTAAAAATTTAAATTTTAAAATTTAAAAATTTAAATACTAAATTTTAAAAATTTAATTATTAAAACTTTAAATTTTAAAATTTAAAAATTTAAATACTAAATTTTAAAAATTTAATTATTAAAACTTTAAATTTTAAAATTTAAATAATAAACTGTAAAAATTTAATAATTAAAATTTTAAATTTTAAAATTTAAAAATTTAAATTATAAAATTTAATAACTAAATTTTAAAAATTTAATTATTAAAACTTTAAACTTTAAAATTTAAAAATTTAAATACTAAATTTTAAAAATTTAATTATTAAAACTTTAAATTTTAAAATTTAAAAACAAACACTAAATTTTAAAAACTTAATTAATAAAATTTTAAATTTTAAAATTTAAAAATTTAAATTTAAAAATTTAAATTTTAAAATTTAAAAATTTAAATTTTAAAATTTAAAAATTTAAATTTTAAAATTTAAAAATTTAAATACTAAATTTTAAAAATTTAAATATTAAAACTTTAAATTTTAAAATTTAAAAATTTAAATACTAAATTCTAAAAATTTAATTATTAAAATTTTAAATTTTAAAATTTAAAAATTTAAATTTTAAAATTAAAAAATTTAAATACTAAATTTTAAAAATTTAATTATTAAAACTTTAAATTTTAAAATTTAAATAATAAACTGTAAAAATTTAATAATTAAAATTTTAAATTTTAAAATTTAAAAATTTAAATTTTAAAATTTAAATACTAAATTTTAAAAATTTAATTATTAAAATTTTAAATTTTAAAATTTAAAAATTTAAATACTAAATTTTAAAAATTTAATTATTAAAATTTAAATTTTAAAATTTATAAATTTAAATACTAAATTTTAAAAATTTAATTATTAAAACTTTATATTTTAAAATTTAAAAATTTAAATACTAAATTTTAAAAATTTAATAATTAAAACTTTAAATTTTAAAATTTAAAAATTTAAATACTAAATTTTAAAAATTTAATTAGTAAAAATTTAAATTTTAAAATTTAAAAATTTAAATTTTAAAATTTAAAAATTTAAATTTTAAAATTTAAAAATTTAAATACAAATTTTAAAAATTTAATTATTAAAACTTTAAATTTTAAAATTTAAAAATTTAAATACTAAATTTTGAAAATTTAATTATTAAAATTTTAAATTCTAAAATTTAAAAATTTAAATACTAAATTATAAAAATTTATTTATTAAAACTTTAAATTTTAAAATTTAAAAATTTAAATACTAAATTTTAAAAATTTAATTATTAAAATTTTAAATTTTAAAATTTAAAAATTTAAATTTTAAAATTAAAAAATTTAAATACTAAATTTTAAAAATTTAATTATTAAAACTTTAAATTTTAAAATTTAAAAATTTAAATACTAAATTTTAAAAATTTAATTATTAAAGCTTTAAATTTTAAAATTTAAAAATTTAAATTTTAAAATTTAAAAATTTAAATACTAAATTTTAAAAATTTAATTATTAAAACTTTAAATTTTAAAATTTAAAAATTTAAATACTAAATTTTAAAAATTTAATTATTAAAACTTTAAATTTTAAAATTTAAAAACAAACACTAAATTTTAAAAATTTAATTAATAAAATTTTAAATTTTAGAATTTAAAAATTTAAATTTAAAAATTTAAATTTAAAAATTTAAATTTTAAAATTTAAAAATTTAAATACTAAATTTTAAAAATTTAAATATTAAAACTTTAAATTTTAAAATTTAAAAATTTAAATTTAAAAATTTAAATACTAAATTTTAAAAATTTATTTATTAAAACTTTAAATTTTAAAATTTAAAAATTTAAATACTAAATTTTAAAAATTTAATTATTAAAATTTAAATTTTAAAATTTATAAATTTAAATACCAAATTTTAAAAATTTAATTATTAAAACTTTATATTTTAAAATTTAAAAATTTAAATACTAAATTTTAAAAATTTAATTATTAAAACTTTAAATTTTAAAATTTAAAAATTTAAACACTAAATTTTAAAAATTTAATTATTAAAATATTAAATTTTAAAATTTAAAAATTTAAATTTTAAAATTTAAAAATTTAAGTCTAAAAATTTAAATACTAAATTTTAAAAATTTAATTATTAAAACTTTAAATTTTAAAATTTAAAAATTTAAAAACTAAATTTAAAAATTTAATTATTAAAATTTTAAATTTTAAAATTTAAAAATTTAAATACTAAATTTTAAAAATTTAATTATTAAAACTTTAAATTTTAAAATTTAAATAATAAACTGTAAAAATTTAATAATTAAAATTTTAAATTTTAAAATTTAAAAATTTAAATTTTAAAATTTAAATAATAAATTTTAAAAATTTAATTATTAAAACTTTAAACTTTAAAATTTAAAAATTTAAATACTAAATTTTAAAAATTTAATTATTAAAACTTTAAATTTTAAAATTTAAAAACAAACACTAAATTTTAAAAATTTAATTAATAAAATTTTAAATTTTAAAATTTAAAAATTTAAATTTAAAAATTTAAATTTTAAAATTTAAAAATTTAAATTTTAAAATTTAAAAAATTAAATACTAAATTTTAAAAATTTAAATATTAAAACTTTAAATTTTAAAATTTAAAAATTTAAATACTAAATTCTAAAAATTTAATTATTAAAATTTTAAATTTTAAAATTTAAAAATTTAAATACTAAATTTTAAAAATTTAATTATTAAAACTTTAAATTTTGAAATTTAAATAATAAACTGTAAAAATTTAATAATTAAAATTTTAAATTTTAAAATTTAAAAATTTAAATTTTAAAATTTAAATACTAAATTTTAAAAATTTAATTATTAAAATTTTAAATTTTAAAATTTAAAAATTTAAATACTAAATTTTAAAAATTTAATTATTAAAATTTAAATTTTAAAATTTATAAATTTAAATACTAAATTTTAAAAATTTAATTATTAAAACTTTATATTTTAAAATTTAAAAATTTAAATACTAAATTTTAAAAATTTAATTATTAAAACTTTAAATTTTAAAATTTAAAAATTTAAATACTAAATTTTAAAAATTTAATTAGTAAAAATTTAAATTTTAAAATTTAAAAATTTAAATTTTAAAATTTAAAAATTTAAATTTTAAAATTTAAAAATTTAAATACAAATTTTAAAAATTTAATTATTAAAACTTTAAATTTTAAAATTTAAAAATTTAAATACTAAATTTTGAAAATTTAATTATTAAAATTTTAAATTCTAAAATTTAAAAATTTAAATACTAAATTTTAAAAATTTATTTATTAAAACTTTAAATTTTAAAATTTAAAAATTTAAATACTAAATTTTAAAAATTTAATTATTAAAACTTTAAATTTTAAAATTTAAAAATTTAAATACTAAATTTTAAAAACTTAATTATTAAAACTTTATATTTTAAAATTTAAAAATTTAAATACTAAATTTTAAAAATTTAATTATTAAAACTTTAAATTTTAAAATTTAAAAATTTAAATACTAAATTTTAAAAATTTAATTATTAAAACTTTAAATTTTAAAATTTAAAAATTTAAAAACTAAATTTTAAAAATTTAATTATTAAAATTTTAAATTTTAAAATTTAAAAATTTAAATACTAAATTTGAAATTTAGAAATTTAAATTTAAAAATTTAAATTTTAAAATTTAAAAATTTAAATACTAAATTTTAAAAATTTAATTAATAAAATTTTAAATTTTAAAATTTAAAAACTTAAATTTTAAAATTTAAAAATTTAAAAATTTAAATACTAAATTTTAAAAATTTAATTATTAAAATTTTAAATTTTAAAATTTAAAAATTTAAATACTAAATTTTAAAAATTTAATTATTAAAACTTTAAATTTTAAAATTTAAAAATTTAAATACTAAATTTTAAAAATTTAATTATTAAAACTTTAAATTTTAAAATTTAAAAATTTAAATACTAAATTTTAAAAATTTAATTATTAAAATTTTAAATTTTAATTATTAAAATTTTAAATTTTAAAATTTAAAAATTTAAATTTTAAAATTTAAAAATTTAAATTTAAAAATTTAAATACTAAATTTTAAAAATTTAATTATTAAAACTTTAAATTTTAAAATTTAAAAATTTAAATACTAAATTTTAAAAACTTAATTATTAAAATTTTAAATTTTAAAATTTAAAAATTTAAATTTTAAAATTTAAATATTTAAATACTAAATTTTAAAAATTTAATTATTAAAATTTTAAATTTTAAAATTTAAAAATTTAAATTTTAAAATTTAAAAATTTAAATACTAAATTTTAAAAATTTAATTATTATAACTTTAAATTTTAAAATTTAAAAATTTAAACACTAAATTTTAAAAATTTAATTATTAAAATTTTAAATTTTAAAATTTAAAAATTTAAATACTAAATTTTAAAAATTTAATTATTAAAACTTTAAACCTTAAAATTTAAAAATTTAAATACTAAATTTTAAAAATTTAATTATTAAAGCTTTAAATTTTAAAATATAAAAATTTAAATACTAAATTTTAAAAATTTAATTATTAAAATTTTAAATTTTAAAATTTAAAAACTTAAATTTTAAAATCTAAAAATTTAAAAATTTAAATACTAAATTTTAAAAATTTAATTATTAAAACTTTAAATTTTAAAATTTAAAAATTTAAACACTAAATTTTAAAAATTTAATTATTAAAATTTTAAATTTTAATTATTAAAATTTTAAATTTTAAAATTTAAAAATTTAAATTTTAAAATTTAAAAATTTAAATTTAAAAATTTAAATAATAAATTTTAAAAATTTAATTATTAAAACTTTAAATTTTAAAATTTAAAAATTTAAATACTAAATTTTAAAAACTTAATTATTAAAACTTTATATTTTAAAATTTAAAAATTTAAATACTAAATTTTAAAAATTTAATTATTAAAACTTTAAATTTTAAAATTTAAAAATTTAAATACTAAATTTTAAAAATTTAAATATTAAATCTTTGAATTTTAAAATTTAAAAATTTAAATACTAAATTTTAAAAATTTAATTATTAAAATTTTAAATTTTAAAATTTAAAAATTTAAATACTAAATTTTAAAAATTTAATTATTAAAACTTTAAATTTTAAAATTTAAAAATTTAAATACTAAATTTTAAAAATTTAATTATTAAAACTTTAAATTTTAAAATTTAAAAATTTAAATACTAAATTTTAAAAATTTAATTATTAAAATTTTAAATTTTAAAATTTAAAAATTTAAATACTAAATTTTAAAAATTTAATTATTAAAATTTTAAATTTTAAAATTTAAAAATTTAAATTTTAAAATTTAAAAATTTAAATTTTAAAATTTTAAAATTTAAATTTTAAAATTTAAAAATTTAAATTATAAAATTTAAAAATTTAAATTTTAAAATTTAAAAATTTAAATACTAAATTTTAAAAATTTAATTATTAAAGCTTTAAATTTTAAAATTTAAAAATTTAAATACTAAATTTTAAAAATTTAATTAATAAAATTTTAAATTTTAAAATTTAAAAACTTAAATTTTAAAATTTAAAAATTTAAAAATTTAAATACTAAATTTTAAAAATTTAATTATTAAAATTTTAAATTTTAAAATTTAAAAATTTAAATTTTAAAATTTAAAAATTTAAATACTAAATTTTAAAAATTTAATTATTATAACTTTAAATTTTAAAATTTAAAAATTTAAACACTAAATTTTAAAAATTTAATTATTAAAATTTTAAATTTTAAAATTTAAAAATTTAAATTTTAAAATTTAAATACTAAATTTTAAAAATTTAATTAATAAAATTTTAAATTTTAAAATTTAAAAACTTAAATTTTAAAATTTAAAAATTTAAAAATTTAAATACTAAATTTTAAAAATTTAATTATTAAAACTTTAAATTTTAAAATTTAAATAATAAACTGTAAAAATTTAATAATTAAAATTTTAAATTTTAAAATTTAAAAATTTAAATTTTAAAATTTAAATAATAAATTTTAAAAATTTAATTATTAAAACTTTAAACTTTAAAATTTAAAAATTTAAATACTAAATTTTAAAAATTTAATTATTAAAACTTTAAATTTTAAAATTTAAAAACAAACACTAAATTTTAAAAATTTAATTAATAAAATTTTAAATTTTAAAATTTAAAAATTTAAATTTAAAAATTTAAATTTTAAAATTTAAAAATTTAAATTTTAAAATTTAAAAAATTAAATACTAAATTTTAAAAATTTAAATATTAAAACTTTAAATTTTAAAATTTAAAAATTTAAATACTAAATTCTAAAAATTTAATTATTAAAATTTTAAATTTTAAAATTTAAAAATTTAAATACTAAATTTTAAAAATTTAATTATTAAAACTTTAAATTTTGAAATTTAAATAATAAACTGTAAAAATTTAATAATTAAAATTTTAAATTTTAAAATTTAAAAATTTAAATTTTAAAATTTAAATACTAAATTTTAAAAATTTAATTATTAAAATTTTAAATTTTAAAATTTAAAAATTTAAATACTAAATTTTAAAAATTTAATTATTAAAATTTAAATTTTAAAATTTATAAATTTAAATACTAAATTTTAAAAATTTAATTATTAAAACTTTATATTTTAAAATTTAAAAATTTAAATACTAAATTTTAAAAATTTAATTATTAAAACTTTAAATTTTAAAATTTAAAAATTTAAATACTAAATTTTAAAAATTTAATTAGTAAAAATTTAAATTTTAAAATTTAAAAATTTAAATTTTAAAATTTAAAAATTTAAATTTTAAAATTTAAAAATTTAAATACAAATTTTAAAAATTTAATTATTAAAACTTTAAATTTTAAAATTTAAAAATTTAAATACTAAATTTTGAAAATTTAATTATTAAAATTTTAAATTCTAAAATTTAAAAATTTAAATACTAAATTTTAAAAATTTATTTATTAAAACTTTAAATTTTAAAATTTAAAAATTTAAATACTAAATTTTAAAAATTTAATTATTAAAACTTTAAATTTTAAAATTTAAAAATTTAAATACTAAATTTTAAAAACTTAATTATTAAAACTTTATATTTTAAAATTTAAAAATTTAAATACTAAATTTTAAAAATTTAATTATTAAAACTTTAAATTTTAAAATTTAAAAATTTAAATACTAAATTTTAAAAATTTAATTATTAAAACTTTAAATTTTAAAATTTAAAAATTTAAAAACTAAATTTTAAAAATTTAATTATTAAAATTTTAAATTTTAAAATTTAAAAATTTAAATACTAAATTTGAAATTTAGAAATTTAAATTTAAAAATTTAAATTTTAAAATTTAAAAATTTAAATACTAAATTTTAAAAATTTAATTAATAAAATTTTAAATTTTAAAATTTAAAAACTTAAATTTTAAAATTTAAAAATTTAAAAATTTAAATACTAAATTTTAAAAATTTAATTATTAAAATTTTAAATTTTAAAATTTAAAAATTTAAATACTAAATTTTAAAAATTTAATTATTAAAACTTTAAATTTTAAAATTTAAAAATTTAAATACTAAATTTTAAAAATTTAATTATTAAAACTTTAAATTTTAAAATTTAAAAATTTAAATACTAAATTTTAAAAATTTAATTATTAAAATTTTAAATTTTAATTATTAAAATTTTAAATTTTAAAATTTAAAAATTTAAATTTAAAAATTTAAATTTTAAAATTTAAAAATTTAAATTTAAAAATTTAAATACTAAATTTTAAAAATTTAATTATTAAAACTTTAAATTTTAAAATTTAAAAATTTAAATACTAAATTTTAAAAACTTAATTATTAAAATTTTAAATTTTAAAATTTAAAAATTTAAATTTTAAAATTTAAATATTTAAATACTAAATTTTAAAAATTTAATTATTAAAATTTTAAATTTTAAAATTTAAAAATTTAAATTTTAAAATTTAAAAATTTAAATACTAAATTTTAAAAATTTAATTATTATAACTTTAAATTTTAAAATTTAAAAATTTAAACACTAAATTTTAAAAATTTAATTATTAAAATTTTAAATTTTAAAATTTAAAAATTTAAATACTAAATTTTAAAAATTTAATTATTAAAACTTTAAACCTTAAAATTTAAAAATTTAAATACTAAATTTTAAAAATTTAATTATTAAAGCTTTAAATTTTAAAATATAAAAATTTAAATACTAAATTTTAAAAATTTAATTATTAAAATTTTAAATTTTAAAATTTAAAAACTTAAATTTTAAAATCTAAAAATTTAAAAATTTAAATACTAAATTTTAAAAATTTAATTATTAAAACTTTAAATTTTAAAATTTAAAAATTTAAACACTAAATTTTAAAAATTTAATTATTAAAATTTTAAATTTTAATTATTAAAATTTTAAATTTTAAAATTTAAAAATTTAAATTTTAAAATTTAAAAATTTAAATTTAAAAATTTAAATACTAAATTTTAAAAATTTAATTATTAAAACTTTAAATTTTAAAATTTAAAAATTTAAATACTAAATTTTAAAAACTTAATTATTAAAACTTTATATTTTAAAATTTAAAAATTTAAATACTAAATTTTAAAAATTTAATTATTAAAACTTTAAATTTTAAAATTTAAAAATTTAAATACTAAATTTTAAAAATTTAAATATTAAATCTTTGAATTTTAAAATTTAAAAATTTAAATACTAAATTTTAAAAATTTAATTATTAAAATTTTAAATTTTAAAATTTAAAAATTTAAATACTAAATTTTAAAAATTTAATTATTAAAACTTTAAATTTTAAAATTTAAAAATTTAAATACTAAATTTTAAAAATTTAATTATTAAAACTTTAAATTTTAAAATTTAAAAATTTAAATACTAAATTTTAAAAATTTAATTATTAAAATTTTAAATTTTAAAATTTAAAAATTTAAATACTAAATTTTAAAAATTTAATTATTAAAATTTTAAATTTTAAAATTTAAAAATTTAAATTTTAAAATTTAAAAATTTAAATTTTAAAATTTTAAAATTTAAATTTTAAAATTTAAAAATTTAAATTATAAAATTTAAAAATTTAAATTTTAAAATTTAAAAATTTAAATACTAAATTTTAAAAATTTAATTATTAAAGCTTTAAATTTTAAAATTTAAAAATTTAAATACTAAATTTTAAAAATTTAATTAATAAAATTTTAAATTTTAAAATTTAAAAACTTAAATTTTAAAATTTAAAAATTTAAAAATTTAAATACTAAATTTTAAAAATTTAATTATTAAAATTTTAAATTTTAAAATTTAAAAATTTAAATTTTAAAATTTAAAAATTTAAATACTAAATTTTAAAAATTTAATTATTATAACTTTAAATTTTAAAATTTAAAAATTTAAACACTAAATTTTAAAAATTTAATTATTAAAATTTTAAATTTTAAAATTTAAAAATTTAAATTTTAAAATTTAAATACTAAATTTTAAAAATTTAATTATTAAAACTTTAAACCTTAAAATTTAAAAATTTAAATACTAAATTTTAAAAATTTAATTATTAAAGATTTAAATTTTAAAATATAAAAATTTAAATACTAAATTTTAAAAATTTAATTATTAAAATTTTAAATTATAAAATTTAAAAACTTAAATTTTAAAATCTAAAAATTTAAAAATTTAAATACTAAATTTTAAAAATTTAATTATTAAAACTTTAAATTTTAAAATTTAAAAATTTAAATACTAAATTTTAAAAATTTAATTATTAAAATTTTAAATTTTAATTATTAAAATTTTAAATTTTAAAATTTAAAAATTTAAATTTTAAAATTTAAAAATTTAAATTTAAAAATTTAAATACTAAATTTTAAAAATTTAATTATTAAAACTTTAAATTTTAAAATTTAAAAATTTAAATACTAAATTTTAAAAACTTAATTATTAAAATTTTAAATTTTAAAATTTAAAAATTTAAATTTTAAAATTTAAAAATTTAAATACTAAATTTTAAAAATTTAATTATTAAAATTTTAAATTTTAAAATTTAAAAATTTAAATTTTAAAATTTAAAAATTTAAATACTAAATTTTAAAAATTTAATTATTATAACTTTAAATTTTAAAATTTAAAAATTTAAACACTAAATTTTAAAAATTTAATTATTAAAATTTTAAATTTTAAAATTTAAAAATTTAAATACTAAATTTTAAAAATTTAATTATTAAAACTTTAAACCTTAAAATTTAAAAATTTAAATACTAAATTTTAAAAATTTAATTATTAAAGCTTTAAATTTTAAAATATAAAAATTTAAATACTAAATTTTAAAAATTTAATTATTAAAATTTTAAATTTTAAAATTTAAAACCTAAATTTTAAAATCTAAAAATTTAAAAATTTAAATACTAAATTTTAAAAATTTAATTATTAAAACTTTAAATTTTAAAATTTAAAAATTTAAACACTAAATTTTAAAAATTTAATTATTAAAATTTTAAATTTTAATTATTAAAATTTTAAATTTTAAAATTTAAAAATTTAAATTTTAAAATTTAAAAATTTAAATTTAAAAATTTAAATACTAAATTTTAAAAATTTAATTATTAAAACTTTAAATTTTAAAATTTAAAAATTTAAATACTAAATTTTAAAAACTTAATTATTAAAACTTTATATTTTAAAATTTAAAAATTTAAATACTAAATTTTAAAAATTTAATTATTAAAACTTTAAATTTTAAAATTTAAAAATTTAAATACTAAATTTTAAAAATTTAAATATTAAATCTTTGAATTTTAAAATTTAAAAATTTAAATACTAAATTTTAAAAATTTAATTATTAAAATTTTAAATTTTAAAATTTAAAAATTTAAATACTAAATTTTAAAAATTTAATTATTAAAACTTTAAATTTTAAAATTTAAAAATTTAAATACTAAATTTTAAAAATTTAATTATTAAAACTTTAAATTTTAAAATTTAAAAATTTAAATACTAAATTTTAAAAATTTAATTATTAAAATTTTAAATTTTAAAATTTAAAAATTTAAATACTAAATTTTAAAAATTTAATTATTAAAATTTTAAATTTTAAAATTTAAAAATTTAAATTTTAAAATTTAAAAATTTAAATTTTAAAATTTTAAAATTTAAATTTTAAAATTTAAAAATTTAAATTATAAAATTTAAAAATTTAAATTTTAAAATTTAAAAATTTAAATACTAAATTTTAAAAATTTAATTATTAAAGCTTTAAATTTTAAAATTTAAAAATTTAAATACTAAATTTTAAAAATTTAATTAATAAAATTTTAAATTTTAAAATTTAAAAACTTAAATTTTAAAATTTAAAAATTTAAAAATTTAAATACTAAATTTTAAAAATTTAATTATTAAAATTTTAAATTTTAAAATTTAAAAATTTAAATTTTAAAATTTAAAAATTTAAATACTAAATTTTAAAAATTTAATTATTATAACTTTAAATTTTAAAATTTAAAAATTTAAACACTAAATTTTAAAAATTTAATTATTAAAATTTTAAATTTTAAAATTTAAAAATTTAAATTTTAAAATTTAAATACTAAATTTTAAAAATTTAATTATTAAAACTTTAAACCTTAAAATTTAAAAATTTAAATACTAAATTTTAAAAATTTAATTATTAAAGATTTAAATTTTAAAATATAAAAATTTAAATACTAAATTTTAAAAATTTAATTATTAAAATTTTAAATTATAAAATTTAAAAACTTAAATTTTAAAATCTAAAAATTTAAAAATTTAAATACTAAATTTTAAAAATTTAATTATTAAAACTTTAAATTTTAAAATTTAAAAATTTAAATACTAAATTTTAAAAATTTAATTATTAAAATTTTAAATTTTAATTATTAAAATTTTAAATTTTAAAATTTAAAAATTTAAATTTTAAAATTTAAAAATTTAAATTTAAAAATTTAAATACTAAATTTTAAAAATTTAATTATTAAAACTTTAAATTTTAAAATTTAAAAATTTAAATACTAAATTTTAAAAACTTAATTATTAAAATTTTAAATTTTAAAATTTAAAAATTTAAATTTTAAAATTTAAAAATTTAAATACTAAATTTTAAAAATTTAATTATTAAAATTTTAAATTTTAAAATTTAAAAATTTAAATTTTAAAATTTAAAAATTTAAATACTAAATTTTAAAAATTTAATTATTATAACTTTAAATTTTAAAATTTAAAAATTTAAACACTAAATTTTAAAAATTTAATTATTAAAATTTTAAATTTTAAAATTTAAAAATTTAAATACTAAATTTTAAAAATTTAATTATTAAAACTTTAAACCTTAAAATTTAAAAATTTAAATACTAAATTTTAAAAATTTAATTATTAAAGCTTTAAATTTTAAAATATAAAAATTTAAATACTAAATTTTAAAAATTTAATTATTAAAATTTTAAATTTTAAAATTTAAAACCTAAATTTTAAAATCTAAAAATTTAAAAATTTAAATACTAAATTTTAAAAATTTAATTATTAAAACTTTAAATTTTAAAATTTAAAAATTTAAATACTAAATTTTAAAAATTTAATTATTAAAATTTTAAATTTTAATTATTAAAATTTTAAATTTTAAAATTTAAAAATTTAAATTTTAAAATTTAAAAATTTAAATTTAAAAATTTAAATACTAAATTTTAAAAATTTAATTATTAAAACTTTAAATTTTAAAATTTAAAAATTTAAATACTAAATTTTAAAAACTTAATTATTAAAACTTTATATTTTAAAATTTAAAAATTTAAATACTAAATTTTAAAAATTTAATTATTAAAACTTTAAATTTTAAAATTTAAAAATTTAAATACTAAATTTTAAAAATTTAATTATTAAAACTTTAAATTTTAAAATTTAAAAATTTAAAAACTAAATTTTAAAAATTTAATTATTAAAATTTTAAATTTTAAAATTTAAAAATTTAAATACTAAATTTGAAATTTAGAAATTTAAATTTAAAAATTTAAATTTTAAAATTTAAAAATTTAAATACTAAATTTTAAAAATTTAATTATTAAAACTTTAAATTTTAAAATTTAAATACTAAATTTTAAAAATTTAATTATTAAAACTTTAAATTTTAAAATTTAAAAATTTTAACACTAAATTTTAAAAATTTAATTAATAAAATTTAAATTTTAAAATTTAAAAATTTAAATACTAAATTTTAAAACTTGAAATATTAAATCTTTAAATTTTAAAATTTAAAAATTTAAATACTAAATTTTAAAACTTGAAATATTAAATCTTTAAATTTTAAAATTTAAAAATTTAAATACTAAATTTTAAAAATTTAATTATTAAAACTTTAAATTTTAAAATTTAAAAATTTAAATACTAAATTTTAAAAATTTAATTATTAAAACTTTAAACTTTAATATTTAAAAATTTAAATATTAAATTTTAAAAATTTAAATATTAAAACTTTAAATTATAAAATTTAAAAACTTAAATACTAAATTTTAAAAATTTAAATACTAAATTTTAAAAATTTAATTATTAAAACTTTAAATTTTAAAATTTAAAAATTTAAACATTAAATTTTAAAAATTTAATTATTAAAATTTTAAATTTTAAAATATAAAAATTTAAATTTTAAAATTTAAAAATTTAAATTTAAAAATTTAAATACTAAATTTTAAAAATTTAATTATTAAAACTTTATATTTTAAAATTTAAAAATTTAAATACTAAATTTTAAAAATTTAATTATTAAAATTTTAAATTTTAAAATTTATAAATTTAAATACTAAATTTTAAAAATTTAATTAGTAATAATTTAAATTTTAAAATTTAAAAATTTAAATACAAATTTTAAAAATTTAATTATTAAAACTTTAAATTTTAAAATTTAAAAATTTAAATACTAAATTTTGAAAATTTAATTATTAAAATTTTAAATTCTAAAATTTAAAAATTTAAATACTAAATTTTAAAAATTTATTTATTAAAACTTTAAATTTTAAAATTTAAAAATTTAAATACTAAATTTTAAAAATTTAATTATTAATACTTTAAATTTTAAAATTTAAAAATTTAAATACTAAATTTTATAAATTCAATTATTAAAATTTTAATTTTTAAATTTAAAAATTTAAATTTTAAAATTTAAAAATTTAAATAGTAAATTTTAAAAATTTAATTATTAAAATTTTAAATTTTAAAATATAAAAATTTAAATTTTAAAATTTAAAAATTTAAATTTTAAAATTTAAAAATTTAAATTTTAAAATTTAAAAATTTAAATACTAAATTTTAAAAATTTAATTATTAAAACTTTAAATTTTAAAATTTAAAAACTTAAATACTAAATTTTAAAAATTTAATTATTAAAGCTTTAAATTTTAAAATTTAAAAATTTAAATACTAAATTTTAAAAATTTAATTAATAAAATTTTAAATTTTAAAATTTAAAAACTTAAATTTTAAAATTTAAAAATTTAAAAATTTAAATACTAAATTTTAAAAATTTAATTATTAAAATTTTAAATTTTAAAATTTAAAAATTTAAATACTAAATTTTAAAAATTTAATTATTAAAACTTTAAATTTTAAAATTTAAATATTTAAATACTAAATTTTAAAAATTTAATTATTAAAATTTTAAATTTTAAAATTTAAAAATTTAAATTATAAAATTTAAAAATTTAAATTTTAAAATTTAAAAATTTAAATACTAAATTTTAAAAATTTAATTATTAAAGCTTTAAATTTTAAAATTTAAAAATTTAAATACTAAATTTTAAAAATTTAATTAATAAAATTTTAAATTTTAAAATTTAAAAACTTAAATTTTAAAATTTAAAAATTTAAAAATTTAAATACTAAATTTTGAAAATTTAATTATTAAAATTTTAAATTCTAAAATATAAAAATTTAAATACTAAATTTTAAAAATTTATTTATTAAAACTTTAAATTTTAAAATTTAAAAATTTAAATACTAAATTTTAAAAATTTAATTATTAATACTTTAAATTTTAAAATTTAAAAATTTAAATACTAAATTTTATAAATTCAATTATTAAAATTTTAATTTTTAAATTTAAAAATTTAAATTTTAAAATTTAAAAATTTAAATAGTAAATTTTAAAAATTTAATTATTAAAATTTTAAATTTTAAAATATAAAAATTTAAATTTTAAAATTTAAAAATTTAAATTTTAAAATTTAAAAATTTAAATTTTAAAATTTAAAAATTTAAATACTAAATTTTAAAAATTTAATTATTAAAACTTTAAATTTTAAAATTTAAAAACTTAAATACTAAATTTTAAAAATTTAATTATTAAAGCTTTAAATTTTAAAATTTAAAAATTTAAATACTAAATTTTAAAAATTTAATTAATAAAATTTTAAATTTTAAAATTTAAAAACTTAAATTTTAAAATTTAAAAATTTAAAAATTTAAATACTAAATTTTAAAAATTTAATTATTAAAATTTTAAATTTTAAAATTTAAAAATTTAAATACTAAATTTTAAAAATTTAATTATTAAAACTTTAAATTTTAAAATTTAAATATTTAAATACTAAATTTTAAAAATTTAATTATTAAAATTTTAAATTTTAAAATTTAAAAATTTAAATTTTAAAATTTAAAAATTTAAATTTTAAAATTTTAAAATTTAAATTTTAAAATTTAAAAATTTAAATTATAAAATTTAAAAATTTAAATTTTAAAATTTAAAAATTTAAATACTAAATTTTATAAATTTAATTATTAAAGCTTTAAATTTTAAAATTTAAAATTTTAAATACTAAATTTTAAAAATTTAATTAATAAAATTTTAAATTTTAAAATTTAAAAACTTAAATTTTAAAATTTAAAAATTTAAAAATTTAAATACTAAATTTTAAAAATTTAATTATTAAAATTTTAAATTTTAAAATTTAAAAATTTAAATTTTAAAATTTAAAAATTTAAATACTAAATTTTAAAAATTTAATTATTAATGCTTTAAATTTTAAAATATAAAAATTTAAATACTAAATTTTAAAAATTTAATTATTAAAATTTTAAATTTTAAAATTTAAAAACTTAAATTTTAAAATCTAAAAATTTAAAAATTTAAATACTAAATTTTAAAAATTTAATTATTAAAACTTTAAATTTTAAAATTTAAAAATTTAAATACTAAATTTTAAAAATTTAATTATTAAAATTTTAAATTTTAATTATTAAAATTTTAAATTTTAAAATTTAAAAATTTAAATTTTAAAATTTAAAAATTTAAATTTAAAAATTTAAATACTAAATTTTAAAAATTTAATTATTAAAACTTTAAATTTTAAAATTTAAAAATTTAAATACTAAATTTTAAAAACTTAATTATTAAAATTTTAAATTTTAAAATTTAAAAATTTAAATTTTAAAATTTAAAAATTTAAATACTAAATTTTAAAAATTTAATTATTAAAATTTTAAATTTTAATTATTAAAATTTTAAATTTTAAAATTTAAAAATTTAAATTTTAAAATTTAAAAATTTAAATTTAAAAATTTAAATACTAAATTTTAAAAATTTAATTATTAAAACTTTAAATTTTAAAATTTAAAAATTTAAATACTAAATTTTAAAAACTTAATTATTAAAATTTTAAATTTTAAAATTTAAAAATTTAAATTTTAAAATTTAAAAATTTAAATACTAAATTTTAAAAATTTAATTATTAAAACTTTAAATTTTAAAATTTAAAAATTTAAATAATAAATTTTAAAAATTTAATTATTTAAACTTTAAATTTTAAAATTTAAAAATTTAAATACAAATTTTAAAAATTTAATTATTAAAATTTTAAATTTTAAAATTTAAAAATTTAAATACTAAATTTTAAAAATTTAATTATTAAATCTTTAAATTTTAAAATTTAAAAATTTAAATAATAAATTTTAAAAATTTAATTATTAAAACTTTAAATTTTAAAATTTAAAAATTTTAACACTAAATTTTAAAAATTTAATTATTAAAATTTAAATTTTAAAATTTAAAAATTTAAATACTAAATTTTAAAACTTGAAATATTAAATCTTTAAATTTTAAAATTTAAAAATTTAAATACTAAATTTTAAAAATTTAATTATTAAAACTTTAAATTTTAAAATTTAAAAATTTAAATACTAAATTTTAAAAATTTAATTATTAAAACTTTAAACTTTAATATTTAAAAATTTAAATATTAAATTTTAAAAATTTAAATATTAAAACTTTAAATTATAAAATTTAAAAACTTAAATACTAAATTTTAAAAATTTAAATACTAAATTTTAAAAATTTAATTATTAAAACTTTAAATTTTAAAATTTAAAAATTTAAACATTAAATTTTAAAAATTTAATTATTAAAATTTTAAATTTTAAAATATAAAAATTTAAATTTTAAAATTTAAAAATTTAAATTTAAAAATTTAAATACTAAATTTTAAAAATTTAATTATTAAAATTTAAATTTTAAAATTTATAAATTTAAATACTAAATTTTAAAAATTTAATTATTAAAACTTTATATTTTAAAATTTAAAAATTTAAATACTAAATTTTAAAAATTTAATTATTAAAATTTTAAATTTTAAAATTTAAAAATTTAAATACTAAATTTTAAAAATTTAATTAGTAATAATTTAAATTTTAAAATTTAAAAATTTAAATACAAATTTTAAAAATTTAATTATTAAAACTTTAAATTTTAAAATTTAAAAATTTAAATACTAAATTTTGAAAATTTAATTATTAAAATTTTAAATTCTAAAATTTAAAAATTTAAATACTAAATTTTAAAAATTTATTTATTAAAACTTTAAATTTTAAAATTTAAAAATTTAAATACTAAATTTTATAAATTCAATTATTAAAATTTTAATTTTTAAATTTAAAAATTTAAATTTTAAAATTTAAAAATTTAAATAGTAAATTTTAAAAATTTAATTATTAAAATTTTAAATTTTAAAATATAAAAATTTAAATTTTAAAATTTAAAAATTTAAATTTTAAAATTTAAAAATTTAAATTTTAAAATTTAAAAATTTAAATACTAAATTTTAAAAATTTAATTAATAAAATTTTAAATTTTAAAATTTAAAAACTTAAATTTTAAAATTTAAAAATTTAAAAATTTAAATACTAAACTTTAAAAATTTAATTATTAAAATTTTAAATTTTAAAATTTAAAAATTTAAATACTAAATTTTAAAAATTTAATTATTAAAACTTTAAATTTTAAAATTTAAAAATTTAAATACTAAATTTTAAAACTTGAAATATTAAATCTTTAAATTTTAAAATTTAAAAATTTAAATACTAAATTTTAAAAATTTAATTATTAAAACTTTAAATTTTAAAATTTAAAAATTTAAATACTAAATTTTAAAAATTTAATTATTAAAACTTTAAACTTTAATATTTAAAAATTTAAATATTAAATTTTAAAAATTTAAATATTAAAACTTTAAATTATAAAATTTAAAAACTTAAATACTAAATTTTAAAAATTTAAATACTAAATTTTAAAAATTTAATTATTAAAACTTTAAATTTTAAAATTTAAAAATTTAAATATTAAATTTTAAAAATTTAATTATTAAAATTTTAAATTTTAAAATATAAAAATTTAAATTTTAAAATTTAAAAATTTAAATTTAAAAATTTAAATACTAAATTTTAAAAATTTAATTATTAAAATTTAAATTTTAAAATTTATAAATTTAAATACTAAATTTTAAAAATTTAATTATTAAAACTTTATATTTTAAAATTTAAAAATTTAAATACTAAATTTTAAAAATTTAATTATTAAAATTTTAAATTTTAAAATTTAAAAATTTAAATACTAAATTTTAAAAATTTAATTAGTAATAATTTAAATTTTAAAATTTAAAAATTTAAATACAAATTTTAAAAATTTAATTATTAAAACTTTAAATTTTAAAATTTAAAAATTTAAATACTAAATTTTGAAAATTTAATTATTAAAATTTTAAATTCTAAAATTTAAAAATTTAAATACTAAATTTTAAAAATTTATTTATTAAAACTTTAAATTTTAAAATTTAAAAATTTAAATACTAAATTTTAAAAATTTAATTATTAATACTTTAAATTTTAAAATTTAAAAATTTAAATACTAAATTTTATAAATTCAATTATTAAAATTTTAATTTTTAAATTTAAAAATTTAAATTTTAAAATTTAAAAATTTAAATAGTAAATTTTAAAAATTTAATTATTAAAATTTTAAATTTTAAAATATAAAAATTTAAATTTTAAAATTTAAAAATTTAAATTTTAAAATTTAAAAATTTAAATTTTAAAATTTAAAAATTTAAATTTTAAAATTTAAAAATTTAAATACTAAATTTTAAAAATTTAATTATTAAAACTTTAAATTTTAAAATTTAAAAACTTAAATACTAAATTTTAAAATTTAATTATTAAAGCTTTAAATTTTAAAATTTAAAAATTTAAATACTAAATTTTAAAAATTTAATTAATAAAATTTTAAATTTTAAAATTTAAAAACTTAAATTTTAAAATTTAAAAATTTAAAAATTTAAATACTAAATTTTAAAAATTTAATTATTAAAATTTTAAATTTTAAAATTTAAAAATTTAAATACTAAATTTTAAAAATTTAATTATTAAAACTTTAAATTTTAAAATTTAAATATTTAAATACTAAATTTTAAAAATTTAATTATTAAAATTTTAAATTTTAAAATTTAAAAATTTAAATTTTAAAATTTAAAAATTTAAATTTTAAAATTTAAAAATTTAAATTTTAAAATTTAAAAATTTAAATTATAAAATTTAAAAATTTAAATTTTAAAATTTAAAAATTTAAATACTAAATTTTAAAAATTTAATTATTAAAGCTTTAAATTTTAAAATTTAAAAATTTAAATACTAAATTTTAAAAATTTAATTAATAAAATTTTAAATTTTAAAATTTAAAAACTTAAATTTTAAAATTTAAAAATTTAAAAATTTAAATACTAAATTTTAAAAATTTAATTATTAAAACTTTAAATTTTAAAATTTAAAAATTTAAATACTAAATTTTAAAAATTTAATTATTAAAATTTTAAATTTTAAAATTTAAAAATTTAAATTTTAAAATTTAAAAATTTAAATACTAAATTTTAAAAATTTAATTATTATAACTTTAAATTTTAAAATTTAAAAATTTAAACACTAAATTTTAAAAATTTAATTATTAAAATTTTAAATTTTAAAATTTAAAAATTTAAATTTTAAAATTTAAATACTAAATTTTAAAAATTTAATTATTAAAACTTTAAACCTTAAAATTTAAAAATTTAAATACTAAATTTTAAAAATTTAATTATTAAAACTTTAAATTTTAAAATTTAAAAATTTAAATACTAAATTTTAAAAATTTAATTATTAAAATTTAAATTTTAAAATTTATAAATTTAAATACCAAATTTTAAAAATTTAATTATTAAAACTTTATATTTTAAAATTTAAAAATTTAAATACTAAATTTTAAAAATTTAATTATTAAAACTTTAAATTTTAAAATTTAAAAATTTAACTAGTAATAATTTAAATTTTAAAATTTAAAAATTTAAATTTTAAAATTTAAAAATTTAAATTTTAAAATTTAAAAATTTAAATACTAAATTTTAAAAATTTAATTATTAAAATTTTAATTTTTAAATTTAAAAATTTAAATTTTAAAATTTAAAAATTTTAATACTAAATTTTAAAAATATAATTATTAAAACTTTAAATTTTAAAATTTAAATATTTAAATACTAAATTTTAAAAATTTAATTATTAAAATTTTAAATTTTAAAATTTAAAAATTTAAATTTTAAAATTTAAAAATTTAAATTTTAAAATTTAAAAATTTAAATTTAAAAATTTAAATATTAAATTTTAAAAATTTAATTATGAAAACTTTAAATTTTAAAATTTAAAAACTTAAATACTAAATTTTAAAAATTTAATTATTAAAGCTTTAAATTTTAAAATATAAAAATTTAAATACTAAATTTTAAAAATTTAATTATTAAAATTTTAAATTTTAAAATTTAAAAACTTAAATTTTAAAATCTAAAAATATAAAAATTTAAATACTAAATTTTAAAAATTTAATTATTAAAACTTTAAATTTTAAAATTTAAAAATTTAAATACTAAATTTTAAAAATTTAATTATTAAAATTTTAAATTTTAATTATTAAAATTTTAAATTTTAAAATATAAAAATTTAAATTTTAAAATTTAAAAATTTAAATTTAAAAATTTAAATACTAAATTTTAAAAATTTAATTTTAAAACTTTAAATTTTAAAATTTAAAAATTTAAATACTAAATTTTAAAAACTTAATTATTAAAATTTTAAATTTTAAAATTTAAAAATTTAAATTTTAAAATTTAAAAATTTAAATACTAAATTTTAAAAATTTAATTATTAAAACTTTAAATTTTAAAATTTAAAAATTTAAACACTAAATTTTAAAAATTTAATTATTAAAATTTTAAATTTTAAAATTTAAAAATTTAAATTTTAAAATTTAAAAATTTAAATTTAAAAATTTAAATACTAAATTTTAAAAATTTAATTATTAAAATTTTAAATTTTAAAATTTAAATATTTATATACTAAATTTTAAAAATTTAATTATTAAAATTTTGAATTTTAAAATTTAAAAATTTAAATTTTAAAATTTAAAAATTTAAATTATAAAATTTAAAAATTTAAATTTTAAAATTTAAAAATTTAAATACTAAATTTTAAAAATTTAATTATTAAAGCTTTAAATTTTAAAATTTAAAAATTTAAATACAAAATTTTAAAAATTTAATTAATAAAATTTTAAATTTTAAAATTTAAAAACTTAAATTTTAAAATTTAAAAATTTAAAAATTTAAATACTAAATTTTAAAAATTTAATTATTAAAACTTTAAATTTTAAAATTTAAAAATTTAAATACTAAATTTTAAAAATTTAATTATTAAAATTTTAAATTTTAAAATTTAAAAATTTAAATTTTAAAATTTAAAAATTTAAATACTAAATTTTAAAAATTTAATTATTATAACTTTAAATTTTAAAATTTAAAAATTTAAACACTAAATTTTAAAAATTTAATTATTAAAATTTTAAATTTTAAAATTTAAAAATTTAAATTTTAAAATTTAAATACTAAATTTTAAAAATTTAATTATTAAAACTTTAAACCTTAAAATTTAAAAATTTAAATACTAAATTTTAAAAATTTAATTATTAAAACTTTAAATTTTAAAATTTAAAAATTTAAATACTAAATTTTAAAAATTTAATTATTAAAATTTAAATTTTAAAATTTATAAATTTAAATACCAAATTTTAAAAATTTAATTATTAAAACTTTATATTTTAAAATTTAAAAATTTAAATACTAAATTTTAAAAATTTAATTATTAAAACTTTAAATTTTAAAATTTAAAAATTTAACTAGTAAAAATTTAAATTTTAAAATTTAAAAATTTAAATTTTAAAATTTAAAAATTTAAATTTTAAAATTTAAAAATTTAAATACTAAATTTTAAAAATTTAATTATTAAAATTTTAATTTTTAAATTTAAAAATTTAAATTTTAAAATTTAAAAATTTTAATACTAAATTTTAAAAATATAATTATTAAAACTTTAAATTTTAAAATTTAAATATTTAAATACTAAATTTTAAAAATTTAATTATTAAAATTTTAAATTTTAAAATTTAAAAATTTAAATTTTAAAATTTAAAAATTTAAATTTTAAAATTTAAAAATTTAAATTTAAAAATTTAAATATTATATTTTAAAAATTTAATTATGAAAACTTTAAATTTTAAAATTTAAAAACTTAAATACTAAACTTTAAAAATTTAATTATTAAAGCTTTAAATTTTAAAATATAAAAATTTAAATACTAAATTTTAAAAATTTAATTATTAAAATTTTAAATTTTAAAATTTAAAAACTTAAATTTTAAAATCTAAAAATTTAAAAATTTAAATACTAAATTTTAAAAATTTAATTATTAAAACTTTAAATTTTAAAATTTAAAAATTTAAATACTAAATTTTAAAAATTTAATTATTAAAATTTTAAATTTTAATTATTAAAATTTTAAATTTTAAAATTTAAAAATTTAAATTTTAAAATTTAAAAATTTAAATTTAAAAATTTAAATTTAAAAATTTAAATACTAAATTTTAAAAATTTAATTATTAAAACTTTAAATTTTAAAATTTAAAAATTTAAATACTAAATTTTAAAAACTTAATTATTAAAATTTTAAATTTTAAAATTTAAAAATTTAAATTTTAAAATTTAAAAATTTAAATACTAAATTTTAAAAATTTAATTATTAAAACTTTAAATTTTAAAATTTAAAAATTTAAACACTAAATTTTAAAAATTTAATTATTAAAATTTTAAATTTTAAAATTTAAAAATTTAAATTTTAAAATTTAAAAATTTAATTATTAAAACTTTAAATTTTAAAATTTAAAAATTTATAAACTAAATTTTAAAAATTTAATTATTAAAATTTTAAATTTAAAAATTTAAATACTAAATTTTAAAAATTTATTTATTAAAACTTTAAATTTTAAAATTTAAAAATTTAAATACTAAATTTTAAAAATTTAATTATTAAAACTTTAAATTTTAAAATTTAAAAATTTAAATACTAAATTTTAAAAATTTAATTATTAAAATTTTAATTTTTAAATTTAAAAATTTAAATTTTAAAATTTAAAAATTTAAATACTAAATTTTAAAAATTTAATTATTAAAACTTTAAATTTTAAAATTTAAATATTTAAATACTAAATTTTAAAAATTTAATTAATAAAATTTTAAATTTTAAAATTTAAAAATTTAAATTTAAAAATTTAAATACTAAATTTTAAAATTTTAATTATTAAAACTTTAAATTTTAAAATTTAAAAATTTAAATACTAAATTTTAAAAACTTAATTATTAAAATTTTAAATTTTAAAATTTAAAAATTTAAATTTTAAAATTTAAAAATTTAAATACTAAATTTTAAAAATTTAATTATTAAAACTTTAAATTTTAAAATTTAAAAATTTAAACACTAAATTTTAAAAATTTAATTATTAAAATTTTAAATTTTAAAATTTAAAAATTTAAATTTTAAAATTTATAAATTTAAATTTAAAAATTTAAATAATAAATTTTAAAAATTTAATTATTAAAACTTTAAATTTTAAAATTTAAAAATTTATAAACTAAATTTTAAAAATTTAATTATTAAACTTTAAAATTTTAAAATTTAAAAATTTAAATTTTAAAATTTAAAAATTTAAATTTAAAAATTTAAATACTAAATTTTAAAAATTTATTTATTAAAACTTTAAATTTTAAAATTTAAAAATTTAAATACTAAATTTTAAAAATTTAATTATTAAAACTTTAAATTTTAAAATTTAAAAATTTAAATACTAAATTTTAAAAATTTAATTATTAAAATTTTAATTTTTAAATTTAAAAATTTAAATTTTAAAATTTAAAAATTTAAATACTAAATTTTAAAAATTTAATTATTAAAACTTTAAATTTTAAAATTTAAATATTTAAATACTAAATTTTAAAAATTTAATTATTAAAATTTTAAATTTTAAAATTTAAAAATTTAAAAATTTAAATTTTAAAATTTATAAATTTAAATTTAAAAATTTAAATAATAAATTTTAAAAATTTAATTATTAAAACTTTAAATTTTAAAATTTAAAAATTTATAAACTAAATTTTAAAAATTTAATTATTAAACTTTAAAATTTTAAAATTTAAAAATTTAAATTTTAAAATTTAAAAATTTAAATTTAAAAATTTAAATACTAAATTTTAAAAATTTATTTATTAAAACTTTAAATTTTAAAATTTAAAAATTTAAATACTAAATTTTAAAAATTTAATTATTAAAACTTTAAATTTTAAAATTTAAAAATTTAAATACTAAATTTTGAAAATTTAATTATTAAAATTTTAAATTCTAAAATTTAAAAATTTAAATACTTAATTTTAAAAATATATTTATTAAAACTTTAAATTTTAAAATTTAAAAATTTAAATATTAAATTCTAAAAATTTAATTATTAAAACTTTAAATTTTAAAATTTAAATACTAAATTTTAAAAATTTAATTATTAAAATTTTAATTTTTAAATTTAAAAATTTAAATTTTAAAATTTAAAAATTTAAATACTAAATTTTAAAAATTTAATTATTAAAACTTTAAATTTTAAAATTTAAATATTTAAATACTAAATTTTAAAAATTTAATTATTAAAATTTTAAATTTTAAAATTTAAAAATTTAAATTTTAAAATTTAAAAATTTAAATTTTAAAATTTAAAAATTTAAATATTAAATTTTAAAAATTTAATTATTAAAACTTTAAATTTTAAAATTTAAAAACTTAAATACTAAATTTTAAAAATTTAATTATTAAAGCTTTAAATTTTAAAATTTAAAAATTTAAATACTAAATTTTAAAAATTTAATTATTAAAATTTTAAATTTTTTAAATTTAAAAACTTAAATTTTAAAATCTAAAAATTTAAAAATTTAAATACTAAATTTTAAAAATTTTATTATTAAAACTTTAAATTTTAAAATTTAAAAATTTAAATACTAAATTTTAAAAATTTATTTATTAAAATTTTAAATTTTAAAATTTAAAAATTTAAATTTTAAAATTTAAAAATTTAAATTTAAAAATTTAAATACTAAATTTTAAAAATTTAATTATTAAAACTTTAAATTTTAAAATTTAAAAATTTAAATACTAAATTTTAAAAACTTAATTATTAAAATTTTAAATTTTAAAATTTAAAAATTTAAATTTTAAAATTTAAAAATTTAAATAATAAATTTTAAAAATTTAAATTTTAAAATTTAAAAATTTAAATACTAAATTTTAAAAATTTAATTATTAAAACTTTAAATTTTAAAATTTAAATATTTAAATACTAAATTTTAAAAATTTAATTATTAAAATTTTAAATTTTAAAATTTAAAAATTTAAATTTTAAAATTTAAAAATTTAAATTTTAAAATTTAAAAATTTAAATATTAAATTTTAAAAATTTAATTATTAAAACTTTAAAATTTAAAAACTTAAATACTAAATTTTAAAAATTTAATTATTAAAGCTTTAAATTTTAAAATTTAAAAATTTAAATACTAAATTTTAAAAATTTAATTATTAAAATTTTAAATTTTAAAATTTAAAAACTTAAATTTTAAAATCTAAAAATTTAAAAATTTAAATACTAAATTTTAAAAATTTAATTATTAAAACTTTAAATTTTAAAATTTAAAAATTTAAATACTAAATTTTAAAAATTTAATTATTAAAATTTTAAATTTTAAAATTTAAAAATTTAAATACTAAATTTTAAAAATTTAATTATTAAAACTTTAAATTTTAAAATTTAAAAATTTAAATACTAAATTTTAAAAAATTTAATTATTAAAGCTTTAAATTTTAAAATTTAAAAATTTAAATTTTAAAATTTAAAAATTTAAATACTAAATTTTAAAAATTTAATTATTAAAACTTTAAATTTTAAAATTTAAAAATTTAAATTTTAAAATTTAAAAATTTAAATTTTAAAATTTAAAAATTTAAATACAAAATTTTAAAAATTTAATTATTAAAATTTTAAATTCTAAAATTTAAAAATTTAAATACTAAATTTTAAAAATTTATTTATTAAAACTTTAAATTTTAAAATTTAAAAATTTAAATACTAAATTTTAAAAATTTAATTATTAAAACTTTAAATTTTAAAATTTAAAAATTTAAATACTAAATTTTAAAAATTTAATTATTAAAATTTTAATTTTTAAATTTAAAAATTTAAATTTTAAAATTTAAAAATTTAAATACTAAATTTTAAAAATTTAATTATTAAAACTTTAAATTTTAAAATTTAAATATTTAAATACTAAATTTTAAAAATTTAATTATTAAAATTTTAAATTTTAAAATTTAAAAATTTAAATTTTAAAATTTAAAAATTTAAATACTAAATTTTAAAAATTTAATTATTAAAATTTTAAATTTTAAAATTTAAAAATTTAAATTTTAAAATTTAAAAATTTAAATACTAAATTTTAAAAATTTAATTATTAAAACTTTAAATTTTAAAATTTAAAAACTTAAATACTAAATTTTAAAAATTTAATTATTAAAGATTTAAATTTTAAAATTTAAAAATTTAAATACTAAATTTTAAAAATTTAATTATTAAAATTTTAAATTTTAAAATTTAAAAACTTAAATTTTAAAATTTAAAAATTTAAAAATTTAAATACTAAATTTTAAAAATTTAATTATTAAAACTTTAAATTTTAAAATTTAAAAATTTAAATACTAAATTTTAAAAATTTAATTATTAAAATTTTAAATTTTAAAATTTAAAAATTTAAATTTTAAAATTTAAAAATTTAAATGCTAAATTTTAAAAATTTAATTTTAAAAACTTTAAATTTTAAAATTTAAAAATTTAAACACTAAATTTTAAAAATTTAATTATTAAAATTTTAAATTTTAAAATTTAAAAATATAAATTTTAAAATTTAAAAATTTAAATTTAAAAATTTAAATACTAAATTTTAAAAATTTAATTATTAAAACTTTAAATTTTAAAATTTAAAAATATAAAAACTAAATTTTAAAAATTTAATTATTAAAATTTTAAATTTTAAAATTTAAAAATTTAAATTTTAAAATTTAAAAATTTAAATACTAAATTTTAAAAATTTAATTATTAAACCTTTAAATTTTAAAATTTTAAAATTTAAATACTAAATTTTAAAAATTTAATTATTAAAATTTTAAATTTTAAAATTTAAAAACTTAAATTTTAAAATTTAAAAATTTAAAAATTTAAATACTAAATTCTAAAAATTTAATTATTAAAACTTTAAATTTTAAAATTTAAAAATTTAAAAACTAAATTTTAAAAATTTAATTATTAAAATTTTAAATTTTAAAATTTTAAAATTTAAATACTAAATTTTAAAAATTTAATTATTAAAATTTTAAATTTTAAAATTTAAAAATTTAAATACTAAATTTTAAAAATTTAATTATTAAAACTATAAATTTGAAAATTTAAAAATTTAAATACTAAATTTTAAAAATTTAAATATTAAATCTTTGAATTTTAAAATTTAAAAATTTAAATACTAAATTTTAAAAATTTAATTATTAAAATTTTAAATTTTAAAATTTAAAAATTTAAATACTAAATTTTAAAAATTTAGTTATTAAAACTTTAAATTTTAAAATTTAAAAATTTAAATACTAAATTTTAAAAATTTAATTATTAAAGCTTTAAATTTTAAAATTTAAAAATTTAAATTTTAAAATTTAAAAATTTAAATACTAAATTTTAAAAATTTAATTATTAAAACTTTAAATTTTAAAATTTAAAAATTTAAATTTTAAAATTTAATAATTTAAATTTTAAAATTTAAAAATTTAAATACAAAATTTTAAAAATTTAATTATTAAAATTTTAAATTCCAAAATTTAAAAATTTAAATACTAAATTATAAAAATTTATTTATTAAAACTTTAAATTTTAAAATTTAAAAATTTAAATACTAAATTTTAAAAATTTAATTATTAAAACTTTAAGTTTTAAAATTTAAAAATTTAAATACTAAATTTTAAAAATTTAATTATTAAAATTTTAATTTTTAAATTTAAAAATTTAAATTTTAAAATTTAAAAATTTGAATACTAAATTTTATAAATTTAATTATTAAAACTTTAAAGTTTAAAATTTAAAAACTTAAATACTAAATTTTAAAAATTTAATTATTAAAGCTTTAAATTTTAAAATTTAAAAATTTAAATACTAAATTTTAAAAATTTAATTAATAAAATTTTAAATTTTAAAATTTAAAAACTTAAATTTTAAAATTTAAAATTTAAAAATTTAAATACTAAATTTTAAAAATTTAATTAGTAAAACTTTAAATTTAAAAATTTAAAAATTTAAATACTAAATTTTAAAAATTTAATTATTAAAATTTTAAATTTTAAAATTTAAAAATTTAGATTTTAAAATTTAAAAATTTAAATACTAAATTTTAAAAATTTAATTATTAAAACTTAACTTAAATACTAAATTTTAAAAATTTAATTATTAAAGCTTTAAATTTTAAAATTTAAAAATTTAAATACTAAATTTTAAAAATTTAATTATTAAAATTTTAAATTTTAAAATTTAAAAACTTAAATTTTAAAATTTAAAAATTTAAAAATTTAAATACTAAATTTTAAAAATTTAATTATTAAAACTTTAAATTTTAAAATTTAAAAATTTAAATACTAAATTTTAAAAATTTAATTATTAAAATTTTAAATTTAAAAATTTAAATACTAAATTTTAAAAATTTAATTATTAAAACTTTAAATTTTAAAATTTAAAAATTTAAATACTAAATTTTAAAAATTTAATTATTAAAATTTTAAATTTTAAAATTTAAAAATTTAAATTTTAAAATTTAAAAATTTAAATACTAAATTTTAAAAATTTAATTATTAAAATTTTAAATTTTAAAATTTTAAAATTTAAATACTAAATTTTAAAAATTTAATTATTAAAATTTTAAATTTTAAAATTTAAAAATTTAAATACTAAATTTTAAAAATTTAATTATTAAAACTATAAATTTGAAAATTTAAAAATTTAAATACTAAATTTTAAAAATTTAAATATTAAATCTTTGAATTTTAAAATTTAAAAATTTAAATACTAAATTTTAAAAATTTAATTATTAAAATTTTAAATTTTAAAATTTAAAAATTTAAATACTAAATTTTAAAAATTTAGTTATTAAAACTTTAAATTTTAAAATTTAAAAATTTAAATACTAAATTTTAAAAATTTAATTATTAAAGCTTTAAATTTTAAAATTTAAAAATTTAAATTTTAAAATTTAAAAATTTAAATACTAAATTTTAAAAATTTAATTATTAAAACTTTAAATTTTAAAATTTAAAAATTTAAATTTTAAAATTTAATAATTTAAATTTTAAAATTTAAAAATTTAAATACAAAATTTTAAAAATTTAATTATTAAAATTTTAAATTCCAAAATTTAAAAATTTAAATACTAAATTATAAAAATTTATTTATTAAAACTTTAAATTTTAAAATTTAAAAATTTAAATACTAAATTTTAAAAATTTAATTATTAAAACTTTAAGTTTTAAAATTTAAAAATTTAAATACTAAATTTTAAAAATTTAATTATTAAAATTTTAATTTTTAAATTTAAAAATTTAAATTTTAAAATTTAAAAATTTGAATACTAAATTTTATAAATTTAATTATTAAAACTTTAAAGTTTAAAATTTAAAAACTTAAATACTAAATTTTAAAAATTTAATTATTAAAGCTTTAAATTTTAAAATTTAAAAATTTAAATACTAAATTTTAAAAATTTAATTAATAAAATTTTAAATTTTAAAATTTAAAAACTTAAATTTTAAAATTTAAAATTTAAAAATTTAAATACTAAATTTTAAAAATTTAATTAGTAAAACTTTAAATTTAAAAATTTAAAAATTTAAATACTAAATTTTAAAAATTTAATTATTAAAATTTTAAATTTTAAAATTTAAAAATTTAGATTTTAAAATTTAAAAATTTAAATACTAAATTTTAAAAATTTAATTATTAAAACTTAACTTAAATACTAAATTTTAAAAATTTAATTATTAAAGCTTTAAATTTTAAAATTTAAAAATTTAAATACTAAATTTTAAAAATTTAATTATTAAAATTTTAAATTTTAAAATTTAAAAACTTAAATTTTAAAATTTAAAAATTTAAAAATTTAAATACTAAATTTTAAAAATTTAATTATTAAAACTTTAAATTTTAAAATTTAAAAATTTAAATACTAAATTTTAAAAATTTAATTATTAAAATTTTAAATTTAAAAATTTAAATACTAAATTTTAAGAATTTAATTATTAAAACTTTAAATTTTAAAATTTAAAAATTTAAATACTAAATTTTAAAAATTTAATTATTAAAATTTTAAATTTTAAAATTTAAAAATTTAAATTTTAAAATTTAAAAATTTAAATACTAAATTTTAAAAATTTAATTATTAAAACTTTAAATTTAAAAATTTAAACACTAAATTTTAAAAATTTAATTATTAAAATTTTAAATTTTAAAATTTAAAAATTTAAATTTTAAAATTTAAAAATTTAAATTTAAAAATTTAAATACTAAATTTTAAAAATTTAATTATTAAAACTTTAAATTTTAAAATTTAAAAATTTAAAAACTAAATTTTAAAAATTTAATTATAAAAATTTTAAATTTTAAAATTTAAAAATTTAAATTTTAAAATTTAAAAATTTAAATACTAAATTTTAAAAATTTAATTATTAAAACTTTAAATTTTAAAATTTTAAAATTTAAATACTAAATTTTAAAAATTTAATTATTAAAATTTTAAATTTTAAAATTTAAAAATTTAAATACTAAATTTTAAAAATTTAATTATTAAAACTTTAAATTTGAAACTTTAAAAATTTAAATACTAAATTTTAAAAATTTAAATATTAAATCTTTGAATTTTAAAATTTAAAAATTTAAATACTAAATTTTAAAAATTTAATTATTAAAATTTTAAATTTTAAAATTTAAAAATTTAAATTTTAAAATTTAAAAATTTAAATACTAAATTTTAAAAATTTAATTATTAAAACTTTAAATTTTGAAATTTAAAAATTTAAATACTAAATTTTAAAAATTTAATTATTAAAGCTTTAAATTTTAAAATTTAAAAATTTAAATTTTAAAATTTAAAAATTTAAATACTAAATTTTAAAAATTTAATTATTAAAACTTTAAATTTTAAAATTTAAAAATTTAAATTTTAAAATTTAAAAATTTAAATTTTAAAATTTAAAAATTTAAGTACTTAATTTTAAAAATTTAATTATTAAAACTTTAAATTTTATAATTTAAAAACTTAAATACTAAATTTTAAAAATTTAATTATTAAAGCTTTAAATTTTAAAATTTAAAAATTTAAATACTAAATTTTAAAAATTTAATTATTAAAATTTTAAATTTTAAAATTTAAAAACTTAAATTTTAAATTTTAAAAATTTAAAAATTTAAATACTAAATTTTAAAAATTTAATTATTAAAACTTTAAATTTTAAAATTTAAAAATTTAAATACTAAATTTTAAAAATTTAATTATTAAAATTTTAAATTTAAAAATTTAAATACTAAATTTTAAAAATTTAATTATTAAAACTTTAAATTTTAAAATTTAAAAATTTAAATACTAAATTTTAAAAATTTAATTATTAAAATTTTAAATTTTAAAATTTAAAAATTTAAATTTTAAAATTTAAAAATTTAAATAATAAATTTTAAAAATTTAATTATTAAAACTTTAAATTTTGAAATTTAAAAATTTAAATACTAAATTTTAAAAATTTAATTATTAAAGCTTTAAATTTTAAAATTTAAAAATTTAAATTTTAAAATTTAAAAATTTAAATACAAAATTTTAAAAATTTAATTATTAAAATTTTAAATTCTAAAATTTAAAAATTTAAATACTAAATTTTAAAAATTTATTTATTAAAATTTTAAATTTTAAAATTTAAAAATTTAAATACTAAATTTTAAAAATTTAATTATTAAAACTTTAAATTTTAAAATTTAAAAACTTAAATACTAAATTTTAAAAATTTAATTATTAAAGCTTTAAATTTTAAAATTTAAAAATTTAAATACTAAATTTTAAAAATTTAATTATTAAAATTTTAAATTTTAAAATTTAAAAACTTAAATTTTAAAATTTAAAAATTTAAAAATTTAAATACTAAATTTTAAAAATTTAATTATTAAAACTTTAAATTTTAAAATTTAAAAATTTAAATACTAAATTTTAAAAATTTAATTATTAAAATTTTAAATTTTAAAATTTAAAAATTTAAATTTTAAAATTTAAAAATTTAAATACTAAATTTTAAAAATTTAATTATTAAAACTTTAAATTTTAAAGTTTAAAAATTTAAACACTAAATTTTAAAAATTTAATTATTAAAATTTTAAATTTTAAAATTTTAAAAATTCAAATTTTAAAATTTAAAAATTTAAATTTAAAAATTTAAATACTAAATTTTAAAAATTTAATTATTAAAACTTTAAATTTTAAAATTTAAAAATTTAAAAACTAAATTTTAAAAATTTAATTATTAAAATTTTAAATTTTAAAATTTTAAAATTTAAATACTAAATTTTAAAAATTTAATTATTAAAATTTTAAATTTTAAAATTTAAAAATTTAAAAACTAAATTTTAAAAATTTAATTATTAAAACTTTAAATTTGAAAATTTAAAAATTTAAATACTAAATTTTAAAAATTTAAATATTAAATCTTTGAATTTTAAAATTTAAAAATTTAAATACTAAATTTTAAAAATTTAATTATTAAAATTTTAAATTTTAAAAATTTAAATACTAAATTTTAAAAATTTAGTTATTAAAACTTTAAAGTTTAAAATTTAAAAACTTAAATACTAAATTTTAAAAATTTAATTATTAAAGCTTTAAATTTTAAAATTTAAAAATTTAAATTTTAAAATTTAAAAATTTAAATAATAAATTTTAAAAATTTAATTATTAAAACTTTAAATTTTAAAATTTAAAAATTTAAATTTTAATATTTAAAAATTTAAATTTTAAAATTTAAAAATTTAAATACAAAATTTTAAAAATTTAATTATTAAAATTTTAAATTCTAAAATTTAAAAATTTAAATACTAAATTTTAAAAATTTATTTATTAAAATTTTAAATTTTAAAATTTAAAAATTTAAATACTAAATTTTAAAAATTTAATTATTAAAACTTTAAATTTTAAAATTTAAAAATTTAAATACTAAATTTTAAAAATTTAATTATTAAAATTTTAATTTTTAAATTTAAAAATTTAAATTTTAAAATTTAAAAATTTAAATACTAAATTTTAAAAATTTAATTATTAAAACTTTAAATTTTAAAATTTAAATATTTAAATACTAAATTTTAAAAATTTAATTATTAAAATTTTAAATTTTAAAATTTAAAAATTTAAATTTTAAAATTTAAAAATTTAAATACTAAATTTTAAAAATTTAATTATTAAAATTTTAATTTTTAAATTTAAAAATTTAAATTTTAAAATTTAAAAATTTAAATACTAAATTTTAAAAATTTAATTATTAAAACTTTAAATTTTAAAATTTAAATATTTAAATACTAAATTTTAAAAATTTAATTATTAAAACTTTAAATTTTAAAATTTAAAAACTTAAATACTAAATTTTAAAAATTTAATTATTAAAGCTTTAAATTTTAAAATTTAAAAATTTAAATACTAAATTTTAAAAATTTAATTAATAAAATTTTAAATTTTAAAATTTAAAAACTTAAATTTTAAAATTTAAAAATTTAAGTACTAAATTTTAAAAATTTATTTATTAAAACTTTAAATTTTAAAATTTAAAAATTTAAATACTAAATTTTAAAAATTTAATTATTAAAATTTTAAATTTTAAAATTTAAAAATTTAAATTTTAAAATTTAAAAATTTAAATACTAAATTTTAAAAATTTAATTATTAAAACTTTAAATTTTAAAATTTAAAAACTTAAATACTAAATTTTAAAAATTTAATTATTAAAGCTTTAAATTTTAAAATTTAAAAATTTAAATACTAAATTTTAAAAATTTAATTATTAAAATTTTAAATTTTAAAATTTAAAAACTTAAATTTTAAAATTTAAAAATTTAAATACTAAATTTTAAAAATTTAATTATTAAAACTTTAAATTTTAAAATTTAAAAACTTAAATACTAAATTTTAAAAATTTAATTATTAAAATTTTAAATTTTAAAATTTAAAAACTTAAATTTTAAAATTTAAAAATTTAAAAATTTAAATACTAAATTCTAAAAATTTAATTATTAAAACTTTAAATTTTAAAATTTAAAAATTTAAAAACTAAATTTTTAAAATTTAATTATTAAAATTTTAAATTTCAAAATTTTAAAATTTAAATAATAAATTTTAAAAATTTAATTATTAAAATTTTAAATTTTAAAATTTAAAAATTTAAATACTAAATTTTAAAAATTTAATTATTAAAACTTTAAATTTGAAAATTTAAAAATTTAAATACTAAATTTTAAAAATTTAAATATTAAATCTTTGAATTTTAAAATTTAAAAATTTAAATACTAAATTTTAAAAATTTAATTATTAAAATTTTAAATTTTAAAATTTAAAAATTTAAATACTAAATTTTAAAAATTTAGTTATTAAAACTTTAAAGTTTAAAATTTAAAAATTTAAATACTAAATTTTAAAAATTTAATTATTAAAGCTTTAAATTTTAAAATTTAAAAATTTAAATTTTAAAATTTAAAAATTTAAATACTAAATTTTAAAAATTTAATTATTAAAACTTTAAATTTTAAAATTTAAAAATTTAAATTTTAAAATTTAAAAATTTAAATTTTAAAATTTAAAAATTTAAATACAAAATTTTAAAAATTTAATTATTAAAATTTTAAATTCTAAAATTTAAAAATTTAAATACTAAATTTTAAAAATTTATTTATTAAAACTTTAAATTTTAAAATTTAAAAATTTAAATACTAAATTTTAAAAATTTAATTATTAAAACTTTAAATTTTAAAATTTAAAAATTTAAATACTAAATTTTAAAAATTTAATTATTAAAATTTTAATTTTTAAATTTAAAAATTTAAATTTTAAAATTTAAAAATTTTAATACTAAATTTTAAAAATTTAATTATTAAAACTTTAAATTTTAAAATTTAAATATTTAAATACTAAATTTTAAAAATTTAATTATTAAAATTTTAAATTTTAAAATTTAAAAATTTAAATTTTAAAATTTAAAAATTTAAATACTAAATTTTAAAAATTTAATTATTAAAACTTTAAATTTTAAAATTTAAAAACTTAAATACTAAATTTTAAAAATTTAATTATTAAAGCTTTAAATTTTAAAATTTAAAAATTTAAATACTAAATTTTAAAAATTTAATTAATAAAATTTTAAATTTTAAAATTTAAAAACTTAAATTTTAAAATTTAAAAATTTAAAAATTTAAATACTAAATTTTAAAAATTTATTTATTAAAACTTTAAATTTTAAAATTTAAAAATTTAAATACTAAATTTTAAAAATTTAATTATTAAAATTTTAAATTTTAAAATTTAAAAATTTAAATTTTAAAATTTAAAAATTTAAATACTAAATTTTAAAAATTTAATTATTAAAACTTTAAATTTTAAAATTTAAAAACTTAAATACTAAATTTTAAAAATTTAATTATTAAAGCTTTAAATTGTAAAATTTAAAAATTTAAATACTAAATTTTAAAAATTTAATTATTAAAATTTTAAATTTTAAAATTTAAAAACTTAAATTTTAAAATTTAAAAATTTAAAAATTTAAATACTAAATTTTAAAAATTTAATTATTAAAACTTTAAATTTTAAAATTTAAAAATTTAAATACTAAATTTTAAAAATTTAATTATTAAAATTTTAAATTTAAAAATTTAAATACTAAATTTTAAAAATTTAATTATTAAAACTTTAAATTTTAAAATTTAAAAATTTAAAAACTAAATATTAAAAATTTAATTATTAAAATTTTAAATTTTAAAATTTAAAAATTTAAATTTTAAAATTTAAAAATTTAAATACTAAATTTTAAAAATTTAATTATTAAAACTTTAAATTTTAAAATTTTAAAATTTAAATACTAAATTTTAAAAATTTAATTATTAAAATTTTAAATTTTAAAAATTTAAATACTAAATTTTAAAATTTTAATTATTAAAACTTTAAATTTGAAAATTTAAAAATTTAAACACTAAATTTTAAAAATTTAATTATTAAAATTTTAAATTTTAAAATTTAAAAATTTAAATTTTAAAATTTAAAAATTTAAATTTTAAAATTTAAAAATTTAAATTTAAAAATTTAAATACTAAATTTTAAAAATTTAATTATTAAAACTTTAAATTTTAAAATTTAAAAATTTAAAAACTAAATTTTAAAAATTTAATTATTAAAATTTTAAATATTAAAATTTAAAAATTTAAATTTTAAAATTTAAAAATTTAAAAACTAAATTTTAAAAATTTAATTATTAAAATTTTAAATTTTAAAATTTAAAAATTTAAATTTTAAAATTTAAAAATTTAAATACTAAATTTTAAAAATTTAAATATTAAATCTTTGAATTTTAAAATTTAAAAATTTAAATACTAAATTTTAAAAATTTAATTATTAAAACTTTAAATTTTGAAATTTAAAAATTTAAATACTAAATTTTAAAAATTTAATTATTAAAGCTTTAAATTTTAAAATTTAAAAATTTAAATTTTAAAATTTAAAAATTTAAATACTAAATTTTAAAAATTTAATTATTAAAACTTTAAATTTTAAAATTTAAAAATTTAAATTTTAAAATTTAAAAATTTAAATTTAAAAATTTAAATACAAAATTTTAAATATTTAATTATTAAAATTTTAAATTCTAAAATTTAAAAATTTAAATACTAAATTTTAAAAATTTATTTATTAAAACTTTAAATTTTAAAATTTAAAAATTTAAATACTAAATTTTAAAAATTTAATTATTAAAACTTTAAATTTTAAAATTTAAAAATTTAAATACTAAATTTTAAAAATTTAATTATTAAAATTTTAATTTTTAAATTTAAAAATTAAAATTTTAAAATTTAAAAATTTAAATACTAAATTTTAAAAATTTAATTATTAAAACTTTAAATTTTAAAATTTAAATATTTAAATACTAAATTTTAAAAATTTAATTATTAAAATTTTAAATTTTAAAATTTAAAAATTTAAATTTTAAAATTTAAAAATTTAAATACTAAATTTTAAAAATTTAATTATTAAAGCTTTAAATTTTAAAATTTAAAAATTTAAATACTAAATTTTAAAAATTTAATTAATAAAATTTTAAATTTTAAAATTTAAAAATTTAAAAACTTAAATACTAAATTTTAAAAATTTAATTATTAAAACTTTAAATTTTAAAATTTAAAAATTTAAATACTAAATTTTAAAAATTTAATTATTAAAATTTTAAATTTTAAAATTTAAAAATTTAAATTTTAAAATTTAAAAATTTAAATTTAAAAATTTAAATACTAAATTTTAAAAAATTAATTATTAAAACTTTAAATTTTAAAATTTAAAAATTTAAATACTAAATTTTAAAAATTTAATTATTAAAACTTTAAACCTTAAAATTTAAAAATTTAAATACTAAATTTTAAAAATTTAATTATTAAAACTTTAAATTTTAAAATTTAAAAATTTAAATACTAAATTTTAAAAATTTAATTATTAAAATTTAAATTTTAAAATTTATAAATTTAAATACTAAATTTTAAAAATTTAATTATTAAAACTTTATATTTTAAAATTTAAAAATTTAAATACCAAATTTTAAAAATTTAATTATTAAAACTTTAAATTTTAAAATTTAAAAATTTAAATACTAAATTTTAAAAATTTAATTATTAAAACTTTAAATTTTAAAATTTAAAAATTTAAATTTTAAAATTTAAAAATTTAAATTTAAAAATTTAAATACAAAATTTTAAATATTTAATTATTAAAATTTTAAATTCTAAAATTTAAAAATTTAAATACTAAATTTTAAAAATTTATTTATTAAAACTTTAAATTTTAAAATTTAAAAATTTAAATACTAAATTTTAAAAATTTAATTATTAAAACTTTAAATTTTAAAATTTAAAAATTTAAATACTAAATTTTAAAAATTTAATTATTAAAATTTTAATTTTTAAATTTAAAAATTAAAATTTTAAAATTTAAAAATTTAAATACTAAATTTTAAAAATTTAATTATTAAAACTTTAAATTTTAAAATTTAAATATTTAAATACTAAATTTTAAAAATTTAATTATTAAAATTTTAAATTTTAAAATTTAAAAATTTAAATTTTAAAATTTAAAAATTTAAATTTAAAAATTTAAATACTAAATTTTAAAAAATTAATTATTAAAACTTTAAATTTTAAAATTTAAAAATTTAAATACTAAATTTTAAAAATTTAATTATTAAAATTTTAAATTTTAAAATTTAAAAATTTAAATTTTAAAATTTAAAAATTTAAATTTAAAAATTTAAATACTAAATTTTAAAAAATTAATTATTAAAACTTTAAATTTTAAAATTTAAAAATTTAAATACTAAATTTTAAAAATTTAATTATTAAAACTTTAAACCTTAAAATTTAAAAATTTAAATACTAAATTTTAAAAATTTAATTATTAAAATTTAAATTTTAAAATTCATAAATTTAAATACTAAATTTTAAAAATTTAATTATTAAAACTTTATATTTTAAAATTTAAAAATTTAAATACCAAATTTTAAAAATTTAATTATTAAAACTTTAAATTTTAAAATTTAAAAATTTAAATACTAAATTTTAAAAATTTAATTATTAAAACTTTAAATTTTAAAATTTAAAAATTTAAATTTTAAAATTTAAAAATTTAAATTTAAAAATTTAAATACAAAATTTTAAATATTTAATTATTAAAATTTTAAATTCTAAAATTTAAAAATTTAAATACTAAATTTTAAAAATTTATTTATTAAAACTTTAAATTTTAAAATTTAAAAATTTAAATACTAAATTTTAAAAATTTAATTATTAAAACTTTAAATTTTAAAATTTAAAAATTTAAATACTAAATTTTAAAAATTTAATTATTAAAATTTTAATTTTTAAATTTAAAAATTAAAATTTTAAAATTTAAAAATTTAAATACTAAATTTTAAAAATTTAATTATTAAAACTTTAAATTTTAAAATTTAAATATTTAAATACTAAATTTTAAAAATTTAATTATTAAAATTTTAAATTTTAAAATTTAAAAATTTAAATTTTAAAATTTAAAAATTTAAATACTAAATTTTAAAAATTTAATTATTAAAGCTTTAAATTTTAAAATTTAAAAATTTAAATACTAAATTTTAAAAATTTAATTAATAAAATTTTAAATTTTAAAATTTAAAAATTTAAAAACTTAAATACTAAATTTTAAAAATTTAATTATTAAAACTTTAAATTTTAAAATTTAAAAATTTAAATACTAAATTTTAAAAATTTAATTATTAAAATTTTAAATTTTAAAATTTAAAAATTTAAATTTTAAAATTTAAAAATTTAAATTTAAAAATTTAAATACTAAATTTTAAAAAATTAATTATTAAAACTTTAAATTTTAAAATTTAAAAATTTAAATACTAAATTTTAAAAATTTAATTATTAAAACTTTAAACCTTAAAATTTAAAAATTTAAATACTAAATTTTAAAAATTTAATTATTAAAACTTTAAATTTTAAAATTTAAAAATTTAAATACTAAATTTTAAAAATTTAATTATTAAAATTTAAATTTTAAAATTTATAAATTTAAATACTAAATTTTAAAAATTTAATTATTAAAACTTTATATTTTAAAATTTAAAAATTTAAATACCAAATTTTAAAAATTTAATTATTAAAACTTTAAATTTTAAAATTTAAAAATTTAAATACTAAATTTTAAAAATTTAATTATTAAAACTTTAAATTTTAAAATTTAAAAATTTAAATTTTAAAATTTAAAAATTTAAATTTAAAAATTTAAATACAAAATTTTAAATATTTAATTATTAAAATTTTAAATTCTAAAATTTAAAAATTTAAATACTAAATTTTAAAAATTTATTTATTAAAACTTTAAATTTTAAAATTTAAAAATTTAAATACTAAATTTTAAAAATTTAATTATTAAAACTTTAAATTTTAAAATTTAAAAATTTAAATACTAAATTTTAAAAATTTAATTATTAAAATTTTAATTTTTAAATTTAAAAATTAAAATTTTAAAATTTAAAAATTTAAATACTAAATTTTAAAAATTTAATTATTAAAACTTTAAATTTTAAAATTTAAATATTTAAATACTAAATTTTAAAAATTTAATTATTAAAATTTTAAATTTTAAAATTTAAAAATTTAAATTTTAAAATTTAAAAATTTAAATACTAAATTTTAAAAATTTAATTATTAAAGCTTTAAATTTTAAAATTTAAAAATTTAAATACTAAATTTTAAAAATTTAATTAATAAAATTTTAAATTTTAAAATTTAAAAATTTAAAAACTTAAATACTAAATTTTAAAAATTTAATTATTAAAACTTTAAATTTTAAAATTTAAAAATTTAAATACTAAATTTTAAAAATTTAATTATTAAAATTTTAAATTTTAAAATTTAAAAATTTAAATTTTAAAATTTAAAAATTTAAATTTAAAAATTTAAATACTAAATTTTAAAAAATTAATTATTAAAACTTTAAATTTTAAAATTTAAAAATTTAAATACTAAATTTTAAAAATTTAATTATTAAAACTTTAAACTTTAAAATTTAAAAAGTTAAATACTAAATTTTAAAAATTTAATTATTAAAACTTTAAATTTTAAAATTTAAAAATTTAAATACTAAATTTTAAAAATTTAATTATTAAAATTTAAATTTTAAAATTTATAAATTTAAATACTAAATTTTAAAAATTTAATTATTAAAACTTTATATTTTAAAATTTAAAAATTTAAATACCAAATTTTAAAAATTTAATTATTAAAACTTTAAATTTTAAAATTTAAAAATTTAAATACTAAATTTTAAAAATTTAATTAGTAAAAATTTAAATTTTAAAATTTAAAAATTTAAATACAAATTTTAAAAATTTAATGATTAAAACTTTAAATTTTAAAATTTAAAAATTTAAATTCTAAATTTTGAAAATTTAATTATTAAAATTTTAAATTCTAAAATTTAAAAATTTAAATACTAAATTTTAAAAATTTATTTATTAAAACTTTAAATTCTAAAATTTAAAAATTTAAATACTAAATTTTAAAAATTTAATTATTAAAACTTTAAATTTTAAAATTTAAAAATTTAAATACTAAATTTTAAAAATTTAATTATTAAAACTTTAAATTTTAAAATTTAAAAATTTAAATACTAAATTTTAAAAATTTAATTATTAAAATTTTAATTTTTAAATTTAAAAATTTAAATTTTAAAATTTAAAAATTTAAATACTAAATTTTAAAAATTTAATTATTAAAACTTTAAATTTTAAAATTTAAATATTTAAATACTAAATTTTAAAAATTTAATTATTAAAATTTTAAATTTTAAAATTTAAAGATTTAAATTTTAAAATTTAAAAATTTAAATTTTAAAATTTAAAAATTTAAATACAAAATTTTAAAAATTTAATTATTAAAATTTTAAATTTTAAAATTTAAAAATTTAAATTTTAAAATTTAAAAATTTAAATACTAAATTTTAAAAATTTAATTAGTAAAAATTTATATTTTAAAATTTAAAAATTTAAATTTTATAATTTAAAAATTTAAATTTTAAAATTTAAAAATTTAAATACAAATTTTAAAAATTTTATTATTAAACCTTTAAATTTTAAAATTTAAAAGTTTAAATACTAAATTTTAAAAATTTAATTAATAAAAATTTAAGTTTAAAAATTTAAATCTTAAAATCTAAAAATTTAAATTTTAAAATCTAAATACTAAATTTTAAAAATTTAATTATTAAAACTTTAAATTTTAAAATTTAAAAATTTAAATACTAAATTTTAAAAATTTAATTATTAAAATTTTAAATTTTAAAATTTAAAAATTTAAATATTAAAATTTAAAAATTTAAATATTAAATTTTAAAAATTTAATTATTAAAATTTTAAATTTTAAAATTTAAAAATTTAAATTTTAAAATTTAAAAATTTAAATTTTAAAATTTAAAAATTTAAATTTTAAAATTTAAAAATTTAAATACTAAATTTTAAATATTAAATTATTAAAACTTTAAATTTTAAAATATAAAAATTTAAATACTAAATTTTAAAAATTTAATTATTAAAATTTTAAATTTTAAAATTTAAAAATTTAAATATTAAATTTTAAAAATTTAATTATTAAAACTTAAAATTTGAAAATTTAAAACTTTAAATACTAAATTTTAAAAATTTAAATACTAAATTTTAAAAATTTAAATATTAAATCTTTGAATTTTAAAATTTAAAAATTTAAATACTAAATTTTAAAAATTTAATTATTAAAATTTTAAATTTTAAAATTTAAAAATTTAAATTTTAAAATTTAAAAATTTAAATATTAAATTTTAAAAATTTAATTATTAAAATTTTAAATTTTAAAATTTAAAAATTTAAATACTAAATTTTAAAAATTTAATTATTAAAGCTTTAAATTTTAAAATTTAAAAATTTAAATTTTAAAATTTAAAAATTTAAATACTAAATTTTAAAAATTTAATTATTAAAACTTTAAATTTTAAAATTTAAAAATTTAAATTTTAAAATTTAAAAATTTAAAAATTTAAATTTTAAAATTTAAAAATTTAAATTTTAAAATTTAAAAATTTAAATTTTAAAATTTAAAAATTTAAATACAAAATTTTAAAAATTTAATTATTAAAATTTTAAATTCTAAAATTTAAAAATTTAAATACTAAATTTTAAAAATTTATTTATTAAAACTTTAAATTTTAAAATTTAAAAATTTAAATACTAAATTTTAAAAATTTAATTATTAAAACTTTAAATTTTAAAATTTAAAAATTTAAATACTAAATTTTAAAAATTTAATTATTAAAATTTTAATTTTTAAATTTAAAAATTTAAATTTTAAAATTTAAAAATTTAAATACTAAATTTTGAAAATTTAATTATTAAAACTTTAAATTTTAAAATTTAAATATTTAAATACTAAATTTTAAAAATTTAATTATTAAAATTTTAAATTTTAAAATTTAAAGATTTAAATTTTAAAATTTAAAAATTTAAATTTTAAAATTTAAAAATTTAAATTTTAAAATTTAAAAATTTAAATACAAAATTTTAAAAATTTAATTATTAAAATTTTAAATTTTAAAATTTAAAAATTTAAATTTTAAAATTTAAAAATTTAAATACTAAATTTTAAAAATTTAATTAGTAAAAATTTAAATTTTAAAATTTAAAAATTTAAATTTTATAATTTAAAAATTTAAATTTTAAAATTTAAAAATTTAAATACAAATTTTAAAAATTTTATTATTAAACCTTTAAATTTTAAAATTTAAAAGTTTAAATACTAAATTTTAAAAATTTAATTAATAAAAATTTAAATTTAAAAATTTAAATCTTAAAATCTAAAAATTTAAATTTTAAAATCTAAATACTAAATTTTAAAAATTTAATTAGTAAAAATTTAAATTTTAAAATTTAAAAATTTAAATACAAATTTTAAAAATTTAATGATTAAAACTTTAAATTTATAATTTAAAAATTTAAATTCTAAATTTTGAAAATTTAATTATTAAAATTTTAAATTCTAAAATTTAAAAATTTAAATACTAAATTTTAAAAATTTATTTATTAAAACTTTAAATTCTAAAATTTAAAAATTTAAATACTAAATTTTAAAAATTTAATTATTAAAACTTTAAATTTTAAAATTTAAAAATTTAAATACTAAATTTTAAAAATTTAATTATTAAAACTTTAAATTTTAAAATTTAAAAATTTAAATACCAAATTTTAAAAATTTAATTATTAAAATTTTAATTTTTAAATTTAAAAATTTAAATTTTAAAATTTAAAAATTTAAATACTAAATTTTAAAAATTTAATTATTAAAACTTTAAATTTTAAAATTTAAATATTTAAATACTAAATTTTAAAAATTTAATTATTAAAATTTTAAATTTTAAAATTTAAAGATTTAAATTTTAAAATTTAAAAATTTAAATTTTAAAATTTAAAAATTTAAATACAAAATTTTAAAAATTTAATTATTAAAATTTTAAATTTTAAAATTTAAAAATTTAAATTTTAAAATTTAAAAATTTAAATACTAAATTTTAAAAATTTAATTAGTAAAAATTTATATTTTAAAATTTAAAAATTTAAATTTTATAATTTAAAAATTTAAATTTTAAAATTTAAAAATTTAAATACAAATTTTAAAAATTTTATTATTAAACCTTTAAATTTTAAAATTTAAAAGTTTAAATACTAAATTTTAAAAATTTAATTAATAAAAATTTAAGTTTAAAAATTTAAATCTTAAAATCTAAAAATTTAAATTTTAAAATCTAAATACTAAATTTTAAAAATTTAATTATTAAAATTTTAAATTTTAAAGTTTAAAAATTTAAATTTAGAAATTTAAATTTAAAAATTTAAATTTTAAAATTTAAAAATTTAAATTTTAAAATTTAATAATTTAAATACTAAATTTTAAAAATTTAATTATTAAAACTTTAAATTTTAAAATTTAAATACTAAGTTTTAAAAATTTAATTATTAAAACTTTAAATTTTAAAATTTAAAAACTTAAATACCAAATTTTAAAAATTTAATTATTAAAACTTTAAATTTTAAAATTTAAAAATTTAAATACTAAATTTTAAAAATTTAATTATTAAAATTTTAAATTTTAAAATTTAAAAATTTAAATTTTAAAATTTAAAAATTTAATTTTAAAATTTTAAATACTAAATTTTAAAAATTTAATTATTAAAACTTTAAATTTTAAAATTTAAAAATTTAAATACTAAATTTTAAAAATTTAATTATTAAAATTTTAAATTTTAAAATTTAAAAATTTAAATATTAAAATTTAAAAATTTAAATAATAAATTTTAAAAATTTAATTATTAAAACTTTAAATTTTAAAATTTAAAAATTTAAACACTAAATTTTAAAAATTTAAATTTAAAAATTTAAATACTAAATTTTAAAAATTTAATTATTAAAACTTTAAATTTTAAAATTTAAAAATTTAAAAACTAAATTTTAAAAATTTAATTATTAAAGCTTTAAATTTTAAAATTTAAAAATTTAAATTTTAAAATTTAAAAATTTAAATTTTAAAATTTAATAATTTAAATACTAAATTTTAAAAATTTAATTATTAAAACTTTAAATTTTAAAATTTAAATACTAAGTTTTAAAAATTTAATTATTAAAACTTTAAATTTTAAAATTTAAAAACTTAAATACCAAATTTTAAAAATTTAATTATTAAAACTTTAAATTTTAAAATTTAAAAATTTAAATACTAAATTTTAAAAATTTAATTATTAAAATTTTAAATTTTAAAATTTAAAAATTTAAATTTTAAAATTTAAAAATTTAATTTTAAAATTTTAAATACTAAATTTTAAAAATTTAATTATTAAAACTTTAAATTTTAAAATTTAAAAATTTAAATACTAAATTTTAAAAATTTAATTATTAAAATTTTAAATTTTAAAATTTAAAAATTTAAATATTAAAATTTAAAAATTTAAATAATAAATTTTAAAAATTTAATTATTAAAACTTTAAATTTTAAAATTTAAAAATTTAAACACTAAATTTTAAAAATTTAAATTTAAAAATTTAAATACTAAATTTTAAAAATTTAATTATTAAAACTTTAAATTTTAAAATTTAAAAATTTAAAAACTAAATTTTAAAAATTTAATTATTAAAGCTTTAAATTTTAAAATTTAAAAATTTAAATTTTAAAATTTAAAAATTTAAATTTTAAAATTTAATAATTTAAATACTAAATTTTAAAAATTTAATTATTAAAACTTTAAATTTTAAAATTTAAATACTAAGTTTTAAAAATTTAATTATTAAAACTTTAAATTTTAAAATTTAAAAACTTAAATACCAAATTTTAAAAATTTAATTATTAAAACTTTAAATTTTAAAATTTAAAAATTTAAATACTAAATTTTAAAAATTTAATTATTAAAATTTTAAATTTTAAAATTTAAAAATTTAAATTTTAAAATTTAAAAATTTAATTTTAAAATTTTAAATACTAAATTTTAAAAATTTAATTATTAAAACTTTAAATTTTAAAATTTAAAAATTTAAATACTAAATTTTAAAAATTTAATTATTAAAATTTTAAATTTTAAAATTTAAAAATTTAAATTTTAAAATTTAAAAATTTAAATTTTAAAATTTAAAAATTTAAATACTAAATTTTAAATATTAAATTATTAAAACTTTAAATTTTAAAATTTAAAAATTTAAATACTAAATTTTAAAAATTTAATTATTAAAATTTTAAATTTTAAAATTTAAAAATTTAAATATTAAATTTTAAAAATTTAATTATTAAAACTTAAAATTTGAAAATTTAAAACTTTAAATACTAAATTTTAAAAATTTAAATACTAAATTTTAAAAATTTAAATATTAAATCTTTGAATTTTAAAATTTAAAAATTTAAATACTAAATTTTAAAAATTTAATTATTAAAATTTTAAATTTTAAAATTTAAAAATTTAAATTTTAAAATTTAAAAATTTAAATACTAAATTTTAAAAATTTAATTATTAAAATTTTAAATTTTAAAATTTAAAAATTTAAAAACTAAATTTTAAAAATTTAATTATTAAAGCTTTAAATTTTAAAATTTAAAAATTTAAATTTTAAAATTTAAAAATTTAATTTTAAAATTTTAAATACTAAATTTTAAAAATTTAATTATTAAAACTTTAAATTTTAAAATTTAAAAATTTAAATACTAAATTTTAAAAATTTAATTATTAAAATTTTAAATTTTAAAATTTAAAAATTTAAATATTAAAATTTAAAAATTTAAATACTAAATTTTAAAAATTTAATTATTAAAACTTTAAATTTTAAAATTTAAAAATTTAAATACTAAATTTTAAAAATTTAATTATTAAAATTTTAAATTTTAAAGTTTAAAAATTTAAATTTAGAAATTTAAATTTAAAAATTTAAATTTTAAAATTTAAAAATTTAAATATTAAAATTTAAAAATTTAAATACTAAATTTTAAAAATTTAATTATTAAAACTTTAAATTTTAAAATTTAAAAATTTAAATACTAAATTTTAAAAATTTAATTATTAAAATTTTAAATTTTAAAATTTAAAAATTTAAATTTTAAAATTTAAAAATTTAAATACTAAATTTTAAATATTAAATTATTAAAACTTTAAATTTTAAAATTTAAAAATTTAAATACTAAATTTTAAAAATTTAATTATTAAAATTTTAAATTTTAAAATTTTAAAATCTAAATACTAAATTTTAAAAATTTAATTATTAAAACTTTAAATTTTAAAATTTAAAAACTTAAATACTAAATTTTAAAAATTTAATTATTAAAATTTTAAATTTTAAAGTTTAAAAATTTAAATTTAGAAATTTAAATTTAAAAATTTAAATTTTAAAATTTAAAAATTTAAATTTTAAAATTTAATAATTTAAATACTAAATTTTAAAAATTTAATTATTAAAACTTTAAATTTTAAAATTTAAATACTAAGTTTTAAAAATTTAATTATTAAAACTTTAAATTTTAAAATTTAAAAACTTAAATACCAAATTTTAAAAATTTAATTATTAAAACTTTAAATTTTAAAATTTAAAAATTTAAACACTAAATTTTAAAAATTTAAATTTAAAAATTTAAATACTAAATTTTAAAAATTTAATTATTAAAACTTTAAATTTTAAAATTTAAAAATTTAAAAACTAAATTTTAAAAATTTAATTATTAAAATTTTAAATTTTAAAATTTAAAAATTTAAATTTTAAAATTTAAAAATTTAAATTTTAAAATTTAAAAATTTAAATACTAAATTTTAAATATTAATTTATTAAAACTTTAAATTTTAAAATTTAAAAATTTAAATACTAAATTTTAAAAATTTAATTATTAAAATTTTAAATTTTAAAATTTAAAAATTTAAATATTAAATTTTAAAAATTTAATTATTAAAACTTAAAATTTGAAAATTTAAAACTTTAAATACTAAATTTTAAAAATTTAAATACTAAATTTTAAAAATTTAAATATTAAATCTTTGAATTTTAAAATTTAAAAATTTAAATACTAAATTTTAAAAATTTAATTATTAAAATTTTAAATTTTAAAATTTAAAAATTTAAATTTTAAAATTTAAAAATTTAAATACTAAATTTTAAAAATTTAATTATTAAAATTTTAAATTTTAAAATTTAAAAATTTAAATACTAAATTTTAAAAATTTAATTATTAAAGCTTTAAATTTTAAAATTTAAAAATTTAAATTTTAAAATTTAAAAATTTAAATAATAAATTTTAAAAATTTAATTATTAAAACTTTAAATTTTAAAATTTAAAAATTTAAATTTTAAAATTTAAAAATTTAAATTTTAAAATTTAAAAATTTAAATTTTAAAATTTAAAAATTTAAATACAAAATTTTAAAAATTTAATTATTAAAATTTTAAATTCTAAAATTTAAAAATTTAAATACTAAATTTTAAAAATTTATTTATTAAAACTTTAAATTTTAAAATTTAAAAATTTAAACACTAAATTTTAAAAATTTAATTATTAAAACTTTAAATTTTAAAATTTAAAAATTTAAATACTAAATTTTAAAAATTTAATTATTAAAATTTTAATTTTTAAATTTAAAAATTTAAATTTTAAAATTTAAAAATTTAAATACTAAATTTTGAAAATTTAATTATTAAAACTTTAAATTTTAAAATTTAAATATTTAAATACTAAATTTTAAAAATTTAATTATTAAAATTTTAAATTTTAAAATTTAAAGATTTAAATTTTAAAATTTAAAAATTTAAATTTTAAAATTTAAAAATTTAAATTTTAAAATTTAAAAATTTAAATACAAAATTTTAAAAATTTAATTATTAAAATTTTAAATTTTAAAATTTAAAAATTTAAATTTTAAAATTTAAAAATTTAAATACTAAATTTTAAAAATTTAATTAGTAAAAATTTAAATTTTAAAATTTAAAAATTTAAATTTTATAATTTAAAAATTTAAATTTTAAAATTTAAAAATTTAAATACAAATTTTAAAAATTTTATTATTAAACCTTTAAATTTTAAAATTTAAAAGTTTAAATAATAAATTTTAAAAATTTAATTAATAAAAATTTAAATTTAAAAATTTAAATCTTAAAATCTAAAAATTTAAATTTTAAAATCTAAATACTAAATTTTAAAAATTTAATTATTAAAACTTTAAATTTTAAAATTTAAAAACTTAAATACTAAATTTTAAAAATTTAATTATTAAAATTTTAAATTTTAAAGTTTAAAAATTTAAATTTAGAAATTTAAATTTAAAAATTTAAATTTTAAAATTTAAAAATTTAAATTTTAAAATTTAATAATTTAAATATTAAATTTTAAAAATTTAATTTTTAAAACTTTAAATTTTAAAATTTAAATACTAAGTTTTAAAAATTTAATTATTAAAACTTTAAATTTTAAAATTTAAAAACTTAAATACTAAATTTTAAAAATTTAATTATTAAAGCTTTAAATTTTAAAATTTAAAAATTTAAATACTAAATTTTAAAAATTTAATTATTAAAATTTTAAATTTTAAAATTTAAAAACTTAAATTTTAAAATTTAAAAATTTAAAAATTTAAATACTAAATTTTAAAAATTTAATTATTAAAACTTTAAATTTTAAAATTTAAAAATTTAAATACTAAATTTTAAAAACTTAATTATTAAAATTTTAAATTTTAAAATTTAAAAATTTAAATATTAAAATTTAAAAATTTAATTTTAAAATTTTAAATACTAAATTTTAAAAATTTAATTATTAAAACTTTAAATTTTAAAATTTAAAAATTTAAATACTAAATATTAAATATTTAATTATTAAAACTTTAAATTTTAAAATTTAAAAATTTAAATACTAAATTTTAAAAATTTAATTATTAAAATTTTAAATTTTAAAATTTAAAAATTTAAATATTAAATTTTAAAAATTTAATTATTAAAACTTTAAATTTGAAAATTTAAAAATTTAAATACTAAATTTTAAAAATTTAAATACTAAATTTTAAAAATTTAAATATTAAATCTTTGAATTTTAAAATTTAAAAATTTAAATACAAAATTTTAAAAATTTAATTATTAAAATTTTAAATTTTAAATTTTAAAAATTTAAATTTTAAAATTTAAAAATTTAAATACTAAATTTTAAAAATTTAATTAGTAAAAATTTAAATTTTAAAATTTAAAAATTTAAATTTTATAATTTAAAAATTTAAATTTTAAAATTTAAAAATTTAAATACAAATTTTAAAAATTTTATTATTAAACCTTTAAATTTTAAAATTTAAAAGTTTAAATACTAAATTTTAAAAATTTAATTAATAAAAATTTAAATTTAAAAATTTAAATCTTAAAATCTAAAAATTTAAATTTTAAAATCTAAATACTAAATTTTAAAAATTTAATTATTAAAATTTTAAATTTTAAAGTTTAAAAATTTAAATTTAGAAATTTAAATTTAAAAATTTAAATTTGAAAATTTAAAAATTTAAATACTAAATTTTAAAAATTTAAATATTAAATTTTAAAAATTTAAATATTAAATCTTTGAATTTTAAAATTTAAAAATTTAAATACTAAATTTTAAAAATTTAATTATTAAAATTTTAAATTTTAAAATTTAAAAATTTAAATTTTAAAATTTAAAAATTTAAATTTTAAAATTTAAAAATTTAAATACTAAATTTTTAAAATTTAATTATTAAAACTTTAAATTTTAAAATTTAAAAATTAAATACTAAATTTTAAAAAAATAATTATTAAAGCTTTAAATTTTAAAATTTAAAAATTTAAATTTTAAAATTTAAAAATTTAAATACTAAAGTTTAAAAATTTAATTATTAAAACTAAATTTTAAAATTTAAAAATTTAAATTTTAAAATTTAAAACTTTAAATTTTAAAATTTAAAAATTTAAATACTAAATTTTAAAAATTTAATTATTAAAACTTTAAATTTTAAAATTTAAAAATTTAAATACTAAATTTTAAAAATTTAATTATTAAAACTTTAAATTTTAAAATTTAAAAATTTAAATACTAAATTTTAAAAATTTAATTATTAAAGCTTTAAAGTTTAAAATTTAAAAATTTAAATTTTATAATTTAAAAATATAAATTTTAAAATTTAAAAATTTAAATTTTAAAATTTAAAAATTTAAATACTAAATTTTAAAAATTTAATTATTAAAATTTTAAATTCTAAAATTTAAAAATTTAAATACTAAATTTTAAAAATTTATTTATTAAAACTTTAAATTTTAAAATTTAAAAATTTAAATACTAAATTTTAAAAATTTAATTATTAAAACTTTAAATTTTAAAATTTAAAAATTTAAATACTAAACTTTTAAAATTTAATTATTAAAATTTATATTTTAAAATTTAAAAATTTAAATTTTAAAATTTAAAAATTTAAATACTAAATTTTAAAAATTTAATTATTAAAATTTTAAATTCTAAAATTTAAAAATTTAAATACTAAATTTTAAAAATTTATTTATTAAAACTTTAAATTTTAAAATTTAAAAATTTAAATACTAAATTTTAAAAATTTAATTATTAAAACTTTAAATTTTAAAATTTAAATATTTAAATACTAAATTTTAAAAATTTAATTATTAAAATTTTAAATTTTAAAATTTAAAGATTTAACTTTTAAAATTTAAAAATTTAAATTTTAAAATTTAAAAATTTAAATTTTAAAATTTAAAAATTTAAATACTAAATTTTAAAAATTTAATTATTAAAACTTTAAATTTTAAAATTTAAAAACTTAAATACTAAATTTTATAAATTTAATTATTAAAGCTTTAAATTTTAAAATTTAAAAATTTAAATACTAAATTTTAAAAATTTAATTATTAAAATTTTAAATTTTAAAATTTAAAAACTTAAATTTTAAAATTTAAGAATTTAAAAATTTAAATACTAAATTTTAAAAATTAATTATTAAAACTTTAAATTTTAGAATTTAAAAATTTAAATACTAAATTTTAAAAATTTAATTATTAAAATTTTAAATTTTAAAATTTAAAAATTTAAATTTTAAAATTTAAAAATTTAAATACTAAATTTTAAATATTTAATTATTAAAACTTTAAAGTTTAAAATTTAAAAATTTAAACATTAAATTTTAAAAATTTAATTATTAAAATTTTAAATTTTAAAATTTAAAAATTTAAATTTTAAAATTTAAAAATTTAAATTTAAAAATTTAAATACTAAATTTTAAAAATTTAATTATTAAAACTTTAAATTTGAAAATTTAAAAATTTAAATACTAAATTTTAAAAATTTAAATATTAAATCTTTGAATTTTAAAATTTAAAAATTTAAATACTAAATTTTAAAAATTTAATTATTAAAATTTTAAATTTTAAAATTTAAAAATTTAAATTTTAAAATTTAAAAATTTAAATACTAAATTTTAAAAATTTAATTATTAAAACTTTAAATTTTAAAATTTAAAAATTTAAATACTAAATTTTAAAAATTTAATTATTAAAGCTTTAAATTTTAAAATTTAAAACTTTAAATTTAAAAATTTGAATACTAAATTTTAAAAATTTAATTATTAAAACTTTAAATTTTAAAATTTAAAAATTTAAATTTTAAAATTTAAAAATTTAAATTTTAAAATTTAAAAATTTAAATACAAAATTTTAAAAATTTAATTATTAAAACTTTAAATTTTAAAATTTAAAAATTTAAATACTAAATTTTAAAAATTTATACTTATTAAAATTTAAATTTTAAAATTTAAAAATTTAAAAATTTAAATAATAAATTTTAAAAATTTAAACATTAAATCTTTAAATTTTTAAATTTATATACTAAATTTTAAAAATTTAATTATTAAAATTTTAAATTTTAAAATTTAAAAATTTAAATTTTAAAATTTAAAAATTTAAATACTAAATTTAAAAAATTTAATTAGTAAAAATTTAAATTTTAAAATTTAAAAATTTAAATTTTATAATTTAAAAATTTTATTATTAAAACTTTAAATTTTAAAATTTAAAAGTTTAAATAATAAATTTTAAAAATTTAATTAATAAAAATTTAAATTTAAAAATTTAAATTTTAAAATTTAAAAATTTAAATTTTAAAATCTAAATACTAAATTTTAAAAATTTAATTATTAAAACTTTAAACTTTAAAATTTAAAAATTTAATTATTAAAACTTTAAATTTTAAAATTTAAAAACTTAAATACTAAATTTTAAAAATTTAATTATTAAAATTTTAAATTTTAAAGTTTAAAAATTTAAATTTAGAAATTTAAATTTAAAAATTTAAATTTTAAAATTTAAAAATTTAAATTTTAAAATTTAAAAATTTAATTTTAAATATTTAAATACTAAATTTTATAAATTTAATTATTAAAACTTTAAATTTTAAAATTTAAATACTCAATTTTAAAAATTTAATTATTAAAACTTTAAATTTTAAAATTTAAAAACTTAAATACTAAATTTTAAAAATTTAATTATTAAAACTTTAAATTTTAAAATTTAAATACTAAATTTTAAAAATTTAATTATTAAAATTTTAAATTTTAAAATTTAAAAACTTAAATTTTAAAATTTAAAAATTTAAAAATTTAAATACTAAATTTTAAAAATTTAATTATTAAAACTTTAAATTTTAAAATTTAAAAATTTAAATACTAAATTTTAAAAATTTAATTATTAAAATTTTAAATTTTAAAATTTAAAAATTTAAATTTTAAAATTTAAAAATTTAAATACTAAATTTTAAAAATTTAATTATTAAAACTTTAAATTTTAAAATTTAAAAATTTAAACACTAAATTTTAAAAATTTAAATTTAAAAATTTAAATACTAAATTTTAAAAATTTAATTATTAAAACTTTAAATTTTAAAATTTAAAAATTTAAAAACTAAATTTTAAAAATTTAATTATTAAAATTTTAAATTTTAAAATTTAAAAATTTAAATTTTAAAAATTAAAAATTTAATTATTAAAACTTTAAATTTGAAAATTTAAAAATTTAAATACTAAATTTTAAAAATTTAAATACTAAATTTTAAAAATTTAAATATTAAATCTTTGAATTTTAAAATTTAAAAATTTAAATACTAAATTTTAAAAATTTAATTATTAAAATTTTAAATTTTAAAATTTAAAAATTTAAATTCTAAAATTTAAAAATTTAAATACTAAATTTTAAATATTTAATTATTAAAACTTTAAAGTTTAAAATTTAAAAATTTAAACATTAAATTTTAAAAATTTAATTATTAAAATTTTAAATTCTAAAATTTAAAAATTTAAATACTAAATTTTAAAAATTTATTTATTAAAACTTTAAATTTTAAAATTTAAAAATTTAAATACTAAATTTTAAAAATTTAATTATTAAAACTTTAAATTTTAAAATTTAAATATTTAAATACTAAATTTTAAAAATTTAATTATTAAAATTTTAAATTTTAAAATTTAAAAATTTAAATTTTAAAATTTAAAAATTTAAATTTTAAAATTTAAAAATTTAAATACTAAATTTTAAAAATTTAATTATTAAAACTTTAAATTTTAAAATTTAAAAACTTAAATACTAAATTTTAAAAATTTAATTATTAAAGCTTTAAATTTTAAAATTTAAAAATTTAAATACTAAATTTTAAAAATTTAATTATTAAAATTTTAAATTTTAAAATTTAAAAACTTAAATTTTAAAATTTAAGAATTTAAAAATTTAAATACTAAATTTTAAAAATTAATTATTAAAACTTTAAATTTTAGAATTTAAAAATTTAAATACTAAATTTTAAAAATTTAATTATTAAAATTTTAAATTTTAAAATTTAAAAATTTAAATTTTAAAATTTAAAAATTTAAATACTAAATTTTAAATATTTAATTATTAAAACTTTAAAGTTTAAAATTTAAAAATTTAAACATTAAATTTTAAAAATTTAATTATTAAAATTTTAAATTTTAAAATTTAAAAATTTAAATTTTAAAATTTAAAAATTTAGATTTAAAAATTTAAATACTAAATTTTAAAAATTTAATTATTAAAACTTTAAATTTGAAAATTTAAAAATTTAAATACTAAATTTTAAAAATTTAAATATTAAATCTTTGAATTTTAAAATTTAAAAATTTAAATACTAAATTTTAAAAATTTAATTATTAAAATTTTAAATTTTAAAATTTAAAAATTTAAATTTTAAAAATTAAAAATTTAATTATTAAAACTTTAAATTTGAAAATTTAAAAATTTAAATACTAAATTTTAAAAATTTAAATTTAAAAATTTAAATACTAAATTTTAAAAATTTAATTATTAAAACTTTAAATTTTAAAATTTAAAAATTTAAAAACTAAATTTTAAAAATTTAATTATTAAAATTTTAAATTTTAAAATTTAAAAATTTAAATTTTAAAAATTAAAAATTTAATTATTAAAACTTTAAATTTGAAAATTTAAAAATTTAAATACTAAATTTTAAAAATTTAAATACTAAATTTTAAAAATTTAAATATTAAATCTTTGAATTTTAAAATTTAAAAATTTAAATACTAAATTTTAAAAATTTAATTATTAAAATTTTAAATTTTAAAATTTAAAAATTTAAATTCTAAAATTTAAAAATTTAAATACTAAATTTTAAATATTTAATTATTAAAACTTTAAAGTTTAAAATTTAAAAATTTAAACATTAAATTTTAAAAATTTAATTATTAAAATTTTAAATTCTAAAATTTAAAAATTTAAATACTAAATTTTAAAAATTTATTTATTAAAACTTTAAATTTTAAAATTTAAAAATTTAAATACTAAATTTTAAAAATTTAATTATTAAAACTTTAAATTTTAAAATTTAAATATTTAAATACTAAATTTTAAAAATTTAATTATTAAAATTTTAAATTTTAAAATTTAAAAATTTAAATTTTAAAATTTAAAAATTTAAATTTTAAAATTTAAAAATTTAAATACTAAATTTTAAAAATTTAATTATTAAAACTTTAAATTTTAAAATTTAAAAACTTAAATACTAAATTTTAAAAATTTAATTATTAAAGCTTTAAATTTTAAAATTTAAAAATTTAAATACTAAATTTTAAAAATTTAATTATTAAAATTTTAAATTTTAAAATTTAAAAACTTAAATTTTAAAATTTAAGAATTTAAAAATTTAAATACTAAATTTTAAAAATTAATTATTAAAACTTTAAATTTTAGAATTTAAAAATTTAAATACTAAATTTTAAAAATTTAATTATTAAAATTTTAAATTTTAAAATTTAAAAATTTAAATTTTAAAATTTAAAAATTTAAATACTAAATTTTAAATATTTAATTATTAAAACTTTAAAGTTTAAAATTTAAAAATTTAAACATTAAATTTTAAAAATTTAATTATTAAAATTTTAAATTTTAAAATTTAAAAATTTAAATTTTAAAATTTAAAAATTTAGATTTAAAAATTTAAATACTAAATTTTAAAAATTTAATTATTAAAACTTTAAATTTGAAAATTTAAAAATTTAAATACTAAATTTTAAAAATTTAAATATTAAATCTTTGAATTTTAAAATTTAAAAATTTAAATACTAAATTTTAAAAATTTAATTATTAAAATTTTAAATTTTAAAATTTAAAAATTTAAATTTTAAAATTTAAAAATTTAAATACTAAATTTTAAAAATTTAATTATTAAAACTTTAAATTTTAAAATTTAAAAATTTAAATACTAAATTTTAAAAATTTAATTATTAAAGCTTTAAATTTTAAAATTTAAAACTTTAAATTTAAAAATTTGAATACAAAATTTTAAAAATTTAATTATTAAAACTTTAAATTTTAAAATTTAAAAATTTAAATTTTAAAATTTAAAAATTTAAATTTTAAAATTTAAAAATTTAAATACAAAATTTTAAAAATTTAATTATTAAAACTTTAAATTTTAAAATTTAAAAATTTAAATACTAAATTTTAAAAATTTAATTATTAAAATTTTAAATTTTAAAATTTAAAAATTTAAATTTTAAAATTTAAAAATTTAAATACTAAATTTTAAAAATTTAATTATTAAAACTTTAAATTCTAAAATTTAAAAATTTAAATACTAAATTTTAAAAATTTATTTATTAAAGCTTTAAATTTTAAAATTTAAAAATTTAAATTTTAAAATTTAAAAATTTAAATACAAAATTTTAAAAATTTAATTATTAAAATTTTAAATTCTGAAATTTAAAAATTTAAATACTAAATTTTAAAAATTTATTTATTAAAACTTTAAATTTTAAAATTTAAAAATTTAAATACTAAACTTTTAAAATTTAATTATTAAAATTTATATTTTAAAATTTAAAAATTTAAATTTTAAAATTTAAAAATTTAAATACTAAATTTTAAATATTTAATTATTAAAACTTTAAATTTTAAAATTTAAATATTTAAATACTAAATTTTAAAAATTTAATTATTAAAATTTTAAATTTTAAAATTTAAAGATTTAAATTTTAAAATTTAAAAATTTAAATTTTAAAATTTAAAAATTTAAATACTAAATTTTAAAAATTTAATTATTAAAACTTTAAATTTTAAAATTTAAAAACTTAAATACTAAATTTTAAAAATTTAATTATTAAAGCTTTAAATTTTAAAATTTAAAAATTTAAATACTAAATTTTAAAAATTTAATTATTAAAGTTTTAAATTTTAAAATTTAAAAATTTAAATACTAAATTTTAAAAATTTAATTATTAAAATTTTAAATTTTAAAATTTAAAAATTTAAATTTTAAAATTTAAAAATTTAAATACTAAATTTTAAAAATTTAATTATTAAAACTTTAAATTTTAAAATTTAAAAATTTAAACACTAAATTTTAAAAATTTAATTATTAAAATTTTAAATTTTAAAATTTAAAAATTTAAATTTTAAAATTTAAAAATTTAAATTTAAAATTATAAATACTAAATTTTAAAAATTTAATTATTAAAACTTTAAATTTTAAAATTTAAAAATTTAAATACTAAATTTTAAAAATTTAATTATTAAAATTTTAAATTTTAAAATTTAAAAATTTAAATTTTAAAATTTAAAAATTTAAATACTAAATTTTAAAAATTTAATTATTAAAACTTTAAATTTTTAAATTTAAAAATTTAAATACTAAATTTTAAAAATTTAATTATTAAAATTTTTAATTTTAAAATTTAAAAATTTAAATTTTAAAATTTAAAAATTTAAATACTAAATTTTAAAAATTTAATTATTAAAACTTTAAATTTTAAAATTTAAAAATTTAAATACTAAATTTTAAAAATTTAATTATTAAAGCTTTAAATTTTAAAATTTAAAACTTTAAATTTAAAAATTTGAATACTAAATTTTAAAAATTTAATTATTAAAACTTTAAATTTTAAAATTTAAAAATTTAATTATTAAAACTTTAAATTTTAAAATTTATAAACTTAAATACTAAATTTTAAAAATTTAATTATTAAAATTTTAAATTTTAAAGTTTAAAAATTTAAATTTAGAAATTTAAATTTAAAAATTTAAATTTTAAAATTTAAAAATTTAAATTTTAAAATTTAATAATTTAAATACTAAATTTTAAAAATTTAATTATTAAAGCTTTAAATTTTAAAATTTAAAAATATAAATTTTAAAATATAAAAATTTAATTTTAAAAATTTAAATACTAAATTTTAAAAATTTAATTATTAAAATTTTAAATTTTAAAATTTAAAAATTTAAATTTTAAAATTTAAAAACTTAAATTTTAAAATTTAAAAATTTAAAAATTTAAATACTAAATTTTAAAAATTTAATTATTAAAACTTTAAATTTTAAAATTTAAAAATTTAAATACTAAATTTTAAAAATTTAATTATTAAAATTTTAAATTTTAAAATTTAAAAATATAAATTTTAAAATATAAAAATTTAATTTTAAAAATTTAAATACTAAATTTTAAAAATTTAATTATTAAAACTTTAAATTTTAAAATTTAAAAATTTAAATACTAAATTTTAAAAATTTAATTATTAAAATTTTAAATTTTAAAATTTAAAAATATAAATTTTAAAATTTAAAAATTTAATTTTAAAAATTTAAATACTAAATTTTAAAAATTTAATTATTAAAACTTTAAATTTTAAAATTTAAAAATTTAAATACTAAATTTTAAAAATTTAATTATTAAAATTTTAAATTTTAAAATTTAAAAATTTAAATTTTAAAATTTAAAAATTTAAATACTAAATTTTAAAAATTTAATTATTAAAACTTTAAATTTTAAAATTTAAAAATTTAAACACTAAATTTTAAAAATTTAAATTTAAAAATTTAAATACTAAATTTTAAAAATTTAATTATTAAAACTTTAAATTTTAAAATTTAAAAATTTAAAAACTAAATTTTAAAAATTTAATTATTAAAATTTTAAATTTTAAAATTTAAAAATTTAAATTATAAAATTTAAAAATTTAATTATTAAAACTTTAAATTTGAAAATTTAAAAATTTAAATACTAAATTTTAAAAATTTAAATACTAAATTTTAAAAATTTAAATATTAAATCTTTGAATTTTAAAATTTAAAAATTTAAATACTAAATTTTAAAAATTTAATTATTAAAATTTTAAATTTTAAAATTTAAAAATTTAAATTTTAAAATTTAAAAATTTAAATACTAAATTTTAAAAATTTAATTATTAAAACTTTAAATTTTAAAATTTAAAAATTTAAATACTAAATTTTAAAAATTCAATTATTAAAGCTTTAAATTTTAAAATTTAAAAATTTAAATTTTAAAATTTAAATATTTAAATACTAAATTTTAAAAATTTAATTATTAAAACTTTAAATTTTAAAATTTAAAAATTTAAATTTTAAAATTTAAAAATTTAAATTTTAAAATTTAAAAATTTAAATTTTAAAATTTAAAAATTTAAATTTTAAAATTTAAAAATTTAAATTTTAAAATTTAAAAATTTAAATACAAAATTTTAAAAATTTAATTATTAAAATTTTAAATTCTAAAATTTAAAAATTTAAATACTAAATTTTAAAAATTTATTTATTAAAACTTTAAATTTTAAAATTTAAAAATTTAAATTTTAAAATTTAAAAATTTAAATACAAAATTTTAAAAATTTAATTATTAAAATTTTAAATTCTAAAATTTAAAAATATAAATACTAAATTTTAAAAATTTATTTATTAAAACTTTAAATTTTAAAATTTAAAAATTTAAATACTAAATTTTAAAAATTTAATTATTAAAACTTTAAATTTTAAAATTTAAAAATTTAAATACTAAACTTTTAAAATTTAATTATTAAAATTTATATTTTAAAATTTAAAAATTTAAATACTAAATTTTAAAAATTTAATTGTTAAAACATTAAATTTTAAAATTTAAAAATTTAAATACTAAATTTTAAAAATTTAATTATTAAAATTTTAAATTTTAAAATTTAAAAATTTAAATACTAAATTTTAAAAATTTAATTACTAAAACTTTAAATTTGAAAATTTAAATATTTAAATACTAAATTTTAAAAATTTAAATATTAAATCTTTGAATTTTAAAATTTAAAAATTTAAATACTAAATTTTAAAAATTTAATTACTAAAATTTTAAATTTTAAAAGTTAAAAATTTAAATTTTAAAATTTAAAAATTTAAATACTAAATTTTAAAAATTTAATTATTAAAACTTTAAATTTTAAAATTTAAAAATTTAAATACTAAATTTTAAAAATTTAATTATTAAAGCTTTAAATTTTAAAATTTAAAAATTTAAATACTAAATTTTAAAAATTTAATTATTAAAACTTTAAATTTTAAAATATGAAAATTTAAATTATAAAATTTAAAAATTTAAATTTTAAAATTTAAAAGTTTAAATTTTAAAATTTAAAAATTTAAATACTAAATTTTAAAAATTTAATTATTAGAACTTTAAATTTTAAAATTTAAAAACTTAAATACTAAATTTTAAAAATTTAATTATTAAAGCTTTAAATTTTAAAATTTAAAAATTTAAATACTAAATTTTAAAAATTTAATTATTAAAACTTTAAATTTTAAAATTTAAAAATTTAAAAACTAAATTTTAAAAATTTAATTATTAAAATTTTATATTTTAAAATTTAAAAATTTAAATTATATAATTTAAAAATTTAATTATTAAAACTTTAAATTTGAAAATTTAAAAATTTAAATACTAAATTTTAAAAATTTAAATACTAAATTTTAAAAATTTAAATATTAAATCTTTGAATTTTAAAATTTAAAAATTTAAATACTAAATTTTAAAAATTTAATTATTAAAATTTTAAATTTTAAAATTTAAAAATTTAAATTTTAAAATTTAAAAATTTAAATACTAAATTTTAAAAATTTAATTATTAAAACTTTAAATTTTAAAATTTAAAAATTTAAATTTTAAAATTTAAAAATTTAAATTTTAAAATTTAAAAATTTAAATTTTAAAATTTAAAAATTTAAATTTTAAAATTTAAAAATTTAAATTTTAAAATTTAAAAATTTAAATACTAAATTTTAAAAATTTAATTATTAAAATTTTAAATTTTAAAATTTAAAAATTTAAATTTTAAAATTTAAAAACTTAAATTTTAAAATTTAAAAATTTAAAAATTTAAATACTAAATTTTAAAAATTTAATTATTAAAACTTTAAATTTTAAAATTTAAAAATTTAAATACTAAATTTTAAAAATTTAATTATTAAAATTTTAAATTTTAAAATTTAAAAATATAAATTTTAAAATTTAAAAATTTAATTTTAAAAATTTAAATACTAAATTTTAAAAATTTAATTATTAAAACTTTAAATTTTAAAATTTAAAAATTTAAATACTAAATTTTAAAAATTTAATTATTAAAATTTTAAATTTTAAAATTTAAAAATTTAAATTTTAAAATTTAAAAATTTAAATACTAAATTTTAAAAATTTAATTATTAAAACTTTAAATTTTAAAATTTAAAAATTTAAACACTAAATTTTAAAAATTTAAATTTAAAAATTTAAATACTAAATTTTAAAAATTTAATTATTAAAACTTTAAATTTTAAAATTTAAAAATTTAAAAACTAAATTTTAAAAATTTAATTATTAAAATTTTAAATTTTAAAATTTAAAAATTTAAATTATAAAATTTAAAAATTTAATTATTAAAACTTTAAATTTGAAAATTTAAAAATTTAAATACTAAATTTTAAAAATTTAAATACTAAATTTTAAAAATTTAAATATTAAATCTTTGAATTTTAAAATTTAAAAATTTAAATACTAAATTTTAAAAATTTAATTATTAAAATTTTAAATTTTAAAATTTAAAAATTTAAATTTTAAAATTTAAAAATTTAAATACTAAATTTTAAAAATTTAATTATTAAAACTTTAAATTTTAAAATTTAAAAATTTAAATACTAAATTTTAAAAATTCAATTATTAAAGCTTTAAATTTTAAAATTTAAAAATTTAAATTTTAAAATTTAAATATTTAAATACTAAATTTTAAAAATTTAATTATTAAAACTTTAAATTTTAAAATTTAAAAATTTAAATTTTAAAATTTAAAAATTTAAATTTTAAAATTTAAAAATTTAAATTTTAAAATTTAAAAATTTAAATTTTAAAATTTAAAAATTTAAATTTTAAAATTTAAAAATTTAAATACAAAATTTTAAAAATTTAATTATTAAAATTTTAAATTCTAAAATTTAAAAATTTAAATACTAAATTTTAAAAATTTATTTATTAAAACTTTAAATTTTAAAATTTAAAAATTTAAATTTTAAAATTTAAAAATTTAAATACAAAATTTTAAAAATTTAATTATTAAAATTTTAAATTCTAAAATTTAAAAATATAAATACTAAATTTTAAAAATTTATTTATTAAAACTTTAAATTTTAAAATTTAAAAATTTAAATACTAAATTTTAAAAATTTAATTATTAAAACTTTAAATTTTAAAATTTAAAAATTTAAATACTAAACTTTTAAAATTTAATTATTAAAATTTATATTTTAAAATTTAAAAATTTAAATACTAAATTTTAAAAATTTAATTGTTAAAACATTAAATTTTAAAATTTAAAAATTTAAATACTAAATTTTAAAAATTTAATTATTAAAATTTTAAATTTTAAAATTTAAAAATTTAAATACTAAATTTTAAAAATTTAATTACTAAAACTTTAAATTTGAAAATTTAAATATTTAAATACTAAATTTTAAAAATTTAAATATTAAATCTTTGAATTTTAAAATTTAAAAATTTAAATACTAAATTTTAAAAATTTAATTACTAAAATTTTAAATTTTAAAAGTAAAAATTTAAATTTTAAAATTTAAAAATTTAAATACTAAATTTTAAAAATTTAATTATTAAAACTTTAAATTTTAAAATTTAAAAATTTAAATACTAAATTTTAAAAATTTAATTATTAAAGCTTTAAATTTTAAAATTTAAAAATTTAAATTTTAAAATTTAAAAATTTAAATACTAAATTTTAAAAATTTAATTATTAAAACTTTAAATTTTAAAATATGAAAATTTAAATTATAATTTAAAAATTTAAATTTTAAAATTTAAAAGTTTAAATTTTAAAATTTAAAAATTTAAATACTAAATTTTAAAAATTTAATTATTAGAACTTTAAATTTTAAAATTTAAAAACTTAAATACTAAATTTTAAAAATTTAATTATTAAAGCTTTAAATTTTAAAATTTAAAAATTTAAATACTAAATTTTAAAAATTTAATTATTAAAACTTTAAATTTTAAAATTTAAAAATTTAAAAACTAAATTTTAAAAATTTAATTATTAAAATTTTAAATTTTAAAATTTAAAAATTTAAATTATATAATTTAAAAATTTAATTATTAAAACTTTAAATTTGAAAATTTAAAAATTTAAATACTAAATTTTAAAAATTTAAATACTAAATTTTAAAAATTTAAATATTAAATCTTTGAATTTTAAAATTTAAAAATTTAAATACTAAATTTTAAAAATTTAATTATTAAAATTTTAAATTTTAAAATTTAAAAATTTAAATTTTAAAATTTAAAAATTTAAATACTAAATTTTAAAAATTTAATTATTAAAACTTTAAATTTTAAAATTTAAAAATTTAAATACTAAATTTTAAAAATTTAATTATTAAAGCTTTAAATTTTAAAATTTAAAAATTTAAATTTTAAAATTTAAATATTTAAATACTAAATTTTAAAAATTTAATTATTAAAACTTTAAATTTTAAAATTTAAAAATTTAAATTTTAAAATTTAAAAATTTAAATTTTAAAATTTAAAAATTTAAATTTTAAAATTTAAAAATTTAAATTTTAAAATTTAAAAATTTAAATTTTAAAATTTAAAAATTTAAATACAAAATTTTAAAAATTTAATTATTAAAATTTTAAATTCTAAAATTTAAAAATATAAATACTAAATTTTAAAAATTTATTTATTAAAACTTTAAATTTTAAAATTTAAAAATTTAAATACTAAATTTTAAAAATTTAATTATTAAAACTTTAAATTTTAAAATTTAAATATTTAAATACTAAATTTTAAAAATTTAATTATTAAAACTTTAAATTTTAAAATTTAAAAATTTAAATTTTAAAATTTAAAAATTTAAATTTTAAAATTTAATAATTTAAATTTTAAAATTTAAAAATTTAAATTTTAAAATTTAAAAATTTAAATACAAAATTTTAAAAATTTAATTATTAAAATTTTAAATTCTAAAATTTAAAAATTTAAATACTAAATTTTAAAAATTTATTTATTAAAACTTTAAATTTTAAAATTTAAAAATTTAAATACTAAATTTTAAAAATTTAATTATTAAAACTTTAAATTTTAAAATTTAAAAATTTAAAAACTAAATTTTAAAAATTTAATTATTAAAATTTTAAATTTTAAAATTTAAAAATTTAAATTTTAAAATTTAAAAATTTAATTATTAAAACTTTAAATTTGAAAATTTAAAAATTTAAATACTAAATTTTAAAAATTTAAATACTAAATTTTAAAAATTTAAATATTAAATCTTTGAATTTTAAAATTTAAAAATTTAAATACAAAATTTTAAAAATTTAATTATTAAAATTTTAAATTCTAAAATTTAAAAATTTAAATACTAAATTTTAAAAATTTATTTATTAAAACTTTAAATTTTAAAATTTAAAAATTTAAATACTAAATTTTAAAAATTTAATTATTAAAACTTTAAATTTTAAAATTTAAATATTTAAATACTAAATTTTAAAAATTTAATTATTAAAACTTTAAATTTTAAAATTTAAAAATTTAAATTTTAAAATTTAAAAATTTAAATTATAAAATTTAATAATTTAAATTTTAAAATTTAAAAATATAAATTTTAAAATTTAAAAATTTAAATACAAAATTTTAAAAATTTAATTATTAAAATTTTAAATTCTAAAATTTAAAAATATAAATACTAAATTTTAAAAATTTATTTATTAAAACTTTAAATTTTAAAATTTAAAAATTTAAATACTAAATTTTAAAAATTTAATTATTAAAACTTTAAATTTTAAAATTTAAAAATTTAAATACTAAACTTTTAAAATTTAATTATTAAAATTTATATTTTAAAATTTAAAAATTTAAATACTAAATTTTAAAAATTTAATTGTTAAAACATTAAATTTTAAAATTTAAAAATTTAAATACTAAATTTTAAAAATTTAATTATTAAAATTTTAAATTTTAAAATTTAAAAATTCAAATACTAAATTTTAAAAATTTAATTACTAAAACTTTAAATTTGAAAATTTAAAAATTTAAATACTAAATTTTAAAAATTTAAATATTAAATCTTTGAATTTTAAAATTTAAAAATTTAAATACTAAATTTTAAAAATTTAATTACTAAAATTTTAAATTTTAAAAGTTAAAAATTTAAATTTTAAAATTTAAAAATTTAAATACTAAATTCTAAAAATTTAATTATTAAAACTTTAAATTTTAAAATTTAAAAATTTAAATACTAAATTTTAAAAATTTAATTATTAAAGCTTTAAATTTTAAAATTTAAAAATTTAAATTTTAAAATTTAAAAATTTAAATACTAAATTTTAAAAATTTAATTATTAAAACTTTAAATTTTAAAATATGAAAATTTAAATTATAAAATTTAAAAATTTAAATTTTAAAATTTAAAAGTTTAAATTTTAAAATTTAAAAATTTAAATAATAAATTTTAAAAATTTAATTATTAGAACTTTAAATTTTAAAATTTAAAAACTTAAATACTAAATTTTAAAAATTTAATTATTAAAGCTTTAAATTTTAAAATTTAAAAATTTAAATACTAAATTTTAAAAATTTAATTATTAAAACTTTAAATTTTAAAATTTAAAAATTTAAAAACTAAATTTTAAAAATTTAATTATTAAAATTTTAAATTTTAAAATTTAAAAATTTAAATTATATAATTTAAAAATTTAATTATTAAAACTTTAAATTTGAAAATTTAAAAATTTAAATACTAAATTTTAAAAATTTAAATACTAAATTTTAAAAATTTAAATATTAAATCTTTGAATTTTAAAATTTAAAAATTTAAATACTAAATTTTAAAAATTTAATTATTAAAATTTTAAATTTTAAAATTTAAAAATTTAAATTTTAAAATTTAAAAATTTAAATACTAAATTTTAAAAATTTAATTATTAAAACTTTAAATTTTAAAATATAAAAATTTAAATACTAAATTTTAAAAATTTAATTATTAAAGTTTTCAATTTTAAAATTTAAAAATTTAAATTTTAAAATTTAAATATTTAAATACTAAATTTTAAAAATTTAATTATTAAAACTTTAAATTTTAAAATTTAAAAATTTAAATTTTAAAATTTAAAAATTTAAATTTTAAAATTTAAAAATTTAAATTTTAAAATTTAAAAATTTAAATTTTAAAATTTAAAAATTTAAATACAAAATTTTAAAAATTTAATTATTAAAATTTTAAATTCTAAAATTTAAAAATTTAAATACTAAATTTTAAAAATTTATTTATTAAAACTTTAAATTTTAAAATTTAAAAATTTAAATACTAAATTTTAAAAATTTAATTATTAAAACTTTAAATTTTAAAATTTAAATATTTAAATACTAAATTTTAAAAATTTAATTATTAAAACTTTAAATTTTAAAATTTAAAAATTTAAATTTTAAAATTTAAAAATTTAAATTTTAAAATTTAATAATTTAAATTTTAAAATTTAAAAATTTAAATTTTAAAATTTAAAAATTTAAATACAAAATTTTAAAAATTTAATTATTAAAATTTTAAATTCTAAAATTTAAAAATTTAAATACTAAATTTTAAAAATTTATTTATTAAAACTTTAAATTTTAAAATTTAAAAATTTAAATACTAAATTTTAAAAATTTAATTATTAAAACTTTAAATTTTAAAATTTAAAAATTTAAAAACTAAATTTTAAAAATTTAATTATTAAAATTTTAAATTTTAAAATTTAAAAATTTAAATTTTAAAATTTAAAAATTTAATTATTAAAACTTTAAATTTGAAAATTTAAAAATTTAAATACTAAATTTTAAAAATTTAAATACTAAATTTTAAAAATTTAAATATTAAATCTTTGAATTTTAAAATTTAAAAATTTAAATACAAAATTTTAAAAATTTAATTATTAAAATTTTAAATTCTAAAATTTAAAAATTTAAATACTAAATTTTAAAAATTTATTTCTTAAAACTTTAAATTTTAAAATTTAAAAATTTAAATACTAAATTTTAAAAATTTAATTATTAAAACTTTAAATTTTAAAATTTAAATATTTAAATACTAAATTTTAAAAATTTAATTATTAAAACTTTAAATTTTAAAATTTAAAAATTTAAATTTTAAAATTTAAAAATTTAAATTTTAAAATTTAATAATTTAAATTTTAAAATTTAAAAATTTAAATTTTAAAATTTAAAAATTTAAATACAAAATTTTAAAAATTTAATTATTAAAATTTTAAACTCTAAAATTTAAAAATTTAAATACTAAATTTTAAAAATTTATTTATTAAAACTTTAAATTTTAAAATTTAAAAATTTAAATACTAAATTTTAAAAATTTAATTATTAAAACTTTAAATTTTAAAATTTAAAAATTTAAATACTAAACTTTTAAAATTTAATTATTAAAATTTATATTTTAAAATTTAAAAATTTAAATACTAAATTTTAAAAATTTAATTGTTAAAACATTAAATTTTAAAATTTAAAAATTTAAATACTAAATTTTAAAAATTTAATTATTAAAATTTTAAATTTTAAAATTTAAAAATTTAAATACTAAATTTTAAAAATTTAATTACTAAAACTTTAAATTTGAAAATTTAAAAATTTAAATACTAAATTTTAAAAATTTAAATATTAAATCTTTGAATTTTAAAATTTAAAATTTTAAATACTAAATTTTAAAAATTTAATTACTAAAATTTTAAATTTTAAAAGTTAAAAATTTAAATTTTAAAATTTAAAAATTTAAATACTAAATTTTAAAAATTTAATTATTAAAACTTTAAATTTTAAAATATGAAAATTTAAATTATAAAATTTAAAAATTTAAATTTTAAAATTTAAAAGTTTAAATTTTAAAATTTAAAAATTTAAATACTAAATTTTAAAAATTTAATTATTAGAACTTTAAATTTTAAAATTTAAAAACTTAAATACTAAATTTTAAAAATTTAATTATTAAAGCTTTAAATTTTAAAATTTAAAAATTTAAATACTAAATTTTAAAAATTTAATTATTAAAACTTTAAATTTTAAAATTTAAAAATTTAAAAACTAAATTTTAAAAATTTAATTATTAAAATTTTAAATTTTAAAATTTAAAAATTTAAATTATAAAATTTAAAAATTTAATTATTAAAACTTTAAATTTGAAAATTTAAAAATTTAAATACTAAATTTTAAAAATTTAAATACTAAATTTTAAAAATTTAAATATTAAATCTTTGAATTTTAAAATTTAAAAATTTAAATACTAAATTTTAAAAATTTAATTATTAAAATTTTAAATTTTAAAATTTAAAAATTTAAATTTTAAAATTTAAAAATTTAAATACTAAATTTTAAAAATTTAATTATTAAAACTTTAAATTTTAAAATTTAAAAATTTAAATACTAAATTTTAAAAATTTAATTATTAAAGCTTTAAATTTTAAAATTTAAAAATTTAAATTTTAAAATTTAAATATTTAAATACTAAATTTTAAAAATTTAATTATTAAAACTTTAAATTTTAAAATTTAAAAATTTAAATTTTAAAATTTAAAAATTTAAATTTTAAAATTTAAAAATTTAAATTTTAAAATTTAAAAATTTAAATTTTAAAATTTAAAAATTTAAATACAAAATTTTAAAAATTTAATTATTAAAATTTTAAATTCTAAAATTTAAAAATTTAAATACTAAATTTTAAAAATTTATTTATTAAAACTTTAAATTTTAAAATTTAAAAATTTAAATACTAAATTTTAAAAATTTAATTATTAAAACTTTAAATTTTAAAATTTAAATATTTAAATACTAAATTTTAAAAATTTAATTATTAAAACTTTAAATTTTAAAATTTAAAAATTTAAATTTTAAAATTTAAAAATTTAAATTTTAAAATTTAATAATTTAAATTTTAAAATTTAAAAATTTAAATTTTAAAATTTAAAAATTTAAATACAAAATTTTAAAAATTTAATTATTAAAATTTTAAATTCTAAAATTTAAAAATTTAAATACTAAATTTTAAAAATTTATTTATTAAAACTTTAAATTTTAAAATTTAAAAATTTAAATACTAAATTTTAAAAATTTAATTATTAAAACTTTAAATTTTAAAATTTAAATATTTAAATACTAAATTTTAAAAATTTAATTATTAAAACTTTAAATTTGAAAATTTAAAAATTTAAATACTAAATTTTAAAAATTTAAATACTAAATTTTAAAAATTTAAATATTAAATCTTTGAATTTTAAAATTTAAAAATTTAAATACTAAATTTTAAAAATTTAATTATTAAAATTTTAAATTTTAAAATTTAAAAATTTAAATTCTAAAATTTAAAAATTTAAATACTAAATTTTAAAAATTTAATTATTAAAATTTTAAATTCTGAAATTTAAAAATTTAAATACTAAATTTTAAAAATTTATTTATTAAAGCTTTAAATTTTAAAATTTAAAAATTTAAATTTTAAAATTTAAAAATTTAAATTCTAAAATTTAAATATTTAAATACTAAATTTTAAAAATTTAATTATTAAAACTTTAAATTTTAAAATTTAAAAATTTAAATACTAAATTTTAAAAATTTATTTATTAAAGCTTTAAATTTTAAAATTTAAAAATTTAAATTTTAAAATTTAAAAATTTAAATACAAAATTTTAAAAATTTAATTATTAAAATTTTAAATTCTGAAATTTAAAAATTTAAATACTAAATTTTAAAAATTTATTTATTAAAACTTTAAATTTTAAAATTTAAAAATTTAAATACTAAATTTTAAAAATTTAATTATTAAAACTTTAAATTTTAAAATTTAAAAATTTAAATACTAAACTTTTAAAATTTAATTATTAAAATTTATATTTTAAAATTTAAAAATTTAAATTTTAAAATTTAAAAATTTAAACACTAAATTTTAAATATTTAATTATTAAAACTTTAAATTTTAAAATTTAAATATTTAAATACTAAATTTTAAAAATTTAATTATTAAAATTTTAAATTTTAAAATTTAAAGATTTAAATTTTAAAATTTAAAAATTTAAATTTTAAAATTTAAAAATTTAAATTTTAAAATTTAAAAATTTAAATACTAAATTTTAAAAATTTAATTATTAAAACTTTAAATTTTAAAATTTAAAAACTTAAATACTAAATTTTAAAAATTTAATTATTAAAGCTTTAAATTTTAAAATTTAAAAATTTAAATACTAATTTTTAAAAATTTAATTATTAAAATTTTAAATTTTAAAATTTAAAAACTTAAATTTTAAAATTTAAAAATTTAAAAATTTAAATACTAAATTTTAAAAATTTAATTATTAAAACTTTAAATTTTAAAATTTAAAAATTTAAATACTAAATTTTAAAAATTTAATTATTAAAATTTTAAATTTTAAAATTTAAAAATTTAAATTTTAAAATTTAAAAATTTAAATACTAAATTTTAAAAATTTAATTATTAAAACTTTAAATTTTTAAATTTAAAAATTTAAATATTAAATTTTAAAAATTTAATTATTAAAATTTTAAATTTTAAAATTTAAAAATTTAAAACTAAATTTTAAAAATTTAATTATTAAAACTTTAAATTTGAAAATTTAAAAATTTAAATACTAAATTTTAAAAATTTAAATATTAAATCTTTGAATTTTAAAATTTAAAAATTTAAATACTAAATTTTAAAAATTTAATTATTAAAATTTTAAATTTTAAAATTTAAAAATTTAAATACTAAATTTTAAAAATTTAATTATTAAAACTTTAAATTTTAAAATTTAAAAATTTAAATACTAAATTTTAAAAATTTAATTATTAAAGCTTTAAATTTTAAAATTTAAAACTTTAAATTTAAAAATTTGAATACTATATTTTAAAAATTTAATTATTAAAACTTTAAATTTTAAAATTTAAAAATTTAATTATTAAAACTTTAAATTTTAAAATTTAAAAACTTAAATACTAAATTTTAAAAATTTAGTTATTAAAATTTTAAATTTTAAAGTTTAAAAATTTAAATTTAGAAATTTAAATTTAAAAATTGAAATTTTAAAATTTAAAAATTTAAATTTTAAAATTTAATAATTTAAATACTAAATTTTAAAAATTTAATTATTAAAGCTTTAAATTTTAAAATTTAAAAATATAAATTTTAAAATATAAAAATTTAATTTTAAAAATTTAAATACTAAATTTTAAAAATTTAATTATTAAAATTTTAAATTTTAAAATTTAAAAATTTAAATTTTAAAATTTAAAAACTTAAATTTTAAAATTTAAAAATTTAAAAATTTAAATACTAAATTTTAAAAATTTAATTATTAAAACTTTAAATTTTAAAATTTAAAAATTTAAATACTAAATTTTAAAAATTTAATTATTAAAATTTTAAATTTTAAAATTTAAAAATATAAATTTTAAAATATATAAATTTAATTTTAAAAATTTAAATACTAAATTTTAAAAATTTAATTATTAAAACTTTAAATTTTAAAATTTAAAAATTTAAATACTAAATTTTAAAAATTTAATTATTAAAATTTTAAATTTTAAAATTTAAAAATATAAATTTTAAAATTTAAAAATTTAATTTTAAAAATTTAAATACTAAATTTTAAAAATTTAATTATTAAAACTTTAAATTTTAAAATTTAAAAATTTAAATACTAAATTTTAAAAATTTAATTATTAAAATTTTAAATTTTAAAATTTAAAAATTTAAATTTTAAAATTTAAAAATTTAAATACTAAATTTTAAAAATTTAATTATTAAAACTTTAAATTTTAAAATTTAAAAATTTAAACACTAAATTTTAAAAATTTAAATTTAAAAGTTTAAATACTAAATTTTAAAAATTTAATTATTAAAACTTTAAATTTTAAAATTTAAAAATTTAAAAACTAAATTTTAAAAATTTAATTATTAAAATTTTAAATTTTAAAATTTAAAAATTTAAATTATAAAATTTAAAAATTTAATTATTAAAACTTTAAATTTGAAAATTTAAAAATTTAAATACTAAATTTTAAAAATTTAAATACTAAATTTTAAAAATTTAAATATTAAATCTTTGAATTTTAAAATTTAAAAATTTAAATACTAAATTTTAAAAATTTAATTATTAAAATTTTAAATTTTAAAATTTAAAAATTTAAATTTTAAAATTTAAAAATTTAAATACTAAATTTTAAAAATTTAATTATTAAAACTTTAAATTTTAAAATTTAAAAATTTAAATACTAAATTTTAAAAATTTAATTATTAAAACTTTAAATTTTAAAATTTAAAAATTTAAATACTAAATTTTAAAAATTTAATTATTAAAATTTTAAATTTTAAAATTTAAAAATTTAAATTTTAAAATTTAAAAATTTAAATACTAAATTTTAAAAATTTAATTATTAAAACTTTAAATTTTTAAATTTAAAAATTTAAATATTAAATTTTAAAAATTTAATTATTAAAATTTTAAATTTTAAAATTTAAAAATTTAAAACTAAATTTTAAAAATTTAATTATTAAAACTATAAATTTGAAAATTTAAAAATTTAAATACTAAATTTTAAAAATTTAAATATTAAATCTTTGAATTTTAAAATTTAAAAATTTAAATACTAAATTTTAAAAATTTAATTATTAAAATTTTAAATTTTAAAATTTAAAAATTTAAATACTAAATTTTAAAAATTTAATTATTAAAACTTTAAATTTTAAAATTTAAAAATTTAAATACTAAATTTTAAAAATTTAATTATTAAAGCTTTAAATTTTAAAATTTAAAACTTTAAATTTAAAAATTTGAATACTATATTTTAAAAATTTAATTATTAAAACTTTAAATTTTAAAATTTAAAAATTTAATTATTAAAACTTTAAATTTTAAAATTTAAAAACTTAAATACTAAATTTTAAAAATTTAGTTATTAAAATTTTAAATTTTAAAGTTTAAAAATTTAAATTTAGAAATTTAAATTTAAAAATTGAAATTTTAAAATTTAAAAATTTAAATTTTAAAATTTAATAATTTAAATACTAAATTTTAAAAATTTAATTATTAAAGCTTTAAATTTTAAAATTTAAAAATATAAATTTTAAAATATAAAAATTTAATTTTAAAAATTTAAATACTAAATTTTAAAAATTTAATTATTAAAATTTTAAATTTTAAAATTTAAAAATTTAAATTTTAAAATTTAAAAATTTAAACACTAAATTTTAAAAATTTAAATTTAAAAATTTAAATACTAAATTTTAAAAATTTAATTATTAAAACTTTAAATTTTAAAATTTAAAAATTTAAAAACTAAATTTTAAAAATTTAATTATTAAAATTTTAAATTTTAAAATTTAAAAATTTAAATTATAAAATTTAAAAATTTAATTATTAAAACTTTAAATTTGAAAATTTAAAAATTTAAATACTAAATTTTAAAAATTTAAATACTAAATTTTAAAAATTTAAATATTAAATCTTTGAATTTTAAAATTTAAAAATTTAAATACTAAATTTTAAAAATTTAATTATTAAAATTTTAAATTATAAAATTTAAAAATTTAAATTTTAAAATTTAAAAATTTAAATACTAAATTTTAAAAATTTAATTATTAAAACTTTAAATTTTAAAATTTAAAAATTTAAATACTAAATTTTAAAAATTTAATTATTAAAACTTTAAATTTTAAAATTTAAAAATTTAAATACTAAATTTTAAAAATTTAATTATTAAAATTTTAAATTTTAAAATTTAAAAATTTAAATTTTAAAATTTAAAAATTTAAATACTAAATTTTAAAAATTTAATTATTAAAACTTTAAATTTTTAAATTTAAAAATTTAAATATTAAATTTTAAAAATTTAATTATTAAAATTTTAAATTTTAAAATTTAAAAATTTAAAACTAAATTTTAAAAATTTAATTATTAAAACTTTAAATTTGAAAATTTAAAAATTTAAATACTAAATTTTAAAAATTTAAATATTAAATCTTTGAATTTTAAAATTTAAAAATTTAAATACTAAATTTTAAAAATTTAATTATTAAAATTTTAAATTTTAAAATTTAAAAATTTAAATACTAAATTTTAAAAATTTAATTATTAAAACTTTAAATTTTAAAATTTAAAAATTTAAATACTAAATTTTAAAAATTTAATTATTAAAGCTTTAAATTTTAAAATTTAAAACTTTAAATTTAAAAATTTGAATACTATATTTTAAAAATTTAATTATTAAAACTTTAAATTTTAAAATTTAAAAATTTAATTATTAAAACTTTAAATTTTAAAATTTAAAAACTTAAATACTAAATTTTAAAAATTTAGTTATTAAAATTTTAAATTTTAAAGTTTAAAAATTTAAATTTAGAAATTTAAATTTAAAAATTGAAATTTTAAAATTTAAAAATTTAAATTTTAAAATTTAATAATTTAAATACTAAATTTTAAAAATTTAATTATTAAAGCTTTAAATTTTAAAATTTAAAAATATAAATTTTAAAATATAAAAATTTAATTTTAAAAATTTAAATACTAAATTTTAAAAATTTAATTATTAAAATTTTAAATTTTAAAATTTAAAAATTTAAATTTTAAAATTTAAAAACTTAAATTTTAAAATTTAAAAATTTAAAAATTTAAATACTAAATTTTAAAAATTTAATTATTAAAACTTTAAATTTTAAAATTTAAAAATTTAAATACTAAATTTTAAAAATTTAATTATTAAAATTTTAAATTTTAAAATTTAAAAATATAAATTTTAAAATATAAAAATTTAATTTTAAAAATTTAAATACTGAATTTTAAAAATTTAATTATTAAAACTTTAAATTTTAAAATTTAAAAATTTAAATACTAAATTTTAAAAATTTAATTATTAAAATTTTAAATTTTAAAATTTAAAAATATAAATTTTAAAATTTAAAAATTTAATTTTAAAAATTTAAATACTAAATTTTAAAAATTTAATTATTAAAACTTTAAATTTTAAAATTTAAAAATTTAAATACTAAATTTTAAAAATTTAATTATTAAAATTTTAAATTTTAAAATTTAAAAATTTAAATTTTAAAATTTAAAAATTTAAATACTAAATTTTAAAAATTTAATTATTAAAACTTTAAATTTTAAAATTTAAAAATTTAAACACTAAATTTTAAAAATTTAAATTTAAAAATTTAAGTACTAAATTTTAAAAATTTAATTATTAAAACTTTAAATTTTAAAATTTAAAAATTTAAAAACTAAATTTTAAAAATTTAATTATTAAAATTTTAAATTTTAAAATTTAAAAATTTAAATTATAAAATTTAAAAATTTAATTATTAAAACTTTAAATTTGAAAATTTAAAAATTTAAATACTAAATTTTAAAAATTTAAATACTAAATTTTAAAAATTTAAATATTAAATCTTTGAATTTTAAAATTTAAAAATTTAAATACTAAATTTTAAAAATTTAATTATTAAAATTTTAAATTTTAAAATTTAAAAATTTAAATTTTAAAATTTAAAAATTTAAATACTAAATTTTAAAAATTTAATTATTAAAACTTTAAATTTTAAAATTTAAAAATTTAAATACTAAATTTTAAAAATTTAATTATTAAAGCTTTAAATTTTAAAATTTAAAAATTTAAATTTTAAAATTTAAATATTTAAATACTAAATTTTAAAAATTTAATTATTAAAACTTTAAATTTTAAAATTTAAAAATTTAAATACAAAATTTTAAAAATTTAATTATTAAAATTTTAAATTCTAAAATTTAAAAATTTAAATACTAAATTTTAAAAATTTATTTATTAAAACTTTAAATTTTAAAATTTAAAAATTTAAATACAAAATTTTAAAAATTTAATTATTAAAACTTTAAATTTTAAAATTTAAAAATTTAAATACTAAACTTTTAAAATTTAATTATTAAAATTTATATTTTAAAATTTAAAAATTTAAATACTAAATTTTAAAAATTTAATTGTTAAAACATTAAATTTTAAAATTTAAAAATTTAAATACTAAATTTTAAAAATTTAATTATTAAAATTTTAAATTTTAAAATTTAAAAATTTAAATACTAAATTTTAAAAATTTAATTACTAAAACTTTAAATTTGAAAATTTAAAAATTTAAATACTAAATTTTAAAAATTTAAATATTAAATCTTTGAATTTTAAAATTTAAAAATTTAAATACTAAATTTTAAAAATTTAATTACTAAAATTTTAAATTTTAAAAGTTAAAAATTTAAATTTTAAAATTTAAAAATTTAAATACTAAATTTTAAAAATTTAATTATTAAAACTTTAAATTTTAAAATTTAAAAATTTAAATACTAAATTTTAAAAATTTAATTTTAAAGCTTTAAATTTTAAAATTTAAAAATTTAAATTTTAAAATTTAAAAATTTAAATACTAAATTTTAAAAATTTAATTATTAAAACTTAAATTTTAAAATTTAAAAATTTAAATTATAAAATTTAAAAATTTAAATTTTAAAATTTAAAAGTTTAAATTTTAAAATTTAAAAATTTAAATACTAAATTTTAAAAATTTAATTATTAAAACTTTAAATTTTAAAATTTAAAAACTTAAATACTAAATTTTAAAAATTTAATTATTAAAGCTTTAAATTTTAAAATTTAAAAATTTAAATACTAAATTTTAAAAATTTAATTATTAAAACTTTAAATTTTAAAATTTAAAAATTTAAAAACTAAATTTTAAAAATTTAATTATTAAAATTTTAAATTTTAAAATTTAAAAATTTAAATTATAAAATTTAAAAATTTAATTATTAAAACTTTAAATTTGAAAATTTAAAAATTTAAATACTAAATTTTAAAAATTTAAATATTAAATCTTTGAATTTTAAAATTTAAAAATTTAAATACTAAATTTTAAAAATTTAATTATTAAAATTTTAAATTTTAAAATTTAAAAATTTAAATTTTAAAATTTAAAAATTTAAATACTAAATTTTAAAAATTTAATTATTAAAACTTTAAATTTTAAAATTTAAAAATTTAAATACTAAATTTTAAAAATTTAATTATTAAAGCTTTAAATTTTAAAATTTAAAAATTTAAATTTTAAAATTTAAATATTTAAATACTAAATTTTAAAAATTTAATTATTAAAACTTTAAATTTTAAAATTTAAAAATTTAAATTTTAAAATTTAAAAATTTAAATTTTAAAATTTAAAAATTTAAATACAAAATTTTAAAAATTTAATTATTAAAATTTTAAATTCTAAAATTTAAAAATTTAAATACTAAATTTTAAAAATTTATTTATTAAAACTTTAAATTTTAAAATTTAAAAATTTAAATACTAAATTTTAAAAATTTAATTATTAAAACTTTAAATTTTAAAATTTAAATATTTAAATACTAAATTTTAAAAATTTAATTATTAAAACTTTAAATTTTAAAATTTAAAAATTTAAATTTTAAAATTTAAAAATTTAAATTTTAAAATTTAATAATTTAAATTTTAAAATTTAAAAATTTAAATTTTAAAATTTAAAAATTTAAATACAAAATTTTAAAAATTTAATTATTAAAATTTTAAATTCTAAAATTTAAAAATTTAAATACTAAATTTTAAAAATTTATTTATTAAAACTTTAAATTTTAAAATTTAAAAATTTAAATACTAAATTTTAAAAATTTAATTATTAAAACTTTAAATTTTAAAATTTAAAAATTTAAATACTAAACTTTTAAAATTTAATTATTAAAATTTATATTTTAAAATTTAAAAATTTAAATACTAAATTTTAAAAATTTAATTGTTAAAACATTAAATTTTAAAATTTAAAAATTTAAATACTAAATTTTAAAAATTTAATTATTAAAATTTTAAATTTTAAAATTTAAAAATTTAAATACTAAATTTTAAAAATTTAATTACTAAAACTTTAAATTTGAAAATTTAAAAATTTAAATACTAAATTTTAAAAATTTAAATATTAAATCTTTGAATTTTAAAATTTAAAAATTTAAATACTAAATTTTAAAAATTTAATTATTAAAACTTTAAATTTTAAAATTTAAAAATTTAAATTATAAAATTTAAAAATTTAAATTTTAAAATTTAAAAGTTTAAATTTTAAAATTTAAAAATTTAAATACTAAATTTTAAAAATTTAATTATTAAAACTATAAATTTTAAAATTTAAAAACTTAAATACTAAATTTTAAAAATTTAATTATTAAAGCTTTAAATTTTAAAATTTAAAAATTTAAATACTAAATTTTAAAAATTTAATTATTAAAACTTTAAATTTTAAAATTTAAAAATTTAAATACTAAATTTTAAAAATTTAATTATTAAAATTTTAAATTTTAAAATTTAAAAATTTAAATTTTAAAATTTAAAAATTTAAATTTAAAAATTTAAATACTAAATTTTAAAAATTTAATTATTAAAACTTTAAATTTTAAAATTTTAAAATTTAAATACTAAATTTTAAAAATTTAATTATTAAAATTTTAAATTTTAAAATTTAAAAATTTAAATTTTAAAATTTAAAAATTTAAATACTAAATTTTAAAAATTTAATTATTAAAACTTTAAATTTTAAAATTTAAAAACTTAAATACTAAATTTTAAAAATTTAATTATTAAAGCTTTATATTTTAAAATTTAAAAATTTAAATACTAAATTTTAAAAATTTAATTATTAAAATTTTAAATTTTAAAATTTAAAAATTTAAATTTTAAAATTTAAAAATTTAAATACTAAATTTTAAAAATTTAATTATTAAAACTTTAAATTTTAAAATTTAAAAATTTAATTATTAGAGCTTTAAATTTTAAAATTTAAAAATTTAAATTTTAAAATTTAAAAATTTAAATACTAAATTTTAAAAATTTAATTATTAAAACTATAAATTTTAAAATTTAAAAATTTAAATTTTAAAATTTAAAAATTTAAATTTTAAAATTTAAAAATTTAAATTTTAAAATTTAAAAATTTAAATTTTAAAATTTAAAAATTTAAATTTTAAAATTTAAAAATTTAAATTTTAAAATTTAAAAATTTAAATACAAAATTTTAAAAATTTAATTATTAAAATTTTAAATTCTAAAATTTAAAAATTTAAATACTAAATTTTAAAAATTTATTTATTAAAACTTTAAATTTTAAAATTTAAAAATTTAAATACTAAATTTTAAAAATTTAATTATTAAAATTTTAAATTTTAAAATTTAAAAATTTAAATTTTAAAATTTAAAAATTTAAATTTAAAAATTTAAATACTAAATTTTAAAAATTTAATTATTAAAACTTTAAATTTTAAAATTTTAAAATTTAAATACTAAATTTTAAAAATTTAATTATTAAAATTTTAAATTTTAAAATTTAAAAATTTAAATTTTAAAATTTAAAAATTTAAATACTAAATTTTAAAAATTTAATTATTAAAACTTTAAATTTTAAAATTTAAAAACTTAAATACTAAATTTTAAAAATTTAATTATTAAAGCTTTATATTTTAAAATTTAAAAATTTAAATACTAAATTTTAAAAATTTAATTATTAAAATTTTAAATTTTAAAATTTAAAAATTTAAATTTTAAAATTTAAAAATTTAAATACTAAATTTTAAAAATTTAATTATTATAACTTTAAATTTTAAAATTTAAAAATTTAATTATTAAAGCTTTAAATTTTAAAATTTAAAAATTTAAATTTTAAAATTTAAAAATTTAAATACTAAATTTTAAAAATTTAATTATTAAAACTTTAAATTTTAAAATTTAAAAATTTAAATTTTAAAATTTAAAAATTTAAATTTTAAAATTTAAAAATTTAAATTTTAAAATTTAAAAATTTAAATTTTAAAATTTAAAAATTTAAATACAAAATTTTAAAAATTTAATTATTAAAATTTTAAATTCTAAAATTTAAAAATTTAAATACTAAATTTTAAAAATTTATTTATTAAAACTTTAAATTTTAAAATTTAAAAATTTAAATACTAAATTTTAAAAATTTAATTATTAAAACTTTAAATTTTAAAATTTAAAAATTTAAATACTAAATTTTAAAAATTTAATTATTAAAACTTTAAATTTTAAAATTTAAAAATTTAAAAACTAAATTTTAAAAATTTAATTATTAAAATTTTAAATTTTAAAATTTAAAAATTTAAATACTAAATTTTAATTATTAAAACTTTAAATTTTAAAATTTAAAAATTTAAATTATAAAATTTAAAAATTTAAATTTTAAAATTTAAAAGTTTAAATTTTAAAATTTAAAAATTTAAATACTAAATTTTAAAAATTTAATTATTAAAACTTTAAATTTTAAAATTTAAAAACTTAAATACTAAATTTTAAAAATTTAATTATTAAAGCTTTAAATTTTAAAATTTAAAAATTTAAATTCTAAATTTTAAAAATTTAATTATTAAAACTTTAAATTTGAAAATTTAAAAATTTAAATACTAAATTTTAAAAATTTAAATACTAAATTTTAAAAATTTAAATATTAAATCTTTGAATTTTAAAATTTAAAAATTTAAATACTAAATTTTAAAAATTTAATTATTAAAATTTTAAATTTTAAAATTTAAAAATTTAAATTTTAAAATTTAAAAATTTAAATACTAAATTTTAAAAATTTAATTATTAAAGCTTTAAATTTTAAAATTTAAAAATTTAAATTTTAAAATTTAAATATTTAAATACTAAATTTTAAAAATTTAATTATTAAAAATTTAAATTTTAAAATTTAAAAATTTAAATTTTAAAATTTAAAAATTTAAATTTTAAAATTTAATAATTTAAATTTTAAAATTTAAAAATTTAAATTTTAAAATTTAAAAATTTAAATACAAAATTTTAAAAATTTAATTATTAAAATTTTAAATTCTAAAATTTAAAAATTTAAATACTAAATTTTAAAAATTTATTTATTAAAACTTTAAATTTTAAAATTTAAAAATTTAAATACTAAATTTTAAAAATTTAATTATTAAAACTTTAAATTTTAAAATTTAAAAATTTAAATACTAAACTTTTAAAATTTAATTATTAAAATTTATATTTTAAAATTTAAAAATTTAAATACTAAATTTTAAAAATTTAATTGTTAAAACATTAAATTTTAAAATTTAAAAATTTAAATACTAAATTTTAAAAATTTAATTATTAAAATTTTAAATTTTAAAATTTAAAAATTTAAATACTAAATTTTAAAAATTTAATTACTAAAACTTTAAATTTGAAAATTTAAAAATTTAAATACTAAATTTTAAAAATTTAAATATTAAATCTTTGAATTTTAAAATTTAAAAATTTAAATACTAAATTTTAAAAATTTAATTACTAAAATTTTAAATTTTAAAAGTTAAAAATTTAAATTTTAAAATTTAAAAATTTAAATACTAAATTTTAAAAATTTAATTATTAAAACTTTAAATTTTAAAATTTAAAAATTTAAATACTAAATTTTAAAAATTTAATTATTAAAGCTTTAAATTTTAAAATTTAAAAATTTAAATTTTAAAATTTAAAAATTTAAATACTAAATTTTAAAAATTTAATTATTAAAACTTTAAATTTTAAAATTTAAAAATTTAAATTATAAAATTTAAAAATTTAAATTTTAAAATTTAAAAGTTTAAATTTTAAAATTTAAAAATTTAAATACTAAATTTTAAAAATTTAATTATTAAAACTATAAATTTTAAAATTTAAAAACTTAAATACTAAATTTTAAAAATTTAATTATTAAAGCTTTAAATTTTAAAATTTAAAAATTTAAATACTAAATTTTAAAAATTTAATTATTAAAACTTTAAATTTTAAAATTTAAAAATTTAAATACTAAATTTTAAAAATTTAATTATTAAAATTTTAAATTTTAAAATTTAAAAATTTAAATTTTAAAATTTAAAAATTTAAATTTAAAAATTTAAATACTAAATTTTAAAAATTTAATTATTAAAACTTTAAATTTTAAAATTTTAAAATTTAAATACTAAATTTTAAAAATTTAATTATTAAAATTTTAAATTTTAAAATTTAAAAATTTAAATTTTAAAATTTAAAAATTTAAATACTAAATTTTAAAAATTTAATTATTAAAACTTTAAATTTTAAAATTTAAAAACTTAAATACTAAATTTTAAAAATTTAATTATTAAAGCTTTATATTTTAAAATTTAAAAATTTAAATACTAAATTTTAAAAATTTAATTATTAAAATTTTAAATTTTAAAATTTAAAAATTTAAATTTTAAAATTTAAAAATTTAAATACTAAATTTTAAAAATTTAATTATTAAAACTTTAAATTTTAAAATTTAAAAATTTAAACACTAAATTTTAAAAATTTAATTATTAAAATTTTAAATTTTAAAATTTAAAAATTTAAATTTTAAAATTTAAAAATTTAAATTTAAAAATTTAAATACTAAATTTTAAAAATTTAATTATTAAAACTTTAAATTTTAAAATTTAAAAATTTAAAAACTAAATTTTAAAAATTTAATTATTAAAATTTAAAATTTTAAAATTTAAAAATTTAAAGTTTAAAATTTAAAAATTTAAATACTAAATTTTAAATATTTAATTACTAAAACTTTAAATTTTAAAATTTAAAAATTTAAATACTAAATTTTAAAAATTTAATTATTAAAACTTTAAATTTTAAAATTTAAAAATTTAAATACTAAATTTTAAAAATTTAATTATTAAAGCTTTAAATTTTAAAATTTAAAAATTTAAATTTTAAAATTTAAAAATTTAATTATTAAAACTTTAAATTTTAAAATTTAAAAATTTAAATACAAAATTTTAAAAATTTAATTATTAAAATTTTAAATTCTAAAATTTAAAAATTTAAATACTAAATTTTAAAAATTTATTTATTAAAACTTTAAATTTTAAAATTTAAATATTTAAATACTAAATTTTAAAAATTTAAATATTAAATCTTTGAATTTTAAAATTTAAAAATTTAAATACTAAACTTTTAAAATTTAATTATTAAAATTTATATTTTAAAATTTAAAAATTTAAATACTAAATTTTAAAAATTTAATTGTTAAAACATTAAATTTTAAAATTTAAAAATTTAAATACTAAATTTTAAAAATTTAATTATTAAAATTTTAAATTTTAAAATTTAAAAATTTAAATACTAAATTTTAAAAATTTAATTATTAAAACTTTAAATTTGAAAATTTAAAAATTTAAATACTAAATTTTAAAAATTTAAATATTAAATCTTTGAATTTTAAAATTTAAAAATTTAAATACTAAATTTTAAAAATTTAATTATTAAAATTTTAAATTTTAAAATTTAAAAATTTAAATTTTAAAATTTAAAAATTTAAATAGTTAAATTTTTAAAATTTAATTATTAAAACTTTAAATTTTAAAATTTAAAAATTTAAATACTAAATTTTAAAAATTTAATTATTAAAGCTTTAAATTTTAAAATTTAAAAATTTAAATTTTAAAATTTAAAAATTTAAATACTAAATTTTAAAAATTTAATTATTAAAACTTTAAATTTTAAAATTTAAAAATTTAAATTTTAAAATTTAAAAATTTAAATTTTAAAATTTAAAAATTTAAATTTTAAAATTTAAAAATTTAAATTTTAAAATTTAAAAATTTAAATTTTAAAATTTAAAAATTTAAATACAAAATTTTAAAAATTTAATTATTAAAATTTTAAATTCTAAAATTTAAAAATTTAAATACTAAATTTTAAAAATTTATTTATTAAAACTTTAAATTTTAAAATTTAAAAATTTAAATACTAAATTTTAAAAATTTAATTATTAAAACTTTAAATTTTAAAATTTAAATATTTAAATACTAAATTTTAAAAATTTAATTATTAAAACTTTAAATTTTAAAATTTAAAAATTTAAATTTTAAAATTTAAAAATTTAAATTTTAAAATTTAAAATTTAATAATTTAAATTTTAAAATTTAAAAATTTAAATTTTAAAATTTAAAAATTTAAATACAAAATTTTAAAAATTTAATTATTATTATTTTAAATTCTAAAATTTAAAAATTTAAATACTAAATTTTAAAAATTTATTTATTAAAACTTTAAATTTTAAAATTTAAAAATTTAAATACTAAATTTTAAAAATTTAATTATTAAAACTTTAAATTTTAAAATTTAAAAATTTAAATACTAAACTTTTAAAATTTAATTATTAAAATTTATATTTTAAAATTTAAAAATTTAAATACTAAATTTTAAAAATTTAATTGTTAAAACATTAAATTTTAAAATTTAAAAATTTAAATACTAAATTTTAAAAATTTAATTATTAAAATTTTAAATTTTAAAATTTAAAAATTTAAATACTAAATTTTAAAAATTTAATTACTAAAACTTTAAATTTGAAAATTTAAAAATTTAAATACTAAATTTTAAAAATTTAAATATTAAATCTTTGAACTTTAAAATTTAAAAATTTAAATACTAAATTTTAAAAATTTAATTACTAAAATTTTAAATTTTAAAAGTTAAAAATTTAAATTTTAAAATTTAAAAATTTAAATACTAAATTTTAAAAATTTAATTATTAAAACTTTAAATTTTAAAATTTAAAAATTTAAATACTAAATTTTAAAAATTTAATTATTAAAGCTTTAAATTTTAAAATTTAAAAATTTAAATTTTAAAATTTAAAAATTTAAATACTAAATTTTAAAAATTTAATTATTAAAACTTAAATTTTAAAATTTAAAAATTTAAATTATAAAATTTAAAAATTTAAATTTTAAAATTTAAAAGTTTAAATTTTAAAATTTAAAAATTTAAATACTAAATTTTAAAAATTTAATTATTAAAACTTTAAATTTTAAAATTTAAAAACTTAAATACTAAATTTTAAAAATTTAATTATTAAAGCTTTAAATTTTAAAATTTAAAAATTTAAATACTAAATTTTAAAAATTTAATTATTAAAACTTTAAATTTTAAAATTTAAAAATTTAAAAACTAAATTTTAAAAATTTAATTATTAAAATTTTAAATTTTAAAATTTAAAAATTTAAATTATAAAATTTAAAAATTTAATTATTAAAACTTTAAATTTGAAAATTTAAAAATTTAAATACTAAATTTTAAAAATTTAAATATTAAATCTTTGAATTTTAAAATTTAAAAATTTAAATACTAAATTTTAAAAATTTAATTATTAAAATTTTAAATTTTAAAATTTAAAAATTTAAATTTTAAAATTTAAAAATTTAAATACTAAATTTTAAAAATTTAATTATTAAAACTTTAAATTTTAAAATTTAAAAATTTAAATACTAAATTTTAAAAATTTAATTATTAAAGCTTTAAATTTTAAAATTTAAAAATTTAAATTTTAAAATTTAAATATTTAAATACTAAATTTTAAAAATTTAATTATTAAAACTTTAAATTTTAAAATTTAAAAATTTAAATTTTAAAATTTAAAAATTTAAATTTTAAAATTTAAAAATTTAAATTTTAAAATTTAAAAATTTAAATTTTAAAATTTAAAAATTTAAATACAAAATTTTAAAAATTTAATTATTAAAATTTTAAATTCTAAAATTTAAAAATTTAAATACTAAATTTTAAAAATTTATTTATTAAAACTTTAAATTTTAAAATTTAAAAATTTAAATACTAAATTTTAAAAATTTAATTATTAAAACTTTAAATTTTAAAATTTAAATATTTAAATACTAAATTTTAAAAATTTAATTATTAAAACTTTAAATTTTAAAATTTAAAAATTTAAATTTTAAAATTTAAAAATTTAAATTTTAAAATTTAATAATTTAAATTTTAAAATTTAAAAATTTAAATTTTAAAATTTAAAAATTTAAATACAAAATTTTAAAAATTTAATTATTAAAATTTTAAATTCTAAAATTTTAAAATTTAAATACTAAATTTTAAAAATTTATTTATTAAAACTTTAAATTTTAAAATTTAAAAATTTAAATACTAAATTTTAAAAATTTAATTATTAAAACTTTAAATTTTAAAATTTAAAAATTTAAATACTAAACTTTTAAAATTTAATTATTAAAATTTATATTTTAAAATTTAAAAATTTAAATACTAAATTTTAAAAATTTAATTGTTAAAACATTAAATTTTAAAATTTAAAAATTTAAATACTAAATTTTAAAAATTTAATTATTAAAATTTTAAATTTTAAAATTTAAAAATTTAAATACTAAATTTTAAAAATTTAATTACTAAAACTTTAAATTTGAAAATTTAAAAATTTAAATACTAAATTTTAAAAATTTAAATATTAAATCTTTGAATTTTAAAATTTAAAAATTTAAATACTAAATTTTAAAAATTTAATTATTAAAACTTTAAATTTTAAAATTTAAAAATTTAAATTATAAAATTTAAAAATTTAAATTTTAAAATTTAAAAGTTTAAATTTTAAAATTTAAAAATTTAAATACTAAATTTTAAAAATTTAATTATTAAAACTATAAATTTTAAAATTTAAAAACTTAAATACTAAATTTTAAAAATTTAATTATTAAAGCTTTAAATTTTAAAATTTAAAAATTTAAATACTAAATTTTAAAAATTTAATTATTAAAACTTTAAATTTTAAAATTTAAAAATTTAAATACTAAATTTTAAAAATTTAATTATTAAAATTTTAAATTTTAAAATTTAAAAATTTAAATTTTAAAATTTAAAAATTTAAATTTAAAAATTTAAATAATAAATTTTAAAAATTTAATTATTAAAACTTTAAATTTTAAAATTTTAAAATTTAAATACTAAATTTTAAAAATTTAATTATTAAAATTTTAAATTTTAAAATTTAAAAATTTAAATTTTAAAATTTAAAAATTTAAATACTAAATTTTAAAAATTTAATTATTAAAACTTTAAATTTTAAAATTTAAAAACTTAAATACTAAATTTTAAAAATTTAATTATTAAAGCTTTATATTTTAAAATTTAAAAATTTAAATACTAAATTTTAAAAATTTAATTATTAAAATTTTAAATTTTAAAATTTAAAAATTTAAATTTTAAAATTTAAAAATTTAAATACTAAATTTTAAAAATTTAATTATTAAAACTTTAAATTTTAAAATTTAAAAATTTAATTATTAGAGCTTTAAATTTTAAAATTTAAAAATTTAAATTTTAAAATTTAAAAATTTAAATACTAAATTTTAAAAATTTAATTATTAAAACTTTAAATTTTAAAATTTAAAAATTTAAATTTTAAAATTTAAAAATTTAAATTTTAAAATTTAAAAATTTAAATACAAAATTTTAAAAATTTAATTATTAAAATTTTAAATTCTAAAATTTAAAAATTTAAATACTAAATTTTAAAAATTTATTTATTAAAACTTTAAATTTTAAAATTTAAAAATTTAAATACTAAATTTTAAAAATTTAATTATTAAAATTTTAAATTTTAAAATTTAAAAATTTAAATTTTAAAATTTAAAAATTTAAATTTAAAAATTTAAATACTAAATTTTAAAAATTTAATTATTAAAACTTTAAATTTTAAAATTTTAAAATTTAAATACTAAATTTTAAAAATTTAATTATTAAAATTTTAAATTTTAAAATTTAAAAATTTAAATTTTAAAATTTAAAAATTTAAATACTAAATTTTAAAAATTTAATTATTAAAACTTTAAATTTTAAAATTTAAAAACTTAAATACTAAATTTTAAAAATTTAATTATTAAAGCTTTATATTTTAAAATTTAAAAATTTAAATACTAAATTTTAAAAATTTAATTATTAAAATTTTAAATTTTAAAATTTAAAAATTTAAATTTTAAAATTTAAAAATTTAAATACTAAATTTTAAAAATTTAATTATTAAAACTTTAAATTTTAAAATTTAAAAATTTAATTATTAAAGCTTTAAATTTTAAAATTTAAAAATTTAAATTTTAAAATTTAAAAATTTAAATACTAAATTTTAAAAATTTAATTATTAAAACTTTAAATTTTAAAATTTAAAAATTTAAATTTTAAAATTTAAAAATTTAAATTTTAAAATTTAAAAATTTAAATTTTAAAATTTAAAAATTTAAATTTTAAAATTTAAAAATTTAAATACAAAATTTTAAAAATTTAATTATTAAAATTTTAAATTCTAAAATTTAAAAATTTAAATACTAAATTTTAAAAATTTATTTATTAAAACTTTAAATTTTAAAATTTAAAAATTTAAATACTAAATTTTAAAAATTTAATTATTAAAACTTTAAATTTTAAAATTTAAAAATTTAAATACTAAATTTTAAAAATTTAATTATTAAAACTTTAAATTTTAAAATTTAAAAATTTAAAAACTAAATTTTAAAAATTTAATTATTAAAATTTTAAATTTTAAAATTTAAAAATTTAAATACTAAATTTTAATTATTAAAACTTTAAATTTTAAAATTTAAAAATTTAAATTATAAAATTTAAAAATTTAAATTTTAAAATTTAAAAGTTTAAATTTTAAAATTTAAAAATTTAAATAATAAATTTTAAAAATTTAATTATTAAAACTTTAAATTTTAAAATTTAAAAACTTAAATACTAAATTTTAAAAATTTAATTATTAAAGCTTTAAATTTTAAAATTTAAAAATTTAAATTCTAAATTTTAAAAATTTAATTATTAAAACTTTAAATTTTAAAATTTAAAAATTTAAAAACTAAATTTTAAAAATTTAATTATTAAAATTTTAAATTTTAAAATTTAAAAATTTAAATTATAAAATTTAAAAATTTAATTATTAAAACTTTAAATTTGAAAATTTAAAAATTTAAATACTAAATTTTAAAAATTTAAATACTAAATTTTAAAAATTTAAATATTAAATCTTTGAATTTTAAAATTTAAAAATTTAAATACTAAATTTTAAAAATTTAATTATTAAAATTTTAAATTTTAAAATTTAAAAATTTAAATTTTAAAATTTAAAAATTTAAATACTAAATTTTAAAAATTTAATTATTAAAACTTTAAATTTTAAAATTTAAAAATTTAAATACTAAATTTTAAAAATTTAATTATTAAAGCTTTAAATTTTAAAATTTAAAAATTTAAATTTTAAAATTTAAATATTTAAATACTAAATTTTAAAAATTTAATTATTAAAACTTTAAATTTTAAAATTTAAAAATTTAAATTTTAAAATTTAAAAATTTAAATTTTAAAATTTAATAATTTAAATTTTAAAATTTAAAAATTTAAATTTTAAAATTTAAAAATTTAAATACAAAATTTTAAAAATTTAATTATTAAAATTTTAAATTCTAAAATTTAAAAATTTAAATACTAAATTTTAAAAATTTATTTATTAAAACTTTAAATTTTAAAATTTAAAAATTTAAATACTAAATTTTAAAAATTTAATTATTAAAACTTTAAATTTTAAAATTTAAAAATTTAAATACTAAACTTTTAAAATTTAATTATTAAAATTTATATTTTAAAATTTAAAAATTTAAATACTAAATTTTAAAAATTTAATTGTTAAAACATTAAATTTTAAAATTTAAAAATTTAAATACTAAATTTTAAAAATTTAATTATTAAAATTTTAAATTTTAAAATTTAAAAATTTAAATACTAAATTTTAAAAATTTAATTACTAAAACTTTAAATTTGAAAATTTAAAAATTTAAATACTAAATTTTAAAAATTTAAATATTAAATCTTTGAATTTTAAAATTTAAAAATTTAAATACTAAATTTTAAAAATTTAATTACTAAAATTTTAAATTTTAAAAGTTAAAAATTTAAATTTTAAAATTTAAAAATTTAAATACTAAATTTTAAAAATTTAATTATTAAAACTTTAAATTTTAAAATTTAAAAATTTAAATACTAAATTTTAAAAATTTAATTATTAAAGCTTTAAATTTTAAAATTTAAAAATTTAAATTTTAAAATTTAAAAATTTAAATACTAAATTTTAAAAATTTAATTATTAAAACTTTAAATTTTAAAATTTAAAAATTTAAATTATAAAATTTAAAAATTTAAATTTTAAAATTTAAAAGTTTAAATTTTAAAATTTAAAAATTTAAATACTAAATTTTAAAAATTTAATTATTAAAACTATAAATTTTAAAATTTAAAAACTTAAATACTAAATTTTAAAAATTTAATTATTAAAGCTTTAAATTTTAAAATTTAAAAATTTAAATACTAAATTTTAAAAATTTAATTATTAAAACTTTAAATTTTAAAATTTAAAAATTTAAATACTAAATTTTAAAAATTTAATTATTAAAATTTTAAATTTTAAAATTTAAAAATTTAAATTTTAAAATTTAAAAATTTAAATTTAAAAATTTAAATACTAAATTTTAAAAATTTAATTATTAAAACTTTAAATTTTAAAATTTTAAAATTTAAATACTAAATTTTAAAAATTTAATTATTAAAATTTTAAATTTTAAAATTTAAAAATTTAAATTTTAAAATTTAAAAATTTAAATACTAAATTTTAAAAATTTAATTATTAAAACTTTAAATTTTATAATTTAAAAACTTAAATACTAAATTTTAAAAATTTAATTATTAAAGCTTTATATTTTAAAATTTAAAAATTTAAATACTAAATTTTAAAAATTTAATTATTAAAATTTTAAATTTTAAAATTTAAAAATTTAAATTTTAAAATTTAAAAATTTAAATACTAAATTTTAAAAATTTAATTATTAAAACTTTAAATTTTAAAATTTAAAAATTTAAACACTAAATTTTAAAAATTTAATTATTAAAATTTTAAATTTTAAAATTTAAAAATTTAAATTTTAAAATTTAAAAATTTAAATTTAAAAATTTAAATACTAAATTTTAAAAATTTAATTATTAAAACTTTAAATTTTAAAATTTAAAAATTTAAAAACTAAATTTTAAAAATTTAATTATTAAAATTTAAAATTTTAAAATTTAAAAATTTAAAGTTTAAAATTTAAAAATTTAAATACTAAATTTTAAATATTTAATTACTAAAACTTTAAATTTTAAAATTTAAAAATTTAAATACTAAATTTTAAAAATTTAATTATTAAAATTTTAAATTTTAAAATTTAAAAATTTAAATACTAAATTTTAAAAATTTAATTATTAAAGCTTTAAATTTTAAAATTTAAAAATTTAAATTTTAAAATTTAAAAATTTAATTATTAAAACTTTAAATTTTAAAATTTAAAAATTTAAATACAAAATTTTAAAAATTTAATTATTAAAATTTTAAATTCTAAAATTTAAAAATTTAAATACTAAATTTTAAAAATTTATTTATTAAAACTTTAAATTTTAAAATTTAAATATTTAAATACTAAATTTTAAAAATTTAAATATTAAATCTTTGAATTTTAAAATTTAAAAGTTTAAATACTAAACTTTTAAAATTTAATTATTAAAATTTATATTTTAAAATTTAAAAATTTAAATACTAAATTTTAAAAATTTAATTGTTAAAACATTAAATTTTAAAATTTAAAAATTTAAATACTAAATTTTAAAAATTTAATTATTAAAATTTTAAATTTTAAAATTTAAAAATTTAAATACTAAATTTTAAAAATTTAATTATTAAAACTTTAAATTTGAAAATTTAAAAATTTAAATACTAAATTTTAAAAATTTAAATATTAAATCTTTGAATTTTAAAATTTAAAAATTTAAATACTAAATTTTAAAAATTTAATTATTAAAATTTTAAATTTTAAAATTTAAAAATTTAAATTTTAAAATTTAAAAATTTAAATAATTAAATTTTTAAAATTTAATTATTAAAACTTTAAATTTTAAAATTTAAAAATTTAAATACTAAATTTTAAAAATTTAATTATTAAAGCTTTAAATTTTAAAAATTTAAATTTTAAAATTTAAAAATTTAAATACTAAATTTTAAAAATTTAATTATTAAAACTTTAAATTTTAAAATTTAAAAATTTAAATTTTAAAATTTAAAAATTTAAATTTTAAAATTTAAAAATTTAAATTTTAAAATTTAAAAATTTAAATTTTAAAATTTAAAAATTTAAATACTAAATTTTAAAAATTTAATTATTAAAACTTTAAATTTTAAAATTTAAATATTTAAATACTAAATTTTAAAAATTTAATTATTAAAACTTTAAATTTTAAAATTTAAAAATTTAAATTTTAAAATTTAAAAATTTAAATTTTAAAATTTAATAATTTAAATTTTAAAATTTAAAAATTTAAATTTTAAAATTTAAAAATTTAAATACAAAATTTTAAAAATTTAATTATTATAATTTTAAATTCTAAAATTTAAAAATTTAAATACTAAATTTTAAAAATTTATTTATTAAAACTTTAAATTTTAAAATTTAAAAATTTAAATACTAAATTTTAAAAATTTAATTATTAAAACTTTAAATTTTAAAATTTAAAAATTTAAATACTAAACTTTTAAAATTTAATTATTAAAATTTATATTTTAAAATTTAAAAATTTAAATACTAAATTTTAAATATTTAATTACTAAAACTTTAAATTTTAAAATTTAAAAATTTAAATACTAAATTTTAAAAATTTAATTATTAAAATTTTAAATTTTAAAATTTAAAAATTTAAATACTAAATTTTAAAAATTTAATTATTAAAGCTTTAAATTTTAAAATTTAAAAATTTAAATTTTAAAATTTAAAAATTTAATTATTAAAACTTTAAATTTTAAAATTTAAAAATTTAAATACAAAATTTTAAAAATTTAATTATTAAAATTTTAAATTCTAAAATTTAAAAATTTAAATACTAAATTTTAAAAATTTATTTATTAAAACTTTAAATTTTAAAATTTAAATATTTAAATACTAAATTTTAAAAATTTAAATATTAAATCTTAGAATTTTAAAATTTAAAAATTTAAATACTAAACTTTTAAAATTTAATTATTAAAATTTATATTTTAAAATTTAAAAATTTGAATACTAAATTTTAAAAATTTAATTGTTAAAACATTAAATTTTAAAATTTAAAAATTTAAATACTAAATTTTAAAAATTTAATTATTAAAATTTTAAATTTTAAAATTTAAAAATTTAAATACTAAATTTTAAAAATTTAATTATTAAAACTTTAAATTTGAAAATTTAAAAATTTAAATTTAAAAATTTAAATAATTAAATTTTTAAAATTTAATTATTAAAACTTTAAATTTTAAAATTTAAAAATTTAAATACTAAATTTTAAAAATTTAATTATTAAAGCTTTAAATTTTAAAAATTTAAATTTTAAAATTTAAAAATTTAAATACTAAATTTTAAAAATTTAATTATTAAAACTTTAAATTTTAAAATTTAAAAATTTAAATTTTAAAATTTAAAAATTTAAATTTTAAAATTTAAAAATTTAAATTTTAAAATTTAAAAATTTAAATTTTAAAATTTAAAAATTTAAATTTTAAAATTTAAAAATTTAAATACTAAATTTTAAAAATTTAATTATTAAAACTTTAAATTTTAAAATTTAAATATTTAAATACTAAATTTTAAAAATTTAATTATTAAAACTTTAAATTTTAAAATTTAAAAATTTAAATTTTAAAATTTAAAAATTTAAATTTTAAAATTTAATAATTTAAATTTTAAAATTTAAAAATTTAAATTTTAAAATTTAAAAATTTAAATACAAAATTTTAAAAATTTAATTATTATAATTTTAAATTCTAAAATTTAAAAATTTAAATACTAAATTTTAAAAATTTATTTATTAAAACTTTAAATTTTAAAATATAAAAATTTAAATACTAAATTTTAAAAATTTAATTATTAAAACTTTAAATTTTAAAATTTAAAAATTTAAATACTAAACTTTTAAAATTTAATTATTAAAATTTATATTTTAAAATTTAAAAATTTAAATACTAAATTTTAAAAATTTAATTGTTAAAACTTTAAATTTTAAAATTTAAAAATTTAAATACTAAATTTTAAAAATTTAATTATTAAAATTTTAAATTTTAAAATTTAAAAATTTAAATACTAAATTTTAAAAATTTAATTACTAAAACTTTAAATTTGAAAATTTAAAAATTTAAATACTAAATTTTAAAAATTTAAATATTAAATCTTTGAATTTTAAAATTTAAAAATTTAAATACTAAATTTTAAAAATTTAATTATTAAAACTTTAAATTTTAAAATTTAAAAATTTAAATTATAAAATTTAAAAATTTAAATTTTAAAATTTAAAAGTTTAAATTTTAAAATTTAAAAATTTAAATACTAAATTTTAAAAATTTAATTATTAAAACTATAAATTTTAAAATTTAAAAACTTAAATACTAAATTTTAAAAATTTAATTATTAAAGCTTTAAATTTTAAAATTTAAAAATTTAAATACTAAATTTTAAAAATTTAATTATTAAAACTTTAAATTTTAAAATTTAAAAATTTAAATACTAAATTTTAAAAATTTAATTATTAAAATTTTAAATTTTAAAATTTAAAAATTTAAATTTTAAAATTTAAAAATTTAAATTTAAAAATTTAAATAATAAATTTTAAAAATTTAATTATTAAAACTTTAAATTTTAAAATTTTAAAATTTAAATACTAAATTTTAAAAATTTAATTATTAAAATTTTAAATTTTAAAATTTAAAAATTTAAATTTTAAAATTTAAAAATTTAAATACTAAATTTTAAAAATTTAATTATTAAAACTTTAAATTTTAAAATTTAAAAACTTAAATACTAAATTTTAAAAATTTAATTATTAAAGCTTTATATTTTAAAATTTAAAAATTTAAATACTAAATTTTAAAAATTTAATTATTAAAATTTTAAATTTTAAAATTTAAAAATTTAAATTTTAAAATTTAAAAATTTAAATACTAAATTTTAAAAATTTAATTATTAAAACTTTAAATTTTAAAATTTAAAAATTTAATTATTAGAGCTTTAAATTTTAAAATTTAAAAATTTAAATTTTAAAATTTAAAAATTTAAATACAAAATTTTAAAAATTTAATTATTAAAATTTTAAATTCTAAAATTTAAAAATTTAAATACTAAATTTTAAAAATTTATTTATTAAAACTTTAAATTTTAAAATTTAAAAATTTAAATACTAAATTTTAAAAATTTAATTATTAAAATTTTAAATTTTAAAATTTAAAAATTTAAATTTTAAAATTTAAAAATTTAAATTTAAAAATTTAAATACTAAATTTTAAAAATTTAATTATTAAAACTTTAAATTTTAAAATTTTAAAATTTAAATACTAAATTTTAAAAATTTAATTATTAAAATTTTAAATTTTAAAATTTAAAAATTTAAATTTTAAAATTTAAAAATTTAAATACTAAATTTTAAAAATTTAATTATTAAAACTTTAAATTTTAAAATTTAAAAACTTAAATACTAAATTTTAAAAATTTAATTATTAAAGCTTTATATTTTAAAATTTAAAAATTTAAATACTAAATTTTAAAAATTTAATTATTAAAATTTTAAATTTTAAAATTTAAAAATTTAAATTTTAAAATTTAAAAATTTAAATACTAAATTTTAAAAATTTAATTATTAAAACTTTAAATTTTAAAATTTAAAAATTTAATTATTAAAGCTTTAAATTTTAAAATTTAAAAATTTAAATTTTAAAATTTAAAAATATAAATACTAAATTTTAAAAATTTAATTATTAAAACTTTAAATTTTAAAATTTAAAAATTTAAATTCTAAAATTTAAAAATTTAAATTTTAAAATTTAAAAATTTAAATTTTAAAATTTAAAAATTTAAATTTTAAAATTTAAAAATTTAAATACAAAATTTTAAAAATTTAATTATTAAAATTTTAAATTCTAAAATTTAAAAATTTAAATACTAAATTTTAAAAATTTATTTATTAAAACTTTAAATTTTAAAATTTAAAAATTTAAATACTAAATTTTAAAAATTTAATTATTAAAACTTTAAATTTTAAAATTTAAAAATTTAAATACTAAATTTTAAAAATTTAATTATTAAAACTTTAAATTTTAAAATTTAAAAATTTAAAAACTAAATTTTAAAAATTTAATTATTAAAATTTTAAATTTTAAAATTTAAAAATTTAAATACTAAATTTTAATTATTAAAACTTTAAATTTTAAAATTTAAAAATTTAAATTATAAAATTTAAAAATTTAAATTTTAAAATTTAAAAGTTTAAATTTTAAAATTTAAAAATTTAAATAATAAATTTTAAAAATTTAATTATTAAAACTTTAAATTTTAAAATTTAAAAACTTAAATACTAAATTTTAAAAATTTAATTATTAAAGCTTTAAATTTTAAAATTTAAAAATTTAAATTCTAAATTTTAAAAATTTAATTATTAAAACTTTAAATTTTAAAATTTAAAAATTTAAAAACTAAATTTTAAAAATTTAATTATTAAAATTTTAAATTTTAAAATTTAAAAATTTAAATTATAAAATTTAAAAATTTAATTATTAAAACTTTAAATTTGAAAATTTAAAAATTTAAATACTAAATTTTAAAAATTTAAATACTAAATTTTAAAAATTTAAATATTAAATCTTTGAATTTTAAAATTTAAAAATTTAAATACTAAATTTTAAAAATTTAATTATTAAAATTTTAAATTTTAAAATTTAAAAATTTAAATTTTAAAATTTAAAAATTTAAATACTAAATTTTAAAAATTTAATTATTAAAACTTTAAATTTTAAAATTTAAAAATTTAAATACTAAATTTTAAAAATTTAATTATTAAAGCTTTAAATTTTAAAATTTAAAAATTTAAATTTTAAAATTTAAATATTTAAATACTAAATTTTAAAAATTTAATTATTAAAACTTTAAATTTTAAAATTTAAAAATTTAAATTTTAAAATTTAAAAATTTAAATTTTAAAATTTAATAATTTAAATTTTAAAATTTAAAAATTTAAATTTTAAAATTTAAAAATTTAAATACAAAATTTTAAAAATTTAATTATTAAAATTTTAAATTCTAAAATTTAAAAATTTAAATACTAAATTTTAAAAATTTATTTATTAAAACTTTAAATTTTAAAATTTAAAAATTTAAATACTAAATTTTAAAAATTTAATTATTAAAACTTTAAATTTTAAAATTTAAAAATTTAAATACTAAACTTTTAAAACTTAATTATTAAAATTTATATTTTAAAATTTAAAAATTTAAATACTAAATTTTAAAAATTTAATTGTTAAAACATTAAATTTTAAAATTTAAAAATTTAAATACTAAATTTTAAAAATTTAATTATTAAAATTTTAAATTTTAAAATTTAAAAATTTAAATACTAAATTTTAAAAATTTAATTACTAAAACTTTAAATTTGAAAATTTAAAAATTTAAAAACTAAATTTTAAAAATTTAAATATTAAATCTTTGAATTTTAAAATTTAAAAATTTAAATACTAAATTTTAAAAATTTAATTACTAAAATTTTAAATTTTAAAAGTTAAAAATTTAAATTTTAAAATTTAAAAATTTAAATACTAAATTTTAAAAATTTAATTATTAAAACTTTAAATTTTAAAATTTAAAAATTTAAATACTAAATTTTAAAAATTTAATTATTAAAGCTTTAAATTTTAAAATTTAAAAATTTAAATTTTAAAATTTAAAAATTTAAATACTAAATTTTAAAAATTTAATTATTAAAACTTTAAATTTTAAAATTTAAAAATTTAAATTATAAAATTTAAAAATTTAAATTTTAAAATTTAAAAGTTTAAATTTTAAAATTTAAAAATTTAAATACTAAATTTTAAAAATTTAATTATTAAAACTATAAATTTTAAAATTTAAAAACTTAAATACTAAATTTTAAAAATTTAATTATTGAAGCTTTAAATTTTAAAATTTAAAAATTTAAATACTAAATTTTAAAAATTTAATTATTAAAACTTTAAATTTTAAAATTTAAAAATTTAAATACTAAATTTTAAAAATTTAATTATTAAAATTTTAAATTTTAAAATTTAAAAATTTAAATTTTAAAATTTAAAAATTTAAATTTAAAAATTTAAATACTAAATTTTAAAAATTTAATTATTAAAACTTTAAATTTTAAAATTTTAAAATTTAAATACTAAATTTTAAAAATTTAATTATTAAAATTTTAAATTTTAAAATTTAAAAATTTAAATTTTAAAATTTAAAAATTTAAATACTAAATTTTAAAAATTTAATTATTAAAACTTTAAATTTTAAAATTTAAAAACTTAAATACTAAATTTTAAAAATTTAATTATTAAAGCTTTATATTTTAAAATTTAAAAATTTAAATACTAAATTTTAAAAATTTAATTATTAAAATTTTAAATTTTAAAATTTAAAAATTTAAATTTTAAAATTTAAAAATTTAAATACTAAATTTTAAAAATTTAATTATTAAAACTTTAAATTTTAAAATTTAAAAATTTAAACACTAAATTTTAAAAATTTAATTATTAAAATTTTAAATTTTAAAATTTAAAAATTTAAATTTTAAAATTTAAAAATTTAAATTTAAAAATTTAAATACTAAATTTTAAAAATTTAATTATTAAAACTTTAAATTTTAAAATTTAAAAATTTAAAAACTAAATTTTAAAAATTTAATTATTAAAATTTAAAATTTTAAAATTTAAAAATTTAAAGTTTAAAATTTAAAAATTTAAATACTAAATTTTAAATATTTAATTACTAAAACTTTAAATTTTAAAATTTAAAAATTTAAATACTAAATTTTAAAAATTTAATTATTAAAACTTTAAATTTTAAAATTTAAAAATTTAAATACTAAATTTTAAAAATTTAATTATTAAAGCTTTAAATTTTAAAATTTAAAAATTTAAATTTTAAAATTTAAAAATTTAATTATTAAAACTTTAAATTTTAAAATTTAAAAATTTAAATACAAAATTTTAAAAATTTAATTATTAAAATTTTAAATTCTAAAATTTAAAAATTTAAATACTAAATTTTAAAAATTTATTTATTAAAACTTTAAATTTTAAAATTTAAATATTTAAATACTAAATTTTAAAAATTTAAATATTAAATCTTTGAATTTTAAAATTTAAAAATTTAAATACGAAACTTTTAAAATTTAATTATTAAAATTTATATTTTAAAATTTAAAAATTTAAATACTAAATTTTAAAAATTTAATTGTTAAAACATTAAATTTTAAAATTTAAAAATTTAAATACTAAATTTTAAAAATTTAATTATTAAAATTTTAAATTTTAAAATTTAAAAATTTAAATACTAAATTTTAAAAATTTAATTATTAAAACTTTAAATTTGAAAATTTAAAAATTTAAATACTAAATTTTAAAAATTTAAATATTAAATCTTTGAATTTTAAAATTTAAAAATTTAAATACTAAATTTTAAAAATTTAATTATTAAAATTTTAAATTTTAAAATTTAAAAATTTAAATTTTAAAATTTAAAAATTTAAATAATTAAATTTTTAAAATTTAATTATTAAAACTTTAAATTTTAAAATTTAAAAATTTAAATACTAAATTTTAAAAATTTAATTATTAAAGCTTTAAATTTTAAAAATTTAAATTTTAAAATTTAAAAATTTAAATACTAAATTTTAAAAATTTAATTATTAAAACTTTAAATTTTAAAATTTAAAAATTTAAATTTTAAAATTTAAAAATTTAAATTTTAAAATTTAAAAATTTAAATTTTAAAATTTAAAAATTTAAATTTTAAAATTTAAAAATTTAAATTTTAAAATTTAAAAATTTAAATACAAAATTTTAAAAATTTAATTATTAAAATTTTAAATTCTAAAATTTAAAAATTTAAATACTAAATTTTAAAAATTTATTTATTAAAACTTTAAATTTTAAAATTTAAAAATTTAAATACTAAATTTTAAAAATTTAATTATTAAAACTTTAAATTTTAAAATTTAAATATTTAAATACTAAATTTTAAAAATTTAATTATTAAATCTTTAAATTTTAAAATTTAAAAATTTAAATTTTAAAATTTAAAAATTTAAATTTTAAAATTTAATAATTTAAATTTTAAAATTTAAAAATTTAAATTTTAAAATTTAAAAATTTAAATACAAAATTTTAAAAATTTAATTATTATAATTTTAAATTCTAAAATTTAAAAATTTAAATACTAAATTTTAAAAATTTATTTATTAAAACTTTAAATTTTAAAATTTAAAAATTTAAATACTAAATTTTAAAAATTTAATTATTAAAACTTTAAATTTTAAAATTTAAAAATTTAAATACTAAACTTTTAAAATTTAATTATTAAAATTTATATTTTAAAATTTAAAAATTTAAATACTAAATTTTAAAAATTTAATTGTTAAAACATTAAATTTTAAAATTTAAAAATTTAAATACTAAATTTTAAAAATTTAATTATTAAAATTTTAAATTTTAAAATTTAAAAATTTAAATACTAAATTTTAAAAATTTAATTACTAAAACTTTAAATTTGAAAATTTAAAAATTTAAATACTAAATTTTAAAAATTTAAATATTAAATCTTTGAACTTTAAAATTTAAAAATTTAAATACTAAATTTTAAAAATTTAATTACTAAAATTTTAAATTTTAAAAGTTAAAAATTTAAATTTTAAAATTTAAAAATTTAAATACTAAATTTTAAAAATTTAATTATTAAAACTTTAAATTTTAAAATTTAAAAATTTAAATACTAAATTTTAAAAATTTAATTATTAAAGCTTTAAATTTTAAAATTTAAAAATTTAAATTTTAAAATTTAAAAATTTAAATACTAAATTTTAAAAATTTAATTATTAAAACTTTAAATTTTAAAATTTAAAAATTTAAATTATAAAATTTAAAAATTTAAATTTTAAAATTTAAAAGTTTAAATTTTAAAATTTAAAAATTTAAATACTAAATTTTAAAAATTTAATTATTAAAACTTTAAATTTTAAAATTTAAAAACTTAAATACTAAATTTTAAAAATTTAATTATTAAAGCTTTAAATTTTAAAATTTAAAAATTTAAATACTAAATTTTAAAAATTTAATTATTAAAACTTTAAATTTTAAAATTTAAAAATTTAAATACTAAATTTTAAAAATTTAATTATTAAAATTTTAAATTTTAAAATTTAAAAATTTAAATTTTAAAATTTAAAAATTTAAATTTAAAAATTTAAATACTAAATTTTAAAAATTTAATTATTAAAACTTTAAATTTTAAAATTTTAAAATTTAAATACTAAATTTTAAAAATTTAATTATTAAAATTTTAAATTTTAAAATTTAAAAATTTAAATTTTAAAATTTAAAAATTTAAATACTAAATTTTAAAAATTTAATTATTAAAACTTTAAATTTTAAAATTTAAAAACTTAAATACTAAATTTTAAAAATTTAATTATTAAAGCTTTATATTTTAAAATTTAAAAATTTAAATACTAAATTTTAAAAATTTAATTATTAAAATTTTAAATTTTAAAATTTAAAAATTTAAATTTTAAAATTTAAAAATTTAAATACTAAATTTTAAAAATTTAATTATTAAAACTTTAAATTTTAAAATTTAAAAATTTAAACACTAAATTTTAAAAATTTAATTATTAAAATTTAAATACTAAATTTTAAAAATTTAATTATTAAAACTTTAAATTTTAAAATTTAAAAATTTAAAATCTAAATTTTAAAAATTTAATTATTAAAATTTAAAATTTTAAAATTTAAAAATTTAAAGTTTAAAATTTAAAAATTTAAATACTAAATTTTAAATATTTAATTACTAAAACTTTAAATTTTAAAATTTAAAAATTTAAATACTAAATTTTAAAAATTTAATTATTAAAACTTTAAATTTTAAAATTTAAAAATTTAAATACTAAATTTTAAAAATTTAATTATTAAAGCTTTAAATTTTAAAATTTAAAAATTTAAATTTTAAAATTTAAAAATTTAAATATTAAATTTTAAAAATTTAATTATTAAAACTTTAAATTTTAAAATTTAAAAATTTAAATTTTAAAATTTAAAAATTTAAATTTTAAAATTTAAAAATTTAAATACAAAATTTTAAAAATTTAATTATTAAAATTTTAAATTCTAAAATTTAAAAATTTAAATACTAAATTTTAAAAATTTATTTATTAAAACTTTAAATTTTAAAATTTAAAAATTTAAATACTAAATTTTAAAAATTTAAATATTAAATCTTTGAATTTTAAAATTTAAAAATTTAAATACTAAACTTTTAAAATTTAATTATTAAAATTTATATTTTAAAATTTAAAAATTTAAATACTAAATTTTAAAAATTTAATTGTTAAAACATTAAATTTTAAAATTTAAAAATTTAAATACTAAATTTTAAAAATTTAATTATTAAAATTTTAAATTTTAAAATTTAAAAATTTAAATACTAAATTTTAAAAATTTAATTATTAAAACTTTAAATTTGAAAATTTAAAAATTTAAATACTAAATTTTAAAAATTTAAATATTAAATCTTTGAATTTTAAAATTTAAAAATTTAAATACTAAATTTTAAAAATTTAATTATTAAAACTTTAAATTTTAAAATTTAAATATTTAAATAGTAAATTTTAAAAATTTAATTATTAAAACTTTAAATTTTAAAATTTAAAAATTTAAATTTTAAAATTTAAAAATTTAAATTTTAAAATTTAATAATTTAAATTTTAAAATTTAAAAATTTAAATTTCAAAATTTAAAAATTTAAATACAAAATTTTAAAAATTTAATTATTAAAATTTTAAATTCTAAAATTTAATAATTTAAATACTAAATTTTAAAAATTTATTTATTAAAACTTTAAATTTTAAAATTTAAAAATTTAAATACTAAATTTTAAAAATTTAATTATTAAAACTTTAAATTTTAAAATTTAAAAATTTAAATACTAAACTTTTAAAATTTAATTATTAAAATTTATATTTTAAAATTTAAAAATTTAACTACTAAATTTTAAAAATTTAATTGTTAAAACATTAAATTTTAAAATTTAAAAATTTAAATACTAAATTTTAAAAATTTAATTATTAAAATTTTAAATTTTAAAATTTAAAAATTTAAATACTAAATTTTAAAAATTTAATTACTAAAACCTTAAATTTGAAAATTTAAAAATTTAAATACTAAATTTTAAAAATTTAATTACTAAAATTTTAAATTTTAAAAGTTAAAAATTTAAATTTTAAAATTTAAAAATTTAAATACTAAATTTTAAAAATTTAATTATTAAAACTTTAAATTTTAAAATTTAAAAATTTAAATACTAAATTTTAAAAATTTAATTATTAAAGCTTTAAATTTTAAAATTTAAAAATTTAAATTTTAAAATTTAAAAATTTAAATACTAAATTTTAAAAATTTAATTATTAAAACTTTAAATTTTAAAATTTAAATATTTAAATAGTAAATTTTAAAAATTTAATTATTAAAACTTTAAATTTTAAAATTTAAAAATTTAAATTATAAAATTTAAAAATTTAAATTTTAAAATTTAAAATTTAAAAGTTTAAATTTTAAAATTTAAAAATTTAAATACTAAATTTTAAAAATTTAATTATTAAAATTTTAAATTTTAAAATTTAAAAATTTAAATTTTAAAATTTAAAAATTTAAATACTAAATTTTAAAAATTTAATTATTAAAACTTTAAATTTTAAAATTTAAAAATTTAAACACTAAATTTTAAAAATTTAATTATTAAAATTTAAATACTAAATTTTAAAAATTTAATTATTAAAACTTTAAATTTTAAAATTTAAAAATTTAAAATCTAAATTTTAAAAATTTAATTATTAAAATTTAAAATTTTAAAATTTAAAAATTTAAAGTTTAAAATTTAAAAATTTAAATACTAAATTTTAAATATTTAATTACTAAAACTTTAAATTTTAAAATTTAAAAATTTAAATACTAAATTTTAAAAATTTAATTATTAAAACTTTAAATTTTAAAATTTAAAAATTTAAATACTAAATTTTAAAAATTTAATTATTAAAGCTTTAAATTTTAAAATTTAAAAATTTAAATTTTAAAATTTAAAAATTTAAATATTAAATTTTAAAAATTTAATTATTAAAACTTTAAATTTTAAAATTTAAAAATTTAAATTTTAAAATTTAAAAATTTAAATTTTAAAATTTAAAAATTTAAATACAAAATTTTAAAAATTTAATTATTAAAATTTTAAATTCTAAAATTTAAAAATTTAAATACTAAATTTTAAAAATTTATTTATTAAAACTTTAAATTTTAAAATTTAAAAATTTAAATACTAAATTTTAAAAATTTAAATATTAAATCTTTGAATTTTAAAATTTAAAAATTTAAATACTAAACTTTTAAAATTTAATTATTAAAATTTATATTTTAAAATTTAAAAATTTAAATACTAAATTTTAAAAATTTAATTGTTAAAACATTAAATTTTAAAATTTAAAAATTTAAATACTAAATTTTAAAAATTTAATTATTAAAATTTTAAATTTTAAAATTTAAAAATTTAAATACTAAATTTTAAAAATTTAATTATTAAAACTTTAAATTTGAAAATTTAAAAATTTAAATACTAAATTTTAAAAATTTAAATATTAAATCTTTGAATTTTAAAATTTAAAAATTTAAATACTAAATTTTAAAAATTTAATTATTAAAACTTTAAATTTTAAAATTTAAATATTTAAATAGTAAATTTTAAAAATTTAATTATTAAAACTTTAATTTTTAAAATTTAAAAATTTAAATTTTAAAATTTAAAAATTTAAATTTTAAAATTTAATAATTTAAATTTTAAAATTTAAAAATTTAAATTTCAAAATTTAAAAATTTAAATACAAAATTTTAAAAATTTAATTATTAAAATTTTAAATTCTAAAATTTAATAATTTAAATACTAAATTTTAAAAATTTATTTATTAAAACTTTAAATTTTAAAATTTAAAAATTTAAATACTAAATTTTAAAAATTTAATTATTAAAACTTTAAATTTTAAAATTTAAAAATTTAAATACTAAACTTTTAAAATTTAATTATTAAAATTTATATTTTAAAATTTAAAAATTTAACTACTAAATTTTAAAAATTTAATTGTTAAAACATTAAATTTTAAAATTTAAAAATTTAAATACTAAATTTTAAAAATTTAATTATTAAAATTTTAAATTTTAAAATTTAAAAATTTAAATACTAAATTTTAAAAATTTAATTACTAAAACCTTAAATTTGAAAATTTAAAAATTTAAATACTAAATTTTAAAAATTTAATTACTAAAATTTTAAATTTTAAAAGTTAAAAATTTAAATTTTAAAATTTAAAAATTTAAATACTAAATTTTAAAAATTTAATTATTAAAACTTTAAATTTTAAAATTTAAAAATTTAAATACTAAATTTTAAAAATTTAATTATTAAAGCTTTAAATTTTAAAATTTAAAAATTTAAATTTTAAAATTTAAAAATTTAAATACTAAATTTTAAAAATTTAATTATTAAAACTTTAAATTTTAAAATTTAAATATTTAAATAGTAAATTTTAAAAATTTAATTATTAAAACTTTAAATTTTAAAATTTAAAAATTTAAATTATAAAATTTAAAAATTTAAATTTTAAAATTTAAAATTTAAAAGTTTAAATTTTAAAATTTAAAAATTTAAATACTAAATTTTAAAAATTTAATTATTAAAACTTTAAATTTTAAAATTTAAAAACTTAAATACTAAATTTTAAAAATTTAATTATTAAAGCTTTAAATTTTAAAATTTAAAAATTTAAATACTAAATTTTAAAAATTTAATTATTAAAACTTTAAATTTTAAAATTTAAAAATTTAAATACTAAATATTAAAAATTTAATTATTAAAATTTTAAATTTTAAAATTTAAAAATTTAAATTTTAAAATTTAAAAATTTAAATTTAAAAATTTAAATACTAAATTTTAAAAATTTAATTATTAAAACTTTAAATTTTAAAATTTTAAAATTTAAATACTAAATTTTAAAAATTTAATTATTAAAATTTTAAATTTTAAAATTTAAAAATTTAAATACTAAATTTTAAAAATTTAATTATTAAAACTTTAAATTTTAAAATTTAAAAACTTAAATACTAAATTTTAAAAATTTAATTATTAAAGCTTTATATTTTAAAATTTAAAAATTTAAATACTAAATTTTAAAAATTTAATTATTAAAATTTTAAATTTTAAAATTTAAAAATTTAAATTTTAAAATTTAAAAATTTAAATACTAAATTTTAAAAATTTAATTATTAAAACTTTAAATTTTAAAATTTAAAAATTTAAACACTAAATTTTAAAAATTTAATTATTAAAATTTTAAATTTTAAAATTTAAAAATTTAAATTTTAAAATTTAAAAATTTAAATTTAAAAATTTAAATACTAAATTTTAAAAATTTAATTATTATAACTTCAAATTTTAAAATTTAAAAATTTAAAAACTAAATTTTAAAAATTTAATTATTAAAATTTAAAATTTTAAAATTTAAAAATTTAAAGTTTAAAATTTAAAAATTTAAATACTAAATTTTAAATATTTAATTACTAAAACTTTAAATTTTAAAATTTAAAAATTTAAATACTAAATTTTAATAATTTAATTATTAAAACTTTAAAGTTTAAAATTTAAAAATTTAAATACTAAATTTTAAATATTTAATTACTAAAACTTTAAATTTTAAAATTTAAAAATTTAAATACTAAATTTTAAAAATTTAATTATTAAAGCTTTATATTTTAAAATTTAAAAATTTAAATACTAAATTTTAAAAATTTAATTATTAAAATTTTAAATTTTAAAATTTAAAAATTTAAATTTTAAAATTTAAAAATTTAAATACTAAATTTTAAAAATTTAATTATTAAAACTTTAAATTTTAAAATTTAAAAATTTAAACACTAAATTTTAAAAATTTAATTATTAAAATTTTAAATTTTAAAATTTAAAAATTTAAATTTTAAAATTTAAAAATTTAAATTTAAAAATTTAAATACTAAATTTTAAAAATTTAATTATTAAAACTTTAAATTTTAAAATTTAAAAATTTAAAATCTAAATTTTAAAAATTTAATTATTAAAATTTAAAATTTTAAAATTTAAAAATTTAAAGTTTAAAATTTAAAAATTTAAATACTAAATTTTAAATATTTAATTACTAAAACTTTAAATTTTAAAATTTAAAAATTTAAATACTAAATTTTAAAAATTTAATTATTAAAACTTTAAATTTTAAAATTTAAAAATTTAAATACTAAATTTTAAAAATTTAATTATTAAAGCTTTAAATTTTAAAATTTAAAAATTTAAATTTTAAAATTTAAAAATTTAAATATTAAATTTTAAAAATTTAATTATTAAAACTTTAAATTTTAAAATTTAAAAATTTAAATTTTAAAATTTAAAAATTTAAATTTTAAAATTTAAAAATTTAAATACAAAATTTTAAAAATTTAATTATTAAAATTTTAAATTCTAAAATTTAAAAATTTAAATACTAAATTTTAAAAATTTATTTATTAAAACTTTAAATTTTAAAATTTAAAAATTTAAATACTAAATTTTAAAAATTTAAATATTAAATCTTTGAATTTTAAAATTTAAAAATTTAAATACTAAACTTTTAAAATTTAATTATTAAAATTTATATTTTAAAATTTAAAAATTTAAATACTAAATTTTAAAAATTTAATTGTTAAAACATTAAATTTTAAAATTTAAAAATTTAAATACTAAATTTTAAAAATTTAATTATTAAAATTTTAAATTTTAAAACTTAAAAATTTAAATACTAAATTTTAAAAATTTAATTATTAAAACTTTAAATTTGAAAATTTAAAAATTTAAATACTAAATTTTAAAAATTTAAATATTAAATCTTTGAATTTTAAAATTTAAAAATTTAAATACTAAATTTTAAAAATTTAATTATTAAAACTTTAAATTTTAAAATTTAAATATTTAAATAGTAAATTTTAAAAATTTAATTATTAAAACTTTAAATTTTAAAATTTAAAAATTTAAATTTTAAAATTTAAAAATTTAAATTTTAAAATTTAATAATTTAAATTTTAAAATTTAAAAATTTAAATTTTAAAATTTAAAAATTTAAATACAAAATTTTAAAAATTTAATTATTAAAATTTTAAATTCTAAAATTTAATAATTTAAATACTAAATTTTAAAAATTTATTTATTAAAACTTTAAATTTTAAAATTTAAAAATTTAAATACTAAATTTTAAAAATTTAATTATTAAAACTTTAAATTTTAAAATTTAAAAATTTAAATACTAAACTTTTAAAATTTAATTATTAAAATTTATATTTTAAAATTTAAAAATTTAAATACTAAATTTTAAAAATTTAATTGTTAAAACATTAAATTTTAAAATTTAAAAATTTAAATACTAAATTTTAAAAATTTAATTATTAAAATTTTAAATTTTAAAATTTAAAAATTTAAATACTAAATTTTAAAAATTTAATTACTAAAACCTTAAATTTGAAAATTTAAAAATTTAAATACTAAATTTTAAAAATTTAATTACTAAAATTTTAAATTTTAAAAGTTAAAAATTTAAATTTTAAAATTTAAAAATTTAAATACTAAATTTTAAAAATTTAATTATTAAAACTTTAAATTTTAAAATTTAAAAATTTAAATACTAAATTTTAAAAATTTAATTATTAAAGCTTTAAATTTTAAAATTTAAAAATTAAAATTTTAAAATTTAAAAATTTAAATACTAAATTTTAAAAATTTAATTATTAAAACTTTAAATTTTAAAATTTAAATATTTAAATAGTAAATTTTAAAAATTTAATTATTAAAACTTTAAATTTTAAAATTTAAAAATTTAAATTATAAAATTTAAAAATTTAAATTTTAAAATTTAAAATTTAAAAGTTTAAATTTTAAAATTTAAAAATTTAAATACTAAATTTTAAAAATTTAATTATTAAAACTTTAAATTTTAAAATTTAAAAACTTAAATACTAAATTTTAAAAATTTAATTATTAAAGCTTTAAATTTTAAAATTTAAAAATTTAAATACTAAATTTTAAAAATTTAATTATTAAAACTTTAAATTTTAAAATTTAAAAATTTAAATACTAAATATTAAAAATTTAATTATTAAAATTTTAAATTTTAAAATTTAAAAATTTAAATTTTAAAATTTAAAAATTTAAATTTAAAAATTTAAATACTAAATTTTAAAAATTTAATTATTAAAACTTTAAATTTTAAAATTTTAAAATTTAAATACTAAATTTTAAAAATTTAATTATTAAAATTTTAAATTTTAAAATTTAAAAATTTAAATACTAAATTTTAAAAATTTAATTATTAAAACTTTAAATTTTAAAATTTAAAAACTTAAATACTAAATTTTAAAAATTTAAATATTAAAGCTTTATATTTTAAAATTTAAAAATTTAAATACTAAATTTTAAAAATTTAATTATTAAAATTTTAAATTTTAAAATTTAAAAATTTAAATTTTAAAATTTAAAAATTTAAATACTAAATTTTAAAAATTTAATTATTAAAACTTTAAATTTTAAAATTTAAAAATTTAAACACTAAATTTTAAAAATTTAATTATTAAAATTTTAAATTTTAAAATTTAAAAATTTAAATTTTAAAATTTAAAAATTTAAATTTAAAAATTTAAATACTAAATTTTAAAAATTTAATTATTATAACTTCAAATTTTAAAATTTAAAAATTTAAAAACTAAATTTTAAAAATTTAATTATTAAAATTTAAAATTTTAAAATTTAAAAATTTAAAGTTTAAAATTTAAAAATTTAAATACTAAATTTTAAATATTTAATTACTAAAACTTTAAATTTTAAAATTTAAAAATTTAAATACTAAATTTTAATAATTTAATTATTAAAACTTTAAATTTTAAAATTTAAAAATTTAAATACTAAATTTTAAAAATTTAATTATTAAAGCTTTAAATTTTAAAATTTAAAAATTTAAATTTTAAAATTTAAAAATTTAAATATTAAATTTTAAAAATTTAATTATTAAAACTTTAAATTTTAAAATTTAAAAATTTAAATACAAAATTTTAAAAATTTAATTATTAAAATTTTAAATTCTAAAATTTAAAAATTTAAATACTAAATTTTAAAAATTTATTTATTAAAACTTTAAATTTTAAAATTTAAAAATTTAAATACTAAATTTTAAAAATTTAAATATTAAATCTTTGAATTTTAAAATTTAAAAATTTAAATACTAAACTTTTAAAATTTAATTATTAAATTTTATATTTTAAAATTTAAAAATTTAAATACTAAATTTTAAAAATTTAATTGTTAAAACATTAAATTTTAAAATTTAAAAATTTAAATACTAAATTTTAAAAATTTAATTATTAAAATTTTAAATTTTAAAATTTAAAAATTTAAATACTAAATTTTAAAAATTTAATTATTAAAACTTTAAATTTGAAAATTTAAAAATTTAAATACTAAATTTTAAAAATTTAAATATTAAATCTTTGAATTTTAAAATTTAAAAATTTAAATACTAAATTTTAAAAATTTAATTATTAAAATTTTAAATTTTAAAATTTAAAAATTTAAATTTAAAAATTTAAATACTAAATTTTAAAAATTTAATTATTAAAACTTTAAATTTTAAAATTTAAATATTTAAATAGTAAATTTTAAAAATTTAGTTATTAAAACTTTAAATTTTAAAATTTAAAAATTTAAATTTTAAAATTTAAAAATTTAAATTTTAAAATTTAATAATTTAAATTTTAAAATTTAAAAATTTAAATTTTAAAATTTAAAAATTTAAATACAAAATTTTAAAAATTTAATTATTAAAATTTTAAATTCTAAAATTTAAAAATTTAAATACTAAATTTTAAAAATTTATTTATTAAAACTTTAAATTTTAAAATTTAAAAATTTAAATACTAAATTTTAAAAATTTAATTATTAAAACTTTAAATTTTAAAATTTTAAAATTTAAATACTAAATTTTAAAAATTTAATTATTAAAATTTTAAATTTTAAAATTTAAAAATTTAAATACTAAATTTTAAAAATTTAATTATTAAAACTTTAAATTTTAAAATTTAAAAACTTAAATACTAAATTTTAAAAATTTAAATATTAAAGCTTTATATTTTAAAATTTAAAAATTTAAATACTAAATTTTAAAAATTTAATTATTAAAATTTTAAATTTTAAAATTTAAAAATTTAAATTTTAAAATTTAAAAATTTAAATACTAAATTTTAAAAATTTAATTATTAAAACTTTAAATTTTAAAATTTAAAAATTTAAACACTAAATTTTAAAAATTTAATTATTAAAATTTTAAATTTTAAAATTTAAAAATTTAAATTTTAAAATTTAAAAATTTAAATTTAAAAATTTAAATACTAAATTTTAAAAATTTAATTATTATAACTTCAAATTTTAAAATTTAAAAATTTAAAAACTAAATTTTAAAAATTTAATTATTAAAATTTAAAATTTTAAAATTTAAAAATTTAAAGTTTAAAATTTAAAAATTTAAATACTAAATTTTAAATATTTAATTACTAAAACTTTAAATTTTAAAATTTAAAAATTTAAATACTAAATTTTAATAATTTAATTATTAAAACTTTAAATTTTAAAATTTAAAAATTTAAATACTAAATTTTAAAAATTTAATTATTAAAGCTTTAAATTTTAAAATTTAAAAATTTAAATTTTAAAATTTAAAAATTTAAATATTAAATTTTAAAAATTTAATTATTAAAACTTTAAATTTTAAAATTTAAAAATTTAAATACAAAATTTTAAAAATTTAATTATTAAAATTTTAAATTCTAAAATTTAAAAATTTAAATACTAAATTTTAAAAATTTATTTATTAAAACTTTAAATTTTAAAATTTAAAAATTTAAATACTAAATTTTAAAAATTTAAATATTAAATCTTTGAATTTTAAAATTTAAAAATTTAAATACTAAACTTTTAAAATTTAATTATTAAATTTTATATTTTAAAATTTAAAAATTTAAATACTAAATTTTAAAAATTTAATTGTTAAAACATTAAATTTTAAAATTTAAAAATTTAAATACTAAATTTTAAAAATTTAATTATTAAAATTTTAAATTTTAAAATTTAAAAATTTAAATACTAAATTTTAAAAATTTAATTATTAAAACTTTAAATTTGAAAATTTAAAAATTTAAATACTAAATTTTAAAAATTTAAATATTAAATCTTTGAATTTTAAAATTTAAAAATTTAAATACTAAATTTTAAAAATTTAATTATTAAAATTTTAAATTTTAAAATTTAAAAATTTAAATTTAAAAATTTAAATACTAAATTTTAAAAATTTAATTATTAAAACTTTAAATTTTAAAATTTAAATATTTAAATAGTAAATTTTAAAAATTTAGTTATTAAAACTTTAAATTTTAAAATTTAAAAATTTAAATTTTAAAATTTAAAAATTTAAATTTTAAAATTTAATAATTTAAATTTTAAAATTTAAAAATTTAAATTTTAAAATTTAAAAATTTAAATACAAAATTTTAAAAATTTAATTATTAAAATTTTAAATTCTAAAATTTAAAAATTTAAATACTAAATTTTAAAAATTTATTTATTAAAACTTTAAATTTTAAAATTTAAAAATTTAAATACTAAATTTTAAAAATTTAATTATTAAAACTTTAAATTTTAAAATTTAAAAATTTAAATACTAAACTTTTAAAATTTAATTATTAAAATTTATATTTTAAAATTTAAAAATTTAAATACTAAATTTTAAAAATTTAATTGTTAAAACATTAAATTTTAAAATTTAAAAATTTAAATACTAAATTTTAAAAATTTAATTATTAAAATTTTAAATTTTAAAATTTAAAAATTTAAATACTAAATTTTAAAAATTTAATTACTAAAACCTTAAATTTGAAAATTTAAAAATTTAAATACTAAATTTTAAAAATTTAATTACTAAAATTTTAAATTTTAAAAGTTAAAAATTTAAATTTTAAAATTTAAAAATTTAAATACTAAATTTTAAAAATTTAATTATTAAAACTTTAAATTTTAAAATTTAAAAATTTAAATACTAAATTTTAAAAATTTAATTATTAAAGCTTTAAATTTTAAAATTTAAAAATTTAAATTTTAAAATTTAAAAATTTCAAATACTAAATTTTAAAAATTTAATTATTAAAACTTTAAATTTTAAAATTTAAAAATTTAAATTATAAAATTTAAAAATTTAAATTTTAAAATTTAAAATTTAAAAGTTTAAATTTTAAAATTTAAAAATTTAAATACTAAATTTTAAAAATTTAATTATTAAAACTTTAAATTTTAAAATTTAAAAACTTAAATACTAAATTTTAAAAATTTAATTATTAAAGCTTTAAATTTTAAAATTTAAAAATTTAAATACTAAATTTTAAAAATTTAATTATTAAAACTTTAAATTTTAAAATTTAAAAATTTAAATACTAAATATTAAAAATTTAATTATTAAAATTTTAAATTTTAAAATTTAAAAATTTAAATTTTAAAATTTAAAAATTTAAATTTAAAAATTTAAATACTAAATTTTAAAAATTTAATTATTAAAACTTTAAATTTTAAAATTTAAAAATTTAAACACTAAATTTTAAAAATTTAATTATTAAAATTTTAAATTTTAAAATTTAAAAATTTAAATTTTAAAATTTAAAAATTTAAATACAAAATTTTAAAAATTTAATTATTAAAATTTTAAATTCTAAAATTTAAAAATTTAAATACTAAATTTTAAAAATTTATTTATTAAAACTTTAAATTTTAAAATTTAAAAATTTAAATACTAAATTTTAAAAATTTAATTATTAAAACTTTAAATTTTAAAATTTAAATATTTAAATACTAAATTTAAAAAATTTAATTATTAAAACTTTAAATTTTAAAATTTAAAAATTTAAATTTTAAAATTTAAAAATTTAAATTTTAAAATTTAATAATTTAAATTTTAAAATTTAAAAATTTAAATTTTAAAATTTAAAAATTTAAATACAAAATTTTAAAAATTTAATTATTATAATTTTAAATTCTAAAATTTAAAAATTTAAATACTAAATTTTAAAAATTTATTTATTAAAACTTTAAATTTTAAAATTTAAAAATTTAAATACTAAATTTTAAAAATTTAATTATTAAAACTTTAAATTTTAAAATTTAAAAATTTAAATACTAAACTTTTAAAATTTAATTATTAAAATTTATATTTTAAAATTTAAAAATTTAAATACTAAATTTTAAAAATTTAATTGTTAAAACATTAAATTTTAAAATTTAAAAATTTAAATACTAAATTTTAAAAATTTAATTATTAAAATTTTAAATTTTAAAATTTAAAAATTTAAATACTAAATTTTAAAAATTTAATTACTAAAACTTTAAATTTGAAAATTTAAAAATTTAAATACTAAATTTTAAAAATTTAAATATTAAATCTTTGAATTTTAAAATTTAAAAATTTAAATACTAAATTTTAAAAATTTAATTACTAAAATTTTAAATTTTAAAAGTTAAAAATTTAAATTTTAAAATTTAAAACTTTAAATTTTAAAATTTATAAATTTAAATTATAAAATTTAAAAATTTAAATTTTAAAATTTAAAAGTTTAAATTTTAAAATTTAAAAATTTAAATACTAAATTTTAAAAATTTAATTATTAAAACTTTAAATTTTAAAATTTAAAAACTTAAATACTAAATTTTAAAAATTTAATTATTAAAGCTTTAAATTTTAAAATTTAAAAATTTAAATACTAAATTTTAAAAATTTAATTATTAAAACTTTAAATTTTAAAATTTAAAAATTTAAATACTAAATTTTAAAAATTTAATTATTAAAATTTTAAATTTTAAAATTTAAAAATTTAAATTTTAAAATTTAAAAATTTAAATTTAAAAATTTAAATACTAAATTTTAAAAATTTAATTATTAAAACTTTAAATTTTAAAATTTAAATACTAAATTTTAAAAATTTAATTATTAAAATTTTAAATTTTAAAATTTAAAAATTTAAATTTTAAAATTTAAAAATTTAAATACTAAATTTTAAAAATTTAATTATTAAAACTTTAAATTTTAAAATTTAAAAACTTAAATACTAAATTTTAAAAATTTAATTATTAAAGCTTTATATTTTAAAATTTAAAAATTTAAATACTAAATTTTAAAAATTTAATTATTAAAATTTTAAATTTTAAAATTTAAAAATTTAAATTTTAAAATTTAAAAATTTAAATACTAAATTTTAAAAATTTAATTATTAAAACTTTAAATTTTAAAATTTAAAAATTTAAACACTAAATTTTAAAAATTTAATTATTAAAATTTTAAATTTTAAAATTTAAAAATTTAAATTTTAAAATTTAAAAATTTAATTATTAAAATTTTAAATTTTAAAATTTAAAAATTTAAATTTTAAAATTTAAAAATTTAAATTTAAAAATTTAAATACTAAATTTTAAAAATTTAATTATTAAAACTTTAAATTTTAAAATTTAAATACTAAATTTTAAAAATTTAATTATTAAAATTTTAAATTTTAAAATTTAAAAATTTAAATTTTAAAATTTAAAAATTTAAATACTAAATTTTAAAAATTTAATTATTAAAACTTTAAATTTTAAAATTTAAAAACTTAAATACTAAATTTTAAAAATTTAATTATTAAAGCTTTATATTTTAAAATTTAAAAATTTAAATACTAAATTTTAAAAATTTAATTATTAAAATTTTAAATTTTAAAATTTAAAAATTTAAATTTTAAAATTTAAAAATTTAAATACTAAATTTTAAAAATTTAATTATTAAAACTTTAAATTTTAAAATTTAAAAATTTAAACACTAAATTTTAAAAATTTAATTATTAAAATTTTAAATTTTAAAATTTAAAAATTTAAATTTTAAAATTTAAAAATTTAAATTTAAAAATTTAAATACTAAATTTTAAAAATTTAATTATTAAAACTTTAAATTTTAAAATTTAAAAATTTAAAATCTAAATTTTAAAAATTTAATTATTAAAATTTAAAATTTTAAAATTTAAAAATTTAAAGTTTAAAATTTAAAAATTTAAATACTAAATTTTAAATATTTAATTACTAAAACTTTAAATTTTAAAATTTAAAAATTTAAATACTAAATTTTAAAAATTTAATTATTAAAACTTTAAATTTTAAAATTTAAAAATTTAAATACTAAATTTTAAAAATTTAATTATTAAAGCTTTAAATTTTAAAATTTAAAAATTTAAATACTAAATTTTAAAAATTTAATTATTAAAACTTTAAATTTTAAAATTTAAAAACTTAAATACTAAATTTTAAAAATTTAATTATTAAAGCTTTAAATTTTAAAATTTAAAAATTTAAATACTAAATTTTAAAAATTTAATTATTAAAACTTTAAATTTTAAAATTTAAAAATTTAAATACTAAATTTTAAAAATTTAATTATTAAAATTTTAAATTTTAAAATTTAAAAATTTAAATTTTAAAATTTAAAAATTTAAATTTAAAAATTTAAATACTAAATTTTAAAAATTTAATTATTAAAACTTTAAATTTTAAAATTTAAATACTAAATTTTAAAAATTTAATTATTAAAATTTTAAATTTTAAAATTTAAAAATTTAAATTTTAAAATTTAAAAATTTAAATACTAAATTTTAAAAATTTAATTATTAAAACTTTAAATTTTAAAATTTAAAAACTTAAATACTAAATTTTAAAAATTTAATTATTAAAGCTTTATATTTTAAAATTTAAAAATTTAAATACTAAATTTTAAAAATTTAATTATTAAAATTTTAAATTTTAAAATTTAAAAATTTAAATTTTAAAATTTAAAAATTTAAATACTAAATTTTAAAAATTTAATTATTAAAACTTTAAATTTTAAAATTTAAAAATTTAAACACTAAATTTTAAAAATTTAATTATTAAAATTTTAAATTTTAAAATTTAAAAATTTAAATTTTAAAATTTAAAAATTTAATTATTAAAATTTTAAATTTTAAAATTTAAAAATTTAAATTTTAAAATTTAAAAATTTAAATTTAAAAATTTAAATACTAAATTTTAAAAATTTAATTATTAAAACTTTAAATTTTAAAATTTAAATACTAAATTTTAAAAATTTAATTATTAAAATTTTAAATTTTAAAATTTAAAAATTTAAATTTTAAAATTTAAAAATTTAAATACTAAATTTTAAAAATTTAATTATTAAAACTTTAAATTTTAAAATTTAAAAACTTAAATACTAAATTTTAAAAATTTAATTATTAAAGCTTTATATTTTAAAATTTAAAAATTTAAATACTAAATTTTAAAAATTTAATTATTAAAATTTTAAATTTTAAAATTTAAAAATTTAAATTTTAAAATTTAAAAATTTAAATACTAAATTTTAAAAATTTAATTATTAAAACTTTAAATTTTAAAATTTAAAAATTTAAACACTAAATTTTAAAAATTTAATTATTAAAATTTTAAATTTTAAAATTTAAAAATTTAAATTTTAAAATTTAAAAATTTAAATTTAAAAATTTAAATACTAAATTTTAAAAATTTAATTATTAAAACTTTAAATTTTAAAATTTAAAAATTTAAAATCTAAATTTTAAAAATTTAATTATTAAAATTTAAAATTTTAAAATTTAAAAATTTAAAGTTTAAAATTTAAAAATTTAAATACTAAATTTTAAATATTTAATTACTAAAACTTTAAATTTTAAAATTTAAAAATTTAAATACTAAATTTTAAAAATTTAATTATTAAAACTTTAAATTTTAAAATTTAAAAATTTAAATACTAAATTTTAAAAATTTAATTATTAAAGCTTTAAATTTTAAAATTTAAAAATTTAAATTTTAAAATTTAAAAATTTAAATATTAAATTTTAAAAATTTAATTATTAAAACTTTAAATTTTAAAATTTAAAAATTTAAATTTTAAAATTTAAAAATTTAAATTTTAAAATTTAAAAATTTAAATTTTAAAATTTAAAAATTTAAATACAAAATTTTAAAAATTTAATTATTAAAATTTTAAATTCTAAAATTTAAAAATTTAAATACTAAATTTTAAAAATTTATTTATTAAAACTTTAAATTTTAAAATTTAAAAATTTAAATACTAAATTTTAAAAATTTAAATATTAAATCTTTGAATTTTAAAATTTAAAAATTTAAATACTAAACTTTTAAAATTTAATTATTAAAATTTATATTTTAAAATTTAAAAATTTAAATACTAAATTTTAAAAATTTAATTGTTAAAACATTAAATTTTAAAATTTAAAAATTTAAATACTAAATTTTAAAAATTTAATTATTAAAATTTTAAATTTTAAAATTTAAAAATTTAAATACTAAATTTTAAAAATTTAATTATTAAAACTTTAAATTTGGAAATTTAAAAATTTAAATATTAAATTTTAAAAATTTAAATATTAAATCTTTGAATTTTAAAATTTAAAAATTTAAATACTAAATTTTAAAAATTTAATTATTAAAACTTTAAATTTTAAAATTTAAATATTTAAATAGTAAATTTTAAAAATTTAATTATTAAAACTTTAAATTTTAAAATTTAAAAATTTAAATTTTAAAATTTAAAAATTTAAATTTTAAAATTTAATAATTTAAATTTTAAAATTTAAAAATTTAAATTTTAAAATTTAAAAATTTAAATACAAAATTTTAAAAATTTAATTATTAAAATTTTAAATTCTAAAATTTAAAAATTTAAATACTAAATTTTAAAAATTTATTTATTAAAACTTTAAATTTTAAAATTTAAAAATTTAAATACTAAATTTTAAAAATTTAATTATTAAAACTTTAAATTTTAAAATTTAAAAATTTAAATACTAAACTTTTAAAATTTAATTATTAAAATTTATATTTTAAAATTTAAAAATTTAAATACTAAATTTTAAAAATTTAATTGTTAAAACATTAAATTTTAAAATTTAAAAATTTAAATACAAAATTTTAAAAATTTAATTATTAAAATTTTAAATTTTAAAATTTAAAAATTTAAATACTAAATTTTAAAAATTTAATTACTAAAACCTTGAATTTGAAAATTTAAAAATTTAAATACTAAATTTTAAAAATTTAATTACTAAAATTTTAAATTTTAAAAGTTAAAAATTTAAATTTTAAAATTTAAAAATTTAAATACTAAATTTTAAAAATTTAATTATTAAAACTTTAAATTTTAAAATTTAAAAATTTAAATACTAAATTTTAAAAATTTAATTATTAAAGCTTTAAATTTTAAAATTTAAAAATTTAAATTATAAAATTTAAAAATTTAAATTTTAAAATTTAAAATTTAAAAGTTTAAATTTTAAAATTTAAAAATTTAAATACTAAATTTTAAAAATTTAATTATTAAAACTTTAAATTTTAAAATTTAAAAACTTAAATACTAAATTTTAAAAATTTAATTATTAAAGCTTTAAATTTTAAAATTTAAAAATTTAAATACTAAATTTTAAAAATTTAATTATTAAAACTTTAAATTTTAAAATTTAAAAATTTAAATACTAAATATTAAAAATTTAGTTATTAAAATTTTAAATTTTAAAATTTAAAAATTTAAATTTTAAAATTTAAAAATTTAAATTTAAAAATTTAAATACTAAATTTTAAAAATTTAATTATTAAAACTTTAAATTTTAAAATTTTAAAATTTAAATACTAAATTTTAAAAATTTAATTATTAAAATTTTAAATTTTAAAATTTAAAAATTTAAATTTTAAAATTTAAAAATTTAAATACTAAATTTTAAAAATTTAATTATTAAAACTTTAAATTTTAAAATTTAAAAACTTAAATACTAAATTTTAAAAATTTAATTATTAATGCTTTATATTTTAAAATTTAAAAATTTAAATACTAAATTTTAAAAATTTAATTATTAAAATTTTAAATTTTAAAATTTAAAAATTTAAATTTTAAAATTTAAAAATTTAAATACTAAATTTTAAAAATTTAATTATTAAAACTTTAAATTTTAAAATTTAAAAATTTAAACACTAAATTTTAAAAATTTAATTATTAAAATTTTAAATTTTAAAATTTAAAAATTTAAATTTTAAAATTTAAAAATTTAAATTTAAAAATTTAAATACTAAATTTTAAAAATTTAATTATTATAACTTCAAATTTTAAAATTTAAAAATTTAAAAACTAAATTTTAAAAATTTAATTATTAAAATTTAAAATTTTATTAAAATTTAAAATTTTAAAGTTTAAAATTTAAAAATTTAAATACTAAATTTTAAATATTTAATTACTAAAACTTTAAATTTTAAAATTTAAAAATTTAAATACTAAATTTTAATAATTTAATTATTAAAACTTTAAATTTTAAAATTTAAAAATTTAAATACTAAATTTTAAAAATTTAATTATTAAAGCTTTAAATTTTAAAATTTAAAAATTTAAATTTTAAAATTTAAAAATTTAAATATTAAATTTTAAAAATTTAATTATTAAAACTTTAAATTTTAAAATTTAAAAATTTAAATTTTAAAATTTAATAATTTAAATTTTAAAATTTAAAAATTTAAATTTTAAAATTTAAAAATTTAAATACAAAATTTTAAAAATTTAATTATTAAAATTTTAAATTCTAAAATTTAAAAATTTAAATACTAAATTTTAAAAATTTATTTATTAAAACTTTAAATTTTAAAATTTAAAAATTTAAATACTAAATTTTAAATATTTAATTATTAAAACTTTAAATTTTAAAATTTAAAAATTTAAATACTAAACTTTTAAAATTTAATTATTAAAATTTATATTTTAAAATTTAAAAATTTAAATACTAAATTTTAAAAATTTAATTGTTAAAACATTAAATTTTAAAATTTAAAAATTTAAATACTAAATTTTAAAAATTTAATTATTAAAATTTTAAATTTTAAAATTTAAAAATTTAAATACTAAATTTTAAAAATTTAATTACTAAAACCTTAAATTTGAAAATTTAAAAATTTAAATACTAAATTTTAAAAATTTAATTACTAAAATTTTAAATTTTAAAAGTTAAAAATTTAAATTTTAAAATTTAAAAATTTAAATACTAAATTTTAAAAATTTAATTATTAAAACTTTAAATTTTAAAATTTAAAAATTTAAATACTAAATTTTAAAAATTTAATTATTAAAGCTTTAAATTTTAAAATTTAAAAATTTAAATTATAAAATTTAAAAATTTAAATTTTAAAATTTAAAATTTAAAAGTTTAAATTTTAAAATTTAAAAATTTAAATACTAAATTTTAAAAATTTAATTATTAAAACTTTAAATTTTAAAATTTAAAAACTTAAATACTAAATTTTAAAAATTTAATTATTAAAGCTTTAAATTTTAAAATTTAAAAATTTAAATACTAAATTTTAAAAATTTAATTATTAAAACTTTAAATTTTATAATTTGAAAATTTAAATTTTAAAATTTAAAAATTTAAATACTAAATTTTAAAAATTTAATTATTAAACTTTAAATTTTAAAATTTAAAAATTTAAATTATAAAATTTAAAAATTTAAATTTTAAAATTTAAAATTTAAAAGTTTAAATTTTAAAATTTAAAAATTTAAATACTAAATTTTAAAAATTTAATTATTAAAACTTTAAATTTTAAAATTTAAAAACTTAAATACTAAATTTTAAAAATTTAATTATTAAAGCTTTAAATTTTAAAATTTAAAAATTTAAATACTAAATTTTAAAAATTTAATTATTAAAACTTTAAATTTTAAAATTTAAAAATTTAAATACTAAATATTAAAAATTTAATTATTAAAATTTTAAATTTTAAAATTTAAAAATTTAAATTTTAAAATTTAAAAATTTAAATTTAAAAATTTAAATACTAAATTTTAAAAATTTAATTATTAAAACTTTAAATTTTAAAATTTTAAAATTTAAATACTAAATTTTAAAAATTTAATTATTAAAATTTTAAATTTTAAAATTTAAAAATTTAAATATTAAAATTTAAAAATTTAAATACTAAATTTTAAAAATTTAATTATTAAAACTTTAAATTTTAAAATTTAAAAACTTAAATACTAAATTTTAAAAATTTAATTATTAAAGCTTTATATTTTAAAATTTAAAAATTTAAATACTAAATTTTAAAAATTTAATTATTAAAATTTTAAATTTTAAAATTTAAAAATTTAAATTTTAAAATTTAAAAATTTAAATACTAAATTTTAAAAATTTAATTATTAAAACTTTAAATTTTAAAATTTAAAAATTTAAACACTAAATTTTAAAAATTTAATTATTAAAATTTTAAATTTTAAAATTTAAAAATTTAAAGTTTAAAATTTAAAAATTTAAATACTAAATTTTAAATATTTAATTACTAAAACTTTAAATTTTAAAATTTAAAAATTTAAATACTAAATTTTAATAATTTAATTATTAAAACTTTAAATTTTAAAATTTAAAAATTTAAATACTAAATTTTAAAAATTTAATTATTAAAGCTTTAAATTTTAAAATTTAAAAATTTAAATTTTAAAATTTAAAAATTTAAATATTAAATTTTAAAAATTTAATTATTAAAACTTTAAATTTTAAAATTTAAAAATTTAAATACAAAATTTTAAAATTTTAATTATTAAAATTTTAAATTCTAAAATTTAAAAATTTAAATACTAAATTTTAAAAATTTATTTATTAAAACTTTAAATTTTAAAATTTAAAAATTTAAATACTAAATTTTAAAAATTTAAATATTAAATCTTTGAATTTTAAAATTTAAAAATTTAAATACTAAACTTTTAAAATTTAATTATTAAAATTTATATTTTAAAATTTAAAAATTTAAATACTAAATTTTAAAAATTTAATTGTTAAAACATTAAATTTTAAAATTTAAAAATTTAAATACTAAATTTTAAAAATTTAATTATTAATATTTTAAATTTTAAAATTTAAAAATTTAAATACTAAATTTTAAAAATTTAATTATTAAAACTTTAAATTTGAAAATTTAAAAATTTAAATACTAAATTTTAAAAATTTAAATATTAAATCTTTGAATTTTAAAATTTAAAAATTTAAATACTAAATTTTAAAAATTTAATTATTAAAATTTTAAATTTTAAAATTTAAAAATTTAAATTTAAAAATTTAAATACTAAATTTTAAAAATTTAATTATTAAAACTTTAAATTTTAAAATTTAAATATTTAAATAGTAAATTTTAAAAATTTAATTATTAAAACTTTAAATTTTAAAATTTAAAAATTTAAATTTTAAAATTTAAAAATTTAAATTTTAAAATTTAATAATTTAAATTTTAAAATTTAAAAATTTAAATTTTAAAATTTAAAAATTTAAATACAAAATTTTAAAAATTTAATTATTAAAATTTTAAATTCTAAAGTTTAAAAATTTAAATACTAAATTTTAAAAATTTATTTATTAAAACTTTAAATTTTAAAATTTAAAAATTTAAATACTAAATTTTAAAAATTTAATTATTAAAACTTTAAATTTTAAAATTTAAAAATTTAAATACTAAACTTTTAAAATTTAATTATTAAAATTTATATTTTAAAATTTAAAAATTTAAATACTAAATTTTAAAAATTTAATTGTTAAAACATTAAATTTTAAAATTTATAAATTTAAATACTAAATTTTAAAAATTTAATTATTAAAATTTTAAATTTTAAAATTTAAAAATTTAAATACTAAATTTTAAAAATTTAATTACTAAAACCTTAAATTTGAAAATTTAAAAATTTAAATACTAAATTTTAAAAATTTAATTACTAAAATTTTAAATTTTAAAAGTTAAAAATTTAAATTTTAAAATTTAAAAATTTAAATACTAAATTTTAAAAATTTAATTATTAAAACTTTAAATTTTAAAATTTAAAAATTTAAATACTAAATTTTAAAAATTTAATTATTAAAGCTTTAAATTTTAAAATTTAAAAATTTAAATTTTAAAATTTAAAAATTTAAATACTAAATTTTAAAAATTTAATTATTAAAGCTTTAAATTTTAAAATTTAAAAATTTAAATACTAAATTTTAAAAATTTAATTATTAAAACTTTAAATTTTAAAATTTAAAAATTTAAATACTAAATATTAAAAATTTAATTATTAAAATTTTAAATTTTAAAATTTAAAAATTTAAATTTTAAAATTTACAAATTTAAATTTAAAAATTTAAATACTAAATTTTAAAAATTTAATTATTAAAACTTTAAATTTTAAAATTTTAAAATTTAAATACTAAATTTTAAAAATTTAATTATTAAAATTTTAAATTTTAAAATTTAAAAATTTATATTTTAAAATTTAAAAATTTAAATACTAAATTTTAAAAATTTAATTATTAAAACTTTAAATTTTAAAATTTAAAAACTTAAATACTAAATTTTAAAAATTTAATTATTAAAGCTTTATATTTTAAAATTTAAAAATTTAAATACTAAATTTTAAAAATTTAATTATTAAAGCTTTAAATTTTAAAATTTAAAAATTTAAATACTAAATTTTAAAAATTTAATTATTAAAACTTTAAATTTTAAAATTAAAAAATTTAAATACTAAATATTAAAAATTTAATTATTAAAATTTTAAATTTTAAAATTTAAAAATTTAAATTTTAAAATTTAAAAATTTAAATTTAAAAATTTAAATACTAAATTTTAAAAATTTAATTATTAAAACTTTAAATTTTAAAATTTTAAAATTTAAATACTAAATTTTAAAAATTTAATTATTAAAATTTTAAATTTTAAAATTTAAAAATTTATATTTTAAAATTTAAAAATTTAAATACTAAATTTTAAAAATTTAATTATTAAAACTTTAAATTTTAAAATTTAAAAACTTAAATACTAAATTTTAAAAATTTAATTATTAAAGCTTTATATTTTAAAATTTAAAAATTTAAATACTAAATTTTAAAAATTTAATTATTAAAATTTTAAATTTTAAAATTTAAAAATTTAAATTTTAAAATTTAAAAATTTAAATACTAAATTTTAAAAATTTAATTATTAAAACTTTAAATTTTAAAATTTAAAAATTTAAACACTAAATTTTAAAAATTTAATTATTAAAATTTTAAATTTTAAAATTTAAAAATTTAAATTTTAAAATTTAAAAATTTAAATTTAAAAATTTAAAAACTAAATTTTTAAAATTTAATTATTAAAATTTAAAATTTTAAAATTTAAAAATTTAAAGTTTAAAATTTAAAAGTTTAAATACTAAATTTTAAATATTTAATTACTAAAACTTTAAATTTTAAAATTTAAAAATTTAAATACTAAATTTTAAAAATTTAATTATTAAAACTTTAAATTTTAAAATTTAAAAATTTAAATACTAAATTTTAAAAATTTAATTATTAAAGCTTTAAATTTTAAAATTTAAAAATTTAAATTTTAAAATTTAAAAATTTAAATATTAAATTTTAAAAATTTAATTATTAAAACTTTAAATTTTTTATTTAAAAATTTAAATTTTAAAATTTAAAAATTTAAATTTTAAAATTTAAAAATTTAAATACAAAATTTTAAAAATTTAATTATTAAAATTTTAAATTCTAAAATTTAAAAATTTAAATACTATATTTTAAAAATTTATTTATTAAAACTTTAAATTTTAAAATTTAAAAATTTAAATACTAAATTTTAAAAATTTAAATATTAAATCTTTGAATTTTAAAATTTAAAAATTTAAATACTAAACTTTTAAAATTTAATTATTAAAATTTATATTTTAAAATTTAAAAATTTAAATACTAAATTTTAAAAATTTAATTGTTAAAACATTAAATTTTAAAATTTAAAAATTTAAATACTAAATTTTAAAAATTTAATTATTAAAATTTTAAATTTTAAAATTTAAAAATTTAAATACTAAATTTTAAAAATTTAATTATTAAAACTTTAAATTTGAAAATTTAAAAATTTAAATACTAAATTTTAAAAATTTAAATATTAAATCTTTGAATTTTAAAATTTAAAAATTTAAATACTAAATTTTAAAAATTTAATTATTAAAATTTTAAATTTTAAAATTTAAAAATTTAAATTTAAAAATTTAAATACTAAATTTTAAAAATTTAATTATTAAAACTTTAAATTTTAAAATTTAAAAATTTAAAAACTAAATTTTAAAAATTTAATTATTAAAATTTAAAATTTTAAAATTTAAAAATTTAAAGTTTAAAATTTAAAAATTTAAATACTAAATTTTAAATATTTAATTACTAAAACTTTAAATTTTAAAATTTAAAAATTTAAATACTAAATTTTAAAAATTTAATTATTAAAACTTTAAATTTTAAAATTTAAAAATTTAAATACTAAATTTTAAAAATTTAATTATTAAAGCTTTAAATTTTAAAATTTAAAAATTTAAATTTTAAAATTTAAAAATTTAAATATTAAATTTTAAAAATTTAATTATTAAAACTTTAAATTTTAAAATTTAAAAATTTAAATTTTAAAATTTAAAAATTTAAATTTTAAAATTTAAAAATTTAAATACAAAATTTTAAAAATTTAATTATTAAAATTTTAAATTCTAAAATTTAAAAATTTAAATACTAAATTTTAAAAATTTATTTATTAAAACTTTAAATTTTAAAATTTAAAAATTTAAATACTAAATTTTAAAAATTTAAATATTAAATCTTTGAATTTTAAAATTTAAAAATTTAAATACTAAACTTTTAAAATTTAATTATTAAAATTTATATTTTAAAATTTAAAAATTTAAATACTAAATTTTAAAAATTTAATTGTTAAAACATTAAATTTTAAAATTTAAAAATTTAAATACTAAATTTTAAAAATTTAATTATTAAAATTTTAAATTTTAAAATTTAAAAATTTAAATACTAAATTTTAAAAATTTAATTATTAAAACTTTAATTTTGAAAATTTAAAAATTTAAATACTAAATTTTAAAAATTTAAATATTAAATCTTTGAATTTTAAAATTTAAAAATTTAAATACTAAATTTTAAAAATTTAATTATTAAAATTTTAAATTTTAAAATTTAAAAATTTAAATTTTAAAATTTAAAAATTTAAATACTAAATTTTAAAAATTTAATTATTAAAACTTTAAATTTTAAAATTTAAAAATTTAAATACTAAATTTTAAAAATTTAATTATTAAAGCTTTAAATTTTAAAATTTAAAAATTTAAATTTTAAAATTTAAAAATTTAAATACTAAATTTTAAAAATTTAATTATTAAAACTTTAAATTTTAAAATTTAAAAATTTAAATTTTAAAATTTAAAAATTTAAATTTTAAAATTTAAAAATTTAAATTTTAAAATTTAAAAATTTAAATACAAAATTTTAAAAATTTAATTATTAAAATTTTAAATTCTAAAATTTAAAAATTTAAATACTAAATTTTAAAAATTTATTTATTAAAACTTTAAATTTTAAAATTTAAAAATTTAAATACTAAATTTTAAAAATTTAATTATTAAAACTTTAAATTTTAAAATTTAAAAATTTAAATACTAAATTTTAAAAATTTAATTATTAAAATTTTAATTTTTAAATTTAAAAATTTAAATTTTAAAATTTAAAAATTTAAATACTAAATTTTAAAAATTTAATTATTAAAACTTTAAATTTTAAAATTTAAATATTTAAATACTAAATTTTAAAAATTTAATTATTAAAATTTTAAATTTTAAAATTTAAAAATTTAAATTTTAAAATTTAAATACTATATTTTAAAAATTTAATTATTAAAACTTTAAATTTTAAAATTTAAAAACTTAAATACTAAATTTTAAAAATTTAATTATTAAAGCTTTAAATTTTAAAATTTAAAAATTTAAATACTAAATTTTAAAAATTTAATTATTAAAACTTTAAATTTTAAAATTTAAAAACTAAATTTTAAAAATTTAATTATTAAAATTTTAAATTTTAAAATTTAAAAATTTAAATTTTAAAATTTATAAATTTAAATACTAAATTTTAAATATTTAATTATTAAAACTTTAAATTTTAAAATTTAAAAATTTAAATACTAAATTTTAAAAATTTAATTATTAAAATTTTAAATTTTAAAATTTAAAAATTTAAATACTAAATTTTAAAAATTTAATTATTAAAACTTTAAATTTGAAAATTTAAAAATTTAAATACTAAATTTTAAAAATTTAAATATTAAATCTTTGAATTTTAAAATTTAAAAATTTAAATACTAAATTTTAAAAATTTAATTATTAAAATTTTAAATTTTAAAAGTTAAAAATTTAAATTTTAAAATTTAAAAATTTAAATACAAAATTTTAAAAATTTAATTATTAAAACTTTAAATTTTAAAATTTAAAAATTAAAATACTAAATTTTAAAAATTTAATTATTAAAGCTTTAAATTTTAATATTTAAAAATTTAAATTTTAAAATTTAAAAATTTAAATATTAAATTTTAAAAATTTAATTATTAAAACTTTAAATTATAAAATTTAAAAATTTAAATTTTAAAATTTAAAAATTTAAATTTTAAAATTTAAAAATTTAAATACAAAATTTTAAAAATTTAATTATTAAAATTTTAAATTCTAAAATTTAAAAATTTAAATACTAAATTTTAAAAATTTATTTATTAAAACTTTAAATTTTAAAATTTAAAAATTTAAATACTAAATTTTAAAAATTTAAATATTAAATCTTTGAATTTTAAAATTTAAAAATTTAAATACTAAACTTTTAAAATTTAATTATTAAAATTTATATTTTAAAATTTAAAAATTTAAATACTAAATTTTAAAAATTTAATTGTTAAAACATTAAATTTTAAAATTTAAAAATTTAAATACTAAATTTTAAAAATTTAATTATTAAAATTTTAAATTTTAAAATTTAAAAATTTAAATACTAAATTTTAAAAATTTAATTATTAAAACTTTAAATTTGAAAATTTAAAAATTTAAATACTAAATTTTAAAAATTTAAATATTAAATCTTTGAATTTTAAAATTTAAAAATTTAAATACTAAATTTTAAAAATTTAATTATTAAAATTTTAAATTTTAAAATTTAAAAATTTAAATTTTAAAATTTAAAAATTTAAATACTAAATTTTAAAAATTTAATTATTAAAACTTTAAATTTTAAAATTTAAAAATTTAAATACTAAATTTTAAAAATTTAATTATTAAAGCTTTAAATTTTAAAATTTAAAAATTTAAATTTTAAAATTTAAAAATTTAAATACTAAATTTTAAAAATTTAATTATTAAAACTTTAAATTTTAAAATTTAAAAATTTAAATTTTAAAATTTAAAAATTTAAATTTTAAAATTTAAAAATTTAAATTTTAAAATTTAAAAATTTAAATACAAAATTTTAAAAATTTAATTATTAAAATTTTAAATTCTAAAATTTAAAAATTTAAATACTAAATTTTAAAAATTTATTTATTAAAACTTTAAATTTTAAAATTTAAAAATTTAAATACTAAATTTTAAAAATTTAATTATTAAAACTTTAAATTTTAAAATTTAAAAATTTAAATACTAAATTTTAAAAATTTAATTATTAAAATTTTAATTTTTAAATTTAAAAATTTAAATTTTAAAATTTAAAAATTTAAATACTAAATTTTAAAAATTTAATTATTAAAACTTTAAATTTTAAAATTTAAATATTTAAATACTAAATTTTAAAAATTTAATTATTAAAATTTTAAATTTTAAAATTTAAAAATTTAAATTTTAAAATTTAAATACTAAATTTTAAAAATTTAATTATTAAAACTTTAAATTTTAAAATTTAAAAACTTAAATACTAAATTTTAAAAATTTAATTATTAAAGCTTTAAATTTTAAAATTTAAAAATTTAAATACTAAATTTTAAAAATTTAATTATTAAAACTTTAAATTTTAAAATTTAAAAATTTAAATACTAAATTTTAAAAATTTAATTATTAAAATTTTAAATTTTAAAGTTTAAAAATTTAAATTTTAAAATTTAAAAATTTAAATTTAAAAATTTAAATACTAAATTTTAAAAATTTAATTATTAAAACTTTAAATTTTAAAATTTAAAAACTAAATTTTAAAAATTTAATTATTAAAATTTTAAATTTTAAAATTTAAAAATTTAAATTTTAAAATTTAAAAATTTAAATACTAAATTTTAAATATTTAATTATTAAAACTTTAAATTTTAAAATTTAAAAATTTAAATACTAAATTTTAAAAATTTAATTATTAAAATTTTAAATTTTAAAATTTAAAAATTTAAATACTAAATTTTAAAAATTTAATTATTAAAACTTTAAATTTGAAAATTTAAAAATTTAAATACTAAATTTTAAATATTTAAATATTAAATCTTTGAATTTTAAAATTTAAAAATTTAAATACTAAATTTTAAAAATATAATTATTAAAATTTTAAATTTTAAAAGTTAAAAATTTAAATTTTAAAATTTAAAAATTTAAATACTAAATTTTAAAAATTTAATTATTAAAACTTTAAATTTTAAAATTTAAAAATTAAAATACTAAATTTTAAAAATTTAATTATTAAAGCTTTAAAATTTAATATTTAAAATTTAAAAATTTAAATTTTAAAATTTAAAAATTTAAATTTTAAAATTTAAAAATTTAAATACAAAATTTTAAAAATTTAATTATTAAAATTTTAAATTCTAAAATTTAAAAATTTAAATACTAAATTTTAAAAATTTATTTATTAAAACTTTAAATTTTAAAATTTAAAAATTTAAATACTATATTTTAAAAATTTAATTATTAAAACTTTAAATTTTAAAATTTAAAAATTTAAATACTAAACTTTTAAAATTTAATTATTAAAATTTATATTTTAAAATTTAAAAATTTAAATACTAAATTTTAAAAATTTAATTGTTAAAACATTAAATTTTAAAATTTAAAAATTTAAATACTAAATTTTAAAAATTTAATTATTAAAATTTTAAATTTTAAAATTTAAAAATTTAAATACTAAATATTAAAAATTTAATTATTAAAACTTTAAATTTGAAAATTTAAAAATTTAAATACTAAATTTTAAAAATTTAAATATTAAATCTTTGAATTTTAAAATTTAAAAATTTAAATACTAAATTTTAAAAATTTAATTATTAAAATTTTAAATTTTAAAATTTAAAAATTTAAATTTTAAAATTTAAAAATTTAAATACTAAATTTTAAAAATTTAATTATTAAAACTTTAAATTTTAAAATTTAAAAATATAAATACTAAATTTTAAAAATTTAATTATTAAAGCTTTAAATTTTAAAATTTAAAAATTTAAATTTTAAAATTTAAAAATTTAAATACTAAATTTTAAAAATTTAATTATTAAAACTTTAAATTTTAAAATTTAAAAATTTAAATTTTGAAATTTAAAAATTTAAATTTTAAAATTTAAAAATTTAAATACAAAATTTTAAAAATTTAATTATTAAAATTTTAAATTCTAAAATTTAAAAATTTAAATACTAAATTTTAAAAATTTATTTATTAAAACTTTAAATTTTAAAATTTAAAAATTTAAATACTAAATTTTAAAAATTTAATTATTAAAACTTTAAATTTTAAAATTTAAAAATTTAAATACTATATTTTAAAAATTTAATTATTAAAATTTTAATTTTTAAATTTAAAAATTTAAATTTTAAAATTTAAAAATTTAAATACTAAATTTTAAAAATTTAATTATTAAAACTTTAAATTTTAAAATTTAAATATTTAAATACTAAATTTTAAAAATTTAATTATTAAAATTTTAAATTTTAAAATTTAAAAATTTAAATTTTAAAATTTAAATACTAAATTTTAAAAATTTAATTATTAAAACTTTAAATTTTAAAATTTAAAAACTTAAATACTAAATTTTAAAAATTTAATTATTAAAGCTTTAAATTTTAAAATTTAAAAATTTAAATACTAAATTTTAAAAATTTAATTATTAAAACTTTAAATTTTAAAATTTAAAAATTTAAATACTAAATTTTAAAAATTTAATTATTAAAATTTTAAATTTTAAAATTTAAAAATTTAAATTTTAAAATTTAAAAATTTAAATTTAAAAATTTAAATACTAAATTTTAAAAATTTAATTATTAAAACTTTAAATTTTATAATTTTAAAATTTAAATACTAAATTTTAAAAATTTAATTATTAAAATTTTAAATTTTAAAATTTAAAAACTTAAATTTTAAAATTTAAAAATTTAAATACTAAATTTTAAAAATTTAATTATTAAAACTTTAAATTTTAAAATTTAAAAATTTAAATACTAAATTTTAAAAATTTAATTATTAAAATTTTAAATTTTAAAATTTAAAAATTTAAATTTTAAAATTTAAAAATTTAAATACTAAATTTAAAAATTTAATTATTAAAACTTTAAATTTTAAAATTTAAAAATTTAAACACTAAATTTTAAAAATTTAATTATTAAAATTTTAAATTTTAAAATTTAAAAATTTAAATTTTAAAATTTAAAAATTTAAATTTTAAAATTTAAAAATTTAAATTTAAAAATTTAAATACTATATTTTAAAAATTTAATTATTAAAACTTTAAATTTTAAAATTTAAAAATTTAAAAACTAAATTTTAAAAATATAATTATTAAAATTTTAAATTTTAAAATTTAAAAATTTAAATTTTAAAATTTAAAAATTTAAATACTAAATTTTAAATATTTAATTACTAAAACTTTAAATTTTAAAATTTAAAAATTTAAATACTAAATTTTAAAAATTTAATTATTAAAATTTTAAATTTTAAAATTTAAAAATTTAAATGCTAAATTTTAAAAATTTAATTATTAAAACTTTAAATTTGAAAATTTAAAAATTTAAATACTAAATTTTTAAAATTTAAATATTAAATCTTTGAATTTTAAAATTTAAAAATTTAAATACTAAATTTTAAAAATTTAATTATTAAAATTTTAAATTTTAAAAGTTAAAAATTTAAATTTTAAAATTTAAAATTTTAATTATTAAAACTTTAAATTTTAAAATTTAAAAATTTAAATACTAAATTTTAAAAATTTAATTATTAAAGTTTTAAATTTTAAAATTTAAAAATTTAAATTTTAAAATTTAAAAATTTAAATATTAAATTTTAAAAATTTAATTATTAAAACTTTAAATTTTAAAATTTAAAAATTTAAATTTTAAAATTTAAAAATTTAAATTTTAAAATTTAAAAATTTAAATACTAAATTTTAAAAATTTAAATATTAAATCTTTGAATTTTAAAATTTAAAAATTTAAATACTAAATTTTAAAAATTTAATTATTAAAATTTTAAATTTTAAAAGTTAAAAATTTAAATTTTAAAATTTAAAAATTTAATTATTAAAACTTTAAATTTTAAAATTTAAAAATTTAAATACTAAATTTTAAAAATTTAATTATTAAAGCTTTAAATTTTAAAATTTAAAAATTTAAATTTTAAAATTTAAAAATTTAAATATTAAATTTTAAAAATTTAATTATTAAAACTTTAAATTTTAAAATTTAAAAATTTAAATTTTAAAATTTAAAAATTTAAATTTTAAAATTTAAAAATTTAAATACAAAATTTTAAAAATTTAATTATTAAAATTTTAAATTCTAAAATTTAAAAATTTAAATACTAAATTTTAAAAATTTATTTATTAAAACTTTAAATTTTAAAATTTAAAAATTTAAATACTAAATTTTAAAAATTTAAATATTAAACCTTTGAATTTTAAAATTTAAAAATTTAATTACTAAACTTTTAAAATTTAATTATTAAAATTTATATTTTAAAATTTAAAAATTTAAATACTAAATTTTAAAAATTTAATTATTAAAACTTTAAATTTTAAAATTTAAAAATATAAATACTAAATTTTAAAAATTTAATTATTAAAATTTTAAATTTTAAAATTTAAAAATTTAAATGCTAAATTTTAAAAATTTAATTATTAAAACTTTAAATTTGAAAATTTAAAAATTTAAATACTAAATTTTTAAAATTTAAATATTAAATCTTTGAATTTTAAAATTTAAAAATTTAAATACTAAATTTTAAAAATTTAATTATTAAAATTTTAAATTTTAAAAGTTAAAAATTTAAATTTTAAAATTTAAAAATTTAATTATTAAAACTTTAAATTTTAAAATTTAAAAATTTAAATACTAAATTTTTAAAATTTAATTATTAAAGCTTTAAATTTTAAAATTTAAAAATTTAAATTTTAAAATTTAAAAATTTAAATATTAAATTTTAAAAATTTAATTATTAAAACTTTAAATTTTAAAATTTAAAAATTTAAATACTAAATTTTAAAAATTTAATTATTAAAACTTTAAATTTTAAAATTTAAAAATATAAATACTAAATTTTAAAAATTTAATTATTAAAATTTTAAATTTTAAAATTTAAAAATTTAAATGCTAAATTTTAAAAATTTAATTATTAAAACTTTAAATTTGAAAATTTAAAAATTTAAATACTAAATTTTTAAAATTTAAATATTAAATCTTTGAATTTTAAAATTTAAAAATTTAAATACTAAATTTTAAAAATTTAATTATTAAAATTTTAAATTTTAAAAGTTAAAAATTTAAATTTTAAAATTTAAAAATTTAATTATTAAAACTTTAAATTTTAAAATTTAAAAATTTAAATACAAAATTTTAAAAATTTAATTATTAAAATTTTAAATTCTAAAATTTAAAAATTTAAATACTAAATTTTAAAAATTTATTTATTAAAACTTTAAATTTTAAAATTTAAAAATTTAAATACTAAATTTTAAAAATTTAAATATTAAATCTTTGAATTTTAAAATTTAAAAATTTAAATACTAAACTTTTAAAATTTAATTATTAAAATTTATATTTTAAAATTTAAAAATTTAAATACTAAATTTTAAAAATTTAATTGTTAAAACATTAAATTTTAAAATTTAAAAATTTAAATACTAAATTTTAAAAATTTAATTATTAAAACTTTCAATTTTAAAATTTTAAAATTTAAATACTAAATTTTAAAAATTTAATTATTAAAATTTTAAATTTTAAAATTTAAAAATTTAAATTTTAAAATTTAAAAATTTAAATACTAAATTTTAAAAATTTAATTATTAAAACTTTAAATTTTAAAAGTTAAAAATTTAAAAACTAAATTTTAAAAATTTAATTATTAAAATTTTAAATTTTAAAATTTAAAAATTTAAATTTTAAAATTTAAAAATTTAAATACTAAATTTTAAATATTTAATTACTAAAACTTTAAATTTTAAAATTTAAAAATTTAAATACTAAATTTTAAAAATTTAATTATTAAAATTTTAAATTTTAAAATTTAAAAATTTAAATGCTAAATTTTAAAAATTTAATTATTAAAACTTTAAATTTGAAAATTTAAAAATTTAAATACTAAATTTTAAAAATTTAAATATTAAATCTTTGAATTTTAAAATTTAAAAATTTAAATACTAAATTTTAAAAATTTAATTATTAAAATTTTAAATTTTAAAAGTTAAAAATTTAAATTTTAAAATTTAAAAATTTAATTATTAAAACTTTAAATTTTAAAATTTAAAAATTTAAATACTAAATTTTAAAAATTTAATTATTAAAGCTTTAAATTTTAAAATTTAAAAATTTAAATTTTAAAATTTAAAAATTTAAATATTAAATTTTAAAAATTTAATTATTAAAACTTTAAATTTTAAAATTTAAAAATTTAAATTTTAAAATTTAAAAATTTAAATTTTAAAATTTAAAAATTTAAATACAAAATTTTAAAAATTTAATTATTAAAATTTTAAATTCTAAAATTTAAAAATTTAAATACTAAATTTTAAAAATTTATTTATTAAAACTTTAAATTTTAAAATTTAAAAATTTAAATACTAAATTTTAAAAATTTAAATATTAAATCTTTGAATTTTAAAATTTAAAAATTTAAATACTAAACTTTTAAAATTTAATTATTAAAATTTATATTTTAAAATTTAAAAATTTAAATACTAAATTTTAAAAATTTAATTGTTAAAACATTAAATTTTAAAATTTAAAAATTTAAATACTAAATTTTAAAAATTTAATTATTAAAATTTTAAATTTTAAAATTTAAAAATTTAAATACTAAATTTTAAAAATTTAATTATTAAAACTTTTAATTTGAAAATTTAAAAATTTAAATACTAAATTTTAAAAATTTAAATGTTACATCTTTGAATTTTAAAATTTAAAAATTTAAATACTAAATTTTAAAAATTTAATTATTAAAATTTTAAATTTTAAAATTTAAAAATTTAAATTTTAAAATTTAGAAATTTAAATACTAAATTTTAAAAATTTAATTATTAAAACTTTAAATTTTAAAATTTAAAAATTTAAATACTAAATTTTAAAAATTTAATTATTAAAGCTTTAAATTTTAAAATTTAAAAATTTAAATTTTAAAATTCAAAAATTTAAATTTTAAAATTTAAAAATTTAAATACTAAATTTTAAAAATTTAATTAATAAAACTTTAAATTTTAAAATTTAAATATTTAAATACTAAATTTTAAAAATTTAATTATTAAAATTTTAAATTTTAAAATTTAAAAATTTAAATTTTAAAATTTAAATACTAAATTTTAAAAATTTAATTATTAAAACTTTAAATTTTAAAATTTAAAAACTTAAATACTAAATTTTAAAAATTTAATTATTAAAGCTTTAAATTTTAAAATTTAAAAATTTAAATACTAAATTTTAAAAATTTAATTATTAAAACTTTAAATTTTAAAATTTAAAAATTTAAATACTAAATTTTAAAAATTTAATTATTAAAGCTTTAAATTTTAAAATTTAAAAATTTAAATTTTAAAATTCAAAAATTTAAATTTTAAAATTTAAAAATTTAAATACTAAATTTTAAAAATTTAATTAATAAAACTTTAAATTTTAAAATTTAAATATTTAAATACTAAATTTTAAAAATTTAATTATTAAAATTTTAAATTTTAAAATTTAAAAATTTAAATTTAAAAATTTAAATACTAAATTTTAAAAATTTAATTATTAAAACTTTAAATTTTATAATTTTAAAATTTAAATACTAAATTTTAAAAATTTAATTATTAAAATTTTAAATTTTAAAATTTAAAAACTTAAATTTTAAAATTTAAAAATTTAAAAATTTAAATACTAAATTTTAAAAATTTAATTATTAAAACTTTAAATTTTAAAATTTAAAAATTTAAATACTAAATTTTAAAAATTTAATTATTAAAATTTTAAATTTTAAAATTTAAAAATTTAAATTTTAAAATTTAAAAATTTAAATACTAAATTTAAAAATTTAATTATTAAAACTTTAAATTTTAAAATTTAAAAATTTAAACACTAAATTTTAAAAATTTAATTATTAAAATTTTAAATTTTAAAATTTAAAAATTTAAATTTTAAAATTTAAAAATTTAAATTTTAAAATTTAAAAATTTAAATTTAAAAATTTAAATACTATATTTTAAAAATTTAATTATTAAAACTTTAAATTTTAAAAGTTAAAAATTTAAAAACTAAATTTTAAAAATTTAATTATTAAAATTTTAAATTTTAAAATTTAAAAATTTAAATTTTAAAATTTAAAAATTTAAATACTAAATTTTAAATATTTAATTACTAAAACTTTAAATTTTAAAATTTAAAAATTTAAATACTAAATTTTAAAAATTTAATTATTAAAATTTTAAATTTTAAAATTTAAAAATTTAAATGCTAAATTTTAAAAATTTAATTATTAAAACTTTAAATTTGAAAATTTAAAAATTTAAATACTAAATTTTAAAAATTTTAATATTAAATCTTTGAATTTTAAAATTTAAAAATTTAAATACTAAATTTTAAAAATTTAATTATTAAAATTTTAAATTTTAAAAGTTAAAAATTTAAATTTTAAAATTTAAAAATTTAATTATTAAAACTTTAAATTTTAAAATTTAAAAATTTAAATACTAAATTTTAAAAATTTAATTATTAAAGCTTTAAATTTTAAAATTTAAAAATTTAAATTTTAAAATTTAAAAATTTAAATATTAAATTTTAAAAATTTAATTATTAAAACTTTAAATTTTAAAATTTAAAAATTTAAATTTTAAAATTTAAAAATTTAAATTTTAAAATTTAAAAATTTAAATACAAAATTTTAAAAATTTAATTATTAAAATTTTAAATTCTAAAATTTAAAAATTTAAATACTAAATTTTAAAAATTTATTTATTAAAACTTTAAATTTTAAAATTTAAAAATTTAAATACTAAATTTTAAAAATTTAAATATTAAATCTTTGAATTTTAAAATTTAAAAATTTAAATACTAAACTTTTAAAATTTAATTATTAAAATTTATATTTTAAAATTTAAAAATTTAAATACTAAATTTTAAAAATTTAAATGTTACATCTTTGAATTTTAAAATTTAAAAATTTAAATACTAAATTTTAAAAATTTAATTATTAAAATTTTAAATTTTAAAATTTAAAAATTTAAATTTTAAAATTTAGAAATTTAAATACTAAATTTTAAAAATTTAATTATTAAAACTTTAAATTTTAAAATTTAAAAATTTAAATACTAAATTTTAAAAATTTAATTATTAAAGCTTTAAATTTTAAAATTTAAAAATTTAAATTTTAAAATTCAAAAATTTAAATTTTAAAATTTAAAAATTTAAATTTTAAAATTTAAAAATTTAAAAATTTAAATAATAAATTTTAAAAATTTAATTATTAAAATTTTAAATTTTAAAATTTAAAAATTTAAATTTTAAAATTTAAAAATTTAAATACTAAATTTTAAATATTTAATTACTAAAACTTTAAATTTTAAAATTTAAAAATTTAAATACTAAATTTTAAAAATCTAATTATTAAAATTTTAAATTTTAAAATTTAAAAATTTAAATGCTAAATTTTAAAAATTTAATTATTAAAACTTTAAATTTGAAAATTTAAAAATTTAAATACTAAATTTTAAAAATTTAAATATTAAATCTTTGAATTTTAAAATTTAAAAATTTAAATACTAAATTTTAAAAATTTAATTATTAAAATTTTAAATTTTAAAAGTTAAAAATTTAAATTTTAAAATTTAAAAATTTAATTATTAAAATTTTAAATTTTAAAATTTAAAAATTTAAATACTAAATTTTAAAAATTTAATTATTAAAGCTTTAAATTTTAAAATTTAAAAATTTAAATTTTAAAATTTAAAAATTTAAATATTAAATTTTAAAAATTTAATTATTAAAACTTTAAATTTTATAATTTAAAAATTTAAATTTTAAAATTTAAAAATTTAAATTTTAAAATTTAAAAATTTAAATACAAAATTTTAAAAATTTAATTATTAAAATTTTAAATTCTAAAATTTAAAAATTTAAATACTAAATTTTAAAAATTTATTTATTAAAACTTTAAATTTTAAAATTTAAAAATTTAAATGCTAAATTTTAAAAATTTAAATATTAAATCTTTGAATTTTAAAATTTAAAAATTTAAATACTAAACTTTTAAAATTTAATTATTAAAATTTATATTTTAAAATTTAAAAATTTAAATACTAAATTTTAAAAATTTAATTGTTAAAACATTAAATTTTAAAATTTAAAAATTTAAATACTAAATTTTAAAAATTTAATAATTAAAATTTTAAATTTTAAAATTTAAAAATTTAAATACTAAATTTTAAAAATTTAATTATTAAAACTTTTAATTTGAAAATTTAAAAATTTAAATACTAAATTTTAAAAATTTAAATGTTACATCTTTGAATTTTAAAATTTAAAAATTTAAATACTAAATTTTAAAAATTTAATTATTAAAATTTTAAATTTTAAAATTTAAAAATTTAAATTTTAAAATTCAAAAATTTAAATTTTAAAATTTAAAAATTTAAATTTTAAAATTTAAAAATTTAAAAACTAAATTTTAAAAATTTAATTATTAAAATTTTAAATTTTAAAATTTAAAAATTTAAATTTTAAAATTTAAAAATTTAAATACTAAATTTTAAATATTTAATTACTAAAACTTTAAATTTTAAAATTTAAAAATTTAAATACTAAATTTTAAAAATCTAATTATTAAAATTTTAAATTTTAAAATTTAAAAATTTAAATGCTAAATTTTAAAAATTTAATTATTAAAACTTTAAATTTGAAAATTTAAAAATTTAAATACTAAATTTTAAAAATTTAAATATTAAATCTTTGAATTTTAAAATTTAAAAATTTAAATACTAAATTTTAAAAATTTAATTATTAAAATTTTAAATTTTAAAAGTTAAAAATTTAAATTTTAAAATTTAAAAATTTAATTATTAAAATTTTAAATTTTAAAATTTAAAAATTTAAATACTAAATTTTAAAAATTTAATTATTAAAGCTTTAAATTTTAAAATTTAAAAATTTAAATTTTAAAATTTAAAAATTTAAATATTAAATTTTAAAAATTTAATTATTAAAACTTTAAATTTTATAATTTAAAAATTTAAATTTTAAAATTTAAAAATTTAAATTTTAAAATTTAAAAATTTAAATACAAAATTTTAAAAATTTAATTATTAAAATTTTAAATTCTAAAATTTAAAAATTTAAATACTAAATTTTAAAAATTTATTTATTAAAACTTTAAATTTTAAAATTTAAAAATTTAAATGCTAAATTTTAAAAATTTAAATATTAAATCTTTGAATTTTAAAATTTAAAAATTTAAATACTAAACTTTTAAAATTTAATATTAAAATTTATATTTTAAAATTTAAAAATTTAAATACTAAATTTTAAAAATTTAATTGTTAAAACATTAAATTTTAAAATTTAAAAATTTAAATACTAAATTTTAAAAATTTAATAATTAAAATTTTAAATTTTAAAATTTAAAAATTTAAATACTAAATTTTAAAAATTTAATTATTAAAACTTTTAATTTGAAAATTTAAAAATTTAAATACTAAATTTTAAAAATTTAAATGTTACATCTTTGAATTTTAAAATTTAAAAATTTAAATACTAAATTTTAAAAATTTAATTATTAAAATTTTAAATTTTAAAATTTAAAAATTTAAATTTTAAAATTTAGAAATTTAAATACTAAATTTTAAAAATTTAATTATTAAAACTTTAAATTTTAAAATTTAAAAATTTAAATACTAAATTTTAAAAATTTAATTATTAAAGCTTTAAATTTTAAAATTTAAAAATTTAAATTTTAAAATTTAAAAATTTAAATTTTAAAATTTAAAAATTTAAATTTTAAAATTTAAAAATTTAAATTTTAAAATTTAAAAATTTAAATACAAAATTTTAAAAATTTAATTATTAAAATTTTAAATTCTAAAATTTAAAAATTTAAATACTAAATTTTAAAAATTTATTTATTAAAACTTTAAATTTTAAAATTTAAAAATTTAAATTTTAAAATTTATAAATTTAAATACTAAATTTTAAAAATTTAATTATTAAAACTTTAAATTTTAAAATTTAAAAATTTAAATTTTAAAATTTAAAAATTTAAATTTTAAAATTTAAAAATTTAAATACTAAATTTTAAAAATTTAATTGTTAAAACATTAAATTTTAAAATTTAAAAATTTAAATACTAAATTTTAAAAATTTAATTATTAAAATTTTAAATTTTAAAATTTAAAAATTTAAATATTAAATATTAAAAATTTAATTATTAAAACTTTAAATTTGAAAATTTAAAAATTTAAATACTAAATTTTAAAAATTTAAATATTAAATCTTTGAATTTTAAAATTTAAAAATTTAAATACTAAATTTTAAAAATTTAATTATTAAAATTTTAAATTTTAAAATTTAAAAATTTAAATTTTAAAATTTAAAAATTTAAATACTAAATTTTAAAAATTTAATTATTAAAACTTTAAATTTTAAAATTTAAAAATTTAAATACTAAATTTTAAAAATTTAATTATTAATGCTTTAAATTTTAAAATTTAAAAATTTAAATTTTAAAATTTAAAAATTTAAATACTAAATTTTAAAAATTTAATTATTAAAACTTTAAATTTTAAAATTTAAAAATTTAAATTTTGAAATTTAAAAATTTAAATTTTAAAATTTAAAAATTTAAATACAAAATTTTAAAAATTTAATTATTAAAATTTTAAATTCTAAAATTTAAAAATTTAAATACTAAATTTTAAAAATTTATTTATTAAAATTTTTAAATTTTAAAATTTAAAAATTTAAATACTAAATTTTAAAAATTTAATTATTAAAACTTTAAATTTTAAAATTTAAAAATTTAAATACTAAATTTTAAAAATTTAATTATTAAAATTTTAATTTTTAAATTAAAAATTTAAATTTTAAAATTTAAAAATTTAAATACTAAATTTTAAAAATTTAATTATTAAAACTTTAAATTTTAAAATTTAAATATTTAAATACTAAATTTTAAAAATTTAATTATTAAAATTTTAAATTTTAAAATTTAAAAATTTAAATTTTAAAATTTAAATACTAAATTTTAAAAATTTAATTATTAAAACTTTAAATTTTAAAATTTAAAAACTTAAATACTAAATTTTAAAAATTTAATTATTAAAGCTTTAAATTTTAAAATTTAAAAATTTAAATACTAAATTTTAAAAATTTAATTATTAAAACTTTAAATTTTAAAATTTAAAAATTTAAATACTAAATTTTAAAAATTTAATTATTAAAATTTTAAATTTTAAAATTTAAAAATTTAAATTTTAAAATTTAAAAATTTAAATTTAAAAATTTAAATACTAAATTTTAAAAATTTAATTATTAAAACTTTAAATTTTATAATTTTAAAATTTAAATACTAAATTTTAAAAATTTAATTATTAAAATTTTAAATTTTAAAATTTAAAAACTTAAATTTTAAAATTTAAAAATTTAAAAATTTAAATACTAAATTTTAAAAATTTAATTATTAAAACTTTAAATTTTAAAATTTAATAATTTAATACTAAATTTTAAAAATTTAATTATTAAAATTTTAAATTTTAAAATTTAAAAATTTAAATTTTAAAATTTAAAAATTTAAATACTAAATTTAAAAATTTAATTATTAAAACTTTAAATTTTAAAATTTAAAAATTTAATCACTAAATTTTAAAAATTTAATTATTAAAATTTTAAATTTTAAATTTAAAAATTTAAATTTTAAAATTTAAAAATTTAAATTTTAAAATTTAAAAATTTAAATTTAAAAATTTAAATACTATATTTTAAAAATTTAATTATTAAAACTTTAAATTTTAAAATTTAAAAATTTAAATTTTAAAATTTAAAAATTTAAATACTAAATTTAAAAATTTAATTATTAAAACTTTAAATTTTAAAATTTAAAAATTTAATCACTAAATTTTAAAAATTTAATTATTAAAATTTTAAATTTTAAATTTAAAAATTTAAATTTTAAAATTTAAAAATTTATATTTTAAAATTTAAAAATTTAAATACTAAATTTTAAAAATTTAATTGTTAAAACATTAAATTTTAAAATTTAAAAATTTAAATACTAAATTTTAAAAATTTACTTATTAAAATTTTAAATTTTAAAATTTAAAAATTTAAATACTAAATATTAAAAATTTAATTATTAAAACTTTAAATTTGAAAATTTAAAAATTTAAATACTAAATTTTAAAAATTTAAATATTAAATCTTTGAATTTTAAAATTTAAAAATTTAAATACTAAATTTTAAAAATTTAATTATTAAAATTTTAAATTTTAAAATTTAAAAATTTAAATTTTAAAATTTAAAAATTTAAATACTAAATTTTAAAAATTTAATTAATAAAACTTTAAATTTTAAAATTTAAAAATTTAAATACTAAATTTTAAAAATTTAATTATTAAAACTTTTAATTTGAAAATTTAAAAATTTAAATACTAAATTTTAAAAATTTAAATGTTACATCTTTGAATTTTAAAATTTAAAAATTTAAATACTAAATTTTAAAAATTTAATTATTAAAATTTTAAATTTTAAAATTTAAAAATTTAAATTTTAAAATTCAAAAATTTAAATTTTAAAATTTAAAAATTTAAATTTTAAAATTTAAAAATTTAAAAACTAAATTTTAAAAATTTAATTATTAAAATTTTAAATTTTAAAATTTAAAAATTTAAATTTTAAAATTTAAAAATTTAAATACTAAATTTTAAATATTTAATTACTAAAACTTTAAATTTTAAAATTTAAAAATTTAAATACTAAATTTTAAAAATCTAATTATTAAAATTTTAAATTTTAAAATTTAAAAATTTAAATGCTAAATTTTAAAAATTTAATTATTAAAACTTTAAATTTGAAAATTTAAAAATTTAAATACTAAATTTTAAAAATTTAAATATTAAATCTTTGAATTTTAAAATTTAAAAATTTAAATACTAAATTTAAAAAATTTAATTATTAAAATTTTAAATTTTAAAAGTTAAAAATTTAAATTTTAAAATTTAAAAATTTAATTATTAAAATTTTAAATTTTAAAATTTAAAAATTTAAATACTAAATTTTAAAAATTTAATTATTAAAGCTTTAAATTTTAAAATTTAAAAATTTAAATTTTAAAATTTAAAAATTTAAATATTAAATTTTAAAAATTTAATTATTAAAACTTTAAATTTTATAATTTAAAAATTTAAATTTTAAAATTTAAAAATTTAAATTTTAAAATTTAAAAATTTAAATACAAAATTTTAAAAATTTAATTATTAAAATTTTAAATTCTAAAATTTAAAAATTTAAATACTAAATTTTAAAAATTTATTTATTAAAACTTTAAATTTTAAAATTTAAAAATTTAAATGCTAAATTTTAAAAATTTAAATATTAAATCTTTGAATTTTAAAATTTAAAAATTTAAATACTAAACTTTTAAAATTTAATTATTAAAATTTATATTTTAAAATTTAAAAATTTAAATACTAAATTTTAAAAATTTAATTGTTAAAACATTAAATTTTAAAATTTAAAAATTTAAATACTAAATTTTAAAAATTTAATAATTAAAGTTTTAAATTTTAAAATTTAAAAATTTAAATACTAAATTTTAAAAATTTAATTATTAAAACTTTTAATTTGAAAATTTAAAAATTTAAATACTAAATTTTAAAAATTTAAATGTTACATCTTTGAATTTTAAAATTTAAAAATTTAAATACTAAATTTTAAAAATTTAATTATTAAAATTTTAAATTTTAAAATTTAAAAATTTAAATTTTAAAATTTAGAAATTTAAATACTAAATTTTAAAAATTTAATTATTAAAACTTTAAATTTTAAAATTTAAAAATTTAAATACTAAATTTTAAAAATTTAATTATTAAAGCTTTAAATTTTAAAATTTAAAAATTTAAATTTTAAAATTTAAAAATTTAAATTTTAAAATTTAAAAATTTAAATTTTAAAATTTAAAAATTTAAATTTTAAAATTTAAAAATTTAAATTTTAAAATTTAAAAATTTAAATACAAAATTTTAAAAATTTAATTATTAAAATTTTAAATTCTAAAATTTAAAAATTTAAATACTAAATTTTAAAAATTTATTTATTAAAACTTTAAATTTTAAAATTTAAAAATTTAAATTTTAAAATTTAAAAATTTAAATACTAAATTTTAAAAATTTAATTATTAAAACTTTAAATTTTAAAATTTAAAAATTTAAATTTTAAAATTTAAAAATTTAAATTTAAAAATTTAAATACTAAATTTTAAAAATTTAATTGTTAAAACATTAAATTTTAAAATTTAAAAATTTAAATACTAAATTTTAAAAATTTAATTATTAAAATTTTAAATTTTAAAATTTAAAAATTTAAATATTAAATATTAAAAATTTAATTATTAAAACTTTAAATTTGAAAATTTAAAAATTTAAATACTAAATTTTAAAAATTTAAATATTAAATCTTTGAATTTTAAAATTTAAAAATTTAAATACTAAATTTTAAAAATTTAATTATTAAAATTTTAAATTTTAAAATTTAAAAATTTAAATTTTAAAATTTAAAAATTTAAATACTAAATTTTAAAAATTTAATTATTAAAACTTTAAATTTTAAAATTTAAAAATTTAAATACTAAATTTTAAAAATTTAATTATTAATGCTTTAAATTTTAAAATTTAAAAATTTAAATTTTAAAATTTAAAAATTTAAATACTAAATTTTAAAAATTTAATTATTAAAACTTTAAATTTTAAAATTTAAAAATTTAAATTTTGAAATTTAAAAATTTAAATTTTAAAATTTAAAAATTTAAATACAAAATTTTAAAAATTTAATTATTAAAATTTTAAATTCTAAAATTTAAAAATTTAAATACTAAATTTTAAAAATTTATTTATTAAAACTTTAAATTTTAAAATTTAAAAATTTAAATTTTAAAATTTAAAAATTTAAATACTAAATTTTAAAAATTTAATTATTAAAACTTTAAATTTTAAAATTTAAAAATTTAAATTTTAAAATTTAAAAATTTAAATTTTAAAATTTAAAAATTTAAATTTTAAAATTTAAAAATTTAAATACTAAATTTTAAAAATTTAATTGTTAAAACATTAAATTTTAAAATTTAAAAATTTAAATACTAAATTTTAAAAATTTAATTATTAAAATTTTAAATTTTAAAATTTAAAAATTTAAATATTAAATATTAAAAATTTAATTATTAAAACTTTAAATTTGAAAATTTAAAAATTTAAATACTAAATTTTAAAAATTTAAATATTAAATCTTTGAATTTTAAAATTTAAAAATTTAAATACTAAATTTTAAAAATTTAATTATTAAAATTTTAAATTTTAAAATTTAAAAATTTAAATTTTAAAATTTAAAAATTTAAATACTAAATTTTAAAAATTTAATTATTAAAACTTTAAATTTTAAAATTTAAAAATTTAAATACTAAATTTTAAAAATTTAATTATTAATGCTTTAAATTTTAAAATTTAAAAATTTAAATTTTAAAATTTAAAAATTTAAATACTAAATTTTAAAAATTTAATTATTAAAACTTTAAATTTTAAAATTTAAAAATTTAAATTTTGAAATTTAAAAATTTAAATTTTAAAATTTAAAAATTTAAATACAAAATTTTAAAAATTTAATTATTAAAATTTTAAATTCTAAAATTTAAAAATTTAAATACTAAATTTTAAAAATTTATTTATTAAAATTTTTAAATTTTAAAATTTAAAAATTTAAATACTAAATTTTAAAAATTTAATTATTAAAACTTTAAATTTTAAAATTTAAAAATTTAAATACTAAATTTTAAAAATTTAATTATTAAAATTTTAATTTTTAAATTAAAAATTTAAATTTTAAAATTTAAAAATTTAAATACTAAATTTTAAAAATTTAATTATTAAAACTTTAAATTTTAAAATTTAAATATTTAAATACTAAATTTTAAAAATTTAATTATTAAAATTTTAAATTTTAAAATTTAAAAATTTAAATTTTAAAATTTAAATACTAAATTTTAAAAATTTAATTATTAAAACTTTAAATTTTAAAATTTAAAAACTTAAATACTAAATTTTAAAAATTTAATTATTAAAGCTTTAAATTTTAAAATTTAAAAATTTAAATACTAAATTTTAAAAATTTAATTATTAAAACTTTAAATTTTAAAATTTAAAAATTTAAATACTAAATTTTAAAAATTTAATTATTAAAATTTTAAATTTTAAAATTTAAAAATTTAAATTTTAAAATTTAAAAATTTAAATTTAAAAATTTAAATACAAAATTTTAAAAATTTAATTATTAAAACTTTAAATTTTATAATTTTAAAATTTAAATACTAAATTTTAAAAATTTAATTATTAAAATTTTAAATTTTAAAATTTAAAAACTTAAATTTTAAAATTTAAAAATTTAAAAATTTAAATACTAAATTTTAAAAATTTAATTATTAAAACTTTAAATTTTAAAATTTAAAAATTTAATACTAAATTTTAAAAATTTAATTATTAAAATTTTAAATTTTAAAATTTAAAAATTTAAATTTTAAAATTTAAAAATTTAAATACAAAATTTTAAAAATTTAATTATTAAAATTTTAAATTCTAAAATTTAAAAATTTAAATACTAAATTTTAAAAATTTATTTATTAAAACTTTAAATTTTAAAATTTAAAAATTTAAATACTAAATTTTAAAAATTTAATTATTAAAACTTTAAATTTTAAAATTTAAAAATTTAAATACTAAACTTTTAAAATTTAATTATTAAAATTTATATTTTAAAATTTAAAAATTTAAATACTAAATTTTAAAAATTTAATTGTTAAAACATTAAATTTTAAAATTTAAAAATTTAAATACTAAATTTTAAAAATTTACTTATTAAAATTTTAAATTTTAAAATTTAAAAATTTAAATACTAAATATTAAAAATTTAATTATTAAAACTTTAAATTTGAAAATTTAAAAATTTAAATACTAAATTTTAAAAATTTCAATATTAAATCTTTGAATTTTAAAATTTAAAAATTTAAATACTAAATTTTAAAAATTTAATTATTAAAATTTTAAATTTTAAAATTTAAAAATTTAAATTTTAAAATTTAAAAATTTAAATACTAAATTTTAAAAATTTAATTAATAAAACTTTAAATTTTAAAATTTAAAAACTTAAATACTAAATTTTAAAAATTTAATTATTAAAGCTTTAAATTTTAAAATTTAAAAATTTAAATACTAAATTTTAAAAATTTAATTATTAAAACTTTAAATTTTAAAATTTAAAAATTTAAATACTAAATTTTAAAAATTTAATTATTAAAATTTTAAATTTTAAAATTTAAAAATTTAAATTTTAAAATTTAAAAATTTAAATTTAAAAATTTAAATACAAAATTTTAAAAATTTAATTATTAAAACTTTAAATTTTATAATTTTAAAATTTAAATACTAAATTTTAAAAATTTAATTATTAAAATTTTAAATTTTAAAATTTAAAAACTTAAATTTTAAAATTTAAAAATTTAAAAATTTAAATACTAAATTTTAAAAATTTAATTATTAAAACTTTAAATTTTAAAATTTAAAAATTTAATACTAAATTTTAAAAATTTAATTATTAAAATTTTAAATTTTAAAATTTAAAAATTTAAATTTTAAAATTTAAAAATTTAAATACAAAATTTTAAAAATTTAATTATTAAAATTTTAAATTCTAAAATTTAAAAATTTAAATACTAAATTTTAAAAATTTATTTATTAAAACTTTAAATTTTAAAATTTAAAAATTTAAATACTAAATTTTAAAAATTTCAATATTAAATCTTTGAATTTTAAAATTTAAAAATTTAAATACTAAATTTTAAAAATTTAATTATTAAAATTTTAAATTTTAAAATTTAAAAATTTAAATTTTAAAATTTAAAAATTTAAATACTAAATTTTAAATATTTAATTACTAAAACTTTAAATTTTAAAATTTAAAAATTTAAATACTAAATTTTAAAAATCTAATTATTAAAATTTTAAATTTTAAAATTTAAAAATTTAAATGCTAAATTTTAAAAATTTAATTATTAAAACTTTAAATTTGAAAATTTAAAAATTTAAATACTAAATTTTAAAAATTTAAATATTAAATCTTTGAATTTTAAAATTTAAAAATTTAAATACTAAATTTTAAAAATTTAATTATTAAAATTTTAAATTTTAAAAGTTAAAAATTTAAATTTTAAAATTTAAAAATTTAATTATTAAAATTTTAAATTTTAAAATTTAAAAATTTAAATACTAAATTTTAAAAATTTAATTATTAAAGCTTTAAATTTTAAAATTTAAAAATTTAAATTTTAAAATTTAAAAATTTAAATATTAAATTTTAAAAATTTAATTATTAAAACTTTAAATTTTATAATTTAAAAATTTAAATTTTAAAATTTAAAAATTTAAATTTTAAAATTTAAAAATTTAAATACAAAATTTTAAAAATTTAATTATTAAAATTTTAAATTCTAAAATTTAAAAATTTAAATACTAAATTTTAAAAATTTATTTATTAAAACTTTAAATTTTAAAATTTAAAAATTTAAATGCTAAATTTTAAAAATTAAAATATTAAATCTTTGAATTTTAAAATTTAAAAATTTAAATACTAAACTTTTAAAATTTAATTATTAAAATTTATATTTTAAAATTTAAAAATTTAAATACTAAATTTTAAAAATTTAATTGTTAAAACATTAAATTTTAAAATTTAAAAATTTAAATACTAAATTTTAAAAATTTAATAATTAAAATTTTAAATTTTAAAATTTAAAAATTTAAATACTAAACTTTAAAAATTTAATTATTAAAACTTTTAATTTGAAAATTTAAAAATTTAAATACTAAATTTTAAAAATTTAAATGTTACATCTTTGAATTTTAAAATTTAAAAATTTAAATACTAAATTTTAAAAATTTAATTATTAAAATTTTAAATTTTAAAATTTAAAAATTTAAATTTTAAAATTTAGAAATTTAAATACTAAATTTTAAAAATTTAATTATTAAAACTTTAAATTTTAAAATTTAAAAATTTAAATACTAAATTTTAAAAATTTAATTATTAAAGCTTTAAATTTTAAAATTTAAAAATTTAAATTTTAAAATTTAAAAATTTAAATTTTAAAATTTAAAAATTTAAATTTTAAAATTTAAAAATTTAAATTTTAAAATTTAAAAATTTAAATACAAAATTTTAAAAATTTAATTATTAAAATTTTAAATTCTAAAATTTAAAAATTTAAATACTAAATTTTAAAAATTTATTTATTAAAACTTTAAAATTTAAAATTTAAAAATTTAAATTTTAAAATTTAAAAATTTAAATACTAAATTTTAAAAATTTAATTATTAAAACTTTAAATTTTAAAATTTAAAAATTTAAATTTTAAAATTTAAAAATTTAAATTTTAAAATTTAAAAATTTAAATACTAAATTTTAAAAATTTAATTGTTAAAACATTAAATTTTAAAATTTAAAAATTTAAATACTAAATTTTAAAAATTTAATTATTAAAATTTTAAATTTTAAAATTTAAAAATTTAAATATTAAATATTAAAAATTTAATTATTAAAACTTTAAATTTGAAAATTTAAAAATTTAAATACTAAATTTTAAAAATTTAAATATTAAATCTTTGAATTTTAAAATTTAAAAATTTAAATACTAAATTTTAAAAATTTAATTATTAAAATTTTAAATTTTAAAATTTAAAAATTTAAATTTTAAAATTTAAATACTAAATTTTAAAAATTTAATTATTAAAACTTTAAATTTTAAAATTTAAAAACTTAAATACTAAATTTTAAAAATTTAATTATTAAAGCTTTAAATTTTAAAATTTAAATACTAAATTTTAAAAATTTAATTATTAAAACTTTAAATTTTAAAATTTAAAAATTTAAATACTAAATTTTAAAAATTTAATTATTAAAATTTTAAATTTTAAAATTTAAAAATTTAAATTTTAAAATTTAAAAATTTAAATTTAAAAATTTAAATACTAAATTTTAAAAATTTAATTATTAAAACTTTAAATTTTATAATTTTAAAATTTAAATACTAAATTTTAAAAATTTAATTATTAAAATTTTAAATTTTAAAATTTAAAAACTTAAATTTTAAAATTTAAAAATTTAAAAATTTAAATACTAAATTTTAAAAATTTAATTATTAAAACTTTAAATTTTAAAATTTAAAAATTTAATACTAAATTTTAAAAATTTAATTATTAAAATTTTAAATTTTAAAATTTAAAAATTTAAATTTTAAAATTTAAAAATTTAAATACTAAATTTAAAAATTTAATTATTAAAACTTTAAATTTTAAAATTTAAAAATTTAATCACTAAATTTTAAAAATTTAATTATTAAAATTTTAAATTTTAAATTTAAAAATTTAAATTTTAAAATTTAAAAATTTAAATTTTAAAATTTAAAAATTTAAATTTAAAAATTTAAATACTATATTTTAAAAATTTAATTATTAAAACTTTAAATTTTAAAATTTAAAAATTTAAATACTAAATTTTAAAAATTTAATTATTAAAGCTTTAAATTTTAAAATTTAAAAATTTAAATTTTAAAATTTAAAAATTTAAATTTTAAAATTTAAAAATTTAAATTTTAAAATTTAAAAATTTAAATACAAAATTTTAAAAATTTAATTATTAAAATTTTAAATTCTAAAATTTAAAAATTTAAATACTAAATTTTAAAAATTTATTTATTAAAACTTTAAATTTTAAAATTTAAAAATTTAAATACTAAATTTTAAAAATTTAATTATTAAAACTTTAAATTTTAAAATTTAAAAATTTAAATACTAAACTTTTAAAATTTAATTATTAAAATTTATATTTTAAAATTTAAAAATTTAAATATTAAATTTTAAAAATTTAATTGTTAAAACATTAAATTTTAAAATTTAAAAATTTAAATACTAAATTTTAAAAATTTACTTATTAAAATTTTAAATTTTAAAATTTAAAAATTTAAATACTAAATATTAAAAATTTAATTATTAAAACTTTAAATTTGAAAATTTAAAAATTTAAATACTAAATTTTAAAAATTTAAATATTAAATCTTTGAATTTTAAAATTTAAAAATTTAAATACTAAATTTTAAAAATTTAATTATTAAAATTTTAAATTTTAAAATTTAAAAATTTAAATTTTAAAATTTAAAAATTTAAATACTAAATTTTAAAAATTTAATTAATAAAACTTTAAATTTTAAAATTTAAAAATTTAAATACTAAATTTTAAAAATTTAATTATTAATGCTTTAAATTTTAAAATTTAAAAATTTAAATTTTAAAATTTAAAAATTTAAATATTAAATTTTAAAAATTTAATTATTAAAACTTTAAATTTTAAAATTTAAAAATTTAAATTTTGAAATTTAAAAATTTAAATTTTAAAATTTAAAAATTTAAATACAAGATTTTAAAAATTTAATTATTAAAATTTTAAATTCTAAAATTTAAAAATTTAAATACTAAATTTTAAAAATTAATTTATTAAAATTTTTAAATTTTAAAATTTAAAAATTTAAATACTAAATTTTAAAAATTTAATTATTAAAACTTTAAATTTTAAAATTTAAAAATTTAGATACTAAATTTTAAAAATTTAATTATTAAAATTTTAATTTTTAAATTTAAAAATTTAAATTTTAAAATTTAAAAATTTAAATACTAAATTTTAAAAATTTAATTATTAAAACTTTAAATTTTAAAATTTAAATATTTAAATACTAAATTTTAAAAATTTAATTATTAAAATTTTAAATTTTAAAATTTAAAAATTTAAATTTTAAAATTTAAATACTAAATTTTAAAAATTTAATTATTAAAACTTTAAATTTTAAAATTTAAAAACTTAAATACTAAATTTTAAAAATTTAATTATTAAAGCTTTAAATTTTAAAATTTAAAAATTTAAATACTAAATTTTAAAAATTTAATTATTAAAACTTTAAATTTTAAAATTTAAAAATTTAAATACTAAATTTTAAAAATTTAATTATTAAAATTTTAAATTTTAAAATTTAAAAATTTAAATTTAAAAATTTAAATACTAAATTTTAAAAATTTAATTATTAAAACTTTAAATTTTATAATTTTAAAATTTAAATACTAAATTTTAAAAATTTAATTATTAAAATTTTAAATTTTAAAATTTAAAAACTTAAATTTTAAAATTTAAAAATTTAAAAATTTAAATACTAAATTTTAAAAATTTAATTATTAAAACTTTAAATTTTAAAATTTAAAAATTTAATACTAAATTTTAAAAATTTAATTATTAAAATTTTAAATTTTAAAATTTAAAAATTTAAATTTTAAAATTTAAAAATTTAAATACTAAATTTAAAAATTTAATTATTAAAACTTTAAATTTTAAAATTTAAAAATTTAAACACTAAATTTTAAAAATTTAATTATTAAAATTTTAAATTTTAAATTTAAAAATTTAAATTTTAAAATTTAAAAATTTAAATTTTAAAATTTAAAAATTTAAATTTAAAAATTTAAATACTATATTTTAAAAATTTAATTATTAAAACTTTAAATTTTAAAATTTAAAAATTTAAATACTAAATTTTAAAAATTTAATTATTAAAGCTTTAAATTTTAAAATTTAAAAATTTAAATTTTAAAATTTAAAAATTTAAATTTAAAAATTTAAATTTTAAAATTTAAAAATTTAAATTTTAAAATTTAAAAATTTAAATACAAAATTTTAAAAATTTAATTATTAAAATTTTAAATTCTAAAATTTAAAAATTTAAATACTAAATTTTAAAAATTTATTTATTAAAACTTTAAATTTTAAAATTTAAAAATTTAAATACTAAATTTTAAAAATTTAATTATTAAAACTTTAAATTTTAAAATTTAAAAATTTAAATACTAAACTTTTAAAATTTAATTATTAAAATTTATATTTTAAAATTTAAAAATTTAAATACTAAATTTTAAAAATTTAATTGTTAAAACATTAAATTTTAAAATTTAAAAATTTAAATACTAAATTTTAAAAATTTACTTATTAAAATTTTAAATTTTAAAATTTAAAAATTTAAATATTAAATATTAAAAATTTAATTATTAAAACTTTAAATTTGAAAATTTAAAAATTTAAATACTAAATTTTAAAAATTTAAATATTAAATCTTTGAATTTTAAAATTTAAAAATTTAAATACTAAATTTTAAAAATTTAATTATTAAAATTTTAAATTTTAAAATTTAAAAATTTAAATTTTAAAATTTAAAAATTTAAATACTAAATTTTAAAAATTTAATTATTAAAACTTTAAATTTTAAAATTTAAAAATTTAAATACTAAATTTTAAAAATTTAATTATTAATGCTTTAAATTTTAAAATTTAAAAATTTAAATTTTAAAATTTAAAAATTTAAATACTAAATTTTAAAAATTTAATTATTAAAACTTTAAATTTTAAAATTTAAATATTTAAATTATGAAATTTAAAAATTTAAATTTTAAAATTTAAAAATTTAAATGCAAAATTTTAAAAATTTAATTATTAAAATTTTAAATTCTAAAATTTAAAAATTTAAATACTAAATTTTAAAAATTTATTTATTAAAATTTTTAAATTTTAAAATTTAAAAATTTAAATACTAAATTTTAAAAATTTAATTATTAAAACTTTAAATTTTAAAATTTAAAAATTTAAATACTAAATTTTAAAAATTTAATTATTAAAATTTTAATTTTTAAATTTAAAAATTTAAATTTTAAAATTTAAAAATTTAAATACTAAATTTTAAAAATTTAATTATTAAAACTTTAAATTTTAAAATTTAAATATTTAAATACAAAATTTTAAAAATTTAATTATTAAAATTTTAAATTTTAAAATTTAAAAATTTAAATTTTAAAATTTAAATACTAAATTTTAAAAATTTAATTATTAAAACTTTAAATTTTAAAATTTAAAAACTTAAATACTAAATTTTAAAAATTTAATTATTAAAGCTTTAAATTTTAAAATTTAAAAATTTAAATACTAAATTTTAAAAATTTAATTATTAAAACTTTAAATTTTAAAATTTAAAAATTTAAATACTAAATTTTAAAAATTTAATTATTAAAATTTTAAATTTTAAAATTTAAAAATTTAAATTTTAAAATTTAAAAATTTAAATTTAAAAATTTAAATACTAAATTTTAAAAATTTAATTATTAAAACTTTAAATTTTATAATTTTAAAATTTAAATACTAAATTTTAAAAATTTAATTATTAAAATTTTAAATTTTAAAATTTAAAAACTTAAATTTTAAAATTTAAAAATTTAAAAATTTAAATACTAAATTTTAAAAATTTAATTATTAAAACTTTAAATTTTAAAATTTAAAAATTTAATACTAAATTTTAAAAATTTAATTATTAAAATTTTAAATTTTAAAATTTAAAAATTTAAATTTTAAAATTTAAAAATTTAAATACTAAATTTAAAAATTTAATTATTAAAACTTTAAATTTTAAAATTTAAAAATTTAAACACTAAATTTTAAAAATTTAATTATTAAAATTTTAAATTTTAAATTTAAAAATTTAAATTTTAAAATTTAAAAATTTAAATTTTAAAATTTAAAAATTTAAATTTAAAAATTTAAATACTATATTTTAAAAATTTAATTATTAAAACTTTAAATTTTAAAATTTAAAAATTTAAAAACTAAATTTTAAAAATTTAATTATTAAAATTTTAAATTTTAAAAATTTAAATTTTAAAATTTAAAAATTTAAATACTAAATTTTAAATATTTAATTACTAAAACTTTAAATTTTAAAATTTAAAAATTTAAATAGTAAATTTTAAAAATTTAATTATTAAAATTTTAAATTTTAAAATTTAAAAATTTAAATACTAAATTTTAAAAATTTAATTATTAAAACTTTAAATTTGAAAATTTAAAAATTTAAATACTAAATTTTGAAAATTTAAATATTAAATCTTTGAATTTTAAAATTTAAAAATTTAAATACTAAATTTTAAAAATTTAATTATTAAAATTTTAAATTTTAAAAGTTAAAAATTTAAATTTTAAAATTTAAAAATTTAATTATTAAAACTTTAAATTTTAAAATTTAAAAATTTAAATACTAAATTTTAAAAATTTAATTATTAAAGCTTTAAATTTTAAAATTTAAAAATTTAAATTTTAAAATTTAAAAATTTAAATATTAAATTTTAAAAATTTAATTATTAAAACTTTAAATTTTAAAATTTAAAAATTTAAATTTTAAAATTTAAAAATTTAAATTTTAAAATTTAAAAATTTAAATATTAAATTTTAAAAATTTAATTATTAAAACTTTAAATTTTAAAATTTAAAAATTTAAATTTTAAAATTTAAAAATTTAAATTTTAAAATTTAAAAATTTAAATACTAAATTTTAAAAATTTAATTATTAAAACTTTAAATTTTAAAATTTAAATATTTAAATACTAAATTTTAAAAATTTAATTATTAAAATTTTAAATTTTAAAATTTAAAAATTTAAATTTTAAAATTTAAATACTAAATTTTAAAAATTTAATTATTAAAACTTTAAATTTTAAAATTTAAAAACTTAAATACTAAATTTTAAAAATTTAATTATTAAAGCTTTAAATTTTAAAATTTAAAAATTTAAATACTAAATTTTAAAAATTTAATTATTAAAACTTTAAATTTTAAAATTTAAAAATTTAAATACTAAATTTTAAAAATTTAATTATTAAAATTTTAAATTTTAAAATTTAAAAATTTAAATTTTAAAATTTAAAAATTTAAATTTATAAATTTAAATACTAAATTTTAAAAATTTAATTATTAAAACTTTAAATTTTATAATTTTAAAATTTAAATACTAAATTTTAAAAATTTAATTATTAAAATTTTAAATTTTAAAATTTAAAAACTTAAATTTTAAAATTTAAAAATTTAAAAATTTAAATATTAAATTTTAAAAATTTAATTATTAAAACTTTAAATTTTAAAATTTAAAAATTTAATACTAAATTTTAAAAATTTAATTATTAAAATTTTAAATTTTAAAATTTAAAAATTTAAATTTTAAAATTTAAAAATTTAAATACTAAATTTAAAAATTTAATTATTAAAATTTAAATTTTAAAATTTAAAAATTTAAACACTAAATTTTAAAAATTTAATTATTAAAATTTTAAATTTTAAATTTAAAAATTTAAATTTTAAAATTTAAAAATTTAAATTTTAAAATTTAAAAATTTAAATTTAAAAATTTAAATACTATATTTTAAAAATTTAATTATTAAAACTTTAAATTTTAAAATTTAAAAATTTAAAAACTAAATTTTAAAAATTTAATTATTAAAATTTTAAATTTTAAAAATTTAAATTTTAAAATTTAAAAATTTAAATACTAAATTTTAAATATTTAATTACTAAAACTTTAAATTTTAAAATTTAAAAATTTAAATAGTAAATTTTAAAAATTTAATTATTAAAATTTTAAATTTTAAAATTTAAAAATTTAAATACTAAATTTTAAAAATTTAATTATTAAAACTTTAAATTTGAAAATTTAAAAATTTAAATACTAAATTTTGAAAATTTAAATATTAAATCTTTGAATTTTAAAATTTAAAAATTTAAATACTAAATTTTAAAAATTTAATTATTAAAATTTTAAATTTTAAAAGTTAATAATTTAAATTTTAAAATTTAAAAATTTAATTATTAAAACTTTAAATTTTAAAATTTAAAAATTTAAATACTAAATTTTAAAAATTTAATTATTAAAGCTTTAAATTTTAAAATTTAAAAATTTAAATTTTAAAATTTAAAAATTTAAATATTAAATTTTAAAAATTTAATTATTAAAACTTTAAATTTTAAAATTTAAAAATTTAAATTTTAAAATTTAAAAATTTAAATTTTAAAATTTAAAAATTTAAATATTAAATTTTAAAAATTTAATTATTAAAACTTTAAATTTTAAAATTTAAAAATTTAAATTTTAAAATTTAAAAATTTAAATTTTAAAATTTAAAAATTTAAATACTAAATTTTAAAAATTTAATTATTAAAACTTTAAATTTTAAAATTTAAATATTTAAATACTAAATTTTAAAAATTTAATTATTAAAATTTTAAATTTTAAAATTTAAAAATTTAAATTTTAAAATTTAAATACTAAATTTTAAAAATTTAATTATTAAAACTTTAAATTTTAAAATTTAAAAACTTAAATACTAAATTTTAAAAATTTAATTATTAAAGCTTTAAATTTTAAAATTTAAAAATTTAAATACTAGATTTTAAAAATTTAATTATTAAAACTTTAAATTTTAAAATTTAAAAATTTAAATACTAAATTTTAAAAATTTAATTATTAAAATTTTAAATTTTAAAATTTAAAAATTTAAATTTTAAAATTTAAAAATTTAAATTTAAAAATTTAAATACTAAATTTTAAAAATTTAATTATTAAAACTTTAAATTTTATAATTTTAAAATTTAAATACTAAATTTTAAAAATTTAATTATTAAAATTTTAAATTTTAAAATTTAAAAACTTAAATTTTAAAATTTAAAAATTTAAAAATTTAAATATTAAATTTTAAAAATTTAATTATTAAAACTTTAAATTTTAAAATTTAAAAATTTAATACTAAATTTTAAAAATTTAATTATTAAAATTTTAAATTTTAAAATTTAAAAATTTAAATTTTAAAATTTAAAAATTTAAATACTAAATTTAAAAATTTAATTATTAAAACTTTAAATTTTAAAATTTAAAAATTTAAACACTAAATTTTAAAAATTTAATTATTAAAATTTTAAATTTTAAATTTAAAAATTTAAATTTTAAAATTTAAAAATTTAAATTTTAAAATTTAAAAATTTAAATTTAAAAATTTAAATACTATATTTTAAAAATTTAATTATTAAAACTTTAAATTTTAAAATTTAAAAATTTAAAAACTAAATTTTAAAAATTTAATTATTAAAATTTTAAATTTTAAAAATTTAAATTTTAAAATTTAAAAATTTAAATACTAAATTTTAAATATTTAATTACTAAAACTTTAAATTTTAAAATTTAAAAATTTAAATAGTAAATTTTAAAAATTTAATTATTAAAATTTTAAATTTTAAAATTTAAAAATTTAAATACTAAATTTTAAAAATTTAATTATTAAAACTTTAAATTTGAAAATTTAAAAATTTAAATACTAAATTTTAAAAATTTAAATATTAAATCTTTGAATTTTAAAATTTAAAAATTTAAATACTAAATTTTAAAAATTTAATTATTAAAATTTTAAATTTTAAAAGTTAAAAATTTAAATTTTAAAATTTAAAAATTTAATTATTAAAACTTTAAATTTTAAAATTTAAAAATTTAAATACTAAATTTTAAAAATTTAATTATTAAAGCTTTAAATTTTAAAATTTAAAAATTTAAATTTTAAAATTTAAAAATTTAAATATTAAATTTTAAAAATTTAATTATTAAAACTTTAAATTTTAAAATTTAAAAATTTAAATTTTAAAATTTAAAAATTTAAATTTTAAAATTTAAAAATTTAAATACAAAATTTTAAAAATTTAATTATTAAAATTTTAAATTCTAAAATTTAAAAATTTAAATACTAAATTTTAAAAATTTATTTATTAAAACTTTAAATTTTAAAATTTAAAAATTTAAATTTTAAAATTTAAAAATTTAAATACTAAATTTTAAAAATTTAAATATTAAATCTTTGAATTTTAAAATTTAAAAATTTAAATACTAAACTTTTAAAATTTAATTATTAAAATTTATATTTTAAAATTTAAAAATTTAAATACTAAATTTTAAAAATTTAATTGTTAAAACATTAAATTTTAAAATTTAAAAATTTAAATACTATATTTTAAAAATTTAATTATTAAAATTTTAAATTTTAAAATTTAAAAATTTAAATACAAAATTTTAAAAATTTAATTATTAAATCTTTGAATTTTAAAATTTAAAAATTTAAATACTAAATTTTAAAAATTTAAATATTAAATCTTTGAATTTTAAAATTTAAAAATTTAAATACTAAATTTTAAAAATTTAATTATTAAAATTTTAAATTTTAAAATTTAAAAATTTAAATTTTAAAATTTAAAAATTTAAATACTAAATTTTAAAAATTTAATTATTAAAACTTTAAATTTTAAAATTTAAAAATTTAAATACTAAATTTTAAAAATTTAATTATTAAAGCTTTAAATTTTAAAATTTAAAAATTTAAATTTTAAAATTTAAAAATTTAAATACTAAATTTTAAAAATTTAATTATTAAAACTTTAAATTTTAAAATTTAAAAATTTAAATTTTAAAATTTAAAAATTTAAATACAAAATTTTAAAAATTTAATTATTAAAATTTTAAATTCTAAAATTTAAAAATTTAAATACTAAATTTTAAAAATTTATTTATTAAAACTTTAAATTTTAAAATTTAAAAATTTAAATACTAAATTTTAAAAATTTAATTATTAAAACTTTAAATTTTAAAATTTAAAAATTTAAATACTAAATTTTAAAAATTTAATTATTAAAATTTTAATTTTTAAATTTAAAAATTTAAATTTTATAATTTAAAAATTTAAATACTAAATTTTAAAAATTTAATTATTAAAACTTTAAATTTTAAAATTTAAATATTTAAATACTAAATTTTAAAAATTTAATTATTAAAATTTTAAATTTTAAAATTTAAAAATTTAAATTTTAAAATTTAAATACTAAATTTTAAAAATTTAATTATTAAAACTTTAAATTTTAAAATTTAAAAACTTAAATACTAAATTTTAAAAATTTAATTATTAAAGCTTTAAATTTTAAAATTTAAAAATTTAAATACTAAATTTTAAAAATTTAATTATTAAAACTTTAAATTTTAAAATTTAAAAATTTAAATATTAAATTTTAAAAATTTAATTATTAAAATTTTAAATTTTAAAATTTAAAAATTTAAATTTTAAAATTTAAAAATTTAAATTTAAAAATTTAAATACTAAATTTTAAAAATTTAATTATTAAAACTTTAAATTTTAAAATTTTAAAATTTAAATACTAAATTTTAAAAATTTAATTATTAAAATTTTAAATTTTAAAATTTAAAAATTTAAATTTTAAAATTTAAAAATTTAAATACTAAATTTTAAAAATTTAATTATTAAAACTTTTAAAATTTAAAAACTTAAATACTAAATTTTAAAAATTTAATTATTAAAGCTTTATATTTTAAAATTTAAAAATTTAAATACTAAATTTTAAAAATTTAATTATTAAAATTTTAATTTTTAAATTTAAAAATTTAAATTTTATAATTTAAAAATTTAAATACTAAATTTTAAAAATTTAATTATTAAAACTTTAAATTTTAAAATTTAAATATTTAAATACTAAATTTTAAAAATTTAATTATTAAAATTTTAAATTTTAAAATTTAAAAATTTAAATTTTAAAATTTAAATACTAAATTTTAAAAATTTAATTATTAAAACTTTAAATTTTAAAATTTAAAAACTTAAATACTAAATTTTAAAAATTTAATTATTAAAGCTTTAAATTTTAAAATTTAAAAATTTAAATACTAAATTTTAAAAATTTAATTATTAAAACTTTAAATTTTAAAATTTAAAAATTTAAATATTAAATTTTAAAAATTTAATTATTAAAATTTTAAATTTTAAAATTTAAAAATTTAAATTTTAAAATTTAAAAATTTAAATTTAAAAATTTAAATACTAAATTTTAAAAATTTAATTATTAAAACTTTAAATTTTAAAATTTTAAAATTTAAATACTAAATTTTAAAAATTTAATTATTAAAACTTTAAATTTTAAAATTTAAAAATTTAAATTTTAAAATTTAAAAATTTAAATACAAAATTTTAAAAATTTAATTATTAAAATTTTAAATTCTAAAATTTAAAAATTTAAATACTAAATTTTAAAAATTTATTTATTAAAACTTTAAATTTTAAAATTTAAAAATTTAAATACTAAATTTTAAAAATTTAATTATTAAAACTTTAAATTTTAAAATTTAAAAATTTAAATACTAAATTTTAAAAATTTAATTATTAAAATTTTAATTTTTAAATTTAAAAATTTAAATTTTATAATTTAAAAATTTAAATACTAAATTTTAAAAATTTAATTATTAAAACTTTAAATTTTAAAATTTAAATATTTAAATACTAAATTTTAAAAATTTAATTATTAAAATTTTAAATTTTAAAATTTAAAAATTTAAATTTTAAAATTTAAATACTAAATTTTAAAAATTTAATTATTAAAACTTTAAATTTTAAAATTTAAAAACTTAAATACTAAATTTTAAAAATTTAATTATTAAAGCTTTAAATTTTAAAATTTAAAAATTTAAATACTAAATTTTAAAAATTTAATTATTAAAACTTTAAATTTTAAAATTTAAAAATTTAAATATTAAATTTTAAAAATTTAATTATTAAAATTTTAAATTTTAAAATTTAAAAATTTAAATTTTAAAATTTAAAAATTTAAATTTAAAAATTTAAATACTAAATTTTAAAAATTTAATTATTAAAACTTTAAATTTTAAAATTTTAAAATTTAAATACTAAATTTTAAAAATTTAATTATTAAAATTTTAAATTTTAAAATTTAAAAATTTAAATTTTAAAATTTAAAAATTTAAATACTAAATTTTAAAAATTTAATTATTAAAACTTTTAAAATTTAAAAACTTAAATACTAAATTTTAAAAATTTAATTATTAAAGCTTTATATTTTAAAATTTAAAAATTTAAATACTAAATTTTAAAAATTTAATTATTAAAATTTTAATTTTTAAATTTAAAAATTTAAATTTTATAATTTAAAAATTTAAATACTAAATTTTAAAAATTTAATTATTAAAACTTTAAATTTTAAAATTTAAATATTTAAATACTAAATTTTAAAAATTTAATTATTAAAATTTTAAATTTTAAAATTTAAAAATTTAAATTTTAAAATTTAAATACTAAATTTTAAAAATTTAATTATTAAAACTTTAAATTTTAAAATTTAAAAACTTAAATACTAAATTTTAAAAATTTAATTATTAAAGCTTTAAATTTTAAAATTTAAAAATTTAAATACTAAATTTTAAAAATTTAATTATTAAAACTTTAAATTTTAAAATTTAAAAATTTAAATATTAAATTTTAAAAATTTAATTATTAAAATTTTAAATTTTAAAATTTAAAAATTTAAATTTTAAAATTTAAAAATTTAAATTTAAAAATTTAAATACTAAATTTTAAAAATTTAATTATTAAAACTTTAAATTTTAAAATTTTAAAATTTAAATACTAAATTTTAAAAATTTAATTATTAAAATTTTAAATTTTAAAATTTAAAAATTTAAATTTTAAAATTTAAAAATTTAAATACTAAATTTTAAAAATTTAATTATTAAAACTTTTAAAATTTAAAAACTTAAATACTAAATTTTAAAAATTTAATTATTAAAGCTTTTTATTTTAAAATTTAAAAATTTAAATACTAAATTTTAAAAATTTAATTATTAAAATTTTAAATTTTAAAATTTAAAAATTTAGATTTTAAAATTTAAAAATTTAAATACTAAATTTTAAAAATTTAATTATTAAAACTTTTAAAATTTAAAAACTTAAATACTAAATTTTAAAAATTTAATTATTAAAGCTTTATATTTTAAAATTTAAAAATTTAAATACTAAATTTTAAAAATTTAATTATTAAAACTTTAAATTTTAAAATTTAAAAATTTAAAAACTAAATTTTAAAAATTTAATTATTAAAATTTTAAATTTTAAAATTTAAAAATTTAAATTTTAAAATTTAAAAATTTAAATACTAAATTTTAAATATTTAATTATTAAAACTTTAAATTTTAAAATTTAAAAATTTAAATACTAAATTTTAAAAATTTAATTATTAAAATTTTAAATTTTAAAATTTAAAAATTTAAATACTAAATTTTAAAAATTTAATTATTAAAACTTTAAATTTTAAAATTTAAAAATTAAAATACTAAATTTTAAAAATTTAATAATTAAAGCTTTAAATTTTAAAATTTAAAAATTTAAATTTTAAAATTTAAAAATTTAAATATTTATTTATTAAAACTTTAAATTTTAAAATTTAAAAATTTAAATTTTAAAATTTAAAAATTTAAATTTTAAAATTTAAAAATTTAAATACAAAATATTAAAAATTTAATTATTAAAATTTTAAATTCTAAAATTTAAAAATTTAAATACTAAATTTTAAAAATTTATTTATTAAAACTTTAAATTTTAAAATTTAAAAATTTAAATACTAAATTTTAAAAATTTAATTATTAAAACTTTAAATTTTAAAATTTAAAAATTTAAATACTAAACTTTTAAAATTTAATTATTAAAATTTATATATTAAAATTTAAAAATTTAAATACTAAATTTTAAAAATTTAATTGTTAAAACATTAAATTTTAAAATTTAAAAATTTAAATACTAAATTTTAAAAATTTAATTATTAAAATTTTAAATTTTAAAATTTAAAAATTTAAATACTAAATATTAAAAATTTAATTATTAAAACTTTAAATTTGAAAATTTAAAAATTTAAATACTAAATTTTAAAAATTTAAATATTAAATCTTTGAATTTTAAAATTTAAAAATTTAAATAAAAAATTTTAAAAATTTAATTATTAAAATTTTAAATTTTAAAATTTAAAAATTTAAATTTTAAAATTTAAAAATTTAAATACTAAATTTTAAAAATTTAATTATTAAAACTTTAAATTTTAAAATTTAAAAATTTAAATACTAAATTTTAAAAATTTAATTATTAAAGCTTTAAATTTTAAAATTTAAAAATTTAAATTTTAAAATTTAAAAATTTAAATACTAAATTTTAAAAATTTAATTATTAAAACTTTAAATTTTAAAATTTAAAAATTTAAATTTTAAAATTTAAAAATTTAAATTTTAAAATTTAAAAATTTAAATACAAAATTTTAAAAATTTAATTATTAAAATTTTAAATTCTAAAATTTAAAAATTTAAGTACTAAATTTTAAAAATTTATTTATTAAAACTTTAAATTTTAAAATTTAAAAATTTAAATACTAAATTTTAAAAATTTAATTATTAAAACTTTAAATTTTAAAATTTAAAAATTTAAATACTAAATTTTAAAAATTTAATTATTAAAATTTTAATTTTTAAATTTAAAAATTTAAATTTTAAAATTTAAAAATTTAAATACTAAATTTTAAAAATTTAATTATTAAAACTTTAAATTTTAAAATTTAAATATTTAAATACTAAATTTTAAAAATTTAATTATTAAAATTTTAAATTTTAAAATTTAAAAATTTAAATTTTAAAATTTAAATACTAAATTTTAAAAATTTAATTATTAAAACTTTAAATTTTAAAATTTAAAAACTTAAATACTAAATTTTAAAAATTTAATTATTAAAGCTTTAAATTTTAAAATTTAAAAATTTAAATACTAAATTTTAAAAATTTAATTATTAAAACTTTAAATTTTAAAATTTAAAAATTTAAATACTAAATTTTAAAAATTTAATTATTAAAATTTTAAATTTTAAAATTTAAAATTTTAAATTTTAAAATTTAAAAATTTAAATTTTAAAATTTAAAAATTTAAATTTTAAAATTTAAAAATTTAAATTTAAAAATTTAAATACTAAATTTTAAAAATTTAATTATTAAAACTTTAAATTTTATAATTTTAAAATTTAAATACTAAATTTTAAAAATTTAATTATTAAAATTTTAAATTTTAAAATTTAAAAACTTAAATTTTAAAATTTAAAAATTTAAAAATTTAAATACTAAATTTTAAAAATTTAATTATTAAAACTTTAAATTTTAAAATTTAAAAATTTAAATACTAAATTTTAAAAATTTAATTATTAAAGTTTTAAATTTTAAAATTTAAAAATTTAAATTTTAAAATTTAAAAATTTAAATACTAAATTTTAAAAATTTAATTATTAAAACTTTAAATTTTAAAATTTAAAAATTTAAACACTAAATTTTAAAAATTTAATTATTAAAATTTTAAATTTTAAAATTTAAAAATTTAAATTTTAAAATTTAAAAATTTAAATTTAAAAATTTAAATACTAAATTTTAAAAATTTAATTATTAAAACTTTAAATTTTAAAATTTAAAAATTTAAATACTAAATTTTAAAAATTTAATTATTAAAGTTTTAAATTTTAAAATTTAAAAATTTAAATTTTAAAATTTAAAAATTTAAATACTAAATTTTAAAAATTTAATTATTAAAACTTTAAATTTTAAAATTTAAAAATTTAAACACTAAATTTTAAAAATTTAATTATTAAAATTTTAAATTTTAAAATTTAAAAATTTAAATTTTAAAATTTAAAAATTAAATTTAAAAATTTAAATACTAAATTTTAAAAATTTAATTATTAAAATTTTAAATTTTAAAATTTAAAAATTAAAATACTAAATTTTAAAAATTTAATTATTAAAGCTCTAAATTTTAAAATTTAAAAATTTAAATACTAAATTTTAAAAATTTAATTATTAAAACTTTAAATTTTAAAATTTAAAAACTTAAATACTAAATTTTAAAAATTTAATTATTAAAGATTTATATTTTAAAATTTAAAAATTTAAATACTAAATTTTAAAAATTTAATTATTAAAATTTTAAATTTTAAAATTTTAAAATTTAAATTTTAAAATTTAAATACTAAATTTTAAAAATTTAATTATTAAAACTTTAAATTTTAAAATTTAAAAATTTAAACACTAAATTTTAAAAATTTAATTATTAAAATTTTAAATTTTAAAATTTAAAAATTTAAATTTTAAAATTTAAAAATTTAAATACTAAATTTTAAATATTTAATTATTAAAACTTTAAATTTTAAAATTTAAAAATTTAAATACTAAATTTTAAAAATTTAATTATTAAAATTTTAAATTTTAAAATTTAAAAATTTAAATACTAAATTTTAAAAATTTAATTATTAAAACTTTAAATTTGAAAATTTAAAAATTTAAATACTAAATTTTAAAAATTTAAACATTAAATCTTTGAATTTTAAAATTTAAAATTTTAAATACTAAATTTTAAAAATTTAATTATTAAAATTTTAAATTTTAAAAGTTAAAAATTTAAATTTTAAAATTTAAAAATTTAAATACTAAATTTTAAAAATTTAATTATTAAAACTTTAAATTTTAAAATTTAAAAATTAAAATACTAAATTTTAAAAATTTAATTATTAAAGCTTTAAATTTTAAAATTTAAAAATTTAAATTTTAAAATTTAAAAATTTAAATATTAAATTTTAAAAATTTAATTATTAAAACTTTAAATTTTAAAATTTAAAAATTTAAATTTTAAAATTTAAAAATTTAAATACAAAATTTTAAAAATTTAATTATTAAAATTTTAAATTCTAAAATTTAAAAATTTAAATACTAAATTTTAAAAATTTATTTATTAAAACTTTAAATTTTAAAATTTAAAAATTTAAATACTAAATTTTAAAAATTTAATTATTAAAACTTTAAATTTTAAAATTTAAAAATTTAAATACTAAACTTTAAAAATTTAATTGTTAAAACATTAAATTTTAAAATTTAAAAATTTAAATACTAAATTTTAAAAATTTAATTATTAAAATTTTAAATTTTAAAATTTAAAAATTTAAATTTTAAAATTTAAAAATTTAAAAATTTAAATACTAAATTTTAAAAATTTAATTATTAAAACTTTAAATTTTAAAATTTAAAAATTTAAATACTAAATTTTAAAAATTTAATTATTAAAGTTTTCAAATTTTAAAATTTAAAAATTTAAATTTTAAAATTTAAAAATTTAAATTTTAAAATTTAAAAATTTAAATACTAAATTTTAAAAATTTAATTATTAAAACTTTAAATTTTAAAATTTAAAAATTTAAACACTAAATTTTAAAAATTTAATTATTAAAATTTTAAATTTTAAAATTTAAAAATTTAAATTTTAAAATTTAAAAATTTAAATTTAAAAATTTAAATACTAAATTTTAAAAATTTAATTATTAAAACTTTAAATTTTAAAATTTAAAAATTTAAATACTAAATTTTAAAAATTTAATTATTAAAGTTTTAAATTTTAAAATTTAAAAATTTAAATTTTAAAATTTAAAAATTTAAATACTAAATTTTAAAAATTTAATTATTAAAACTTTAAATTTTAAAATTTAAAAATTTAAACACTAAATTTTAAAAATTTAATTATTAAAATTTTAAATTTTAAAATTTAAAAATTTAAATTTTAAAATTTAAAAATTTAAATTTTAAAATTTAAAAATTAAATTTAAAAATTTAAATACTAAATTTTAAAAATTTAATTATTAAAATTTTAAATTTTAAAATTTAAAAATTAAAATACTAAATTTTAAAAATTTAATTATTAAAGGTCTAAATTTTAAAATTTAAAAATTTAAATACTAAATTTTAAAAATTTAATTATTAAAACTTTAAATTTTAAAATTTAAAAACTTAAATACTAAATTTTAAAAATTTAATTATTAAAGCTTTATATTTTAAAATTTAAAAATTTAAATACTAAATTTTAAAAATTTAATTATTAAAATTTTAAATTTTAAAATTTAAAAATTTAAATTTTAAAATTTAAAAATTTAAATACTAAATTTTAAAAATTTAATTATTAAAACTTTAAATTTTAAAATTTAAAAATTTAAACACTAAATTTTAAAAATTTAATTATTAAAATTTTAAATTTTAAAATTTAAAAATTTAAATTTTAAAATTTAAAAATTTAAATACTAAATTTTAAATATTTAATTATTAAAACTTTAAATTTTAAAATTTAAAAATTTAAATACTAAATTTTAAAAATTTAATTATTAAAATTTTAAATTTTAAAATTTAAAAATTTAAATACTAAATTTTAAAAATTTAATTATTAAAACTTTAAATTTGAAAATTTAAAAATTTAAATACTAAATTTTAAAAATTTAAACATTAAATCTTTGAATTTTAAAATTTAAAAATTTAAATACTAAATTTTAAAAATTTAATTATTAAAATTTTAAATTTTAAAAGTTAAAAATTTAAATTTTAAAATTTAAAAATTTAAATACTAAATTTTAAAAATTTAATTATTAAAACTTTAAATTTTAAAATTTAAAAATTAAAATACTAAATTTTAAAAATTTAATTATTAAAGCTTTAAATTTTAAAATTTAAAAATTTAAATTTTAAAATTTAAAAATTTAAATATTAAATTTTAAAAATTTAATTATTAAAACTTTAAATTTTAAAATTTAAAAATTTAAATTTTAAAATTTAAAAATTTAAATACAAAATTTTAAAAATTTAATTATTAAAATTTTAAATTCTAAAATTTAAAAATTTAAATACTAAATTTTAAAAATTTAATTGTTAAAACATTAAATTTTAAAATTTAAAAATTTAAATATTAAATTTTAAAAATTTAATTATTAAAACTTTAAATTTTAAAATTTAAAAATTTAAATACTAAATTTTAAAAATTTAATTATTAAAACTTTAAATTTTAAAATTTAAAAATTTAAATACTAAACTTTTAAAATTTAATTATTAAAATTTATATTTTAAAATTTAAAAATTTAAATACTAAATTTTAAAAATTTAATTGTTAAAACATTAAATTTTAAAATTTAAAAATTTAAATACTAAATTTTAAAAATTTAATTATTAATATTTTAAATTTTAAAATTTAAAAATTTAAATACTAAATATTAAAAATTTAATTATTAAAACTTTAAATTTGAAAATTTAAAAATTTAAATACTAAATTTTAAAAATTTAAATATTAAATCTTTGAATCTTAAAATTTAAAAATTTAAATACTAAATTTTAAAAATTTAATTATTAAAATTTTAAATTTTAAAAATTTAAAAATTTAAATTTTAAAATTTAAAAATTTAAATACTAAATTTTAAAAATTTAATTATTAAAACTTTAAATTTTAAAATTTAAAAATTTAAATACTAAATTTTAAAAATTTAATTGTTAAAGCTTTAAATTTTAAAATTTAAAAATTTAAATTTTAAAATTTAAAAATTTAAATACCAAATTTTAAAAATTTAATTATTAAAATTTTAAATTTTAAAATTTAAAAATTTAAACTTTAAAATTTAAAAATTTAAATTTTAAAATTTAAAAATTTAAATACAAAATTTTAAAAATTTAATTATTAAAATTTTAAATTCTAAAATTTAAAAATTTAAATACTAAATTTTAAAAATTTATTTATTAAAACTTTAAATTTTAAAATTTAAAAATTTAAATACTAAATTTTAAAAATTTAATTATTAAAACTTTAAATTTTAAAATTTAAAAATTTAAATACTAAATTTTAAAAATTTAATTATTAAAATTTTAATTTTTAAATTTAAAAATTTAAATTTTAAAATTTAAAAATTTAAATACTAAATTTTAAAAATTTAATTATTAAAACTTTAAATTTTAAAATTTAAATATTTAAATACTAAATTTTAAAAATTTAATTATTAAAATTTTAAATTTTAAAATTTAAAAATTTAATTATTAAAACTTTAAATTTGAAAATTTAAAAATTTAAATACTAAATTTTAAAAATTTAATTATTAAAATTTTAAATTTTAAAATTTAAAAATTTAAATACTAAATTTTAAAAATTTAATTGTTAAAACATTAAATTTTAAAATTTAAAAATTTAAATATTAAATTTTAAAAATTTAATTATTAAAACTTTAAATTTTATAATTTTAAAATTTAAATACTAAATTTTAAAAATTTAATTATTAAAATTTTAAATTTTAAAATTTAAAAACTTAAATTTTAAAATTTAAAAATTTAAATACTAAATTTTAAAAATTTAATTATTAAAACTTTAAATTTTAAAATTTAAAAATTTAATACTAAATTTTAAAAATTTAATTATTAAAATTTTAAATTTTAAAATTTAAAAATTTAAATTTTAAAATTTAAAAATTTAAATACCAAATTTTAAAAATTTAATTATTAAAATTTTAAATTTTAAAATTTAAAAATTTAAATTTTAAAATTTAAAAATTTAAATTTAAAAATTTAAATACTAAATATTAAAAATTTAATTATTAAAACTTTAAATTTTATAATTTTAAAATTTAAATACTAAATTTTAAAAATTTAATTATTAAAATTTTAAATTTTAAAATTTAAAAACTTAAATTTTAAAATTTAAAAATTTAAAAATTTAAATACTAAATTTTAAAAATTTAATTATTAAAACTTTAAATTTTAAAATTTAAAAATTTAATACTAAATTTTAAAAATTTAATTATTAAAATTTTAAATTTTAAAATTTAAAAATTTAAATTTTAAAATTTAAAAATTTAAATACTAAATTTAAAATTTTAATTATTAAAACTTTAAATTTTAAAATTTAAAAATTTAAACACTAAATTTTAAAAATTTAATTATTAAAATTTTAAATTTTAAATTTAAAAATTTAAATTTTAAAATTTAAAAATTTAAATTTTAAAATTTAAAAATTTAAATTTAAAGATTTAAATACTATATTTTAAAAATTTAATTATTAAAACTTTAAATTTTAAAATTTAAAAATTTAAATACTAAATTTTAAAAATTTAATTATTAAAATTTTAAATTTTAAAATTTAAAAATTTAAATACTAAATTTTAAAAATTTAATTATTAAAATTTTAAATTTTAAAAATTTAAATTTTAAAATTTAAAAATTTAAATACTAAATTTTAAATATTTAATTACTAAAACTTTAAATTTTAAAATTTAAAAATTTAAATACTAAATTTTAAAAATTTAATTATTAAAACTTTAAATTTGAAAATTTAAAAATTTAAATACTAAATTTTAAAAATTTAAATATTAAATCTTTGAATTTTAAAATTTAAAAATTTAAATACTAAATTTTAAAAATTTAATTATTAAAATTTTAAATTTTAAAAGTTAAAAATTTAAATTTTAAAATTTAAAAATTTAATTATTAAAACTTTAAATTTTAAAATTTAAAAATTTAAATAATAAATTTTAAAAATTTAATTATTAAAGCTTTAAATTTTAAAATTTAAAAATTTAAATACAAAATTTTAAAAATTTAATTATTAAAATTTTAAATTCTAAAATTTAAAAATTTAAATACTAAATTTTAAAAATTTATTTATTAAAACTTTAAATTTTAAAATTTAAAAATTTAAATTTTAAAATTTAAAAATTTAAATACTAAATTTTAAAAATTTAAATATTAAATCTTTGAATTTTAAAATTTAAAAATTTAAATACTAAACTTTTAAAATTTAATTATTAAAATTTATATTTTAAAATTTAAATATTTAAATACTAAATTTTAAAAATTTAATTATTAAAGCTTTAAATTTTAAAATTTAAAAATTTAAATTTTAAAATTTAAAAATTTAAATAGTAAATTTTAAAAATTTAATTATTAAAACTTTAAATTTTAAAATTTAAAAATTTAAATACTAAATTTTAAAAATTTAATTATTAAAGCTTTAAATTTTAAAATTTAAAAATTTAAATTTTAAAATTTAAAAATTTAAATAATAAATTTTAAAAATTTAATTATTAAAACTTTAAATTTTAAAATTTAAAAATTTAAATTTTAAAATTTAAAAATTTAAATACAAAATTTTAAAAATTTAATTATTAAAATTTTAAATTCTAAAATTTAAAAATTTAAATACTAAATTTTAAAAATTTATTTATTAAAACTTTAAATTTTAAAATTTAAAAATTTAAATACTAAATTTTAAAAATTTAATTATTAAAACTTTAAATTTTAAAATTTAAAAATTTAAATACTAAATTTTAAAAATTTAATTATTAAAATTTTAATTTTTAAATTTAAAAATTTAAATTTTATAATTTAAAAATTTAAATACTAAATTTTAAAAATTTAATTATTAAAACTTTAAATTTTAAAATTTAAATATTTAAATACTAAATTTTAAAAATTTAATTATTAAAATTTTAAATTTTAAAATTTAAAAATTTAAATTTTATAATTTAAATACTAAATTTTAAAAATTTAATTATTAAAACTTTAAATTATAAAATTTAAAAACTTAAATACTAAATTTTAAAAATTTAATTATTAAAGCTTTAAATTTTAAAATTTAAAAATTTAAATACTAAATTTTAAAAATTTAATTATTAAAACTTTAAATTTTAAAATTTAAAAATTTAAATACTAAATTTTAAAAATTTAATTATTAAAATTTAAATACTAAATTTTAAAAATTTAATTATTAAAACTTTAAATTTTAAAATTTTAAAATTTAAATACTAAATTTTAAAAATTTAATTATTAAAATTTTAAATTTTAAAATTTAAAAATTTAAATTTTAAAATTTAAAAATTTAAATACTAAATTTTAAAAATTTAATTATTAAAACTTTTAAAATTTAAAAACTTAAATACTAAATTTTAAAAATTTAATTATTAAAGCTTTATATTTTAAAATTTAAAAATTTAAATACTAAATTTTAAAAATTTAATTATTAAAATTTTAAATTTTAAAATTTAAAAATTTAAAAATTTAAATACTAAATTTTAAAAATTTAATTATTAAAACTTTATATTTTAAAATTTAAAAATTTAAATACTAAATTTTAAAAATTTAATTATTAAAACTTTAAATTTTAAAATTTAAAAATTTAAATACTAAATGTTAAAATTTAATTATTAAAATTTAAATTTTAAAATTTAAAAATTTAAATACTAAATTTTAAAAATTTAATTATTAAAACTTTAAATTTTAAAATTTAAAAATTTAAATACTAAACTTTTAAAATTTAATTATTAAAATTTATATTTTAAAATTTAAAAATTTAAATACTAAATTTTAAAAATTTAATTATTAAAACTTTAAATTTGAAAATTTAAAAATTTAAATACTAAATTTTAAAAATTTAATTATTAAAATTTTAAATTTTAAAATTTAAAAATTTAAATACTAAATTTTAAAAATTTAATTATTAAAACTTTATATTTTAAAATTTAAAAATTTAAATACTAAATTTTAAAAATTTAATTATTAAAACTTTAAATTTTAAAATTTAAAAATTTAAAAACTAAATTTTAAAAATTTAATTATTAAAATTTTAAATTTTAAAATTTAAAAATTTAAATTTTAAAATTTAAAAATTTAAATACTAAATTTTAAATATTTAATTATTAAAACTTTAAATTTTAAAATTTAAAAATTTAAATACTAAATTTTAAAAATTTAATTATTAAAATTTTAAATTTTAAAATTTAAAAATTTAAATACTAAATTTTAAAAATTTAATTATTAAAACTTTAAATTTGAAATTTTAAAAATTTAAATACTAAATTTTAAAAATTTAAACATTAAATCTTTGAATTTTAAAATTTAAAAATTTAAATACTAAATTTTAAAAATTTAATTATTAAAATTTTAAATTTTAAAAGTTAAAAATTTAAATTTTAAAATTTAAAAATTTAAATACTAAATTTTAAAAATTTAATTATTAAAACTTTAAATTTTAAAATTTAAAAATTAAAATACTAAATTTTAAAAATTTAATTATTAAAGCTTTAAATTTTAAAATTTAAAAATTTAAATTTTAAAATTTAAAAATTTAAATATTAAATTTTAAATATTTATTTATTAAAACTTTAAATTTTAAAATTTAAAAATTTAAATTTTAAAATTTAAAAATTTAAATTTTAAAATTTAAAAATTTAAATACAAAATTTTAAAAATTTAATTATTAAAATTTTAAATTCTAAAATTTAAAAATTTAAATACTAAATTTTAAAAATTTATTTATTAAAGCTTTAAATTTTAAAATTTAAAAATTTAAATACTAAATTTTAAAAATTTAATTATTAAAACTTTAAATTTTAAAATTTAAAAATTTAAATACTAAACTTTTAAAATTTAATTATTAAAATTTATATTTTAAAATTTAAAAATTTAAATACTAAATTTTAAAAATTTAATTGTTAAAACATTAAATTTTAAAATTTAAAAATTTAAATACTAAATTTTAAAAATTTAATTATTAAAATTTTAAATTTTAAAATTTAAAAATTTAAATACTAAATATTAAAAATTTAATTATTAAAACTTTAAATTTGAAAATTTAAAAATTTAAATACTAAATTTTAAAAATTTAAATATTAAATCTTTGAATTTTAAAATTTAAAAATTTAAATACTAAATTTTAAAAATTTAATTATTAAAATTTTAAATTTTAAAATTTAAAAATTTAAATTTTAAAATTTAAAAATTTAAATACTAAATTTTAAAAATTTAATTATTAAAACTTTAAATTTTAAAATTTAAAAATTTAAATACTAAATTTTAAAAATTTAATTATTAAAGCTTTAAATTTTAAAATTTAAAAATTTAAATTTTAAAATTTAAAAATTTAAATACTAAATTTTAAAAATTTAATTATTAAAACTTTAAATTTTAAAATTTAAAAATTTAAATTTTAAAATTTAAAAATTTAAATTTTAAAATTTAAAAATTTAAATACAAAATTTTAAAAATTTAATTATTAAAATTTTAAATTCTAAAATTTAAAAATTTAAATACTAAATTTTAAAAATTTATTTATTAAAACTTTAAATTTTAAAATTTAAAAATTTAAATACTAAATTTTAAAAATTTAATTATTAAAACTTTAAATTTTAAAATTTAAAAATTTAAATACTAAATTTTAAAAATTTAATTATTAAAATTTTAATTTTTAAATTTAAAAATTTAAATTTTAAAATTTAAAAACTTAAATACTAAATTTTAAAAATTTAATTATTAAAACTTTAAATTTTAAAATTTAAATATTTAAATACTAAATTTTAAAAATTTAATTATTAAAATTTTAAATTTTAAAATTTAAAAATTAAAATACTAAATTTTAAAAATTTAATTATTAAAGCTCTAAATTTTAAAATTTAAAAATTTAAATACTAAATTTTAAAAATTTAATTATTAAAACTTTAAATTTTAAAATTTAAAAACTTAAATACTAAATTTTAAAACTTTAATTATTAAAGCTTTATATTTTAAAATTTAGAAATTTAAATACTACATTTTAAAAATTTAATTATTAAAATTTTAAATTTTAAAATTTAAAAATTTAAATTTTAAAATTTAAAAATTTAAATACTAAATTTTAAAAATTTAATTATTAAAACTTTAAATTTTAAAATTTAAAAATTTAAACACTAAATTTTAAAAATTTAATTATTAAAATTTTAAATTTTAAAATTTAAAAATTTAAATTTTAAAATTTAAAAATTTAAATTTAAAGATTTAAATACTATATTTTAAAAATTTAATTATTAAAACTTTAAATTTTAAAATTTAAAAATTTAAATACTAAATTTTAAAAATTTAATTATTAAAATTTTAAATTTTAAAATTTAAAAATTTAAATACTAAATTTTAAAAATTTAATTATTAAAATTTTAAATTTTAAAAATTTAAATTTTAAAATTTAAAAATTTAAATACTAAATTTTAAATATTTAATTACTAAAACTTTAAATTTTAAAATTTAAAAATTTAAATACTAAATTTTAAAAATTTAATTATTAAAACTTTAAATTTGAAAATTTAAAAATTTAAATACTAAATTTTAAAAATTTAAATATTAAATCTTTGAATTTTAAAATTTAAAAATTTAAATACTAAATTTTAAAAATTTAATTATTAAAATTTTAAATTTTAAAAGTTAAAAATTTAAATTTTAAAATTTAAAAATTTAATTATTAAAACTTTAAATTTTAAAATTTAAAAATTTAAATAATAAATTTTAAAAATTTAATTATTAAAGCTTTAAATTTTAAAATTTAAAAATTTAAATACAAAATTTTAAAAATTTAATTATTAAAATTTTAAATTCTAAAATTTAAAAATTTAAATACTAAATTTTAAAAATTTATTTATTAAAACTTTAAATTTTAAAATTTAAAAATTTAAATTTTAAAATTTAAAAATTTAAATACTAAATTTTAAAAATTTAAATATTAAATCTTTGAATTTTAAAATTTAAAAATTTAAATACTAAACTTTTAAAATTTAATTATTAAAATTTATATTTTAAAATTTAAATATTTAAATACTAAATTTTAAAAATTTAATTATTAAAGCTTTAAATTTTAAAATTTAAAAATTTAAATTTTAAAATTTAAAAATTTAAATAGTAAATTTTAAAAATTTAATTATTAAAACTTTAAATTTTAAAATTTAAAAATTTAAATACTAAATTTTAAAAATTTAATTATTAAAGCTTTAAATTTTAAAATTTAAAAATTTAAATTTTAAAATTTAAAAATTTAAATAATAAATTTTAAAAATTTAATTATTAAAACTTTAAATTTTAAAATTTAAAAATTTAAATTTTAAAATTTAAAAATTTAAATACAAAATTTTAAAAATTTAATTATTAAAATTTTAAATTCTAAAATTTAAAAATTTAAATACTAAATTTTAAAAATTTATTTATTAAAACTTTAAATTTTAAAATTTAAAAATTTAAATACTAAATTTTAAAAATTTAATTATTAAAACTTTAAATTTTAAAATTTAAAAATTTAAATACTAAATTTTAAAAATTTAATTATTAAAATTTTAATTTTTAAATTTAAAAATTTAAATTTTATAATTTAAAAATTTAAATACTAAATTTTAAAAATTTAATTATTAAAACTTTAAATTTTAAAATTTAAATATTTAAATACTAAATTTTAAAAATTTAATTATTAAAATTTTAAATTTTAAAATTTAAAAATTTAAATTTTATAATTTAAATACTAAATTTTAAAAATTTAATTATTAAAACTTTAAATTATAAAATTTAAAAACTTAAATACTAAATTTTAAAAATTTAATTATTAAAGCTTTAAATTTTAAAATTTAAAAATTTAAATACTAAATTTTAAAAATTTAATTATTAAAACTTTAAATTTTAAAATTTAAAAATTTAAATACTAAATTTTAAAAATTTAATTATTAAAATTTAAATACTAAATTTTAAAAATTTAATTATTAAAACTTTAAATTTTAAAATTTTAAAATTTAAATACTAAATTTTAAAAATTTAATTATTAAAATTTTAAATTTTAAAATTTAAAAATTTAAATTTTAAAATTTAAAAATTTAAATACTAAATTTTAAAAATTTAATTATTAAAACTTTTAAAATTTAAAAACTTAAATACTAAATTTTAAAAATTTAATTATTAAAGCTTTATATTTTAAAATTTAAAAATTTAAATACTAAATTTTAAAAATTTAATTATTAAAATTTTAAATTTTAAAATTTAAAAATTTAAAAATTTAAATACTAAATTTTAAAAATTTAATTATTAAAACTTTATATTTTAAAATTTAAAAATTTAAATACTAAATTTTAAAAATTTAATTATTAAAACTTTAAATTTTAAAATTTAAAAATTTAAATACTAAATGTTAAAATTTAATTATTAAAATTTAAATTTTAAAATTTAAAAATTTAAATACTAAATTTTAAAAATTTAATTATTAAAACTTTAAATTTTAAAATTTAAAAATTTAAATACTAAACTTTTAAAATTTAATTATTAAAATTTATATTTTAAAATTTAAAAATTTAAATACTAAATTTTAAAAATTTAATTATTAAAACTTTAAATTTGAAAATTTAAAAATTTAAATACTAAATTTTAAAAATTTAATTATTAAAATTTTAAATTTTAAAATTTAAAAATTTAAATACTAAATTTTAAAAATTTAATTATTAAAACTTTATATTTTAAAATTTAAAAATTTAAATACTAAATTTTAAAAATTTAATTATTAAAACTTTAAATTTTAAAATTTAAAAATTTAAAAACTAAATTTTAAAAATTTAATTATTAAAGCTTTAAATTTTAAAATTTAAAAATTTAAATTTTAAAATTTAAAAATTTAAATACTAAATTTTAAAAATTTAATTATTAAAACTTTAAATTTTAAAATTTAAAAATTTAAATTTTAAAATTTAAAAATTTAAATTTTAAAATTTAAAAATTTAAATACAAAATTTTAAAAATTTAATTATTAAAATTTTAAATTCTAAAATTTAAAAATTTAAATACTAAATTTTAAAAATTTATTTATTAAAACTTTAAATTTTAAAATTTAAAAATTTAAATACTAAATTTTAAAAATTTAATTATTAAAACTTTAAATTTTAAAATTTAAAAATTTAAATACTAAATTTTAAAAATTTAATTATTAAAATTTTAATTTTTAAATTTAAAAATTTAAATTTTAAAATTTAAAAACTTAAATACTAAATTTTAAAAATTTAATTATTAAAACTTTAAATTTTAAAATTTAAATATTTAAATACTAAATTTTAAAAATTTAATTATTAAAATTTTAAATTTTAAAATTTAAAAATTAAAATACTAAATTTTAAAAATTTAATTATTAAAGCTCTAAATTTTAAAATTTAAAAATTTAAATACTAAATTTTAAAAATTTAATTATTAAAACTTTAAATTTTAAAATTTAAAAACTTAAATACTAAATTTTAAAACTTTAATTATTAAAGCTTTATATTTTAAAATTTAGAAATTTAAATACTACATTTTAAAAATTTAATTATTAAAATTTTAAATTTTAAAATTTAAAAATTTAAATTTTAAAATTTAAAAATTTAAATACTAAATTTTAAAAATTTAATTATTAAAACTTTAAATTTTAAAATTTAAAAATTTAAACACTAAATTTTAAAAATTTAATTATTAAAATTTTAAATTTTAAAATTTAAAAATTTAAATTTTAAAATTTAAAAATTTAAATTTAAAGATTTAAATACTATATTTTAAAAATTTAATTATTAAAACTTTAAATTTTAAAATTTAAAAATTTAAATACTAAATTTTAAAAATTTAATTATTAAAATTTTAAATTTTAAAATTTAAAAATTTAAATACTAAATTTTAAAAATTTAATTATTAAAATTTTAAATTTTAAAAATTTAAATTTTAAAATTTAAAAATTTAAATACTAAATTTTAAATATTTAATTACTAAAACTTTAAATTTTAAAATTTAAAAATTTAAATACTAAATTTTAAAAATTTAATTATTAAAACTTTAAATTTGAAAATTTAAAAATTTAAATACTAAATTTTAAAAATTTAAATATTAAATCTTTGAATTTTAAAATTTAAAAATTTAAATACTAAATTTTAAAAATTTAATTATTAAAATTTTAAATTTTAAAAGTTAAAAATTTAAATTTTAAAATTTAAAAATTTAATTATTAAAACTTTAAATTTTAAAATTTAAAAATTTAAATAATAAATTTTAAAAATTTAATTATTAAAGCTTTAAATTTTAAAATTTAAAAATTTAAATACAAAATTTTAAAAATTTAATTATTAAAATTTTAAATTCTAAAATTTAAAAATTTAAATACTAAATTTTAAAAATTTATTTATTAAAACTTTAAATTTTAAAATTTAAAAATTTAAATTTTAAAATTTAAAAATTTAAATACTAAATTTTAAAAATTTAAATATTAAATCTTTGAATTTTAAAATTTAAAAATTTAAATACTAAACTTTTAAAATTTAATTATTAAAATTTATATTTTAAAATTTAAATATTTAAATACTAAATTTTAAAAATTTAATTATTAAAGCTTTAAATTTTAAAATTTAAAAATTTAAATTTTAAAATTTAAAAATTTAAATAGTAAATTTTAAAAATTTAATTATTAAAACTTTAAATTTTAAAATTTAAAAATTTAAATACTAAATTTTAAAAATTTAATTATTAAAGCTTTAAATTTTAAAATTTAAAAATTTAAATTTTAAAATTTAAAAATTTAAATAATAAATTTTAAAAATTTAATTATTAAAACTTTAAATTTTAAAATTTAAAAATTTAAATTTTAAAATTTAAAAATTTAAATACAAAATTTTAAAAATTTAATTATTAAAATTTTAAATTCTAAAATTTAAAAATTTAAATACTAAATTTTAAAAATTTATTTATTAAAACTTTAAATTTTAAAATTTAAAAATTTAAATACTAAATTTTAAAAATTTAATTATTAAAACTTTAAATTTTAAAATTTAAAAATTTAAATACTAAATTTTAAAAATTTAATTATTAAAATTTTAATTTTTAAATTTAAAAATTTAAATTTTATAATTTAAAAATTTAAATACTAAATTTTAAAAATTTAATTATTAAAACTTTAAATTTTAAAATTTAAATATTTAAATACTAAATTTTAAAAATTTAATTATTAAAATTTTAAATTTTAAAATTTAAAAATTTAAATTTTATAATTTAAATACTAAATTTTAAAAATTTAATTATTAAAACTTTAAATTATAAAATTTAAAAACTTAAATACTAAATTTTAAAAATTTAATTATTAAAGCTTTAAATTTTAAAATTTAAAAATTTAAATACTAAATTTTAAAAATTTAATTATTAAAACTTTAAATTTTAAAATTTAAAAATTTAAATACTAAATTTTAAAAATTTAATTATTAAAATTTAAATACTAAATTTTAAAAATTTAATTATTAAAACTTTAAATTTTAAAATTTTAAAATTTAAATACTAAATTTTAAAAATTTAATTATTAAAATTTTAAATTTTAAAATTTAAAAATTTAAATTTTAAAATTTAAAAATTTAAATACTAAATTTTAAAAATTTAATTATTAAAACTTTTAAAATTTAAAAACTTAAATACTAAATTTTAAAAATTTAATTATTAAAGCTTTATATTTTAAAATTTAAAAATTTAAATACTAAATTTTAAAAATTTAATTATTAAAATTTTAAATTTTAAAATTTAAAAATTTAAAAATTTAAATACTAAATTTTAAAAATTTAATTATTAAAACTTTATATTTTAAAATTTAAAAATTTAAATACTAAATTTTAAAAATTTAATTATTAAAACTTTAAATTTTAAAATTTAAAAATTTAAATACTAAATGTTAAAATTTAATTATTAAAATTTAAATTTTAAAATTTAAAAATTTAAATACTAAATTTTAAAAATTTAATTATTAAAACTTTAAATTTTAAAATTTAAAAATTTAAATACTAAACTTTTAAAATTTAATTATTAAAATTTATATTTTAAAATTTAAAAATTTAAATACTAAATTTTAAAAATTTAATTATTAAAACTTTAAATTTGAAAATTTAAAAATTTAAATACTAAATTTTAAAAATTTAATTATTAAAATTTTAAATTTTAAAATTTAAAAATTTAAATACTAAATTTTAAAAATTTAATTATTAAAACTTTATATTTTAAAATTTAAAAATTTAAATACTAAATTTTAAAAATTTAATTATTAAAACTTTAAATTTTAAAATTTAAAAATTTAAAAACTAAATTTTAAAAATTTAATTATTAAAATTTTAAATTTTAAAATTTAAAAATTTAAATTTTAAAATTTAAAAATTTAAATACTAAATTTTAAATATTTAATTATTAAAACTTTAAATTTTAAAATTTAAAAATTTAAATACTAAATTTTAAAAATTTAATTATTAAAATTTTAAATTTTAAAATTTAAAAATTTAAATACTAAATTTTAAAAATTTAATTATTAAAACTTTAAATTTGAAATTTTAAAAATTTAAATACTAAATTTTAAAAATTTAAACATTAAATCTTTGAATTTTAAAATTTAAAAATTTAAATACTAAATTTTAAAAATTTAATTATTAAAATTTTAAATTTTAAAAGTTAAAAATTTAAATTTTAAAATTTAAAAATTTAAATACTAAATTTTAAAAATTTAATTATTAAAACTTTAAATTTTAAAATTTAAAAATTAAAATACTAAATTTTAAAAATTTAATTATTAAAGCTTTAAATTTTAAAATTTAAAAATTTAAATTTTAAAATTTAAAAATTTAAATATTAAATTTTAAATATTTATTTATTAAAACTTTAAATTTTAAAATTTAAAAATTTAAATTTTAAAATTTAAAAATTTAAATTTTAAAATTTAAAAATTTAAATACAAAATTTTAAAAATTTAATTATTAAAATTTTAAATTCTAAAATTTAAAAATTTAAATACTAAATTTTAAAAATTTATTTATTAAAGCTTTAAATTTTAAAATTTAAAAATTTAAATACTAAATTTTAAAAATTTAATTATTAAAACTTTAAATTTTAAAATTTAAAAATTTAAATACTAAACTTTTAAAATTTAATTATTAAAATTTATATTTTAAAATTTAAAAATTTAAATACTAAATTTTAAAAATTTAATTGTTAAAACATTAAATTTTAAAATTTAAAAATTTAAATACTAAATTTTAAAAATTTAATTATTAAAATTTTAAATTTTAAAATTTAAAAATTTAAATACTAAATATTAAAAATTTAATTATTAAAACTTTAAATTTGAAAATTTAAAAATTTAAATACTAAATTTTAAAAATTTAAATATTAAATCTTTGAATTTTAAAATTTAAAAATTTAAATACTAAATTTTAAAAATTTAATTATTAAAATTTTAAATTTTAAAATTTAAAAATTTAAATTTTAAAATTTAAAAATTTAAATACTAAATTTTAAAAATTTAATTATTAAAACTTTAAATTTTAAAATTTAAAAATTTAAATACTAAATTTTAAAAATTTAATTATTAAAGCTTTAAATTTTAAAATTTAAAAATTTAAATTTTAAAATTTAAAAATTTAAATACTAAATTTTAAAAATTTAATTATTAAAACTTTAAATTTTAAAATTTAAAAATTTAAATTTTAAAATTTAAAAATTTAAATTTTAAAATTTAAAAATTTAAATACAAAATTTTAAAAATTTAATTATTAAAATTTTAAATTCTAAAATTTAAAAATTTAAATACTAAATTTTAAAAATTTATTTATTAAAACTTTAAATTTTAAAATTTAAAAATTTAAATACTAAATTTTAAAAATTTAATTATTAAAACTTTAAATTTTAAAATTTAAAAATTTAAATACTAAATTTTAAAAATTTAATTATTAAAATTTTAATTTTTAAATTTAAAAATTTAAATTTTAAAATTTAAAAACTTAAATACTAAATTTTAAAAATTTAATTATTAAAACTTTAAATTTTAAAATTTAAATATTTAAATACTAAATTTTAAAAATTTAATTATTAAAATTTTAAATTTTAAAATTTAAAAATTAAAATACTAAATTTTAAAAATTTAATTATTAAAGCTCTAAATTTTAAAATTTAAAAATTTAAATACTAAATTTTAAAAATTTAATTATTAAAACTTTAAATTTTAAAATTTAAAAACTTAAATACTAAATTTTAAAACTTTAATTATTAAAGCTTTATATTTTAAAATTTAGAAATTTAAATACTACATTTTAAAAATTTAATTATTAAAATTTTAAATTTTAAAATTTAAAAATTTAAATTTTAAAATTTAAAAATTTAAATACTAAATTTTAAAAATTTAATTATTAAAACTTTAAATTTTAAAATTTAAAAATTTAAACACTAAATTTTAAAAATTTAATTATTAAAATTTTAAATTTTAAAATTTAAAAATTTAAATTTTAAAATTTAAAAATTTAAATTTAAAAATTTAAATACTAAATTTTAAAAATTTAATTATTAAAACTTAAAATTTTAAAATTTAAAAATTTAAAAACTAAATTTTAAAAATTTAATTATTAAAATTTTAAATTTTAAAATTTAAAAATTTAAATTTTAAAATTTAAAAATTTAAATGCTAAATTTTAAATATTTAATTATTAAAACTTTAAATTTTAAAATTTAAAAATTTAAATACTAAATTTTAAAAATTTAATTATTAAAATTTTAAATTTTAAAATTTAAAAATTTAAATACTAAATTTTAAAAATTTAATTATTAAAACTTTAAATTTGAAAATTTAAAAATTTAAATGCTAAATTTTAAAAATTTAAACATTAAATCTTTGAATTTTAAAATTTAAAAATTTAAATACTAAATTTTAAAAATTTAATTATTAAAATTTTAAATTTTAAAAGTTAAAAATTTAAATTTTAAAATTTAAAAATTTAAATACTAAATTTTAAAAATTTAATTATTAAAACTTTAAATTTTAAAATTTAAAAATTAAAATACTAAATTTTAAAAATTTAATTATTAAAGCTTTAAATTTTAAAATTTAAAAATTTAAATTTTAAAATTTAAAAATTTAAATATTAAATTTTAAAAATTTAATTATTAAAACTTTAAATTTTAAAATTTAAAAATTTAAATTTTAAAATTTAAAAATTTAAATACAAAATTTTAAAAATTTAATTATTAAAGTTTTAAATTCTAAAATTTAAAAATTTAAATACTAAATTTTAAAAATTTATTTATTAAAACTTTAAATTTTAAAATTTAAAAATTTAAATACTAAATTTTAAAAATTTAATTATTAAAACTTTAAATTTTAAAATTTAAAAATTTAAATACTAAACTTTTAAAATTTAATTATTAAAATTTATATTTTAAAATTTAAAAATTTAAATACTAAATTTTAAAAATTTAATTGTTAAAACATTAAATTTTAAAATTTAAAAATTTAAATACTAAATTTTAAAAATTTAATTATTAAAATTTTAAATTTTAAAATTTAAAAATTTAAATACTAAATATTAAAAATTTAATTATTAAATCTTTAAATTTGAAAATTTAAAAATTTAAATACTAAATTTTAAAAATTTAAATATTAAATCTTTGAATTTTAAAATTTAAAAATTTAAATACTAAATTTTAAAAATTTAATTATTAAAATTTTAAATTTTAAAAATTTAAAAATTTAAATTTTAAAATTTAAAAATTTAAATACTAAATTTTAAAAATTTAATTATTAAAACTTTAAATTTTAAAATTTAAAAATTTAAATACTAAATTTTAAAAATTTAATTGTTAAAGCTTTAAATTTTAAAATTTAAAAATTTAAATTTTAAAATTTAAAAATTTAAATACCAAATTTTAAAAATTTAAATTATTAAAATTTTAAATTTTAAAATTTAAAAATTTAAACTTTAAAATTTAAAAATTTAAATTTTAAAATTTAAAAATTTAAATACAAAATTTTAAAAATTTAATTATTAAAATTTTAAATTCTAAAATTTAAAAATTTAAATACTAAATTTTAAAAATTTATTTATTAAAACTTTAAATTTTAAAATTTAAAAATTTAAATACTAAATTTTAAAAATTTAATTATTAAAACTTTAAATTTTAAAATTTAAAAATTTAAATACTAAATTTTAAAAATTTAATTATTAAAATTTTAATTTTTAAATTTAAAAATTTAAATTTTAAAATTTAAAAATTTAAATACTAAATATTAAAAATTTAATTATTAAAATTTTAATTTTTAAATTTAAAAATTTAAATTTTAAAATTTAAAAATTTAAATACTAAATTTTAAAAATTTAATTATTAAAACTTTAAATTTTAAAATTTAAATATTTAAATACTAAATTTTAAAAATTTAATTATTAAAATTTTAAATTTTAAAATTTAAAAAATTTAAATACTAAATTTTAAAATTTTAATTATTAAAATTTTAAATTTTAAAAGTTAAAAATTTAAATTTTAAAATTTAAAAATTTAAATACTAAATTTTAAAATTTTAATTATTAAAATTTTAAATTTTAAAAGTTAAAAATTTAAATTTTAAAATTTAAAAATTTAAATACTAAATTTTAAAAATTTAATTATTAAAACTTTAAATTTTAAAATTTAAAAATTTAAATACCAAATTTTAAAAATTTAATTATTAAAGCTTTAAATTTTAAAATTTAAAAATTTAAATACTAAATTTTAAAAATTTAATTATTAAAATTTTAAATTCTAAAATTTAAAAATTTAAATACTAAATTTTAAAAATTTATTTATTAAAACTTTAAATTTTAAAATTTAAAAATTTAAATACTAAATTTTAAAAATTTAATTATTAAAACTTTAAATTTTAAAATTTAAAAATTTATATACTAAACTTTTAAAATTTAATTATTAAAATTTATACTTTAAAATTTAAAAATTTAAATACTAAATTTTAAAAATTTAATTGTTAAAACATTAAATTTTAAAATTTAAAAATTTAAATACTAAATTTTAAAAATTTAATTATTAAAATTTTAAATTTTAAAATTTAAAAATTTAAATACTAAATATTAAAAATTTAATTATTAAAACTTTAAATTTGAAAATTTAAAAATTTAAATACTAAATTTTAAAAATTTAAATATTAAATCTTTGAATTTTAAAATTTAAAAATTTAAATACTAAATTTTAAAAATTTAATTAGTAAAATTTTAAATTATAAAATTTAAAAATTTAAATTTTAAAATTTAAAAATTTAAATACTAAATTTTAAAAATTTAATTATTAAAACTTTAAATTTTAAAATTTAAAAATTTAAATACCAAATTTTAAAAATTTAATTATTAAAGCTTTAAATTTTAAAATTTAAAAATTTAAATTTTAAAATTTAAAAATTTAAATACCAAATTTTAAAAATTTAATTATTAAAATTTTAAATTTTAAAATTTAAAAATTTAAACTTTAAAATTTAAAAATTTAAATTTTAAAATTTAAAAATTTAAATACAAAATTTTAAAAATTTAATTATTAAAATTTTAAATTCTAAAATTTAAAAATTTAAATACTAAATTTTAAAAATTTATTTATTAAAACCTTAAATTTTAAAATTTAAAAATTTAAATACTAAATTTTAAAAATTTAATTATTAAAACTTTAAATTTTAAAATTTAAAAAATTTAAATACTAAATTTTAAAAATTTAATTATTAAAACTTTAAATTTGAAAATTTAAAAATTTAAATTTTAAAATTTAAATACTAAATTTTAAAAATTTAATTATTAAAACTTTAAATTTTAAAATTTAAAAACTTAAATACTAAATTTTAAAAATTTAATTATTAAAGCTTTAAATTTTAAAATTTAAAAATTTAAATACTAAATTTTAAAAATTTAATTATTAAAACTTTAAATTTTAAAATTTAAAAAATTTAAATACTAAATTTTAAAAATTTAATTATTAAAACTTTAAATTTGAAAATTTAAAAATTTAAATACTAAATTTTAAAAATTTAAACATTAAATCTTTGAATTTTAAAATTTAAAAATTTAAATACTAAATTTTAAAAATTTAATTATTAAAATTTTAAATTTTAAAAGTTAAAAATTTAAATTTTAAAATTTAAAAATTTAAATACTAAATTTTAAAAATTTAATTATTAAAACTTTAAATTTTAAAATTTAAAAATTTAAATACCAAATTTTAAAAATTTAATTATTAAAGCTTTAAATTTTAAAATTTAAAAATTTAAATACTAAATTTTAAAAATTTAATTATTAAAATTTTAAATTCTAAAATTTAAAAATTTAAATACTAAATTTTAAAAATTTATTTATTAAAACTTTAAATTTTAAAATTTAAAAATTTAAATACTAAATTTTAAAAATTTAATTATTAAAACTTTAAATTTTAAAATTTAAAAATTTAAATACTAAACTTTTAAAATTTAATTATTAAAATTTATATTTTAAAATTTAAAAATTTAAATACTAAATTTTAAAAATTTAATTGTTAAAACATTAAATTTTAAAATTTAAAAATTTAAATACTAAACTTTTAAAATTTAATTATTAAAATTTATATTTTAAAATTTAAAAATTTAAATACTAAATTTTAAAAATTTAATTGTTAAAACATTAAATTTTAAAATTTAAAAATTTAAATACTAAATTTTAAAAATTTAATTATTAAAACTTTAAATTTGAAAATTTAAAAATTTAAATACTAAATTTTAAAAATTTAAATATTAAATCTTTGAATTTTAAAATTTAAAAATTTAAATACTAAATTTTAAAAATTTAATTATTAAAATTTTAAATTTTAAAATTTAAAAATTTAAATTTTAAAATTTAAAAATTTAAATACTAAATTTTAAAAATTTAATTATTAAAACTTTAAATTTTAAAATTTAAAAATTTAAATACCAAATTTTAAAAATTTAATTATTAAAGCTTTAAATTTTAAAATTTAAAAATTTAAATTTTAAAATTTAAAAATTTAAATACCAAATTTTAAAAATTTAATTATTAAAATTTTAAATTTTAAAATTTAAAAATTTAAACTTTAAAATTTAAAAATTTAAATTTTAAAATTTAAAAATTTAAATACAAAATTTTAAAAATTTAATTATTAAAATTTTAAATTCTAAAATTTAAAAATTTAAATACTAAATTTTAAAAATTTATTTATTAAAACTTTAAATTTTAAAATTTAAAAATTTAAATACTAAATTTTAAAAATTTAATTATTAAAACTTTAAATTTTAAAATTTAAAAATTTAAATACTAAATTTTAAAAATTTAATTATTAAAATTTTAATTTTTAAATTTAAAAATTTAAATTTTAAAATTTAAAAATTTAAATACTAAATTTTAAAAATTTAATTATTAAAACTTTAAATTTTAAAATTTAAATATTTAAATACTAAATTTTAAAAATTTAATTATTAAAATTTTAAATTTTAAAATTTAAAAATTTAAATTTTAAAATTTAAATACTAAATTTTAAAAATTTAATTATTAAAACTTTAAATTTTAAAATTTAAAAACTTAAATACTAAATTTTAAAAATTTAATTATTAAAGCTTTAAATTTTAAAATTTAAAAATTTAAATACTAAATTTTAAAAATTTAATTATTAAAACTTTAAATTTTAAAATTTAAAAATTTAAATACTAAATTTTAAAAATTTAATTATTAAAATTTTAAATTTTAAAATTTAAAAATTTAAATTTTAAAATTTAAAAATTTAAATTTTAAAATTTAAAAATTTAAATTTAAAAATTTAAATACTAAATTTTAAAAATTTAATTATTAAAACTTTAAATTTTATAATTTTAAAATTTAAATACTAAATTTTAAAAATTTAATTATTAAAATTTTAAATTTTAAAATTTAAAAACTTAAATTTTAAAATTTAAAAATTTAAAAATTTAAATACTAAATTTTAAAAATTTAATTATTAAAACTTTAAATTTTAAAATTTAAAAATTTAAATACTAATTTTTAAAAATTTAATTATTAAAGTTTTAAATTTTAAAATTTAAAAATTTAAATTTTAAAATTTAAAAATTTAAATACTAAATTTTAAAAATTTTATTATTAAAACTTTAAATTTTAAAATTTAAAAATTTAAACACTAAATTTTAAAAATTTAATTATTAAAATTTTAAATTTTAAAATTTAAAAATTTAAATTTTAAAATTTAAAAATTTAAATTTAAAAATTTAAATACTAAATTTTAAAAATTTAATTATTAAAACTTTAAATTTGAAAATTTAAAAATTTAAATACTAAATTTTAAAAATTTAAATATTAAATCTTTGAATTTTAAAATTTAAAAATTTAAATACTAAATTTTAAAAATTTAATTATTAAAATTTTAAATTTTAAAAGTTAAAAATTTAAATTTTAAAATTTAAAAATTTAAATACTAAATTTTAAAAATTTAATTATTAAAACTTTAAATTTTAAAATTTAAAAATTTAAATACTAAATTTTAAAAATTTAATTATTAAAATTTTAAATTTTAAAATTTAAAAATTTAAATTTTAAAATTTAAAAATTTAAATTTAAAAATTTAAATACTAAATTTTAAAAATTTAATTATTAAAACTTTAAATTTTATAATTTTAAAATTTAAATACTAAATTTTAAAAATTTAATTATTAAAATTTTAAATTTTAAAATTTAAAAACTTAAATTTTAAAATTTAAAAATTTAAAAATTTAAATACTAAATTTTAAAAATTTAATTATTAAAACTTTAAATTTTAAAATTTAAAAATTTAAATACTAAATTTTAAAAATTTAATTATTAAAGTTTTAAATTTTAAAATTTAAAAATTTAAATTTTAAAATTTAAAAATTTAAATACTAAATTTTAAAAATTTAATTATTAAAACTTTAAATTTTAAAATTTAAAAATTTAAACACTAAATTTTAAAAATTTAATTATTAAAATTTTAAATTTTAAAATTTAAAAATTTAAATTTTAAAATTTAAAAATTTAAATTTAAAAATTTAAATACTAAATTTTAAAAATTTAATTATTAAAACTTTAAATTTTAAAATTTAAAAATTTAAAAACTAAATTTTAAAAATTTAATTATTAAAATTTTAAATTTTAAAATTTAAAAATTTAAACTTTAAAATTTAAAAATTTAAATTTTAAAATTTAAAAATTTAAATACAAAATTTTAAAAATTTAATTATTAAAATTTTAAATTCTAAAATTTAAAAATTTAAATACTAAATTTTAAAAATTTATTTATTAAAACTTTAAATTTTAAAATTTAAAAATTTAAATACTAAATTTTAAAAATTTAATTATTAAAACTTTAAATTTTAAAATTTAAAAATTTAAATACTAAATTTTAAAAATTTAATTATTAAAATTTTAATTTTTAAAATTTAAAAATTTAAATATTAAATTTTAAAAATTTAAATATTAAATCTTTGAATTTTAAAATTTAAAAATTTAAATACTAAATTTTAAAAATTTAATTATTAAAATTTTAAATTTTAAAATTTAAAAATTTAAATTTTAAAATTTAAAAATTTAAATACTAAATTTTAAAAATTTAATTATTAAAACTTTAAATTTTAAAATTTAAAAATTTAAATACCAAATTTTAAAAATTTAATTATTAAAGCTTTAAATTTTAAAATTTAAAAATTTAAATTTTAAAATTTAAAAATTTAAATACCAAATTTTAAAAATTTAATTATTAAAATTTTAATTTTTAAATTTAAAAATTTAAATTTTAAAATTTAAAAATTAGAATACTAAATTTTAAAAATTTAATTATTAAAACTTTAAATTTTAAAATTTAAAAATTTAAATACTAAATTTTAAAAATTTAATTATTAAAACTTTAAATTTTAAAATTTAAAAATTTAAATACTAAACTTTTAAAATTTATTTATTAAAATTTATATTTTAAAATTTAAAAATTTAAATACTAAATTTTAAAAATTTAATTGTTAAAACATTAAATTTTAAAATTTAAAAATTTAAATACTAAATTTTAAAAATTTAATTATTAAAATTTTAAATTTTAAAATTTAAAAATTTAAATACTAAATATTAAAAATTTAATTATTAAAACTTTAAATTTGAAAATTTAAAAATTTAAATACTAAATTTTAAAAATTTAAATATTAAATCTTTGAATTTTAAAATTTAAAAATTTAAATACTAAATTTTAAAAATTTAATTATTAAAATTTTAAATTTTAAAATTTAAAAATTTAAATTTTAAAATTTAAAAATTTAAATACTAAATTTTAAAAATTTAATTATTAAAACTTTAAATTTTAAAATTTAAAAATTTAAATACCAAATTTTAAAAATTTAATTATTAAAGCTTTAAATTTTAAAATTTAAAAATTTAAAAATTTAAATACCAAATTTTAAAAATTTAATTATTAAAATTTTAAATTTTAAAATTTAAAAATTTAAATACAAAATTTTAAAAATTTAATTATTAAAATTTTAAATTCTAAAATTTAAAAATTTAAATACTAAATTTTAAAAATTTATTTATTAAAACTTTAAATTTTAAAATTTAAAAATTTAAATACTAAATTTTAAAAATTTAATTATTAAAACTTTAAATTTTAAAATTTAAAAATTTAAATACTAAATTTTAAAAATTTAATTATTAAAATTTTAATTTTTAAATTTAATAATTTAAATTTTAAAATTTAAAAATTTAAATACTAAATTTTAAAAATTTAATTATTAAAACTTTAAATTTTAAAATTTAAATATTTAAATACTAAATTTTAAAAATTTAATTATTAAAATTTTAAATTTTAAAATTTAAAAATTTAAATTTTAAAATTTATATACTAAATTTTAAAAATTTAATTATTAAAACTTTAAATTTTAAAATTTAAAAACTTAAATACTAAATTTTAAAAATTTAATTATTAAAGCTTTAAATTTTAAAATTTAAAAATTTAAATACTAAATTTTAAAAATTTAATTATTAAAACTTTAAATTTTAAAATATAAAAATTTAAATACTAAATTTTAAAAATTTAATTATTAAAATTTTAAATTTTAAAATTTAAAAATTTAAATTTTAAAATTTAGAAATTTAAATTTTAAAATTTAAAAATTTAAATTTAAAAATTTAAATACTAAATTTTAAAAATTTAATTATTAAAACTTTAAATTTTATAATTTTAAAATTTAAATACTAAATTTTAAAAATTTAATTATTAAAATTTTAAATTTTAAAATTTAAAAACTTAAATTTTAAAATTTAAAAATTTAAAAATTTAAATACTAAATTTTAAAAATTTAATTATTAAAACTTTAAATTTTAAAATTTAAAAATTTAAATACTAATTTTTAAAAATTTAATTATTAAAGTTGTAAATTTTAAAATTTAAAAATTTAAATTTTAAAATTTAAAAATTTAAATACTAAATTTTAAAAATTTAATTATTAAAACTTTAAATTTTAAAATTTAAAAATTTAAACACTAAATTTTAAAAATTTAATTATTAAAATTTTAAATTTTAAAATTTAAAAATTTAAATTTTAAAATTTAAAAATTTAAATTTAAAAATTTAAATACTAAATTTTAAAAATTTAATTATTAAAACTTTAAATTTGAAAATTTAAAAATTTAAATACTAAATTTTAAAAATTTAAATATTAAATCTTTGAATTTTAAAATTTAAAAATTTAAATACTAAATTTTAAAAATTTAATTATTAAAATTTTAAATTTTAAAAGTTAAAAATTTAAATTTTAAAATTTAAAAATTTAAATACTAAATTTTAAAAATTTAATTATTAAAACTTTAAATTTTAAAATTTAAAAATTTAAATACTAAATTTTAAAAATTTAATTATTAAAATTTTAAATTTTAAAATTTAAAAATTTAAATTTTAAAATTTAAAAATTTAAATTTAAAAATTTAAATACTAAATTTTAAAAATTTAATTATTAAAACTTTAAATTTTATAATTTTAAAATTTAAATACTAAATTTTAAAAATTTAATTATTAAAACTTTAAATTTTAAAATTTAAAAATTTAAATACTAAACTTTTAAAATTTATTTATTAAAATTTATATTTTAAAATTTAAAAATTTAAATACTAAATTTTAAAAATTTAATTGTTAAAACATTAAATTTTAAAATTTAAAAATTTAAATACTAAATTTTAAAAATTTAATTATTAAAATTTTAAATTTTAAAATTTAAAAATTTAAATACTAAATATTAAAAATTTAATTATTAAAACTTTAAATTTGAAAATTTAAAAATTTAAATACTAAATTTTAAAAATTTAAATATTAAATCTTTGAATTTTAAAATTTAAAAATTTAAATACTAAATTTTAAAAATTTAATTATTAAAATTTTAAATTTTAAAATTTAAAAATTTAAATTTTAAAATTTAAAAATTTAAATACTAAATTTTAAAAATTTAATTATTAAAACTTTAAATTTTAAAATTTAAAAATTTAAATACCAAATTTTAAAAATTTAATTATTAAAGCTTTAAATTTTAAAATTTAAAAATTTAAAAATTTAAATACCAAATTTTAAAAATTTAATTATTAAAATTTTAAATTTTAAAATTTAAAAATTTAAATACAAAATTTTAAAAATTTAATTATTAAAATTTTAAATTCTAAAATTTAAAAATTTAAATACTAAATTTTAAAAATTTATTTATTAAAACTTTAAATTTTAAAATTTAAAAATTTAAATACTAAATTTTAAAAATTTAATTATTAAAACTTTAAATTTTAAAATTTAAAAATTTAAATACTAAATTTTAAAAATTTAATTATTAAAATTTTAATTTTTAAATTTAATAATTTAAATTTTAAAATTTAAAAATTTAAATACTAAATTTTAAAAATTTAATTATTAAAACTTTAAATTTTAAAATTTAAATATTTAAATACTAAATTTTAAAAATTTAATTATTAAAATTTTAAATTTTAAAATTTAAAAATTTAAATTTTAAAATTTATATACTAAATTTTAAAAATTTAATTATTAAAACTTTAAATTTTAAAATTTAAAAACTTAAATACTAAATTTTAAAAATTTAATTATTAAAGCTTTAAATTTTAAAATTTAAAAATTTAAATACTAAATTTTAAAAATTTAATTATTAAAACTTTAAATTTTAAAATATAAAAATTTAAATACTAAATTTTAAAAATTTAATTATTAAAATTTTAAATTTTAAAATTTAAAAATTTAAATTTTAAAATTTAGAAATTTAAATTTTAAAATTTAAAAATTTAAATTTAAAAATTTAAATACTAAATTTTAAAAATTTAATTATTAAAACTTTAAATTTTATAATTTTAAAATTTAAATACTAAATTTTAAAAATTTAATTATTAAAATTTTAAATTTTAAAATTTAAAAACTTAAATTTTAAAATTTAAAAATTTAAAAATTTAAATACTAAATTTTAAAAATTTAATTATTAAAACTTTAAATTTTAAAATTTAAAAATTTAAATACTAATTTTTAAAAATTTAATTATTAAAGTTGTAAATTTTAAAATTTAAAAATTTAAATTTTAAAATTTAAAAATTTAAATACTAAATTTTAAAAATTTAATTATTAAAACTTTAAATTTTAAAATTTAAAAATTTAAACACTAAATTTTAAAAATTTAATTATTAAAATTTTAAATTTTAAAATTTAAAAATTTAAATTTTAAAATTTAAAAATTTAAATTTAAAAATTTAAATACTAAATTTTAAAAATTTAATTATTAAAACTTTAAATTTGAAAATTTAAAAATTTAAATACTAAATTTTAAAAATTTAAATATTAAATCTTTGAATTTTAAAATTTAAAAATTTAAATACTAAATTTTAAAAATTTAATTATTAAAATTTTAAATTTTAAAAGTTAAAAATTTAAATTTTAAAATTTAAAAATTTAAATACTAAATTTTAAAAATTTAATTATTAAAACTTTAAATTTTAAAATTTAAAAATTTAAATACTAAATTTTAAAAATTTAATTATTAAAATTTTAAATTTTAAAATTTAAAAATTTAAATTTTAAAATTTAAAAATTTAAATTTAAAAATTTAAATACTAAATTTTAAAAATTTAATTATTAAAACTTTAAATTTTATAATTTTAAAATTTAAATACTAAATTTTAAAAATTTAATTATTAAAACTTTAAATTTTAAAATTTAAAAATTTAAATACTAAACTTTTAAAATTTATTTATTAAAATTTATATTTTAAAATTTAAAAATTTAAATACTAAATTTTAAAAATTTAATTGTTAAAACATTAAATTTTAAAATTTAAAAATTTAAATACTAAATTTTAAAAATTTAATTATTAAAATTTTAAATTTTAAAATTTAAAAATTTAAATACTAAATATTAAAAATTTAATTATTAAAACTTTAAATTTGAAAATTTAAAAATTTAAATACTAAATTTTAAAAATTTAAATATTAAATCTTTGAATTTTAAAATTTAAAAATTTAAATACTAAATTTTAAAAATTTAATTATTAAAATTTTAAATTTTAAAATTTAAAAATTTAAATTTTAAAATTTAAAAATTTAAATACTAAATTTTAAAAATTTAATTATTAAAACTTTAAATTTTAAAATTTAAAAATTTAAATACCAAATTTTAAAAATTTAATTATTAAAGCTTTAAATTTTAAAATTTAAAAATTTAAAAATTTAAATACCAAATTTTAAAAATTTAATTATTAAAATTTTAAATTTTAAAATTTAAAAATTTAAATACAAAATTTTAAAAATTTAATTATTAAAATTTTAAATTCTAAAATTTAAAAATTTAAATACTAAATTTTAAAAATTTATTTATTAAAACTTTAAATTTTAAAATTTAAAAATTTAAATACTAAATTTTAAAAATTTAATTATTAAAACTTTAAATTTTAAAATTTAAAAATTTAAATACTAAATTTTAAAAATTTAATTATTAAAATTTTAATTTTTAAATTTAATAATTTAAATTTTAAAATTTAAAAATTTAAATACTAAATTTTAAAAATTTAATTATTAAAACTTTAAATTTTAAAATTTAAATATTTAAATACTAAATTTTAAAAATTTAATTATTAAAATTTTAAATTTTAAAATTTAAAAATTTAAATTTTAAAATTTATATACTAAATTTTAAAAATTTAATTATTAAAACTTTAAATTTTAAAATTTAAAAACTTAAATACTAAATTTTAAAAATTTAATTATTAAAGCTTTAAATTTTAAAATTTAAAAATTTAAATACTAAATTTTAAAAATTTAATTATTAAAACTTTAAATTTTAAAATATAAAAATTTAAATACTAAATTTTAAAAATTTAATTATTAAAATTTTAAATTTTAAAATTTAAAAATTTAAATTTTAAAATTTAGAAATTTAAATTTTAAAATTTAAAAATTTAAATTTAAAAATTTAAATACTAAATTTTAAAAATTTAATTATTAAAACTTTAAATTTTATAATTTTAAAATTTAAATACTAAATTTTAAAAATTTAATTATTAAAATTTTAAATTTTAAAATTTAAAAACTTAAATTTTAAAATTTAAAAATTTAAAAATTTAAATACTAAATTTTAAAAATTTAATTATTAAAACTTTAAATTTTAAAATTTAAAAATTTAAATACTAATTTTTAAAAATTTAATTATTAAAGTTGTAAATTTTAAAATTTAAAAATTTAAATTTTAAAATTTAAAAATTTAAATACTAAATTTTAAAAATTTAATTATTAAAACTTTAAATTTTAAAATTTAAAAATTTAAACACTAAATTTTAAAAATTTAATTATTAAAATTTTAAATTTTAAAATTTAAAAATTTAAATTTTAAAATTTAAAAATTTAAATTTAAAAATTTAAATACTAAATTTTAAAAATTTAATTATTAAAACTTTAAATTTGAAAATTTAAAAATTTAAATACTAAATTTTAAAAATTTAAATATTAAATCTTTGAATTTTAAAATTTAAAAATTTAAATACTAAATTTTAAAAATTTAATTATTAAAATTTTAAATTTTAAAAGTTAAAAATTTAAATTTTAAAATTTAAAAATTTAAATACTAAATTTTAAAAATTTAATTATTAAAACTTTAAATTTTAAAATTTAAAAATTTAAATACTAAATTTTAAAAATTTAATTATTAAAATTTTAAATTTTAAAATTTAAAAATTTAAATTTTAAAATTTAAAAATTTAAATTTAAAAATTTAAAAATTTAAATTTTAAAATTTAAAAATTTAAATTTAAAAATTTAAATACTAAATTTTAAAAATTTAATTATTAAAACTTTAAATTTTATAATTTTAAAATTTAAATACTAAATTTTAAAAATTTAATTATTAAAATTTTAAATTTTAAAATTTAAAAACTTAAATTTTAAAATTTAAAAATTTAAAAATTTAAATACTAAATTTTAAAAATTTAATTATTAGAACTTTAAATTTTAAAATTTAAAAATTTAAATACTAAATTTTAAAAATTTAATTATTAAAGTTTTAAATTTTAAAATTTAAAAATTTAAATTTTAAAATTTAAAAATTTAAATACTAAATTTTAAAAATTTAATTATTAAAACTTTAAATTTTAAAATTTAAAAATTTAAACACTAAATTTTAAATATTTAATTATTAAAATTTTAAATTTTAAAATTTAAAAATTTAAATTTTAAAATTTAAAAATTTAAATTTAAAAATTTAAATACTAAATTTTAAAAATTTAATTATTAAAACTTTAAATTTTAAAATTTAAAAATTTAAAAACTAAATTTTAAAAATTTAATTATTAAAATTTTAAATTTTAAAATTTAAAAATTTAAACTTTAAAATTTAAAAATTTAAATTTTAAAATTTAAAAATTTAAATACAAAATTTTAAAAATTTAATTATTAAAATTTTAAATTCTAAAATTTAAAAATTTAAATACTAAATTTTAAAAATTTATTTATTAAAACTTTAAATTTTAAAATTTAAAAATTTAAATACTAAATTTTAAAAATTTAATTATTAAAACTTTAAATTTTAAAATTTAAAAATTTAAATACTAAATTTTAAAAATTTAATTATTAAAATTTTAATTTTTAAATTTAAAAATTTAAATTTTAAAATTTAAAAATTAGAATACTAAATTTTAAAAATTTAATTATTAAAACTTTAAATTTTAAAATTTAAATATTTAAATACTAAATTTTAAAAATTTAATTATTAAAATTTTAATTTTAAAATTTAAAAATTTAAATACTAAATTTTAAAAATTTAATTATTAAAACTTTAAATTTGAAAATTTAAAAATTTAAATACTAAATTTTAAAAATTTAAACATTAAATCTTTGAATTTTAAAATTTAAAAATTTAAATACTACATTTTAAAAATTTAATTATTAAAATTTTAAATTTTAAAAGTTAAAAATTTAAATTTTAAAATTTAAAAATTTAAATACTAAATTTTAAAAATTTAATTATTAAAACTTTAAATTTTAAAATTTAAAAATTAAAATACTAAATTTTAAAAATTTAATTATTAAAGCTTTAAATTTTAAAATTTAAAAATTTAAATATTAAATTTTAAAAATTTAATTATTAAAACTTTAAATTTTAAAATTTAAAAATTTAAATTTTAAAATTTAAAAATTTAAATACAAAATTTTAAAAATTTAATTATTAAAATTTTAAATTCTAAAATTTAAAAATTTAAATACTAAATTTTAAAAATTTATTTATTAAAACTTTAAATTTTAAAATTTAAAAATTTAAATACTAAATTTTAAAAATTTAATTATTAAAACTTTAAATTTTAAAATTTAAAAATTTAAATACTAAACTTTTAAAATTTAATTATTAAAATTTATATTTTAAAATTTAAAAATTTAAATACTAAATTTTAAAAATTTAATTGTTAAAACATTAAATTTTAAATTTAAAAATTTAAATACTAAATTTTAAAAATTTAATTATTAAAATTTTAAATTTTAAAATTTAAAAATTTAAATACTAAATATTAAAAATTTAATTATTAAAACTTTAAATTTGAAAATTTAAAAATTTAAATACTAAATTTTAAAAATTTAAATATTAAATCTTTGAATTTTAAAATTTAAAAATTTAAATACTAAATTTTAAAAATTTAATTATTAAAATTTTAAATTTTAAAATTTAAAAATTTAAATTTTAAAATTTAAAAATTTAAATACTAAATTTTAAAAATTTAATTATTAAAACTTTAAATTTTAAAATTTAAAAATTTAAATACTAAATTTTAAAAATTTAATTATTAAAGCTTTAAATTTTAAAATTTAAAAATTTAAATTTTAAAATTTAAAAATTTAAATACCAAATTTTAAAAATTTAATTATTAAAATTTTAAATTTTAAAATTTAAAAATTTAAACTTTAAAATTTAAAAATTTAAATTTTAAAATTTAAAAATTTAAATACTAAATTTTAAAAATTTAATTATTAAAACTTTAAATTTTAAAATTTAAATATTTAAATACTAAATTTTAAAAATTTAATTATTAAAATTTTAAATTTTAAAATTTAAAAATTTAAATTTTAAAATTTAAATACTAAATTTTAAAAATTTAATTATTAAAACTTTAAATTTTAAAATTTAAAAACTTAAATACTAAATTTTAAAAATTTAATTATTAAAGCTTTAAATTTTAAAATTTAAAAATTTAAATACTAAATTTTAAAAATTTAATTATTAAAACTTTAAATTTTAAAATTTAAAAATTTAAATACTAAATTTTAAAAATTTAATTATTAAAATTTTAAATTTTAAAATTTAAAAATTTAAATTTTAAAATTTAAAAATTTAAATTTTAAAATTTAAGAATTTAAATTTAAAAATTTAAAAATTTAAATTTAAAAATTTAAATACTAAATTTTAAAAATTTAATTATTAAAACTTTAAATTTTATAATTTTAAAATTTAAATACTAAATTTTAAAAATTTAATTATTAAAATTTTAAATTTTAAAATTTAAAAACTTAAATTTTAAAATTTAAAAATTTAAAAATTTAAATACTAAATTTTAAAAATTTAATTATTAAAACTTTAAATTTTAAAATTTAAAAATTTAAATACTAAATTTTAAAAATTTAATTATTAAAGTTTTAAATTTTAAAATTTAAAAATTTAAATTTTAAAATTTAAAAATTTAAATACTAAATTTTAAAAATTTAATTATTAAAACTTTAAATTTTAAAATTTAAAAATTTTAATACTAAATTTTAAAAATTTAAATATTAAAACTTTAAATTATAAAATTTAAAAACTTAAATACTAAATTTTAAAAATTTAAATACTAAATTTTAAAAATTTAATTATTAAAACTTTAAATTTTAAAATTTAAAAATTTAAATACTAAATTTTAAAAATTTAATTATTAAAATTTTAAATTTTAAAATTTAAAAATTTAAATTTTAAAATTTAAAAATTTAAATTTAAAAATTTAAATACTAAATTTTAAAAATTTAATTATTAAAACTTTAAATTTTAAAATTTAAAAATTTAAAAACTAAATTTTAAAAATTTAATTATTAAAATTTTAAATTTTAAAATTTAAAAATTTAAATTTTAAAATTTAAAAATTTAAATACTAAATTTTAAATATTTAATTATTAAAACTTTAAATTTTAAAATTTAAAAATTTAAATACTAAATTTTAAAAATTTAATTATTAAAATTTTAAATTTTAAAATTTAAAAATTTAAATACTAAATTTTAAAAATTTAATTATTAAAACTTTAAATTTGAAAATTTAAAAATTTAAATACTAAATTTTAAAAATTTAAATATTAAATCTTTGAATTTTAAAATTTAAAAATTTAAATACTAAATTTTAAAAATTTAATTATTAAAATTTTAAATTTTAAAAGTTAAAAATTTAAATTTTAAAATTTAAAAATTTAAATACTAAATTTTAAAAATTTAATTATTAAAACTTTAAATTTTAAAATTTAAAAATTTAAATTTTAAAATTTAAAAATTTAAATTTTAAAATTTAAAAATTTAAATACAAAATTTTAAAAATTTAATTATTAAAATTTTAAATTCTAAAATTTAAAAATTTAAATACTAAATTTTAAAAATTTATTTATTAAAACTTTAAATTTTAAAATTTAAAAATTTAAATACTAAATTTTAAAAATTTAATTATTAAAACTTTAAATTTTAAAATTTAAAAATTTAAATACTAAACTTTTAAAATTTAATTATTAAAATTTATGTTTTAAAATTTAAAAATTTAAATACTAAATTTTAAAAATTTAATTATTAAAATTTTAATTTTTAAATTTAAAAATTTAAATTTTAAAATTTAAAAATTTAAATACTAAATCTTAAAAATTTAATTATTAAAACTTTAAATTTTAAAATTTAAATATTTAAATACTAAATTTTAAAAATTTAATTATTAAAATTTTAAATTTTAAAAGTTAAAAATTTAAATTTTAAAATTTAAAAATTTAAATACTAAATTTTAAAAATTTAATTATTAAAACTTTAAATTTTAAAATTTAAAAATTTAAATTTTAAAATTTAAAAATTTAAATTTTAAAATTTAAAAATTTAAATACAAAATTTTAAAAATTTAATTATTAAAATTTTAAATTCTAAAATTTAAAAATTTAAATACTAAATTTTAAAAATTTATTTATTAAAACTTTAAATTTTAAAATTTAAAAATTTAAATACTAAATTTTAAAAATTTAATTATTAAAACTTTAAATTTTAAAATTTAAAAATTTAAATACTAAACTTTTAAAATTTAATTATTAAAATTTATGTTTTAAAATTTTAAAATTTAAATACTAAATTTTAAAAATTTAATTATTAAACCTTTAAATTTTAAAATTTAAAAACTTAAATACTAAATTTTAAAAATTTAATTATTAAAGCTTTAAATTTTAAAATTTAAAAATTTAAATACTAAATTTTAAAAATTTAATTATTAAAACTTTAAATTTTAAAATTTAAAAATTTAAATACTAAATTTTAAAAATTTAATTATTAAAATTTTAAATTTTAAAATTTAAAAATTTAAATTTTAAAATTTAAAAATTTAAATTTTAAAATTTAAAAATTTAAAAATTTAAATACTAAATTTTAAAAATTTAATTATTAAAACTTTAAATTTTAAAATTTAAAAATTTAAATTTTAAAATTTAAAAATTTAAATTTTAAAATTTAAAAATTTAAATACAAAATTTTAAAAATTTAATTATTAAAATTTTAAATTCTAAAATTTAAAAATTTAAATACTAAATTTTAAAAATTTAATTATTAAAACTTTAAATTTTATAATTTTAAAATTTAAATACTAAATTTTAAAAATTTAATTATTAAAATTTTAAATTTTAAAATTTAAAAACTTAAATTTTAAAATTTAAAAATTTAAAAATTTAAATACTAAATTTTAAAAATTTAATTATTAAAACTTTAAATTTTAAAATTTAAAAATTTAAATACTAAATTTTAAAAATTTAATTATTAATGTTTTAAATTTTAAAATTTAAAAATTTAAATTTTAAAATTTAAAAATTTAAATACTAAATTTTAAAAATTTAATTATTAAAACTTTAAATTTTATAATTTTAAATTTTAAATACTAAATTTTAAAAATTTAATTATTAAAATTTTAAATTTTAAAATTTAAAAACTTAAATTTTAAAATTTAAAAATTTAAAAATTTAAATACTAAATTTTAAAAATTTAATTATTAAAACTTTAAATTTTAAAATTTAAAAATTTAAATACTAAATTTTAAAAATTTAATTATTAAAGTTTTAAATTTTAAAAATTTAATTATTAAAACTTTAAATTTTAAAATTTAAAAATTTTAATACTAAATTTTAAAAATTTAAATATTAAAACTTTAAATTATAAAATTTAAAAACTTAAATACTAAATTTTAAAAATTTAAATACTAAATTTTAAAAATTTAATTATTAAAATTTTAAATTTTAAAATTTAAAAATTTAAATTTTAAAATTTAAAAATTTAAATTTAAAAATTTAAATACTAAATTTTAAAAATTTAATTATTAAAACTTTAAATTTTAAAATTTAAAAATTTAAAAACTAAATTTTAAAAATTTAATTATTAAAATTTTAAATTTTAAAATTTAAAAATTTAAAAATTTAAATACTAAATTTTAAAAATTTAATTATTAAAAATTTAAATTTTAAAATTTAAAAATTTAAATACTAAATTTTAAATATTTAATTATTAAAACTTTAAATTTTAAAATTTAAAAATTTAAATACTAAATTTTAAAAATTTAATTATTAAAATTTTAAATTTGAAAATTTAAAAATTTAAATACTAAATTTTAAAAATTTAAATATTAAATCTTTGAATTTTAAAATTTAAAAATTTAAATACTAAATTTTAAAAATTTAATTATTAAAATTTTAAATTTTAAAAGTTAAAAATTTAAATTTTAAAATTTAAAAATTTAAATACTAAATTTTAAAAATTTAATTATTAAAACTTTAAATTTTAAAATTTAAAAATTTAAATTTTAAAATTTAAAAATTTAAATTTTAAAATTTAAAAATTTAAATACAAAATTTTAAAAATTTAATTATTAAAATTTTAAATTCTAAAATTTAAAAATTTAAATACTAAATTTTAAAAATTTATTTATTAAAACTTTAAATTTTAAAATTTAAAAATTTAAATACTAAATTTTAAAAATTTAATTATTAAAACTTTAAATTTTAAAATTTAAAAATTTAAATACTAAACTTTTAAAATTTAATTATTAAAATTTATGTTTTAAAATTTAAAAATTTAAATACTAAATTTTAAAAATTTAATTGTTAAAACATTAAATTTTAAAATTTAAAAATTTAGATACTAAATTTTAAAAATTTAATTATTAAAATTTTAAATTTTAAAATTTAAAAATTTAAATACTAAATATTAAAAATTTAATTATTAAAACTTTAAATTTGAAAATTTAAAAATTTAAATACTAAATTTTAAAAATTTAAATATTAAATCTTTGAATTTTAAAATTTAAAAATTTAAATACTAAATTTTAAAAATTTAATTATTAAAATTCTAAATTTTAAAATTTAAAAATTTAAATTTAAAAATTTAAAAATTTAAATTTTATAATTTAAAAATTTAAATACTAAATTTTAAAAATTTAATTATTAAAACTTTAAATTTTAAAATTTAAAAATTTAAACACTAAATTTTAAAAATTTAATTATTAAAATTTTAAATTTTAAAATTTAAAAATTTAAATTTTAAAATTTAAAAATTTAAATTTAAAAATTTAAATACTAAATTTTAAAGATTTAATTATTAAAACTTTAAATTTTAAAATTTAAAAATTTAAAAACTAAATTTTAAAAATTTAATTATTAAAATTTTAAATTTTAAAATTTAAAAATTTAAATTTTAAAATTTAAAAATTTAGATTTTAAAATTTAAAAATTTAAATACTAAATTTTAAATATTTAATTATTAAAACTTTAAATTTTAAAATTTAAAAATTTAAACACTAAATTTTAAAAATTTAATTATTAAAATTTTAAATTTTAAAATTTAAAAATTTAAATTTTAAAATTTAAAAATTTAAATTTAAAAATTTAAATACTAAATTTTAAAAATTTAATTATTAAAACTTTAAATTTTAAAATTTAAAAATTTAAAAACTAAATTTTAAAAATTTAATTATTAAAATTTTAAATTTTAAAATTTAAAAATTTAAATTTTAAAATTTAAAAATTTAAATACTAAATTTTTAATATTTAATTATTAAAACTTTAAATTTTAAAATTTAAAAATTTAAATACTAAATTTTAAAAATTTAATTATTAAAATTTTAAATTTTAAAATTTAAAAATTTAAATACTAAATTTTAAAAATTTAATTATTAAAACTTTAAATTTTAAAATTTAAAAATTTAAATTTTAAAATTTAAAAATTTAAATTTTAAAATTTAAAAATTTAAATTTAAAAATTTAAATACTATATTTTAAAAATTTAATTATTAAAACTTTAAATTTTATAATTTTAAAATTTAAATACTAAATTTTAAAAATTTAATTATTAAAATTTTAAATTTTAAAATTTAAAAACTTAAATTTTAAAATTTAAAAATTTAAAAATTTAAATACTAAATTTTAAAAATTTAATTATTAAAACTTTAAATTTTAAAATTTAAAAATTTAAATGCTAAATTTTAAAAATTTAATTATTAAAACTTTAAATTTGAAAATTTAAAAATTTAAATACTAAATTTTAAAAATTTAAATATTAAATCTTTGAATTTTAAAATTTAAAAATTTAAATACTAAATTTTAAAAATTTAATTATTAAAATTTTAAATTTTAAAAGTTAAAAATTTAAATTTTAAAATTTAAAAATTTAATTATTAAAACTTTAAATTTTAAAATTTAAAAATTTAAATACTAAATTTTAAAAATTTAATTATTAAAGCTTTAAATTTTAAAATTTAAAAATTTAAATTTTAAAATTTAAAAATTTAAATTTTAAAATTTAAAAATTTAAATACAAAATTTTAAAAATTTAATTATTAAAATTTTAAATTCTAAAATTTAAAAATTTAAATACTAAATTTTAAAAATTTATTTATTAAAACTTTAAATTTTAAAATTTAAAAATTTAAATACTAAGTTTTAAAAATTTAAATATTAAATCTTTGAATTTTAAAATTTAAAAATTTAAATACTAAACTTTTAAAATTTAATTATTAAAATTTATATTTTAAAATTTAAAAATTTAAATACTAAATTTTAAAAATTTAATTGTTAAAACATTAAATTTTAAAATTTAAAAATTTAAATACTAAATTTTAAAAATTTAATTATTAAAATTTTAAATTTTAAAATTTAAAAATTTAAATACTAAATTTTAAAATTTTAATTATTAAAACTTTTAATTTGAAAATTTAAAAATTTAAATACTAAATTTTAAAAATTTAAATGTTACATCTTTGAATTTTAAAATTTAAAAATTTAAATACTAAATTTTAAAAATTTAATTATTAAAATTTTAAATTTTAAAATTTAAAAATTTAAATTTTAAAATTTAGAAATTTAAATACTAAATTTTAAAAATTTAATTATTAAAACTTTAAATTTTAAAATTTAAAAATTTAAATACTAAATTTTAAAAATTTAATTATTAAAGCTTTAAATTTTAAAATTTAAAAATTTAAATTTTAAAATTTAAAAATTTAAATTTTAAAATTTAAAAATTTAAATTTTAAAATTTAAAAATTTAAATACTATATTTTAAAAATTTAATTATTAAAACTTTAAATTTTAAAATTTAAAAATTTAAAAACTAAATTTTAAAAATTTAATTATTAAAATTTTAAATTTTAAAATTTAAAAATTTAAATTTTAAAATTTAAAAATTTAAATACTAAATTTTAAATATTTAATTACTAAAACTTTAAATTTTAAAATTTAAAAATTTAAATACTAAATTTTAAAAATTTAATTATTAAAATTTTAAATTTTAAAATTTAAAAATTTAAATGCTAAATTTTAAAAATTTAATTATTAAAACTTTAAATTTGAAAATTTAAAAATTTAAATACTAAATTTTAAAAATTTAAATATTAAATCTTTGAATTTTAAAATTTAAAAATTTAAATACTAAATTTTAAAAATTTAATTATTAAAATTTTAAATTTTAAAAGTTAAAAATTTAAATTTTAAAATTTAAAAATTTAATTATTAAAACTTTAAATTTTAAAATTTAAAAATTTAAATACTAAATTTTAAAAATTTAATTATTAAAGCATTAAATTTTAAAATTTAAAAATTTAAATTTTAAAATTTAAAAATTTAAATATTAAATTTTAAAAATTTAATTATTAAAACTTTAAATTTTAAAATTTAAAAATTTAAATTTTAAAATTTAAAAATTTAAATTTTAAAATTTAAAAATTTAAATACAAAATTTTAAAAATTTAATTATTAAAATTTTAAATTCTAAAATTTAAAAATTTAAATACTAAATTTTAAAAATTTATTTATTAAAACTTTAAATTTTAAAATTTAAAAATTTAAATACTAAATTTTAAAAATTTAAATATTAAATCTTTGAATTTTAAAATTTAAAAATTTAAATACTAAACTTTTAAAATTTAATTATTAAAATTTATATTTTAAAATTTAAAAATTTAAATACTAAATTTTAAAAATTTAATTGTTAAAACATTAAATTTTAAAATTTAAAAATTTAAATACTAAATTTTAAAAATTTAATTATTAAAATTTTAAATTTTAAAATTTAAAAATTTAAATACTAAATTTTAAAAATTTAATTATTAAAACTTTTAATTTGAAAATTTAAAAATTTAAATACTAAATTTTAAAAATTTAAATGTTACATCTTTGAATTTTAAAATTTAAAAATTTAAATACTAAATTTTAAAAATTTAATTATTAAAATTTTAAATTTTAAAATTTAAATTTTAAAATTTAGAAATTTAAATACTAAATTTTAAAAATTTAATTATTAAAACTTTAAATTTTAAAATTTAAAAATTTAAATACTAAATTTTAAAAATATAATTATTAAAGCTTTAAATTTTAAAATTTAAAAATTTAAATTTTAAAATTTAAAAATTTAAATTTTAAAATTTAAAAATTTAAATTTTAAAATTTAAAAATTTAAATACAAAATTTTAAAAATTTAATTATTAAAATTTTAAATTCTAAAATTTAAAAATTTAAATACTAAATTTTAAAAATTTATTTATTAAAACTTTAAATTTTAAAATTTAAAAATTTAAATACTAAATTTTAAAAATTTAATTATTAAAACTTTAAATTTTAAAATTTAAAAATTTAAATACTAAACTTTTAAAATTTAATTATTAAAATTTATATTTTAAAATTTAAAAATTTAAATACTAAATTTTAAAAATTTAATTGTTAAAACATTAAATTTTAAAATTTAAAAATTTAAATACTAAATTTTAAAAATTTAATTATTAAAATTTTAAATTTTAAAATTTAAAAATTTAAATACTAAATATTAAAAATTTAATTATTAAAACTTTAAATTTGAAAATTTAAAAATTTAAATACTAAATTTTAAAAATTTAAATATTAAATCTTTGAATTTTAAAATTTGAAAATTTAAATACTAAATTTTAAAAATTTAATTATTAAAATTTTAAATTTTAAAATTTAAAAATTTAAATTTTAAAATTTAAAAATTTAAATACTAAATTTTAAAAATTTAATTATTAAAACTTTAAATTTTAAAATTTAAAAATTTAAATTTTGATATTTAAAAATTTAAATTTTAAAATTTAAAAATTTTAATACAAAATTTTAAAAATTTAATTATTAAAATTTTAAATTCTAAAATTTAAAAATTTAAATACTAAATTTTAAAAATTTATTTATTAAAATTTGTAAATTTTAAAATTTAAAAATTTAAATACTAAATTTTAAAAATTTAATTATTAAAACTTTAAATTTTAAAATTTAAAAATTTAAATACTAAATTTTAAAAATTTAATTATTAAAATTTTAATTTTTAAATTTAAAAATTTAAATTTTAAAATTTAAAAGTTTAAATACTAAATTTTAAAAATTTAATTATTAAAACTTTAAATTTTAAAATTTAAATATTTAAATACTAAATTTTAAAAATTTAATTATTAAAATTTTAAATTTTAAAATTTAAAAATTTAAATTTTAAAATTTAAATACTAAATTTTTGAAAATTTAATTATTAAAACTTTAAATTTTAAAATTTAAAAACTTAAATACTAAATTTTAAAAATTTAATTATTAAAGCTTTAAATTTTAAAATTTAAAAATTTATATACCAAATTTTAAAAATTTAATTATTAAAACTTTAAATTTTAAAATTTAAAAATTTAAATACTAAATTTTAAAAATTTAATTATTAAAATTTTAAATTTTAAAATTTAAAAATTTAAATTTTAAAATTTAAAAATTTAAATTTAAAAATTTAAATACTAAATTTTAAAAATTTAATTATTAAAACTTTAAATTTTATAATTTTAAAATTTAAATACTAAATTTTAAAAATTTAATTATTAAAATTTTAAATTTTAAAATTTAAAAACTTAAATTTTAAAATTTAAAAATTTAAAAATTTAAATACTAAATTTTAAAAATTTAATTATTAAAACTTTAAATTTTAAAATTTAAAAATTTAATACTAAATTTTAAAAATTTAATTATTAAAATTTTAAATTTTAAAATTTAAAAATTTAAATTTTAAAATTTAAAAATTTAAATACTAAATTTAAAAATTTAATTATTAAAACTTTAAATTTTAAAATTTAAAAATTTAAACACTAAATTTTAAAAATTTAATTATTAAAATTTTAAATTTTAAATTTAAAAATTTAAATTTTAAAATTTAAAAATTTAAATTTTAAAATTTAAAAATTTAAATTTTAAAATTTAAAAATTTAAATTTAAAAATTTAAATACTATATTTTAAAAATTTAATTATTAAAACTTTAAATTTTAAAATTTAAAAATTTAAATACTAAATTTTAAAAATTTAATTATTAAAGCTTTAAATTTTAAAATTTAAAAATTTAAATTTTAAAATTTAAAAATTTAAATTTTAAAATTTAAAAATTTAAATTTTAAAATTTAAAAATTTAAATACAAAATTTTAAAAATTTAATTATTAAAATTTTAAATTCTAAAATTTAAAAATTTAAATACTAAATTTTAAAAATTTATTTATTAAAACTTTAAATTTTAAAATTTAAAAATTTAAATACTAAATTTTAAAAATTTAATTATTAAAACTTTAAATTTTAAAATTTAAAAATTTAAATACTAAACTTTTAAAATTTAATTATTAAAATTTATATTTTAAAATTTAAAAATTTAAATACTAAATTTTAAAAATTTAATTGTTAAAACAATAAATTTTAAAATTTAAAAATTTAAATACTAAATTTTAAAAATTTACTTATTAAAATTTTAAATTTTAAAATTTAAAAATATAAATACTAAATATTAAAAATTTAATTATTAAAACTTTAAATTTGAAAATTTAAAAATTTAAATACTAAATTTTAAAAATTTAAATATTAAATCTTTGAATTTTAAAATTTAAAAATTTAAATACTAAATTTTAAAAATTTAATTATTAAAATTTTAAATTTTAAAATTTAAAAATTTAAATTTTAAAATTTAAAAATTTAAATACTAAATTTTAAAAATTTAATTATTAAAACTTTAAATTTTAAAATTTAAAAATTTAAATACTAAATTTTAAAAATTTAATTATTAATGCTTTAAATTTTAAAATTTAAAAATTTAAATTTTAAAATTTAAAAATTTAAATTTTAAAATTTAAAAATATGAATACTAAATTTTAAAAATTTAATTATTAAAACTTTAAATTTAAAAATTTAAATACTAAATTTTAAAAATTTATTTATTAAAATTTTTAAATTTTAAAATTTAAAAATTTAAATACTAAATTTTAAAAATTTAATTATTAAAACTTTAAATTTTAAAATTTAAAAATTTAAATACTAAATTTTAAAAATTTAATTATTAAAATTTTAATTTTTAAATTTAAAAATTTAAATTTAAAAATTTAAATACTAAATTTTAAAAATTTAATTATTAAAACTTTAAATTTTAAAATTTAAATATTTAAATACTAAATTTTAAAAATTTAATTATTAAAATTTTAAATTTTAAAATTTAAAAATTTAAATTTTAAAATTTAAATACTAAATTTTAAAAATTTAATTATTAAAACTTTAAATTTTAAAATTTAAAAACTTAAATACTAAATTTTAAAAATTTAATTTTAAAGCTTTAAATTTTAAAATTTAAAAATTTAAATACTAAATTTTAAAAATTTAATTATTAAAACTTTAAATTTTAAAATTTAAAAATTTAAATACTAAATTTTAAAAATTTAATTATTAAAATTTTAAATTTTAAAATTTAAAAATTTAAATTTTAAAATTTAAAAATTTAAATTTAAAAATTTAAATACTAAATTTTAAAAATTTAATTATTAAAACTTTAAATTTTATAATTTTAAAATTTAAATACTAAATTTTAAAAATTTAATTATTAAAATTTTAAATTTTAAAATTTAAAAACTTAAATTTTAAAATTTAAAAATTTAAAAATTTAAATACTAAATTTTAAAAATTTAATTATTAAAACTTTAAATTTTAAAATTTAAAAATTTAATACTAAATTTTAAAAATTTAATTATTAAAATTTTAAATTTTAAATTTAAAAATTTAAATTTTAAAATTTAAAAATTTAAATTTTAAAATTTAAAAATTTAAATTTAAAAATTTAAGTACTATATTTTAAAAATTTAATTATTAAAACTTTAAATTTTAAAATTTAAAAATTTAAAAACTAAATTTTAAAAATTTAATTATTAAAATTTTAAATTTTAAAAATTTAAATTTTAAAATTTAAAAATTTAAATACTAAATTTTAAATATTTAATTACTAAAACTTTAAATTTTAAAATTTAAAAATTTAAATACTAAATTTTAAAAATTTAATTATTAAAATTTTAAATTTTAAAATTTAAAAATTTAAATACTAAATTTTAAAAATTTATTTATTAAAACTTTAAATTTGAAAATTTAAAAATTTAAATACTAAATTTTAAAAATTTAAATATTAAATCTTTGAATTTTAAAATTTAAAAATTTAAATACTAAATTTTAAAAATTTAATTATTAAAATTTTAAATTTTAAAAGTTAAAAATTTAAATTTTAAAATTTAAAAATTTAATTATTAAAACTTTAAATTTTAAAATTTAAAAATTTAAATACTAAATTTTAAAAATTTAATTATTAAAGCTTTAAATTTTAAAATTTAAAAATTTAAATTTTAAAATTTAAAAATTTAAATATTAAATTTTAAAAATTTAATTATTAAAATTTTAAATTTTAAATTTAAAAATTTAAATTTTAAAATTTAAAAATTTAAATTTTAAAATTTAAAAATTTAAATACTAAATTTAAAAATTTAATTATTAAAACTTTAAATTTTAAAATTTAAAAATTTAAACACTAAATTTTAAAAATTTAATTATTAAAATTTTAAATTTTAAATTTAAAAATTTAAATTTTAAAATTTAAAAATTTAAATTTTAAAATTTAAAAATTTAAATACTAAATTTAAAAATTTAATTATTAAAACTTTAAATTTTAAAATTTAAAAATTTAAATACAAAATTTTAAAAATTTAATTATTAAAATTTTAAATTCTAAAATTTAAAAATTTAAATACTAAATTTTAAAAATTTATTTATTAAAACTTTAAATTTTAAAATTTAAAAATTTAAATACTAAATTTTAAAAATTTAATTATTAAAACTTTAAATTTTAAAATTTAAAAATTTAAATACTAAACTTTTAAAATTTAATTATTAAAATTTATATTTTAAAATTTAAAAATTTAAATACTAAATTTTAAAAATTTAATTGTTAAAACATTAAATTTTAAAATTTAAAAATTTAAATACTAAATTTTAAAAATTTACTTATTAAAATTTTAAATTTTAAAATTTAAAAATTTAAATACTAAATATTAAAAATTTAATTATTAAAACTTTAAATTTGAAAATTTAAAAATTTAAATACTAAATTTTAAAAATTTAAACATTAAATCTTTGAATTTTAAAATTTAAAAATTTAAATACTAAATTTTAAAAATTTAATTATTAAAATTTTAAATTTTAAAATTTAAAAATTTAAATTTTAAAATTTAAAAATTTAAATACTAAATTTTAAAAATTTAATTATTAAAACTTTAAATTTTAAAATTTAAAAATTTAAATACTAAATTTTAAAAATTTAATTATTAATGCTTTAAATTTTAAAATTTAAAAATTTAAATTTTAAAATTTAAAAATATAAATACTAAATTTTAAAAATTTAATTATTAAAACTTTAAATTTAAAAATTTAAATACTAAATTTTAAAAATTTATTTATTAAAATTTTTAAATTTTAAAATTTAAAAATTTAAATACTAAATTTTAAAAATTTAATTATTAAAACTTTAAATTTTAAAATTTAAAAATTTAAATACTAAATTTTAAAAATTTAATTATTAAAATTTTAATTTTTAAATTTAAAAATTTAAATTTTAAAATTTAAAAATTTAAATACTAAATTTTAAAAATTTAATTATTAAAACTTTAAATTTTAAAATTTAAGTATTTAAATACTAAATTTTAAAAATTTAATTATTAAAATTTTAAATTTTAAAATTTAAAAATTTAAATTTTAAAATTTAAATACTAAATTTTAAAAATTTAATTATTAAAACTTTAAATTTTAAAATTTAAAAACTTAAATACTAAATTTTAAAAATTTAATTATTAAAGCTTTAAATTTTAAAATTTAAAAATTTAAATACTAAATTTTAAAAATTTGATTATTAAAACTTTAAATTTTAAAATTTAAAAATTTAAATACTAAATTTTAAAAATTTAATTATTAAAATTTTAAATTTTAAAAATTTAAATTTAAAAATTTAAATACTAAATTTTAAAAATTTAATTATTAAAACTTTAAATTTTATAATTTTAAAATTTAAATACTAAATTTTAAAAATTTAATTATTAAAATTTTAAATTTTAAAATTTAAAAATTTAAATTTTAAAATTTAAAAATTTAAAAATTTAAATACTAAATTTTAAAAATTTAATTATTAAAACTTTAAATTTTAAAATTTAAAAATTTAATACTAAATTTTAAAAATTTAATTATTAAAATTTTAAATTTTAAATTTAAAAATTTAAATTTTAAAATTTAAAAATTTAAATTTTAAAATTTAAAAATTTAAATTTAAAAATTTAAATACTATATTTTAAAAATTTAATTATTAAAACTTTAAATTTTAAAATTTAAAAATTTAAAAACTAAATTTTAAAAATTTAATTATTAAAATTTTAATTTTTAAATTTAAAAATTTAAATTTTAAAATTTAAAAATTTAAATACTAAATTTTAAAAATTTAATTATTAAAACTTTAAATTTTAAAATTTAAATATTTAAATACTAAATTTTAAAAATTTAATTATTAAAATTTTAAATTTTAAAATTTAAAAATTTAAATTTTAAAATTTAAATACTAAATTTTAAAAATTTAATTATTAAAACTTTAAATTTTAAAATTTAAAAACTTAAATACTAAATTTTAAAAATTTAATTATTAAAGCTTTAAATTTTAAAATTTCAAAAATTTAAATACTAAATTTTAAAAATTTAATTGTTAAAACATTAAATTTTAAAATTTAAAAATTTAAATACTAAATTTTAAAAATTTACTTATTAAAATTTTAAATTTTAAAATTTAAAAATTTAAATACTAAATATTAAAAATTTAATTATTAAAACTTTAAATTTGAAAATTTAAAAATTTAAATACTAAATTTTAAAAATTTAAATATTAAATCTTTGAATTTTAAAATTTAAAAATTTAAATACTAAATTTTAAAAATTTAATTATTAATGCTTTAAATTTTAAAATTTAAAAATTTAAATTTTAAAATTTAAAAATTTAAATTTAAAAATTTAAATACTATATTTTAAAAATTTAATTATTAAAACTTTAAATTTTAAAATTTAAAAATTTAAATACTAAATTTTAAAAATTTAATTATTAAAGCTTTAAATTTTAAAATTTAAAAATTTAAATTTTAAAATTTAAAAATTTAAATTTTAAAATTTAAAAATTTAAATTTTAAAATTTAAAAATTTAAATTTTAAAATTTAAAAATTTAAATACAAAATTTTAAAAATTTAATTATTAAAATTTTAAATTCTAAAATTTAAAAATTTAAATACTAAATTTTAAAAATTTATTTATTAAAACTTTAAATTTTAAAATTTAAAAAGTTAAATACTAAATTTTAAAAATTTAATTATTAAAACTTTAAATTTTAAAATTTAAAAATTTAAATACTAAACTTTTAAAATTTAATTATTAAAATTTATATTTTAAAATTTAAAAATTTAAATACTAAATTTTAAAAATTTAATTGTTAAAACATTAAATTTTAAAATTTAAAAATTTAAATACTAAATTTTAAAAATTTACTTATTAAAATTTTAAATTTTAAAATTTAAAAATTTAAATACTAAATATTAAAAATTTAATTATTAAAACTTTAAATTTGAAAATTTAAAAATTTAAATACTAAATTTTAAAAATTTAAATATTAAATCTTTGAATTTTAAAATTTAAAAATTTAAATACTAAATTTTAAAAATTTAATTATTAAAATTTTAAATTTTAAAATTTAAAAATTTAAATTTTAAAATTTAAAAATTTAAATACTAAATTTTAAAAATTTAATTATTAAAATTTTAAATTTTAAAATTTAAAAATTTAAATTTTAAAATTTAAAAATTTAAATACTAAATTTTAAAAATTTAATTATTAAAACTTTAAATTTTAAAATTTAAAAATTTAAATACTAAATTTTAAAAATTTAATTATTAATGCTTTAAATTTTAAAATTTAAAAATTTAAATTTTTAAATTTAAAAATATAAATACTAAATTTTAAAAATTTAATTATTAAAACTTTAAATTTAAAAATTTAAATACTAAATTTTAAAAATTTATTTATTAAAATTTTTAAATTTTAAAATTTAAAAATTTAAATACTAAATTTTAAAAATTTAATTATTAAAACTTTAAATTTTAAAATTTAAAAATTTAAATACTAAATTTTAAAAATTTAATTATTAAAATTTTAATTTTTAAATTTAAAAATTTAAATTTTAAAATTTAAAAATTTAAATACTAAATTTTAAAAATTTAATTATTAAAACTTTAAATTTTAAAATTTAAATATTTAAATACTAAATTTTAAAAATTTAATTATTAAAATTTTAAATTTTAAAATTTAAAAATTTAAATTTTAAAATTTAAATACTAAATTTTAAAAATTTAATTATTAAAACTTTAAATTTTAAAATTTAAAAACTTAAATACTAAATTTTAAAAATTTAATTATTAAAGCTTTAAATTTTAAAATTTAAAAATTTAAATACTAAATTTTAAAAATTTAATTATTAAAACTTTAAATTTTAAAATTTAAAAATTTAAATACTAAATTTTAAAAATTTAATTATTAAAATTTTAAATTTTAAAATTTAAAAATTTAAATTTTAAAATTTAAAAATTTAAATTTAAAAATTTAAATACTAAATTTTAAAAATTTAATTATTAAAACTTTAAATTTTATAATTTTAAAATTTAAATACTAAATTTTAAAAATTTAATTATTAAAATTTTAAATTTTAAAATTTAAAAACTTAAATTTTAAAATTTAAAAATTTAAAAATTTAAATACTAAATTTTAAAAATTTAATTATTAAAACTTTAAATTTTAAAATTTAAAAATTTAATACTAAATTTTAAAAATTTAATTATTAAAATTTTAAATTTTAAATTTAAAAATTTAAATTTTAAAATTTAAAAATTTAAATTTTAAAATTTGAAAATTTAAATTTAAAAATTTAAGTACTATATTTTAAAAATTTAATTATTAAAACTTTAAATTTTAAAATTTAAAAATTTAAAAACTAAATTTTAAAAATTTAATTATTAAAATTTTAAATTTTAAAAATTTAAATTTTAAAATTTAAAAATTTAAATACTAAATTTTAAATATTTAATTACTAAAACTTTAAATTTTAAAATTTAAAAATTTAAATACTAAATTTTAAAAATTTAATTATTAAAATTTTAAATTTTAAAATTTAAAAATTTAAATCCTAAATTTTAAAAATTTAATTATTAAAACTTTAAATTTGAAAATTTAAAAATTTAAATACTAAATTTTAAAAATTTAAATATTAAATCTTTGAATTTTAAAATTTAAAAATTTAAATACTAAATTTTAAAAATTTAATTATTAAAATTTTAAATTTTAAATGTTAAAAATTTAAATTTTAAATTTAAAAATTTAATTATTAAAACTTTAAATTTTAAAATTTAAAAATTTAAATACTAAATTTTAAAAATTTAATTATTAAAGCTTTAAATTTTAAAATTTAAAAATTTAAATTTTAAAATTTAAAAATTTAAATATTAAATTTTAAAAATTTAATTATTAAAATTTTAAATTTTAAATTTAAAAATTTAAATTTTAAAATTTAAAAATTTAAATTTTAAAATTTAAAAATTTAAATACTAAATTTAAAAATTTAATTATTAAAACTTTAAATTTTAAAATTTAAAAATTTAAACACTAAATTTTAAAAATTTAATTATTAAAACTTTAAATTTTATAATTTTAAAATTTAAATACTAAATTTTAAAAATTTAATTATTAAAATTTTAAATTTTAAAATTTAAAAACTTAAATTTTAAAATTTAAAAATTTAAAAATTTAAATACTAAATTTTAAAAATTTAATTATTAAAACTTTAAATTTTAAAATTTAAAAATTTAATACTAAATTTTAAAAATTTAATTATTAAAATTTTAAATTTTAAATTTAAAAATTTAAATTTTAAAATTTAAAAATTTAAATTTTAAAATTTAAAAATTTAAATTTAAAAATTTAAATACTATATTTTAAAAATTTAATTATTAAAACTTTAAATTTTAAAATTTAAAAATTTAAAAACTAAATTTTAAAAATTTAATTTTTAAAATTTTAAATTTTAAAAATTTAAATTTTAAAATTTAAAAATTTAAATACTAAATTTTAAATATTTAATTACTAAAACTTTAAATTTTAAAATTTAAAAATTTAAATACTAAATTTTAAAAATTTAATTATTAAAATTTTAAATTTTAAAATTTAAAAATTTAAATACTAAATTTTAAAAATTTAATTATTAAAACTTTAAATTTGAAAATTTAAAAATTTAAATACTAAATTTTAAAAATTTAAATATTAAATCTTTGAATTTTAAAATTTAAAAATTTAAATACTAAATTTTAAAAATTTAATTATTAAAATTTTAAATTTTAAAATTTAAAAATTTAAATACTAAATTTTAAAAATTTAATTATTAAAGCTTTAAATTTTAAAATTTAAAAATTTAAATTTTAAAATTTAAAAATTTAAATATTAAATTTTAAAAATTTAATTATTAAAACTTTAAATTTTAAAATTTAAAAATTTAAATACAAAATTTTAAAAATTTAATTATTAAAATTTTAAATTCTAAAATTTAAAAATTTAAATACTAAATTTTAAAAATTTATTTATTAAAACTTTAAATTTTAAAATTTAAAAATTTAAATTTTAAAATTTAAAAATTTAAATACTAAATTTTAAAAATTTAAATATTAAATCTTTGAATTTTAAAATTTAAAAATTTAAATACTAAACTTTTAAAATTTAATTATTAAAATTTATATTTTAAAATTTAAAAATTTAAATACTAAATTTTAAAAATTTAATTGTTAAAACATTAAATTTTAAAATTTAAAAATTTAAATACTAAATTTTAAAAATTTAATTATTAAAATTTTAAATTTTAAAATTTAAAAATTTAAATACAAAATTTTAAAAATTTAATTATTAAAACTTTTAATTTGAAAATTTAAAAATTTAAATACTAAATTTTAAAAATTTAAATATTAAATCTTTGAATTTTAAAATTTAAAAATTTAAATACTAAATTTTAAAAATTTAATTATTAAAATTCTAAATTTTAAAATTTAAAAATTTAAATTTTAAAATTTAAAAATTTAAATACTAAATTTTAAAAATTTAATTATTAAAACTTTAAATTTTAAAATTTAAAAATTTAAATACTAAATTTTAAAAATTTAATTATTAAAGCTTTAAATTTTAAAATTTAAAAATTTAAATTTTAAAATTTAAAAATTTAAATACTAAATTTTAAAAATTTAATTATTAAAACTTTAAATTTTAAAATTTAAAAATTTAAATTTTAAAATTTAAAAATTTAAATACAAAATTTTAAAAATTTAATTATTAAAATTTTAAATTCTAAAATTTAAAAATTTAAATACTAAATTTTAAAAATTTATTTATTAAAACTTTAAACTTTAAATTTTAAAATTTAAAAATTTAAATACTAAATTTTAAAAATTTAATTATTAAAATTTTAAATTTTAAAATTTAAAAATTTAAATACTAAATTTTAAAAATTTAATTATTAAAATTTTAATTTTTAAATTTAAAAATTTAAATTTTGTAATTTAAAAATTTAAATACTAAATTTTAAAAATTTAATTATTAAAACTTTAAATTTTAAAATTTAAAAATTTAAATACTAAATTTTAAAAATTTAATTATTAAAACTTTAAATTTTAAAATTTAAAAATTTAAATACCAAATTTTAAAAATTTAATTATTAAAGCTTTAAATTTTAAAATTTAAAAATTTAAATTTTAAAATTTAAAAATTTAAATACTAAATTTTAAAAATTTAATTATTAATGCTTTAAATTTTAAAATTTAAAAATTTAAATTTTTAAATTTAAAAATATAAATACTAAATTTTAAAAATTTAATTATTAAAACTTTAAATTTAAAAATTTAAATACTAAATTTTAAAAATTTATTTATTAAAATTTTTAAATTTTAAAATTTAAAAATTTAAATACTAAATTTTAAAAATTTAATTATTAAAACTTTAAATTTTAAAATTTAAAAATTTAAATACTAAATTTTAAAAATTTAATTATTAAAATTTTAATTTTTAAATTTAAAAATTTAAATTTTAAAATTTAAAAATTTAAATACTAAATTTTAAAAATTTAATTATTAAAACTTTAAATTTTAAAATTTAAATATTTAAATACTAAATTTTAAAAATTTAATTATTAAAATTTTAAATTTTAAAATTTAAAAATTTAAATTTTAAAATTTAAATACTAAATTTTAAAAATTTAATTATTAAAACTTTAAATTTTAAAATTTAAAAACTTAAATACTAAATTTTAAAAATTTAATTATTAAAGCTTTAAATTTTAAAATTTAAAAATTTAAATACTAAATTTTAAAAATTTAATTATTAAAACTTTAAATTTTAAAATTTAAAAATATAAATACTAAATTTTAAAAATTTAATTATTAAAATTTTAAATTTTAAAATTTAAAAATTTAAATTTTAAAATTTAAAAATTTAAATTTAAAAATTTAAATACTAAATTTTAAAAATTTAATTATTAAAACTTTAAATTTTATAATTTTAAAATTTAAATACTAAATTTTAAAAATTTAATTATTAAAATTTTAAATTTTAAAATTTAAAAACTTAAATTTTAAAATTTAAAAATTTAAAAATTTAAATACTAAATTTTAAAAATTTAATTATTAAAACTTTAAATTTTAAAATTTAAAAATTTAATACTAAATTTTAAAAATTTAATTATTAAAATTTTAAATTTTAAATTTAAAAATTTAAATTTTAAAATTTAAAAATTTAAATTTTAAAATTTGAAAATTTAAATTTAAAAATTTAAGTACTATATTTTAAAAATTTAATTAATAAAACTTTAAATTTTAAAATTTAAAAATTTAAAAACTAAATTTTAAAAATTTAATTATTAAAATTTTAAATTTTAAAAATTTAAATTTTAAAATTTAAAAATTTAAATACTAAATTTTAAATATTTAATTACTAAAACTTTAAATTTTAAAATTTAAAAATTTAAATACTAAATTTTAAAAATTTAATTATTAAAATTTTAAATTTTAAAATTTAAAAATTTAAATCCTAAATTTTAAAAATTTAATTATTAAAACTTTAAATTTGAAAATTTAAAAATTTAAATACTAAATTTTAAAAATTTAAATATTAAATCTTTGAATTTTAAAATTTAAAAATTTAAATACTAAATTTTAAAAATTTAATTATTAAAATTTTAAATTTTAAATGTTAAAAATTTAAATTTTAAATTTAAAAATTTAATTATTAAAACTTTAAATTTTAAAATTTAAAAATTTAAATACTAAATTTTAAAAATTTAATTATTAAAGCTTTAAATTTTAAAATTTAAAAATTTAAATTTTAAAATTTAAAAATTTAAATATTAAATTTTAAAAATTTAATTATTAAAATTTTAAATTTTAAATTTAAAAATTTAAATTTTAAAATTTAAAAATTTAAATTTTAAAATTTAAAAATTTAAATACTAAATTTAAAAATTTAATTATTAAAACTTTAAATTTTAAAATTTAAAAATTTAAACACTAAATTTTAAAAATTTAATTATTAAAACTTTAAATTTTATAATTTTAAAATTTAAATACTAAATTTTAAAAATTTAATTATTAAAATTTTAAATTTTAAAATTTAAAAACTTAAATTTTAAAATTTAAAAATTTAAAAATTTAAATACTAAATTTTAAAAATTTAATTATTAAAACTTTAAATTTTAAAATTTAAAAATTTAATACTAAATTTTAAAAATTTAATTATTAAAATTTTAAATTTTAAATTTAAAAATTTAAATTTTAAAATTTAAAAATTTAAATTTTAAAATTTAAAAATTTAAATTTAAAAATTTAAATACTATATTTTAAAAATTTAATTATTAAAACTTTAAATTTTAAAATTTAAAAATTTAAAAACTAAATTTTAAAAATTTAATTTTTAAAATTTTAAATTTTAAAAATTTAAATTTTAAAATTTAAAAATTTAAATACTAAATTTTAAATATTTAATTACTAAAACTTTAAATTTTAAAATTTAAAAATTTAAATACTAAATTTTAAAAATTTAATTATTAAAATTTTAAATTTTAAAATTTAAAAATTTAAATACTAAATTTTAAAAATTTAATTATTAAAACTTTAAATTTGAAAATTTAAAAATTTAAATACTAAATTTTAAAAATTTAAATATTAAATCTTTGAATTTTAAAATTTAAAAATTTAAATACTAAATTTTAAAAATTTAATTATTAAAATTTTAAATTTTAAAATTTAAAAATTTAAATACTAAATTTTAAAAATTTAATTATTAAAGCTTTAAATTTTAAAATTTAAAAATTTAAATTTTAAAATTTAAAAATTTAAATATTAAATTTTAAAAATTTAATTATTAAAACTTTAAATTTTAAAATTTAAAAATTTAAATACAAAATTTTAAAAATTTAATTATTAAAATTTTAAATTCTAAAATTTAAAAATTTAAATACTAAATTTTAAAAATTTATTTATTAAAACTTTAAATTTTAAAATTTAAAAATTTAATACTAAATTTTAAAAATTTAATTATTAAAATTTTAAATTTTAAATTTAAAAATTTAAATTTTAAAATTTAAAAATTTAAATTTTAAAATTTGAAAATTTAAATTTAAAAATTTAAGTACTATATTTTAAAAATTTAATTATTAAAACTTTAAATTTTAAAATTTAAAAATTTAAAAACTAAATTTTAAAAATTTAATTATTAAAATTTTAAATTTTAAAAATTTAAATTTTAAAATTTAAAAATTTAAATACTAAATTTTAAATATTTAATTACTAAAACTTTAAATTTTAAAATTTAAAAATTTAAATACTAAATTTTAAAAATTTAATTATTAAAATTTTAAATTTTAAAATTTAAAAATTTAAATCCTAAATTTTAAAAATTTAATTATTAAAACTTTAAATTTGAAAATTTAAAAATTTAAATACTAAATTTTAAAAATTTAAATATTAAATCTTTGTATTTTAAAATTTAAAAATTTAAATACTAAATTTTAAAAATTTAATTATTAAAATTTTAAATTTTAAATGTTAAAAATTTAAATTTTAAATTTAAAAATTTAATTATTAAAACTTTAAATTTTAAAATTTAAAAATTTAAATACTAAATTTTAAAAATTTAATTATTAAAGCTTTAAATTTTAAAATTTAAAAATTTAAATTTTAAAATTTAAAAATTTAAATATTAAATTTTAAAAATTTAATTATTAAAATTTTAAATTTTAAATTTAAAAATTTAAATTTTAAAATTTAAAAATTTAAATTTTAAAATTTAAAAATTTAAATACTAAATTTAAAAATTTAATTATTAAAACTTTAAATTTTAAAATTTAAAAATTTAAACACTAAATTTTAAAAATTTAATTATTAAAACTTTAAATTTTATAATTTTAAAATTTAAATACTAAATTTTAAAAATTTAATTATTAAAATTTTAAATTTTAAAATTTAAAAACTTAAATTTTAAAATTTAAAAATTTAAAAATTTAAATACTAAATTTTAAAAATTTAATTATTAAAACTTTAAATTTTAAAATTTAAAAATTTAATACTAAATTTTAAAAATTTAATTATTAAAATTTTAAATTTTAAATTTAAAAATTTAAATTTTAAAATTTAAAAATTTAAATTTTAAAATTTAAAAATTTAAATTTAAAAATTTAAATACTATATTTTAAAAATTTAATTATTAAAACTTTAAATTTTAAAATTTAAAAATTTAAAAACTAAATTTTAAAAATTTAATTTTTAAAATTTTAAATTTTAAAAATTTAAATTTTAAAATTTAAAAATTTAAATACTAAATTTTAAATATTTAATTACTAAAACTTTAAATTTTAAAATTTAAAAATTTAAATACTAAATTTTAAAAATTTAATTATTAAAATTTTAAATTTTAAATTTAAAAATTTAAATACTAAATTTTAAAAATTTAATTATTAAAACTTTAAATTTGAAAATTTAAAAATTTAAATACTAAATTTTAAAAATTTAAATATTAAATCTTTGAATTTTAAAATTTAAAAATTTAAATACTAAATTTTAAAAATTTAATTATTAAAATTTTAAATTTTAAAATTTAAAAATTTAAATACTAAATTTTAAAAATTTAATTATTAAAGCTTTAAATTTTAAAATTTAAAAATTTAAATTTTAAAATTTAAAAATTTAAATATTAAATTTTAAAAATTTAATTATTAAAACTTTAAATTTTAAAATTTAAAAATTTAAATACAAAATTTTAAATATTTAATTATTAAAATTTTAAATTCTAAAATTTAAAAATTTAAATACTAAATTTTAAAAATTTATTTATTAAAACTTTAAATTTTAAAATTTAAAAATTTAAATTTTAAAATTTAAAAATTTAAATACTAAATTTTAAAAATTTAAATATTAAATCTTTGAATTTTAAAATTTAAAAATTTAAATACTAAACTTTTAAAATTTAATTATTAAAATTTATATTTTAAAATTTAAAAATTTAAATACTAAATTTTAAAAATTTAATTGTTAAAACATTAAATTTTAAAATTTAAAAATTTAAATACTAAATTTTAAAAATTTAATTATTAAAATTTTAAATTTTAAAATTTAAAAATTTAAATACAAAATTTTAAAAATTTAATTATTAAAACTTTTAATTTGAAAATTTAAAAATTTAAATACTAAATTTTAAAAATTTAAATATTAAATCTTTGAATTTTAAAATTTAAAAATTTAAATACTAAATTTTAAAAATTTAATTATTAAAATTCTAAATTTTAAAATTTAAAAATTTAAATTTTAAAATTTAAAAATTTAAATACTAAATTTTAAAAATTTAATTATTAAAACTTTAAATTTTAAAATTTAAAAATTTAAATACTAAATTTTAAAAATTTAATTATTAAAGCTTTAAATTTTAAAATTTAAAAATTTAAATTTTAAAATTTAAAAATTTAAATACTAAATTTTAAAAATTTAATTATTAAAACTTTAAATTTTAAAATTTAAAAATTTAAATTTTAAAATTTAAAAATTTAAATACAAAATTTTAAAAATTTAATTATTAAAATTTTAAATTCTAAAATTTAAAAATTTAAATACTAAATTTTAAAAATTTATTTATTAAAACTTTAAACTTTAAATTTTAAAATTTAAAAATTTAAATACTAAATTTTTAAAATTTAATTATTAAAATTTTAAATTTTAAAATTTAAAAATTTAAATACTAAATTTTAAAAATTTAATTATTAAAATTTTAATTTTTAAATTTAAAAATTTAAATTTTGTAATTTAAAAATTTAAATACTAAATTTTAAAAATTTAATTATTAAAACTTTAAATTTTAAAATTTAAAAATTTAAATACTAAATTTTAAAAATTTAATTATTAAAACTTTAAATTTTAAAATTTAAAAATTTAAATACCAAATTTTAAAAATTTAATTATTAAAGCTTTAAATTTTAAAATTTAAAAATTTAAATTTTAAAATTTAAAAATTTAAATACCAAATTTTAAAAATTTAATTATTAAAATTTTAAATTTTAAAATTTAAAAATTTAAACTTTAAAATTTAAAAATTTAAATTTTAAAATTTAAAAATTTAAATACAAAATTTTAAAAATTTAATTATTAAAATTTTAAATTCTAAAATTTAAAAATTTAAATACTAAATTTTAAAAATTTATTTATTAAAACTTTAAATTTTAAAATTTAAAAATTTAAATACTAAATTTTAAAAATTTAATTATTAAAACTTTAAATTTTAAAATTTAAAAATTTAAATACTAAATTTTAAAAATTTAATTATTAAAATTTTAATTTTTAAATTTAAAAATTTAAATTTTAAAATTTAAAAATTTAAATACTAAATTTTAAAAATTTAATTATTAAAACTTTAAATTTTAAAATTTAAATATTTAAATACTAAATTTTAAAAATTTAATTATTAAAATTTTAAATTTTAAAATTTAAAAATTTAAATTTTAAAATTTAAATACTAAATTTTAAAAATTTAATTATTAAAACTTTAAATTTTAAAATTTAAAAACTTAAATACTAAATTTTAAAAATTTAATTATTAAAGCTTTAAATTTTAAAATTTAAAAATTTAAATACTAAATTTTAAAAATTTAATTATTAAAACTTTAAATTTTAAAATTTAAAAATTTAAATACTAAATTTTAAAAATTTAATTATTAAAATTTTAAATTTTAAAATTTAAAAATATAAATTTTAAAATTTAAAAATTTAAATTTAAAAATTTAAATACTAAATTTTAAAAATTTAATTATTAAAACTTTAAATTTTAAAATTTTAAAATTTAAATACTAAATTTTAAAAATTTAATTATTAAAATTTTAAATTTTAAAATTTAAAAATTTAAATTTTAAAATTTAAAAATTTAAATACTAAATTTTAAAAATTTAATTATTAAAACTTTTAAAATTTAAAAACTTAAATACTAAATTTTAAAAATTTAATTATTAAAGCTTTATATTTTAAAATTTAAAAATTTAAATACTAAATTTTAAAAATTTAATTATTAAAACTTTAAATTTTAAAATTTAAAAATTTAAATTTTAAAATTTAAAAATTTAAATACAAAATTTTAAAAATTTAATTATTAAAATTTTAAATTCTAAAATTTAAAAATTTAAATACTAAATTTTAAAAATTTTTTTATTAAAACTTTAAATTTTAAAATTTAAAAATTTAAATACTAAATTTTAAAAATTTAATTATTAAAACTTTAAATTTTAAAATTTAAAAATTTAAATACTAAATTTTAAAAATTTAATTATTACAATTTTAATTTTTAAATTTAAAAATTTAAATTTTAAAATTTAAAAATTTAAATACTAAATTTTAAAAATTTAATTATTAAAATTTTAAATTTTAAAATTTAAATATTTAAATACTAAATTTTAAAAATTTAATTATTAAAATTTTAAATTTTAAAATTTAAAAATTTAAATTTTAAAATTTAAATACTAAATTTTAAAAATTTAATTATTAAAACTTTAAATTTTAAAATTTAAAAACTTAAATACTAAATTTTAAAAATTTAATTATTAAAGCTTTAAATTTTAAAATTTAAAAATTTAAATACTAAATTTTAAAAATTTAATTATTAAAACTTTAAATTTTAAAATTTAAAAATTTAAATACTAAATTTTAAAAATTTAATTATTAAAATTTTAAATTTTAAAATTTAAAATTTTAAATTTTAAAATTTAAAAATTTAAATTTTAAAATTTAAAAATTTAAATTTAAAAATTTAAATACTAAATTTTAAAAATTTAATTATTAAAACTTTAAATTTTATAATTTTAAAATTTAAATACTAAATTTTAAAAATTTAATTATTAAAATTTTAAATTTTAAAATTTAAAAACTTAAATTTTAAAATTTAAAAATTTAAAAATTTAAATACTAAATTTTAAAAATTTAATTATTAAAACTTTAAATTTTAAAATTTAAAAATTTAAATACTAAATTTTAAAAATTTAATTATTAAAATTTTAAATTTTAAAATTTAAAATTTTAAATTTTAAAATTTAAAAATTTAAATTTAAAAATTTAAATACTAAATTTTAAAAATTTAATTATTAAAACTTTAAATTTTAAAATTTAAAAATTTAAATACTAAATTTTAAAAATTTAATTATTAAAACTTTAAATTTTAAAATTTAAATATTTAAATACTAAATTTTAAAAATTTAATTATTAAAATTTTAAATTTTAAAATTTAAAAATTTAAATTTTAAAATTTAAATACTAAATTTTAAAAATTTAATTATTAAAACTTTAAATTTTAAAATTTAAAAACTTAAATACTAAATTTTAAAAATTTAATTATTAAAGCTTTAAATTTTAAAATTTAAAAATTTAAATACTAAATTTTAAAAATTTAATTATTAAAACTTTAAATTTTAAAATTTAAAAATTTAAATACTAAATTTTAAAAATTTAATTATTAAAATTTTAAATTTTAAAATTTAAAATTTTAAATTTTAAAATTTAAAAATTTAAATTTTAAAATTTAAAAATTTAAATTTAAAAATTTAAATACTAAATTTTAAAAATTTAATTATTAAAACTTTAAATTTTATAATTTTAAAATTTAAATACTAAATTTTAAAAATTTAATTATTAAAATTTTAAATTTTAAAATTTAAAAACTTAAATTTTAAAATTTAAAAATTTAAAAATTTAAATACTAAATTTTAAAAATTTAATTATTAAAACTTTAAATTTTAAAATTTAAAAATTTAAATACTTAATTTCAAAAATTTAATTATTAAAACTTTAAATTTTAAAATTTAAAAATTTAAACACTAAATTTTAAAAATTTAATTATTAAAATTTTAAATATAAAAATTTAAATTTTAAAATTTAAAAATTTAAATTTAAAAATTTAAATACTAAATTTTAAAAATTTAATTATTAAAACTTTAAATTTTAAAATTTAAAAATTTAAATACTAAATTTTAAAAATTTAATTATTAAAGTTTTAAATTTTAAAATTTAAAAATTTAAATTTTAAAATTTAAAAATTTAAATACTAAATTTTAAAAATTTAATTATTAAAACTTTAAATTTTAAAATTTAAAAATTTAAACACTAAATTTTAAAAATTTTATTATTAAAATTTTAAATTTTAAAATTTAAAAATTTAAATTTTAAAATTTAAAAATTAAATTTAAAAATTTAAATACTAAATTTTAAAAACTTATTTATTAAAATTTTAAATTTTAAAATTTAAAAATTAAAATACTAAATTTTAAAAATTTAATTATTAAAGCTCTAAATTTTAAAATTTAAAAATTTAAATACTAAATTTTAAAAATTTAATTATTAAAACTTTAAATTTTAAAATTTAAAAACTTAAATACTAAATTTTAAAAATTTAATTATTAAAGCTTTATATTTTAAAATTTAAAAATTTAAATACTAAATTTTAAAAATTTAATTATTAAAATTTTAAATTTTAAAATTTAAAAATTTAAATTTTAAAATTTAAAAATTTAAATACTAAATTTTAAAAATTTAATTATTAAAACTTTAAATTTTAAAATTTAAAAATTTAAACACTAAATTTTAAAAATTTAATTATTAAAATTTTAAATTTTAAAATTTAAAAATTTAAATTTTAAAATTTAAAAATTTAAATACTAAATTTTAAATATTTAATTATTAAAACTTTAAATTTTAAAATTTAAAAATTTAAATACTAAATTTTAAAAATTTAATTATTAAAATTTTAAATTTTAAAATTTAAAAATTTAAATACTAAATTTTAAAAATTTAATTATTAAAACTTTAAATTTGAAAATTTAAAAATTTAAATAATAAATTTTAAAAATTTAAACACTAAATCTTTGAATTTTAAAATTTAAAAATTTAAATACTAAATTTTAAAAATTTAATTATTAAAATTTTAAATTTTAAAAGTTAAAAATTTAAATTTTAAAATTTAAATACTAAATTTTAAAAATTTAATTATTAAAACTTTAAATTTTAAAATTTAAAAATTAAAATACTAAATTTTAAAAATTTAATTATTAAAGCTTTAAATTTTAAAATTTAAAAATTTAAATTTTTAAATTTAAAAATTTAAATATTAAATTTTAAAAATTTAATTATTAAAACTTTAAATTTTAAAATTTAAAAATTTAAATTTTAAAATTTAAAAATTTAAATACAAAATTTTAAAAATTTAATTATTAAAATTTTAAATTCTAAAATTTAAAAATTTAAATACTAAATTTTAAAAATTTATTTATTAAAACTTTAAATTTTAAAATTTAAAAATTTAAATACTAAATTTTAAAAATTTAATTATTAAAACTTTAAATTTTAAAATTTAAAAATTTAAATACTAAACTTTTAAAATTTAATTATTAAAATTTATATTTTAAAATTTAAAAATTTAAATACTAAATTTTAAAAATTTAATTGTTAAAACATTAAATTTTAAAATTTAAAAATTTAAATACAAAATTTTAAAAATTTAATTATTAAAATTTTAAATTCTAAAATTTAAAAATTTAAATACTAAATTTTAAAAATTTATTTATTAAAACTTTAAATTTTAAAATTTAAAAATTTAAATACTAAATTTTAAAAATTTAATTATTAAAACTTTAAATTTTAAAATTTAAAAATTTAAATACTAAATTTTAAAAATTTAATTATTAAAATTTTAATTTTTAAAATTTAAAAACTTAAATTTTAAAATTTAAAAATATAAAAATTTAAATACTAAATTTTAAAAATTTAATTATTAAAACTTTAAATTTTAAAATTTAAAAATTTAATACTAAATTTTAAAAATTTAATTATTAAAATTTTAAATTTTAAAATTTAAAAATTTAAATTTTAAAATTTAAAAATTTAAATACTAAATTTAAAAATTTAATCATTAAAACTTTAAATTTTAAAATTTAAAAATTTAAACACTAAATTTTAAAAATTTAATTATTAAAATTTTAAATTTTAAATTTAAAAATTTAAATTTTAAAATTTAAAAATTTAAATTTTAAAATTTAAAAATTTAAATTTAAAAATTTAAATACTAAATATTAAAAATTTAATTATTAAAACTTTAAATTTTATAATTTTAAAATTTAAATACTAAATTTTAAAAATTTAATTATTAAAATTTTAAATTTTAAAATTTAAAAACTTAAATTTTAAAATTTAAAAATTTAAAAATTTAAATACTAAATTTTAAAAATTTAATTATTAAAACTTTAAATTTTAAAATTTAAAAATTTAATACTAAATTTTAAAAATTTAATTATTAAAATTTTAAATTTTAAAAATTTAAATTTTAAAATTTAAAAATTTAAATACTAAATTTTAAATATTTAATTACTAAAACTTTAAATTTTAAAATTTAAAAATTTAAATACTAAATTTTAAAAATTTAATTATTAAAATTTTAAATTTTAAAATTTAAAAATTTAAATACTAAATTTTAAAAATTTAATTATTAAAACTTTAAATTTGAAAATTTAAAAATTTAAATACTAAATTTTAAAAATTTAAATATTAAATCTTTGAATTTTAAAATTTAAAAATTTAAATACTAAATTTTAAAAATTTAATTATTAAAATTTTAAATTTTAAAAGTTAAAAATTTAAATTTTAAAATTTAAAAATTTAATTATTAAAACTTTAAATTTTAAAATTTAAAAATTTAAATAATAAATTTTAAAAATTTAATTATTAAAGCTTTAAATTTTAAAATTTAAAAATTTAAATTTTAAAATTTAAAAATTTAAATATTAAATTTTAAAAATTTAATTATTAAAACTTTAAATTTTAAAATTTAAAAATTTAAATTTTAAAATTTAAAAATTTAAATTTTAAAATTTAAAAATTTAAATACAAAATTTTAAAAATTTAATTATTAAAATTTTAAATTCTAAAATTTAAAAATTTAAATACTAAATTTTAAAAATTTATTTATTAAAACTTTAAATTTTAAAATTTAAAAATTTAAATTTTAAAATTTAAAAATTTAAATACTAAATTTTAAAAATTTAAATATTAAATCTTTGAATTTTAAAATTTAAAAATTTAAATACTAAACTTTTAAAATTTAATTATTAAAATTTATATTTTAAAATTTAAATATTTAAATACTAAATTTTAAAAATTTAATTGTTAAAACATTAAATTTTAAAATTTAAAAATTTAAATACTAAATTTTAAAAATTTAATTATTAAAATTTTAAATTTTAAAATTTAAAAATTTAAATACAAAATTTTAAAAATTTAATTATTAAAACTTTAAATTTTATAATTTTAAAATTTAAATACTAAATTTTAAAAATTTAATTATTAAAATTTTAAATTTTAAAATTTAAAAACTTAAATTTTAAAATTTAAAAATTTAAAAATTTAAATACTAAATTTTAAAAATTTAATTATTAAAACTTTAAATTTTAAAATTTAAAAATTTAATACTAAATTTTAAAAATTTAATTATTAAAATTTTAAATTTTAAAATTTAAAAATTTAAATTTTAAAATTTAAAAATTTAAATACTAAATTTAAAAATTTAATTATTAAAACTTTAAATTTTAAAATTTAAAAATTTAAACACTAAATTTTAAAAATTTAATTATTAAAATTTTAAATTTTAAATTTAAAAATTTAAATTTTAAAATTTAAAAATTTAAATTTTAAAATTTAAAAATTTAAATTTAAAAATTTAAATACTAAATATTAAAAATTTAATTATTAAAACTTTAAATTTTATAATTTTAAAATTTAAATACTAAATTTTAAAAATTTAATTATTAAAATTTTAAATTTTAAAATTTAAAAACTTAAATTTTAAAATTTAAAAATTTAAAAATTTAAATACTAAATTTTAAAAATTTAATTATTAAAACTTTAAATTTTAAAATTTAAAAATTTAATACTAAATTTTAAAAATTTAATTATTAAAATTTTAAATTTTAAAAATTTAAATTTTAAAATTTAAAAATTTAAATACTAAATTTTAAATATTTAATTACTAAAACTTTAAATTTTAAAATTTAAAAATTTAAATACTAAATTTTAAAAATTTAATTATTAAAATTTTAAATTTTAAAATTTAAAAATTTAAATACTAAATTTTAAAAATTTAATTATTAAAACTTTAAATTTGAAAATTTAAAAATTTAAATACTAAATTTTAAAAATTTAAATATTAAATCTTTGAATTTTAAAATTTAAAAATTTAAATACTAAATTTTAAAAATTTAATTATTAAAATTTTAAATTTTAAAAGTTAAAAATTTAAATTTTAAAATTTAAAAATTTAATTATTAAAACTTTAAATTTTAAAATTTAAAAATTTAAATAATAAATTTTAAAAATTTAATTATTAAAGCTTTAAATTTTAAAATTTAAAAATTTAAATTTTAAAATTTAAAAATTTAAATATTAAATTTTAAAAATTTAATTATTAAAACTTTAAATTTTAAAATTTAAAAATTTAAATTTTAAAATTTAAAAATTTAAATTTTAAAATTTAAAAATTTAAATACAAAATTTTAAAAATTTAATTATTAAAATTTTAAATTCTAAAATTTAAAAATTTAAATACTAAATTTTAAAAATTTATTTATTAAAACTTTAAATTTTAAAATTGAAAAATTTAAATACTAAATTTTAAAAATTTATTTATTAAAACTTTAAATTTTAAAATTTAAAAATTTAAATACTAAATTTTAAAAATTTAATTATTAAAATTTTAATTTTTAAATTTAAAAATTTAAATTTTATAATTTAAAAATTTAAATACTAAATTTTAAAAATTTAATTATTAAAACTTTAAATTTTAAAATTTAAATATTTAAATACTAAATTTTAAAAATTTAATTATTAAAATCTTAAATTTTAAAATTTAAAAATTTAAATTTTAAAATTTAAATACTAAATTTTAAAAATTTAATTATTAAAACTTTAAATTTTAAAATTTAAAAACTTAAATACTAAATTTTAAAAATTTAATTATTAAAGCTTTAAATTTTAAAATTTAAAAATTTAAATACTAAATTTTAAAAATTTAATTATTAAAATTTTAAATTTTAAAATTTAAAAATTTAAATTTTAAAATTTAAATACTAAATTTTAAAAATTTAATTATTAAATCTTTAAATTTTAAAATTTAAAAATTTAAATACTAAATTTTAAAAATTTAATTATTAAAATTTTAATTTTTAAATTTAAAAATTTAAATTTTATAATTTAAAAATTTAAATACTAAATTTTAAAAATTTAATTATTAAAACTTTAAATTTTAAAATTTAAATATTTAAATACTAAATTTTAAAAATTTAATTATTAAAATTTTAAATTTTAAAATTTAAAAATTTAAATTTTAAAATTTAAATACTAAATTTTAAAAATTTAATTATTAAAACTTTAAATTTTAAAATTTAAAAACTTAAATACTAAATTTTAAAAATTTAATAATTAAAGCTTTAAATTTTAAAATTTAAAAATTTAAATACTAAATTTTAAAAATTTAATTATTAAAATTTTAAATTTTAAAATTTAAAAATTTAAATTTTAAAATTTAAAAATTTAAATTTAAAAATTTAAATACTAAATTTTAAAAATTTAATTATTAAAACTTTTAAAATTTAAAAACTTAAATACTAAATTTTAAAAATTTAATTATTAAAGCTTTATATTTTAAAATTTAAAAATTTAAATACTAAATTTTAAAAATTTAATTATTAAAATTTTAAATTTTAAAATTTAAAAATTTAAATTTTAAAATTTAAAAATTTAAATACTAAATTTTAAAAATTTAATTATTAAAACTTTATATTTTAAAATTTAAAAATTTAAATACTAAATTTTAAAAATTTAATTATTAAAACTTTAAATTTTAAAATTTAAAAATTTAAATACTAAATGTTAAAATTTAATTATTAAAATTTAAATATTAAAATTTAAAAATTTAAATACTAAATTTTAAAAATTTAATTATTAAAACTTTAAATTTTAAAATTTAAAAATTTAAATACTAAACTTTTAAAATTTAATTATTAAAATTTATATTTTAAAATTTAAAAATTTAAATACTAAATTTTAAAAATTTAATTATTAAAACTTTAAATTTGAAAATTTAAAAATTTAAATACTAAACTTTTAAAATTTAATTATTAAAATTTATATTTTAAAATTTAAAAATTTAAATACTAAATTTTAAAAATTTAATTATTAAAACTTTAAATTTGAAAATTTAAAAATTTAAATACTAAATTTTAAAAATTTAATTATTAAAATTTTAAATTTTAAAATTTAAAAATTTAAATACTAAATTTTAAAAATTTAATTATTAAAACTTTATATTTTAAAATTTAAAAATTTAAATACTAAATTTTAAAAATTTAATTATTAAAACTTTAAATTTTAAAATTTAAAAATTTAAAAACTAAATTTTAAAAATTTAATTATTAAAATTTTAAATTTTAAAATTTAAAAATTTAAATACTAAATTTTAAAAATTTAATTGTTAAAACATTAAATTTTAAAATTTAAAAATTTAAATACTAAATATTAAAAATTTAATTATTAAAACTTTAAATTTTATAATTTTAAAATTTAAATACTAAATTTTAAAAATTTAATTATTAAAATTTTAAATTTTAAAATTTAAAAACTTAAATTTTAAAATTTAAAAATATAAAAATTTAAATACTAAATTTTAAAAATTTAATTATTAAAACTTTAAATTTTAAAATTTAAAAATTTAATACTAAATTTTAAAAATTTAATTATTAAAATTTTAAATTTTAAAATTTAAAAATTTAAATTTTAAAATTTAAAAATTTAAATACTAAATTTAAAAATTTAATTATTAAAACTTTAAATTTTAAAATTTAAAAATTTAAACACTAAATTTTAAAAATTTAATTATTAAAATTTTAAATTTTAAATTTAAAAATTTAAATTTTAAAATTTAAAAATTTAAATTTTAAAATTTAAAAATTTAAATTTAAAAATTTAAATACTAAATATTAAAAATTTAATTATTAAAACTTTAAATTTTATAATTTTAAAATTTAAATACTAAATTTTAAAAATTTAATTATTAAAATTTTAAATTTTAAAATTTAAAAACTTAAATTTTAAAATTTAAAAATTTAAAAATTTAAATACTAAATTTTAAAAATTTAATTATTAAAACTTTAAATTTTAAAATTTAAAAATTTAATACTAAATTTTAAAAATTTAATTATTAAAATTTTAAATTTTAAAAATTTAAATTTTAAAATTTAAAAATTTAAATACTAAATTTTAAATATTTAATTACTAAAACTTTAAATTTTAAAATTTAAAAATTTAAATACTAAATTTTAAAAATTTAATTATTAAAATTTTAAATTTTAAAATTTAAAAATTTAAATACTAAATTTTAAAAATTTAATTATTAAAACTTTAAATTTGAAAATTTAAAAATTTAAATACTAAATTTTAAAAATTTAAATATTAAATCTTTGAATTTTAAAATTTAAAAATTTAAATACTAAATTTTAAAAATTTAATTATTAAAATTTTAAATTTTAAAAGTTAAAAATTTAAATTTTAAAATTTAAAAATTTAATTATTAAAACTTTAAATTTTAAAATTTAAAAATTTAAATAATAAATTTTAAAAATTTAATTATTAAAGCTTTAAATTTTAAAATTTAAAAATTTAAATTTTAAAATTTAAAAATTTAAATATTAAATTTTAAAAATTTAATTATTAAAACTTTAAATTTTAAAATTTAAAAATTTAAATTTTAAAATTTAAAAATTTAAATTTTAAAATTTAAAAATTTAAATACAAAATTTTAAAAATTTAATTATTAAAATTTTAAATTCTAAAATTTAAAAATTTAAATACTAAATTTTAAAAATTTATTTATTAAAACTTTAAATTTTAAAATTTAAAAATTTAAATACTAAATTTTAAAAATTTAATTATTAAAACTTTAAATTTTAAAATTTAAAAATTTAAATTTTAAAATTTAAAAATTTAAATACAAAATTTTAAAAATTTAATTATTAAAATTTTAAATTCTAAAATTTAAAAATTTAAATACTAAATTTTAAAAATTTATTTATTAAAACTTTAAATTTTAAAATTGAAAAATTTAAATACTAAATTTTAAAAATTTAATTATTAAAACTTTAAATTTTAAAATTTAAAAATTTAAATACTAAATTTTAAAAATTTAATTATTAAAATTTTAATTTTTAAATTTAAAAATTTAAATTTTATAATTTAAAAATTTAAATACTAAATTTTAAAAATTTAATTATTAAAACTTTAAATTTTAAAATTTAAATATTTAAATACTAAATTTTAAAAATTTAATTATTAAAATTTTAAATTTTAAAATTTAAAAATTTAAATTTTAAAATTTAAATACTAAATTTTAAAAATTTAATTATTAAAACTTTAAATTTTAAAATTTAAAAACTTAAATACTAAATTTTAAAAATTTAATTATTAAAGCTTTAAATTTTAAAATTTAAAAATTTAAATACTAAATTTTAAAAATTTAATTATTAAAATTTTAAATTTTAAAATTTAAAAATTTAAATTTTAAAATTTAAATTTTAAAATTTAAAAATTTAAATTTTAAAATTTAAAAATTTAAATTTAAAAATTTAAATACTAAATTTTAAAAATTTAATTATTAAAACTTTAAATTTTAAAATTTTAAAATTTAAATACTAAATTTTAAAAATTTAATTATTAAAATTTTAAATTTTAAAATTTAAAAATTTAAATTTTAAAATTTAAATACTAAATTTTAAAAATTTAATTATTAAAACTTTAAATTTTAAAATTTAAAAATTTAAATACTAAATTTTAAAAATTTAATTATTAAAATTTTAATTTTTAAATTTAAAAATTTAAATTTTATAATTTAAAAATTTAAATACTAAATTTTAAAAATTTAATTATTAAAACTTTAAATTTTAAAATTTAAATATTTAAATACTAAATTTTAAAAATTTAATTATTAAAATTTTAAATTTTAAAATTTAAAAATTTAAATTTTAAAATTTAAATACTAAATTTTAAAAATTTAATTATTAAAACTTTAAATTTTAAAATTTAAAAACTTAAATACTAAATTTTAAAAATTTAATAATTAAAGCTTTAAATTTTAAAATTTAAAAATTTAAATACTAAATTTTAAAAATTTTATTATTAAAATTTTAAATTTTAAAATTTAAAAATTTAAATTTTAAAATTTAAAAATTTAAATTTAAAAATTTAAATACTAAATTTTAAAAATTTAATTATTAAAACTTTTAAAATTTAAAAACTTAAATACTAAATTTTAAAAATTTAATTATTAAAGCTTTATATTTTAAAATTTAAAAATTTAAATACTAAATTTTAAAAATTTAATTATTAAAATTTTAAATTTTAAAATTTAAAAATTTAAATTTTAAAATTTAAAAATTTAAATACTAAATTTTAAAAATTTAATTATTAAAACTTTATATTTTAAAATTTAAAAATTTAAATACTAAATTTTAAAAATTTAATTATTAAAACTTTAAATTTTAAAATTTAAAAATTTAAATACTAAATGTTAAAATTTAATTATTAAAATTTAAATATTAAAATTTAAAAATTTAAATACTAAATTTTAAAAATTTAATTATTAAAACTTTAAATTTTAAAATTTAAAAATTTAAATACTAAACTTTTAAAATTTAATTATTAAAATTTATATTTTAAAATTTAAAAATTTAAATACTAAATTTTAAAAATTTAATTATTAAAACTTTAAATTTGAAAATTTAAAAATTTAAATACTAAATTTTAAAAATTTAATTATTAAAATTTTAAATTTTAAAATTTAAAAATTTAAATACTAAATTTTAAAAATTTAATTATTAAAACTTTATATTTTAAAATTTAAAAATTTAAATACTAAATTTTAAAAATTTAATTATTAAAACTTTAAATTTTAAAATTTAAAAATTTAAAAACTAAATTTTAAAAATTTAATTATTAAAATTTTAAATTTTAAAATTTAAAAATTTAAATACTAAATTTTAAAAATTTAATTGTTAAAACATTAAATTTTAAAATTTAAAAATTTAAATACTAAATATTAAAAATTTAATTATTAAAACTTTAAATTTTATAATTTTAAAATTTAAATACTAAATTTTAAAAATTTAATTATTAAAATTTTAAATTTTAAAATTTAAAAACTTAAATTTTAAAATTTAAAAATTTAAAAATTTAAATACTAAATTTTAAAAATTTAATTATTAAAACTTTAAATTTTAAAATTTAAAAATTTAATACTAAATTTTAAAAATTTAATTATTAAAATTTTAAATTTTAAAAATTTAAATTTTAAAATTTAAAAATTTAAATACTAAATTTTAAATGTTTAATTACTAAAACTTTAAATTTTAAAATTTAAAAATTTAAATACTAAATTTTAAAAATTTAATTATTAAAATTTTAAATTTTAAAATTTAAAAATTTAAATACTAAATTTTAAAAATTTAATTATTAAAACTTTAAATATGAAAATTTAAAAATTTAAATACTAAATTTTAAAAATTTAAATATTAAATCTTTGAATTTTAAAATTTAAAAATTTAAATACTAAATTTTAAAAATTTAATTATTAAAATTTTAAATTTTAAAAGTTAAAAATTTAAATTTTAAAATTTAAAAATTTAATTATTAAAACTTTAAATTTTAAAATTTAAAAATTTAAATAATAAATTTTAAAAATTTAATTATTAAAGCTTTAAATTTTAAAATTTAAAAATTTAAATTTTAAAATTTAAAAATTTAAATATTAAATTTTAAAAATTTAATTATTAAAACTTTAAATTTTAAAATTTAAAAATTTAAATTTTAAAATTTAAAAATTTAAATTTTAAAATTTAAAAATTTAAATACAAAATTTTAAAAATTTAATTATTAAAATTTTAAATTCTAAAATTTAAAAATTTAAATACTAAATTTTAAAAATTTATTTATTAAAACTTTAAATTTTAAAATTTAAAAATTTAAATACTAAATTTTAAAAATTTAATTATTAAAACTTTAAATTTTAAAATTTAAAAATTTAAATTTTAAAATTTAAAAATTTAAATACAAAATTTTAAAAATTTAATTATTAAAATTTTAAATTCTAAAATTTAAAAATTTAAATACTAAATTTTAAAAATTTATTTATTAAAACTTTAAATTTTAAAATTGAAAAATTTAAATACTAAATTTTAAAAATTTAATTATTAAAACTTTAAATTTTAAAATTTAAAAATTTAAATACTAAATTTTAAAAATTTAATTATTAAAATTTTAATTTTTAAATTTAAAAATTTAAATTTTATAATTTAAAAATTTAAATACTAAATTTTAAAAATTTAATTATTAAAACTTTAAATTTTAAAATTTAAATATTTAAATACTAAATTTTAAAAATTTAAATATTAAAATTTTAAATTTTAAAATTTAAAAATTTAAATTTTAAAATTTAAATACTAAATTTTAAAAATTTAATTATTAAAACTTTAAATTTTAAAATTTAAAAACTTAAATACTAAATTTTAAAAATTTAATTATTAAAGCTTTAAATTTTAAAATTTAAAAATTTAAATACTAAATTTTAAAAATTTAATTATTAAAATTTTAAATTTTAAAATTTAAAAATTTAAATTTTAAAATTTAAATTTTAAAATTTAAAAATTTAAATTTTAAAATTTAAAAATTTAAATTTAAAAATTTAAATACTAAATTTTAAAAATTTAATTATTAAAACTTTAAATTTTAAAATTTTAAAATTTAAATACTAAATTTTAAAAATTTAATTATTAAAATTTTAAATTTTAAAATTTAAAAATTTAAATTTTAAAATTTAAATACTAAATTTTAAAAATTTAATTATTAAAACTTTAAATTTTAAAATTTAAAAATTTAAATACTAAATTTTAAAAATTTAATTATTAAAATTTTAATTTTTAAATTTAAAAATTTAAATTTTATAATTTAAAAATTTAAATACTAAATTTTAAAAATTTAATTATTAAAACTTTAAATTTTAAAATTTAAATATTTAAATACTAAATTTTAAAAATTTAATTATTAAAATTTTAAATTTTAAAATTTAAAAATTTAAATTTTAAAATTTAAATACTAAATTTTAAAAATTTAATTATTAAAACTTTAAATTTTAAAATTTAAAAACTTAAATACTAAATTTTAAAAATTTAATAATTAAAGCTTTAAATTTTAAAATTTAAAAATTTAAATACTAAATTTTAAAAATTTAATTATTAAAATTTTAAATTTTAAAATTTAAAAATTTAAATTTTAAAATTTAAAAATTTAAATTTAAAAATTTAAATACTAAATTTTAAAAATTTAATTATTAAAACTTTTAAAATTTAAAAACTTAAATACTAAATTTTAAAAATTTAATTATTAAAGCTTTATATTTTAAAATTTAAAAATTTAAATACTAAATTTTAAAAATTTAATTATTAAAATTTTAAATTTTAAAATTTAAAAATTTAAATTTTAAAATTTAAAAATTTAAATACTAAATTTTAAAAATTTAATTATTAAAACTTTATATTTTAAAATTTAAAAATTTAAATACTAAATTTTAAAAATTTAATTATTAAAACTTTAAATTTTAAAATTTAAAAATTTAAATACTAAATGTTAAAATTTAATTATTAAAAATTTAAATATTAAAATTTAAAAATTTAAATACTAAATTTTAAAAATTTAATTATTAAAACTTTAAATTTTAAAATTTAAAAATTTAAATACTAAACTTTTAAAATTTAATTATTAAAATTTATATTTTAAAATTTAAAAATTTAAATACTAAATTTTAAAAATTTAATTATTAAAACTTTAAATTTGAAAATTTAAAAATTTAAATACTAAATTTTAAAAATTTAATTATTAAAATTTTAAATTTTAAAATTTAAAAATTTAAATACTAAATTTTAAAAATTTAATTATTAAAACTTTATATTTTAAAATTTAAAAATTTAAATACTAAATTTTAAAAATTTAATTATTAAAACTTTAAATTTTAAAATTTAAAAATTTAAAAACTAAATTTTAAAAATTTAATTATTAAAATTTTAAATTTTAAAATTTAAAAATTTAAATACTAAATTTTAAAAATTTAATTGTTAAAACATTAAATTTTAAAATTTAAAAATTTAAATACTAAATATTAAAAATTTAAAAATTTAAATACTAAATTTTAAAAATTTAATTATTAAAACTTTAAATTTTAAAATTTAAAAATTTAATACTAAATTTTAAAAATTTAATTATTAAAATTTTAAATTTTAAAATTTAAAAATTTAAATTTTAAAATTTAAAAATTTAAATACTAAATTTAAAAATTTAATTATTAAAACTTTAAATTTTAAAATTTAAAAATTTAAACACTAAATTTTAAAAATTTAATTATTAAAATTTTAAATTTTAAATTTAAAAATTTAAATTTTAAAATTTAAAAATTTAAATTTTAAAATTTAAAAATTTAAATTTAAAAATTTAAATACTAAATATTAAATATTTAATTATTAAAACTTTAAATTTTATAATTTTAAAATTTAAATACTAAATTTTAAAAATTTAATTATTAAAATTTTAAATTTTAAAATTTAAAAACTTAAATTTTAAAATTTAAAAATTTAAAAATTTAAATATTAAATTTTAAAAATTTAATTATTAAAACTTTAAATTTTAAAATTTAAAAATTTAATACTAAATTTTAAAAATTTAATTATTAAAATTTTAAATTTTAAAAATTTAAATTTTAAAATTTAAAAATTTAAATACTAAATTTTAAATATTTAATTACTAAAACTTTAAATTTTAAAATTTAAAAATTTAAATACTAAATTTTAAAAATTTAATTATTAAAATTTTAAATTTTAAAATTTAAAAATTTAAATACTAAATTTTAAAAATTTAATTATTAAAACTTTAAATTTGAAAATTTAAAAATTTAAATACTAAATTTTAAAAATTTAAATATTAAATCTTTGAATTTTAAAATTTAAAAATTTAAATACTAAATTTTAAAAATTTAATTATTAAAATTTTAAATTTTAAAAGTTAAAAATTTAAATTTTAAAATTTAAAAATTTAATTATTAAAACTTTAAATTTTAAAATTTAAAAATTTAAATAATATATTTTAAAAATTTAATTATTAAAGCTTTAAATTTTAAAATTTAAAAATTTAAATTTTAAAATTTAAAAATTTAAATATTAAATTTTAAAAATTTAATTATTAAAACTTTAAATTTTAAAATTTAAAAATTTAAATTTTAAAATTTAAAAATTTAAATTTTAAAATTTAAAAATTTAAATACAAAATTTTAAAAATTTAATTATTAAAATTTTAAATTCTAAAATTTAAAAATTTAAATACTAAATTTTAAAAATTTATTTATTAAAACTTTAAATTTTAAAATTTAAAAATTTAAATTTTAAAATTTAAAAATTTAAATACAAAATTTTAAAAATTTAATTATTAAAATTTTAAATTCTAAAATTTAAAAATTTAAATACTAAATTTTAAAAATTTATTTATTAAAACTTTAAATTTTAAAATTGAAAAATTTAAATACTAAATTTTAAAAATTTAATTATTAAAACTTTAAATTTTAAAATTTAAAAATTTAAATACTAAATTTTAAAAATTTAATTATTAAAATTTTAATTTTTAAATTTAAAAATTTAAATTTTATAATTTAAAAATTTAAATACTAAATTTTAAAAATTTAATTATTAAAACTTTAAATTTTAAAATTTAAATATTTAAATACTAAATTTTAAAAATTTAAATATTAAAATTTTAAATTTTAAAATTTAAAAATTTAAATTTTAAAATTTAAATACTAAATTTTAAAAATTTAATTATTAAAACTTTAAATTTTAAAATTTAAAAACTTAAATACTAAATTTTAAAAATTTAATTATTAAAGTTTTAAATTTTAAAATTTAAAAATTTAAATACTAAATTTTAAAAATTTAATTATTAAAATTTTAAATTTTAAAATTTAAAAATTTAAATTTTAAAATTTAAATTTTAAAATTTAAAAATTTAAATTTTAAAATTTAAAAATTTAAATTTAAAAATTTAAATACTAAATTTTAAAAATTTAATTATTAAAACTTTAAATTTTAAAATTTTAAAATTTAAATACTAAATTTTAAAAATTTAATTATTAAAATTTTAAATTTTAAAATTTAAAAATTTAAATTTTAAAATTTAAATACTAAATTTTAAAAATTTAATTATTAAAACTTTAAATTTTAAAATTTAAAAATTTAAATACTAAATTTTAAAAATTTAATTATTAAAATTTTAATTTTTAAATTTAAAAATTTAAATTTTATAATTTAAAAATTTAAATACTAAATTTTAAAAATTTAATTATTAAAACTTTAAATTTTAAAATTTAAATATTTAAATACTAAATTTTAAAAATTTAATTATTAAAATTTTAAATTTTAAAATTTAAAAATTTAAATTTTAAAATTTAAATACTAAATTTTAAAAATTTAATTATTAAAACTTTAAATTTTAAAATTTAAAAACTTAAATACTAAATTTTAAAAATTTAATAATTAAAGCTTTAAATTTTAAAATTTAAAAATTTAAATACTAAATTTTAAAAATTTAATTATTAAAATTTTAAATTTTAAAATTTAAAAATTTAAATTTTAAAATTTAAAAATTTAAATTTAAAAATTTAAATACTAAATTTTAAAAATTTAATTATTAAAATTTTAAAATTTAAAAACTTAAATACTAAATTTTAAAAATTTAATTATTAAAGCTTTATATTTTAAAATTTAAAAATTTAAATACTAAATTTTAAAAATTTAATTATTAAAATTTTAAATTTTAAAATTTAAAAATTTAAATTTTAAAATTTAAAAATTTAAATACTAAATTTTAAAAATTTAATTATTAAAACTTTATATTTTAAAATTTAAAAATTTAAATACTAAATTTTAAAAATTTAATTATTAAAACTTTAAATTTTAAAATTTAAAAATTTAAATACTAAATGTTAAAATTTAATTATTAAAAATTTAAATATTAAAATTTAAAAATTTAAATACTAAATTTTAAAAATTTAATTATTAAAACTTTAAATTTTAAAATTTAAAAATTTAAATACTAAACTTTTAAAATTTAATTATTAAAATTTATATTTTAAAATTTAAAAATTTAAATACTAAATTTTAAAAATTTAATTATTAAAACTTTAAATTTGAAAATTTAAAAATTTAAATACTAAATTTTAAAAATTTAATTATTAAAATTTTAAATTTTAAAATTTAAAAATTTAAATACTAAATTTTAAAAATTTAATTATTAAAACTTTATATTTTAAAATTTAAAAATTTAAATACTAAATTTTAAAAATTTAATTATTAAAACTTTAAATTATAAAATTTAAAAATTTAAAAACTAAATTTTAAAAATTTAATTATTAAAATTTTAAATTTTAAAATTTAAAAATTTAAATACTAAATTTTAAAAATTTAATTGTTAAAACATTAAATTTTAAAATTTAAAAATTTAAATACTAAATATTAAAAATTTAAAAATTTAAATACTAAATTTTAAAAATTTAATTATTAAAATTTTAAATTTTAAAATTTAAAAATTTAAATTTTAAAATTTAAAAATTTAAATACTAAATTTAAAAATTTAATTATTAAAACTTTAAATTTTAAAATTTAAAAATTTAAACAATAAATTTTAAAAATTTAATTATTAAAATTTTAAATTTTAAATTTAAAAATTTAAATTTTAAAATTTAAAAATTTAAATTTTAAAATTTAAAAATTTAAATTTAAAAATTTAAATACTAAATATTAAAAATTTAATTATTAAAACTTTAAATTTTATAATTTTAAAATTTAAATACTAAATTTTAAAAATTTAATTATTAAAATTTTAAATTTTAAAATTTAAAAACTTAAATTTTAAAATTTAAAAATTTAAAAATTTAAATATTAAATTTTAAAAATTTAATTATTAAAACTTTAAATTTTAAAATTTAAAAATTTAATACTAAATTTTAAAAATTTAATTATTAAAATTTTAAATTTTAAAAATTTAAATTTTAAAATTTAAAAATTTAAATACTAAATTTTAAATATTTAATTACTAAAACTTTAAATTTTAAAATTTAAAAATTTAAATACTAAATTTTAAAAATTTAATTATTAAAATTTTAAATTTTAAAATTTAAAAATTTAAATACTAAATTTTAAAAATTTAATTATTAAAACTTTAAATTTGAAAATTTAAAAATTTAAATACTAAATTTTAAAAATTTAAATATTAAATCTTTGAATTTTAAAATTTAAAAATTTAAATACTAAATTTTAAAAATTTAATTATTAAAATTTTAAATTTTAAAAGTTAAAAATTTAAATTTTAAAATTTAAAAATTTAATTATTAAAACTTTAAATTTTAAAATTTAAAAATTTAAATAATATATTTTAAAAATTTAATTATTAAAGCTTTAAATTTTAAAATTTAAAAATTTAAATTTTAAAATTTAAAAATTTAAATATTAAATTTTAAAAATTTAATTATTAAAACTTTAAATTTTAAAATTTAAAAATTTAAATTTTAAAATTTAAAAATTTAAATTTTAAAATTTAAAAATTTAAATACAAAATTTTAAAAATTTAATTATTAAAATTTTAAATTCTAAAATTTAAAAATTTAAATACTAAATTTTAAAAATTTATTTATTAAAACTTTAAATTTTAAAATTTAAAAATTTAAATTTTAAAATTTAAAAATTTAAATACTAAATTTTAAAAATTTAATTATTAAAACTTTTAATTTCAAAATTTAAAAATTTAAATACTAAATTTTAAAAATTTATTTATTAAAACTTTAAATTTTAAAATTGAAAAATTTAAATACTAAATTTTAAAAATTTAATTATTAAAACTTTAAATTTTAAAATTTAAAAATTTAAATACTAAATTTTAAAAATTTAATTATTAAAATTTTAAATTTTAAAATTTAAAAATTTAAATACAAAATTTTAAAAATTTAATTATTAAAACTTTTAATTTCAAAATTTAAAAATTTAAATACTAAATTTTAAAAATTTAAATATTAAATCTTTGAATTTTAAAATTTAAAAATTTAAATACTAAATTTTAAAAATTTAATTATTAATATTTTAAATTTTAAAATTTAAAAATTTAAATTTTAAAATTTAAAAATTTAAATATTAAATTTTAAAAATTTAATTATTAAAACTTTAAATTTTAAAATTTAAAAATTTAAATACTAAATTTTAAAAATTTAATTATTAAAGCTTTAAATTTTAAAATTTAAAAATTTAAATTTTAAAATTTAAAAATTTAAATACTAAATTTTAAAAATTTAATTATTAAAACTTTAAATTTTAAAATTTAAAAATTTAAATTTTAAAATTTAAAAATTTAAATACAAAATTTTAAAATTTTAATTATTAAAATTTTAAATTCTAAAATTTAAAAATTTAAATACTAAATTTTAAAAATTTATTTATTAAAACTTTAAATTTTAAAATTGAAAAATTTAAATACTAAATTTTAAAAATTTAATTATTAAAACTTTAAATTTTAAAATTTAAAAATTTAAATACTAAATTTTAAAAATTTAATTATTAAAATTTTAATTTTTAAATTTAAAAATTTAAATTTTATAATTTAAAAATTTAAATACTAAATTTTAAAAATTTAATTATTAAAACTTTAAATTTTAAAATTTAAATATTTAAATACTAAATTTTAAAAATTTAATTATTAAAATTTTAAATTTTAAAATTTAAAAATTTAAATTTTAAAATTTAAATACTAAATTTTAAAAATTTAATTATTAAAACTTTAAATTTTAAAATTTAAAAACTTAAATACTAAATTTTAAAAATTTAATTATTAAAATTTTAAATTTTAAAATTTAAAAATTTAAATACTAAATTTTAAAAATTTAATTATTAAAACTTTAAATTTGAAAATTTAAAAATTTAAATACTAAATTTTAAAAATTTAAATATTAAATCTTTGAATTTTAAAATTTAAAAATTTAAATACTAAATTTTAAAAATTTAATTATTAAAATTTTAAATTTTAAAAGTTAAAAATTTAAATTTTAAAATTTAAAAATTTAATTATTAAAACTTTAAATTTTAAAATTTAAAAATTTAAATAATATATTTTAAAAATTTAATTATTAAAGCTTTAAATTTTAAAATTTAAAAATTTAAATTTTAAAATTTAAAAATTTAAATATTAAATTTTAAAAATTTAATTATTAAAACTTTAAATTTTAAAATTTAAATTTTAAAATTTAAAAATTTAAATTTTAAAATTTAAAAATTTAAATACAAAATTTTAAAAATTTAATTATTAAAATTTTAAATTCTAAAATTTAAAAATTTAAATACTAAATTTTAAAAATTTATTTATTAAAACTTTAAATTTTAAAATTTAAAAATTTAAATTTTAAAATTTAAAAATTTAAATACTAAATTTTAAAAATTTAATTATTAAAACTTTTAATTTCAAAATTTAAAAATTTAAATACTAAATTTTAAAAATTTATTTATTAAAACTTTAAATTTTAAAATTGAAAAATTTAAATACTAAATTTTAAAAATTTAATTATTAAAACTTTAAATTTTAAAATTTAAAAATTTAAATACTAAATTTTAAAAATTTAATTATTAAAATTTTAAATTTTAAAATTTAAAAATTTAAATACAAAATTTTAAAAATTTAATTATTAAAACTTTTAATTTCAAAATTTAAAAATTTAAATACTAAATTTTAAAAATTTAAATATTAAATCTTTGAATTTTAAAATTTAAAAATTTAAATACTAAATTTTAAAAATTTAATTATTAATATTTTAAATTTTAAAATTTAAAAATTTAAATTTTAAAATTTAAAAATTTAAATATTAAATTTTAAAAATTTAATTATTAAAACTTTAAATTTTAAAATTTAAAAATTTAAATACTAAATTTTAAAAATTTAATTATTAAAGCTTTAAATTTTAAAATTTAAAAATTTAAATTTTAAAATTTAAAAATTTAAATACTAAATTTTAAAAATTTAATTATTAAAACTTTAAATTTTAAAATTTAAAAATTTAAATTTTAAAATTTAAAAATTTAAATACAAAATTTTAAAATTTTAATTATTAAAATTTTAAATTCTAAAATTTAAAAATTTAAATACTAAATTTTAAAAATTTATTTATTAAAACTTTAAATTTTAAAATTGAAAAATTTAAATACTAAATTTTAAAAATTTAATTATTAAAACTTTAAATTTTAAAATTTAAAAATTTAAATACTAAATTTTAAAAATTTAATTATTAAAATTTTAATTTTTAAATTTAAAAATTTAAATTTTATAATTTAAAAATTTAAATACTAAATTTTAAAAATTTAATTATTAAAACTTTATATTTTAAAATTTAAAAATTTAAATACTAAATTTTAAAAATTTAATTATTAAAACTTTAAATTTTAAAATTTAAAAATTTAAATACTAAATGTTAAAATTTAATTATTAAAAATTTAAATATTAAAATTTAAAAATTTAAATACTAAATTTTAAAAATTTAATTATTAAAACTTTAAATTTTAAAATTTAAAAATTTAAATACTAAACTTTTAAAATTTAATTATTAAAATTTATATTTTAAAATTTAAAAATTTAAATACTAAATTTTAAAAATTTAATTATTAAAACTTTAAATTTGAAAATTTAAAAATTTAAATACTAAATTTTAAAAATTTAATTATTAAAATTTTAAATTTTAAAATTTAAAAATTTAAATACTAAATTTTAAAAATTTAATTATTAAAACTTTATATTTTAAAATTTAAAAATTTAAATACTAAATTTTAAAAATTTAATTATTAAAACTTTAAATTATAAAATTTAAAAATTTAAAAACTAAATTTTAAAAATTTAATTATTAAAATTTTAAATTTTAAAATTTAAAAATTTAAATACTAAATTTTAAAAATTTAATTGTTAAAACATTAAATTTTAAAATTTAAAAATTTAAATACTAAATATTAAAAATTTAAAAATTTAAATACTAAATTTTAAAAATTTAATTATTAAAATTTTAAATTTTAAAATTTAAAAATTTAAATTTTAAAATTTAAAAATTTAAATACTAAATTTAAAAATTTAATTATTAAAACTTTAAATTTTAAAATTTAAAAATTTAAACAATAAATTTTAAAAATTTAATTATTAAAATTTTAAATTTTAAATTTAAAAATTTAAATTTTAAAATTTAAAAATTTAAATTTTAAAATTTAAAAATTTAAATTTAAAAATTTAAATACTAAATATTAAAAATTTAATTATTAAAACTTTAAATTTTATAATTTTAAAATTTAAATACTAAATTTTAAAAATTTAATTATTAAAATTTTAAATTTTAAAATTTAAAAACTTAAATTTTAAAATTTAAAAATTTAAAAATTTAAATATTAAATTTTAAAAATTTAATTATTAAAACTTTAAATTTTAAAATTTAAAAATTTAATACTAAATTTTAAAAATTTAATTATTAAAATTTTAAATTTTAAAAATTTAAATTTTAAAATTTAAAAATTTAAATACTAAATTTTAAATATTTAATTACTAAAACTTTAAATTTTAAAATTTAAAAATTTAAATACTAAATTTTAAAAATTTAATTATTAAAATTTTAAATTTTAAAATTTAAAAATTTAAATACTAAATTTTAAAAATTTAATTATTAAAACTTTAAATTTGAAAATTTAAAAATTTAAATACTAAATTTTAAAAATTTAAATATTAAATCTTTGAATTTTAAAATTTAAAAATTTAAATACTAAATTTTAAAAATTTAATTATTAAAATTTTAAATTTTAAAAGTTAAAAATTTAAATTTTAAAATTTAAAAATTTAATTATTAAAACTTTAAATTTTAAAATTTAAAAATTTAAATAATATATTTTAAAAATTTAATTATTAAAGCTTTAAATTTTAAAATTTAAAAATTTAAATTTTAAAATTTAAAAATTTAAATATTAAATTTTAAAAATTTAATTATTAAAACTTTAAATTTTAAAATTTAAAAATTTAAATTTTAAAATTTAAAAATTTAAATTTTAAAATTTAAAAATTTAAATACAAAATTTTAAAAATTTAATTATTAAAATTTTAAATTCTAAAATTTAAAAATTTAAATACTAAATTTTAAAAATTTATTTATTAAAACTTTAAATTTTAAAATTTAAAAATTTAAATTTTAAAATTTAAAAATTTAAATACTAAATTTTAAAAATTTAATTATTAAAACTTTTAATTTCAAAATTTAAAAATTTAAATACTAAATTTTAAAAATTTATTTATTAAAACTTTAAATTTTAAAATTGAAAAATTTAAATACTAAATTTTAAAAATTTAATTATTAAAACTTTAAATTTTAAAATTTAAAAATTTAAATACTAAATTTTAAAAATTTAATTATTAAAATTTTAAATTTTAAAATTTAAAAATTTAAATACAAAATTTTAAAAATTTAATTATTAAAACTTTTAATTTCAAAATTTAAAAATTTAAATACTAAATTTTAAAAATTTAAATATTAAATCTTTGAATTTTAAAATTTAAAAATTTAAATACTAAATTTTAAAAATTTAATTATTAATATTTTAAATTTTAAAATTTAAAAATTTAAATTTTAAAATTTAAAAATTTAAATATTAAATTTTAAAAATTTAATTATTAAAACTTTAAATTTTAAAATTTAAAAATTTAAATACTAAATTTTAAAAATTTAATTATTAAAGCTTTAAATTTTAAAATTTAAAAATTTAAATTTTAAAATTTAAAAATTTAAATACTAAATTTTAAAAATTTAATTATTAAAACTTTAAATTTTAAAATTTAAAAATTTAAATTTTAAAATTTAAAAATTTAAATACAAAATTTTAAAATTTTAATTATTAAAATTTTAAATTCTAAAATTTAAAAATTTAAATACTAAATTTTAAAAATTTATTTATTAAAACTTTAAATTTTAAAATTGAAAAATTTAAATACTAAATTTTAAAAATTTAATTATTAAAACTTTAAATTTTAAAATTTAAAAATTTAAATACTAAATTTTAAAAATTTAATTATTAAAATTTTAATTTTTAAATTTAAAAATTTAAATTTTATAATTTAAAAATTTAAATACTAAATTTTAAAAATTTAATTATTAAAACTTTAAATTTTAAAATTTAAATATTTAAATACTAAATTTTAAAAATTTAATTATTAAAATTTTAAATTTTAAAATTTAAAAATTTAAATTTTAAAATTTAAATACTAAATTTTAAAAATTTAATTATTAAAACTTTAAATTTTAAAATTTAAAAACTTAAATACTAAATTTTAAAAATTTAATTATTAAAGCTTTAAATTTTAAAATTTAAAAATTTAAATACTAAATTTTAAAAATTTAATTATTAAAATTTTAAATTTTAAAATTTAAAAATTTAAATTTTAAAATTTAAATTTTAAAATTTAAAAATTTAAATTTTAAAATTTAAAAATTTAAATTTAAAAATTTAAATTTAAAAATTTAAATACTAAATTTTAAAAATTTAATTATTAAAACTTTAAATTTTAAAATTTTAAAATTTAAATACTAAATTTTAAAAATTTAATTATTAAAATTTTAAATTTTAAAATTTAAAAATTTAAATTTTAAAATTTAAATACTAAATTTTAAAAATTTAATTATTAAAACTTTAAATTTTAAAATTTAAAAATTTAAATACTAAATTTTAAAAATTTAATTATTAAAATTTTAATTTTTAAATTTAAAAATTTAAATTTTATAATTTAAAAATTTAAATACTAAATTTTAAAAATTTAATTATTAAAACTTTAAATTTTAAAATTTAAATATTTAAATACTAAATTTTAAAAATTTAATTATTAAAATTTTAAATTTTAAAATTTAAATACTAAATTTTAAAAATTTAATTATTAAAACTTTAAATTTTAAAATTTAAAAACTTAAATACTAAATTTTAAAAATTTAATAATTAAAGCTTTAAATTTTAAAATTTAAAAATTTAAATACTAAATTTTAAAAATTTAATTATTAAAATTTTAAATTTTAAAATTTAAAAATTTAAATTTTAAAATTTAAAAATTTAAATTTAAAAATTTTAATACTAAATTTTAAAAATTTAATTATTAAAACTTTTAAAATTTAAAAACTTAAATACTAAATTTTAAAAATTTAATTATTAAAGCTTTATATTTTAAAATTTAAAAATTTAAATACTAAATTTTAAAAATTTAATTATTAAAATTTTAAATTTTAAAATTTAAAAATTTAAATTTTAAAATTTAAAAATTTAAATACTAAATTTTAAAAATTTAATTATTAAAACTTTATATTTTAAAATTTAAAAATTTAAATACTAAATTTTAAAAATTTAATTATTAAAACTTTAAATTTTAAAATTTAAAAATTTAAATACTAAATGTTAAAATTTAATTATTAAAATTTAAATATTAAAATTTAAAAATTTAAATACTAAATTTTAAAAATTTAATTATTAAAACTTTAAATTTTAAAATTTAAAAATTTAAATACTAAACTTTTAAAATTTAATTATTAAAATTTATATTTTAAAATTTAAAAATTTAAATACTAAATTTTAAAAATTTAATTATTAAAACTTTAAATTTGAAAATTTAAAAATTTAAATACTAAATTTTAAAAATTTAATTATTAAAATTTTAAATTTTAAAATTTAAAAATTTAAATACTAAATTTTAAAAATTTAATTATTAAAACTTTATATTTTAAAATTTAAAAATTTAAATACTAAATTTTAAAAATTTAATTATTAAAACTTTAAATTTTAAAATTTAAAAATTTAAAAACTAAATTTTAAAAATTTAATTATTAAAATTTTAAATTTTAAAATTTAAAAATTTAAATTTTAAAATTTAAAAATTTAAATACTAAATTTTAAATATTTAATTATTAAAACTTTAAATTTTAAAATTTAAAAATTTAAATACTAAACTTTTAAAATTTAATTATTAAAATTTATATTTTAAAATTTAAAAATTTAAATACTAAATTTTAAAAATTTAATTATTAAAACTTTAAATTTGAAAATTTAAAAATTTAAATACTAAATTTTAAAAATTTAATTATTAAAATTTTAAATTTTAAAATTTAAAAATTTAAATACTAAATTTTAAAAATTTAATTATTAAAACTTTATATTTTAAAATTTAAAAATTTAAATACTAAATTTTAAAAATTTAATTATTAAAACTTTAAATTTTAAAATTTAAAAATTTAAAAACTAAATTTTAAAAATTTAATTATTAAAATTTTAAATTTTAAAATTTAAAAATTTAAATTTTAAAATTTAAAAATTTAAATACTAAATTTTAAATATTTAATTATTAAAACTTTAAATTTTAAAATTTAAAAATTTAAATACTAAATTTTAAAAATTTAATTATTAAAATTTTAAATTTTAAAATTTAAAAATTTAAATACTAAATTTTAAAAATTTAATTATTAAAACTTTAAATTTGAAATTTTAAAAATTTAAATACTAAATTTTAAAAATTTAAACATTAAATCTTTGAATTTTAAAATTTAAAAATTTAAATACTAAATTTTAAAAATTTAATTATTAAAATTTTAAATTTTAAAAGTTAAAAATTTAAATTTTAAAATTTAAAAATTTAAATACTAAATTTTAAAAATTTAATTATTAAAACTTTAAATTATAAAATTTAAAAATTAAAATACTAAATTTTAAAAATTTAATTATTAAAGCTTTAAATTTTAAAATTTAAAAATTTAAATTTTAAAATTTAAAAATTTAAATTTTAAAATTTAAAAATTTAAATATTAAATTTTAAATATTTATTTATTAAAACTTTAAATTTTAAAATTTAAAAATTTAAATTTTAAAATTTAAAAATTTAAATTTTAAAATTTAAATATTTAAATACAAAATTTTAAAAATTTAATTATTAAAATTTTAAATTCTAAAATTTAAAAATTTAAATACTAAATTTTAATAATTTATTTATTAAAACTTTAAATTTTAAAATTTAAAAATTTAAATACTAAATTTTAAAAATTTAATTATTAAAATTTTAAATTTTAAAATTTAAAAATTTAAATTTTAAAATTTAAAAATTTAAATACTAAATTTTAAAAATTTAATTATTAAAACTTTAAATTTTAAAATTTAAAAATTTAAATACTAAATTTTAAAAATTTAATTATTAAAACTTTAAATTTTAAAATTTAAAAATTTAAATACTAAATTTTAAAAATTTAATTATTAAAGCTTTAAATTTTAAAATTTAAAAATTTAAATTTTAAAATTTAAAAATTTAAATACTAAATTTTAAAAATTTAATTATTAAAACTTTAAATTTTAAAATTTAAAAATTTAAATTTTAAAATTTAAAAATTTAAATTTTAAAATTTAAATATTTAAATACAAAATTTTAAAAATTTAATTATTAAAATTTTAAATTCTAAAATTTAAAAATTTAAATACTAAATTTTAAAAATTTATTTATTAAAACTTTAAATTTTAAAATTTAAAAATTTAAATACTAAATTTTAAAAATTTAATTATTAAAACTTTAAATTTTAAAATTTAAAAATTTAAATACTAAATTTTAAAAATTTAATTATTAAAATTTTAATTTTTAAATTTAAAAATTTAAATTTTAAAATTTAAAAATTTAAATACTAAATTTTAAAAATTTAATTATTAAAACTTTAAATTTTAAAATTTAAATATTTAAATACTAAATTTTAAAAATTTAATTATTAAAATTTTAAATTTTAAAATTTAAAAATTTAAATTTTAAAATTTAAAAATTTAAATTTAAAAATTTAAATACTAAATTTTAAAAATTTAATTATTAAAATTTTAAATTTTAAAATTTAAAAATTAAAATATTAAATTTTAAAAATTTAATTATTAAAGCTCTAAATTTTAAAATTTAAAAATTTAAATACTAAATTTTAAAAATTTAATTATTAAAACTTTAAATTTTAAAATTTAAAAACTTAAATTTTAAAATTTAAAAATTTAAATACTAAATTTTAAAAATTTAATTATTAAAACTTTAAATTTTAAAATTTAAAAATTTAAACACTAAATTTTAGAAATTTAATTATTAAAATTTTAAATTTTAAAATTTAAAAATTTAAATTTTAAAATTTAAAAATTTAAATTTAAAAATTTAAATACTAAATTTTAAAAATTTAATTATTAAAATTTTAAATTTTAAAAGTTAAAAATTTAAATTTTAAAATTTAAAAATTTAAATACTAAATTTTAAAAATTTAATTATTAAAACTTTAAATTTTAAAATTTAAAAATTAAAATACTAAATTTTAAAAATTTAATTATTAAAGCTTTAAATTTTAAAATTTAAAAATTTAAATTTTAAAATTTAAAAATATAAATATTAAATTTTAAAAATTTAATTATTAAAACTTTAAATTTGAAAATTTAAAAATTTAAATACTAAATTTTAAAAATTTAAATATTAAATCTTTGAATTTTAAAATTTAAAAATTTAAATACTAAATTTTAAAAATTTAATTGTTAAAACATTAAATTTTAAAATTTAAAAATTTAAATACTAAATTTTAAAAATTTAATTATTAAAATTTTAAATTTTAAAATTTAAAAATTTAAATACTAAATATTAAAAATTTAATTATTAAAACTTTAAATTTGAAAATTTAAAAATTTAAATACTAAATTTTAAAAATTTAATTATTAAAATTTTAAATTTTAAAATTTAAAAATTTAAATACTAAATATTAAAAATTTAATTATTAAAACTTTTAATTTGAAAATTTAAAAATTTAAATACTAAATTTTAAAAATTTAAATATTAAATCTTTGAATTTTAAAATTTAAAAATTTAAATACTAAATTTTAAAAATTTAATTATTAAAATTTTAAATTTTAAAAATTTAAAAATTTAAATTTTAAAATTTAAAAATTTAAATACTAAATTTTAAAAATTTAATTATTATAACTTTAAATTTTAAAATTTAAAAATTTAAATACTAAATTTTAAAAATTTAATTGTTAAAGCTTTAAATTTTAAAATTTAAAAATTTAAATTTTAAAATTTAAAATTTTAAATACCAAATTTTAAAAATTTAATTATTAAAATTATAAATTTTAAAATTTAAAAATTTAAACTTTAAAATTTAAAAATTTAAATTTTAAAATTTAAAAATTTAAATACAAAATTTTAAAAATTTAATTATTAAAATTTTAAATTCTAAAATTTAAAAATTTAAATACTAAATTTTAAAAATTTATTTATTAAAACTTTAAATTTTAAAATTTAAAAATTTAAATACTAAATTTTAAAAATTTAATTATTAAAACTTTAAATTTTAAAATTTAAAAATTTAAATACTAAATTTTAAAAATTTAATTATTAAAATTTTAAATTCTAAAATTTAAAAATTTATTTATTAAAACTTTAAATTTTAAAATTTAAAAATTTAAATATTAAATTTTAAAAATTTAATTATTAAAACTTTAAATTTTAAAATTTAAAAATTTAAATTTTACAATTTAAAAATTTAAATACAAAATTTTAAAAATTTAATTATTAAAATTTTAAATTCTAAAATTTAAAAATTTAAATACTAAATTTTAAAAATTTATTTATTAAAACTTTAAATTTTAAAATTTAAAAATTTAAATACTAAATTTTAAAAATTTAATTATTAAAACTTTAAATTTTAAAATTTAAAAATTTAAATACTAAACTTTTAAAATTTAATTATTAAAATTTATATTTTAAAATTAAAAAATTTAAATACTAAATTTTAAAAATTTAATTGTTAAAACATTAAATTTTAAAATTTAAAAATTTAAATACTAAATTTTAAAAATTTAATTATTAAAATTTTAAATTTTAAAATTTTAAAATTTAAATACTAAATATTAAAAATTTAATTATTAAAACTTTAAATTTGAAAATTTAAAAATTTAAATACTAAATTTTAAAAATTTAAATATTAAATCTTTGAATTTTAAAATTTAAAAATTTAAATACTAAATTTTAAAAATTTAATTATTAAAATTTTAAATTTTAAAATTTAAAAATTTAAATTTTAAAATTTAAAAATTTAAATACTAAATTTTAAAAATTTAATTATTAAAACTTTAAATTTTAAAATTTAAAAATTTAAATACCAAATTTTAAAAATTTAATTATTAAAGCTTTAAATTTTAAAATTTAAAAATTTAAATTTTAAAATTTAAAAATTTAAATACCAAATTTTAAAAATTTAATTATTAAAATTTTAAATTTTAAAATTTAAAAATTTAAATTTTAAAATTTAAAAATTTAAACTTTAAAATTTAAAAATTTAAATTTTAAAATTTAAAAATTTAAATACAAAATTTTAAAAATTTAATTATTAAAATTTTAAATTCTAAAATTTAAAAATTTAAATACTAAATTTTAAAAATTTATTTATTAAAACTTTAAATTTTAAAATTTAAAAATTTAAATACTAAATTTTAAAAATTTAATTATTAAAACTTTAAATTTTAAAATTTAAAAATTTAAATACTAAATTTTAAAAATTTAATTATTAAAATTTTAATTTTTAAATTTAAAAATTTAAATTTTAAAATTTAAAAATTTAAAAACTAAATTTTAAAAATTTAATTATTAAAACTTTAAATTTTAAAATTTAAATATTTAAATACTAAATTTTAAAAATTTAATTATTAAAATTTTAAATTTTAAAATTTAAAAATTTAAATTTTAAAATTTAAATACTAAATTTTAAAAATTTAATTATTAAAACTTTAAATTTTAAAATTTAAAAACTTAAATACTAAATTTTAAAAATTTAATTATTAAAGCTTTAAATTTTAAAATTTAAAAATTTAAATAATAAATTTAAAAAATTTAATTATTAAAACTTTAAATTTTAAAATTTAAAAATTTAAATACTAAATTTTAAAAATTTAATTATTAAAATTTTAAATTTTAAAATTTAAAAATTTAAATTTTAAAATTTAAAAATTTAAATTTTAAAATTTAAAAATTTAAATTTAAAAATTTAAATACTAAATTTTAAAAATTTAATTATTAAAACTTTAAATTTTACAATTTTAAAATTTAAATACTAAATTTTAAAAATTTAATTATTAAAATTTTAAATTTTAAAATTTAAAAATTTAAAAATTTAAATACTAAATTTTAAAAATTTAATTATTAAAACTTTAAATTATAAAATTTAAAAATTTAAATACTAAATTTTAAAAATTTAATTATTAAAGTTTTAAATTTTAAAATTTAAAAATTTAAATTTTAAAATTTAAAAATTTAAATACTAAATTTTAAAAATTTAATTATTAAAACTTTAAATTTTAAAATTTAAAAATTTAAACACTAAATTTTAAAAATTTAATTATTAAAATTTTAAATTTTAAAATTTAAAAATTTAAATTTTAAAATTTAAAAATTTAAATTTAAAAATTTAAATACTAAATTTTAAAAATTTAATTATTAAAACTTTAAATTTGAAAATTTAAAAATTTAAATACTAAATTTTAAAAATTTAAATATTAAATCTTTGAATTTTAAAATTTAAAAATTTAAATACTAAATTTTAAAAATTTATTTATTAAAACTTTAAATTTTAAAATTTAAAAATTTAAATACTAAATTTTAAAAATTTAATTATTAAAACTTTAAATTTTAAAATTTAAAAATTTAAATTTTACAATTTAAAAATTTAAATACAAAATTTTAAAAATTTAATTATTAAAATTTTAAATTCTAAAATTTAAAAATTTAAATACTAAATTTTAAAAATTTATTTATTAAAACTTTAAATTTTAAAATTTAAAAATTTAAATCCTAAATTTTAAAAATTTAATTATTAAAACTTTAAATTTTAAAATTTAAAAATTTAAATACTAAACTTTTAAAATTTAATTATTAAAATTTATATTTTAAAATTTAAAAATTTAAATACTAAATTTTAAAAATTTAATTGTTAAAACATTAAATTTTAAAATTTAAAAATTTAAATACTAAATTTTAAAAATTTAATTATTAAAATTTTAAATTTTAAAATTTAAAAATTTAAATACTAAATATTAAAAATTTAATTATTAAAACTTTAAATTTGAAAATTTAAAAATTTAAATACTAAATTTTAAAAATTTAAATATTAAATCTTTGAATTTTAAAATTTAAAAATTTAAATACTAAATTTTAAAAATTTAATTATTAAAATTTTAAATTTTAAAATTTAAAAATTTAAATTTTAAAATTTAAAAATTTAAATACTAAATTTTAAAAATTTAATTATTAAAACTTTAAATTTTAAAATTTAAAAATTTAAATACCAAATTTTAAAAATTTAATTATTAAAGCTTTAAATTTTAAAATTTAAAAATTTAAATTTAAAAATTTAAAAATTTAAATACCAAATTTTAAAAATTTAATTATTAAAATTTTAAATTTTAAAATTTAAAAATTTAAATTTTAAAATTTAAAAATTTAAACTTTAAAATTTAAAAATTTAAATTTTAAAATTTAAAAATTTAAATACAAAATTTTAAAAATTTAATTATTAAAATTTTAAATTCTAAAATTTAAAAATTTAAATACTAAATTTTAAAAATTTATTTATTAAAACTTTAAATTTTAAAATTTAAAAATTTAAATACTAAATATTAAAAATTTAATTATTAAAACTTTAAATTTTAAAATTTAAAAATTTAAATACTAAATTTTAAAAATTTAATTATTAAAATTTTAATTTTTAAATTTAAAAATTTAAATTTTAAAATTTAAAAATTTAAAAACTAAATTTTAAAAATTTAATTATTAAAACTTTAAATTTTAAAATTTAAATATTTAAATACTAAATTTTAAAAATTTAATTATTAAAATTTTAAATTTTAAAATTTAAAAATTTAAATTTTAAAATTTAAATACTAAATTTTAAAAATTTAATTATTAAAACTTTAAATTTTAAAATTTAAAAACTTAAATACTAAATTTTAAAAATTTAATTATTAAAGCTTTAAATTTTAAAATTTAAAAATTTAAATACTAAATTTTAAAAATTTAATTATTAAAACTTTAAATTTTAAAATTTAAAAATTTAAATACTAAATTTTAAAAATTTAATTATTAAAATTTTAAATTTTAAAATTTAAAAATTTAAATTTTAAAATTTAAAAATTTAAATTTTAAAATTTAAAAATTTAAATTTAAAAATTTAAATACTAAATTTTAAAAATTTAATTATTAAAACTTTAAATTTTACAATTTTAAAATTTAAATACTAAATTTTAAAAATTTAATTATTAAAATTTTAAATTTTAAAATTTAAAAACTTAAATTTTAAAATTTAAAAATTTAAAAATTTAAATACTAAATTTTAAAAATTTAATTATTAAAACTTTAAATTTTAAAATTTAAAAATTTAAATACTAAATTTTAAAAATTTAATTATTAAAGTTTTAAATTTTAAAATTTAAAAATTTAAATTTTAAAATTTAAAAATTTAAATACTAAATTTTAAAAATTTAATTATTAAAACTTTAAATTTTAAAATTTAAAAATTTAAACACTAAATTTTAAAAATTTAATTATTAAAATTTTAAATTTTAAAATTTAAAAATTTAAATTTTAAAATTTAAAAATTTAAATTTAAAAATTTAAATACTAAATTTTAAAAATTTAATTATTAAAACTTTAAATTTGAAAATTTAAAAATTTAAATACTAAATTTTAAAAATTTAAATATTAAATCTTTGAATTTTAAAATTTAAAAATTTAAATACTAAATTTTAAAAATTTAATTATTAAAATTTTAAATTTTAAAAGTTAAAAATTTAAATTCTAAAATTTAAAAATTTAAATACTAAATTTTAAAAATTTAATTATTAAAACTTTAAATTTTAAAATTTAAAAATTTAAATACTAAATTTTAAAAATTTAATTATTAAAATTTTAAATTTTAAAATTTAAAAATTTAAATTTTAAAATTTAAAAATTTAAATTTAAAAATTTAAATACTAAATTTTAAAAATTTAATTATTAAAATTTTAAATTTTAAAATTTAAAAACTTAAATTTTAAAATTTAAAAATTTAAAAATTTAAATACTAAATTTTAAAAATTTAATTATTAAAACTTTAAATTTTAAAATTTAAAAATTTAAATACTAAATTTTAAAAATTTAATTATTAAAGTTTTAAATTTTAAAATTTAAAAATTTAAATTTTAAAATTTAAAAATTTAAATACTAAATTTTAAAAATTTAATTATTAAAACTTTAAATTTTAAAATTTAAATACTAAATTTTAAAAATTTAATTATTAAAATTTTAAATTTTAAAATTTAAAAACTTAAATTTTAAAATTTAAAAATTTAAAAATTTAAATACTAAATTTTAAAAATTTAATTATTAAAACTTTAAATTTTAAAATTTAAAAATTTAAATACTAAATTTTAAAAATTTAATTATTAAAGTTTTAAATTTTAAAATTTAAAAATTTAAATTTTAAAATTTAAAAATTTAAATACTAAATTTTAAAAATTTAATTATTAAAACTTTAAATTTTAAAATTTAAAAATTTAAACACTAAATTTTAAAAATTTAATTATTAAAATTTTAAATTTTAAAATTTAAAAATTTAAATTTTAAAATTTAAAAATTTAAATTTAAAAATTTAAATACTAAATTTTAAAAATTTAATTATTAAAACTTTAAATTTTAAAATTTAAAAATTTAAAAACTAAATTTTAAAAATTTAGTTATTAAAATTTTAAATTTTAAAATTTAAAAATTTAAACTTTAAAATTTAAAAATTTAAATTTTAAAATTTAAAAATTTAATTACAAAATTTTAAAAATTTAATTATTAAAATTTTAAATTCTAAAATTTAAAAATTTAAATACTATATTTTAAAAATTTATTTATTAAAACTTTAAATTTTAAAATTTAAAAATTTAAATACTAAATTTTAAAAATTTAATTATTAAAACTTTAAATTTTAAAATTTAAAAATTTAAATACTAAATTTTAAAAATTTAATTATTAAAATTTTAATTTTTAAATTTAAAAATTTAAATTTTAAAATTTAAAAATTAGAATACTAAATTTTAAAAATTTAATTATTAAAACTTTAAATTTTAAAATTTAAATATTTAAATACTAAATTTTAAAAATTTAATTATTAAAATTTTAAATTTTAAAATTTAAAAATTTAAATACTAAATTTTAAAAATTTAATTATTAAAACTTTAAATTTGAAAATTTAAAAATTTAAATACTAAATTTTAAAAATTTAAACATTAAATCTTTGAATTTTAAAATTTAAAAATTTAAATACTAAATTTTAAAAATTTAATTATTAAAATTTTAAATTTTAAAAGTTAAAAATTTAAATTTTAAAATTTATAAATTTAAATACTAAATTTTAAAAATTTAATTATTAAAACTTTAAATTTTAAAATTTAAAAATTAAAATACTAAATTTTAAAAATTTAATTATTAAAGCTTTAAATTTTAAAATTTAAAAATTTAAATTTTAAAATTTAAAAATTTAAATATTAAATTTTAAAAATTTAATTATTAAAACTTTAAATTTTAAAATTTAAAAATTTAAATTTTAAAATTTAAAAATTTAAATACAAAATTTTAAAAATTTAATTATTATAATTTTAAATTCTAAAATTTAAAAATTTAAATACTAAATTTTAAAAATTTAAATATTAAATCTTTGAATTTTAAAATTTAAAAATTTAAATACTAAATTTTAAAAATTTAATTATTAAAATTTTAAATTTTAAAATTTAAAAATTTAAATTTTAAAATTTAAAAATTTAAATACTAAATTTTAAAAATTTAATTATTAAAACTTTAAATTTTAAAATTTAAAAATTTAAATACCAAATTTTAAAAATTTAATTATTAAAGCTTTAAATTTTAAAATTTAAAAATTTAAATTTAAAAATTTAAAAATTTAAATACCAAATTTTAAAAATTTAATTATTAAAATTTTAAATTTTAAAATTTAAAAATTTAAATTTTAAAATTTAAAAATTTAAACTTTAAAATTTAAAAATTTAAATTTTAAAATTTAAAAATTTAAATACAAAATTTTAAAAATTTAATTATTAAAATTTTAAATTCTAAAATTTAAAAATTTAAATACTAAATTTTAAAAATTTATTTATTAAAACTTTAAATTTTAAAATTTAAAAATTTAAATACTAAATATTAAAAATTTAATTATTAAAACTTTAAATTTTAAAATTTAAAAATTTAAATACTAAATTTTAAAAATTTAATTATTAAAATTTTAATTTTTAAATTTAAAAATTTAAATTTTAAAATTTAAAAATTTAAAAACTAAATTTTAAAAATTTAATTATTAAAACTTTAAATTTTAAAATTTAAATATTTAAATACTAAATTTTAAAAATTTAATTATTAAAATTTTAAATTTTAAAATTTAAAAATTTAAATTTTAAAATTTAAATACTAAATTTTAAAAATTTAATTATTAAAACTTTAAATTTTAAAATTTAAAAACTTAAATACTAAATTTTAAAAATTTAATTATTAAAGCTTTAAATTTTAAAATTTAAAAATTTAAATACTAAATTTTAAAAATTTAATTATTAAAACTTTAAATTTTAAAATTTAAAAATTTAAATACTAAATTTTAAAAATTTAATTATTAAAATTTTAAATTTTAAAATTTAAAAATTTAAATTTTAAAATTTAAAAATTTAAATTTTAAAATTTAAAAATTTAAATTTAAAAATTTAAATACTAAATTTTAAAAATTTAATTATTAAAACTTTAAATTTTACAATTTTAAAATTTAAATACTAAATTTTAAAAATTTAATTATTAAAATTTTAAATTTTAAAATTTAAAAACTTAAATTTTAAAATTTAAAAATTTAAAAATTTAAATACTAAATTTTAAAAATTTAATTATTAAAACTTTAAATTTTAAAATTTAAAAATTTAAATACTAAATTTTAAAAATTTAATTATTAAAGTTTTAAATTTTAAAATTTAAAAATTTAAATTTTAAAATTTAAAAATTTAAATACTAAATTTTAAAAATTTAATTATTAAAACTTTAAATTTTAAAATTTAAAAATTTAAACACTAAATTTTAAAAATTTAATTATTAAAATTTTAAATTTTAAAATTTAAAAATTTAAATTTTAAAATTTAAAAATTTAAATTTAAAAATTTAAATACTAAATTTTAAAAATTTAATTATTAAAACTTTAAATTTGAAAATTTAAAAATTTAAATACTAAATTTTAAAAATTTAAATATTAAATCTTTGAATTTTAAAATTTAAAAATTTAAATACTAAATTTTAAAAATTTAATTATTAAAATTTTAAATTTTAAAAGTTAAAAATTTAAATTCTAAAATTTAAAAATTTAAATACTAAATTTTAAAAATTTAATTATTAAAACTTTAAATTTTAAAATTTAAAAATTTAAATACTAAATTTTAAAAATTTAATTATTAAAATTTTAAATTTTAAAATTTAAAAATTTAAATTTTAAAATTTAAAAATTTAAATTTAAAAATTTAAATACTAAATTTTAAAAATTTAATTATTAAAACTTTAAATTTTATAATTTTAAAATTTAAATACTAAATTTTAAAAATTTAATTATTAAAATTTTAAATTTTAAAATTTAAAAACTTAAATTTTAAAATTTAAAAATTTAAAAATTTAAATACTAAATTTTAAAAATTTAATTATTAAAACTTTAAATTTTAAAATTTAAAAATTTAAATACTAAATTTTAAAAATTTAATTATTAAAGTTTTAAATTTTAAAATTTAAAAATTTAAATTTTAAAATTTAAAAATTTAAATACTAAATTTTAAAAATTTAATTATTAAAACTTTAAATTTTAAAATTTAAAAATTTAAACACTAAATTTTAAAAATTTAATTATTAAAATTTTAAATTTTAAAATTTAAAAATTTAAATTTTAAAATTTAAAAATTTAAATTTAAAAATTTAAATACTAAATTTTAAAAATTTAATTATTAAAACTTTAAATTTTAAAATTTAAAAATTTAAAAACTAAATTTTAAAAATTTAGTTATTAAAATTTTAAATTTTAAAATTTAAAAATTTAAACTTTAAAATTTAAAAATTTAAATTTTAAAATTTAAAAATTTAATTACAAAATTTTAAAAATTTAATTATTAAAATTTTAAATTCTAAAATTTAAAAATTTAAATACTATATTTTAAAAATTTATTTATTAAAACTTTAAATTTTAAAATTTAAAAATTTAAATACTAAATTTTAAAAATTTAATTATTAAAACTTTAAATTTTAAAATTTAAAAATTTAAATACTAAATTTTAAAAATTTAATTATTAAAATTTTAATTTTTAAATTTAAAAATTTAAATTTTAAAATTTAAAAATTAGAATACTAAATTTTAAAAATTTAATTATTAAAACTTTAAATTTTAAAATTTAAATATTTAAATACTAAATTTTAAAAATTTAATTATTAAAATTTTAAATTTTAAAATTTAAAAATTTAAATACTAAATTTTAAAAATTTAATTATTAAAACTTTAAATTTGAAAATTTAAAAATTTAAATACTAAATTTTAAAAATTTAAACATTAAATCTTTGAATTTTAAAATTTAAAAATTTAAATACTAAATTTTAAAAATTTAATTATTAAAATTTTAAATTTTAAAAGTTAAAAATTTAAATTTTAAAATTTATAAATTTAAATACTAAATTTTAAAAATTTAATTATTAAAACTTTAAATTTTAAAATTTAAAAATTAAAATACTAAATTTTAAAAATTTAATTATTAAAGCTTTAAATTTTAAAATTTAAAAATTTAAATTTTAAAATTTAAAAATTTAAATATTAAATTTTAAAAATTTAATTATTAAAACTTTAAATTTTAAAATTTAAAAATTTAAATTTTAAAATTTAAAAATTTAAATACAAAATTTTAAAAATTTAATTATTATAATTTTAAATTCTAAAATTTAAAAATTTAAATACTAAATTTTAAAAATTTATTTATTAAAACTTTAAATTTTAAAATTTAAAAATTTAAATACTAAACTTTTAAAATTTAATTATTAAAATTTATATTTTAAAATTTAAAAATTTAAATACTAAATTTTAAAAATTTAATTGTTAAAACATTAAATTTTAAAATTTAAAAATTTAAATACTAAATTTTAAAAATTTAATTATTAAAATTTTAAATTTTAAAATTTAAAAATTTAAATACTAAATATTAAAAATTTAATTATTAAAACTTTAAATTTGAAAATTTAAAAATTTAAATACTAAATTTTAAAAATTTAAATATTAAATCTTTGAATTTTAAAATTTAAAAATTTAAATACTAAATTTTAAAAATTTAATTATTAAAATTTTAAATTTTAAAATTTAAAAATTTAAATTTTAAAATTTAAAAATTTAAATACTAAATTTTAAAAATTTAATTATTAAAACTTTAAATTTTAAAATTTAAAAATTTATATACTAAATTTTAAAAATTTAATTATTAAAGCTTTAAATTTTAAAATTTAAAAATTTAAATTTTAAAATTTAAAAATTTAAATACCAAATTTTAAAAATTTAATTATTAAAATTTTAAATTTTAAAATTTAAAAATTTAAACTTTAAAATTTAAAAATTTAAATTTTAAAATTTAAAAATTTAAATACAAAATTTTAATAATTTAAATATTAAAATTTTAAATTCTAAAATTTAAAAATTTAAATACTAAATTTTAAAAATTTATTTATTAAAACTTTAAATTTTAAAATTTAAAAATTTAAATACTAAATTTTAAAAATTTAATTATTAAAACTTTAAATTTTAAAATTTAAAAATTTAAATACTAAATTTTAAAAATTTAATTATTAAAATTTTAATTTTTAAATTTAAAAATTTAAATTTTAAAATTTAAAAATTTAAATACTAAATTTTAAAAATTTAATTATTAAAACTTTAAATTTTAAAATTTAAATATTTAAATACTAAATTTTAAAAATTTAATTATTAAAATTTTAAATTTTAAAATTTAAAAATTTAAATTTTAAAATTTAAATACTAAATTTTAAAAATTTAATTATTAAATCTTTAAATTTTAAAATTTAAAAACATAAATACTAAATTTTAAAAATTTAATTATTAAAGCTTTAAATTTTAAAATTTAAAAATTTAAATACTAAATTTTAAAAATTTAATTATTAAAACTTTAAATTTTAAAATTTAAAAATTTAAATACTAAATTTTAAAAATTTAATTATTAAAATTTTAAATTTTAAAATTTAAAAATTTAAATTTTAAAATTTAAAAATTTAAATTTTAAAATTTAAAAATTTAAATTTAAAAATTTAAATACTAAATTTTAAAAATTTAATTATTAAAACTTTAAATTTTATAATTTTAAAATTTAAATACTAAATTTTAAAAATTTAATTATTAAAGTTTTAAATTTTAAAATTTAAAAATTTAAATTTTAAAATTTAAAAATTTAAATACTAAATTTTAAAAATTTAATTATTAAAACTTTAAATTTTATAATTTTAAAATTTAAATACTAAATTTTAAAAATTTAATTATTAAAATTTTAAATTTTAAAATTTAAAAACTTAAATTTTAAAATTTAAAAATTTAAAAATTTAAATACTAAATTTTAAAAATTTAATTATTAAAACTTTAAATTTTAAAATTTAAAAATTTAAATACTAAATTTTAAAAATTTAATTATTAAAGTTTTAAATTTTAAAATTTAAAAATTTAAATTTTAAAATTTAAAAATTTAAATACTAAATTTTAAAAATTTAATTATTAAAACTTTAAATTTTAAAATTTAAAAATTTTAATACTAAATTTTAAAAATTTAAATATTAAAACTTTAAATTATAAAATTTAAAAACTTAAATACTAAATTTTAAAAATTTAAATACTAAATTTTAAAAATTTAATTATTAAAACTTTAAATTTTAAAATTTAAAAATTTAAATACTAAATTTTAAAAATTTAATTATTAAAATTTTAAATTTTAAAATTTAAAAATTTAAATTTTAAAATTTAAAAATTTAAATTTAAAAATTTAAATACTAAATTTTAAAAATTTAATTATTAAAACTTTAAATTTTAAAATTTAAAAATTTAAAAACTAAATTTTAAAAATTTAATTATTAAAATTTTAAATTTTAAAATTTAAAAATTTAAATTTTAAAATTTAAAAATTTAAATACTAAATTTTAAATATTTAATTATTAAAACTTTAAATTTTAAAATTTAAAAATTTAAATACTAAATTTTAAAAATTTAATTATTAAAATTTTAAATTTTAAAATTTAAAAATTTAAATACTAAATTTTAAAAATTTAATTATTAAAACTTTAAATTTGAAAATTTAAAAATTTAAATACTAAATTTTAAAAATTTAAATATTAAATCTTTGAATTTTAAAATTTAAAAATTTAAATACTAAATTTTAAAAATTTAATTATTAAAATTTTAAATTTTAAAAGTTAAAAATTTAAATTTTAAAATTTAAAAATTTAAATACTAAATTTTAAAAATTTAATTATTAAAACTTTAAATTTTAAAATTTAAAAATTTAAATTTTAAAATTTAAAAATTTAAATTTTAAAATTTAAAAATTTAAATACAAAATTTTAAAAATTTAATTATTAAAATTTTAAATTCCAAAATTTAAAAATTTAAATACTAAATTTTAAAAATTTATTTATTAAAACTTTAAATTTTAAAATTTAAAAATTTAAATACTAAATTTTAAAAATTTAATTATTAAAACTTTAAATTTTAAAATTTAAAAATTTAAATACTAAACTTTTAAAATTTAATTATTAAAATTTATGTTTTAAAATTTAAAAATTTAAATACTAAATTTTAAAAATTTAATTATTAAAATTTTAATTTTTAAATTTAAAAATTTAAATTTTAAAATTTAAAAATTTAAATACTAAATTTTAAAAATTTAATTATTAAAACTTTAAATTTTAAAATTTAAATATTTAAATACTAAATTTTAAAAATTTAATTATTAAAATTTTAAATTTTAAAATTTAAAAATTTAAATTTTAAAATTTAAATACTAAATTTTAAAAATTTAATTATTAAAACTTTAAATTTTAAAATTTAAAAACTTAAATACTAAATTTTAAAAATTTAATTATTAAAGCTTTAAATTTTAAAATTTAAAAATTTAAATACTAAATTTTAAAAATTTAATTATTAAAACTTTAAATTTTAAAATTTAAAAATTTAAAAACTAAATTTTAAAAATTTAATTATTAAAATTTTAAATTTTAAAATTTAAAAATTTAAATTTTAAAATTTAAAAATTTAAATACTAAATTTTAAATATTTAATTATTAAAACTTTAAATTTTAAAATTTAAAAATTTAAATACTAAATTTTAAAAATTTAATTATTAAAATTTTAAATTTTAAAATTTAAAAATTTAAATACTAAATTTTAAAAATTTAATTATTAAAACTTTAAATTTGAAAATTTAAAAATTTAAATACTAAATTTTAAAAATTTAAATATTAAATCTTTGAATTTTAAAATTTAAAAATTTAAATACTAAATTTTAAAAATTTAATTATTAAAATTTTAAATTTTAAAAGTTAAAAATTTAAATTTTAAAATTTAAAAATTTAAATACTAAATTTTAAAAATTTAATTATTAAAACTTTAAATTTTAAAATTTAAAAATTTAAATTTTAAAATTTAAAAATTTAAATTTTAAAATTTAAAAATTTAAATACAAAATTTTAAAAATTTAATTATTAAAATTTTAAATTCCAAAATTTAAAAATTTAAATACTAAATTTTAAAAATTTATTTATTAAAACTTTAAATTTTAAAATTTAAAAATTTAAATACTAAATTTTAAAAATTTAATTATTAAAACTTTAAATTTTAAAATTTAAAAATTTAAATACTAAACTTTTAAAATTTAATTATTAAAATTTATGTTTTAAAATTTAAAAATTTAAATACTAAATTTTAAAAATTTAATTATTAAAATTTTAATTTTTAAATTTAAAAATTTAAATTTTAAAATTTAAAAATTTAAATACTAAATTTTAAAAATTTAATTATTAAAACTTTAAATTTTAAAATTTAAATATTTAAATACTAAATTTTAAAAATTTAATTATTAAAATTTTAAATTTTAAAATTTAAAAATTTAAATTTTAAAATTTAAATACTAAATTTTAAAAATTTAATTATTAAAACTTTAAATTTTAAAATTTAAAAACTTAAATACTAAATTTTAAAAATTTAATTATTAAAGCTTTAAATTTTAAAATTTAAAAATTTAAATACTAAATTTTAAAAATTTAATTATTAAAACTTTAAATTTTATAATTTTAAAATTTAAATACTAAATTTTAAAAATTTAATTATTAAAATTTTAAATTTTAAAATTTAAAAATTTAAATTTTAAAATTTAAAAATTTAAATTTTAAAATTTAAAAATTTAAATACTAAATTTTAAAAATTTAATTATTAAAACTTTAAATTTTATAATTTTAAAATTTAAATACTAAATTTTAAAAATTTAATTATTAAAATTTTAAATTTTAAAATTTAAAAACTTAAATTTTAAAATTTAAAAATTTAAAAATTTAAATACTAAATTTTAAAAATTTAATTATTAAAACTTTAAATTTTAAAATTTAAAAATTTAAATACAAAATTTTAAAAATTTAATTATTAAAGTTTTAAATTTTAAAATTTAAAAATTTAAATTTTAAAATTTAAAAATTTAAATTTTAAAATTTAAAAATTTAAATACTAAATTTTAAAAATTTAATTATTAAAACTTTAAATTTTATAATTTTAAAATTTGAATACTAAATTTTAAAAATTTAATTATTAAAATTTTAAATTTTAAAATTTAAAAACTTAAATTTTAAAATTTAAAAATTTAAAAATTTAAATACTAAATTTTAAAAATTTAATTATTAAAACTTTAAATTTTAAAATTTAAAAATTTAAATACTAAATTTTAAAAATTTAATTATTAACGTTTTAAATTTTAAAATTTAAAAATTTAAATTTTAAAATTTAAAAATTTAAATACTAAATTTTAAAAATTTAATTATTAAAACTTTAAATTTTAAAATTTAAAAATTTTAATACTAAATTTTAAAAATTTAAATATTAAAACTTTAAATTATAAAATTTAAAAACTTAAATACTAAATTTTAAAAATTTAAATACTAAATTTTAAAAATTTAATTATTAAAACTTTAAATTTTAAAATTTAAAAATTTAAATACTAAATTTTAAAAATTTAATTATTAAAATTTTAAATTTTAAAATTTAAAAATTTAAATTTTAAAATTTAAAAATTTTAATTTAAAAATTTAAATACTAAATTTTAAAAATTTAATTATTAAAACTTTAAATTTTAAAATTTAAAAATTTAAAAACTAAATTTTAAAAATTTAATTATTAAAATTTTAAATTTTAAAATTTAAAAATTTAAATTTTAAAATTTAAAAATTTAAATACTAAATTTTAAATATTTAATTATTAAAACTTTAAATTTTAAAATTTAAAAATTTAAATACTAAATTTTAAAAATTTAATTATTAAAATTTTAAATTTTAAAATTTAAAAATTTAAATACTAAATTTTAAAAATTTAATTATTAAAACTTTAAATTTGAAAATTTAAAAATTTAAATACTAAATTTTAAAAATTTAAATATTAAATCTTTGAATTTTAAAATTTAAAAATTTAAATACTAAATTTTAAAAATTTAAATATTAAAATTTTAAATTTTAAAAGTTAAAAATTTAAATTTTAAAATTTAAAAATTTAAATACTAAATTTTAAAAATTTAATTATTAAAACTTTAAATTTTAAAATTTAAAAATTTAAATTTTAAAATTTAAAAATTTAAATTTTAAAATTTAAAAATTTAAATACAAAATTTTAAAAATTTAATTATTAAAATTTTAAATTCTAAAATTTAAAAATTTAAATACTAAATTTTAAAAATTTATTTATTAAAACTTTAAATTTTAAAATTTAAAAATTTAAATACTAAATTTTAAAAATTTAATTATTAAAACTTTAAATTTTAAAATTTAAATATTTAAATACTAAATTTTAAAAATTTAATTATTAAAATTTTAAATTTTAAAATTTAAAAATTTAAATTTTAAAATTTAAATACTAAATTTTAAAAATTTAATTATTAAAACTTTAAATTTTAAAATTTAAAAACTTAAATACTAAATTTTAAAAATTTAATTATTAAAGCTTTAAATTTTAAAATTTAAAAATTTAAATACTAAATTTTAAAAATTTAATTATTAAAACTTTAAATTTTAAAATTTAAAAATTTAAATACTAAATTTTAAAAATTTAATTATTAAAATTTTAAATTTTAAATTTAAAAATTTAAATTTTAAAATTTAAAAATTTAAATTTTAAAATTTAAAAATTTAAATTTAAAAATTTAAATACTAAATTTTAAAAATTTAATTATTAAAACTTTAAATTTTATAATTTTAAAATTTAAATACTAAATTTTAAAAATTTAATTATTAAAATTTTAAATTTTAAAATTTAAAAATTTAAATTTTAAAATTTAAATACTAAATTTTAAAAATTTAATTATTAAAACTTTAAATTTTAAAATTTAAAAACTTAAATACTAAATTTTAAAAATTTAATTATTAAAGCTTTAAATTTTAAAATTTAAAAATTTAAATACTAAATTTTAAAAATTTAATTATTAAAACTTTAAATTTTAAAATTTAAAAATTTAAATACTAAATTTTAAAAATTTAATTATTAAAACTTTAAATTTTAAAATTTAAAAATTTAAATACTAAATTTTTAAAATTTAATTATTAAAATTTATGTTTTAAAATTTAAAAATTTAAATACTAAATTTTAAAAATTTAATTATTAAAATTTTAATTTTTAAATTTAAAAATTTAAATTTTAAAATTTAAAAATTTAAATACTAAATTTTAAGAATTTAATTATTAAAACTTTAAATTTTAAAATTTAAATATTTAAATACTAAATTTTAAAAATTTAATTATTAAAATTTTAAATTTTAAAATTTAAAAATTTAAATTTTAAAATTTAAATACTAAATTTTAAAAATTTAATTATTAAAACTTTAAATTTTAAAATTTAAAAACTTAAATACTAAATTTTAAAAATTTAATTATTAAAGCTTTAAATTTTAAAATTTAAAAATTTAAATACTAAATTTTAAAAATTTAATTATTAAAACTTTAAATTTTAAAATTTAAAAATTTAAATACTAAATTTTAAAAATTTAATTATTAAAACTTTAAATTTTAAAATTTAAATATTTAAATACTAAATTTTAAAAATTTAATTATTAAAATTTTAAATTTTAAAATTTAAAAATTTAAATTTTAAAATTTAAAAATTTATATTTTAAAATTTAAAAATTTAAATTTAAAAATTTAAATACTAAATTTTAAAAATTTAATTATTAAAACTTTAAATTTTATAATTTTAAAATTTAAATACTAAATTTTAAAAATTTAATTATTAAAATTTTAAATTTTAAAATTTAAAAATTTAAATTTTAAAATTTAAAAATTTAAATTTTAAAATTTAAAAATTTAAATACTAAATTTTAAAAATTTAATTATTAAAACTTTAAATTTTATAATTTTAAAATTTAAATACTAAATTTTAAAAATTTAATTATTAAAATTTTAAATTTTAAAATTTAAAAACTTAAATTTTAAAATTTAAAAATTTAAAAATTTAAATACTAAATTTTAAAAATTTAATTATTAAAACTTTAAATTTTAAAATTTAAAAATTTAAATACTAAATTTTAAAAATTTAATTATTAAAGTTTTAAATTTTAAAAATTTAAATTTTAAAATTTAAAAATTTAAATACTAAATTTTAAAAATTTAATTATTAAAACTTTAAATTTTATAATTTTAAAATTTAAATACTAAATTTTAAAAATTTAATTATTAAAATTTTAAATTTTAAAATTTAAAAACTTAAATTTTAAAATTTAAAAATTTAAAAATTTAAATACTAAATTTTAAAAATTTAATTATTAAAACTTTAAATTTTAAAATTTAAAAATTTAAATACTAAATTTTAAAAATTTAAATACTAAATTTTAAAAATTTAATTATTAAAACTTTAAATTTTAAAATTTAAAAATTTTAATACTAAAGTTTAAAAATTTAAATATTAAAACTTTAAATTATAAAATTTAAAAACTTAAATACTAAATTTTAAAAATTTAAATACTAAATTTTAAAAATTTAATTATTAAAACTTTAAATTTTAAAATTTAAAAATTTAAATACTAAATTTTAAAAATTTAATTATCAAAATTTTAAATTTTAAAATTTAAAAATTTAAATTTTAAAATTTAAAAATTTAAATTTAAAAATTTAAATACTAAATTTTAAAAATTTAATTATTAAAACTTTAAATTTTAAAATTTAAAAATTTAAAAACTAAATTTTAAAAATTTAATTATTAAAATTTTAAATTTTAAAATTTAAAAATTTAAATTTTAAAATTTAAAAATTTAAATACTAAATTTTAAATATTTAATTATTAAAACTTTAAATTTTAAAATTTAAAAATTTAAATACTAAATTTTAAAAATTTAATTATTAAAATTTTAAATTTTAAAATTTAAAAATTTAAATACTAAATTTTAAAAATTTAATTATTAAAACTTTAAATTTGAAAATTTAAAAATTTAAATACTAAATTTTAAAAATTTAAATATTAAATCTTTGAATTTTAAAATTTAAAAATTTAAATACTAAATTTTAAAAATATAAATATTAAAATTTTAAATTTTAAAAGTTAAAAATTTAAATTTTAAAATTTAAAAATTTAAATACTAAATTTTAAAAATTTAATTATTAAAACTTTAAATTTTAAAATTTAAAAATTTAAATTTTAAAATTTAAAAATTTAAATTTTAAAATTTAAAAATTTAAATACAAAATTTTAAAAATTTAATTATTAAAATTTTAAATTCTAAAATTTAAAAATTTAAATACTAAATTTTAAAAATTTAATTATTAAAACTTTAAATTTTAAAATTTAAATATTTAAATACTAAATTTTAAAAATTTAATTATTAAAATTTTAAATTTTAAAATTTAAAAATTTAAATTTTAAAATTTAAATACTAAATTTTAAAAATTTAATTATTAAAACTTTAAATTTTAAAATTTAAAAACTTAAATACTAAATTTTAAAAATTTAATTATTAAAGCTTTAAATTTTAAGATTTAAAAATTTAAATACTAAATTCTAAAAATTTAATTATTAAAACTTTAAATTTTAAATTTTAAAAATTTAAATACTAAATTTTAAAAATTTAATTATTAAAAATTTAAATACTAAATTTTAAAAATTTAATTATTAAAATTTTAAATTTTAAAATTTAAAAATTTAAATTTTAAAATTTAAAAATTTAAATTTTAAAATTTAAAAATTTAAATACTAAATTTTAAAAATTTAATTATTAAAACTTTAAATTTTATAATTTTAAAATTTAAATACTAAATTTTAAAAATTTAATTATTAAAATTTTAAATTTTAAAATTTAAAAACTTAAATTTTAAAATTTAAAAATTTAAAAATTTAAATACTAAATTTTAAAAATTTAATTATTAAAACTTTAAATTTTAAAATTTAAAAATTTAAATACTAAATTTTAAAAATTTAATTATTAAAGTTTTAAATTTTAAAATTTAAAAATTTAAATTTTAAAATTTAAAAATTTAAATACTAAATTTTAAAAATTTAATTATTAAAACTTTAAATTTTAAAATTTAAAAATTTTAATACTAAATTTTAAAAATTTAAATATTAAAACTTTAAATTATAAAATTTAAAAACTTAAATACTAAATTTTAAAAATTAAATACTAAATTTTAAAAATTTAATTATTAAAACTTTAAATTTTAAAATTTAAAAATTTAAATACTAAATTTTAAAAATTTAATTATTAAAATTTTAAATTTTAAAATTTAAAAATTTAAATTTTAAAATTTAAAAATTTAAATTTAAAAATTTAAATACTAAATTTTAAAAATTTAATTATTAAAACTTTAAATTTTAAAATTTAAAAATTTAAAAACTAAATTTTAAAAATTTAATTATTAAAATTTTAAATTTTAAAATTTAAAAATTTAAATTTTAAAATTTAAAAATTTAAATACTAAATTTTAAATATTTAATTATTAAAACTTTAAATTTTAAAATTTAAAAATTTAAATACTAAATTTTAAATATTTAATTATTAAAACTTTAAATTTTAAAATTTAAAAATTTAAATACTAAATTTTAAAAATTTAATTATTAAAATTTTAAATTTTAAAATTTAAAAGTTTAAATACTAAATTTTAAAAATTTAATTATTAAAACTTTAAATTTGAAAATTTAAAAATTTAAATACTAAATTTTAAAAATTTAAATATTAAATCTTTGAATTTTAAAATTTAAAAATTTAAATACTAAATTTTAAAAATTTAATTATTAAAATTTTAAATTTTAAAAGTTAAAAATTTAAATTTTAAAATTTAAAAATTTAAATACTAAATTTTAAAAATTTAATTATTAAAACTTTAAATTTTAAAATTTAAAAATTTAAATTTTAAAATTTAAAAATTTAAATTTTAAAATTTAAAAATTTAAATACAAAATTTTAAAAATTTAATTATTAAAATTTTAAATTCTAAAATTTAAAAATTTAAATACTAAATTTTAAAAATTTATTTATTAAAACTTTAAATTTTAAAATTTAAAAATTTAAATACTAAATTTTATAAATTTAATTATTAAAACTTTAAATTTTAAAATTTAAAAATTTAAATACTAAACTTTTAAAATTTAATTATTAAAATTTATGTTTTAAAATTTAAAAATTTAAATACTAAATTTTAAAAATTTAATTGTTAAAACATTAAATTTTAAAATTTAAAAATTTAGATACTAAATTTTAAAAATTTAATTATTAAAATTTTAAATTTTAAAATTTAAAAATTTAAATACTAAATATTAAAAATTTAATTATTAAAACTTTAAATTTGAAAATTTAAAAATTTAAATACTAAATTTTAAAAATTTAAATATTAAATATTTGAATTTTAAAATTTAAAAATTTAAATACTAAATTTTAAAAATTTAATTATTAAAATTCTAAATTTTAAAATTTAAAAATTTAAATTTTAAAATTTAAAAATTTAAATTTTATAATTTAAAAATTTAAATACTAAATTTTAAAAATTTAATTATTAAAACTTTAAATTTTAAAATTTAAAAATTTAAACACTAAATTTTAAAAATTTAATTATTAAAATTTTAAATTTTAAAATTTAAAAATTTAAATTTTAAAATTTAAAAATTTAAATTTAAAAATTTAAATACTAAATTTTAAAAATTTAATTATTAAAACTTTAAATTTTAAAATTTAAAAATTTAAAAACTAAATTTTAAAAATTTAATTATTAAAATTTTAAATTTTAAAATTTAAAAACTTAAATTTTAAAATTTAAAAATTTAAAAATTTAAATACTAAATTTTAAAAATTTAATTATTAAAACTTTAAATTTTAAAATTTAAAAATTTAAATACTAAATTTTAAAAATTTAATTATTAAAGTTTTAAATTTTAAAATTTAAAAATTTAAATTTTAAAATTTAAAAATTTAAATACTAAATTTTAAAAATTTAATTATTAAAACTTTAAATTTTAAAATTTAAAAATTTTAATACTAAATTTTAAAAATTTAAATATTAAAACTTTAAATTATAAAATTTAAAAACTTAAATACTAAATTTTAAAAATTTAAATACTAAATTTTAAAAATTTAATTATTAAAACTTTAAATTTTAAAATTTAAAAATTTAAATACTAAATTTTAAAAATTTAATTATTAAAATTTTAAATTTTAAAATTTAAAAATTTAAATTTTAAAATTTAAAAATTTAAATTTAAAAATTTAAATACTAAATTTTAAAAATTTAATTATTAAAACTTTAAATTTTAAAATTTAAAAATTTAAAAACTAAATTTTAAAAATTTAATTATTAAAATTTTAAATTTTAAAATTTAAAAATTTAAATTTTAAAATTTAAAAATTTAAATACTAAATTTTAAATATTTAATTATTAAAACTTTAAATTTTAAAATTTAAAAATTTAAATACTAAATTTTAAATATTTAATTATTAAAACTTTAAATTTTAAAATTTAAAAATTTAAATACTAAATTTTAAAAATTTAATTATTAAAATTTTAAATTTTAAAATTTAAAAGTTTAAATACTAAATTTTAAAAATTTAATTATTAAAACTTTAAATTTGAAAATTTAAAAATTTAAATACTAAATTTTAAAAATTTAAATATTAAATCTTTGAATTTTAAAATTTAAAAATTTAAATACTAAATTTTAAAAATTTAATTATTAAAATTTTAAATTTTAAAAGTTAAAAATTTAAATTTTAAAATTTAAAAATTTAAATACTAAATTTTAAAAATTTAATTATTAAAACTTTAAATTTTAAAATTTAAAAATTTAAATTTTAAAATTTAAAAATTTAAATTTTAAAATTTAAAAATTTAAATACAAAATTTTAAAAATTTAATTATTAAAATTTTAAATTCTAAAATTTAAAAATTTAAATACTAAATTTTAAAAATTTATTTATTAAAACTTTAAATTTTAAAATTTAAAAATTTAAATACTAAATTTTATAAATTTAATTATTAAAACTTTAAATTTTAAAATTTAAAAATTTAAATACTAAACTTTTAAAATTTAATTATTAAAATTTATGTTTTAAAATTTAAAAATTTAAATACTAAATTTTAAAAATTTAATTGTTAAAACATTAAATTTTAAAATTTAAAAATTTAGATACTAAATTTTAAAAATTTAATTATTAAAATTTTAAATTTTAAAATTTAAAAATTTAAATACTAAATATTAAAAATTTAATTATTAAAACTTTAAATTTGAAAATTTAAAAATTTAAATACTAAATTTTAAAAATTTAAATATTAAATATTTGAATTTTAAAATTTAAAAATTTAAATACTAAATTTTAAAAATTTAATTATTAAAATTCTAAATTTTAAAATTTAAAAATTTAAATTTTAAAATTTAAAAATTTAAATTTTATAATTTAAAAATTTAAATACTAAATTTTAAAAATTTAATTATTAAAACTTTAAATTTTAAAATTTAAAAATTTAAACACTAAATTTTAAAAATTTAATTATTAAAATTTTAAATTTTAAAATTTAAAAATTTAAATTTTAAAATTTAAAAATTTAAATTTAAAAATTTAAATACTAAATTTTAAAAATTTAATTATTAAAACTTTAAATTTTAAAATTTAAAAATTTAAAAACTAAATTTTAAAAATTTAATTATTAAAATTTTAAATTTTAAAATTTAAAAATTTAAATTTTAAAATTTAAATTTTAAAATTTAAAAATTTAAATACTAAATTTTAAATATTTAATTATTAAAACTTAAAATTTTAAAATTTAAAAATTTAAACACTAAATTTTAAAAATTTAATTATTAAAATTTTAAATTTTAAATTTTAAAAATTTAAATTTTAAAATTTAAAAATTTAAATTTAAAAATTTAAATACTAAATTTTAAAAATTTAATTATTAAAACTTTAAATTTTAAAATTTAAAAATTTAAAAACTAAATTTTAAAAATTTAATTATTAAAATTTTAAATTTTAAAATTTAAAAATTTAAATTTTAAAATTTAAAAATTTAAATACTAAATTTTAAATATTTAATTATTAAAACTTTAAATTTTAAAATTTAAAAATTTAAATACTAAATATTAAAAATTTAATTACTAAAACTTTAAATTTGAAAATTTAAAAATTTAAATACTAAATTTTAAAAATTTAAATATTAAATCTTTGAATTTTAAAATTTAAAAATTTAAATACTAAATTTTAAAAATTTAATTATTAAAATTCTAAATTTTAAAAATTTAAATTTTAAAATTTAAAAATTTAAATACTAAATTTTAAAAATTTAATTATTAAAACTTTAAATTTTAAAATTTAAAAATTTAAATACTAAATTTTAAAAATTTAATTATTAAATCTTTAAATTATAAAATTTAAAAATTTAAATTTTAAAATTTAAAAATTTAAATACTAAATTTTAAAAATTTAATTATTAAAACTTTAAATTTAAAAATTTAAAAATTTAAATTTTAAAATTTAAAAATTTAAATTTTAAAATTTAAAAATTTAAATACTAAGATTTAAAAATTTAATTATTAAAACTTTAAATTTTAAAATTTAAAAACTAAATTTTAAAAATTTAATTATTAAAATTTTAAATTTTAAAATTTAAAAATTTAAATTTTAAAATTTAAAAATTTAAATACTAAATTTTAAAAATTTAAATATTAAATCTTTGAATTTTAAAATTTAAAAATTTAAATACTAAATTTTAAAAATTTAATTATTAAAATTCTAAATTTTAAAATTTAAAAATTTAAATTTTAAAATTTAAAAATTTAAATACTAAATTTTAAAAATTTAATTATTAAAACTTTAAATTTTAAAATTTAAAAATTTAAATACTAAATTTTAAAAATTTAATTATTAAATCTTTAAATTTTAAAATTTAAAAATTTAAATTTTAAAATTTAAAAATTTAAATACTAAATTTTAAAAATTTAATTATTAAAACTTTAAATTTTAAAATTTAAAAACTTAAATTTTAAAATTTAAAAATTTAAATACAAAATTTTAAAAATTTAATTATTAAAATTTTAAATTCTAAAATTTAAAAATTTAAATACTAAATTTTAAAAATTTAATTATTAAAACTTTAAATTTTAAAATTTAAAAATTTAAATTTTAAAATTTAAAAATTTAAATTTTAAAATTTAAAAATTTAAATACTAAGTTTTAAAAATTTAATTATTAAAACTTTAAATTATAAAATTTAAAAATTTAAATTTTAAAATTTAAAAATTTAAATTTTAAAATTTAAAAATTTAAATACAAAATTTTAAAAATTTAATTATTAAAATTTTAAATTCTAAAATTTAAAAATTTAAATACTAAATTTTAAAAATTTATTTATTAAAACTTTAAATTTGAAAATTTAAAAATTTAAATACTAAATTTTAAAAATTTAAATATTAAATCTTTGAATTTTAAAATTTAAATATTTAAATACTAAATTTTAAAAATTTAATTATTAAAATTCTAAATTTTAAAATTTAAAAATTTAAATTTTAAAATTTAAAAATTTAAATACTAAATTTTAAAAATTTAATTATTAAAACTTTAAATTTTAAAATTTAAAAATTTAAATACTAAACTTTTAAAATTTAATTATTAAAATTTATATTTTAAAATTTAAAAATTTAAATACTAAATTTTAAAAATTTAATTGTTAAAACATTAAATTTTAAAATTTAAAAATTTAAATACTAAATTTTAAAAATTTAATTATTAAAATTTTAAATTTTAAAATTTAAAAATTTAAATACTAAATATTAAAAATTTAATTACTAAAACTTTAAATTTGAAAATTTAAAAATTTAAATACTAAATTTTAAAAATTTAAATATTAAATCTTTGAATTTTAAAATTTAAATATTTAAATACTAAATTTTAAAAATTTAATTATTAAAATTCTAAATTTTAAAATTTAAAAATTTAAATTTTAAAATTTAAAAATTTAAATACTAAATTTTAAAAATTTAATTATTAGAACTTTAAATTTTAAAATTTAAAAATTTAAATACTAAATTTTAAAAATTTAATTATTAAATCTTTAAATTTTAAAATTTAAAAATTTAAATTTTAAAATTTAAAAATTTAAATACTAAATTTTAAAAATTTAATTAATAAAATTTAAATTTTAAAATTTAAAAATTTAAATTTTATAATTTAAAAATTTAAATACTAAATTTTAAAAATTTAATTATTAAAACTTTAAATTTTAAAATTTAAAAATTTAAATACTAAATTTTAAAAATTTAATTATTAAAACTTTAAATTTTAAAATTTAAAAATTTAAACACTAAATTTTAAAAATTTAATTATTAAAATTTTAAATTTTAAAATTTAAAAATTTAAATTTTAAAATTTAAAAATTTAAATTTAAAAATTTAAATACTAAATTTTAAAAATTTAATTATTAAAACTTTAAATTTTAAAATTTAAAAATTTAAAAACTAAATTTTAAAAATTTAATTATTAAAATTTTAAATTTTAAAATTTAAAAATTTAAATTTTAAAATTTAAAAATTTAAATTTTAAAATTTAAAAATTTAAATACTAAATTTTAAATATTTAATTATTAAAACTTTAAATTTTAAAATTTAAAAATTTAAACACTAAATTTTAAAAATTTAATTATTAAAATTTTAAATTTTAAAATTTAAAAATTTAAATTTTAAAATTTAAAAATTTAAATACTAAATTTTAAATATTTAATTATTAAAACTTTAAATTTTAAAATTTAAAAATTTAAACACTAAATTTTAAAAATTTAATTATTAAAATTTTAAATTTTAAAATTTAAAAATTTAAATTTTAAAATTTAAAAATTTAAATTTAAAAATTTAAATACTAAATTTTAAAAATTTAATTATTAAAACGTTAAATTTTAAAATTTAAAAATTTAAAAACTAAATTTTAAAAATTTAATTATTAAAATTTTAAATTTTAAAATTTAAAAATTTAAATTTTAAAATTTAAAAATTTAAATACTAAATTTTAAATATTTAATTATTAAAACTTTAAATTTTAAAATTTAAAAATTTAAATACTAAATTTTAAAAATTTAATTATTAAAATTTTAAATTTTAAAATTTAAAAATTTAAATACTAAATTTTAAAAATTTAATTATTAAAACTTTAAATTTGAAAATTTAAAAATTTAAATACTAAATTTTAATAATTTAAATATTAAATCTTTGAATTTTAAAATTTAAAAATTTAAATACTAAATATTAAAAATTTAATTACTAAAATTTTAAATTTGAAAATTTAAAAATTTAAATTTTAAAATTTAAAAATTTAAATTTTAAAATTTAAAAATTTAAATACAAAATTTTAAAAATTTTATTATTAAAATTTTAAATTCTAAAATTTAAAAATTTAAATACTAAATTTTAAAAATATAATTGTTAAAACATTAAATTTTAAAATTTAAAAATTTAAATTCTAAATTTTAAAAATTTAATTATTAAAATTTTAAATTTTAAAATTTAAAAATTTAAATACTAAATATTAAAAATTTAATTATTAAAACTTTAAATTTTAAAATTTAAAAATTTAAATACTAAACTTTTAAAATTTAATTATTAAAATTTATATTTTAAAATTTAAAAATTTAAATACTAAATTTTAAAAATTTAAATATTAAATCTTTGAATTTTAAAATTTAAAAATTTAAATACTAAATTTTAAAAATTTAATTATTAAAATTCTAAATTTTAAAATTTAAAAATTTAAATTTTAAAATTTAAAAATTTAAATACTAAATTTTAAAAATTTAATTATTAAAACTTTAAATTTTAAAATTTAAAAATTTAAATACTAAATTTTAAAAATTTAATTATTAAAGCTTTAAATTTTAAAATTTAAAAATTTAAACACTAAATTTTAAAAATTTAATTATTAAAACTTTAAATTTTAAAATTTAAAAACTTAAATTTTAAAATTTAAAAATTTAAATACAAAATTTTAAAAATTTAATTAAAATTTTAAATTCTAAAATTTAAAAATTTAAATACTAAATTTTAAAAATTTAATTATTAAAACTTTAAATTTTAAAATTTAAAAATTTAAATTTTAAAATTTAAAAATTTAAATTTTAAAATTTAAAAATTTAAATACTAAATTTTAAAAATTTAATTATTAAAACTTTAAATTTTAAAATTTAAAAATTTAAATTTTAAAATTTAAAAATTTAAATTTTAAAATTTAAAAATTTAAATACAAAATTTTAAAAATTTAATTATTAAAATTTTAAATTTTAAAATTTAAAAATTTAAATTTTAAAATTTAAAAATTTAAATTTAAAAATTTAAATACTAAATTTTAAAAATTTAATTATTAAAACGTTAAATTTTAAAATTTAAAAATTTAAAAACTAAATTTTAAAAATTTAATTATTAAAATTTTAAATTTTAAAATTTAAAAATTTAAATTTTAAAATTTAAAAATTTAAATACTAAATTTTAAATATTTAATTATTAAAACTTTAAATTTTAAAATTTAAAAATTTAAATACTAAATTTTAAAAATTTAATTATTAAAATTTTAAATTTTAAAATTTAAAAATTTAAATACTAAATTTTAAAAATTTAATTATTAAAACTTTAAATTTGAAAATTTAAAAATTTAAATACTAAATTTTAATAATTTAAATATTAAATCTTTGAATTTTAAAATTTAAAAATTTAAATACTAAATATTAAAAATTTAATTACTAAAATTTTAAATTTGAAAATTTAAAAATTTAAATTTTAAAATTTAAAAATTTAAATTTTAAAATTTAAAAATTTAAATACAAAATTTTAAAAATTTTATTATTAAAATTTTAAATTCTAAAATTTAAAAATTTAAATACTAAATTTTAAAAATATAATTGTTAAAACATTAAATTTTAAAATTTAAAAATTTAAATTCTAAATTTTAAAAATTTAATTATTAAAATTTTAAATTTTAAAATTTAAAAATTTAAATACTAAATATTAAAAATTTAATTATTAAAACTTTAAATTTTAAAATTTAAAAATTTAAATACTAAACTTTTAAAATTTAATTATTAAAATTTATATTTTAAAATTTAAAAATTTAAATACTAAATTTTAAAAATTTAAATATTAAATCTTTGAATTTTAAAATTTAAAAATTTAAATACTAAATTTTAAAAATTTAATTATTAAAATTCTAAATTTTAAAATTTAAAAATTTAAATTTTAAAATTTAAAAATTTAAATACTAAATTTTAAAAATTTAATTATTAAAACTTTAAATTTTAAAATTTAAAAATTTAAATACTAAATTTTAAAAATTTAATTATTAAAGCTTTAAATTTTAAAATTTAAAAATTTAAACACTAAATTTTAAAAATTTAATTATTAAAACTTTAAATTTTAAAATTTAAAAACTTAAATTTTAAAATTTAAAAATTTAAATACAAAATTTTAAAAATTTAATTAAAATTTTAAATTCTAAAATTTAAAAATTTAAATACTAAATTTTAAAAATTTAATTATTAAAACTTTAAATTTTAAAATTTAAAAATTTAAATTTTAAAATTTAAAAATTTAAATTTTAAAATTTAAAAATTTAAATACTAAATTTTAAAAATTTAATTATTAAAACTTTAAATTTTAAAATTTAAAAATTTAAATTTTAAAATTTAAAAATTTAAATTTTAAAATTTAAAAATTTAAATACAAAATTTTAAAAATTTAATTATTAAAATTTTAAATTCTAAAATTTAAAAATTTAAATACTAAATTTTAAAAATTTATTTATTAAAACTTTAAATTTTAAAATTTAAAAATTTAAATACTAAATTTTAAAAATTTAATTATTAAAACTTTAAATTTTAAAATTTAAAAATTTAAATACTAAACTTTTAAAATTTAATTATTAAAATTTATATTTTAAAATTTAAAAATTTAAATACTAAATTTTAAAAATTTAATTGTTAAAACATTAAATTTTAAAATTTAAAAATTTAAATACTAAATTTTAAAAATTTAATTATTAAAGCTTTAAATTTTAAAATTTAAAAATTTAAATTTTAAAATTTAAAAATTTAAATACTAAATTTTAAAAATTTAATTATTAAAACTTTAAATTTTAAAATTTAAAAACTTAAATACTAAATTTTAAAAATTTAATTATTAAAACTTTAAATTTTAAAATTTAAAAATATAAATACTAAATTTTAAAAATTTAATTATTAAAACTTTAAATTTTAAAATTTAAAAATTTAAATACTAAATTTTAAAAATTTAATTATTAAAATTATAAATTTTTAAATTTAAAAATTTAAATTTTAAAATTTAAAAATTTAAATTTAAAAATTTAAATACCAAATTTTAAAAATTTAATTATTAAAACTTTAAATTTTATAATTTTAAAATTTAAAAATTTAAAAATTTAAATACTAAATTTTAAAATTTTAATTATTAAAACTTTAAATTTTAAAATTTAAAAATTTAAATACTAAATTTTAAAAATTTAATTATTAAAATTTTAAATTTTAAAATTTAAAAATTTAAATTTTAAAATTTAAAAATTTAAATACTAAATTTTAAAAATTTAATTATTAAAACTTTAAATTTTAAAATTTAAAAATTTAAAAACTAAATTTTAAAAATATAATTATTAAAATTTTAAATTTTAAAATTTAAAAATTTAAATTTTAAAATTTAAAAATTTAAATACTAAATTTTAAATATTTAATTATTAAAACTTTAAATTTTAAAATTTAAAAATTTAAATACTAAATTTTAAAAATTTAATTATTAAAATTTTAAATTTTAAAATTTAAAAATTTAAATACTAAATTTTAAAAATTTAATTATTAAAACTTTAAATTTGAAAATTTAAAAATTTAAAAACAAAATTTTAAAAATTTAAATATTAAATCTTTGAATTTTAAAATTTAAAAATTTAAATACTAAATTATAAAAATTTAATTATTAAAATTTTAAATTTTAAAAGTTAAAAATCTAAATTTTAAAATTTAAAAATTTAAATACCAAATTTTAAAAATTTAATTATTAAAACTTTAAATTTTAAAATTTAAAAATTTAAATACTAAATTTTAAAAATTTAATTATTAAAATTTAAAAATTTAAATATTAAATTTTAAAAATTTAATTATTAAAACTTTAAATTTTAAAATTTAAAAATTTAAATACTAAATTTTAAAAATTTAATTATTAAAATTTTAAATTTTAAAATTTAAAAATTTAAATTTTAAAATTTAAAAATTTAAATTTTAAAATTTAAATACTAAATTTTAAAAATTTAATTATTAAAACTTTAAATTTTAAAATTTAAAAATTTAAATACTAAATTTTAAAAATTTAATTATTAAAATTTTAAATTTTAAAATTTAAAAATTTAAATTTTAAAATTTAAAAATTTAAATACTAAATTATAAAAATTTAATTATTAAAATTTTAAATTTTAAAAGTTAAAAATTTAAATTTTAAAATTTAAAAATTTAAATACCAAATTTTAAAAATTTAATTATTAAAACTTTAAATTTTAAAATTTAAAAATTTAAATACTAAATTTTAAAAATTTAATTATTAAAACTTTAAATTTTAAAATTTAAAAATTTAAACACTAAATTTTAAAAATTTAATTATTAAAACTTTATATTTTAAAATTTAAAAATTTAAATACTAAATTTTAAAAATTTAATTATTAAAATTTAAATTTTAAAATTTATAAATTTAAATACTACATTTTAAAAATTTAATTATTAAAACTTTAAATTATAAAATTTAAAAATTTAAATACTAAATTTTAAAAATTTAATTAGTAAAAATTTAAATTTTAAAATATAAAAATTTAAATTTTATAATTTAAAAATTTAAATTTTAAAATTTAAAAATTTAAATACAAATTTTAAAAATTTAATTATTAAAACTTTAAATTTTAAAATTTAAAAATTTAAATACTAAATTTTGAAAATTTAATTATTAAAATTTTAAATTCTAAAATTTAAAAATTTAAATACTAAATTTTAAAAATTTATTTATTAAAACTTTAAATTTTAAAATTTAAAAATTTAAATACTAAATTTTAAAAATTTAATTATTAAAATTTTAATTTTTAAATTTAAAAATTTAAATTTAAAAATTTAAAAATTTAAATACTAAATTTTAAAAATTTAATTATTAAAATTCTAAATTTTAAAATTTAAAAATTTAAATTTTAAAATTTAAAAATTTAAATACTAAATTTTAAAAATTTAATTATTAAAACTTTAAATTTTAAAATTTAAAAATTTAAATACTAAATTTTAAAAATTTAATTATTAAAGCTTTAAATTTTAAAATTTAAAAATTTAAATTTTAAAATTTAAAAATTTAAATACTAAATTTTAAAAATTTAATTATTAAAACTTTAAATTTTAAAATTTAAAAACTTAAATTTTAAAATTTAAAAATTTAAATACAAAATTTTAAAAATTTAATTATTAAAATTTTAAATTCTAAAATTTAAAAATTTAAATACTAAATTTTAAAAATTTAATTATTAAAACTTTAAATTTTAAAATTTAAAAATTTAAATTTTAAAATTTAAAAATTTAAATTTTAAAATTTAAAAATTTAAATACTAAATTTTAAAAATTTAATTATTAAAACTTTAAATTTTAAAATTTAAAAATTTAAATTTTAAAATTTAAAAATTTAAATACAAAATTTTAAAAATTTAATTATTTAAATTTTAAATTCTAAAATTTAAAAATTTAAATACTACATTTAAAAAATTTATTTATTAAAACTTTAAATTTTAAAATTTAAAAATTTAAATACTAAATTTTAAAAATTTAATTATTAAATCTTTAAATTTTAAAATTTAAAAATTTAAATTTTAAAATTTAAAAATTTAAATACTAAATTTTAAAAATTTAATTATTAAAACTTTAAATTTTAAAATTTAAAAACTTAAATTTTAAAATTTAAAAATTTAAATACAAAATTTTAAAAATTTAAATACTAAATTTTAAAAATTTAATTATTAAATCTTTAAATTTTAAAATTTAAAAATTTAAATTTTAAAATTTAAAAATTTAAATACAAAATTTTAAAAATTTAATTATTAAAATTTTAAAATCTAAAATTTAAAAATTTAAATACTAAATTTTAAAAATTTAATTATTAAAACTTTAAATTTTAAAATTTAAAAATTTAAATTTTAAAATTTAAAAATTTAAATTTTAAAATTTAAAAATTTAAATACTAAGTTTTAAAAATTTAATTATTTAAATTTAAAAATTTAAATTTTAAAATTTAAAAATTTAAATACAAAATTTTAAAAATTTAATTATTAAAATTTTAAATTCTAAAATTTAAAAATTTAAATACTAAATTTTAAAAATTTATTTATTAAAACTTTAAATTTTAAAATTTAAAAATTTAAATACTAAATTTTAAAAATTTAATTATTAAAACTTTAAATTTTAAAATTTAAAAATTTAAATACTAAACTTTTAAAATTTAAATATTAAAATTTATATTTTAAAATTTAAAAATTTAAATACTAAATTTTAAAAATTTAATTGTTAAAACATTAAATTTTAAAATTTAAAAATTTAAATACTAAATTTTACAAATTTAATTATTAAAATTTTAAATTTTAAAATTTAAAAATTTAAATACTAAATATTAAAAATTTAATTACTAAAACTTTAAATTTGAAAATTTAAAAATTTAAATACTAAATTTTAAAAATTTAAATATTAAATCTTTGAATTTTAAAATTTAAATATTTAAATACTAAATTTTAAAAATTTAATTATTAAAATTCTAAATTTTAAAATTTAAAAATTTAAATTTTAAAATTTAAAAATTTAAATACTAAATTTTAAAAATTTAATTATTAGAACTTTAAATTTTAAAATTTAAAAATTTAAATACTAAATTTTAAAAATTTAATTATTAAATCTTTAAATTTTAAAATTTAAAAATTTAAATTTTAAAATTTAATAATTTAAATACTAAATTTTAAAAATTTAATTATTAAAACTTTAAATTTTAAAATTTAAAAATTTAAATTTTGAAATTTAAAAATTTAAATTTTATAATTTAAAAATTTAAATACTAAATTTTAAAAATTTAATTATTAAAACTTTAAATTTTAAAATTTAAAAATTTAAATACTAAATTTTAAAAATTTAATTATTAAATTTTTAAATTTTAAAATTTAAAAATTTAAATACTAAATTTTAAAAATTTAATTATTAAAACTTTAAATTTTAAAATTTAAAAATTTAAACACTAAATTTTAAAAATTTAATTATTAAAAATTTTAAATTTTAAAATTTAAAAATTTAAATATTAAAATTTAAAAATTTAAATTTAAAAATTTAAATACTAAATTTTAAAAATTTAATTATTAAAACTTTAAATTTTAAAATTTAAAAATTTAAAAACTAAATTTTAAAAATTTAATTATTAAAATTTTAAATTTTAAAGTTTAAAAATTTAAATTTTAAAATTTAAAAATTTAAATTTTAAAATTTAAAAATTTAAATACTAAATTTTAAATATTTAATTATTAAAACTTTAAATTTTAAAATTTAAAAATTTAAACACTAAATTTTAAAAATTTAATTATTAAAATTTTAAATTTTAAAATTTAAAAATTTAAATTTTAAAATTTAAAAATTTAAATACTAAATTTTAAATATTTAATTATTAAAACTTTAAATTTTAAAATTTAAAAATTTAAACACTAAATTTTAAAAATTTAATTATTAAAATTTTAAATTTTAAATTTTAAAATTTAAAAATTTAAATTTTAAAATTTAAAAATTTAAATTTAAAAATTTAAATACTAAATTTTAAAAATTTAATTATTAAAACTTTAAATTTTAAAATTTTAAAATTTAAAAATTTAAATACAAAATTTTAAAAATTTAATTATTAAAATTTTAAATTCTAAAATTTAAAAATTTAAATACTAAATTTTAAAAATTTATTTATTAAAACTTTAAATTTTAAAATTTAAAAATTTAAATACTAAATTTTAAAAATTTAATTATTAAAACTTTAAATTTTAAAATTTAAAAATTTAAATACTAAACTTTTAAAATTTAATTATTAAAATTTATATTTTAAAATTTAAAAATTTAAATACTAAATTTTAAAAATTTAATTGTTAAAACATTAAATTTTAAAATTTAAAAATTTAAATACTAAATTTTAAAAATTTAATTATTAAAATTTTAAATTTTAAAATTTAAAAATTTAAATACTAAATATTAAAAATTTAATTACTAAAACTTTAAATTTGAAAATTTAAAAATTTAAATACTAAATTTTAAAAATTTAAATATTAAATCTTTGAATTTTAAAATTTAAAAATTTAAATACTAAATTTTAAAAATTTAATTATTAAAATTCTAAATTTTAAAATTTAAAAATTTAAATTTTAAAATTTAAAAATTTAAACACTAAATTTTAAAAATTTAAATATTAAATCTTTGAATTTTAAAATTTAAAAATTTAAATATTAAATTTTAAAAATTTAATTATTAAAATTCTAAATTTTAAAATTTAAAAATTTAAATTTTAAAATTTAAAAATTTAAATACTAAATTTTAAAAATTTAATTATTAAAACTTTAAATTTTAAAATTTAAAAATTTAAATACTAAATTTTAAAAATTTAATTATTAAAATTTTAATTTATAAATTTAAAAATTTAAATTTAAAAATTTAAAAATTTAAATACTAAATTTTAAAAATTTAATTATTAAAACTTTAAATTTTAAAATTTAAATATTTAAATACTAAATTTTAAAAATTTAATTATTAAAATTTTAAATTTTAAAATTAAAAATTTAAATACTAAATTTTAAAAATTTAATTATTAAAACTTTAAATTTTAAAATTTAAAAACTTAAATACTAAATTTTAAAAATTTAATTATTAAAGCTTTAAATTTTAAAATTTAAAAATATAAATACTAAATTTTAAAAATTTAATTATTAAAACTTTAAATTTTAAAATTTAAAAATTTAAATACTAAATTTTAAAAATTTAATTATTAAAATTATAAATTTTTAAATTTAAAAATTTAAATTTTAAAATTTAAAAATTTAAATTTAAAAATTTAAATACCAAATTTTAAAAATTTAATTATTAAAACTTTAAATTTTATAATTTTAAAATTTAAATACTAAATTTTAAAAATTTAATTATTAAAATTTTAAATTTTAAAATTTAAAAACTTAAATTTTAAAATTTAAAAATTTAAAAATTTAAATACTAAATTTTAAAAATTTAATTATTAAAATTTTAAATTTTAAAATTTAAAAATTTAAACACTAAATTTTAAAAATTTAATTATTAAAATTTTAAATTTTAAAATTTAAAAATTTAAATTTTAAAATTTAAAAATTTAAATTTAAAAATTTAAATACTAAATTTTAAAAATTTAATTATTAAAACTTTAAATTTTAAAATTTAAAAATTTAAATACTAAATTTTAAAAATTTAATTATTAAAATTTTAAATTTTAAAAGTTAAAAATCTAAATTTTAAAATTTAAAAATTTAAATACTAAATTTTAAAAATTTAATTATTAAAATTTTAAATTTTAAAATTTAAAAATTTAAATACTAAATTTTAAAAATTTAATTATTAAAACTTTAAATTTGAAAATTTAAAAATTTAAATACAAAATTTAAAAATTTAATTATTAAAATTTAAAAATTTAAATATTAAATTTTAAAAATTTAATTATTAAAACTTTAAATTTTAAAATTTAAAAATTTAAATACTAAATTATAAAAATTTAATTATTAAAATTTTAAATTTTAAAAGTTAAAAATCTAAATTTTAAAATTTAAAAATTTAAATACTAAATTTTAAAAATTTAATTATTAAAACTTTAAATTTTAAAATTTAAAAATTTAAATACTAAATTTTAAAAATTTAATTATTAAAATTTAAAAATTTAAATATTAAATTTTAAAAATTTAATTATTAAAACTTTAAATTTTAAAATTTAAATACTAAATTTTAAAAATTTAATTATTAAAATTTTAAATTTTAAAATTTAAAAATTTAAATTTTAAAATTTAAATACTAAATTTTAAAAATTTAATTATTAAAACTTTAAATTTTAAAATTTAAAAATTTAAATACTAAATTTTAAAAATTTAATTATTAAAATTTTAAATTTTAAAATTTAAAAATTTAAATTTTAAAATTTAAAAATTTAAATACTAAATTTTAAAAATTTAATTATTAAAACTTTAAATTTTAAAATTTAAAAATTTAAACACTAAATTTTAAAAATTTAATTATTAAAACTTTATATTTTAAAATTTAAAAATTTAAATACTAAATTTTAAAAATTTAATTATTAAAATTTAAATTTTAAAATTTATAAATTTAAATACTAAATTTTAAAAATTTAATTATTAAAACTTTAAATTATAAAATTTAAAAATTTAAATACTAAATTTTAAAAATTTAATTAGTAAAAATTTAAATTTTAAAATTTAAAAATTTAAATTTTATAATTTAAAAATTTAAATTTTAAAATTTAAAAATTTAAATACAAATTTTAAAAATTTAATTATTAAAACTTTAAATTTTAAAATTTAAAAATTTAAATACTAAATTTTGAAAATTTAATAATTAAAATTTTAAATTCTAAAATTTAAAAATTTAAATACTAAATTTTAAAAATTTATTTATTAAAACTTTAAATTTTAAAATTTAAAAATTTAAATACTAAATTTTAAAAATTTAATTATTAAAACTTTAAATTTTAAAATTTAAAAATTTAAATACTAAATTTTAAAAATTTAATTATTAAAATTTTAATTTTTAAATTTAAAAATTTAAATTTTAAAATTTAAAAATTTAAATACTAAATTTTAAAAATTTAATTATTAAAACTTTAAATTTTAAAATTTAAAAATTTAAATACTAAATTTTAAAAATTTAATTATTAAAATTTTAATTTTTAATTTAAAAATTTAAATTTTAAAATTTAAAAATTTAAATACTAAATTTTAAAAATTTAATTATTAAAACTTTAAATTTTAAAATTTAAAAATTTGAACACTAAATTTTAAAAATTTAATTATTAAAATTTTAAATTTTAAAATTTAAAAATTTAAAAACTAAATTTTAAAAATTTAAATATTAAATCTTTGAATTTTAAAATTTAAAAATTTAAATACTAAATTTTAAAAATTTAATTATTAAAATTTTAAATTTTAAAAGTTAAAAATTTAAATTTTAAAATTTAAAAATTTAAATACTAAATTTTAAAAATTTAATTATTAAAATTTTAAATTTTAAAATTTCAAAATTTAAATACTAAATTTTAAAAATTTAATTATTAAAATTTTAAATTTTAAAAGTTAAAATTTTAAATTTTAAAATTTAAAAATTTAAATTTTAAAATTTAAAAATTTAAATTTTAAAATTTAAAAATTTAAATTTTAAAATTTAAAAATTTAAATACAAAATTTTAAAAATTTAATTATTAAAATTTTAAATTCTAAAATTTAAAAATTTAAATACTAAATTTTAAAAATTTATTTATTAAAACTTTAAATTTTAAAATTTAGAAATTTAAATACTAAATTTTAAAAATTTAATTATTAAAACTTTAAATTTTAAAATTTCAAAATTTAAATACTAAACTTTTAAAATTTAATTATTAAAATTTATATTTTAAAATTTAAAAATTTAAATACTAAATTTTAAAAATTTAATTGTTAAAACATTAAATTTTAAAATTTAAAAATTTAAATACTAAATTTTAAAAATTTAATTATTAAAATTTTAAATTTTAAAATTTAAAAATTTAAATACTAAATATTAAAAATTTAATTATTAAAACTTTAAATTTGAAAATTTAAAAATTTAAATACTAAATTTTAAAAATTTAAATATTAAATCTTTGAATTTTAAAATTTAAAAATTTAAATACTAAATTTTAAAAATTTAATTATTAAAATTCTAAATTTTAAAATTTAAAAATTTAAATTTTAAAATTTAAAAATTTAAATACTAAATTTTAAAAATTTAACTATTAAAACTTTAAATTTTAAAATTTAAAAATTTAAATACTAAATTTTAAAAATTTAATTATTAAAGCTTTAAATTTTAAAATTTAAAAATTTAAATTTTAAAATTTAAAAATTTAAATACTAAATTTTAAAAATTTAATTATTAAAACTTTAAATTTTAAAATTTAAAAATTTAAATTTTAAAATTTAAAAATTTAAATTTTATAATTTAAAAATTTAAATACAAAATTTTAAAAATTTAATTATTAAAATTTTAAATTCTAAAATTTAAAAATTTAAATACTAAATTTTAAAAATTTATTTATTAAAACTTTAAATTTTAAAATTTAAAAATTTAAATACTAAATTTTAAAAATTTAATTATTAAAACTTTAAATTTTAAAATTTAAAAATTTAAATACTAAATTTTAAAAATTTAATTATTAAAATTTTAATTTTTAAATTTAAAAATTTAAATTTTAAAATTTAAAAATTTAAATACTAAATTTTAAAAATTTAATTATTAAAACTTTAAATTTTAAAATTTAAAAATTTAAATACTAAATTTTAAAAATTTAATTATTAAAATTTTAATTTTTAAATTTAAAAATTTAAATTTAAAAATTTAAAAATTTAAATACTAAATTTTAAAAATTTAATTATTAAAACTTTAAATTTTAAAATTTAAATATTTAAATACTAAATTTTAAAAATTTAATTATTAAAATTTTAAATTTTAAAATTAAAAATTTAAATACTAAATTTTAAAAATTTAATTATTAAAACTTTAAATTTTAAAATTTAAAAACTTAAATACTAAATTTTAAAAATTTAATTATTAAAGCTTTAAATTTTAAAATTTAAAAATATAAATACTAAATTTTAAAAATTTAATTATTAAAACTTTAAATTTTAAAATTTAAAAATTTAAATACTAAATTTTAAAAATTTAATTATTAAAATTATAAATTTTTAAATTTAAAAATTTAAATTTTAAAATTTAAAAATTTAAATTTAAAAATTTAAATACCAAATTTTAAAAATTTAATTATTAAAACTTTAAATTTTATAATTTTAAAATTTAAATACTAAATTTTAAAAATTTAATTATTAAAATTTTAAATTTAAAAACTTAAATTTTAAAATTTAAAAATTTAAAAATTTAAAAATTTAAATACTAAATTTTAAAAATTTAATTATTAAAATTTTAAATTTTAAAATTTTAAAAATTTAAACACTAAATTTTAAAAATTTAATTATTAAAATTTTAAATTTTAAAATTTAAAAATTTAAATTTTAAAATTTAAAAATTTAAATTTAAAAATTTAAATACTAAATTTTAAAAATTTAATTATTAAAACTTTAAATTTTAAAATTTAAAAATTTAAATACTAAATTTTAAAAATTTAATTATTAAAATTTTAAATTTTAAAAGTTAAAAATCTAAATTTTAAAATTTAAAAATTTAAATACTAAATTTTAAAAATTTAATTATTAAAATTTTAAATTTTAAAATTTAAAAATTTAAATACTAAATTTTAAAAATTTAATTATTAAAACTTTAAATTTGAAAATTTAAAAATTTAAATGCAAAATTTTAAAAATTTAAATATTAAATCTTTGAATTTTAAAATTTAAAAATTTAAATACTAAATTATAAAAATTTAATTATTAAAATTTTAAATTTTAAAAGTTAAAAATCTAAATTTTAAAATTTAAAAATTTAAATACTAAATTTTAAAAATTTAATTATTAAAACTTTAAATTTTAAAATTTAAAAATTTAAATACTAAATTTTAAAAATTTAATTATTAAAATTTAAAAATTTAAATATTAAATTTTAAAAATTTAATTATTAAAACTTTAAATTTTAAAATTTAAAAATTTAAATACTAAATTTTAAAAATTTAATTATTAAAATTTTAAATTTTAAAATTTAAAAATTTAAATTTTAAAATTTAAAAATTTAAATTTTAAAATTTAAATACTAAATTTTAAAAATTTAATTATTAAAACTTTAAATTTTAAAATTTAAAAATTTAAATACTAAATTTTAAAAATTTAATTATTAAAATTTTAAATTTTAAAATTTAAAAATTTAAATTTTAAAATTTAAAAATTTAAATACTAAATTTTAAAAATTTAATTATTAAAACTTTAAATTTTAAAATTTAAAAATTTAAACACTAAATTTTAAAAATTTAATTATTAAAACTTTATATTTTAAAATTTAAAAATTTAAATACTAAATTTTAAAAATTTAATTATTAAAATTTAAATTTTAAAATTTATAAATTTAAATACTAAATTTTAAAAATTTAATTATTAAAACTTTAAATTATAAAATTTAAAAATTTAAATACTAAATTTTAAAAATTTAATTAGTAAAAATTTAAATTTTAAAATTTAAAAATTTAAATTTTATAATTTAAAAATTTAAATTTTAAAATTTAAAAATTTAAATACAAATTTTAAAAATTTAATTATTAAAACTTTAAATTTTAAAATTTAAAAATTTAAATACTAAATTTTGAAAATTTAATAATTAAAATTTTAAATTCTAAAATTTAAAAATTTAAATACTAAATTTTAAAAATTTATTTATTAAAACTTTAAATTTTAAAATTTAAAAATTTAAATTCTAAATTTTAAAAATTTAATTATTAAAACTTTAAATTTTAAAATTTAAAAATTTAAATACTAAATTTTAAAAATTTAATTATTAAAATTTTAATTTTTAAATTTAAAAATTTAAATTTTAAAATTTAAAAATTTAAATACTAAATTTTAAAAATTTAATTATTAAAACTTTAAATTTTAAAATTTAAAAATTTAAATACTAAATTTTAAAAATTTAATTATTAAAATTTTAATTTTTAAATTTAAAAATTTAAATTTTAAAATTTAAAAATTTAAATACTAAATTTTAAAAATTTAATTATTAAAACTTTAAATTTTAAAATTTAAAAATTTAAACACTAAATTTTAAAAATTTAATTATTAAAATTTTAAATTTTAAAATTTAAAAATTTAAAAACTAAATTTTAAAAATTTAAATATTAAATCTTTGAATTTTAAAATTTAAAAATTTAAATACTAAATTTTAAAAATTTAATTATTAAAATTTTAAATTTTAAAAGTTAAAAATTTAAATTTTAAAATTTAAAAATTTAAATACTAAATTTTAAAAATTTAATTATTAAAATTTTAAATTTTAAAATTTCAAAATTTAAATACTAAATTTTAAAAATTTAATTATTAAAATTTTAAATTTTAAAAGTTAAAATTTTAAATTTTAAAATTTAAAAATTTAAATTTTAAAATTTAAAAATTTAAATTTTAAAATTTAAAAATTTAAATTTTAAAATTTAAAAATTTAAATACAAAATTTTAAAAATTTAATTATTAAAATTTTAAATTCTAAAATTTAAAAATTTAAATACTAAATTTTAAAAATTTATTTATTAAAACTTTAAATTTTAAAATTTAGAAATTTAAATACTAAATTTTAAAAATTTAATTATTAAAACTTTAAATTTTAAAATTTCAAAATTTAAATACTAAACTTTTAAAATTTAATTATTAAAATTTATATTTTAAAATTTAAAAATTTAAATACTAAATTTTAAAAATTTAATTATTAAAACTTTAAATTTTAAAATTTAAAAATTTAAATACTAAATTTTAAAAATTTAATTATTAAAATTTAAAAATTTAAATATTAAATTTTAAAAATTTAATTATTAAAACTTTAAATTTTAAAATTTAAATACTAAATTTTAAAAATTTAATTATTAAAATTTTAAATTTTAAAATTTAAAAATTTAAATTTTAAAATTTAAATACTAAATTTTAAAAATTTAATTATTAAAACTTTAAATTTTAAAATTTAAAAATTTAAATACTAAATTTTAAAAATTTAATTATTAAAATTTTAAATTTTAAAATTTAAAAATTTAAATTTTAAAATTTAAAAATTTAAATACTAAATTTTAAAAATTTAATTATTAAAACTTTAAATTTTAAAATTTAAAAATTTAAACACTAAATTTTAAAAATTTAATTATTAAAACTTTATATTTTAAAATTTAAAAATTTAAATACTAAATTTTAAAAATTTAATTATTAAAATTTAAATTTTAAAATTTATAAATTTAAATACTAAATTTTAAAAATTTAATTATTAAAACTTTAAATTATAAAATTTAAAAATTTAAATACTAAATTTTAAAAATTTAATTAGTAAAAATTTAAATTTTAAAATTTAAAAATTTAAATTTTATAATTTAAAAATTTAAATTTTAAAATTTAAAAATTTAAATACAAATTTTAAAAATTTAACTATTAAAACTTTAAATTTTAAAATTTAAAAATTTAAATACTAAATTTTGAAAATTTAATAATTAAAATTTTAAATTCTAAAATTTAAAAATTTAAATACTAAATTTTAAAAATTTATTTATTAAAACTTTAAATTTTAAAATTTAAAAATTTAAATACTAAATTTTAAAAATTTAATTATTAAAACTTTAAATTTTAAAATTTAAAAATTTAAATACTAAATTTTAAAAATTTAATTATTAAAATTTTAATTTTTAAATTTAAAAATTTAAATTTTAAAATTTAAAAATTTAAATACTAAATTTTAAAAATTTAATTATTAAAACTTTAAATTTTAAAATTTAAAAATTTAAATACTAAATTTTAAAAATTTAATTATTAAAATTTTAATTTTTAATTTAAAAATTTAAATTTTAAAATTTAAAAATTTAAATACTAAATTTTAAAAATTTAATTATTAAAACTTTAAATTTTAAAATTTAAAAATTTAAACACTAAATTTTAAAAATTTAATTATTAAAATTTTAAATTTTAAAATTTAAAAATTTAAAAACTAAATTTTAAAAATTTAAATATTAAATCTTTGAATTTTAAAATTTAAAAATTTAAATACTAAATTTTAAAAATTTAATTATTAAAATTTTAAATTTTAAAAGTTAAAAATTTAAATTTTAAAATTTAAAAATTTAAATACTAAATTTTAAAAATTTAATTATTAAAATTTTAAATTTTAAAATTTCAAAATTTAAATACTAAATTTTAAAAATTTAATTATTAAAATTTTAAATTTTAAAAGTTAAAATTTTAAATTTTAAAATTTAAAAATTTAAATTTTAAAATTTAAAAATTTAAATTTTAAAATTTGAAAATTTAAATTTTAAAATTTAAAAATTTAAATACAAAATTTTAAAAATTTAATTATTAAAATTTTAAATTCTAAATTTTAAAAATTTAAATACTAAATTTTAAAAATTTATTTATTAAAACTTTAAATTTTAAAATTTAGAAATTTAAATACTAAATTTTAAAAATTTAATTATTAAAACTTTAAATTTTAAAATTTCAAAATTTAAATACTAAACTTTTAAAATTTAATTATTAAAATTTATATTTTAAAATTTAAAAATTTAAATACTAAATTTTAAAAATTTAATTGTTAAAACATTAAATTTTAAAATTTAAAAATTTAAATACTAAATTTTAAAAATTTAATTATTAAAATTTTAAATTTTAAAATTTAAAAATTTAAATACTAAATATTAAAAATTTAATTATTAAAACTTTAAATTTGAAAATTTAAAAATTTAAATACTAAATTTTAAAAATTTAAATATTAAATCTTTGAATTTTAAAATTTAAAAATTTAAATACTAAATTTTAAAAATTTAATTATTAAAATTCTAAATTTTAAAATTTAAAAATTTAAATTTTCAAATTTAAAAATTTAAATTTTAAAATTTAAAAATTTAAATACTAAATTTTAAAAATTTAACTATTAAAACTTTAAATTTTAAAATTTAAAAATTTAAATACTAAATTTTAAAAATTTAATTATTAAAGCTTTAAATTTTAAAATTTAAAAATTTAAATTTTAAAATTTAAAAATTTAAATACTAAATTTTAAAAATTTAATTATTAAAACTTTAAATTTTAAAATTTAAAAATTTAAATTTTAAAATTTAAAAATTTAAATTTTATAATTTAAAAATTTAAATACAAAATTTTAAAAATTTAATTATTAAAATTTTAAATTCTAAAATTTAAAAATTTAAATACTAAATTTTAAAAATTTATTTATTAAAACTTTAAATTTTAAAATTTAAAAATTTAAATACTAAATTTTAAAAATTTAATTATTAAAACTTTAAATTTTAAAATTTAAAAATTTAAATACTAAATTTTAAAAATTTAATTATTAAAATTTTAATTTTTAAATTTAAAAATTTAAATTTTAAAATTTAAAAATTTAAATACTAAATTTTAAAAATTTAATTATTAAAACTTTAAATTTTAAAATTTAAAAATTTAAATACTAAATTTTAAAAATTTAATTATTAAAATTTTAATTTTTAAATTTAAAAATTTAAATTTAAAAATTTAAAAATTTAAATACTAAATTTTAAAAATTTAATTATTAAAACTTTAAATTTTAAAATTTAAATATTTAAATACTAAATTTTAAAAATTTAATTATTAAAATTTTAAATTTTAAAATTAAAAATTTAAATACTAAATTTTAAAAATTTAATTATTAAAACTTTAAATTTTAAAATTTAAAAACTTAAATACTAAATTTTAAAAATTTAATTATTAAAGCTTTAAATTTTAAAATTTAAAAATATAAATACTAAATTTTAAAAATTTAATTATTAAAACTTTAAATTTTAAAATTTAAAAATTTAAATACTAAATTTTAAAAATTTAATTATTAAAATTATAAATTTTTAAATTTAAAAATTTAAATTTTAAAATTTAAAAATTTAAATTTAAAAATTTAAATACCAAATTTTAAAAATTTAATTATTAAAACTTTAAATTTTATAATTTTAAAATTTAAATACTAAATTTTTAAAATTTAATTATTAAAATTTTAAATTTAAAAACTTAAATTTTAAAATTTAAAAATTTAAAAATTTAAAAATTTAAATACTAAATTTTAAAAATTTAATTATTAAAATTTTAAATTTTAAAATTTTAAAAATTTAAACACTAAATTTTAAAAATTTAATTATTAAAATTTTAAATTTTAAAATTTAAAAATTTAAATTTTAAAATTTAAAAATTTAAATTTAAAAATTTAAATACTAAATTTTAAAAATTTAATTATTAAAACTTTAAATTTTAAAATTTAAAAATTTAAATACTAAATTTTAAAAATTTAATTATTAAAATTTTAAATTTTAAAAGTTAAAAATCTAAATTTTAAAATTTAAAAATTTAAATACTAAATTTTAAAAATTTAATTATTAAAATTTTAAATTTTAAAATTTAAAAATTTAAATACTAAATTTTAAAAATTTAATTATTAAAACTTTAAATTGAAAATTTAAAAATTTAAATGCAAAATTTTAAAAATTTAAATATTAAATCTTTGAATTTTAAAATTTAAAAATTTAAATACTAAATTATAAAAATTTAATTATTAAAATTTTAAATTTTAAAAGTTAAAAATCTAAATTTTAAAATTTAAAAATTTAAATACTAAATTTTAAAAATTTAATTATTAAAACTTTAAATTTTAAAATTTAAAAATTTAAATACTAAATTTTAAAAATTTAATTATTAAAATTTAAAAATTTAAATATTAAATTTTAAAAATTTAATTATTAAAACTTTAAATTTTAAAATTTAAAAATTTAAATACTAAATTTTAAAAATTTAATTATTAAAATTTTAAATTTTAAAATTTAAAAATTTAAATTTTAAAATTTAAAAATTTAAATTTTAAAATTTAAATACTAAATTTTAAAAATTTAATTATTAAAACTTTAAATTTTAAAATTTAAAAATTTAAATACTAAATTTTAAAAATTTAATTATTAAAATTTTAAATTTTAAAATTTAAAAATTTAAATTTTAAAATTTAAAAATTTAAATACTAAATTTTAAAAATTTAATTATTAAAACTTTAAATTTTAAAATTTAAAAATTTAAACACTAAATTTTAAAAATTTAATTATTAAAACTTTATATTTTAAAATTTAAAAATTTAAATACTAAATTTTAAAAATTTAATTATTAAAATTTAAATTTTAAAATTTATAAATTTAAATACTAAATTTTAAAAATTTAATTATTAAAACTTTAAATTATAAAATTTAAAAATTTAAATACTAAATTTTAAAAATTTAATTAGTAAAAATTTAAATTTTAAAATTTAAAAATTTAAATTTTATAATTTAAAAATTAAAATTTTAAAATTTAAAAATTTAAATACAAATTTTAAAAATTTAATTATTAAAACTTTAAATTTTAAAATTTAAAAATTTAAATACTAAATTTTGAAAATTTAATAATTAAAATTTTAAATTCTAAAATTTAAAAATTTAAATACTAAATTTTAAAAATTTATTTATTAAAACTTTAAATTTTAAAATATAAAAAATTTAAATTCTAAATTTTAAAAATTTAATTATTAAAACTTTAAATTTTAAAATTTAAAAATTTAAATACTAAATTTTAAAAATTTAATTATTAAAATTTTAATTTTTAAATTTAAAAATTTAAATTTTAAAATTTAAAAATTTAAATACTAAATTTTAAAAATTTAATTATTAAAACTTTAAATTTTAAAATTTAAAAATTTAAATACTAAATTTTAAAAATTTAATTATTAAAATTTTAATTTTTAAATTTAAAAATTTAAATTTTAAAATTTAAAAATTTAAATACTAAATTTTAAAAATTTAATTATTAAAACTTTAAATTTTAAAATTTAAAAATTTAAACACTAAATTTTAAAAATTTAATTATTAAAATTTTAAATTTTAAAATTTAAAAATTTAAAAACTAAATTTTAAAAATTTAAATATTAAATCTTTGAATTTTAAAATTTAAAAATTTAAATACTAAATTTTAAAAATTTAATTATTAAAATTTTAAATTTTAAAAGTTAAAAATTTAAATTTTAAAATTTAAAAATTTAAATACTAAATTTTAAAAATTTAATTATTAAAATTTTAAATTTTAAAATTTCAAAATTTAAATACTAAATTTTAAAAATTTAATTATTAAAATTTTAAATTTTAAAAGTTAAAATTTTAAATTTTAAAATTTAAAAATTTAAATTTTAAAATTTAAAAATTTAAATTTTAAAATTTAAAAATTTAAATTTTAAAATTTAAAAATTTAAATACAAAATTTTAAAAATTTAATTATTAAAATTTTAAATTCTAAAATTTAAAAATTTAAATACTAAATTTTAAAAATTTATTTATTAAAACTTTAAATTTTAAAATTTAGAAATTTAAATACTAAATTTTAAAAATTTAATTATTAAAACTTTAAATTTTAAAATTTCAAAATTTAAATACTAAACTTTTAAAATTTAATTATTAAAATTTATATTTTAAAATTTAAAAATTTAAATACTAAATTTTAAAAATTTAATTATTAAAACTTTAAATTTTAAAATTTAAAAATTTAAATACTAAATTTTAAAAATTTAATTATTAAAATTTAAAAATTTAAATATTAAATTTTAAAAATTTAATTATTAAAACTTTAAATTTTAAAATTTAAAAATTTAAATACTAAATTTTAAAAATTTAATTATTAAAATTTTAAATTTTAAAATTTAAAAATTTAAATTTTAAAATTTAAAAATTTAAATTTTAAAATTTAAATACTAAATTTTAAAAATTTAATTATTAAAACTTTAAATTTTAAAATTTAAAAATTTAAATACTAAATTTTAAAAATTTAATTATTAAAATTTTAAATTTTAAAATTTAAAAATTTAAATTTTAAAATTTAAAAATTTAAATACTAAATTTTAAAAATTTAATTATTAAAACTTTAAATTTTAAAATTTAAAAATTTAAACACTAAATTTTAAAAATTTAATTATTAAAACTTTATATTTTAAAATTTAAAAATTTAAATACTAAATTTTAAAAATTTAATTATTAAAATTTAAATTTTAAAATTTATAAATTTAAATACTAAATTTTAAAAATTTAATTATTAAAACTTTAAATTATAAAATTTAAAAATTTAAATACTAAATTTTAAAAATTTAATTAGTAAAAATTTAAATTTTAAAATTTAAAAATTTAAATTTTATAATTTAAAAATTTAAATTTTAAAATTTAAAAATTTAAATACAAATTTTAAAAATTTAATTATTAAAACTTTAAATTTTAAAATTTAAAAATTTAAATACTAAATTTTGAAAATTTAATAATTAAAATTTTAAATTCTAAAATTTAAAAATTTAAATACTAAATTTTAAAAATTTATTTATTAAAACTTTAAATTTTAAAATTTAAAAATTTAAATTCTAAATTTTAAAAATTTAATTATTAAAACTTTAAATTTTAAAATTTAAAAATTTAAATACTAAATTTTAAAAATTTAATTATTAAAATTTTAATTTTTAAATTTAAAAATTTAAATTTTAAAATTTAAAAATTTAAATACTAAATTTTAAAAATTTAATTATTAAAACTTTAAATTTTAAAATTTAAAAATTTAAATACTAAATTTTAAAAATTTAATTATTAAAATTTTAATTTTTAAATTTAAAAATTTAAATTTTAAAATTTAAAAATTTAAATACTAAATTTTAAAAATTTAATTATTAAAACTTTAAATTTTAAAATTTAAAAATTTAAACACTAAATTTTAAAAATTTAATTATTAAAATTTTAAATTTTAAAATTTAAAAATTTAAAAACTAAATTTTAAAAATTTAAATATTAAATCTTTGAATTTTAAAATTTAAAAATTTAAATACTAAATTTTAAAAATTTAATTATTAAAATTTTAAATTTTAAAAGTTAAAAATTTAAATTTTAAAATTTAAAAATTTAAATACTAAATTTTAAAAATTTAATTATTAAAATTTTAAATTTTAAAATTTCAAAATTTAAATACTAAATTTTAAAAATTTAATTATTAAAATTTTAAATTTTAAAAGTTAAAATTTTAAATTTTAAAATTTAAAAATTTAAATTTTAAAATTTAAAAATTTAAATTTTAAAATTTAAAAATTTAAATTTTAAAATTTAAAAATTTAAATACAAAATTTTAAAAATTTAATTATTAAAATTTTAAATTCTAAAATTTAAAAATTTAAATACTAAATTTTAAAAATTTATTTATTAAAACTTTAAATTTTAAAATTTAGAAATTTAAATACTAAATTTTAAAAATTTAATTATTAAAACTTTAAATTTTAAAATTTCAAAATTTAAATACTAAACTTTTAAAATTTAATTATTAAAATTTATATTTTAAAATTTAAAAATTTAAATACTAAATTTTAAAAATTTAATTGTTAAAACATTAAATTTTAAAATTTAAAAATTTAAATACTAAATTTTAAAAATTTAATTATTAAAATTTTAAATTTTAAAATTTAAAAATTTAAATACTAAATATTAAAAATTTAATTATTAAAACTTTAAATTTGAAAATTTAAAAATTTAAATACTAAATTTTAAAAATTTAAATATTAAATCTTTGAATTTTAAAATTTAAAAATTTAAATACTAAATTTTAAAAATTTAATTATTAAAATTCTAAATTTTAAAATTTAAAAATTTAAATTTTAAAATTTAAAAATTTAAATACTAAATTTTAAAAATTTAACCATTAAAACTTTAAATTTTAAAATTTAAAAATTTAAATACTAAATTTTAAAAATTTAATTATTAAAGCTTTAAATTTTAAAATTTAAAAATTTAAATTTTAAAATTTAAAAATTTAAATACTAAATTTTAAAAATTTAATTATTAAAACTTTAAATTTTAAAATTTAAAAATTTAAATTTTAAAATTTAAAAATTTAAATACTAAATTTTAAAAATTTAATTATTAAAACTTTAAATTTTAAAATTTAAATATTTAAATACTAAATTTTAAAAATTTAATTATTAAAATTTTAAATTTTAAAATTTAAAAATTTAAATTTTAAAATTTAAATACTAAATTTTAAAAATTTAATTATTAAAACTTTAAATTTTAAAATTTAAAAACTTAAATACTAAATTTTAAAAATTTAATAATTATTAAAGCTTTAAATTTTAATATTTAAAAATTTAAATACTAAATTTTAAAAATTTAATTATTAAAACTTTAAATTTTAAAATTTAAAAATTTAATTACTAAATTTTAAAAATTTAATTATTAAAATTTTAAATTTTTAAATTTAAAAATTTAAATTTTAAAATTTAAAAATTTAAATTTAAAAATTTAAATACTAAATTTTAAAAATTTAATTATTAAAACTTTAAATTTTATAATTTTAAAATTTAAATACTAAATTTTAAAAATTTAATTATTAAAACTTTAAATTTTAAAATTTAAAAATTTAAATACTAAATTTTAAAAATTTAATTATTAAAATTTTAAATTTTAAAATTTAAAAATTTAAATTTTAAAATTTAAAAATTTAAATACTAAATTTTAAAAATTTAATTATTAAAACTTTAAATTTTAAAATTTAAAAATTTAAACACTAAATTTTAAAAATTTAATTATTAAAATTTTAAATTTTAAAATTTAAAAATTTAAATTTTAAAATTTAAAAATTTAAATTTAAAAATTTAAATACAAAATTTTAAAAATTTAATTATTAAAACTTTAAATTTTAAAATTTAAAAATTTAAAAACTAAATTTTAAAAATTTAATTATTAAAATTTTAAATTTTAAAATTTAAAAATTTAAATTTTAAAATTTAAAAATTTAAATACTAAATTTTAAATATTTAATTATTAAAACTTTAAATTTTAAAATTTAAAAATTTAAATACTAAATTTTAAAAATTTAATTATTAAAATTTTAAATTTTAAAATTTAAAAATTTAAATACTAAATTTTAAAAATTTAATTATTAAAATTTTAAATTTTAAAATTTAAAAATTTAAATTTTAAAATTTAAAAATTTAAATTTTAAAATTTAAATACTAAATTTTAAAAATTTAATTATTAAAACTTTAAATTTTAAAATTTAAAAATTTAAATACTAAATTTTAAAAATTTAATTATTAAAATTTAAAAATTTAAATATTAAATTTTAAAAATTTAATTATTAAAACTTTAAATTTTAAAATTTAAAAATTTAAATACTAAATTTTAAAAATTTAATTATTAAAATTTTAAATTTTAAAATTTAAAAATTTAAATTTTAAAATTTAAAAATTTAAATACTAAATTTTAAAAATTTAATTATTAAAACTTTAAATTTTAAAATTTAAAAATTTAAACACTAAATTTTAAAAATTTAATTATTAAAACTTTATATTTTAAAGTTTAAAAATATAAATACTAAATTTTAAAAATTTAATTATTAAAATTTAAATTTTAAAATTTATAAATTTAAATACTAAATTTTAAAAATTTAATTATTAAAACTTTAAATTATAAAATTTAAAAATTTAAATACTAAATTTTAAAAATTTAATTAGTAAAAATTTAAATTTTAAAATTTAAAAATTTAAATTTTATAATTTAAAAATTTAAATTTTAAAATTTAAAAATTTAAATACAAATTTTAAAAATTTAATTATTAGAACTTTAAATTTTAAAATTTAAAAATTTAAATACTAAATTTTGAAAATTTAATTATTAAAATTTTAAATTCTAAAATTTAAAAATTTAAATACTAAATTTTAAAAATTTATTTATTAAAACTTTAAATTTTAAAATTTAAAAATTTAAATACTAAATTTTAAAAATTTAATTATTAAAACTTTAAATTTTAAAATTTAAAAATTTAAATACTAAATTTTAAAAATTTAATTATTAAAATTTTAATTTTTAAATTTAAAAATTTAAATTTTAAAATTTAAAAATTTAAATACTAAATTTTAAAAATTTAATTATTAAAACTTTAAATTTTAAAATTTAAAAATTTAAATACTAAATTTTAAAAATTTAATTATTAAAATTTTAATTTTTAAATTTAAAAATTTAAATTTTAAAATTTAAAAATTTAAATACTAAATTTTAAAAATTTAATTATTAAAACTTTAAATTTTAAAATTTAAAAATTTAAACACTAAATTTTAAAAATTTAATTATTAAAATTTTAAATTTTAAAATTTAAAAATTTAAAAACTAAATTTTAAAAATTTAAATATTAAATCTTTGAATTTTAAAATTTAAAAATTTAAATACTAAATTTTAAAAATTTAATTATTAAAATTTTAAATTTTAAAAGTTAAAAATTTAAATTTTAAAATTTAAAAATTTAAATACTAAATTTTAAAAATTTAATTGTTAAAACATTATATTTTAAAATTTAAAAATTTAAATTTTAAAATTTAAAAATTTAAATTTTAAAATTTAAAAATTTAAATACAAAATTTTAAAAATTTAATTATTAAAATTTTAAATTCTAAAATTTAAAAATTTAAATACTAAATTTTAAAAATTTATTTATTAAAACTTTAAATTTTAAAATTTATAAATTTAAATACTAAATTTTAAAAATTTAATTATTAAAACTTTAAATTTTAAAATTTAAAAATTTAAATACTAAACTTTTAAAATTTAATTATTAAAATTTATATTTTAAAATTTAAAAATTTAAATACTAAATTTTAAAAATTTATTTGTTAAAACATTAAATTTTAAAATTTAAAAATTTAAATACTAAATTTTTAAAATTTAATTATTAAAACTTTAAATTTGAAAATTTAAAAATTTAAATACTAAATTTTAAAAATTTAAATATTAAATCTTTGAATTTTAAAATTTAAAAATTTAAATACTAAATTTTAAAAATTTAATTATTAAAATTCTAAATTTTAAAATTTAAAAATTTAAATTTTAAAATTTAAAAATTTAAATACTAAATTTTAAAAATTTAACTATTAAAACTTTAAATTTTAAAATTTAAAAATTTATATACTAAATTTTAAAAATTTAATTATTAAAGCTTTAAATTTTAAAATTTAAAAATTTAAATTTTAAAATTTAAAAATTTAAATACTTAATTTTAAAAATTTAATTATTAAAACTTTAAATTTTAAAATTTAAAAATTTAAATTTTAAAATTTAAAAATTTAAATTTTATAATTTAAAAATTTAAATACAAAATTTTAAAAATTTAATTATTAAAATTTTAAATTCTAAAATTTAAAAATTTAAATACTAAATTTTAAAAATTTATTTATTAAAACTTTAAATTTTAAAATTTAAAAATTTAAATACTATATTTTAAAAATTTAATTATTAAAACTTTAAATTTTAAAATTTAAAAATTTAAATACTAAATTTTAAAAATTTAATTATTAAAATTTTAATTTTTAAATTTAAAAATTTAAATTTTAAAATTTAAAAATTTAAATACTAAATTTTAAAAATTTAATTATTAAAACTTTAAATTTTAAAATTTAAATATTTAAATACTAAATTTTAAAAATTTAATTATTAAAATTTTAAATTTTAAAATTTAAAAATTTAAATTTTAAAATTTAAATACTAAATTTTAAAAATTTAATTATTAAAACTTTAAATTTTAAAATTTAAAAACTTAAATACTATATTTTAAAAATTTAATTATTAAAGCTTTAAATTTTAATATTTAAAAATTTAAATACTAAATTTTAAAAATTTAATTATTAAAATTTTAATTTTTAAATTTAAAAATTTAAATTTTAAAATTTAAAAATTTAAATACTAAATTTTAAAAATTTAATTATTAAAATTTTAATTTTTAAATTTAAAAATTTAAATTTTAAAATTTAAAAATTTAAATACTAAATTTTAAAAATTTAATTATTAAAACTTTAAATTTTAAAATTTAAATATTTAAATACTAAATTTTAAAAATTTAATTATTAAAATTTTAAATTTTAAAATTTAAAAACTTAAATACTATATTTTAAAAATTTAATTATTAAAACTTTAAATTTTAAAATTTAAAAATTTAAATACTAAATTTTAAAAATTTAATTATTAAAATTTTAAATTTTTAAATTTAAAAATTTAAATTTTAAAATTTAAAAATTTAAATTTAAAAATTTAAATACTAAATTTTAGAAATTTAATTATTAAAACTTTAAATTTTATAATTTTAAAATTTAAATACTAAATTTTAAAAATTTAATTATTAAAACTTTAAATTTTAAAATTTAAAAATTTAAATACTAAATTTTAAAAATTTAATTATTAAAATTTTAAATTTTAAAATTTAAAAATTTAAATTTTAAAATTTAAAAATTTAAATACTAAATTTTAAAAATTTAATTATTAAAACTTTAAATTTTAAAATTTAAAAATTTAAACACTAAATTTTAAAAATTTAATTATTAAAATTTTAAATTTTAAAATTTAAAAATTTAAATTTTAAAATTTAAAAATTTAAATTTAAAAATTTAAATAAAAAATTTTAAAAATTTAATTATTAAAACTTTAAATTTTAAAATTTAAAAATTTAAAAACTAAATTTTAAAAATTTAATTATTAAAATTTTAAATTTTAAAATTTAAAAATTTAAATTTTAAAATTTAAAAATTTAAATACTAAATTTTAAATATTTAATTATTAAAACTTTAAATTTTAAAATTTAAAAATTTAAATACTAAATTTTAAAAATTTAATTATTAAAATTTTAAATTTTAAAATTTAAAAATTTAAATACTAAATTTTAAAAATTTAATTATTAAAACTTTAAATTTGAAAATTTAAAAATTTAAATACAAAATTTTAAAAATTTAAATATTAAATCTTTGAATTTTAAAATTTAAAAATTTAAATACTAAATTATAAAAATTTAATTATTAAAATTTTAAATTTTAAAAGTTAAAAATTTAAATTTTAAAATTTAAAAATTTAAATACTAAATTTTAAAAATTTAATTATTAAAACTTTAAATTTTAAAATTTAAAAATTTAAATACTAAATTTTAAAAATTTAATTATTAAAGCTTTAAATTTTAAAATTTAAAAATTTAAATTTTAAAATTTAAAAATTTAAATTTTAAAATTTAAAAATTTAAATTTTAAAATTTAAAAATTTAAATTTTAAAATTTAAAAATTTAAATTTTAAAATTTAAAAATTTAAATACAAAATTTTAAAAATTTAATTATTAAAATTTTAAATTCTAAAATTTAAAAATTTAAATACTAAATTTTAAAAATTTATTTATTAAAATTTTAAAATTTAAAATTTAATAACTTAAATACTAAATTTTAAAAATTTAATTATTAAAGCTTTAAATTTTAAAATTTAAAAATTTAAATACTAAATTTTAAAAATTTAATTAATAAAATTTTATATTTTAAAATTTAAATACTTAAATTTTAAAATTTAAAATTTTAAAAATTTAAATACTAAATTTTAAAAATTTAATTATTAAAACTTTAAATTTTAAAATTTAAAAATTTAAATACTAAATTTTAAAAATTTAATTATTAAAATTCTAAATTTTAAAATTTAAAAATTTAAATTTTAAAATTTAAAAATTTAAATACTAAATTTTAAAAATTTAACTATTAAAACTTTAAATTTTAAAATTTAAAAATTTATATACTAAATTTTAAAAATTTAATTATTAAAGCTTTAAATTTTAAAATTTAAAAATTTAAATTTTAAAATTTAAAAATTTAAATACTTAATTTTAAAAATTTAATTATTAAAACTTTAAATTTTAAAATTTAAAAATTTAAATTTTAAAATTTAAAAATTTAAATTTTATAATTTAAAAATTTAAATACAAAATTTTAAAAATTTAATTATTAAAATTTTAAATTCTAAAATTTAAAAATTTAAATACTAAATTTTAAAAATTTATTTATTAAAACTTTAAATTTTAAAATTTAAAAATTTAAATACTATATTTTAAAAATTTAATTATTAAAACTTTAAATTTTAAAATTTAAAAATTTAAATACTAAATTTTAAAAATTTAATTATTAAAATTTTAATTTTTAAATTTAAAAATTTAAATTTTAAAATTTAAAAATTTAAATACTAAATTTTAAAAATTTAATTATTAAAACTTTAAATTTTAAAATTTAAATATTTAAATACTAAATTTTAAAAATTTAATTATTAAAATTTTAAATTTTAAAATTTAAAAATTTAAATTTTAAAATTTAAATACTAAATTTTAAAAATTTAATTATTAAAACTTTAAATTTTAAAATTTAAAAACTTAAATACTATATTTTAAAAATTTAATTATTAAAGCTTTAAATTTTAATATTTAAAAATTTAAATACTAAATTTTAAAAATTTAATTATTAAAATTTTAATTTTTAAATTTAAAAATTTAAATTTTAAAATTTAAAAATTTAAATACTAAATTTTAAAAATTTAATTATTAAAATTTTAATTTTTAAATTTAAAAATTTAAATTTTAAAATTTAAAAATTTAAATACTAAATTTTAAAAATTTAATTATTAAAACTTTAAATTTTAAAATTTAAATATTTAAATACTAAATTTTAAAAATTTAATTATTAAAATTTTAAATTTTAAAATTTAAAAACTTAAATACTATATTTTAAAAATTTAATTATTAAAACTTTAAATTTTAAAATTTAAAAATTTAAATACTAAATTTTAAAAATTTAATTATTAAAATTTTAAATTTTTAAATTTAAAAATTTAAATTTTAAAATTTAAAAATTTAAATTTAAAAATTTAAATACTAAATTTTAGAAATTTAATTATTAAAACTTTAAATTTTATAATTTTAAAATTTAAATACTAAATTTTAAAAATTTAATTATTAAAACTTTAAATTTTAAAATTTAAAAATTTAAATACTAAATTTTAAAAATTTAATTATTAAAATTTTAAATTTTAAAATTTAAAAATTTAAATTTTAAAATTTAAAAATTTAAATACTAAATTTTAAAAATTTAATTATTAAAACTTTAAATTTTAAAATTTAAAAATTTAAACACTAAATTTTAAAAATTTAATTATTAAAATTTTAAATTTTAAAATTTAAAAATTTAAATTTTAAAATTTAAAAATTTAAATTTAAAAATTTAAATAAAAAATTTTAAAAATTTAATTATTAAAACTTTAAATTTTAAAATTTAAAAATTTAAAAACTAAATTTTAAAAATTTAATTATTAAAATTTTAAATTTTAAAATTTAAAAATTTAAATTTTAAAATTTAAAAATTTAAATACTAAATTTTAAATATTTAATTATTAAAACTTTAAATTTTAAAATTTAAAAATTTAAATACTAAATTTTAAAAATTTAATTATTAAAATTTTAAATTTTAAAATTTAAAAATTTAAATACTAAATTTTAAAAATTTAATTATTAAAACTTTAAATTTGAAAATTTAAAAATTTAAATACAAAATTTTAAAAATTTAAATATTAAATCTTTGAATTTTAAAATTTAAAAATTTAAATACTAAATTATAAAAATTTAATTATTAAAATTTTAAATTTTAAAAGTTAAAAATTTAAATTTTAAAATTTAAAAATTTAAATACTAAATTTTAAAAATTTAATTATTAAAACTTTAAATTTTAAAATTTAAAAATTTAAATACTAAATTTTAAAAATTTAATTATTAAAGCTTTAAATTTTAAAATTTAAAAATTTAAATTTTAAAATTTAAAAATTTAAATTTTAAAATTTAAAAATTTAAATTTTAAAATTTAAAAATTTAAATTTTAAAATTTAAAAATTTAAATTTTAAAATTTAAAAATTTAAATACAAAATTTTAAAAATTTAATTATTAAAATTTTAAATTCTAAAATTTAAAAATTTAAATACTAAATTTTAAAAATTTATTTATTAAAATTTTAAAATTTAAAATTTAATAACTTAAATACTAAATTTTAAAAATTTAATTATTAAAGCTTTAAATTTTAAAATTTAAAAATTTAAATACTAAATTTTAAAAATTTAATTAATAAAATTTTATATTTTAAAATTTAAATACTTAAATTTTAAAATTTAAAATTTTAAAAATTTAAATACTAAATTTTAAAAATTTAATTATTAAAACTTTAAATTTTAAAATTTAAAAATTTAAATACTAAATTTTAAAAATTTAATTATTAAAATTTTAAATTTTAAAATTTAAAAATTTAAATTTTAAAATTTATAAATTTAAATTTAAAAATTTAAATACTAAATTTTAAAAATTTAATTATTAAAACTTTAAATTTTAAAATTTAAAAATTTAAATACTAAATTTTAAAAATTTAATTATTAAAATTTTAAATTTTAAAATTTAAAAATTTAAATACTAAATTTTAAAAATTTAATTATTAAAACTTTAAATTTTAAAATTTAAAAATTTAAACACTAAATTTTAAAAATTTAATTATTAAAATTTTATATTTTAAAATTTAAAAATTTAAATACTAAATTTTAAAAATTTAATTATTAAAATTTAAATTTTAAAATTTATAAATTTAAATACTAAATTTTAAAAATTTAATTATTAAAATTTTAAATTATAAAATTTAAAAATTTAAATACTAAATTTTAAAAATTTAATTAGTAAAAATTTAAATTTTAAAATTTAAAAATTTAAATTTTATAATTTAAAAATTTAAATTTTAAAATTTAAAAATTTAAATACAAATTTTAAAAATTTAATTATTAAAACTTTAAATTTTAAAATTTAAAAATTTAAATACTAAATTTTGAAAATTTAATTATTAAAATTTTAAATTCTAAAATTTAAAAATTTAAATACTAAATTTTAAAAATTTAAATATTAAATCTTTGAATTTTAAAATTTAAAAATTTAAATACTAAATTTTAAAAATTTAATTATTAAAATTTTAAATTTTAAAAGTTAAAAATTTAAATTTTAAAATTTAAAAATTTAAATACTAAATTTTAAAAATTTAATTATTAAAACTTTAAATTTTAAAATTTAAAAATTTAAATTTTAAAATTTAAAAATTTAAATTTTAAAATTTAAAAATTTAAATACAAAATTTTAAAAATTTAATTATTAAAATTTTAAATTCTAAAATTTAAAAATTTAAATACTAAATTTTAAAAATTTATTTATTAAAACTTTAAATTATAAAATTTAAAAATTTAAACACTAAATTTTAAAAATTTAATTATTAAAATTTTAAATTTTAAAATTTAAAAATTTAAATTTTAAAATTTAAAAATTTAAATTTAAAAATTTAAATACTAAATTTTAAAAATTTAATTATTAAAACTTTAAATTTTAAAATTTAAAAATTTAAAAACTAAATTTTAAAAATTTAATTATTAAAATTTTAAATTTTAAAATTTAAAAATTTAAATTTTATAATTTAAAAACTTAAATACTAAATTTTAAATATTTAATTAATAAAACTTTAAATTTTAAAATTTAAAAATTTAAATACAAAATTTTAAAAATTTAATTATTAAAATTTTAAATTTTAAAATTTAAAAATTTAAATACTAAATTTTAAAAATTTAATTATTAAAACTTTAAATTTTAAAATTTAAAAATTTAAATTTCAAAATTTAAAAATTTAAATTTTAAAATTTAAAAATTTAAATACAAAATTTTAAAAATTTAATTATTAAAATTTTAAATTCTAAAATTTAAAAATTTAAATACTAAATTTTAAAAATTTATTTATTAAAACTTTAAATTTTAAAATTTAAAAATTTAAATACCAAATTTTAAAAATTTAATTGTTAAAACATTAAATTTTAAAATTTAAAAATTTAAATACTAAATTTTAAAAATTTAATTATTAAAATTTTAAATTTTAAAATTTAAAAATTTAAATACTAAATATTAAAAATTTAATTATTAAAACTTTAAATTTGAAAATTTAAAAATTTAAATACTATACTTTAAAAATTTAAATATTAAATCTTTGAATTTTAAAATTTAAAAATTTAAATACTAAATTTTAAAAATTTAATTATTAAAATTCTAAATTTTAAAATTTAAAAATTTAAATTTTAAAATTTAAAAATTTAAATACTAAATTTTAAAAATTTAATTATTAAAACTTTAAATTTTAAAATTTAAAAATTTAAATACTAAATTTTAAAAATTTAATTATTAAAGCTTTAAATTTTAAAATTTAAAAATTTAAATTTTAAAATTTAAAAATTTAAATACTAAATTTTAAAAATTTAATTATTAAAACTTTAAATTTTAAAATTTAAAAATTTAAATTTTAAAATTTAAAAATTTAAATTTTATAATTTAAAATTTTAAATACAAAATTTTAAAAATTTAATTAGTAAAATTTTAAATTCTAAAATTTAAAAATTTAAATACTAAATTTTAAAAATTTATTTATTAAAACTTTAAATTTTAAAATTTAAAAATTTAAATACTAAATTTTAAAAATTTAATTATTAAAACTTTAAATTTTAAAATTTAAAAATTTAAATACTAAATTTTAAAAATTTAATTATTAAAATTTTAATATTTAAATTTAAAAATTTAAATTTTAAAATTTAAAAATTTAAATACTAAATTTTAAAAATTTAATTATTAAAACTTTAAATTTTATAATTTTAAAATTTAAATACTAAATTTTAAAAATTTAATTATTAAAATTTTAAATTTTAAAATTTAAAAACTTAAATTTTAAAATTTAAAAATTTAAAAATTTAAATACTAAATTTTAAAAATTTAATTATTAAAACTTTAAATTTTAAAATTTAAAAATTTAAACACTAAATTTTAAAAATTTAAATTTAAAAATTTAAATACTAAATTTTAAAAATTTAATTATTAAAGCTTTAAATTTTAAAATTTAAAAATTTAAATTTTAAAATTTAAAAATTTAAATACTAAATTTTAAAAATTTAATTATTAAAACTTTAAATTTTATAATTTTAAAATTTAAATACTAAATTTTAAAAATTTAATTATTAAAATTTTAAATTTTAAAATTTAAAAATTTAAATTTTAAAATTTAAAAATTTAAATACTAAATTTTAAATATTTAATTATTAAAACTTTAAATTTTAAAATTTAAAAATTTAAATACTAAATTTTAAAAATTTAATTATTAAAATTTTAAATTTTAAAATTTAAAAATTTAAATACTAAATTTTAAAAATTTAATTATTAAAACTTTGAATTTGAAAATTTAAAAATTTAAATACAAAATTTTAAAAATTTAAATATTAAATCTTTGAATTTTAAAATTTAAAAATTTAAATACTAAATTATAAAAATTTAATTATTAAAATTTTAAATTTTAAAAGTTAAAAATTTAAATTTTAAAATTTAAAAATTTAAATACTAAATTTTAAAAATTTAATTATTAAAACTTTAAATTTGAAAATTTAAAAATTTAAATACTAAATTTTAAAAATTTAATTATTAAAGCTTTAAATTTTAAAATTTAAAAATTTAAATTTTAAAATTTAAAAATTTAAATATTAAATTTTAAAAATTTAATTATTAAAACTTTAAATTTTAAAATTTAAAAATTTAAATTTTAAAATTTAAAAATTTAAATTTTAAAATTTAAAAATTTAAATTTAAAAATTTAAATACTAAATTTTAAAAATTTAATTATTAAAACTTTAAATTTTAAAATTTATAAATTTAAATACTAAATTTTAAAAATTTAATTATTAAAATTTTAAATTTTAAAATTTAAAAATTTAAATTTTAAAATTTAAAAATTTAAATTTTAAAATTTAAAAATTTAAATACTAAATTTTAAAAATTTAATTATTAAAACTTTAAATTTTAAAATTTAAAAATTTAAACACCAAATTTTAAAAATTTAATTATTAAAACTTTATATTTTAAAATTTAAAAATTTAAATACTAAATTTTAAAAATTTAATTATTAAAATTTAAATTTTAAAATTTATAAATTTAAATACTAAATTTTGAAAAATTAATTATTAAAACTTTAAATTATAAAATTTAAAAATTTAAATACTAAATTTTAAAAATTTAATTAGTAAAAATTTAAATTTTAAAATTTAAAAATTTAAATTTTATAATTTAAAAATTTAAATTTTAAAATTTAAAAATTTAAATACAAATTTTAAAAATTTAATTATTAAAACTTTAAATTTTAAAATTTAAAAATTTAAATACTAAATTTTGAAAATTTAATTATTAAAATTTTAAATTCTAAAATTTAAAAATTTAAATACTAAATTTTAAAAATTTATTTATTAAAACTTTAAATTTTAAAATTTAAGAATTTAAATACTAAATTTTAAAAATTTAATTATTAAAACTTTAAATTTTAAAATTTAAAAATTTAAATACTGAATTTTAAAAATTTAATTATTAAAATTTTAATTTTTAAATTTAAAAATTTAAATTTTAAAATTTAAAAATTTAAATACTAAATTTTAAAAATTTAATTATTAAAACTTTAAATTTTAAAATTTAAATATTTAAATACTAAATTTTAAAAATTTATTTATTAAAACTTTAAATTTTAAAATTTAAAAATTTAAATACTAAATTTTAAAAATTTAATTATTAAAACTTTAAATTTTAAAATTTAAAAATTTAAATACTAAATTTTAAAAATTTAATTATTAAAATTTTAATTTTTAAATTTAAAAATTTAAATTTTAAAATTTAAAAATTTAAATACTAAATTTTAAAAATTTAATTATTAAAACTTTAAATTTTAAAATTTAAATATTTAAATACTAAATTTTAAAAATTTAATTATTAAAATTCTAAATTTTAAAATTTAAAAATTTAAATTTTAAAATTTAAAAATTTAAATACTAAATTATAAAAATTTAATTATTAAAACTTTAAATTTTAAAATTTAAATATTTAAATACTAAATTTTAAAAATTTAATTATTAAAGCTTTAAATTTTAAAATTTAAAAATTTAAATTTTAAAATTTAAAAATTTAAATACTAAATTTTAAAAATTTAATTATTAAAACTTTAAATTTTAAAATTTAAAAATTTAAATTTTAAAATTTAAAAATTTAAAGTTTATAATTTAAAAATTTAAATACAAAATTTTAAAAATTTAATTATTAAAATTTTAAATTCTAAAATTTAAAAATTTAAATACTAAATTTTAAAAGTTTATTTATTAAAACTTTAAATTTTAAAATTTAAAAATTTAAATACTAAATTTTAAAAATTTAATTATTAAAACTTTAAATTTTAAAATTTAAAAATTTAAATACTAAATTTTAAAAATTTAATTATTAAAATTTTAATTTTTAAATTTAAAAATTTAAATTTTAAAATTTAAAAATTTAAATGCTAAATTTTAAAAATTTAATTATTAAAACTTTAAATTTTAAAATTTAAATATTTAAATACTAAATTTTAAAAATTTAATTATTAAAATTTTAAATTTTAAAATTTAAAAATTTAAATTTTAAAATTTAAAAACTAAATTTTAAAAATTTAATTATTAAAGCTTTAAATTTTAAAATTTAAAAATTTAAATACTAAATTTTAAAAATTTAATTATTAAAACTTTAAATTTTAAAATTTAAAAATTTAAAAACTAAATTTTAAAAATTTAATTATTAAAATTTTAAATTTTTAAATTTAAAAATTTAAATTTTAAAATTTAAAAATTTAAATTTAAAAATTTAAATACTAAATTTTAAAAATTTAATTATTAAAACTTTAAATTTTATAATTTTAAAATTTAAATACTAAATTTTAAAAATTTAATTATTAAAATTTTAAATTTTAAAATTTAAAAACTTAAATTTTAAAATTTAAAACTTTAAAAATTTAAATACTAAATTTTAAAAATTTCATTATTAAAACTTTAAATTTTAAAATTTAAAAATTTAAATACTAAATTTTAAAAATTTAATTATTAAAATTTTAAATTTTAAAATTTAAAAATTTAAATTTTAAAATTTAAAAATTTAAATACTAAATTTTAAAAATTTAATTATTAAAACTTTAAATTTTAAAATTTAAAAATTTAAACACTAAATTTTAAAGGTTTAATTATTAAAATTTTAAATTTTAAAATTTAAAAATTTAAATTTTAAAATTTAAAAATTTAAATTTAAAAATTTAAATACTAAATTTTAAAAATTTAATTATTAAAACTTTAAATTTTAAAATTTAAAAATTTAAAAACTAAATTTTAAAAATTTAATTATTAAAATTTTAAATTTTAAAATTTAAAAATTTAAATTTTAAAATTTAAAAATTTAAATACTAAATTTTAAATATTTAATTATTAAAATTTTAAATTTTAAAATTTAAAAATTTAAATGCTAAATTTTAAAAATTTAATTATTAAAACTTTAAATTTGAAAATTTAAAAATTTAAATACAAAATTTTAAAAATTTAAATATTAAATCTTTGAATTTTAAAATTTAAAAATTTAAATACTAAATTATAAAAATTTAATTATTAAAATTTTAAATTTTAAAAGTTAAAAATTTAAATTTTAAAATTTAAAAATTTAAATACTAAATTTTAAAAATTTAATTATTAAAACTTTAAATTTTAAAATTTAAAAATTTAAATACTAAATTTTAAAAATTTAATTATTAAAGCTTTAAATTTTAAAATTTAAAAATTTAAATTTTAAAATTTAAAAATTTAAATATTAAATTTTAAAAATTTAATTATTAAAACTTTAAATTTTAAAATTTAAAAATTTAAATTTTAAAATTTAAAAATTTAAATTTTAAAATTTAAAAATTTAAATACAAAATTTTAAAAATTTAATTATTAAAATTTTAAATTCTAAAATTTAAAAATTTAAATACTAAATTTTAAAAGTTTATTTATTAAAACTTTAAATTTTAAAATTTAATAACTTAAATACTAAATTTTAAAAATTTAATTAATAAAATTTTAAATTTTAAAATTTAAATACTTAAATTTTAAAATTTAAAAATTTAAAAATTTAAATACTAAATTTTAAAAATTTAATTATTAAAACTTTAAATTTTAAAATTTAAAAATTTAAATACTAAATTTTAAAAATTTAATTATTAAAATTTTAAATTTTAAAATTTAAAAATTTAAATTTTAAAATTTAAAAATTTAAATTTAAAAATTTAAATACTAAATTTAAAAAATTTAATTATTAAAACTTTAAATTTTAAAATTTAAAAATTTAAATACTAACTTTTAAAAATTTAATTATTAAAATTTTAAATTTTAAAATTTAAAAATTTAAATTTTAAAATTTAAAAATTTAAATTTTAAAATTTAAAAATTTAAATACTAAATTTTAAAAATTTAATTATTAAAACTTTAAATTTTAAAATTTAAAAATTTAAACACTAAATTTTAAAAATTTAATTATTAAAACTTTATATTTTAAAATTTAAAAATTTAAATACTAAATTTTAAAAATTTAATTATTAAAATTTAAATTTTAAAATTTATAAATTTAAATACTAAATTTTAAAAATTTAATTATTAAAACTTTAAATTATAAAATTTAAAAATTTAAATACTAAATTTTAAAAATTTAATTAGTAAAAATTTAAATTTTAAAATTTAAAAATTTAAATTTTATAATTTAAAAATTTAAATTATAAAATTTAAAAATTTAAATACAAATTTTAAAAATTTAATTATTAAAACTTTAAATTTTAAAATTTATAAATTTAAATACTAAATTTTAAAAATTTAATTATTAAAACTTTAAATTTTAAAATTTAAATATTTAAATACTAAATTTTAAAAATTTAATTATTAAAATTTTAAATTTTAAAATTTAAATACTTAAATTTTAAAATTTAAAAATTTAAAAATTTAAATACTAAATTTTAAAAATTTAATTATTAAAACTTTAAATTTTAAAATTTAAAAATTTAAATACTAAATTTTAAAAATTTAATTATTAAAATTTTAAATTTTGAAATTTAAAAATTTAAATTTTAAAATTTAAAAATTTAAATTTAAAAATTTAAATACTAAATTTAAAAAATTTAATTATTAAAACTTTAAATTTTAAAATTTAAAAATTTAAATACTAAATTTTAAAAATTTAATTATTAAAATTTTAAATTTTAAAATTTAAAAATTTAAATTTTAAAATTTAAAAATTTAAATTTTAAAATTTAAAAATTTAAATACTAAATTTTAAAAATTTAATTATTAAAACTTTAAATTTTAAAATTTAAAAATTTAAACACTAAATTTTAAAAATTTAATTATTAAAACTTTATATTTTAAAATTTAAAAATTTAAATACTAAATTTTAAAAATTTAATTAGTAAAAATTTAAATTTTAAAATTTAAAAATTTAAATTTTATAATTTAAAAATTTAAATTATAAAATTTAAAAATTTAAATACAAATTTTAAACATTTAATTATTAAACCTTTAAATTTTAAAATTTAAATATTTAAATACTAAATTTTGAAAATTTAATTATTAAAATTTTAAATTCTAAAATTTAAAAATTTAAATACTAAATTTTAAAAATTTATTTATTAAAACTTTAAATTTTAAAATTTAAAAATTTAAATACTAAATTTTAAAAATTTAATTATTAAAACTTTAAATTTTAAAATTTAAAAATTTAAATACTAAATTTTAAAAATTTAATTATTAAAATTTTAATTTTTAAATTAAAAATTTAAATTTTAAAATTTAAAATTTTAAATACTAAATTTTAAAAATTTAATTATTAAAACTTTAAATTTTAAAATTTAAATATTTAAATACTAAATTTTAAAAATTTAATTATTAAAATTTTAAATTTTAAAATTTAAAAATTTAAATTTTAAAATTTAAAAATTTAAATTTTAAAATTTAAAAATTTAAATTTTAAAATTTAAAAATTTAAATTTAAAAATTTAAATACTAAATTTTAAAAATTTAATTATTAAAACTTTAAATTTTATAATTTTAAAATTTAAATACTAAATTTTAAAAATTTAATTATTAAAATTTTAAATTTTAAAATTTAAAAATTTAAATTTTAAAATTTAAAAATTTAAATAATAAATTTTAAAAATTTAATTATTAAAACTTTAAATTTTAAAATTTAAAAATTTAAACACTAAATTTTAAAAAATTAAATTTAAAAATTTAAATACTAAATTTTAAAAATTTAATTATTAAAACTTTAAATTTTAAAATTTAAAAATTTAAAAACTAAATTTTAAAAATTTAATTATTAAAATTTTAAATTTTAAAATTTAAAAATTTAAATTTTAAAATTTAAAAATTTAAATACTAAATTTTAAAAATTTAATTATTAAAATTTTAAATTTTAAAATTTAAAAATTTAAATACTAAATTTTAAAAATTTAATTATTAAAACTTTAAATTTTAAAATTTAAAAATTTAAATACTAAATTTTAAAAATTTAATTATTAAAGCTTTAAATTTTAAAATTTAAAAATTTAAATTTTAAAATTTAAAAATTTAAATTTTAAAATTTAAAAATTTAAATTTTAAAATTTAAAAATTTAAATACAAAATTTTAAAAATTTAATTATTAAAATTTTAAATTCTAAAATTTAAAAATTTAAATACTAAATTTTAAAAATATATTTATTAAAACTTTAAATTTTAAAATTTAATAACTTAAATACTAAATTTTAAAAATTTAATTATTAAAGCTTTAAATTTTAAAATTTAAAAATTTAAATACTAAATTTTAAAAATTTAATTAATAAAATTTTAAATTTTAAAATTTAAATACTTAAATTTTAAAATTTAAAAATTTAAAAATTTAAATACTAAATTTTAAAAATTTAATTATTAAAACTTTAAATTTTAAAATTTAAAAATTTAAATACTAAATTTTAAAAATTTAATTATTAAAATTTTAAATTTTAAAATTTAAAAATTTAAATTTTAAAATTTAAAAATTTAAATTTAAAAATTTAAATACTAAATTTTAAAAATTTAATTATTAAAACTTTAAATTTTAAAATTTAAAAATTTAAATACTAAATTTTAAAAATTTAATTATTAAAATTTTAAATTTTAAAATTTAAAAATTTAAATTTTAAAATTTAAAAATTTAAATTTTAAAATTTAAAAATTTAAATACTAAATTTTAAAAATTTAATTATTAAAACTTTAAATTTTAAAATTTAAAAATTTAAACACTAAATTTTAAAAATTTAATTATTAAAACTTTATATTTTAAAATTTAAAAATTTAAATACTAAATTTTAAAAATTTAATTATTAAAATTTAAATTTTAAAATTTATAAATTTAAATACTAAATTTTAAAAATTTAATTATTAAAACTTTAAATTATAAAATTTAAAAATTTAAATACTAAATTTTAAAAATTTAATTATTAAAACTTTAAATTTTAAAATTTAAATATTTAAATACTAAATTTTAAAAATTTAATTATTAAAATTCTAAATTTTAAAATTTAAAAATTTAAATTTTAAAATTTAAAAATTTAAATACTAAATTTTAAAAATTTAATTATTAAAACTTTAAATTTTAAAATTTAAATATTTAAATACTAAATTTTAAAAATTTAATTATTAAAGCTTTAAATTTTAAAATTTAAAAATTTAAATTTTAAAATTTAAAAATTTAAATACTAAATTTTAAAAATTTAATTATTAAAACTTTAAATTTTAAAATTTAAAAATTTAAATTTTAAAATTTAAAAATTTAAAGTTTATAATTTAAAAATTTAAATACAAAATTTTAAAAATTTAATTATTAAAATTTTAAATTCTAAAATTTAAAAATTTAAATACTAAATTTTAAAAATTTATTTATTAAAACTTTAAATTTTAAAATTTAAAAATTTAAATACTAAATTTTAAAAATTTAATTATTAAAACTTTAAATTTTAAAATTTAAAAATTTAAATACTAAATTTTAAAAATTTAATTATTAAAATTTTAATTTTTAAATTTAAAAATTTAAATTTTAAAATTTAAAAATTTAAATACTAAATTTTAAAAATTTAATTATTAAAACTTTAAATTTTAAAATTTAAATATTTAAATACTAAATTTTAAAAATTTAATTATTAAAATTTTAAATTTTAAAATTTAAAAATTTAAATTTTAAAATTTAAAAACTAAATTTTAAAAATTTAATTATTAAAGCTTTAAATTTTAAAATTTAAAAATTTAAATACTAAATTTTAAAAATTTAATTATTAAAACTTTAAATTTTAAAATTTAAAAATTTAAAAACTAAATTTTAAAAATTTAATTATTAAAATTTTAAATTTTTAAATTTAAAAATTTAAATTTTAAAATTTAAAAATTTAAATTTAAAAATTTAAATACTAAATTTTAAAAATTTAATTATTAAAACTTTAAATTTTATAATTTTAAAATTTAAATACTAAATTTTAAAAATTTAATTATTAAAATTTTAAATTTTAAAATTTAAAAACTTAAATTTTAAAATTTAAAACTTTAAAAATTTAAATACTAAATTTTAAAAATTTCATTATTAAAACTTTAAATTTTAAAATTTAAAAATTTAAATACTAAATTTTAAAAATTTAATTATTAAAATTTTAAATTTTAAAATTTAAAAATTTAAATTTTAAAATTTAAAAATTTAAATACTAAATTTTAAAAATTTAATTATTAAAACTTTAAATTTTAAAATTTAAAAATTTAAACACTAAATTTTAAAGGTTTAATTATTAAAATTTTAAATTTTAAAATTTAAAAATTTAAATTTTAAAATTTAAAAATTTAAATTTAAAAATTTAAATACTAAATTTTAAAAATTTAATTATTAAAACTTTAAATTTTAAAATTTAAAAATTTAAAAACTAAATTTTAAAAATTTAATTATTAAAATTTTAAATTTTAAAATTTAAAAATTTAAATTTTAAAATTTAAAAATTTAAATACTAAATTTTAAATATTTAATTATTAAAATTTTAAGTTTTAAAATTTAAAAATTTAAATGCTAAATTTTAAAAATTTAATTATTAAAACTTTAAATTTGAAAATTTAAAAATTTAAATACAAAATTTTAAAAATTTAAATATTAAATCTTTGAATTTTAAAATTTAAAAATTTAAATACTAAATTATAAAAATTTAATTATTAAAATTTTAAATTTTAAAAGTTAAAAATTTAAATTTTAAAATTTAAAAATTTAAATACTAAATTTTAAAAATTTAATTATTAAAACTTTAAATTTTAAAATTTAAAAATTTAAATACTAAATTTTAAAAATTTAATTATTAAAGCTTTAAATTTTAAAATTTAAAAATTTAAATTTTAAAATTTAAAAATTTAAATATTAAATTTTAAAAATTTAATTATTAAAACTTTAAATTTTAAAATTTAAAAATTTAAATTTTAAAATTTAAAAATTTAAATTTTAAAATTTAAAAATTTAAATACAAAATTTTAAAAATTTAATTATTAAAATTTTAAATTCTAAAATTTAAAAATTTAAATACTAAATTTTAAAAATTTATTTATTAAAACTTTAAATTTTAAAATTTAATAACTTAAATACTAAATTTTAAAAATTTAATTAATAAAATTTTAAATTTTAAAATTTAAATACTTAAATTTTAAAATTTAAAAATTTAAAAATTTAAATACTAAATTTTAAAAATTTAATTATTAAAACTTTAAATTTTAAAATTTAAAAATTTAAATACTAAATTTTAAAAATTTAATTATTAAAATTTTAAATTTTAAAATTTAAAAATTTAAATTTTAAAATTTAAAAATTTAAATTTAAAAATTTAAATACTAAATTTAAAAAATTTAATTATTATAACTTTAAATTTTAAAATTTAAAAATTTAAATACTAAATTTTAAAAATTTAATTATTAAAATTTTAAATTTTAAAATTTAAAAATTTAAATTTTAAAATTTAAAAATTTAAATTTTAAAATTTAAAAATTTAAATACTAAATTTTAAAAATTTAATTATTAAAACTTTAAATTTTAAAATTTAAAAATTTAAACACTAAATTTTAAAAATTTAATTATTAAAACTTTATATTTTAAAATTTAAAAATTTAAATACTAAATTTTAAAAATTTAATTATTAAAATTTAAATTTTAAAATTTATAAATTTAAATACTAAATTTTAAAAATTTAATTATTAAAACTTTAAATTATAAAATTTAAAAATTTAAATACTAAATTTTAAAAATTTAATTAGTAAAAATTTAAATTTTAAAATTTAAAAATTTAAATTTTATAATTTAAAAATTTAAATTATAAAATTTAAAAATTTAAATACAAATTTTAAAAATTTAATTATTAAAACTTTAAATTTTAAAATTTATAAATTTAAATACTAAATTTTAAAAATTTAATTATTAAAACTTTAAATTTTAAAATTTAAATATTTAAATAATAAATTTTAAAAATTTAATTATTAAAATTTTAAATTTTAAAATTTAAATACTTAAATTTTAAAATTTAAAAATTTAAAAATTTAAATACTAAATTTTAAAAATTTAATTATTAAAACTTTAAATTTGAAAATTTAAAAATTTAAATACTAAATTTTAAAAATTTAATTATTAAAATTTTAAATTTTAAAATTTAAAAATTTAAATTTTAAAATTTAAAAATTTAAATTTAAAAATTTAAATACTAAATTTAAAAAATTTAATTATTAAAACTTTAAATTTTAAAATTTAAAAATTTAAATACTAAATTTTAAAAATTTAATTATTAAAATTTTAAATTTTAAAATTTAAAAATTTAAATTTTAAAATTTAAAAATTTAAATTTTAAAATTTAAAAATTTAAATACTAAATTTTAAAATTTTAATTATTAAAACTTTAAATTTTAAAATTTAAAAATTTAAATTTTAAAATTTAAAAATTTAAAGTTTATAATTTAAAAATTTAAATACAAAATTTTAAAAATTTAATTATTAAAATTTTAAATTCTAAAATTTAAAAATTTAAATACTAAATTTTAAAAATTTATTTATTAAAACTTTAAATTTTAAAATTTAAAAATTTAAATACTAAATTTTAAAAATTTAATTATTAAAATTTTAAATTTTAAAATTTAAAAATTTAAATTTTAAAATTTAAAAATTTAAATACTAAATTTTAAAAATTTAATTATTAAAACTTTAAATTTTAAAATTTAAAAATTTAAACACTAAATTTTAAAGGTTTAATTATTAAAATTTTAAATTTTAAAATTTAAAAATTTAAATTTTAAAATTTAAAAATTTAAATTTAAAAATTTAAATACTAAATTTTAAAAATTTAATTATTAAAACTTTAAATTTTAAAATTTAAAAATTTAAAAACTAAATTTTAAAAATTTAATTATTAAAATTTTAAATTTTAAAATTTAAAAATTTAAATTTTAAAATTTAAAAATTTAAATACTAAATTTTAAATATTTAATTATTAAAATTTTAAATTTTAAAATTTAAAAATTTAAATGCTAAATTTTAAAAATTTAATTATTAAAACTTTAAATTTGAAAATTTAAAAATTTAAATACAAAATTTTAAAAATTTAAATATTAAATCTTTGAATTTTAAAATTTAAAAATTTAAATACTAAATTATAAAAATTTAATTATTAAAATTTTAAATTTTAAAAGTTAAAAATTTAAATTTTAAAATTTAAAAATTTAAATACTAAATTTTAAAAATTTAATTATTAAAACTTTAAATTTTAAAATTTAAAAATTTAAATACTAAATTTTAAAAATTTAATTATTAAAGCTTTAAATTTTAAAATTTAAAAATTTAAATTTTAAAATTTAAAAATTTAAATATTAAATTTTAAAAATTTAATTATTAAAACTTTAAATTTTAAAATTTAAAAATTTAAATTTTAAAATTTAAAAATTTAAATTTTAAAATTTAAAAATTTAAATACAAAATTTTAAAAATTTAATTATTAAAATTTTAAATTCTAAAATTTAAAAATTTAAATACTAAATTTTAAAAATTTATTTATTAAAACTTTAAATTTTAAAATTTAATAACTTAAATACTAAATTTTAAAAATTTAATTAATAAAATTTTAAATTTTAAAATTTAAATACTTAAATTTTAAAATTTAAAAATTTAAAAATTTAAATACTAAATTTTAAAAATTTAATTATTAAAACTTTAAATTTTAAAATTTAAAAATTTAAATACTAAATTTTAAAAATTTAATTATTAAAATTTTAAATTTTAAAATTTAAAAATTTAAATTTTAAAATTTAAAAATTTAAATTTAAAAATTTAAATACTAAATTTAAAAAATTTAATTATTAAAACTTTAAATTTTAAAATTTAAAAATTTAAATACTAAATTTTAAAAATTTAATTATTAAAATTTTAAATTTTAAAATTTAAAAATTTAAATTTTAAAATTTAAAAATTTAAATTTTAAAATTTAAAAATTTAAATACTAAATTTTAAAAATTTAATTATTAAAACTTTAAATTTTAAAATTTAAAAATTTAAACACTAAATTTTAAAAATTTAATTATTAAAACTTTATATTTTAAAATTTAAAAATTTAAATACTAAATTTTAAAAATTTAATTATTAAAATTTAAATTTTAAAATTTATAAATTTAAATACTAAATTTTAAAAATTTAATTATTAAAACTTTAAATTATAAAATTTAAAAATTTAAATACTAAATTTTAAAAATTTAATTAGTAAAAATTTAAATTTTAAAATTTAAAAATTTAAATTTTATAATTTAAAAATTTAAATTATAAAATTTAAAAATTTAAATACAAATTTTAAAAATTTAATTATTAAAACTTTAAATTTTAAAATTTATAAATTTAAATACTAAATTTTAAAAATTTAATTATTAAAACTTTAAATTTTAAAATTTAAATATTTAAATACTAAATTTTAAAAATTTAATTATTAAAATTTTAAATTTTAAAATTTAAATACTTAAATTTTAAAATTTAAAAATTTAAAAATTTAAATACTAAATTTTAAAAATTTAATTATTAAAACTTTAAATTTTAAAATTTAAAAATTTAAATACTAAATTTTTAAAATTTAATTATTAAAATTTTAAATTTTAAAATTTAAAAATTTAAATTTTAAAATTTAAAAATTTAAATTTAAAAATTTAAATACTAAATTTAAAAAATTTAATTATTAAAACTTTAAATTTTAAAATTTAAAAATTTAAATACTAAATTTTAAAAATTTAATTATTAAAATTTTAAATTTTAAAATTTAAAAATTTAAATTTTAAAATTTAAAAATTTAAATTTTAAAATTTAAAAATTTAAATACTAAATTTTAAAAATTTAATTATTAAAACTTTAAATTTTAAAATTTAAAAATTTAAATTTTAAAATTTAAAAATTTAAAGTTTATAATTTAAAAATTTAAATACAAAATTTTAAAAATTTAATTATTAAAATTTTAAATTCTAAAATTTAAAAATTTAAATACTAAATTTTAAAAATTTATTTATTAAAACTTTAAATTTTAAAATTTAAAAATTTAAATACTAAATTTTAAAAATTTAATTATTAAAACTTTAAATTTTAAAATTTAAAAATTTAAATACTAAATTTTAAAAATTTAATTATTAAAATTTTAATTTTTAAATTTAAAAATTTAAATTTTAAAATTTAAAAATTTAAATACTAAATTTTAAAAATTTAATTATTAAAACTTTAAATTTTAAAATTTAAATATTTAAATACTAAATTTTAAAAATTTAATTATTAAAATTTTAAATTTTAAAATTTAAAAATTTAAATTTTAAAATTTAAAAACTAAATTTTAAAAATTTAATTATTAAAGCTTTAAATTTTAAAATTTAAAAATTTAAATACTAAATTTTAAAAATTTAATTATTAAAACTTTAAATTTTAAAATTTAAAAATTTAAAAACTAAATTTTAAAAATTTAATTATTAAAATTTTAAATTTTTAAATTTAAAAATTTAAATTTTAAAATTTAAAAATTTAAATTTAAAAATTTAAATACTAAATTTTAAAAATTTAATTATTAAAACTTTAAATTTTATAATTTTAAAATTTAAATACTAAATTTTAAAAATTTAATTATTAAAATTTTAAATTTTAAAATTTAAAAACTTAAATTTTAAAATTTAAAACTTTAAAAATTTAAATACTAAATTTTAAAAATTTCATTATTAAAACTTTAAATTTTAAAATTTAAAAATTTAAATACTAAATTTTAAAAATTTAATTATTAAAATTTTAAATTTTAAAATTTAAAAATTTAAATTTTAAAATTTAAAAATTTAAATACTAAATTTTAAAAATTTAATTATTAAAACTTTAAATTTTAAAATTTAAAAATTTAAACACTAAATTTTAAAGGTTTAATTATTAAAATTTTAAATTTTAAAATTTAAAAATTTAAATTTTAAAATTTAAAAATTTAAATTTAAAAATTTAAATACTAAATTTTAAAAATTTAATTATTAAAACTTTAAATTTTAAAATTTAAAAATTTAAAAACTAAATTTTAAAAATTTAATTATTAAAATTTTAAATTTTAAAATTTAAAAATTTAAATTTTAAAATTTAAAAATTTAAATACTAAATTTTAAATATTTAATTATTAAAATTTTAAATTTTAAAATTTAAAAATTTAAATGCTAAATTTTAAAAATTTTATTATTAAAACTTTAAATTTGAAAATTTAAAAATTTAAATACAAAATTTTAAAAATTTAAATATTAAATCTTTGAATTTTAAAATTTAAAAATTTAAATACTAAATTATAAAAATTTAATTATTAAAATTTTAAATTTTAAAAGTTAAAAATTTAAATTTTAAAATTTAAAAATTTAAATACTAAATTTTAAAAATTTAATTATTAAAACTTTAAATTTTAAAATTTAAAAATTTAAATACTAAATTTTAAAAATTTAATTATTAAAGCTTTAAATTTTAAAATTTAAAAATTTAAATTTTAAAATTTAAAAATTTAAATATTAAATTTTAAAAATTTAATTATTAAAACTTTAAATTTTAAAATTTAAAAATTTAAATTTTAAAATTTAAAAATTTAAATTTTAAAATTTAAAAATTTAAATACAAAATTTTAAAAATTTAATTATTAAAATTTTAAATTCTAAAATTTAAAAATTTAAATACTAAATTTTAAAAATTTATTTTTTAAAACTTTAAATTTTAAAATTTAATAACTTAAATACTAAATTTTAAAAATTTAATTAATAAAATTTTAAATTTTAAAATTTAAATACTTAAATTTTAAAATTTAAAAATTTAAAAATTTAAATACTAAATTTTAAAAATTTAATTATTAAAACTTTAAATTTTAAAATTTAAAAATTTAAATACTAAATTTTAAAAATTTAATTATTAAAATTTTAAATTTTAAAATTTAAAAATTTAAATTTTAAAATTTAAAAATTTAAATTTAAAAATTTAAATACTAAATTTAAAAAATTTAATTATTAAAACTTTAAATTTTAAAATTTAAAAATTTAAATACTAAATTTTAAAAATTTAATTATTAAAATTTTAAATTTTAAAATTTAAAAATTTAAATTTTAAAATTTAAAAATTTAAATTTTAAAATTTAAAAATTTAAATACTAAATTTTAAAAATTTAATTATTAAAACTTTAAATTTTAAAATTTAAAAATTTAAACACTAAATTTTAAAAATTTAATTATTAAAACTTTATATTTTAAAATTTAAAAATTTAAATACTAAATTTTAAAAATTTAATTATTAAAATATAAATTTTAAAATTTATAAATTTAAATACTAAATTTTAAAAATTTAATTATTAAAACTTTAAATTATAAAATTTAAAAATTTAAATACTAAATTTTAAAAATTTAATTAGTAAAAATTTAAATTTTAAAATTTAAAAATTTAAATTTTATAATTTAAAAATTTAAATTATAAAATTTAAAAATTTAAATACAAATTTTAAAAATTTAATTATTAAAACTTTAAATTTTAAAATTTATAAATTTAAATACTAAATTTTAAAAATTTAATTATTAAAACTTTAAATTTTAAAATTTAAATATTTAAATACTAAATTTTAAAAATTTAATTATTAAAATTTTAAATTTTAAAATTTAAATACTTAAATTTTAAAATTTAAAAATTTAAAAATTTAAATACTAAATTTTAAAAATTTAATTATTAAAACTTTAAATTTTAAAATTTAAAAATTTAAATACTAAATTTTAAAAATTTAATTATTAAAATATTAAATTTTAAAATTTAAAAATTTAAATTTTAAAATTTAAAAATTTAAATTTAAAAATTTAAATACTAAATTTAAAAAATTTAATTATTAAAACTTTAAATTTTAAAATTTAAAAATTTAAATACTAAATTTTAAAAATTTAATTATTAAAATTTTAAATTTTAAAATTTAAAAATTTAAATTTTAAAATTTAAAAATTTAAATTTTAAAATTTAAAAATTTAAATACTAAATTTTAAAAATTTAATTATTAAAACTTTAAATTTTAAAATTTAAAAATTTAAACACTAAATTTTAAAAATTTAATTATTAAAACTTTATATTTTAAAATTTAAAAATTTAAATACTAAATTTTAAAAATTTAATTAGTAAAAATTTAAATTTTAAAATTTAAAAATTTAAATTTTATAATTTAAAAATTTAAATTATAAAATTTAAAAATTTAAATACAAATTTTAAACATTTAATTATTAAAACTTTAAATTTTAAAATTTAAATATTTAAATACTAAATTTTGAAAATTTAATTATTAAAATTTTAAATTCTAAAATTTAAAAATTTAAATACTAAATTTTAAAAATTTATTTATTAAAACTTTAAATTTTAAAATTTAAAAATTTAAATACTAAATTTTAAAAATTTAATTATTAAAACTTTAAATTTTAAAATTTAAAAATTTAAATACTAAATTTTAAAAATTTAATTATTAAAATTTTAATTTTTAAATTTAAAAATTTAAATTTTAAAATTTAAAATTTTAAATACTAAATTTTAAAAATTTAATTATTAAAACTTTAAATTTTAAAATTTAAATATTTAAATACTAAATTTTAAAAATTTAATTATTAAAATTTTAAATTTTAAAATTTAAAAATTTAAATTTTAAAATTTAAAAATTTAAATTTTAAAATTTAAAAATTTAAATTTTAAAATTTAAAAATTTAAATTTAAAAATTTAAATACTAAATTTTAAAAATTTAATTATTAAAACTTTAAATTTTATAATTTTAAAATTTAAATACTAAATTTTAAAAATTTAATTATTAAAATTTTAAATTTTAAAATTTAAAAATTTAAATTTTAAAATTTAAAAATTTAAATAATAAATTTTAAATATTTAATTATTAAAACTTTAAATTTTAAAATTTAAAAATTTGAACACTAAATTTTAAAAATTTAAATTTAAAAATTTAAATACTAAATTTTAAAAATTTAATTATTAAAACTTTAAATTTTAAAATTTAAAAATTTAAAAACTAAATTTTAAAAATTTAATTATTAAAATTTTAAATTTTAAAATTTAAAAATTTAAATTTTAAAATTTAAAAATTTAAATACTAAATTTTAAAAATTTAATTATTAAAATTTTAAATTTTAAAACTTAAAAATTTAAATACTAAATTTTAAAAATTTAATTATTAAAACTTTAAATTTGAAAATTTAAAAATTTAAATACAAAATTTTAAAAATTTAAATATTAAATCTTTGAATTTTAAAATTTAAAAATTTAAATACTAAATTATAAAAATTTAATTATTAAAATTTTAAATTTTAAAAGTTAAAAATTTAAATTTTAAAATTTAAAAATTTAAATACTAAATTTTAAAAATTTAATTATTAAAACTTTAAATTTTAAAATTTAAAAATTTAAATACTAAATTTTAAAAATTTAATTATTAAAGCTTTAAATTTTAAAATTTAAAAATTTAAATTTTAAAATTTAAAAATTTAAATTTTAAAATTTAAAAATTTAAATTTTAAAATTTAAAAATTTAAATACAAAATTTTAAAAATTTAATTATTAAAATTTTAAATTCTAAAATTTAAAAATTTAAATACTAAATTTTAAAAATATATTTATTAAAACTTTAAATTTTAAAATTTAATAACTTAAATACTAAATTTTAAAAATTTAATTATTAAAGCTTTAAATTTTAAAATTTAAAAATTTAAATACTAAATTTTAAAAATTTAATTAATAAAATTTTAAATTTTAAAATTTAAATACTTAAATTTTAAAATTTAAAAATTTAAAAATTTAAATACTAAATTTTAAAAATTTAATTATTAAAACTTTAAATTTTAAAATTTAAAAATTTAAATACTAAATTTTAAAAATTTAATTATTAAAATTTTAAATTTTAAAATTTAAAAATTTAAATTTTAAAATTTAAAAATTTAAATTTAAAAATTTAAATACTAAATTTTAAAAATTTAATTATTAAAACTTTAAATTTTAAAATTTAAAAATTTAAATACTAAATTTTAAAAATTTAATTATTAAAATTTTAAATTTTAAAATTTAAAAATTTAAATTTTAAAATTTAAAAATTTAAATTTTAAAATTTAAAAATTTAAATACTAAATTTTAAAAATTTAATTATTAAAACTTTAAATTTTAAAATTTAAAAATTTAAACACTAAATTTTAAAAATTTAATTATTAAAACTTTATATTTTAAAATTTAAAAATTTAAATACTAAATTTTAAAAATTTAATTATTAAAATTTAAATTTTAAAATTTATAAATTTAAATACTAAATTTTAAAAATTTAATTATTAAAACTTTAAATTATAAAATTTAAAAATTTAAATACTAAATTTTAAAAATTTAATTAGTAAAAATTTAAATTTTAAAATTTAAAAATTTAAATTTTATAATTTAAAAATTTAAATTTTAAAATTTAAAAATTTAAATACAAATTTTAAAAATTTAATTATTAAAACTTTAAATTTTAAAATTTAAAAATTTAAATACTAAATTTTGAAAATTTAATTATTAAAATTTTAAATTCTAAAATTTAAAAATTTAAATACTAAATTTTAAAAATTTATTTATTAAAACTTTAAATTTTAAAATTTAAAAATTTAAATACTAAATTTTAAAAATTTAATTATTAAAACTTTAAATTTTAAAATTTAAAAATTTAAATACTAAATTTTAAAAATTTAATTATTAAAATTTTAATTTTTAAATTTAAAAATTTAAATTTTAAAATTTAAAAATTTAAATACTAAATTTTAAAAATTTATTTATTAAAACTTTAAATTTTAAAATTTAAAAATTTAAATACTAAATTTTAAAAATTTAATTATTAAAACTTTAAATTTTAAAATTTAAAAATTTAAATACTAAATTTTAAAAATTTAATTATTAAAATTTTAATTTTTAAATTTAAAAATTTAAATTTTAAAATTTAAAAATTTAAATACTAAATTTTAAAAATTTAATTATTAAAACTTTAAATTTTAAAATTTAAATATTTAAATACTAAATTTTAAAATTTAAAAATTTAAATACTAAATTTTAAAAATTTAATTATTAAAACTTTAAATTTTAAAATTTAAAAATTTAAATACTAAATTTTAAAAATTTAATTATTAAAGCTTTAAATTTTAAAATTTAAAAATTTATATTTTAAAATTTAAAAATTTAAATAATAAATTTTAAAAATTTAATTATTAAAACTTTAAATTTTAAAATTTAAAAATTTAAATTTTAAAATTTAAAAATTTAAATTTTATAATTTAAAAATTTAAATACAAAATTTTAAAAATTTAATTATTAAAATTTTAAATTCTAAAATTTAAAAATTTAAATACTAAATTTTAAAAATTTATTTATTAAAACTTTAAATTTTAAAATTTAAAAATTTAAATACTAAATTTTAAAAATTTAATTATTAAAATTTTAATTTTTAAATTTAAAAATTTAAATTTTAAAATTTAAAAATTTAAATACTAAATTTTAAAAATTTAATTATTAAAACTTTAAATTTTAAAATTTAAATATTTAAATACTAAATTTTAAAAATTTAATTATTAAAATTTTAAATTTTAAAATTTAAAAATTTAAATTTTAAAATTTAAATACTAAATTTTAAAAATTTAATTATTAAAACTTTAAATTTTAAAATTTAAAAACTTAAATACCAAATTTTAAAAATTTAATTATTAAAGCTTTAAATTTTAAAATTTAAAAATTTAAATACTAAATTTTAAAAATTTAATTATTAAAACTTTAAATTTTAAAATTTAAAAATTTAAATACTAAATTTTAAAAATTTAATTATTAAAATTTTAAATTTTTAAATTTAAAAATTTAAATTTTAAAATTTAAAAATTTAAATTTAAAAATTTAAATACTAAATTTTAAAAATTTAATTATTAAAGCTTTAAATTTTAAAATTTAAAAATTTAAATTTTAAAATTTAAAAATTTAAATTTTAAAATTTAAAAATTTAAATTTTAAAATTTAAAAATTTAAATACAAAATTTTAAAAATTTAATTATTAAAATTTTAAATTCTAAAATTTAAAAATTTAAATACTAAATTTTAAAAATATATTTATTAAAACTTTAAATTTTAAAATTTAATAACTTAAATACTAAATTTTAAAAATTTAATTATTAAAGCTTTAAATTTTAAAATTTAAAAATTTAAATACTAAATTTTAAAAATTTAATTAATAAAATTTTAAATTTTAAAATTTAAATACTTAAATTTTAAAATTTAAAAATTTAAAAATTTAAATACTAAATTTTAAAAATTTAATTATTAAAACTTTAAATTTTAAAATTTAAAAATTTAAATACTAAATTTTAAAAATTTAATTATTAAAATTTTAAATTTTAAAATTTAAAAATTTAAATTTTAAAATTTAAAAATTTAAATTTAAAAATTTAAATACTAAATTTTAAAAATTTAATTATTAAAACTTTAAATTTTAAAATTTAAAAATTTAAATACTAAATTTTAAAAATTTAATTATTAAAATTTTAAATTTTAAAATTTAAAAATTTAAATTTTAAAATTTAAAAATTTAAATTTTAAAATTTAAAAATTTAAATACTAAATTTTAAAAATTTAATTATTAAAACTTTAAATTTTAAAATTTAAAAATTTAAACACTAAATTTTAAAAATTTAATTATTAAAACTTTATATTTTAAAATTTAAAAATTTAAATACTAAATTTTAAAAATTTAATTATTAAAATTTAAATTTTAAAATTTATAAATTTAAATACTAAATTTTAAAAATTTAATTATTAAAACTTTAAATTATAAAATTTAAAAATTTAAATACTAAATTTTAAAAATTTAATTAGTAAAAATTTAAATTTTAAAATTTAAAAATTTAAATTTTATAATTTAAAAATTTAAATTTTAAAATGTAAAAATTTAAATACAAATTTTAAAAATTTAATTATTAAAACTTTAAATTTTAAAATTTAAAAATTTAAATACTAAATTTTGAAAATTTAATTATTAAAATTTTAAATTCTAAAATTTAAAAATTTAAATACTAAATTTTAAAAATTTATTTATTAAAACTTTAAATTTTAAAATTTAAAAATTTAAATACTAAATTTTAAAAATTTAATTATTAAAACTTTAAATTTTAAAATTTAAAAATTTAAATACTAAATTTTAAAAATTTAATTATTAAAATTTTAATTTTTAAATTTAAAAATTTAAATTTTAAAATTTAAAAATTTAAATACTAAATTTTAAAAATTTATTTATTAAAACTTTAAATTTTAAAATTTAAAAATTTAAGTACTAAATTTTAAAAATTTAATTATTAAAACTTTAAATTTTAAAATTTAAAAATTTAAATACTAAATTTTAAAAATTTAATTATTAAAATTTTAATTTTTAAATTTAAAAATTTAAATTTTAAAATTTAAAAATTTAAATACTAAATTTTAAAAATTTAATTATTAAAACTTTAAATTTTAAAATTTAAATATTTAAATACTAAATTTTAAAATTTAAAAATTTAAATACTAAATTTTAAAAATTTAATTATTAAAACTTTAAATTTTAAAATTTAAAAATTTAAATACTAAATTTTAAAAATTTAATTATTAAAGCTTTAAATTTTAAAATTTAAAAATTTATATTTTAAAATTTAAAAATTTAAATAATAAATTTTAAAAATTTAATTATTAAAACTTTAAATTTTAAAATTTAAAAATTTAAATTTTAAAATTTAAAAATTTAAATTTTATAATTTAAAAATTTAAATACAAAATTTTAAAAATTTAATTATTAAAATTTTAAATTCTAAAATTTAAAAATTTAAATACTAAATTTTAAAAATTTATTTATTAAAACTTTAAATTTTAAAATTTAAAAATTTAAATACTAAATTTTAAAAATTTAATTATTAAAATTTTAATTTTTAAATTTAAAAATTTAAATTTTAAAATTTAAAAATTTAAATACTAAATTTTAAAAATTTAATTATTAAAACTTTAAATTTTAAAATTTAAATATTTAAATACTAAATTTTAAAAATTTAATTATTAAAATTTTAAATTTTAAAATTTAAAAATTTAAATTTTAAAATTTAAATACTAAATTTTAAAAATTTAATTATTAAAACTTTAAATTTTAAAATTTAAAAACTTAAATACCAAATTTTAAAAATTTAATTATTAAAGCTTTAAATTTTAAAATTTAAAAATTTAAATACTAAATTTTAAAAATTTAATTATTAAAACTTTAAATTTTAAAATTTAAAAATTTAAATACTAAATTTTAAAAATTTAATTATTAAAATTTTAAATTTTTAAATTTAAAAATTTAAATTTTAAAATTTAAAAATTTAAATTTAAAAATTTAAATACTAAATTTTAAAAATTTAATTATTAAAACTTTAAATTTTATAATTTTAAAATTTAAATACTAAATTTTAAAAATTTAATTATTAAAATTTTAAATTTTAAAATTTAAAAACTTAAATTTTAAAATTTAAAACTTTAAAAATTTAAATACTAAATTTTAAAAATTTAATTATTAAAACTTTAAATTTTAAAATTTAAAAATTTAAATACTCTATTTTAAAAATTTAATTAATAAAATTTTAAATTTTAAAATTTAAAAATTTAAATTTTAAAATTTAAAAATTTAAATACTAAATTTTAAAAATTTAATTATTAAAACTTTAAATTTTAAAATTTAAAAATTTAAACACTAAATTTTAAAAATTTAATTATTAAAATTTTAAATTTTAAAATTTAAAAATTTAAATTTAAAAATTTAAATTTAAAAATTTAAATACTAAATTTTAAAAATTTAATTATTAAAACTTTAAATTATAAAATTTAAAAATTTAAATACTAAATTTTAAAAATTTAATTAGTAAAAATTTAAATTTTAAAATTTAAAAATTTAAATTTTATAATTTAAAAATTTAAATTTTAAAATTTAAAAATTTAAATACAAATTTTAAAAATTTAATTATTAAAACTTTAAATTTTAAAATTTAAAAATTTAAATACTAAATTTTGAAAATTTAATTATTAAAATTTTAAATTCTAAAATTTAAAAATTTAAATACTAAATTTTAAAAATTTATTTATTAAAACTTTAAATTTTAAAATTTAAAAATTTAAATACTAAATTTTAAAAATTTAATTATTAAAATTTTAAATTTTAAAATTTAAAAATTTAAATACTAAATTTTAAAAATTTAATTATTAAAATTTTAATTTTTAATTTTAAAAATTTAAATTTTAAAATTTAAAAATTTAAATACTAAATTTTAAAAATTTAATTATTAAAACTTTAAATTTTAAAATTTAAATATTTAAATACTAAATTTTAAAAATTTATTTATTAAAACTTTAAATTTTAAAATTTAAAAATTTAAATTTTAAAATTTAAAAATTTAAATACTAAATTTTAAAAATTTAATTATTAAAACTTTAAATTTTAAAATTTAAAAATTTAAATACTAAATTTTAAAAATTTAATTATTAAAGCTTTAAATTTTAAAATTTAAAAATTTAAATTTTAAAATTTAAAAATTTAAATTATAAAATTTAAAAATTTAAATACTAAATTTTAAAAATTTAATTAGTAAAAATTTAAATTTTAAAATTTAAAAATTTAAATTTTATAATTTAAAAATTTAAATTTTAAAATTTAAAAATTTAAATACAAATTTTAAAAATTTAATTATTAAAACTTTAAATTTTAAAATTTAAAAATTTAAATACTAAATTTTAAAAATTTAATTATTAAAATTCTAAATTTTAAAATTTAAAAATTTAAATTTTAAAATTTAAAAATTTAAATACTAAATTTTAAAAATTTAATTATTAAAACTTTAAATTTTAAAATTTAAAAATTTAAATACTAAATTTTAAAAATTTAATTATTAAAGCTTTAAATTTTAAAATTTAAAAATTTAAATTTTAAAATTTAAAAATTTAAATACTAAATTTTAAAAATTTAATTATTAAAACTTTAAATTTTAAAATTTAAAAATTTAAATTTTAAAATTTAAAAATTTAAATTTTATAATTCAAAAATTTAAATACAAAATTTTAAAAATTTAATTATTAAAATTTTAAATTCTAAAATTTAAAAATTTAAATACTAAATTTTAAAAATTTATTTATTAAAACTTTAAATTTTAAAATTTAAAAATTTAAATACTAAATTTTAAAAATTTAATTATTAAAACTTTAAATTTTAAAATTTAAAAATTTAAATTCTAAATTTTAAAAATTTAATTATTAAAATTTTATTTTTAAATTTAAAAATTTAAATTTTAAAATTTAAAAATTTAAATACTAAATTTTAAAAATTTAATTATTAAAACTTTAAATTTTAAAATTTAAATATTTAAATACTAAATTTTAAAAATTTAATTATTAAAATTTTAAATTTTAAAATTTAAAAATTTAAATTTTAAAATTTAAATACTAAATTTTAAAAATTTAATTATTAAAACTTTAAATTTTAAAATTTAAAAACTTAAATACTAAATTTTAAAAATTTAATTATTAAAGCTTTAAATTTTAAAATTTAAAAATTTAAATACTAAATTTTAAAAATTTAATTATTAAAACTTTAAATTTTAAAATTTAAAAATTTAAATACTAAATTTTAAAAATTTAATTATTAAAGCTTTAAATTTTAAAATTTAAAAATTTAAATTTTAAAATTTAAAAATTTAAATTTTATAATTTAAAAATTTAAATTTTAAAATTTAAAAATTTAAATACAAATTTTAAAAATTTAATTATTAAAACTTTAAATTTTAAAATTTAAAAATTTAAATACTAAATTTTGAAAATTTAATTATTAAAATTTTAAATTCTAAAATTTAAAAATTTAAATACTAAATTTTAAAAATTTATTTATTAAAACTTTAAATTTTAAAATTTAAAAATTTAAATACTAAATTTTAAAAATTTAATTATTAAAATTTTAAATTTTAAAATTTAAAAATTTAAATACTAAATTTTAAAAATTTAATTATTAAAATTTTAATTTTTAATTTTAAAAATTTAAATTTTAAAATTTAAAAATTTAAATACTAAATTTTAAAAATTTAATTATTAAAACTTTAAATTTTAAAATTTAAATATTTAAATACTAAATTTTAAAAATTTATTTATTAAAACTTTAAATTTTAAAATTTAAAAATTTAAATTTTAAAATTTAAAAATTTAAATACTAAATTTTAAAAATTTAATTATTAAAACTTTAAATTTTAAAATTTAAAAATTTAAATACTAAATTTTAAAAATTTAATTATTAAAGCTTTAAATTTTAAAATTTAAAAATTTAAATTTTAAAATTTAAAAATTTAAATTATAAAATTTAAAAATTTAAATACTAAATTTTAAAAATTTAATTAGTAAAAATTTAAATTTTAAAATTTAAAAATTTAAATTTTATAATTTAAAAATTTAAATTTTAAAATTTAAAAATTTAAATACAAATTTTAAAAATTTAATTATTAAAACTTTAAATTTTAAAATTTAAAAATTTAAATACTAAATTTTAAAAATTTAATTATTAAAATTCTAAATTTTAAAATTTAAAAATTTAAATTTTAAAATTTAAAAATTTAAATACTAAATTTTAAAAATTTAATTATTAAAACTTTAAATTTTAAAATTTAAAAATTTAAATACTAAATTTTAAAAATTTAATTATTAAAGCTTTAAATTTTAAAATTTAAAAATTTAAATTTTAAAATTTAAAAATTTAAATACTAAATTTTAAAAATTTAATTATTAAAACTTTAAATTTTAAAATTTAAAAATTTAAATTTTAAAATTTAAAAATTTAAATTTTATAATTCAAAAATTTAAATACAAAATTTTAAAAATTTAATTATTAAAATTTTAAATTCTAAAATTTAAAAATTTAAATACTAAATTTTAAAAATTTATTTATTAAAACTTTAAATTTTAAAATTTAAAAATTTAAATACTAAATTTTAAAAATTTAATTATTAAAACTTTAAATTTTAAAATTTAAAAATTTAAATTCTAAATTTTAAAAATTTAATTATTAAAATTTTATTTTTAAATTTAAAAATTTAAATTTTAAAATTTAAAAATTTAAATACTAAATTTTAAAAATTTAATTATTAAAACTTTAAATTTTAAAATTTAAATATTTAAATACTAAATTTTAAAAATTTAATTATTAAAATTTTAAATTTTAAAATTTAAAAATTTAAATTTTAAAATTTAAATACTAAATTTTAAAAATTTAATTATTAAAACTTTAAATTTTAAAATTTAAAAACTTAAATACTAAATTTTAAAAATTTAATTATTAAAGCTTTAAATTTTAAAATTTAAAAATTTAAATACTAAATTTTAAAAATTTAATTATTAAAACTTTAAATTTTAAAATTTAAAAATTTAAATACTAAATTTTAAAAATTTAATTATTAAAACTTTAAATTTTATAATTTTAAAATTTAAATACTAAATTTTAAAAATTTAATTATTAAAATTTTAAATTTTAAAATTTAAAAACTTAAATTTTAAAATTTAAAACTTTAAAAATTTAAATACTAAATTTTAAAAATTTAATTATTAAAACTTTAAATTTTAAAATTTAAAAATTTAAATACTAAATTTTAAAAATTTAATTATTAAAATTTTAAATTTTAAAATTTAAAAATTTAAATTTTAAAATTTAAAAATTTAAATACTAAATTTTAAAAATTTAATTATTAAAACTTTAAATTTTAAAATTTAAAAATTTAAACACTAAATTTTAAAAATTTAAATATTAAATCTTTGAATTTTAAAATTTAAAAATTTAAATACTAAATTATAAAAATTTAATTATTAAAATTTTAAATTTTAAAAGTTAAAAATTTAATTTTTAAAATTTAAAAATTTAAATACTAAATTTTAAAAATTTAATTATTAAAACTTTAAATTTTAAAATTTAAAAATTTAAATACTAAATTTTAAAAATTTAATTATTAAAGCTTTAAATTTTAAAATTTAAAAATTTAAATTTTAAAATTTAAAAATTTAAATATTAAATTTTAAAAATTTAATTATTAAAACTTTAAATTTTAAAATTTAAAAATTTAAATTTTAAAATTTAAAAATTTAAATTTTAAAATTTAAAAATTTAAATACAAAATTTTAAAAATTTAATTATTAAAATTTTAAATTCTAAAATTTAAAAATTTAAATACTAAATTTTAAAAATTTATTTATTAAAACTTTAAATTTTAAAATTTAAAAATTTAAATACTAAATTTTAAAAATTTAATTATTAAAACTTTAAATTTTAAAATTTAAAAATTTAAATACTAAATTTTGAAAATTTAATTATTAAAATTTTAAATTCTAAAATTTAAAAATTTAAATACTAAATTTTAAAAATTTAATTATTAAAACTTTAAATTTTAAAATTTAAAACTTTAAATACTAAATTTTAAAAATTTAATTATTAAAATTTTAATTTTTAAATTTAAAAATTTAAATTTTAAAATTTAAAAATTTAAATACTAAATTTTAAAAATTTAATTATTAAAACTTTAAATTTTAAAATTTAAATATTTAAATACTAAATTTTAAAAATTTAATTATTAAAATTCTAAATTTTAAAATTTAAAAATTTAAATTTTAAAATTTAAAAATTTAAATACTAAATTTTAAAAATTTAATTATTAAAACTTTAAATTTTAAAATTTAAAAATTTAAATACTAAATTTTAAAAATTTAATTATTAAAGCTTTAAATTTTAAAATTTAAAAATTTAAATTTTAAAATTTAAAAATTTAAATAATAAATTTTAAAAATGTAATTATTAAAACTTTAAATTTTAAAATTTAAAAATTTAAATTTTATAATTTAAAAATTTAAATAAAAAATTTTAAAAATTTAATTATTAAAATTTTAAATTCTAAAATTTAAAAATTTAAATACTAAATTTTAAAAATTTATTTATTAAAACTTTAAATTTTAAAATTTAAAAATTTAAATACTAAATTTTAAAAATTTAATTATTAAAATTTTAATTTTTAAATTTAAAAATTTAAATTTTAAAATTTAAAAATTTAAATACTAAATTTTAAAAATTTAATTATTAAAACTTTAAATTTTAAAATTTAAATATTTAAATACTAAATTTTAAAAATTTAATTATTAAAATTTTAAATTTTAAAATTTAAAAATTTAAATTTTAAAATTTAAATACTAAATTTTAAAAATTTAATTATTAAAACTTTAAATTTTAAAATTTAAAAACTTAAATACCAAATTTTAAAAATTTAATTATTAAAGCTTTAAATTTTAAAATTTAAAAATTTAAATACTGAATTTTAAAAATTTAATTATTAAAACTTTAAATTTTAAAATTTAAAAATTTAAATACTAAATTTTAAAAATTTAATTATTAAAATTTTAAATTTTTAAATTTAAAAATTTAAAATTTAAAATTTAAAAATTTAAATTTAAAAATTTAAATACTAAATTTTAAAAATTTAATTATTAAAACTTTAAATTTTATAATTTTAAAATTTAAATACTAAATTTTAAAAATTTAATTATTAAAATTTTAAATTTTAAAATTTAAAAACTTAAATTTTAAAATTTAAAACTTTAAAAATTTAAATACTAAATTTTAAAAATTTAATTATTAAAACTTTAAATTTTAAAATTTAAAAATTTAAATACTATATTTTAAAAATTTAATTATTAAAATTTTAAATTTTAAAATTTAAAAATTTAAATTTTAAAATTTAAAAATTTAAATTTAAAAATTTAAATACTAAATTTTAAAAATTTAATTATTAAAACTTTATATTTTAAAATTTAAAAATCTAAATACTAAATTTTAAAAATTTAATTATTAAAATTTAAATTTTAAAATTTATAAATTTAAATACTAAATTTTAAAAATTTAATTATTAAAACTTTAAATTATAAAATTTAAAAATTTAAATACTAAATTTTAAAAATTTAATTAGTAAAAATTTAAATTTTAAAATTTAAAAATTTAAATTTTATAATTTAAAAATTTAAATTTTAAAATTTAAAAATTTAAATACAAATTTTAAAAATTTATTTATTAAAACTTTAAATTTTAAAATTTAAAAATTTAAATACTAAATTTTAAAAATTTAATTATTAAAATTCTAAATTTTAAAATTTAAAAATTTAAATTTTAAAATTTAAAAATTTAAATACTAAATTTTAAAAATTTAATTATTAAAACTTTAAATTATAAAATTTAAAAATTTAAATACTAAATTTTAAAAATTTAATTAGTAAAAATTTAAATTTTAAAATTTAAAAATTTAAATTTTATAATTTAAAAATTTAAATTTTAAAATTTAAAAATTTAAATACAAATTTTAAAAATTTATTTATTAAAACTTTAAATTTTAAAATTTAAAAATTTAAATACTAAATTTTAAAAATTTAATTATTAAAACTTTAAATTTTAAAATTTAAAAATTTAAATTCTAAATTTTAAAAATTTAATTATTAAAATTTTATTTTTAAATTTAAAAATTTAAATTTTAAAATTTAAAAATTTAAATAATAAATTTTAAAAACTTAATTATTAAAACTTTAAATTTTAAAATTTAAATATTTAAATACTAAATTTCAAAAATTTAATTATTAAAATTTTAAAATTTAAAATTTAAAAATTTAAATTTTAAAATTTAAATACTAAATTTTAAAAATTTAATTATTAAAACTTTAAATTTTAAAATTTAAAAACTTAAATACTAAATTTTAAAAATTTAATTATTAAAGCTTTAAATTTTAAAATTTAAAAATTTAAATACTAAATTTTAAAAATTTAATTATTAAAACTTTAAATTTAAAAATTTAAAAATTTAAATACTAAATTTTAAAAATTTAATTATTAAAATTTTAAATTTATAAATTTAAAAATTTAAATTTTAAAATTTAAAAATTTAAATTTAAAAATTTAAATACTAAATTTTAAAAATTTAATTATTAAAACTTTAAATTTTATAATTTTAAAATTAAAATACTAAATTTTAAAAATTTAATTATTAAAATTTTAAATTTTAAAATTTTAAAATTTAAAAATTTAAATTTTAAAATTTAAAAATTTAAATACTAAATTTTAAAAATTTAATTTTTAAAACTTTAAATTTTAAAATTTAAAAATTTAAACACTAAATTTTATAAATTTAATTATTAAAATTTTAAATTTTAAAATTTAAAAATTTAAATTTTAAAATTTAAAAATTTAAATTTAAAAATTTAAATACTAAATTTTAAAAATTTAATTATTAAAACTTTATATTTTAAAATTTAAAAATTTAAAAACTAAATTTTAAAAATTTAATTATTAAAATTTTAAATTTTAAAATTTAAAAATTTAAATTTTAAAATTTAAAAATTTAAATACTAAATTTTAAAAATTTAATTATTAAAACTTTAAATTTGAAAATTTAAAAATTTAAATACAAAATTTTAAAAATTTAAATATTAAATCTTTGAATTTTAAAATTTAAAAATTTAAATACTAAATTATAAAAATTTAATTATTAAAATTTTAAATTTTAAAAGTTAAAAATTTAAATTTTAAAATTTAAAAATTTATATACTAAATTTTAAAAATTTAATTATTAAAACTTTAAATTTTAAAATTTAAAAATTTAAATAATAAATTTTAAAAATTTAATTATTAAAGCTTTAAATTTTAAAATTTAAAAATTTAAATTTTAAAATTTAAAAATTTAAATATTAAATTTTAAAAATTTAATTATTAAAACTTTAAATTTTAAAATTTAAAAATTTAAATTTTAAAATTTAAAAATTTAAATTTTAAAATTTAAAAATTTAAATACAAAATTTTAAAAATTTAATTATTAAAATTTTAAATTCTAAAATTTAAAAATTTAAATACTAAATTTTAAAAATTTATTTATTAAAACTTTAAATTTTAAAATTTAATAACTTAAATACTAAATTTTAAAAATTTAATTATTAAAGCTTTAAATTTTAAAATTTAAAAATTTAAATACTAAATTTTAAAAATTTAATTAATAAAATTTTAAATTTTAAAATTTAAATACTTAAATTTTAAAATTTAAAAATTTAAATACTAAATTTTAAAAATTTAATTATTAAAATTTTAAATTTTAAAATTTAAAAATTTAAATTTTAAAATTTAAAAATTTAAATTTAAAAATTTAAATACTAAATTTTAAAAATTTAATTATTAAAACTTTGAATTTTAAAATTTAAAAATTTAAATACTAAATTTTAAAAATTTAATTATTAATATTTTAAATTTTAAAATTTAAAAATTTAAATTTTAAAATTTAAAAATTTAAATTTTAAAATTTAAAAATTTAAATACTAAATTTTAAAAATTTAATTATTAAAACTTTAAATTTTAAAATTTAAAAATTTAAACACTAAATTTTAAAAATTTAATTATTAAAACTTTATATTTTAAAATTTAAAAATTTAAATACTAAATTTTAAAAATTTAATTATTAAAATTTAAATTTTAAAATTTATAAATTTAATAACTAAATTTTAAAAATTTAATTATTAAAACTTTAAATTATAAAATTTAAAAATTTAAATACTAAATTTTAAAAATTTAATTAGTAAAAATTTAAATTTTAAAATTTAAAAATTTAAATTTTATAATTTAAAAATTTAAATTTTAAAATTTAAAAATTTAAATACAAATTTTAAAAATTTAATTATTAAAACTTTAAATTTTAAAATTTAAAAATTTAAATACTAAATTTTGAAAATTTAATTATTAAAATTTTAAATTCTAAAATTTAAAAATTTAAATACTAAATTTTAAAAATTTATTTATTAAAACTTTAAATTTTAAAATTTAAAAATTTAAATACTAAATTTTAAAAATTTAATTATTAAAACTTTAAATTTTAAAATTTAAAAATTTAAATACTAAATTTTAAAAATTTAATTATTAAAATTTTAATTTTTAAATTTAAAAATTTAAATTTTAAAATTTAAAAATTTAAATACTAAATTTTAAAAATTTAATTATTAAAACTTTAAATTTTAAAATTTAAATATTTAAATACTAAATTTTAAAAATTTATTTATTAAAACTTTAAATTTTAAAATTTAAAAATTTAAATACTAAATTTTAAAAATTTAATTATTAAAACTTTAAATTTTAAAATTTAAAACTTTAAATACTAAATTTTATAAATTTAATTATTAAAATTTTAATTTTTAAATTTAAAAATTTAAATTTTAAAATTTAAAAATTTAAATACTAAATTTTAAAAATTTAATTATTAAAACTTTAAATTTTAAAATTTAAATATTTAAATACTAAATTTTAAAAATTTAATTATTAAAATTCTAAATTTTAAAATTTAAAAATTTAAATTTTAAAATTTAAAAATTTAAATACTAAATTTTAAAAATTTAATTATTAAAACTTTAAATTTTAAAATTTAAAAATTTAAATACTAAATTTTAAAAATTTAATTATTAAAGCTTTAAATTTTAAAATTTAAAAATTTAAATTTTAAAATTTAAAAATTTAAATAATAAATTTTAAAAATTTAATTATTAAAACTTTAAATTTTAAAATTTAAAAATTTAAATTTTAAAATTTAAAAATTTAAATTTTATAATTTAAAAATTTAAATACAAAATTTTAAAAATTTAATAATTAAAATTTTAAATTCTAAAATTTAAAAATTTAAATACTAAATTTTAAAAATTTATTTATTAAAACTTTAAATTTTAAAATTTAAAAATTTAAATACTAAATTTTAAAAATTTAATTATTAAAATTTTAATTTTTAAATTTAAAAATTTAAATTTTAAAATTTAAAAATTTAAATACTAAATTTTAAAAATTTAATTATTAAAACTTTAAATTTTAAAATTTAAATATTTAAATACTAAATTTTAAAAATTTAATTATTAAAATTTTAAATTTTAAAATTTAAAAATTTAAATTTTAAAATTTAAATACTAAATTTTAAAAATTTAATTATTAAAACTTTAAATTTTAAAATTTAAAAACTTAAATACCAAATTTTAAAAATTTAATTATTAAAGCTTTAAATTTTAAAATTTAAAAATTTAAATACTGAATTTTAAAAATTTAATTATTAAAACTTTAAATTTTAAAATTTAAAAATTTAAATACTAAATTTTAAAAATTTAATTATTAAAATTTTAAATTTTTAAATTTAAAAATTTAAAATTTAAAATTTAAAAATTTAAATTTAAAAATTTAAATACTAAATTTTAAAAATTTAATTATTAAAACTTTAAATTTTATAATTTTAAAATTTAAATACTAAATTTTAAAAATTTAATTATTAAAATTTTAAATTTTAAAATTTAAAATCTTAAATTTTAAAATTTAAAACTTTAAAAATTTAAATACTAAATTTTAAAAATTTAATTATTAAAACTTTAAATTTTAAAATTTAAAAATTTAAATACTATATTTTAAAAATTTAATTATTAAAATTTTAAATTTTAAAATTTAAAAATTTAAATTTTAAAATTTAAAAATTTAAATTTAAAAATTTAAATACTAAATTTTAAAAATTTTATTATTAAAACTTTATATTTTAAAATTTAAAAATTTAAATACTAAATTTTAAAAATTTAATTATTAAAATTTAAATTTTAAAATTTATAAATTTAAATACTAAATTTTAAAAATTTAATTATTAAAACTTTAAATTATAAAATTTAAAAATTTAAATACTAAATTTTAAAAATTTAATTAGTAAAAATTTAAATTTTAAAATTTAAAAATTTAAATTTTATAATTTAAAAATTTAAATTTTAAAATTTAAAAATTTAAATACAAATTTTAAAAATTTAATTATTAAAACTTTAAATTTTAAAATTTAAAAATTTAAATACTAAATTTTGAAAATTTAATTATTAAAATTTTAAATTCTAAAATTTAAAAATTTAAATACTAAATTTTAAAAATTTATTTATTAAAACTTTAAATTTTAAAATTTAAAAATTTAAATACTAAATTTTAAAAATTTAATTATTAAAACTTTAAATTTTAAAATTTAAAAATTTAAATACTAAATTTTAAAAATTTAATTATTAAAGCTTTAAATTTTAAAATTTAAAAATTTAAATTATAAAATTTAAAAATTTAAATACTAAATTTTAAAAATTTAATTAGTAAAAATTTAAATTTTAAAATTTAAAAATTTAAATTTTATAATTTAAAAATTTAAATTTTAAAATTTAAAAATTTAAATACAAATTTTAAAAATTTATTTATTAAAACTTTAAATTTTAAAATTTAAAAATTTAAATACTAAATTTTAAAAATTTAATTATTAAAATTCTAAATTTTAAAATTTAAAAATTTAAATTTTAAAATTTAAAAATTTAAATACTAAATTTTAAAAATTTAATTATTAAAACTTTAAATTTTAAAATTTAAAAATTTAAATACTAAATTTTAAAAATTTAATTATTAAAGCTTTAAATTTTAAAATTTAAAAATTTAAATTTTAAAATTTAAAAATTTAAATACTAAATTTTAAAAATTTAATTATTAAAACTTTAAATTTTAAAATTTAAAAATTTAATTTTTAAAATTTAAAAATTTAAATTTTATAATTCAAAAATTTAAATACAAAATTTTAAAAATTTAATTATTAAAATTTTAAATTCTAAAATTTAAAAATTTAAATACTAAATTTTAAAAATTTATTTATTAAAACTTTAAATTTTAAAATTTAAAAATTTAAATACTAAATTTTAAAAATTTAATTATTAAAACTTTAAATTTTAAAATTTAAAAATTTAAATTCTAAATTTTAAAAATTTAATTATTAAAATTTTATTTTTAAATTTAAAAATTTAAATTTTAAAATTTAAAAATTTAAATACTAAATTTTAAAAATTTAATTATTAAAACTTTAAATTTTAAAATTTAAATATTTAAATACTAAATTTCAAAAATTTAATTATTAAAATTTTAAATTTTAAAATTTAAAAATTTAAATTTTAAAATTTAAATACTAAATTTTAAAAATTTAATTATTAAAACTTTAAATTTTAAAATTTAAAAACTTAAATACTAAATTTTAAAAATTTAATTATTAAAGCTTTAAATTTTAAAATTTAAAAATTTAAATACCAAATTTTAAAAATTTAATTATTAAAACTTTAAATTTTAAAATTTAAAAATTTAAATACTAAATTTTAAAAATTTAATTATTAAAATTTTAAATTTATAAATTTAAAAATTTAAATTTTAAAATTTAAAAATTTAAATTTAAAAATTTAAATACTAAATTTTAAAAATTTAATTATTAAAACTTTAAATTTTATAATTTTAAAATTTAAATACTAAATTTTAAAAATTTAATTATTAAAATTTTAAATTTTAAAATTTAAAAATTTAAATTTTAAAATTTAAAAATTTAAATATAAAAATTTAAATACTAAATTTTAAAAATTTAATTATTAAAACTTTATATTTTAAAATTTAAAAACTAAATTTTAAAAATTTAATTATTAAAATTTTAAATTTTAAAATTTAAAAATTTAAATTTTAAAATTTAAAAATTTAAATACCAAATTTTAAATATTTAATTATTAAAACTTTAAATTTTAAAATTTAAAAATTTAAATACTAAATTTTAAAAATTTAATTATTAAAATTTTAAATTTTAAAATTTAAAAATTTAAATACTAAATTTTAAAAATTTAATTATTAAAACTTTAAATTTGAAAATTTAAAAATTTAAATACAAAATTTTAAAAATTTAAATATTAAATCTTTGAATTTTAAAATTTAAATTTTAAATACTAAATTATAAAAATTTAATTATTAAAATTTTAAATTTTAAAAGTTAAAAATTTAAATTTTAAAATTTAAAAATTTAAATACTAAATTTTAAAAATTTAATTATTAAAATTTTAAATTTTAAAATTTAAAAATTTAAATAATAAATTTTAAAAATTTAATTATTAAAGCTTTAAATTTTAAAATTTAAAAATTTAAATTTTAAAATTTAAAAATTTAAATATTAAATTTTAAAAATTTAATTATTAAAACTTTAAATTTTAAAATTTAAAAATTTAAATTTTAAAATTTAAAAATTTAAATACAAAATTTTAAAAATTTAATTATTAAAATTTTAAATTCTAAAATTTAAAAATTTAAATACTAAATTTTAAAAATTTATTTATTAAAACTTTAAATTTTAAAATTTAATAACTTAAATACTAAATTTTAAAAATTTAATTATTAAAGCTTTAAATTTTAAAATTTAAAAATTTAAATACTAAATTTTAAAAATTTAATTAATAAAATTTTAAATTTTAAAATTTAAAAACTTAAATACCAAATTTTAAAAATTTAATTATTAAAGCTTTAAATTTTAAAATTTAAAAATTTAAATACTGAATTTTAAAAATTTAATTATTAAAACTTTAAATTTTAAAATTTAAAAATTTAAATACTAAATTTTAAAAATTTAATTATTAAAATTTTAAATTTTTAAATTTAAAAATTTAAAATTTAAAATTTAAAAATTTAAATTTAAAAATTTAAATACTAAATTTTAAAAATTTAATTATTAAAACTTTATATTTTAAAATTTAAAAATTTAAAAACTAAATTTTAAAAATTTAATTATTAAAATTTTAAATTTTAAAATTTAAAAATTTAAATTTTAAAATTTAAAAATTTAAATACTAAATTTTAAAAATTTAATTTTTAAAACTTTAAATTTTAAAATTTAAAAATTTAAACACTAAATTTTATAAATTTAATTATTAAAATTTTAAATTTTAAAATTTAAAAATTTAAATTTTAAAATTTAAAAATTTAAATTTAAAAATTTAAATACTAAATTTTAAAAATTTAATTATTAAAACTTTATATTTTAAAATTTAAAAATTTAAAAACTAAATTTTAAAAATTTAATTATTAAAATTTTAAATTTTAAAATTTAAAAATTTAAATTTTAAAATTTAAAAATTTAAATACTAAATTTTAAAAATTTAATTATTAAAACTTTAAATTTGAAAATTTAAAAATTTAAATACAAAATTTTAAAAATTTAAATATTAAATCTTTGAATTTTAAAATTTAAAAATTTAAATACTAAATTATAAAAATTTAATTATTAAAATTTTAAATTTTAAAAGTTAAAAATTTAAATTTTAAAATTTAAAAATTTATATACTAAATTTTAAAAATTTAATTATTAAAACTTTAAATTTTAAAATTTAAAAATTTAAATAATAAATTTTAAAAATTTAATTATTAAAGCTTTAAATTTTAAAATTTAAAAATTTAAATTTTAAAATTTAAAAATTTAAATATTAAATTTTAAAAATTTAATTATTAAAACTTTAAATTTTAAAATTTAAAAATTTAAATTTTAAAATTTAAAAATTTAAATTTTAAAATTTAAAAATTTAAATACAAAATTTTAAAAATTTAATTATTAAAATTTTAAATTCTAAAATTTAAAAATTTAAATACTAAATTTTAAAAATTTATTTATTAAAACTTTAAATTTTAAAATTTAATAACTTAAATACTAAATTTTAAAAATTTAATTATTAAAGCTTTAAATTTTAAAATTTAAAAATTTAAATACTAAATTTTAAAAATTTAATTAATAAAATTTTAAATTTTAAAATTTAAATACTTAAATTTTAAAATTTAAAAATTTAAATACTAAATTTTAAAAATTTAATTATTAAAATTTTAAATTTTAAAATTTAAAAATTTAAATTTTAAAATTTAAAAATTTAAATTTAAAAATTTAAATACTAAATTTTAAAAATTTAATTATTAAAACTTTGAATTTTAAAATTTAAAAATTTAAATACTAAATTTTAAAAATTTAATTATTAATATTTTAAATTTTAAAATTTAAAAATTTAAATTTTAAAATTTAAAAATTTAAATTTTAAAATTTAAAAATTTAAATACTAAATTTTAAAAATTTAATTATTAAAACTTTAAATTTTAAAATTTAAAAATTTAAACACTAAATTTTAAAAATTTAATTATTAAAACTTTATATTTTAAAATTTAAAAATTTAAATACTAAATTTTAAAAATTTAATTATTAAAATTTAAATTTTAAAATTTATAAATTTAATAACTAAATTTTAAAAATTTAATTATTAAAACTTTAAATTATAAAATTTAAAAATTTAAATACTAAATTTTAAAAATTTAATTAGTAAAAATTTAAATTTTAAAATTTAAAAATTTAAATTTTATAATTTAAAAATTTAAATTTTAAAATTTAAAAATTTAAATACAAATTTTAAAAATTTAATTATTAAAACTTTAAATTTTAAAATTTAAAAATTTAAATACTAAATTTTGAAAATTTAATTATTAAAATTTTAAATTCTAAAATTTAAAAATTTAAATACTAAATTTTAAAAATTTATTTATTAAAACTTTAAATTTTAAAATTTAAAAATTTAAATACTAAATTTTAAAAATTTAATTATTAAAACTTTAAATTTTAAAATTTAAAAATTTAAATACTAAATTTTAAAAATTTAATTATTAAAATTTTAATTTTTAAATTTAAAAATTTAAATTTTAAAATTTAAAAATTTAAATACTAAATTTTAAAAATTTAATTATTAAAACTTTAAATTTTAAAATTTAAATATTTAAATACTAAATTTTAAAAATTTATTTATTAAAACTTTAAATTTTAAAATTTATAAATTTAATAACTAAATTTTAAAAATTTAATTATTAAAACTTTAAATTATAAAATTTAAAAATTTAAATACTAAATTTTAAAAATTTAATTAGTAAAAATTTAAATTTTAAAATTTAAAAATTTAAATTTTATAATTTAAAAATTTAAATTTTAAAATTTAAAAATTTAAATACAAATTTTAAAAATTTAATTATTAAAACTTTAAATTTTAAAATTTAAAAATTTAAATACTAAATTTTGAAAATTTAATTATTAAAATTTTAAATTCTAAAATTTAAAAATTTAAATACTAAATTTTAAAAATTTATTTATTAAAACTTTAAATTTTAAAATTTAAAAATTTAAATACTAAATTTTAAAAATTTAATTATTAAAACTTTAAATTTTAAAATTTAAAAATTTAAATACTAAATTTTAAAAATTTAATTATTAAAACTTTAAATTTTAAAATTTAAAACTTTAAATACTAAATTTTATAAATTTAATTATTAAAATTTTAATTTTTAAATTTAAAAATTTAAATTTTAAAATTTAAAAATTTAAATACTAAATTTTAAAAATTTAATTATTAAAACTTTAAATTTTAAAATTTAAATATTTAAATACTAAATTTTAAAAATTTAATTATTAAAATTCTAAATTTTAAAATTTAAAAATTTAAATTTTAAAATTTAAAAATTTAAATACTAAATTTTAAAAATTTAATTATTAAAACTTTAAATTTTAAAATTTAAAAATTTAAATACTAAATTTTAAAAATTTAATTATTAAAGCTTTAAATTTTAAAATTTAAAAATTTAAATTTTAAAATTTAAAAATTTAAATAATAAATTTTAAAAATTTAATTATTAAAACTTTAAATTTTAAAATTTAAAAATTTAAATTTTAAAATTTAAAAATTTAAATTTTATAATTTAAAAATTTAAATACAAAATTTTAAAAATTTAATAATTAAAATTTTAAATTCTAAAATTTAAAAATTTAAATACTAAATTTTAAAAATTTATTTATTAAAACTTTAAATTTTAAAATTTAAAAATTTAAATACTAAATTTTAAAAATTTAATTATTAAAATTTTAATTTTTAAATTTAAAAATTTAAATTTTAAAATTTAAAAATTTAAATACTAAATTTTAAAAATTTAATTATTAAAACTTTAAATTTTAAAATTTAAATATTTAAATACTAAATTTTAAAAATTTAATTATTAAAATTTTAAATTTTAAAATTTAAAAATTTAAATTTTAAAATTTAAATACTAAATTTTAAAAATTTAATTATTAAAACTTTAAATTTTAAAATTTAAAAACTTAAATACCAAATTTTAAAAATTTAATTATTAAAGCTTTAAATTTTAAAATTTAAAAATTTAAATACTGAATTTTAAAAATTTAATTATTAAAACTTTAAATTTTAAAATTTAAAAATTTAAATACTAAATTTTAAAAATTTAATTATTAAAATTTTAAATTTTTAAATTTAAAAATTTAAAATTTAAAATTTAAAAATTTAAATTTAAAAATTTAAATACTAAATTTTAAAAATTTAATTATTTAAACTTTAAATTTTATAATTTTAAAATTTAAATACTAAATTTTAAAAATTTAATTATTAAAATTTTAAATTTTAAAATTTAAAATCTTAAATTTTAAAATTTAAAACTTTAAAAATTTAAATACTAAATTTTAAAAATTTAATTATTAAAACTTTAAATTTTAAAATTTAAAAATTTAAATACTATATTTTAAAAATTTAATTATTAAAATTTTAAATTTTAAAATTTAAAAATTTAAATTTTAAAATTTAAAAATTTAAATTTAAAAATTTAAATACTAAATTTTAAAAATTTTATTATTAAAACTTTATATTTTAAAATTTAAAAATTTAAATACTAAATTTTAAAAATTTAATTATTAAAATTTAAATTTTAAAATTTATAAATTTAAATACTAAATTTTAAAAATTTAATTATTAAAACTTTAAATTATAAAATTTAAAAATTTAAATACTAAATTTTAAAAATTTAATTAGTAAAAATTTAAATTTTAAAATTTAAAAATTTAAATTTTATAATTTAAAAATTTAAATTTTAAAATTTAAAAATTTAAATACAAATTTTAAAAATTTAATTATTAAAACTTTAAATTTTAAAATTTAAAAATTTAAATACTAAATTTTGAAAATTTAATTATTAAAATTTTAAATTCTAAAATTTAAAAATTTAAATACTAAATTTTAAAAATTTATTTATTAAAACTTTAAATTTTAAAATTTAAAAATTTAAATACTAAATTTTAAAAATTTAATTATTAAAACTTTAAATTTTAAAATTTAAAAATTTAAATACTAAATTTTAAAAATTTAATTATTAAAGCTTTAAATTTTAAAATTTAAAAATTTAAATTATAAAATTTAAAAATTTAAATACTAAATTTTAAAAATTTAATTAGTAAAAATTTAAATTTTAAAATTTAAAAATTTAAATTTTATAATTTAAAAATTTAAATTTTAAAATTTAAAAATTTAAATACAAATTTTAAAAATTTATTTATTAAAACTTTAAATTTTAAAATTTAAAAATTTAAATACTAAATTTTAAAAATTTAATTATTAAAATTCTAAATTTTAAAATTTAAAAATTTAAATTTTAAAATTTAAAAATTTAAATACTAAATTTTAAAAATTTAATTATTAAAACTTTAAATTTTAAAATTTAAAAATTTAAATACTAAATTTTAAAAATTTAATTATTAAAGCTTTAAATTTTAAAATTTAAAAATTTAAATTTTAAAATTTAAAAATTTAAATACTAAATTTTAAAAATTTAATTATTAAAACTTTAAATTTTAAAATTTAAAAATTTAATTTTTAAAATTTAAAAATTTAAATTTTATAATTCAAAAATTTAAATACAAAATTTTAAAAATTTAATTATTAAAATTTTAAATTCTAAAATTTAAAAATTTAAATACTAAATTTTAAAAATTTATTTATTAAAACTTTAAATTTTAAAATTTAAAAATTTAAATACTAAATTTTAAAAATTTAATTATTAAAACTTTAAATTTTAAAATTTAAAAATTTAAATTCTAAATTTTAAAAATTTAATTATTAAAATTTTATTTTTAAATTTAAAAATTTAAATTTTAAAATTTAAAAATTTAAATACTAAATTTTAAAAATTTAATTATTAAAACTTTAAATTTTAAAATTTAAATATTTAAATACTAAATTTCAAAAATTTAATTATTAAAATTTTAAATTTTAAAATTTAAAAATTTAAATTTTAAAATTTAAATACTAAATTTTAAAAATTTAATTATTAAAACTTTAAATTTTAAAATTTAAAAACTTAAATACTAAATTTTAAAAATTTAATTATTAAAGCTTTAAATTTTAAAATTTAAAAATTTAAATACCAAATTTTAAAAATTTAATTATTAAAACTTTAAATTTTAAAATTTAAAAATTTAAATACTAAATTTTAAAAATTTAATTATTAAAATTTTAAATTTATAAATTTAAAAATTTAAATTTTAAAATTTAAAAATTTAAATTTAAAAATTTAAATACTAAATTTTAAAAATTTAATTATTAAAACTTTAAATTTTATAATTTTAAAATTTAAATACTAAATTTTAAAAATTTAATTATTAAAATTTTAAATTTTAAAATTTAAAAATTTAAATTTTAAAATTTAAAAATTTAAATATAAAAATTTAAATACTAAATTTTAAAAATTTAATTATTAAAACTTTATATTTTAAAATTTAAAAACTAAATTTTAAAAATTTAATTATTAAAATTTTAAATTTTAAAATTTAAAAATTTAAATTTTAAAATTTAAAAATTTAAATACCAAATTTTAAATATTTAATTATTAAAACTTTAAATTTTAAAATTTAAAAATTTAAATACTAAATTTTAAAAATTTAATTATTAAAATTTTAAATTTTAAAATTTAAAAATTTAAATACTAAATTTTAAAAATTTAATTATTAAAACTTTAAATTTGAAAATTTAAAAATTTAAATACAAAATTTTAAAAATTTAAATATTAAATCTTTGAATTTTAAAATTTAAATTTTAAATACTAAATTATAAAAATTTAATTATTAAAATTTTAAATTTTAAAAGTTAAAAATTTAAATTTTAAAATTTAAAAATTTAAATACTAAATTTTAAAAATTTAATTATTAAAACTTTAAATTTTAAAATTTAAAAATTTAAATAATAAATTTTAAAAATTTAATTATTAAAGCTTTAAATTTTAAAATTTAAAAATTTAAATTTTAAAATTTAAAAATTTAAATATTAAATTTTAAAAATTTAATTATTAAAACTTTAAATTTTAAAATTTAAAAATTTAAATTTTAAAATTTAAAAATTTAAATACAAAATTTTAAAAATTTAATTATTAAAATTTTAAATTCTAAAATTTAAAAATTTAAATACTAAATTTTAAAAATTTATTTATTAAAACTTTAAATTTTAAAATTTAATAACTTAAATACTAAATTTTAAAAATTTAATTATTAAAGCTTTAAATTTTAAAATTTAAAAATTTAAATACTAAATTTTAAAAATTTAATTAATAAAATTTTAAATTTTAAAATTTAAAAACTTAAATTTTAAAATTTAAAAATTTAAAAATTTTAATACTAAATTTTAAAAATTTAATTATTAAAACTTTAAATTTTAAAATTTAAAAATTTAAATACTAAATTTTAAAAATTTAATTATTAAAATTTTAAATTTTAAAATTTAAAAATTTAAATTTTAAAATTTAAAAATTTAAATTTAAAAATTTAAATTTAAAAATTTAAATACTAAATTTTAAAAATTTAATTATTAAAACTTTAAATTTTAAAATTTAAAAATTTAAATACTAAATTTTAAAAATTTAATTATTAATATTTTAAATTTTAAAATTTAAAAATTTAAATTTTAAAATTTAAAAATTTAAATTTTAAAATTTAAAAATTTAAATACTAAATTTTAAAAATTTAATTATTAAAACTTTAAATTTTAAAATTTAAAAATTTAAACACTAAATTTTAAAAATTTAATTATTAAAACTTTATATTTTAAAATTTAAAAATTTAAATACTAAATTTTAAAAATTTAATTATTAAAATTTAAATTTTAAAATTTATAAATTTAAATACTAAATTTTAAAAATTTAATTATTAAAACTTTAATTTATAAAATTTAAAAATTTAAATACTAAATTTTAAAAATTTAATTAGTAAAAATTTATATTTTAAAATTTAAAAATTTAAATTTTATAATTTAAAAAATTTAAATTTTAAAATTTAAAAATTTAAATACAAATTTTAAAAATTTAATTATTAAAACTTTAAATTTTAAAATTTAAAAATTTAAATACTAAATTTTGAAAATTTAATTATTAAAATTTTAAATTCTAAAATTTAAAAATTTAAATACTAAATTTTAAAAATTTATTTATTAAAACTTTAAATTTTAAAATTTAAAAATTTAAATACTAAATTTTAAAAATTTAATTATTAAAACTTTAAATTTTAAAATTTAAAAATTTAAATACTAAATTTTAAAAATTTAATTATTAAAATTTTAATTTTTAAATTTAAAAATTTAAATTTTAAAATTTAAAAATTTAAATACTAAATTTTAAAAATTTAATTATTAAAAATTTAAATTTTAAAATTTAAAAATTTAAATTTTATAATTTAAAAATTTAAATACAAAATTTTAAAAATTTAATAATTAAAATTTTAAATTCTAAAATTTAAAAATTTAAATACTAAATTTTAAAAATTTATTTATTAAAACTTTAAATTTTAAAATTTAAAAATTTAAATACTAAATTTTAAAAATTTAATTATTAAAATTTTAATTTTTAAATTTAAAAATTTAAATTTTAAAATTTAAAAATTTAAATACTAAATTTTAAAAATTTAATTATTAAAACTTTAAATTTTAAAATTTAAATATTTAAATACTAAATTTTAAAAATTTAATTATTAAAATTTTAAATTTTAAAATTTAAAAATTTAAATTTTAAAATTTAAATACTAAATTTTAAAAATTTAATTATTAAAACTTTAAATTTTAAAATTTAAAAACTTAAATACCAAATTTTAAAAATTTAATTATTAAAGCTTTAAATTTTAAAATTTAAAAATTTAAATACTGAATTTTAAAAATTTAATTATTAAAACTTTAAATTTTAAAATTTAAAAATTTAAATACTAAATTTTAAAAATTTAATTATTAAAATTTTAAATTTTTAAATTTAAAAATTTAAAATTTAAAATTTAAAAATTTAAATTTAAAAATTTAAATACTAAATTTTAAAAATTTAATTATTTAAACTTTAAATTTTATAATTTTAAAATTTAAATACTAAATTTTAAAAATTTAATTATTAAAATTTTAAATTTTAAAATTTAAAATCTTAAATTTTAAAATTTAAAACTTTAAAAATTTAAATACTAAATTTTAAAAATTTAATTATTAAAACTTTAAATTTTAAAATTTAAAAATTTAAATACTATATTTTAAAAATTTAATTATTAAAATTTTAAATTTTAAAATTTAAAAATTTAAATTTTAAAATTTAAAAATTTAAATTTAAAAATTTAAATACTAAATTTTAAAAATTTTATTATTAAAACTTTATATTTTAAAATTTAAAAATTTAAATACTAAATTTTAAAAATTTAATTATTAAAATTTAAATTTTAAAATTTATAAATTTAAATACTAAATTTTAAAAATTTAATTATTAAAACTTTAAATTATAAAATTTAAAAATTTAAATACTAAATTTTAAAAATTTAATTAGTAAAAATTTAAATTTTAAAATTTAAAAATTTAAATTTTATAATTTAAAAATTTAAATTTTAAAATTTAAAAATTTAAATACAAATTTTAAAAATTTAATTATTAAAACTTTAAATTTTAAAATTTAAAAATTTAAATACTAAATTTTGAAAATTTAATTATTAAAATTTTAAATTCTAAAATTTAAAAATTTAAATACTAAATTTTAAAAATTTATTTATTAAAACTTTAAATTTTAAAATTTAAAAATTTAAATACTAAATTTTAAAAATTTAATTATTAAAACTTTAAATTTTAAAATTTAAAAATTTAAATACTAAATTTTAAAAATTTAATTATTAAAGCTTTAAATTTTAAAATTTAAAAATTTAAATTATAAAATTTAAAAATTTAAATACTAAATTTTAAAAATTTAATTAGTAAAAATTTAAATTTTAAAATTTAAAAATTTAAATTTTATAATTTAAAAATTTAAATTTTAAAATTTAAAAATTTAAATACAAATTTTAAAAATTTATTTATTAAAACTTTAAATTTTAAAATTTAAAAATTTAAATACTAAATTTTAAAAATTTAATTATTAAAATTCTAAATTTTAAAATTTAAAAATTTAAATTTTAAAATTTAAAAATTTAAATACTAAATTTTAAAAATTTAATTATTAAAACTTTAAATTTTAAAATTTAAAAATTTAAATACTAAATTTTAAAAATTTAATTATTAAAGCTTTAAATTTTAAAATTTAAAAATTTAAATTTTAAAATTTAAAAATTTAAATACTAAATTTTAAAAATTTAATTATTAAAACTTTAAATTTTAAAATTTAAAAATTTAATTTTTAAAATTTAAAAATTTAAATTTTATAATTCAAAAATTTAAATACAAAATTTTAAAAATTTAATTATTAAAATTTTAAATTCTAAAATTTAAAAATTTAAATACTAAATTTTAAAAATTTATTTATTAAAACTTTAAATTTTAAAATTTAAAAATTTAAATACTAAATTTTAAAAATTTAATTATTAAAACTTTAAATTTTAAAATTTAAAAATTTAAATTCTAAATTTTAAAAATTTAATTATTAAAATTTTATTTTTAAATTTAAAAATTTAAATTTTAAAATTTAAAAATTTAAATACTAAATTTTAAAAATTTAATTATTAAAACTTTAAATTTTAAAATTTAAATATTTAAATACTAAATTTCAAAAATTTAATTATTAAAATTTTAAATTTTAAAATTTAAAAATTTAAATTTTAAAATTTAAATACTAAATTTTAAAAATTTAATTATTAAAACTTTAAATTTTAAAATTTAAAAACTTAAATACTAAATTTTAAAAATTTAATTATTAAAGCTTTAAATTTTAAAATTTAAAAATTTAAATACCAAATTTTAAAAATTTAATTATTAAAACTTTAAATTTTAAAATTTAAAAATTTAAATACTAAATTTTAAAAATTTAATTATTAAAATTTTAAATTTATAAATTTAAAAATTTAAATTTTAAAATTTAAAAATTTAAATTTAAAAATTTAAATACTAAATTTTAAAAATTTAATTATTAAAACTTTAAATTTTATAATTTTAAAATTTAAATACTAAATTTTAAAAATTTAATTATTAAAATTTTAAATTTTAAAATTTAAAAATTTAAATTTTAAAATTTAAAAATTTAAATATAAAAATTTAAATACTAAATTTTAAAAATTTAATTATTAAAACTTTATATTTTAAAATTTAAAAACTAAATTTTAAAAATTTAATTATTAAAATTTTAAATTTTAAAATTTAAAAATTTAAATTTTAAAATTTAAAAATTTAAATACCAAATTTTAAATATTTAATTATTAAAACTTTAAATTTTAAAATTTAAAAATTTAAATACTAAATTTTAAAAATTTAATTATTAAAATTTTAAATTTTAAAATTTAAAAATTTAAATACTAAATTTTAAAAATTTAATTATTAAAACTTTAAATTTGAAAATTTAAAAATTTAAATACAAAATTTTAAAAATTTAAATATTAAATCTTTGAATTTTAAAATTTAAATTTTAAATACTAAATTATAAAAATTTAATTATTAAAATTTTAAATTTTAAAAGTTAAAAATTTAAATTTTAAAATTTAAAAATTTAAATACTAAATTTTAAAAATTTAATTATTAAAACTTTAAATTTTAAAATTTAAAAATTTAAATAATAAATTTTAAAAATTTAATTATTAAAGCTTTAAATTTTAAAATTTAAAAATTTAAATTTTAAAATTTAAAAATTTAAATATTAAATTTTAAAAATTTAATTATTAAAACTTTAAATTTTAAAATTTAAAAATTTAAATTTTAAAATTTAAAAATTTAAATACAAAATTTTAAAAATTTAATTATTAAAATTTTAAATTCTAAAATTTAAAAATTTAAATACTAAATTTTAAAAATTTATTTATTAAAACTTTAAATTTTAAAATTTAATAACTTAAATACTAAATTTTAAAAATTTAATTATTAAAGCTTTAAATTTTAAAATTTAAAAATTTAAATACTAAATTTTAAAAATTTAATTAATAAAATTTTAAATTTTAAAATTTAAAAACTTAAATTTTAAAATTTAAAAATTTAAAAATTTTAATACTAAATTTTAAAAATTTAATTATTAAAACTTTAAATTTTAAAATTTAAAAATTTAAATACTAAATTTTAAAAATTTAATTATTAAAATTTTAAATTTTAAAATTTAAAAATTTAAATTTTAAAATTTAAAAATTTAAATTTAAAAATTTAAATTTAAAAATTTAAATACTAAATTTTAAAAATTTAATTATTAAAACTTTAAATTTTAAAATTTAAAAATTTAAATACTAAATTTTAAAAATTTAATTATTAATATTTTAAATTTTAAAATTTAAAAATTTAAATTTTAAAATTTAAAAATTTAAATTTTAAAATTTAAAAATTTAAATACTAAATTTTAAAAATTTAATTATTAAAACTTTAAATTTTAAAATTTAAAAATTTAAACACTAAATTTTAAAAATTTAATTATTAAAACTTTATATTTTAAAATTTAAAAATTTAAATACTAAATTTTAAAAATTTAATTATTAAAATTTAAATTTTAAAATTTATAAATTTAAATACTAAATTTTAAAAATTTAATTATTAAAACTTTAATTTATAAAATTTAAAAATTTAAATACTAAATTTTAAAAATTTAATTAGTAAAAATTTATATTTTAAAATTTAAAAATTTAAATTTTATAATTTAAAAAATTTAAATTTTAAAATTTAAAAATTTAAATACAAATTTTAAAAATTTAATTATTAAAACTTTAAATTTTAAAATTTAAAAATTTAAATACTAAATTTTGAAAATTTAATTATTAAAATTTTAAATTCTAAAATTTAAAAATTTAAATACTAAATTTTAAAAATTTATTTATTAAAACTTTAAATTTTAAAATTTAAAAATTTAAATACTAAATTTTAAAAATTTAATTATTAAAACTTTAAATTTTAAAATTTAAAAATTTAAATACTAAATTTTAAAAATTTAATTATTAAAATTTTAATTTTTAAATTTAAAAATTTAAATTTTAAAATTTAAAAATTTAAATACTAAATTTTAAAAATTTAATTATTAAAACTTTAAATTTTAAAATTTAAATATTTAAATACTAAATTTTAAAAATTTAATTATTAAAATTTTAAATTTTAAAATTTAAAAATTTAAATTTTAAAATTTAAAAATTTAAATACTAAATTTTAAAAATTTAATTATTAAAACTTTAAATTTTAAAATTTAAAAACTTAAATACTAAATTTTAAAAATTTAATTATTAAAACTTTAAATTTTAAAATTTAAAAATTTAAATACTAAATTTTAAAAATTTAATTATTAAAATTTTAATTTTTAAATTTAAAAATTTAAATTTTAAAATTTAAAAATTTAAATTTTAAAATTTAAAAATTTAAATTTTAAAATTTAAAAATTTAAATACTAAATTTTAAAAATTTAATTATTAAAACTTTAAATTTTAAAATTTAAAAATTTAAACACTAAATTTTAAAAATTTAATTATTAAAACTTTATATTTTAAAATTTAAAAATTTAAATACTAAATTTTAAAAATTTAATTATTAAAATTTAAATTTTAAAATTTATAAATTTAAATACTAAATTTTAAAAATTTAATTATTAAAACTTTAATTTATAAAATTTAAAAATTTAAATACTAAATTTTAAAAATTTAATTAGTAAAAATTTAAATTTTAAAATTTAAAAATTTAAATTTTATAATTTAAAAAATTTAAATTTTAAAATTTAAAAATTTAAATACAAATTTTAAAAATTTAATTATTAAAATTTTAAATTTTAAAATTTAAAAATTTAAATACTAAATTTTGAAAATTTAATTATTAAAATTTTAAATTCTAAAATTTAAAAATTTAAATACTAAATTTTAAAAATTTATTTATTAAAACTTTAAATTTTAAAATTTAAAAATTTAAATACTAAATTTTAAAAATTTAATTATTAAAACTTTAAATTTTAAAATTTAAAAATTTAAATACTAAATTTTAAAAATTTAATTATTAAAATTTTAATTTTTAAATTTAAAAATTTAAATTTTAAAATTTAAAAATTTAAATACTATATTTTAAAAATTTAATTATTAAAACTTTAAATTTTAAAATTTAAAAATTTAAATACTAAATTTTAAAAATTTAATTATTAAAATTTTAATTTTTAAATTTAAAAATTTAAATTTTAAAATTTAAAAATTTAAATACTAAATTTTAAAAATTTAATTATTAAAGCTTTAAATTTTAAAATTTAAAAATTTAAATATTAAATTTTAAAAATTTTATTATTAAAATTTTAAATTTTAAAATTTAAAAACTTAAATTTTAAAATTTAAAAATTTAAAAATTTAAATACTAAATTTTAAAAATTTAATTATTAAAACTTTAAATTTTAAAATTTAAAAATTTAAATACTAAATTTTAAAAATTTAATTAATAAAATTTTAAATTTTAAAATTTAAAAACTTAAATTTTAAAATTTAAAAATTTAAAAATTTAAATACTAAATTTTAAAAATTTAATTATTAAAACTATAAATTTTAAAATTTAAAAATTTAAATACTAAATTTTAAAAATTTAATTATTAAAATTTTAATTATTAAATTTAAAAATTTAAATTTTAAAATTTAAAAATTTAAATTTTAAAATTTAAAAATTTAAATACTAAATTTTAAAAATTTAATTATTAAAACTTTAAATTTTAAAATTTAAATATTTAAATACTAAATTTTAAAAATTTAATTATTAAAATTTTAAATTTTAAAATTTAAAAATTTAAATTTTAAAATTTAAAAATTTAAATACTAAATTTTAAAAATTTAATTATTAAAACTTTAAATTTTAAAATTTAAAAACTTAAATACTAAATTTTAAAAATTTAATTATTAAAGCTTTAAATTTTAAAATTTAAAAATTTAAATACTAAATTTTAAAAATTTTATTATTAAAATTTTAAATTTTAAAATTTAAAAACTTAAATTTTAAAATTTAAAAATTTAAAAATTTAAATACTAAATTTTAAAAATTTAATTATTAAAACTTTAAATTTTAAAATTTAAAAATTTAAATACTAAATTTTAAAAATTTAATTATTAAAATTTTAAATTTTAAAATTTAAAAATTTAAATTTTAAAATTTAAAAATTTAAATTTAAAAATTTAAATACTAAATTTTAAAAATTTAATTATTAAAACTTTAAATTTTAAAATTTAAAAATTTAAATACTAAATTTTAAAAATTTAATTATTAAAATTTTAAATTTTAAAATTTAAAAATTTAAATTTTAAAATTTAAAAATTTAAATACTAAATTTTAAAAATTTAATTATTAAAACTTTAAATTTTAAAATTTAAAAATTTAAACACTAAATTTTAAAAATTTAATTATTAAAATTTTAAATTTAAAAATTTAAAAATTTAAATTTTAAAATTTAAAAATTTAAATTTAAAAATTTAAATACTAAATTTTAAAAATTTAATTATTAAAACTTTAAATTTTAAAATTTAAAAAGTTAAAAACTAAATTTTAAAAATTTAATTATTAAAATTTTAAATTTTAAAATTTAAAAATTTAAATTTTAAAATTTAAAAATTTAAATACTAAATTTTAAAAATTTAATTATTAAAACTTTAAATTTTAAAATTTAAAAATTTAAATACTAAATTTTAAAAATTTAATTATTAAAACTTCGAATTTTAAAATTTAAAAATTTAAATACTAAATTTTAAAAATTTAATTATTAAAACTTTAAATTTTAAAGTTTAAAATTTTAAATACTAAATTTTAAAACTTTAATTATTAAAATTTAAATTTTAAAATTTAAAAATTTAAATACTAAATTTTAAAACTTTAAATATTAAATCTTTAAATTTTAAAATTTAAATATTTAAATACTAAATTTTAAAAATTTAATTATTAAAATTTTAAATTTTAAAATTTAAAAATTTAAATACTAAATTTTAAAAATTTCATTATTAAAACTTTAAATTTTAAAATTTAAAAATTTAAATACTAAATTTTAAAAATTTAATTATTAAAACTTTAAATTTTAAAATTTAAAAATTTAAATTTTAAAATTTAAAAATTTAAATTTAAAAATTTAAATTTAAAAATTTAAATACTAAATTTTAAAAATTTCATTATTAAAACTTTAAATTTTAAAATTTAAAAATTTAAATTTTAAAATTTAAAAATTTAAATACTAAATTTTAAAAATTTAATTATTAAAACTTTAAATTTTAAAATTTAAAAACTTAAATACTAAATTTTAAAAATTTAATTATTAAAGCTTTAAATTTTAAAATTTAAAAATTTAAATATTAAATTTTAAAAATTTTATTATTAAAATTTTAAATTTTAAAATTTAAAAACTTAAATTTTAAAATTTAAAAATTTAAATTTTAAAATTTAAAAATTTAAATACTAAATTTTAAAAATTTAATTATTAAAACTTTAAATTTTAAAATTTAAATATTTAAATACTAAATTTTAAAAATTTAATTATTAAAATTTTAAATTTTAAAATTTAAAAATTTAAATTTTAAAATTTAAAAATTTAAATACTAAATTTTAAAAATTTAATTATTAAAACTTTAAATTTTAAAATTTAAAAACTTAAATACTAAATTTTAAAAATTTAATTATTAAAGCTTTAAATTTTAAAATTTAAAAATTTAAATATTAAATTTTAAAAATTTTATTATTAAAATTTTAAATTTTAAAATTTAAAAACTTAAATTTTAAAATTTAAAAATTTAAATACTAAATTTTAAAAATTTAATTATTAAAACTTTAAATTTTAAAATTTAAAAATTTAAATACTAAATTTTAAAAATTTAATTAATAAAATTTTAAATTTTAAAATTTAAAAACTTAAATTTTAAAATTTAAAAATTTAAAAATTTAAATACTAAATTTTAAAAATTTAATTATTAAAACTATAAATTTTAAAATTTAAAAATTTAAATACTAAATTTTAAAAATTTAATTATTAAAATTTTAATTTTTAAATTTAAAAATTTAAATTTTAAAATTTAAAAATTTAAATTTTAAAATTTAAAAATTTAAATACTAAATTTTAAAAATTTAATTATTAAAACTTTAAATTTTAAAATTTAAATATTTAAATACTAAATTTTAAAAATTTAATTATTAAAATTTTAAATTTTAAAATTTAAAAATTTAAATTTTAAAATTTAAAAATTTAAATTTTAAAATTTAAAAATTTAAATTTTAAAATTTAAAAATTTAAATTTTAAAATTTAAAAATTTAAATACTAAATTTTAAAAATTTAATTATTAAAACTTTAAAAATTTAATTATTAAAACTTTAAATTTTAAAATTTAAAAACTTAAATACTAAATTTTAAAAATTTAATTATTAAAGCTTTAAATTTTAAAATTTAAAAATTTAAATACTAAATTTTAAAAATTTTATTATTAAAATTTTAAATTTTAAAATTTAAAAACTTAAATTTTAAAATTTAAAAATTTAAAAATTTAAATACTAAATTTTAAAAATTTAATTATTAAAACTTTAAATTTTAAAATTTAAAAATTTAAATACCAAATTTTAAAAATTTAATTATTAAAATTTTAAATTTTAAAATTTAAAAATTTAAATTTTAAAATTTAAAAATTTAAATTTAAAAATTTAAATACTAAATTTTAAAAATTTAATTATTAAAACTTTAAATTTTAAAATTTAAAAATTTAAATACTAAATTTTAAAAATTTAATTATTAAAATTTTAAAATTTAAAGTTTTAAAATTTAAAAATTTAAATACTAAATTTTAAAAATTTAATTATTAAAACTTTAAATTTTAAAGTTTAAAATTTTAAATACTAAATTTTAAAACTTTAATTATTAAAATTTAAATTTTAAAATTTAAAAATTTAAGTACTAAATTTTAAAACTTTAAATATTAAACCTTTAAATTTTAAAATTTAAAAATTTAAATACAAAATTTTAAAAATTTAATTATTCAAACTTTAAATTTTAAAATTTAAAAATTTAAATACTAAATTTTAAAAATTTAATTATTAAAATTTTAAATTTTAAAATTTAAAAATTTAAATTTTAAAATTTAAAAATTTAAATACTAAATTTTAAAAATTTAATTATTAAAACTTTAAATTTTAAAATTTAAAAATTTAAATACTAAATATTAAAAATTTAATTATTAAAACTTTAAATTTTAAAATTTAAAAATTTAAATACAAATTTTAAAAATTTAATTATTAAAACTTTAAATTTTAAAATTTAAAAATTTAAATACTAAATTTTAAAAATTTAATTATTAAAACTTTAAATTTTAAAATATAAAATTTACATACTAAATTTTAAAAATTTAATTATTAAAACCTTAAATTTTAAAATTTAAAAATTAAAATAAAAATTTTAAAAATTTAATTATTAAAACTTTGAATTTTAAAATTTAAAAATTTAAATACTAAATTTTAAAAATTTAATTATTAAAACTTTAAATTTTAAAGTTTAAAATTTTAAATACTAAATTTTAAAACTTTAATTATTAAAATTTAAATTTTAAAATTTAAAAATTTAAATACTAAATTTTAAAACTTTAAATATTAAATCTTTAAATTTTAAAATTTAAATATTTAAATACTAAATTTTAAAAATTTAATTATTAAAATTTTAAATTTTAAAATTTAAAAATTTAAATACTAAATTTTAAAAATTTAATTATTAAAACCTTAAATTTTAAAATTTAAAAATTAAAATAAAAATTTTAAAAATTTAATTATTAAAACTTTAAATTTTAAAATTTAAAAATTTAAATACTAAATTTTAAAAATTTAATTATTAAAATTTTAAATTTTAAAATTTAAAAACAAACACTAAATTTTAAAAATTTAATTACTAAAATTTTAAATTTTAAAATTTAAAAATTTAAATTTAAAAATTTAAATTTTAAAATTTAAAAATTTAAATACTAAATTTTAAAAATTTAAATATTAAAACTTTAAATTTTAAAATTTAAAAATTTAAATACTAAATTCTAAAAATTTAATTATTAAAACTTTAAATTTAAAAATTTAAAAATTAAAATACTAAATTTTAAAAATTTAATTATTATAATTTTAAATTTTAAAATTTAAAAATTTAAATACTAAATTTTTAAAATTTAATTACTAAAACTTTAAATTTGAAAAATTTAATTATTAAAATTTTAAATTTTAAAATTTAAATTTTAAATTTTAAAATTTAAATTCTAAATTTTAAAAATTTAATTATTATAACTTTCAATTTTAAAATTTAAAAATTTAAATACTAAATTTTAAAGATTCAATTATTAAAATTTTAAATTTTAAAATTTAAAAATTTAAATACTAAATTTTAAAAATTTAATTATTAAAACTTTAAATTTTAAAATTTAAAAATTTAAATACTAAATTTTAAAAATTTAATTATTAAAACCTTAAATTTTAAAATTTAAAAATTAAAATAAAAATTTTAAAAATTTAATTATTAAAACTTTAAATTTTAAAATTTAAAAATTTAAATTCTAAATTTTAAAAATTTAATTATTAAAATTTTATTTTTAAATTTAAAAATTTAAATTTTAAAATTTAAAAATTTAAATACTAAATTTTAAAAATTTAATTATTAAAACTTTAAATTTTAAAATTTAAATATTTAAATACTAAATTTTAAAAATTTAATTATTAAAATTTTAAATTTTAAAATTTAAAAATTTAAATTTTAAAATTTAAATACTAAATTTTAAAAATTTAATTATTAAAACTTTAAATTTTAAAATTTAAAAACTTAAATACTAAATTTTAATAATTTAATTATTAAAGCTTTAAATTTTAAAATTTAAAAATTTAAATACTAAATTTTAAAAATTTAATTATTAAAACTTTAAATTTTAAAATTTAAAAATTTAAATACTAAATTTTAAAAATTTAATTATTAAAATTTTAAATTTTTAAATTTAAAAATTTAAATTTTAAAATTTAAAAATTTAAATTTAAAAATTTAAATACTAAATTTTAAAAATTTAATTATTAAAACTTTAAATTTTATAATTTTAAAATTTAAATACTAAATTTTAAAAATTTAATTATTAAAATTTTAAATTTTAAAATTTAAAAACTTAAATTTTAAAATTTAAAACTTTAAAAATTTAAATACTAAATTTTAAAAATTTAATTATTAAAACTTTAAATTTTAAAATTTAAAAATTTAAATACTAAATTTTAAAAATTTAATTATTAAAATTTTAAATTTTAAAATTTAAAAATTTAAAAATTTAAATACTAAATTTTAAAAATTTAATTATTAAAACTTTAAATTTTAAAATTTAAAAATTTAAACACTAAATTTTAAAAATTTAATTATTAAAATTTTAAATTTTAAAATTTAAAAATTTAAATTTTAAAATTTAAAAATTTAAATTTAAAAATTTAAATACTAAATTTTAAAAATTTAATTATTAAAACTTTATATTTTAAAATTTAAAAATTTAAAAACTAAATTTTAAAAATTTAATTATTAAAATTTTAAATTTTAAAATTTAAAAATTTAAATTTTAAAATTTAAAAATTTAAATACCAAATTTTAAATATTTAATTATTAAAACTTTAAATTTTAAAATTTAAAAATTTAAATACTAAATTTTAAAAATTTAATTATTAAAATTTTAAATTTTAAAATTTAAAAATTTAAATACTAAATTTTAAAAATTTAATTATTAAAACTTTAAATTTGAAAATTTAAAAATTTAAATACAAAATTTTAAAAATTTAAATATTAAATCTTTGAATTTTAAAATTTAAAAATTTAAATACTAAATTATAAAAATTTAATTATTAAAATTTTAAATTTTAAAAGTTAAAAATTTAAATTTTAAAATTTAAAAATTTAAATACTAAATTTTAAAAATTTAATTATTAAAACTTTAAATTTTAAAATTTAAAAATTTAAATAATAAATTTTAAAAATTTAATTATTAAAGCTTTAAATTTTAAAATTTAAAAATTTAAATTTTAAAATTTAAAAATTTAAATATTAAATTTTAAAAATTTAATTATTAAAACTTTAAATTTTAAAATTTAAAAATTTAAATTTTAAAATTTAAAAATTTAAATTTTAAAATTTAAAAATTTAAATACAAAATTTTAAAAATTTAATTATTAAAATTTTAAATTCTAAAATTTAAAAATTTAAATACTAAATTTTAAAAATTTATTTATTAAAACTTTAAATTTTAAAATTTAATAACTTAAATACTAAATTTTAAAAATTTAATTATTAAAGCTTTAAATTTTAAAATTTAAAAATTTAAATACTAAATTTTAAAAATTTAATTAATAAAATTTTAAATTTTAATACTAAATTTTAAAAATTGAATTATTAAAACTTTAAACTTTAAAATTTAAAAATTTAAATACTAAATTTTAAAAATTTAATTATTAAAATTTTAAATTTTAAAATCTAAAAATTTAAATTTTAAAATTTGAAAATTTAAATTTAAAAATTTAAATACTAAATTTTAAAAATTTAATTATTAAAACTTTAAATTTTAAAATTTAAAAATTTAAATACTAAATTTTAAAAATTTAATTATTAATATTTTAAATTTTAAAATTTAAAAATTTAAATTTTAAAATTTAAAAATTTAAATTTGAAAATTTAAAAATTTAAATACTAAATTTTAAAAATTTAATTATTAAAACTTTATATTTTAAAATTTAAAAATTTAAACACTAAATTTTAAAAATTTAATTATTAAAACTTTATATTTTAAAATTTAAAAATTTAAATACTAAATTTTAAAAATTTAATTATTAAAATTTAAATTTTAAAATTTATAAATTTAAATACTAAATTTTAAAAATTTAATTATTAAAACTTTAAATTATAAAATTTAAAAATTTAAATACTAAATTTTAAAAATTTAATTAGTAAAAAGTTAAATTTTAAAATTTAAAAATTTAAATTTTATAATTTAAAAAATTTAAATTTTAAAATTTAAATATTTAAATACAAATTTTAAAAATTTAATTATTAAAACTTTAAATTTTAAAATTTAAAAATTTAAATACTAAATTTTGAAAATTTAATTATTAAAATTTTAAATTCTAAAAGTTACAAATTTAAATACTAAATTTTAAAAATTTATTTATTAAATCTTTAAATTTTAAAATTTAAAAATTTAAATACTAAATTTTAAAAATTTAATTATTAAAACTTTAAATTTTAAAATTTAAAAATTTAAATACTAAATTTTAAAAATTTAATTATTAAAATTTTAATTTTTAAATTTAAAAATTTAAATTTTAAAATTTAAAAATTTAAATACTAAATTTTAAAAATTTAATTATTAAAACTTTAAATTTTAAAATTTAAATATTTAAATACTAAATTTTAAAAATTTAATTATTAAAATTTTAAATTTTAAAATTTAAAAATTTAAATTTTAAAATTTAAAAATTTAAATACTAAATTTTAAAAATTTAATTATTAAAACTTTAAATTTTAAAATTTAAAAACTTAAATACTAAATTTAAAAATTTAATTATTAAAGCTTTAAATTTTAAAATTTAAAAATTTAAATATTAAATTTTAAAAATTTTATTATTAAAATTTTAAATTTTAAAATTTAAAAACTTAAATTTTAAAATTTAAAAATTTAAAAATTTAAATACTAAATTTTAAAAATTTAATTATTAAAACTTTAAATTTTAAAATTTAAAAATTTATATACTAAATTTTAAAAATTTAATTAATAAAATTTTAAATTTTAAAATTTAAAAACTTAAATTTTAAAATTTAAAAATTTAAAAATTTAAATACTAAATTTTAAAAATTTAATTATTAAAACTATAAATTTTAAAATTTAAAAATTTAAATACTAAATTTTAAAAATTTAATTGTTAAAATTTTAATTTTTAAATTTAAAAATTTAAATTTTAAAATTTAAAAATTTAAATTTTAAAATTTAAATACTAAATTTTAAAAATTTAATTATTAAAACTTTAAATTTTAAAATTTAAATATTTAAATACTAAATTTTAAAAATTTAATTATTAAAATTTTAAATTTTAAAATTTAAAAATTTAAATTTTAAAATTTAAAAATTTAAATTTTAAAATTTAAAAATTTAAATTTTAAAATTTAAAAATTTAAATTTTAAAATTTAAAAATTTAAATACTAAATTTTAAAAATTTAACTATTAAAACTTTAAATTTTAAAATTTAAAAACTTAAATACTAAATTTTAAAAATTTAATTATTAAAGCTTTAAATTTTAAAATTTAAAAATTTAAATACTAAATTTTAAAAATTTTATTATTAAAATTTTAAATTTTAAAATTTAAAAACTTAAATTTTAAAATTTAAAAATTTAAAAATTTAAATACTAAATTTTAAAAATTTAATTATTAAAACTTTAAATTTTAAATTTTAAAAATTTAAATACTAAATTTTAAAAATTTAATTATTAAAATTTTAAATTTTAAAATTTAAAAATTTAAATTTTAAAATTTAAAAATTTAAATACTAAATTTTAAAAATTTAATTATTAAAACTTTAAATTTTAAAATTTATAAATTTAAACACTAAATTTTAAAAATTTAATTATTAAAATTTTAAATTTAAAAATTTAAAAATTTAAATTTTAAAATTTAAAAATTTAAATTTAAAAATTTAAATACTAAATTTTAAAAATTTAATTATTAAAACTTTAAATTTTAAAATTTAAAAAGTTAAAAACTAAATTTTAAAAATTTAATTATTAAAATTTTAAATTTTAAAATTTAAAACTTTAAATTTTAAAATTTAAAAATTTAAATACTAAATTTTAAAAATTTAATTATTAAAATTTTAAATTTTAAAATTTAAAAATTTAAATACTAAATTTTAAAAATTTAATTATTAAAACTTTAAATTTGAAAATTTAAAAATTTAAATACTAAATTTTAAAAATTTAAATATTAAATCTTTGAATTTTAAAATTTAAAAATTTAAATACTAAATTTTAAAAATTTAATTATTAAAACTTTAAATTTTAAAACTTAAACACTAAATTTTAAAAATTTAATTATTAAAATTTTAAATTTTAAAATTTAAAAATTTAAATTTTAAAATTTAAAAATTTAAATTTAAAAATTTAAATACTAAATTTTAAAAATTTCATTATTAAAACTTTAAATTTTAAAATATAAAAATTTAAATACTAAATTTTAAAGATTTAATTATTAAAATTTTAAATCTTAAAATTTAAAAATTTAAATTTTAAAATTTTAAAATTTAAAATTTTAATAATTAAATTTTTTAAAATTTAGTATTTAAATTTTTAAATTGTAAAATTTAAAGTTTTAGTAATTAAATTTTTAAAATTTAGTATTTAAATTTTAAAATTCAAATTTTTAAATTTTAAAATTTAAAACTTTAATAATTAAATTTTTAAAATTTAGTATTTAAGTTTTTAAATTTTAAAATATAAAGTTTTAAAATTTAAATTTTTAAAATTTAATATTTAAATATTTAAATTTTAAAATTTAATATTTAAAGTTTTAAAATTTAGTATTTAAATTTTTAAATTTTAAAATTTAAAGTTATAATAATTAAATTTTTAAAATTTAGTATTTAAATATTTAAATTTTAAAATATAAAGTTTTAATAATTAATTTTTTAAAATTTAGTATTTAAATTTTTAAATTTTAAAACTTAAAATTGTAATAATTAAATTTTTAAAATTTAGTATTTAAATTTTTAAATTTTCAAATTTAAAGTATTAATAATTAAATTTTTAAAATTTAGTATTTAAATTTTTAAATTTTAAAATTTAAAATTTTAATAATTAAATTTTTAAAATTTAGTATTTAAATTTTTAAATTTTAAAATTTAAAGTTTTAAAATTTAAAAATTTAAATACTAAATTTTAAAAATTTAATTATTAAAACTTTAAATTTTAAAGTTTAAAATTTTAAATACTAAATTTTAAAACTTTAATTATTAAAATTTAAATTTTAAAATTTAAAAATTTAAGTACTAAATTTTAAAACTTTAAATATTAAACCTTTAAATTTTAAAATTTAAATATTTAAATACTAAATTTTAAAAATTTAATTATTAAAATTTTAAATTTTAAAATTTAAAAATTTAAATAATAAATTTTAAAAATTTAATTATTAAAACTTTAAATTTTAAAATTTAAAAATTAAAATACAAATTTTAAAAATTTAATTAATAAAACTTTAAATTTAAAATTTAAAAATTTAAATACTAAATTTTAAAAATTTAATTATTAAAACTTTAAATTTTAAAGTTTAAAATTTTAAATACTAAATTTTAAAACTTTAATTATTAAAATTTAAATTTTAAAATTTAAAAATTTATATACTAAATTTTAAAAATTTAATTATTAAAACTTTAAATTTTAAAATTTAAAAATTTAAATACTAAATTTTAAAAATTTAATTATTAAAACTATAAATTTTAAAATTTAAAAATTAAAATACAAATTTTAAAAATTTAATTATTAAAACTTTAAATTTAAAATTTAAAAATTTAAATACTAAATTTTAAAAATTTAATTATTAAAACTTTAAATTTTAAAGTTTAAAATTTTAAATACTAAATTTTAAAACTTTAATTATTAAAATTTAAATTTTAAAATTTAAAAATTTAAATACTAAATTTTAAAACTTTAAATATTAAATCTTTAAATTTTAAAATTTAAATATTTAAATACTAAATTTTAAAAATTTAATTATTAAAATTTTAAATTTTAAAATTTAAAAATTTAAATACTAAATTTTAAAAATTTAATTATTAAAATTTTAAATTTAAAAATTTAAATTTTAAAATTTAAATACTAAATTTTAAAAATTTAATTATTATAACTTTAAATTTTAAAATTTAAAAATTTAAATACTCAATTTTAAAAATTTAATTATTAAAATTTTAAATTTTAAAATTTAAAAATTTAAATTTTAAATTTAAATACTAAATTTTAAAAATTTAATTATTAGAACTTTAAACTTTAAAATTTAAAAATTTAAATACAAAATTTTAAAAATTTAATTATTAAAACTTTAAATTTTAAAATTTAAAAATTTAAATACTAAATTTTAAAATTTTAATTATTAAAATTTTAAATTTTAAAATTTAAAAATTTAAATTTTAAAATTTAAAAATTTAAATACTAAATTTTAAAAATTTAATTATTAAAACTTTAAATTTTAAAATTTAAAAATTTAAAAACAAATTTTAAAAATTTAATTATTAAAACTTTAAATTTTAAAATTTAAAAATTTAAATACTAAATTTTAAAAATTTAATTATTTAAATTTTAAATTTTAAAATTTAAAAATTTAAATTTTAAAATTTAAATACTAAATTTTAAAAATTTAATTATTAGAACTTTAAACTTTAAAATATAATAATTTAAATACAAAATTTTAAAAATTTAATTATTCAAACTTTAAATTTTAAAATTTAAAAATTTAAATACTAAATTTTAAAAATTTAATTATTAAAATTTTAAATTTTAAAATTTAAAAATTTAAATTTTAAAATTTAAAAATTTAAATACTAAATTTTAAAAATTTAATTATTAAAACTTTAAATTTTAAAATTTAAAAATTTAAATACTAAATATTAAAAATTTAATTATTAAAACTTTAAATTTAAAATTTAAAAATTTAAATACTAAATTTTAAAAATTTAATTATTAAAACTTTAAATTTTAAAGTTTAAAATTTTAAATACTAAATTTTAAAACTTTAATTATTAAAATTTAAATTTTAAAATTTAAAAATTTAAATACTAAATTTTAAAACTTTAAATATTAAATCTTTAAATTATAAAATTTAAATATTTAAATACTAAATTTTAAAAATTTAATTATTAAAATTTTAAATTTTAAAATTTAAAAATTTAAATACTAAATTTTAAAAATTTAATTATTAAAATTTTAAATTTAAAAATTTAAATTTTAAAATTTAAATACTAAATTTTAAAAATTTAATTATTATAACTTTAAATTTTAAAATTTAAAAATTTAAATACTCAATTTTAAAAATTTAATTATTAAAATTTTAAATTTTAAAATTTAAAAATTTAAATTTTAAATTTAAATACTAAATTTTAAAAATTTAATTATTAGAACTTTAAACTTTAAAATTTAAAAATTTAAATACAAAATTTTAAAAATTTAATTATTAAAACTTTAAATTTTAAAATTTAAAAATTTAAATACTAAATTTTAAAAATTTAATTATTAAAATTTTAAATTTTAAAATTTAAAAATTTAAATTTTAAAATTTAAAAATTTAAATACTAAATTTTAAAAATTTAATTATTAAAACTTTAAATTTTAAAATTTAAAAATTTAAAAACAAATTTTAAAAATTTAATTATTAAAACTTTAAATTTTAAAATTTAAAAATTTAAATACTAAATTTTAAAAATTTAATTATTTAAATTTTAAATTTTAAAATTTAAAAATTTAAATTTTAAAATTTAAATACTAAATTTTAAAAATTTAATTATTAGAACTTTAAACTTTAAAATTTAAAAATTTAAATACAAAATTTTAAAAATTTAATTATTCAAACTTTAAATTATAAAATTTAAAAATTTAAATACTAAATTTTAAAAATTTAATTATTAAAATTTTAAATTTTAAAATTTAAAAATTTAAATTTTAAAATTTAAAAATTTAAATACTAAATTTTAAAAATTTAATTATTAAAACTTTAAATTTTAAAATTTAAAAATTTAAATACTAAATATTAAAAATTTAATTATTAAAACTTTAAATTTTAAAATTTAAAAATTTAAATACAAATTTTAAAAATTTAATTATTAAAACTTTAAATTTTAAAATTTAAAAATTTAAATACTAAATTTTAAAAATTTAATTATTAAAACTTTAAATTTTAAAATTTAAAAATTTACATACTAAATTTTAAAAATTTAATTATTAAAACCTTAAATTTTAAAATTTAAAAATTAAAATAAAAATTTTAAAAATTTAATTATTAAAACTTTGAATTTTAAAATTTAAAAATTTAAATACTAAATTTTAAAAATTTAATTATTAAAACTTTAAATTTTAAAGTTTAAAATTTTAAATACTAAATTTTAAAACTTTAATTATTAAAATTTAAATTTTAAAATTTAAAAATTTAAATACTAAATTTTAAAACTTTAAATATTAAATCTTTAAATTTTAAAATTTAAATATTTAAATACTAAATTTTAAAAATTTAATTATTAAAATTTTAAATTTTAAAATTTAAAAATTTAAATACAAAATTTTAAAAATTTCATTATTAAAACTTTAAATTTTAAAATTTAAAAATTTAAATACTAAATTTTAAAAATTTAATTATTAAAATTTTAAATTTTAAAATTTAAATTTTAAATTTTAAAATTTAAATTCTAAATTTTAAAAATTTAATTATTGTAACTTTAAATTTTAAAATTTAAAAATTTAAATACTAAATTTTAAAGATTTAATTATTAAAATTTTAAATTTTAAAATTTAAAAATTTAAATACTAAATTTTAAAAATTTAATTATTAAAACCTTAAATTTTAAAATTTAAAAATTAAAATAAAAATTTTAAAAATTTAATTATTAAAACTTTAAATTTTAAAATTTAAAAATTTAAATACTAAATTTTAAAAATTTAATTATTAAAACTTTAAATTTTAAAATTTAAAAACAAACACTAAATTTTAAAAATTTAATTACTAAAATTTTAAAATTTAAAATTTAAAAATTTAAATTTAAAAATTTAAATTTTAAAATTTAAAAATTTTAATACTAAATTTTAAAAATTTAAATATTAAAACTTTAAATTTTAAAATTTAAAAATTTAAATACTAAATTCTAAAAATTTAATTATTAAAACTTTAAATTTAAAAATTTAAAAATTAAAATACTAAATTTTAAAAATTTAATTATTAAAATTTTAAATTTTAAAATTTAAAAATTTAAATACTAAATTTTTAAAATTTAATTACTAAAACTTTAAATTTGAAAAATTTAATTATTAAAATTTTAAATTTTAAAATTTAAAAATTTAAATACTAAATTTTAAAAATTTAATTATTAAAACTTTATATTTTAAAATTTAAAAATTTAAATACTAAATTTTAAAAATTTAATTATTAAAACTTTAAATTTTAAAATTTAAAAATTTAAATACTAAACTTTTCAAATTTAATTATTAAAATTTATATTTTAAAATTTAAAAATTTAAAAATTTAAATACTAAATTTTAAAAATTTAATTATTAAAACTTTAAATTTGAAAATTTAAAAATTTAAATACTAAATTTTAAAAATTTAACTATTAAAATTTTAAATTTTAAAATTTAAAAATTTAAATACTAAATTTTAAAAATTTAATTATTAAAACTTTATATTTTAAAATTTAAAAATTTAAATACTAAATTTTAAAAATTTAATTATTAAAACTTTAAATTTTAAAATTTAAAATTTTAAATACAAAATCTTAAAAATTTAATTATTAAAATTTTAAATTTTAAAATTTAAAAATTTAAATTTTAAAATTTAAATACTAAATTTTAAAAATTTAATTATTAAAACTTTAAACTTTAATATTTAAAAACTTAAATACTAAATTTTAAAAATTTAATTATTAAAGTTTTAAATTGTAAAATTTTAAAATTTAAAAATTTAAATACTAAATTTTAAAAATTTAATTATTAAAACTTTAAATTTTAAAATTTAAATACTAAATTTTCAAAAATTTAATTATTAAAACTTCAAACTTTAAAATTTAAAAATTTAAATACTAAATTTTAAAAATTTAATTATTAAAACTTTAAATTTTAAAATTCAAAAACTTAAATACTAAATTTTAAAAATTTTATTATTAAAATTTTAAATTTTAAAAATATAAATACTAAATTTTAAAAATTTAATTATTAAAACTTTAAATTTTAAAATTTAAAATTTTAAATACTAAATTTTAAAACTTTAATTATTAAAATTTAAATTTTAAAATTTAAAAATTTAAATACTAAATTTTAAAACTTTAAATATTAAATCTTTAAATTTTAAAATTTAAATATTTAAATACTAATTTTAAAAATTTAATTATTAAAATTTTAAATTTTAAAATTTAAAAATTTAAATACTAAATTTTAAAAATTTAATTATTATAACTTTAAATTTTAAAATTTAAAAATTTAAATACTAAATTTTAATAATTATATTTTTAAAATTTAGTATTTAAATTTTTAAATTTTAAAATTTAAAATTTTAATAATTAAATTTTTAAAATTTAGTATTTAAATATTTTAATTTTAAAATTTAAAGATTTAATATTTAAAGTTTTAAAATTTAGTATTTAAATTTTTAAATTTTAAAATTTAAATTTTAATAATTAAAGTTTTAAAATTTAGTATTTAAAATTTTAATCTTTAAAATTTAAAGTTTTAATAATTAAATTTTTAAAATTTATTATTTAAGTTTTTAAATTTTAAAATTTAAAGTTTTAATAATTAAATTTTTAAAATTTGGTATTTAAATTTTTAAATTTTAAAATTTAAAGTTTTAATAATTAAATATTTAAAATTTAGTATTTATATTTTTAAAATTTAAAGTTTTAATAATAAAATTTTTAAAATTTAGTATTTAAGTTTTTAAATTTTAAAATTTAAAGTTTTAATAATTAAATTTTTAAAATTTAGTATTTAAATTTTTAAATTTTAAAATTTAAATTTTTAAATTTTAAAATTTAAAATTTTAATAATTAAATTTTTAAATTTTAAAATTTAAAATTTTAATAACTAAATTTTTAAAATTTAGTATTTAAACTTTTAAATTTTAAAATTTAAAATTTTAATAATTAAATTTTTAAAATTTAGTATTTAAATTTTTAAATTTTAAAATTTAATAATTAAATTTATTATTTAAATTTTTAAATTTTAAAATTTAAAGTTATAACAATTAAATTTTTAAAATTTAGTATTTAAATTTTTAAATTGTAAAATTTAAAGTTTTAATAATTAAATTTTTAAAATTTAGTATTTAAATTTTAAAATTTAAAACTTTAATAATTAAATTTTTAAAATTTAATATTTAAGTTTTTAAATTTTAAAATTTAAAGTTTTAATATTTAAATTTTTAAAATTTAGTATTTAAATTTTTAAATATTAAAGTTTAAAGTTTTAATAATTAAATTTTTAAAATTTAGTATTTAAATTTTAAAATTTAAATTTTTAAATTTTTAAATTTAAAATTTTAATAATTAAATTTTTAAAATTTAGTATTTAAATTTTTAAATTTTAAAATTTAAAGTTTTAATAATTAAATTTTTAAAATTTAGTATTTAAATTGTTAAATTTTAAAATATAAAGATTTAATATCTAAAGTTTTAAAATTTAGTATTTAAATTTTTAAATTTTAAAATTTAAAGTTTTAATAATTAAATTTTTAAAATTTAGTATTTAAATTTTTAAATTTTAAAATATAAAGTTTTAATAATTAAATTTTTAAAATTTAGTATTTAAATTTTTAAATTTTAAAACTTGAAATTTTAATAATTAAATTTTTAAAATTTAGTATTTAAATTTTTAAATTTTCAAATTTAAAGTATTAATAATTAAATTTTTAAAATTTAGTATTTAAATATTTAAATTTTAAAATTTAAAGATTTAATATTTAAAGTTTTAAAATTTAGTATTTAAATTTTTAAATTTTAAAATTTAAATTTTAATAATTAAAGTTTTAAAATTTAGTATTTAAAATTTTAAACTTTAAAATTTAAAGTTTTAATAATTAAATTTTTAAAATTTAGTATTTAAGTTTTTAAATTTTAAATTTAAAGTTTTAATAATTAAATTTTTAAAATTTGTATTTTAATTTTTAAACTTTAAAATTTAAAGTTTTAATAATTAAATTTTTAAAATTTAGTATTTAAATTTTAAAATTTAAAGTTTTAATATTTAAATTTTTAAAATTTAGTATTTAAATTTTTAAATTTTAAAATTTAAATTTTTAAATTTAAATTTTTAAATTTAAATTTTTAAATTTTAAAATTTAAAGTTTTAATAATTAAATTTTTAAAATTTAGTATTTATATTTTTAAAATTTAAAGTTTTAATAATAAAATTTTTAAAATTTAGTATTTAAGTTTTTAAATTTTAAAATTTAAAGATTTAATATTTAAAGTTTTAATATTTAGTACTTAAATTTTTAAATTTTAAAATTTAAATTTTAATAATTAAAGTATTTAAATTTTAAGATTCAAAAATTTAAATACTAAATTTTAAAAATTTAATTATTAAAATTTTAAAAATTTAATTATTAAAACTTTAAATTTTAAAATTTAAAAATTTAAATACTAAATTTTAAAAATTTAATTATTAAAATTTTAAATTTTAAAATTTAAAAATTTAAATTTTAAAATTTAAAAATTTAAATACTAAATTTTAAAAATTTAATTATTAAAACTTTAAATTTTAAAATTTAAACATTTAAATACTAAATTTTAAAAATTTAATTATTAAAACTTTAAATTTTAAAATTTAAAAATTTAAATACAAATTTTAAAAATTTAATTATTAAAACTTTAAATTTTAAAATTTAAAAATTTAAATACTAAATTTTAAAAATTTATTTATTAAAACTTTAAATTTTAAAATTTAAAAATTTAAATACAAAATTTTAAAAATTTAATTATTAAAACCTTAAATTTTAAAATTTAAAAATTAAAATAAAAATTTTACAAATTTAATTATTAAAACTTTATATTTTAAAGTTTAAAATTTTAAATACTAAATTTTAAAACTTTAATTATTAAAATTTAAATTTTAAAATTTAAAAATTTAAATACTAAATTTTAAAACTTTAAATATTAAATCTTTAAATTTTAAAATTTAAATATTTAAATACGAAATTTTAAAAATTTAATTATTAAAATTTTAAATTTTAAAATTTAAAAATTTAAATACTAAATATTAAAAATTTCATTATTCAAACTTTAAATTTTAAAATTTAAAAATTTAAATACTAAATTTTAAAAATTTAATTATTAAAACTTTAAATTTTAAAATTTAAAAATTTAAATACTAAATTTTAAAAATTTAATTATTAAAATTTTAAATTTTAAAATTTAAAAATTTAAATACTAAATTTTAAAAATTTAGTTATAAAAATTTTAAAATTTAAAAATTTAATTATTAAAATTTTAAATTTTAAAATTTAAAAATTTAAATACTAAATTTTAAAAATTTAATTATTAAAACTTTAAATTTTAAAATTTAAATACTAAATTTTAAAAATTTAATTATTAAAACTTCAAACTTTAAAATTTAAAAATTTAAATACTAAATTTTAAAAATTATATTATTAAAACTTTAAATTTTAAAAATATAAATACTAAATTTTAAAAATTTAATTATTAAAAATTTAAATTTTAAAGTTTAAAATTTTAAATACTAAATTTTAAAACTTTAATTATTAAAATTTAAATTTTAAAATTTAAAAATTTAAATACTAAATTTTAAAACTTTAAATATTAAATCTTTAAATTTTAAAATTTAGATATTTAAATGCTAAATTTTAAAAATTTAATTATTAAAATTTTAAATTTTAAAATTTAAAAATTTAAATACTAAATTTTAAAAATTTCATTATTATAACTTTAAATTTTAAAATTTAAAAATTTAAATATTAAATTTTAAAAATTTAATTATTAAAATTTTAAATTTTAAAATTTAAAAATTTAAATTTTAAAATTTAAATACTAAATTTTAAAAATTTAATTATTAAAATTTTAATATTTAAATTTTTAAATTTTAAGATTTAAAATTTTAATAATTAAATTTTTAAAATTTAGTATTTAAATTTTTAAATTTTAAAATTTAAAGTTTTAATAATGAAATTTTTAAAATTTAGTATTTAAATTTTTAAATTTTAAAATTTAAAATTTTAATAATTAAATTTTTAAAATTTAGTATTTAAATATTTAAATTTTAAAATTTAAAGATTTAATATTTAAAGTTTTAAAATTTAGTATTTAAATTTTTAAATTTTAAAATTTAAATTTTAATAATTAAAGTTTTAAAATTTAGTATTTAAAATTTTAAACTTTAAAATTTAAAGTTTTAATAATTATATTTTTAAAATTTAGTATTTAAGTTTTTAAATTTTAAATTTAAAGTTTTAATAATTAAATTTTTAAAATTTAGTATTTAAATTTTTAAATTTTAAAATTTAAAGTTTTAATAATGAAATTTTTAAAATTTAGTATTTAAATTTTTAAATTTTAAAATTTAAAATTTTAATAATTAAATTTTTAAAATTTAGTATTTAAATATTTAAATTTTAAAATTTAAAGATTTAATATTTAAAGTTTTAAAATTTAGTATTTAAATTTTTAAATTTTAAAATTTAAATTTTAATAATTAAAGTTTTAAAATTTAGTATTTAAAATTTTAAACTTTAAAATTTAAAGTTTTAATAATTATATTTTTAAAATTTAGTATTTAAGTTTTTAAATTTTAAATTTAAAGTTTTAATAATTAAATTTTTAAAATTTGTATTTTAATTTTTAAATTTTAAAATTTAAAGTTTTAATAATTAAATTTTTAAAATTTAAAATTTTAATAATTAAATTTTTAAAATTTTGTATTTAAATTTTTAAATTTTAAAATTTAATAATTAAATTTATTATTTAAATTTTTAAATTGTAAAATTTAAAGTTTTAATAATTAAATTTTTAAAATTTAGTATTTATATTTAAAATTTTAAAATTTAAAGATTTAATATTTAAAGTTTTAAAATTTAGTATTTAAAATTTTAAATTTTAAAACTTAAAATTTTAATAATTAAATTTTTAAAATTTAGTATTTAAATTTTTAAATTTTCAAATTTAAAGTATTAATAATTAAATTTTTAAAATTTAGTATTTAAATATTTAAATTTTAAAATTTAAAGATTTAATATTTAAAGTTTTAAAATTTAGTATTTAAATTTTTAAATTTTAAAATTTAAATTTTAATAATTAAAGTTTTAAAATTTAGTATTTAAAATTTTAAACTTTAAAATTTAAAGTTTTAATAATTAAATTTTTAAAATTTAGTATTTAAGTTTTTAAATTTTAAATTTAAAGTTTTAATAATTAAATTTTTAAAATTTGTATTTTAATTTTTAAGTTTTAAAATTTAAAGTTTTAATAATAAAATTTTTAAAATTTAGTATTTAAGTTTTTAAATTTTAAAATTTAAAGTTTTAATAATTAAATTTTTAAAATTTAGTATTTAAATTTTAAATTTTAAAATTTAAAGTTTTAATAATTAAATTTTTAAAATTTAGTATTTATATTTTTAAAATTTAAAGTTTTAATAATAAAATTTTTAAAATTTAGTATTTAAGTTTTTAAATTTTAAAATTTAAATTTTTAAATTTTAAAATTTAAAATTTTAATAATTAAATTTTTAAATTTTAAAATTTAAAATTTTAATAACTAAATTTTTAAAATTTAGTATTTAAATTTTTAAGTTTTAAAATTTAAAATTTTAATAATTAAATTTTTAAAATTTAGTATTTAAATTTTTAAATTTTAAAATTTAATGATTAAATTTAGTATTTAAATTTTTAAATTTTAAAATTTAAAGTTATAACAATTAAATTTTTAAAATTTAGTATTTAAATTTTTAAATTGTAAAATTTAAAGTTTTAATAATTAAATTTTTAAAATTTAGTATTTAAATTTTAAAATTTAAATTTTTAAATTTTAAAATTTAAAACTTTAATAATTAAATTTTTAAAATTTAGTATTTAAGTTTTTAAATTTTAAAATTTAAAGTTTTAATATTTAAATTTTTAAAATTTAGTATTTAAATTTTTAAATATTAAAGTTTAAAGTTTTAATAATTAAATTTTTAAAATTTAGTATTTAAATTTTAAAATTTAAATTTTTAAAATTTAAAATTTTAATAATTAAATTTTTAAAATTTAGTATTTAAATTTTTAAATTTTAAAATTTAAAGTTTTATTAATTAAATTTTTAAAATTTAGTATTTAAATTTTTAAATTTTAAAATTTAAAGATTTAATATTTAAAGTTTTAAAATTTAGTATTTAAATTTTTAAATTTTAAAATTTAAAGTTTTAATAATCAAATTTTTAAAATTTAGTATTTAAATTTTTAAATTTTAAAATATAAAGTTTTAATAATTAAATTTTTAAAATTTAGTATTTAAATTTTTAAATTTTAAAACTTAAAATTTTAATAATTAAATTTTTAAAATTTAGTATTTAAATTTTTAAATTTTCAAATTTAAAGTATTAATAATTAAATTTTTAAAATTTAGTATTTAAATTTTTAAATTTTAAAATTTAAAATTTTAATAATTAAATTTTAAAGTTTAAAATTTTAAATAATAAATTTTAAAACTTTAATTATTAAAATTTTAAATTTTAAAATTTAAAAATTTAAATTTTAAAATTTAAATACTAAATTTTAAAAATTTAATTATTAGAACTTTAAACTTTAAAATTTAAAAATTTAAATACAAAATTTTAAAAATTTAATTATTAAAACTTTAAATTTTAAAATTTAAAAATTTAAATACTAAATTTTAAAACTTTAAATATTAAATCTTTAAATTTTAAAATTTAAATATTTAATTACTAAATTTTAAAAATTTAATTACTAAAATTTTAAATTTTAAAATTTAAAAATTTAAATACTAAATTTTAAAAATTTCCTTATTAAAACTTTAAATTTTAAAATTTAAAAATTTAAATACTAAATTTTAAAAATTTAATTATTAAAATTTTAAATTTTAAAATTTAAAAATTTAAATTTTAAAATTTAAATACTAAATTTTAAAAATTTAATTATTATAACTTTAAATTTTAAAATTTAAAAATTTAAATACTAAACTTTAAAAATTTAATTATTAAAATTTTAAATTTTTAAATTTAAAAATTTAAATTTTAAAATTTATATACTAAATTTTAAAAATTTAATTATTAGAACTTTAAACTTTAAAATTTAAAAATTTAAATACAAAATTTTAAAAATTTAATTATTAAAACTTTAAATTTTAAAATTTAAAAATTTAAATACTAAATTTTAAAAATTTAATTATTAAAATTTTAAATTTTAAAATTTAAAAATTTAAATTTTAAAATTTAAAAATTTAAATACTAAATTTTAAAAATTTAATTATTAAAACTTTATATTTTAAAATTTAAAAATTTAAATAATAAATTTTAAAAATTTAATTATTAAAACTTTAAATTTTAAAATTTAAAAATTTAAATACAAATTTTAAAAATTTAATTATTAAAACTTTAAATTTTAAAATTTAAAAATTTAAATACTAAATTTTAAAAATTTATTTATTAAAACTTTAAATTTTAAAATTTAAAAATTTAAATACAAAATTTTAAAAATTTAATTATTAAAACCTTAAATTTTAAAATTTAAAAATTAAAATAAAAATTTTAAAAATTTAATTATTAAAACTTTAAATTTTAAAGTTTAAAATTTTAAATATTAAATTTTAAAACTTTAATTATTAAAATTTAAATTTTAAAATTTAAAAATTTAAATACTAAATTTTAAAAATTTAATTATTAAAATTTTAAATTTTAAAATTTAAAAATTTAAATACTAAATTTTAAAAATTTCATTTTTAAAACTTTAAATTTTAAAATTTAAAAATTTAAATACTAAATTTTAAAAATTTAATTATTAAAACTTTAAATTTTAAAATTTAAAAATTTAAATACTAAATTTTAAAAATTTAATTATTAAAATTTTAAATTTTAAAATTTAAAAATTTAAATACTAAATTTTAAAAATTTAGTTATTAAAATTTTAAATTTTAAAATTTAAAAATTTAATTATTAAAATTTTATATTTTAAAATTTAAAAATATAAATTCTAAAATTTAAAAATTTAAATACTAAATTTTAAAAATTTAATTATTAAAACTTTAAATTTTAAAATTTAAATACTAAATTATAAAAATTTAATTATTAAAATTTCAAACTTTAAAATTTAAAAATTTAAATACTAAATTTTAAAAATTTAATTATTAAAACTTTAAATTTTAAAATTCAAAAACTTAAATACTAAATTTTAAAAATTTTATTATTAAAACTTTAAATTTTAAAAATATAAATACTAAATTTTAAAAATTTAATTATTAAAACTTTAAGTTTTAAAATTTAAAATTTTAAATACTAAATTTTAAAACTTTAATTATTAAAATTTAAATATTCAAATTTAAAAATTTAAATACTAAATTTTAAAACTTTAAATATTAAATCTTTAAATTTTAAAATTTAAATATTTAAATACTAAATTTTAAAAATTTAATTATTAAAATTTTAAATTTTAAAATTTAAAAATTTAAATACTAAATTTTAAAAATTTCATTATTAAAACTTTAAATTTTAAAATTTAAAAATTTAAATACTAAATTTTAAAAATTTAATTATTAAAATTTTAAATTTTAAAATTTAAAAATTTAAATTTTAAAATTTAAATACTAAATTTTAAAAATTTAATTATTATAACTTTAAATTTTAAAATTTAAAAATTTAAATACTAAATTTTAATGATTAAATTTTTAAAATTTATTATTTAAATTTTTAAATTTTAAAATTTAAATTTTTAAATTTTAAAATTTAAAATTTTAATAATTAAATTTTTAAATTTTAAAATTTAAAATTTTAATAACTAAATTTTTAAAATTTAGTATTTAAATTTTTAAATTTTAAAATTTAAAATTTTAATAATTAAATTTTTAAAATTTAGTATTTAAATTTTTAAATTTTAAAATTTAATAATTAAATTTATTATTTAAATTTTTATATTTTAAAATTTAAAGTTATAACAATTAAATTTTTAAAATTTAGTATTTAAATTTTTAAATTGTAAAATTTAAAGTTTTAATAATTAAATTTTTAAAATTTAGTATTTAAATTTTTAAATTTTAAAATTTAAAGTTTTAAAATTTAGTATTTAAATTTTTAAATTATAAAACTTAAAATTTTAATAATTAAATTTTTAAAATTTAGTATTTAAATTTTTAAATTTTCAAATTTAAAGTATTAATAATTAAATTTTTAAAATTTAGTATTTAAATATTTAAATTTTAAAATTTAAAGATTTAATATTTAAAGTTTTAAAATTTAGTATTTAAATTTTTAAATTTTAAAATTTAAATTTTAATAATTAAAGTTTTAAAATTTAGTATTTTAAATTTTAAACTTTAAAATTTAAAGTTTTAATAATTAAATTTTTAAAATTTAGTATTTAAATTTTTAAATTTTAAATTTAAAGTTTTAATAATTAAATTTTTAAAATTTGTATTTTAATTTTTAAATTTTAAAATTTAAAGTTTTAATAATTAAATTTTTAAAATTTATTATTTAAGTTTTTAAATGTTAAAATTTAAAGTTTTATTAATTAAATTTTTAAAATTTGGTATTTAAATTTTTAAATTTTAAAATTTAAAGTTTTAATAATTAAATTTTTAAAATTTTGTATTTAAATTTTTAAATTTTAAAATTTAAAATTTTAATAATTAAATTTTTAAATTTTAAAATTTAAAATTTTAATAACTAAATTTTTAAAATTTAGTATTTAAATTTTTAAATTTTAAAATTTAATAATTAAATTTAGTATTTAAATTTTAAATTCTAAAATTTAAAGTTATAACAATTAAATTTTTAAAATTTAGTATTTAAATTTTTAAATTGTAAAATTTAAAGTTTTAATAATTAAATTTTTAAAATTTAGTATTTAAATTTTAAAATTTAAATTTTTAAATTTTAAAATTTAAAACTTTAATAATTAAATTTTTAAAATTTAGTATTTAAGTTTTTAAATTTTAAAATTTAAAGTTTTAATATTTAAATTTTTAAAATTTAGTATTTAAATTTTTAAATATTAAAGTTTAAAGTTTTAATAATTAAATTTTTAAAATTTAGTATTTAAATTTTAAAATTTAAATTTTTAAATTTTAAAATTTAATATTTTAATAATTAAATTTTTAAAATTTAGTATTTAAATTTTTAAATTTTAAAATTTAAAGCTTTAATAATTAAATTTTTAAAATTTAGTATTTAAATTTTTAAATTTTAAAATTTAAAGATTTAATATTTAAAGTTTTAAAATTTAGTATTTAAATTTTTAAATTTTAAAATTTAAAATTTTAATAATTAAATTTTTAAAATTTAGTATTTAAATTTTTAAATTTTAAAATTTAATGATTAAATTTAGTATTTAAATTTTTAAATTTTAAAATTTAAAGTTTTAATAATTAAATTTTTAAAATTTAGTATTTAAATTTTTAAATTTTAAAATTTAAAGTTTTAATAATTAAATTTTTAAAATTTAGTATTTAAATTTTTAAATTTTAAAATTTAAAGATTTAATATTTAAAGTTTTAAAATTTAGTATTTAAATTTTTAAATTTTAAAATATAAAGTTTTAATAATTAAATTTTTAAAATTTAGTATTTAAATTTTTAAATTTTAAAACTTAAAATTTTAATAATTAAATTTTTAAAATTTAGTATTTAAATTTTTAAATTTTCAAATTTAAAGTATTAATAATTAAATTTTTAAAATTTAGTATTTAAATTTTTAAATTTTAAAATTTAAAATTTTAATAATTAAATTTTAAAGTTTAAAATTTTAAATAATAAATTTTAAAACTTTAATTATTAAAATTTTAAATTTTAAAATTTAAAAATTTAAATTTTAAAATTTAAATACTAAATTTTAAAAATTTAATTATTAGAATTTTAAACTTTAAAATTTAAAAATTTAAATACAAAATTTTAAAAATTTAATTATTAAAACTTTAAATTTTAAAATTTAAAAATTTAAATAGTAAATTTTAAAACTTTAAATATTAAATCTTTAAATTTTAAAATTTAAATATTTAATTACTAAATTTTAAAAATTTAATTACTAAAATTTTAAATTTTAAAATTTAAAAATATAAATACTAAATTTTAAAAATTTCATTATTAAAACTTTAAATTTTAAAATTTAAAAATTTAAATACTAAATTTTAAAAATTTAATTATTAAAATTTTAAATTTTAAAATTTAAAAATTTAAATTTTAAAATTTAAATACTAAATTTTAAAAATTTAATTATTATAACTTTAAATTTTAAAATTTAAAAATTTAAATACTAAATTTTAAAAATTTAATTATTAAAATTTTAAATTTTAAAATTTAAAAATTTAAATTTTAAAATTTATATACTAAATTTTAAAAATTTAATTATTAGAACTTTAAACTTTAAAATTTAAAAATTTAAATACAAAATTTTAAAAATTTAATTATTAAAACTTTAAATTTTAAAATTTAAAAATTTAAATACTAAATTTTAAAAATTTAATTATTAAAATTTTAAATTTTAAAATTTAAAAATTTAAATTTTAAAATTTAAAAATTTAAATACTAAATTTTAAAAATTTAATTATTAAAACTTTATATTTTAAAATTTAAAAATTTAAATAATAAATTTTAAAAATTTAATTATTAAAACTTTAAATTTTAAAATTTAAAAATTTAAATACAAATTTTAAAAATTTAATTATTAAAACTTTAAATTTTAAAATTTAAAAATTTAAATACTAAATTTTAAAAATTTATTTATTAAAACTTTAAATTTTAAAATTTAAAAATTTAAATACAAAATTTTAAAAATTTAATTATTAAAACCTTAAATTTTAAAATTTAAAAATTAAAATAAAAATTTTAAAAATTTAATTATTAAAACTTTAAATTTTAAAGTTTAAAATTTTAAATACTAAATTTTAAAACTTTAATTATTAAAATTTAAATTTTAAAATTTAAAAATTTAAATACTAAATTTTAAAACTTTAAATATTAAATCTTTAAATTTAAATATTTAAATACTAAATTTTAAAAATTTAATTATTAAAATTTTAAATTTTAAAATTTAAAAATTTAAATACTAAATTTTAAAAATTTCATTATTAAAACTTTAAATTTTAAAATTTAAAAATTTAAATACCAAATTTTAAAAATTTAATTATTAAAACTTTAAATTTTAGAATTTAAAAATTTAAATACTAAATTTTAAAAATTTAATTATTAAAATTTTAAATTTTAAAATTTAAAAATTTAAATACTAAATTTTAAAAATTTAGTTATTAAAATTTTAAATTTTAAAATTTAAAAATTTAATTATTAAAATTTTATATTTTAAAATTTAAAAATTTAAATTCTAAAATTTAAAAATTTAAATACTAAATTTTAAAAATTTAATTATTAAAACTTTAAATTTTAAAATTTAAATACTAAATTATAAAAATTTAATAATTAAAACTTCAAACTTTAAAATTTAAAAATTTAAATACTAAATTTTAAAAATTTAATTATTAAAACTTTAAATTTTAAAATTCAAAAACTTAAATACTAAATTTTAAAAATTTTATTATTAAAACTTTAAATTTTAAAAATATAAATACTAAATTTTAAAAATTTAATTATTAAAACTTTAAATTTTAAAATTTAAAATTTTAAATACTAAATTTTAAAACTTTAATTATTAAAATTTAAATTTTCAAATTTAAAAATTTAAATACTAAATTTTAAAACTTTAAATATTAAATCTTTAAATTTTAAAATTTAAATATTTAAATACTAAATTTTAAAAATTTAATTATTAAAATTTTAAATTTTAAAATTTAAAAATTTAAATACTAAATTTTAAAAATTTCATTATTAAAACTTTAAATTTTAAAATTTAAATATTTAAATACTAAATTTTAAAAATTTAATTATTAAAATTTTAAATTTTAAAATTTAAAAATTTAAATTTTAAAATTTAAATACTAAATTTTAAAAATTTAATTATTATAACTTTAAATTTTAAAATTTAAAAATTTAAATACTAAATTTTAATAATTAAATTTTTAAAATTTATTATTTAAATTTTTAAATTTTAAAATTTAAATTTTTAAATTTTAAAATTTAAAATTTTAATAATTAAATTTTTAAATTTTAAAATTTAAAATTTTAATAACTAAATTTTTAAAATTTAGTATTTAAATTTTTAAATTTTAAAATTTAAAATTTTAATAATTAAATTTTTAAAATTTAGTATTTAAATTTTTAAATTTTAAAATTTAATAATTAAATTTATTATTTAAATTTTTATATTTTAAAATTTAAAGTTATAACATTTAAATTTTTAAAATTTAGTATTTAAATTTTTAAATTGTAAAATTTAAAGTTTTAATAATTAAATTTTTAAAATTTAGTATTTAAATTTTTAAATTTTAAAATTTAAAGATTTAATATTTAAAGTTTTAAAATTTAGTATTTAAATTTTTAAATTTTAAAACTTAAAATTTTAATAATTAAATTTTTAAAATTTAGTATTTAAATTTTTAAATTTTCAAATTTAAAGTATTAATAATTAAATTTTTAAAATTTAGTATTTAAATATTTAAATTTTAAAATTTAAAGATTTAATATTTAAAGTTTTAAAATTTGTATTTTAATTTTTAAATTTTAATAATTAAATTTTTAAAATTTATTATTTAAGTTTTTAAATGTTAAAATTTAAAGTTTTATTAATTAAATTTTTAAAATTTGGTATTTAAATTTTTAAATTTTAAAATTTAAAGTTTTAATAATTAAATTTTTAAAATTTAGTATTTATATTTTTAAAATTTAAAGTTTTAATAATAAAATTTTTAAAATTTAGTATTTAAGTTTTTAAATTTTAAAATTTAAAGTTTTAATAATTAAATTTTTAAAATTTTGTATTTAAATTTTTAAATTTTAAAATTTAAAATTTTAATAATTAAATTTTTAAATTTTAAAATTTAAAATTTTAATAACTAAATTTTTAAAATTTAGTATTTAAATTTTTAAATTTTAAAATTTAATAATTAAATTTAGTATTTAAATTTTAAATTCTAAAATTTAAAGTTATAACAATTAAATTTTTAAAATTTAGTATTTAAATTTTTAAATTGTAAAATTTAAAGTTTTAATAATTAAATTTTTAAAATTTAGTATTTAAATTTTAAAATTTAAATTTTTAAATTTTAAAATTTAAAACTTTAATAATTAAATTTTTAAAATTTAGTATTTAAGTTTTTAAATTTTAAAATTTAAAGTTTTAATATTTAAATTTTTAAAATTTAGTATTTAAATTTTTAAATATTAAAGTTTAAAGTTTTAATAATTAAATTTTTAAAATTTAGTATTTAAATTTTAAAATTTAAATTTTTAAATTTTAAAATTTAATATTTTAATAATTAAATTTTTAAAATTTAGTATTTAAATTTTTAAATTTTAAAATTTAAAGTTTTAATAATTAAATTTTTAAAATTTAGTATTTAAATTTTTAAATTTTAAAATTTAAAGATTTAATATTTAAAGTTTTAAAATTTAGTATTTAAATTTTTAAATTTTAAAATTTAATGTTTTAATAATTAAATTTTTAAAATTTAGTATTTAAATTTTTAAATTTTAAAATATAAAGTTTTAATAATTAAATTTTTAAAATTTATTATTTAAATTTTTAAATTTTAAAATTTAAAATTTTAATAGTTAAATTTTTAAAATTTAGTATTTAAATTTTTAAATTTAAAATTTAAAGTTTTAAAATTTAAAAATTTAAATACTAAATTTTAAAAATTTAATTATTAAAATTTTAAATTTTAAAATTTAAAAATTTAAATACAAATTTTAAAAATTTAATTATTAAAACTTTAAATTTTAAAATTTAAAAATTTAAATACTAAATTTTAAAAATTTAATTATTAAAACTTTAAATTTTAAAATTTAAAAATTTAAATACAAAATTTTAAAAATTTAATTATTAAAACCTTTAATTTTAAAATTTAAAAATTAAAATAAAAATTTTAAAAATTTAATTATTAAAATTTTAAATTTTAAAATTTAAAAATTTAAATTTTAAAATTTAAATACTAAATTTTAAAAATTTAATTATTATAACTTTAAATTTTAAAATTTAAAAATTTAAATACTAAATTTTAAAAATTTAATTATTAAAATTTTAAATTTTAAAATTTAAAAATTTAAATTTTAAAATTTAAATACTAAATTTTAAAAATTTAATTATTAGAACTTTAAACTTTAAAATTTAAAAATTTAAATACAAAATTTTAAAAATTTAATTATTAAAACTTTAAATTTTAAAATTTAAAAATTTAAATACTAAATTTTAAAAATTTAATTATTAAAATTTTAAATTTTAAAATTTAAAAATTTAAATTTTAAAATTTATAAATTTAAATACTAAATTTTAAAAATTTAAATATTAAAACTTTAAATTTTAAAATTTAAAATTTTAAATACTAAATTCTAAAAATTTAATTATTAAAACTTTAAATTTTAAAATTTAAAAATTTAAATACTAAATTTTAAAAATTTAATTACTAAAACTTTAAATTTGAAAAATTTAATTATTAAAATTTTAAATTTTAAAATTTAAAAATTTAAATACTAAATTTTAAAAATTTAATTATTAAAACTTTATATTTAAAAAATTTAAAAATTTAAATACTAAATTTTAAAAATTTAATTATTAAAACTTTAAATTTTAAAATTTAAAAATTTAATTATTAAAATTTAAATTTTAAAATTTAAAAATTTAAATACTAAATTTTAAAAATTTAATTATTAAAACTTTAAATTTTAAAATTTAAAAATTTAAATACTAAATTTTAAAAATTTAATTATTAAAATTTTAAATTTTAAAATTTAAAAATTTAAATTTTAAAATTTAAATACTAAATTTTAAAAATTTAATTATTAGAACTTTAAACTTTAAAATTTAAAAATTTAAATACAAAATTTTAAAAATTTAATTATTAAAACTTTAAATTTTAAAATTTAAAAATTTAAATACTAAATTTTAAAAATTTAATTATTAAAATTTTAAATTTTATAATTTAAAAATTTAAATTTTAAAATTTAAAAATTTAAATTTTAAAATTTATAAATTTAAATACTAAATTTTAAAAATTTAAATATTAAAACTTTAAATTTTAAAATTTAAAATTTTAAATACTAAATTCTAAAAATTTAATTATTAAAACTTTAAATTTTAAAATTTAAAAATTTAAATACTAAATTTTAAAAATTTAATTACTAAAACTTTAAATTTGAAAAATTTAATTATTAAAATTATAAATTTTAAAATTTAAAAATTTAAATACTAAATTTTAAAAATTTAATTATTAAAACTTTATATTTAAAAAATTTAAAAATTTAAATACTAAATTTTAAAAATTTAATTATTAAAACTTTAAATTTTAAAATTTAAAAATTTAATTATTAAAATTTAAATTTTAAAATTTAAAAATTTAAATACTAAATTTTAAAAATTTAATTATTAAAACTTTAAATTTTAAAATTTAAAAATTTAAATACTAAATTTTAAAAATTTAATTATTAAAATTTTAAATTTTAAAATTTAAAAATTTAAATTTTAAAATTTAAATACTAAATTTTAAAAATTTAATTATTAGAACTTTAAACTTTAAAATTTAAAAATTTAAATACAAAATTTTAAAAATTTAATTATTAAAACTTTAAATTTTAAAATTTAAAAATTTAAATACTAAATTTTAAAAATTTAATTATTAAAATTTTAAATTTTATAATTTAAAAATTTAAATTTTAAAATTTAAAAATTTAAATACTAAATTTTAAAAATTTAATTATTAAAACTTTAAATTTTAAAATTTAAAAATTTAAATACTAAATTTTAAAAATTTAATTATTAAAACTTTAAATTTTAAAATTTAAACATTTAAATACAAATTTTAAAAATTTAATTATTAAAACTTTAAATTTTAAAATTTAAAAATTTAAATACTATATTTTAAAAATTTTATTATTAAAACTTTAAATTTTAAGATCCAAAAATTTAAATACTAAATTTTAAAAATTTAATTATTAAAATTTTAAATTTTAAAATTTAAAAATTTAAATTTTAAAATTTAAATACTAAATTTTAAAAATTTAATTATTATAACTTTAAATTTTAAAATTTAAAAATTTAAATACTAAATTTTAAAAATTTAATTATTAAAATTTTAAATTTTAAAATTTAAAAATTTAAATTTTAAAATTTAAATACTAAATTTTAAAAATTTAATTATTATAACTTTAAATTTTAAAATTTAAAAATTTAAATACTAAATTTTAAAGATTTAATTATTAAAATTTTAAATTTTAAAATTTAAAAATTTAAATACTAAATTTTAAAAATTTAATTATTAAAACTTTAAATTTTAAAATTTAAAAACTTAAATACTAAATTTTAAAAATTTAATTATTAAAACCTTAAATTTTAATATTTAAAAATTAAAATAAAAATTTTAAAAATTTAATTATTAAAACTTTAAATTTTAAAATTTTAAAATTTAAATACTAAATTTTAAAAATTTAATTATTAAAACTTTAAATTTTAAAATTTAAATACTAAATTTTAAAAATTTAATTATTAAAACTTTAAATTTTAAAATTTAAAAATTTAAATACTAAATTTTAAAAATTTAATTATTAAAACTTTAAATTTTAAAATTTAAAAATAAACACTAAATTTTAAAAATTTAATTACTAAAATTTTAAATTTTAAAATTTAAAAATTTAAATTTAAAAATTTAAATTTTAAAATTTAAAAATTTAAATTTTAAAATTTATAAATTTAAATACTAAATTTTAAAAATTTAAATATTAAAACTTTAAATTTTAAAATTTAAAATTTTAAATACTAAATTCTAAAAATTTAATTATTAAAACTTTAAATTTTAAAATTTAAAAATTTAAATACTAAATTTTAAAAATTTAATTACTAAAACTTTAAATTTGAAAAATTTAATTATTAAAATTTTAAATTTTAAAATTTAAAAATTTAAATACTAAATTTTAAAAATTTAATTATTAAAACTTTAAATTTTAAAATTTAAAAATTTAATTATTAAAATTTAAATTTTAAAATTTAAAAATTTAAATACTAAATTTTAAAAATTTAATTATTAAAACTTTAAATTTTAAAATTTAAAAATTTAAATACTAAACTTTTAAAATTTAATTATTAAAATTTAAATTTTAAAATTTAAAAATTTAAATACTAAATTTTAAAAATTTAATTATTAAAACTTTAAATTTTAAAATTTAAAAATTTAAATACTAAATTTTAAAAATTTAATTATTAAAATTTTAAATTTTAAAATTTAAAAATTTAAATTTTAAAATTTAAATACTAAATTTTAAAAATTTAATTACTAGAACTTTAAACTTTAAAATTTAAAAATTTAAATACAAAATTTTAAAAATTTAATTATTAAAACTTTAAATTTTAAAATTTAAAAATTTAAATACTAAATTTTAAAAATTTAATTATTAAAATTTTAAATTTTAAAATTTAAAAATTTAAATTTTAAAATTTAAAAATTTAAATACTAAATTTTAAAAATTTAATTATTAAAACTTTAAATTTTAAAATTTAAAAATTTAAATACTAAATTTTAAAAATTTAATTATTAAAACTTTAAATTTTAAAATTTAAACATTTAAATACAAATTTTAAAAATTTAATTATTAAAACTTTAAATTTTAAAATTTAAAAATTTAAATACTATATTTTAAAAATTTTATTATTAAAACTTTAAATTTTAAGATCCAAAAATTTAAATACTAAATTTTAAAAATTTAATTATTAAAATTTTAAATTTTATAATTTAAAAATTTAAATTTTAAAATTTAAATACTAAATTTTAAAAATTTAATTATTATAACTTTAAATTTTAAAATTTAAAAATTTAAATACTAAATTTTAAAAATTTAATTATTAAAATTTTAAATTTTAAAATTTAAAAATTTAAATTTTAAAATTTAAATACTAAATTTTAAAAATTTAATTATTAGAACTTTAAACTTTAAAATTTAAAAATTTAAATACAAAATTTTAAAAATTTAATTATTAAAACTTTAAATTTTAAAATTTAAAAATTTAAATACTAAATTTTAAAAATTTAATTATTAAAATTTTAAATTTTAAAATTTAAAAATTTAAATTTTAAAATTTAAATACTAAATTTTAAAAATTTAATTATTATAACTTTAAATTGTAAAATTTAAAAATTTAAATACTAAATTTTAAAAATTTAATTATTAAAACTTTAAATTTTAAAATTTAAAAATTTAAATACAAATTTTAAAAATTTAATTATTAAAACTTTAAATTTTAAAATTTAAAAATTTAAATACTAAATTTTAAAAATTTAATTATTAAAACTTTAAATTTTAAAATTTAAAAATTTAAATACAAAATTTTAAAAATTTAATTATTAAAACCTTAAATTTTAAAATTTAAAAATTAAAATAAAAATTTTAAAAATTTAATTATTATAACTTTAAATTGTAAAATTTAAAAATTTAAATACTAAATTTTAAAAATTTAATTATTAAAACTTTAAATTTTAAAATTTAAAAATTTAAATACAAATTTTAAAAATTTAATTATTAAAACTTTAAATTTTAAAATTTAAAAATTTAAATACTAAATTTTAAAAATTTAATTATTAAAACTTTAAATTTTAAAATTTAAAAATTTAAATACAAAATTTTAAAAATTTAATTATTAAAACCTTAAATTTTAAAATTTAAAAATTAAAATAAAAATTTTAAAAATTTAATTATTAAAACTTTAAATTTTAAAATTTAAAAATTTAAATACTAAATTTTAAAAATTTAATTATTAAAATTTTAAATTTTAAAATTTAAAAATTTAAATTTTAAAATTTAAAAATTTAAATACTAAATTTTAAAACTTTAAATATTAAATCTTTAAATTTTAAAATTTAAATATTTAAATACTAAATTTTAAAAATTTAATTATTAAAATTTTAAATTTTAAAATTTAAAAATTTAAATACTAAATTTTAAAAATTTCGTTATTAAAATTTTAAATTTTAAAATTTAAAAATTTAAATACTAAATTTTAAAAATTTAATTATTAAAATTTTAAATTTTAAAATTTAAAAATTTAAATTTTAAAATTTAAATAATAAATTTTAAAAATTTAATTATTATAACTTTAAATTTTAAAATTTAAAAATTTAAATACTAAATTTTAAAGATTTAATTATTAAAATTTTAAATTTTAAAATTTAAAAATTTAAATACTAAATTTTAAAAATTTAATTATTAAACTTTAAATTTGAAAATTTAAAAATAAATACTAAATTTTAAAAATTTAATTATTAAAATTGTATATTTTAAAATTTAAAAATTTAAATACTAAATTTTAAAAATTTAATTATTGAAATTTTAAATTTTAAAATTTAAAAATTTAAATACTAAATTTTAAAAATTTAATTATTAAAACTTTATATTTTAAAATTTAAATATTTAAATACTAAATTTTAAAAATTTAATTATTAAAACTTTAAATTTTAAAATTTAAAAATTTAAATACTAAACTTTTAAAATTTAATTATTAAAACTTTATATTTTAAAATTTAAAAATTTAAATACTAAATTTTAAAAATTTAATTATTAAAACTTTAAATTTTAAAATTTAAAAATTTAATTATTAAAATTTAAATTTTAAAATTTAAAAATTTAAATACTAAATTTTAAAAATTTAATTATTAAAACTTTAAATTTTAAAATTTAAAAATTTAAATACTAAACTTTTAAAATTTAATTATTAAAATTTAAATTGTAAAATTTAAAAATTTAAATACTAAATTTTAAAAATTTAATTATTAAACTTTAAATTTGAAAATTTAAAAATAAATACTAAATTTTAAAAATTTAATTATTAAAATTGTAAATTTTAAAATTTAAAAATTTAAATACTAAATTTTAAAAATTTAATTATTGAAATTTTAAATTTTAAAATTTAAAAATTTAAATACTAAATTTTAAAAATTTAATTTTTAAAACTTTAAATTTTAAAATTTAAAAATTTATATACTAAATTATAAAAATTTAATTATTAAAACTTTAAATTTTAAAATTTAAAAATTTAAATACTAAATTTTAAAAATTTAATTATTAAAATTTTAAATTTTAAAATTTAAAAATTTAAATTTTAAAATTTAAATACTAAATTTTAAAAATTTAATTATTAGAACTTTAAACTTTAAAATTTAAAAATTTAAATACAAAATTTTAAAAATTTAATTATTAAAACTTTAAATTTTAAAATTTAAAAATTTAAATATTAAATTTTAAAAATTTAATTATTAAAATTTTAAATTTTAAAATTTAAAAATTTAAATTTTAAAATTTAAAAATTTAAATACTAAATTTTAAAAATTTAATTATTAAAACTTTAAATTTTAAAATTTAAAAATTTAAATACTAAATTTTAAAAATTTAATTATTAAAACTTTAAATTTTAAAATTTAAACATTTAAATACAAATTTTAAAAATTTAATTATTAAAACTTTAAATTTTAAAATTTAAAAATTTAAATACTAAATTTTAAAAATTTAATTATTAAAACTTTAAATTTTAATATTTAAAAATTTAAAGACTAAATTTTAAAAATTTAATTATTAAAACCTTAAATTTTAAAATTTAAAAATTAAAATAAAAATTTTAAAAATTTAATTATTAAAACTTTGAATTTTAAAATTTAAAAATTTAAATACTAAATTTTAAAAATTTAATTATTAAAACTTTAAATTTTAAAGTTTAAAATTTTAAATACTAAATTTTAAAACTTAATTATTAAAATTTAAATTTTAAAATTTAAAAATTTAAATACTAAATTTTAAAACTTTAAATATTAAATCTTTAAATTTTAAAATTTAAATATTTAAATACTAAATTTTAAAAATTTAATTATTAAAATTTTAAATTTTAAAATTTAAAAATTTAAATTTTAAAATTTAAATACTAAATTTTAAAAATTTAATTATTATAACTTTAAATTGTAAAATTTAAAAATTTAAATACTAAATTTTAAAAATTTAATTATTAAAACTTTAAATTTTAAAATTTAAAAATTTAAATACAAATTTTAAAAATTTAATTATTAAAACTTTAAATTTTAAAATTTAAAAATTTAAATACTAAATTTTAAAAATTTAATTATTAAAATTTTAAATTTTAAAATTTAAAAATTTAAATACAAAATTTTAAAAATTTAATTATTAAAACCTTAAATTTTAAAATTTAAAAATTAAAATAAAAATTTTAAAAATTTAATTATTAAAACTTTAAATTTTAAAGTTTAAAATTTTAAATACTAAATTTTAAAACTTTAATTATTAAAATTTAAATTTTAAAATTTAAAAATTTAAATACTAAATTTTAAAACTTTAAATATTAAATCTTTAAATTTTAAAATTTAAATATTTAAATACTAAATTTTAAAAATTTAATTATTAAAATTTTAAATTTTAAAATTTAAAAATTTAAATACTAAATTTTAAAAATTTCATTATTAAAATTTTAAATTTTAAAATTTAAAAATTTAAAAACTAAATTTTAAAAATTTAATTATTAAAATTTTAAATTTTAAAATTTAAAAATTTAAATTTTAAAATTTAAATAATAAATTTTAAAAATTTAATTATTATAACTTTAAATTTTAAAATTTAAAAATTTAAATACTAAATTTTAAAGATTTAATTATTAAAATTTTAAATTTTAAAATTTAAAAATTTAAATACTAAATTTTAAAAATTTAATTATTAAACTTTAAATTTGAAAATTTAAAAATAAATACTAAATTTTAAAAATTTTATTATTAAAATTGTATATTTTAAAATTTAAAAATTTAAATACTAAATTTTAAAAATTTAATTATTGAAATTTTAAATTTTAAAATTTAAAAATTTAAATACTAAATTTTAAAAATTTAATTATTAAAACTTTATATTTTAAAATTTAAATATTTAAATACTAAATTTTAAAAATTTAATTATTAAAACTTTAAATTTTAAAATTTAAAAATTTAAATACTAAACTTTTAAAATTTAATTATTAAAACTTTATATTTTAAAATTTAAAAATTTAAATACTAAATTTTAAAAATTTAATTATTAAAACTTTAAATTTTAAAATTTAAAAATTTAATTATAAAAATTTAAATTTTAAAATTTAAAAATTTAAATACTAAATTTTAAAAATTTAATTATTAAAACTTTAAATTTTAAAATTTAAAAATTTAAATACTAAACTTTTAAAATTTAATTATTAAAATTTAAATTTTAAAATTTAAAAATTTAAATACTAAATTTTAAAAATTTAATTATTAAACTTTAAATTTGAAAATTTAAAAATAAATACTAAATTTTAAAAATTTAATTATTAAAATTGTAAATTTTAAAATTTAAAAATTTTAATACTAAATTTTAAAAATTTAATTATTGAAATTTTAAATTTTAAAATTTAAAAATTTAAATACTAAACTTTAAAAATTTAATTGTTAAAACTTTAAATTTTAAAATTTAAAAATTTATATACTAAATTATAATAATTTAATTATTAAAACTTTAAATTTTAAAATTTAAAAATTTAAATACTAAATTTTAAAAATTTAATTATTAAAATTTTAAATTTTAAAATTTAAAAATTTAAATTTTAAAATTTAAATACTAAATTTTAAAAATTTATTTATTAGAACTTTAAACTTTAAAATTTAAAAATTTAAATACAAAATTTTAAAAATTTAATTATTAAAACTTTAAATTTTAAAATTTAAAAATTTAAATATTAAATTTTAAAAATTTAATTATTAAAATTTTAAATTTTAAAATTTAAAAATTTAAATTTTAAAATTTAAAAATTTAAATACTAAATTTTAAAAATTTAATTATTAAAACTTTAAATTTTAAAATTTAAAAATTTAAATACTAAATTTTAAAAATTTAATTATTAAAACTTTAAATTTTAAAATTTAAACATTTAAATACAAATTTTAAAAATTTAATTATTAAAACTTTAAATTTTAAAATTTAAAAATTTAAATACTAAATTTTAAAAATTTAATTATTAAAACTTTAAATTTTAATATTTAAAAATTTAAAGACTAAATTTTAAAAATTTAATTATTAAAACCTTAAATTTTAAAATTTAAAAATTAAAATAAAAATTTTAAAAATTTAATTATTAAAACTTTGAATTTTAAAATTTAAAAATTTAAATACTAAATTTTAAAAATTTAATTATTAAAACTTTAAATTTTAAAGTTTAAAATTTTAAATACTAAATTTTAAAACTTTAATTATTAAAATTTAAATTTTAAAATTTAAAAATTTAAATACTAAATTTTAAAACTTTAAATATTAAATCTTTAAATTTTAAAATTTAAATATTTAAATACTAAATTTTAAAAATTTAATTATTAAAATTTTAAATTTTAAAATTTAAAAATTTAAATACTAAATTTTAAAAATTTCATTATTAAAACTTTAAATTTTAAAATTTAAAAATTTAAATACTAAATTTTAAAAATTTAATTATTAAAATTTTAAATTTTAAAATTTAAAAATTTAAATTTTAAAATTTAAATACTAAATTTTAAAAATTTAATTATTATAACTTTAAATTTTAAAATTTAAAAATTTAAATACTAAATTTTAAAGATTTAATTATTAAAATTTTAAATATTAAAATTTAAAAATTTAAATACTAAATTTTAAAAATTTAATTATTAAAACTTTAAATTTTAAAATTTAAAAATTTAAATACTAAATTTTAAAAATTTAATTATTAAAACCTTAAATTTTAAAATTTAAAAATTAAAATAAAAATTTTAAAAATTTAATTATTAAAACTTTAAATTTTAAAATTTTAAAATTTAAATACTAAATTTTAAAAATTTAATTATTAAAATTTTAAATTTTAAAATCTAAAAACAAACACTAAATTTTAAAAATTTAATTACTAAAATTTTAAATTTTAAAATTTAAAAATTTAAATTTAAAAATTTAAATTTTAAAATTTAAAACTTTAAATTTTAAAATTTAAAAATTTAAATACTAAATTTTAAAAATTTAATTATTAAAACTTTAAATTTTAAAATTTAAACATTTAAATACAAATTTTAAAAATTTAATTATTAAAACTTTAAATTTTAAAATTTAAAAATTTAAATACTAAATTTTAAAAATTTAATTATTAAAACTTTAAATTTTAATATTTAAAAATTTAAAGACTAAATTTTAAAAATTTAATTATTAAAACCTTAAATTTTAAAATTTAAAAATTAAAATAAAAATTTTAAAAATTTAATTATTAAAACTTTGAATTTTAAAATTTAAAAATTTAAATACTAAATTTTAAAAATTTAATTATTAAAACTTTAAATTTTAAAGTTTAAAATTTTAAATACTAAATTTTAAAACTTTAATTATTAAAATTTAAATTTTAAAATTTAAAAATTTAAATACTAAATTTTAAAACTTTAAATATTAAATCTTTAAATTTTAAAATTTAAATATTTAAATACTAAATTTTAAAAATTTAATTATTAAAATTTTAAATTTTAAAATTTAAAAATTTAAATACTAAATTTTAAAAATTTCATTATTAAAACTTTAAATTTTAAAATTTAAAAATTTAAATACTAAATTTTAAAAATTTAAATACTAAATTTTAAAAATTTAATTATTATAACTTTAAATTTTAAAATTTAAAAATTTAAATACTAAATTTTAAAGATTTAATTATTAAAATTTTAAATATTAAAATTTAAAAATTTAAATACTAAATTTTAAAAATTTAATTATTAAAACTTTAAATTTTAAAATTTAAAAATTAAAATAAAAATTTTAAAAATTTAATTATTAAAACTTTAAATTTTAAAATTTTAAAATTTAAATACTAAATTTTAAAAATTTAATTATTAAAATTTTAAATTTTAAAATCTAAAAACAAACACTAAATTTTAAAAATTTAATTACTAAAATTTTAAATTTTAAAATTTAAAAATTTAAATTTAAAAATTTAAATTTTAAAATTTAAAAATTTAAATTTTAAAATTTAAAAATTTAAATACTAAATTTTAAAAATTTAAATATTAAAACTTTAAATTTTAAAATTTAAAAATTTAAATACTAAATTCTAAAAATTTAATTATTAAAACTTTAAATTTTAAAATTTAAAAATTTAAATACTAAATTTTAAAAATTTAATTATTAAAATTTTAAATTTTAAAATTTAAAAATTTAAATACTAAATTTTTAAAATTTAATTACTAAAACTTTAAATTTGAAAAATTTAATTATTAAAATTTTAAATTTTAAAATTTAAAAATTTAAATACTAAATTTTAAAAATTTAATTATTAAAACTTTATATTTTAAAATTTAAAAATTTAAATACTAAATTTTAAAAATTTAATTATTAAAATTTTAAATTTTAAAATTTAAAAATTTAAATACTAAATTTTAAAACTTTAAATATTAAATCTTTAAATTTTAAAATTTAAATATTTAAATACTAAATTTTAAAAATTTAATTATTAAAATTTTAAATTTTAAAATTTAAAAATTTAAATACTAAATTTTAAAAATTTAATTATTAAACTTTAAATTTGAAAATTTAAAAATTTAAATACTAAATTTTAAAAATTTAATTATTAAAATTGTAAACTTTAACTTTTAAAATTTAAAAATTTAAATACTAAATTTTAAAAATTTAATTATTAAAACTTTAAATTTTAAAATTTAAAAATTTAAATACTAAACTTTTAAAATTTAATTATTAAAATTTATATTTTAAAATTTAAAAATTTAAATACTAAATTTTAAAAATTTAATTGTTAAAACATTAAATTTTAAAATTTAAAAATTTAAATACTAAATTTTAAAAATTTATTTATTAAAATTTTAAATTTTAAAATTTAAAAATTTAAATATTATATTTTAAAAATTTAATTATTAAAACTTTATATTTTAAAATTTAAAAATTTAAATACTAAATTTTAAAAATTTAATTATTAAAACTTTAAATTTTAAAATTTAAAAATTTAAATACTAAATTTTAAAAATTTAATTATTAAAATTTTAAATTTTAAAATTTAAAAATTTAAATTTTAAAATTTAAATACTAAATTTTAAAAATTTAATTATTAAAACTTTAAATTTTAAAATTTAAAAATTTAAATACTAAATTTTAAAAATTTAATTATTAAAATTTTAAATTTTAAAATTTAAAAATTTAAATACTAAATTTTAAAAATTTAATTATTAAAATTTTAAATTTTAAAATTTAAAAATTTAAATACTAAATTTTAAAAATTTAGTTATTAAAACTTTAAATTTTAAATTTTAAAAATTTAATTATTAAAATTTAAATACTATATTTTAAAAATTTAATTATTAAAACTTTAAATTTTAAAATTTAAATACTAAATTTTAAAAATTTTATTATTAAAACTTCAAACTTTAAAATTTAAAAATTTAAATACTAAATTTTAAAAATTTAATTATTAAAACTTTAAATTTTAAAATTTAAAAACTTAAATACTAAATTTTAAAAATTTTATTATTAAAACTTTAAATTTTAAAATTTAAAAATTTAAATACTAAATTTTAAAAATTTAATTATTAAAATTTTAAATTTTAAAATTTTAAAATTTAAATACTAAATTTTAAAAATTTAATTATTATAACTTTAAATTTTAAAATTTAAAAATTTAAATACTAAATTTTAAAAATTTAATTATTAAAATTTTAAATTTTAAAATTTTAAAATTTGAATTTTTAAATTTTAAGATTTAAAATTTTAATAATTAAATTTTTAAAATTTAGTATTTAAATTTTTAAATTTTAAAATTTAAAGTTTTAATAATGAAATTTTTAAAACTTAGTATTTAAATTTTTAAAATTTAAATTTTTAAATTTTAAAATTTAAAATTTTAATAATTAAATTTTTAAAATTTAGTATTTAAATTTTTAAATTTTAAAATTTAAAGTTTTAATAATGAAATTTTTAAAATTTAGTATTTAAATTTTTAAATTTTAAAATTTAAAATTTTAATAATTAAATTTTTAAAATTTAGTATTTAAATATTTAAATTTTAAAATTTAAAGATTTAATATTTATAGTTTTAAAATTTAGTATTTAAATTTTTAAATTTTAAAATTTAAATTTTAATAATTAAAGTTTTAAAATTTAGTATTTAAAATTTTAAATTTTAAAATTTAAAGTTTTAATAATTAAATTTTTAAAATTTTGTATTTATATTTTTAAAATTTAAAGTTTTAATAATAAAATTTTTAAAATTTAGTATTTAAGTTTTTAAATTTTAAAATTTAAAGTTTTAATAATTAAATATTTAAAATTTAGTATTTAAATTTTTAAATTTTAAAGTTTGAAGTTTTAATAATTAAATTTTTAAAATTTAGTATTTAAATTTTAAAATTTAAAGTTTTAATAATTAAATTTTTAAAATTTAGTATTTAAATTTTTAAATTTTAAAATTTAAAATTTTAATAATTAAATTTTTAAATTTTAAAATTTAAAATTTTAATAACTAAATTTTTAAAATTTAGTATTTAAATTTTTAAATTTTAAAATTTAAAATTTTAATAATTAAATTTTTAAAATTTAGTATTTAAATTTTTAAATTTTAAAATTTAAAGTTTTAATAATTAAATTTTTAAAATTTAGTATTTAAATTTTAAAATTTAAATTTTTAAATTTTAAAATTTAAAATTTTAATAATTAAATTTTTAAAATTTAGTATTTAAATTTTTAAATTTTAAAATTTAAAGTTTTAATAATTAAATTTTTAAAATTTAGTATTTAAATTTTTAAATTTTAAAATTTAAAGTTTTAATAATTAAATTTTTAAAATTTAGTATTTAAATTTTTAAATTTTAAAATTTAAAATTTTAATAGTTAAATTTTTAAAATTTAGTATTTAAATTTTTAAATTTTCAAATTTAAAGTTTTAATAATTAAATTTTTTAAATTTAGTATTTAAATTTTTAAATTTTAAAATATAAATTTTAATAATTAAATTTTAAAAGTTTAGTATTTAAATTTTTAAATTTTAAAATTTAAAGTTTTAATAATTAAATTTTTAAAATTTAGTATTTAAATTTTTAAATTTTAAAATTTATAGTTTTAACAATTAAATTTTTAAAATTTAGTATTTAAATTTTTAAATTTTAAAATTTAAAATTTTAATAATTAAATTTTTAAAATTTAGTATTTAAATTTTTAAATTTTAAAATTTACAATTATAATAATTAAATTTTTAAAATTTAGTATTTAAATTTTTAAATTTTCAAATTTAAAGTTTAATAATTAAATTTTTAAAATTTAGTATTTAAATTTTTAAATTTTAAAATTTAAATTTTAATAATTAAATATTAAAAGTTTAGTATTTAAATTTTTAAATTTTAAAATTTAAAGTTTTAATAATTAAATTTTTAAAATTTAGTATTTAAATTTTTAAATTTTAAAATTTAAAAATTTAAAAATTTAAATACTAAATTTTAAAAATTTAATTATTAAAACTTTAAATTTTAAAATTTAAATACTAAATTTTAAAAATTTAATTATTAAAACTTTAAATTTTAAAATTTAAAAACTTAAATACTAAATTTTAAAAATTTTATTATTAAAACTTTAAATTTTAAAAATATAAATACTAAATTTTAAAAATTTAATTATTAAAACTTTAAATTTTAAAATTTAAAATTTTAAATACTAAATTTTAAAACTTTAATTATTAAAATTTAAATTTTAAAATTTAAAAATTTAAATACTAAATTTTAAAACTTTAAATATTAAATCTATAAATTTTAAAATTTAAATATTTAAATACTAAATTTTAAAAATTTAATTATTAAAATTTTAAATTTTAAAATTTAAAAATTTAAATACTAAATTTTAAAAATTTCATTATTAAAACTTTAAATTTAAAAATTTAAAAATTTAAATACTAAATTTTAAAAATTTAATTATTAATATTTTAAATTTTAAAATTTAAAAATTTAAATTTTAAAATTTAAATACTAAATTTTAAAAATTTAATTATTATAACTTTAAATTTTAAAATTTAAAAATTTAAATACTAAATTTTAAAAATTTAGTTATTAAAATTTTAAAATTTTAATTTTTAAATTTTAAGATTTAAAATTTTAATAATTAAATTTTTAAAATTTAGTATTTAAATTTTTAAATTTTAAAATTTAAAGTTTTAATAATGAAATTTTTAAAATTTAGTATTTAAATTTTTAAATTTAAAATTTTAATAATTAAATTTTTAAAATTTGGTATTTAAATATTTAAATTTTAAAATTTAAAGATTTAATATTTAAAGTTTTAAAATTTAGTATTTAAATTTTTAAATTTTAAAATTTAAATTTTTAAATTTTAAAATTTAAAATTCTAATAATTAAATTTTTAAAATTTAGTATTTAAATTTTTAAATTTTAAAATTTAAAGTTTTAATAATTAAATTTTTAAAATTTAGTATTTAAATTTTTAAATTTTAAAATTTAAAGATTTAATATTTAAAGTTTTAAAATTTAGTATTCAAATTTTTAAATTTTAAAATTTATAGTCTTAATAATTAAATTTTTAAAATTTAGTATTCAAATTTTTAAATTTTAAAATATAAAGTTTTAATAATTGAATTTTTAAAACTTAGTATTTAAATTTTTAAATTTTAAAATTCAAAGATTTAATATTTAAATTTTTAAAATTTAGTTTTTAAATTTTTAAATTTTAAAATTTAAAATTTTAATAATTAAATTTTTAAAATTTAGTGTTTAAATTTTTAAATTTTAAAATTTAAAGTTTTAATAATTAAATTTTTAAAATTTAGTATTTAAATTTTTAAATTTTAAAATTTAAATTTTTAAATTAAAAATTAAAATTTTAATAATTAAATTTTTAAAATTTAGTATTTAAATTTTTAAATTTTAAAATTTAAAGTTTTAATAATTAAATTTTTAAAATTTAGTATTTAAATTTTTAAATTTTAAAATTTAAATTTTTAAATTTAAAAATTAAAATTTTAATAATTAAATTTTTAAAATTTAGTATTTAAATTTTTAAATTTTAAAATTTAAAGTTTTAATAATTAAATTTTTAAAATTTAGTATTTAAATTTTTAAATTTTAAAATTTAAAGTTTTAATAAATAAATTTTTAAAATTTAGTATTTAAATTTTTAAATTTTAGAATTTAAAATTTTAATTATTAAATTTTCAAAATTTAGTATTTAAATTTTTAAATTTTAAAATTTAAAGTTTTAATAATTAAATTTTTAAAATTTGTATTTAAATTTTTAAATTTTAAAATTTAAATTTTTAAATTATAAAATTTAAATTTTTAAATTTTAAAATTTAAATTTTTACTAATTAAATTTTTAAAATTTAGTATTTAAATTTTTAAATTTTATAATTTAAAGTTTTAATAATTAAATTTTTAAAATTTAGTATTTAAATTTATAAATTTTAAAATTTAAATTTTAATAATTAAATTTTTAAAATTTAGTATTTAAATTTTTAAATTTTAAAATATAAAGTTTTAATAATTAAATTTTTAAAATTTAGTGTTTAAATTTTTAAATTTTAAAATTTAAAGTTTTAATAATTAAATTTTTAAAATTTAGTATTTAAATTTTTTAAATTTTCAAATTTAATGTATTAATAATTAAATTTTTAAAATTTAGTATTTAAATTTTTATATTTTAAAATTTAAAATTTTAATAATTAAATTTTAAATACTAAATTTTAAAACTTTAATTATTAAAATTTAAATTTTAAAATTTAAAAATTTAAGTACTAAATTTTAAAACTTTAAATATTAAAATTTTAAATTTTAAAATTTAAAAATTTAAATTTTAAAATTTAAATACTAAATTTTAAAAATTTAATTATTAAAACTTTAAACTTTAAAATTTAAAAATTTAAATACTAAATTTTAAAAATTTAATTATTAAAACTTTAAATTTTAAAATTTAAAAACAAACACTAAATTTTAAAAATTTAATTAATAAAATTTTAAATTTTAAAATTTAAAAATTTAAATTTAAAACTTTAAACTTTAAAATTTAAAAATTTAAATTTTAAAATTTAAAAATTTAAATTTTAAAATTTAAAAATTTAAATACTAAATTTTAAAAATTTAAATATTAAAACTTTAAATTTTACAATTTAAAAATTTAAATACTAAATTCTAAAAATTTAATTATTAAAACTTTAAAATTTAAAAATTTAAATACTAAATTTTAAAAATTTAATTATTAAAATTTTAAATTTTAAAATTTTAAAATTTAAATACTAAATTTTAAAAATTTAATTATTAAAATTTAAATTTTAAAATTTAAAAATTTAAATACTAAATATTAAAACTTTAAATATTAAATCTTTAAATTTTAAAATTTAAAAATTTAATTACTAAATTTTAAAAATTTAATTATTAAAATTTTAAATTTTAATATTTAAAAATTTAAATTATAAAATTTAAATACTAAATTTTAAAAATTTAATTATTAAAACTTTAAACTTTAATATTTAAAAATTTAAATACTAAATTTTGAAAATTTAAATATTAAAACTTTAAATTTTAAAATTTAAAAACTTAAATACTAAATTTTAAAAATTTAATTATTAAAGTTTTAAATTTTAAAATATAAAAATTTAAATTTTAAAATTTAAATACTAAATTTTAAAAATTTAATTATTAAAACTTTAAATTTTAAAATTTAAAAATTTAAATACCAAATTTTAAAAATTTAATTGTTATAACTTTAAATTTTAAAATTTAAAAATTTAAATACTAAATTTTAAAAATTTAATTATTAAAATTTTAAATTTTAAAATCTAAAAATTTAAATACTAAATTTTAAAAATTTAATTATTAAAACTTTAAATTTTAAAATTTAAATACTAAATTTTAAAAATTTAATTATTAAAACTTCAAACTTTAAAATTTAAAAATTTAAATACTAAATTTTAAAAATTTAATTATTAAAACTTTAAATTTTAAAATTTAAAAACTTAAATACTAAATTTTAAAAATTTTATTATTAAAACTTTAAATTTTAAAAATTTAAATACTAAATTTTAAAAATTTAATTATTAAAACTTTAAATTTTAAAATTTAAAAATTTAAATACTAAATTTTAAAAATTTAATTATTAAAACTTTAAATTTTAAAATTTAAAAATTTAAATTTTAAAATTTAAATACTAAATTTTAAAAATTTAATTATTAAAACTATAAATTTTAAAATTTAAAAATTTAAATACTAAATTTTAAAAATTTAATTGTTATAACTTTAAATTTTAAAATTTAAAAATTTAAATACTAAATTTTAAAAATTTAATTATTAAAATTTTAAATTTTAAAATTTAAAAATTTAAATACTAAATTTTAAAAATTTAGTTATTAAAATTTTAAATTTTAAAATTTAAAAATTTAATTATTAAAATTTTAAATTTTAAAATTTAAAAATTTAAAATTTAAAAATTTAAATATTAAATTTTAAAAATTTAATTATTAAAACTTTAAATTTTAAAATTTAAAAATTAAAATACAAATTTTAAAAATTTAATTATTAAAACTTTAAATTTTAAAATTTAAATACTAAATTTTAAAAATTTAATTATTAAAACTTTAAATTTTAAAATTTAAAAACTTAAATACTAAATTTTAAAAATTTTATTATTAAAACTTTAAATTTTAAAAATTTAAATACTAAATTTTAAAAATTTAATTATTAAAACTTTAAATTTTAAAATTTAAAAATTTAAATACTAAATTTAAAAAATTTAATTATTAAAACTTTAAATTTTAAAATTTAAAAATTTAAATACCAGATTTTAAAAATTTAATTATTAAAACTTTAAATTTTAAAATTTAAAAATTAAAATACAAATTTTAAAAATTTAATTATTAAAACTTTAAATTTTAAAATTTAAATACTAAATTTTAAAAATTTAATTATTAAAACTTCAAACTTTAAAATTTAAAAATTTAAATACTAAATTTTAAAAATTTAATTATTAAAACTTTAAATTTTAAAATTTAAAAACTTAAATACTAAATTTTAAAAATTTTATTATTAAAACTTTAAATTTTAGAAATATAAATACTAAATTTTAAAAATTTAATTATTAAAACTTTAAATTTTAAAATTTAAAATTTTAAATACTAAATTTTAAAACTTTAATTATTAAAATTTAAATTTTAAAATTTAAAAATTTAAACACTAAATTTTAAAACTTTAAATATTAAATCTTTTAATTTTAAAATTTAAATATTTAAATACTAAATTTTAAAAATTTAATTATTAAAATTTTAAATTTTAAAATTTAAAAATTTAAATACTAAATTATAAAAATTTCATTATTAAAACTTTAAATTTTAAAATTTAAAAATTTAAATACTAAATTTTAAAAATTTAATTATTAAAATTTTAAATTTTAAAATTTAAAAATTTAAATTTTAAAATTTAAATACTAAATTTTAAAAATTTAATTATTATAACTTTAAATTTTAAAATTTAAAAATTTAAATATTAAATTTTAAAAATTTAATTATTAAAATTTTGAATTTTAAAATTTTAAAATTTAAATTTTTAAATTTTAAGATTTAAAATTTTAATAATTAAATTTTTAAAATTTAGTATTTAAATTTTTAAATTTTAAAATTTAAAGTTTTAAAATTTAAAAATTTAAATACTAAATTTTAAAAATTTAATTATTAAAACTTTAAATTTTTAAGTTTAAAATTTTAAATACTAAATTTTAAAACTTTAATTATTAAAATTTAAATTTTAAAATTTAAAAATTTAAGTACTAAATTTTAAAACTTTAAATATTAAAATTTTAAAAATTTAATTATTAAAACTTTAAACTTTAAAATTTAAAAATTTAAATACTAAATTTTAAAAATTTAATTATTAAAACTTTAAATTTTAAAATTTAAAAACAAACACTAAATTTTAAAAATTTAATTAATAAAATTTTAAATTTTAAAATTTAAAAATTTAAATTTAAAACTTTAAACTTTAAAATTTAAAAATTTAAATTTTAAAATTTAAAAATTTAAATTTTAAAATTTAAAAATTTAAATACTAAATTTTAAAAATTTAAATATTAAAACTTTAAATTTTACAATTTAAAAATTTAAATACTAAATTCTAAAAATTTAATTATTAAAACTTTAAATTTTAAAATTTAAAAATTTAAATACTAAATTTTAAAAATTTAATTATTAAAATTTTAAATTTTAAAATTTTAAAATTTAAATACTAAATTTTAAAAATTTAATTATTAAAATTTAAATTTTAAAATTTAAAAATTTAAATACTAAATATTAAAACTTTAAATATTAAATCTTTAAATTTTAAAATTTAAAAATTTAATTACTAAATTTTAAAAATTTAATTATTAAAATTTTAAATTTTAATATTTAAAAATTTAAATTTTAAAATTTAAATACTAAATTTTAAAAATTTAATTATTAAAACTTTAAACTTTAATATTTAAAAATTTAAATACTAAATTTTGAAAATTTAAATATTAAAACTTTAAATTTTAAAATTTAAAAACTTAAATACTAAATTTTAAAAATTTAATTATTAAAGTTTTAAATTTTAAAATATAAAAATTTAAATTTTAAAATTTAAATACTAAATTTTAAAAATTTAATTATTAAAACTTTAAATTTTAAAATTTAAAAATTTAAATACCAAATTTTAAAAATTTAATTGTTATAACTTTAAATTTTAAAATTTAAAAATTTAAATACTAAATTTTAAAAATTTAATTATTAAAATTTTAAATTTTAAAATCTAAAAATTTAAATACTAAATTTTAAAAATTTAATTATTAAAACTTTAAATTTTAAAATTTAAATACTAAATTTTAAAAATTTAATTATTAAAACTTCAAACTTTAAAATTTAAAAATTTAAATACTAAATTTTAAAAATTTAATTATTAAAACTTTAAATTTTAAAATTTAAAAACTTAAATACTAAATTTTAAAAATTTTATTATTAAAACTTTAAATTTTAAAAATTTAAATACTAAATTTTAAAAATTTAATTATTAAAACTTTAAATTTTAAAATTTAAAAATTTAAATACTAAATTTTAAAAATTTAAATACTAAATTTTAAAAATTTAATTATTAAAACTATAAATTTTAAAATTTAAAAATTTAAATACTAAATTTTAAAAATTTAATTGTTATAACTTTAAATTTTAAAATTTAAAAATTTAAATACTAAATTTTAAAAATTTAATTATTAAAATTTTAAATTTTAAAATTTAAAAATTTAAATACTAAATTTTAAAAATTTAGTTATTAAAATTTTAAATTTTAAAATTTAAAAATTTAATTATTAAAATTTTAAATTTTAAAATTTAAAAATTTAAAATTTAAAAATTTAAATATTAAATTTTAAAAATTTAATTATTAAAACTTTAAATTTTAAAATTTAAAAATTAAAATACAAATGTTAAAAATTTAATTATTAAAACTTTAAATTTTAAAATTTAAATACTAAATTTTAAAAATTTAATTATTAAAACTTTAAATTTTAAAATTTAAAAACTTAAATACTAAATTTTAAAAATTTTATTATTAAAACTTTAAATTTTAAAAATTTAAATACTAAATTTTAAAAATTTAATTATTAAAACTTTAAATTTTAAAATTTAAAAATTTAAATACTAAATTTAAAAAATTTAATTATTAAAACTTTAAATTTTAAAATTTAAAAATTTAAATACTAAATTTTAAAAATTTAATTATTAAAACATTAAATTTTAAAATTTAAAAATTTAAATTCTAAATTTTAAAAATTTAATTATTAAAACTTTAAATTTTAAAATTTAAAAATTTAAATACCAGATTTTAAAAATTTAATTATTAAAACTTTAAATTTTAAAATTTAAAAATTAAAATACAAATTTTAAAAATTTAATTATTAAAACTTTAAATTTTAAAATTTAAATACTAAATTTTAAAAATTTAATTATTAAAACTTCAAACTTTAAAATTTAAAAATTTAAATACTAAATTTTAAAAATTTAATTATTAAAACTTTAAATTTTAAAATTTAAAAACTTAAATACTAAATTTTAAAAATTTTATTATTAAAACTTTAAATTTTAGAAATATAAATACTAAATTTTAAAAATTTAATTATTAAAACTTTAAATTTTAAAATTTAAAATTTTAAATACTAAATTTTAAAACTTTAATTATTAAAATTTAAATTTTAAAATTTAAAAATTTAAACACTAAATTTTAAAACTTTAAATATTAAATCTTTAAATTTTAAAATTTAAATATTTAAATACTAAATTTTAAAAATTTAATTATTAAAATTTTAAATTTTAAAATTTAAAAATTTAAATACTAAATTTTAAAAATTTCATTATTAAAACTTTAAATTTTAAAATTTAAAAATTTAAATACTAAATTTTAAAAATTTAATTATTAAAATTTTAAATTTTAAAATTTAAAAATTTAAATTTTAAAATTTAAATACTAAATTTTAAAAATTTAATTATTATAACTTTAAATTTTAAAATTTAAAAATTTAAATATTAAATTTTAAAAATTTAATTATTAAAATTTTGAATTTTAAAATTTTAAAATTTAAATTTTTAAATTTTAAGATTTAAAATTTTAAAAATTAAATTTTTAAAATTTAGTATTTAAATTTTTAAATTTTAAAATTTAAAGTTTTAAAATTTAAAAATTTAAATACTAAATTTTAAAAATTTAATTATTAAAACTTTAAATTTTTAAGTTTAAAATTTTAAATACTAAATTTTAAAACTTTAATTATTAAAATTTAAATTTTAAAATTTAAAAATTTAAGTAGTAAATTTTAAAACTTTAAATATTAAAATTTTAAATTTTAAAATTTAAAAATTTAAATTTTAAAATTTAAATACTAAATTTTAAAAATTTAATTATTAAAACTTTAAACTTTAAAATTTAAAAATTTAAATACTAAATTTTAAAAATTTAATTATTAAAACTTTAAATTTTAAAATTTAAAAACAAACACTAAATTTTAAAAATTTAATTAATAAAATTTTAAATTTTAAAATTTAAAAATTTAAATTTTAAAATTTAAAAATTTAAATTTTAAAATTTAAAAATTTAAATTTTAAAATTTAAAAATTTAAATACTAAATTTTAAAAATTTAAATATTAAAACTTTAAATTTTACAATTTAAAAATTTAAATACTAAATTCTAAAAATTTAATTATTAAAACTTTAAATTTTAAAATTTAAAAATTTAAATACTAAATTTTAAAAATTTAATTATTAAAATTTTAAATTTTAAAATTTAAAAATTTAAATACTAAATTTTAAAAATTTAATTATTAAAATTTAAATTTAAAATTTAAATATTTAAATACTAAATATTAAAACTTTAAATATTAAATCTTTAAATTTAAAAATTTAAATACTAAATTTTAAAAATTTAATTATTAAAATTTTAAATTTTAAAATTTAAAAATTTAAATTTTAAAATTTAAATACTAAATTTTAAAAATTTAATTATTAAAACTTTAAACTTTAATATTTAAAAATTTAAATACTAAATTTTGAAAATTTAAATATTAAAACTTTAAATTTTAAAATTTAAAAACTTAAATACTAAATTTTAAAAATTTAATTATTAAAGTTTTAAATTTTAAAATTTAAAAATTTAAATTTTAAAATTTAAATACTAAATTTTAAATATTTAATTATTAAAATTTTAAATTTTAAAATTTAAAAATTTAAAAACTAAATTTTAAAAATTTAATTGTTATAACTTTAAATTTTAAAATTTAAAAATTTAAATACTAAATTTTAAAAATTTAATTATTAAAATTTTAAATTTTAAAATGTAAAAATTTAAATATTAAATTTTAAAAATTTAATTATTAAAATTTTAAATTTTAAAATTTAAATACTAAATATTAAAAATTTAATTATTAAAACTTCAAACTTTAAAATTTAAAAATTTAAATACTAAATTTCAAAAATTTAATTATTAAAACTTTAATTTTAAAATTTAAAAACTTAAATACTAAATTTTAAAAATTTCATTATTAAAACTTTAAATTTTAAAAATTTAAATACTAAATTTTAAAAATTTAATTATTAAAACTTTAAATTTTAAAATTTAAAAATTTAAATACTAAATTTTAAAAATTTAATTATTAAAACTTTAAATTTTAAAATTTAAAAATTTAAATTTTAAAATTTAAATACTAAATTTTAAAAATTTAATTATTAAAACTTTAAATTTTAAAATTTAAAAATTTAAATACTAAATTTTAAAAATTTAATTGTTATAACTTTAAATTTTAAAATTTAAAAATTTAAATACTAAATTTTAAAAATTTAATTATTAAAATTTTAAATTTTAAAATTTAAAAATTTAAATACTAAATTTTAAAAATTTAGTTATTAAAATTTTAAATTTTAAAATTTAAAAATTTAATTATTAAAATTTTAAATTTTAAAATTTAAAAATTTAAAATTTAAAAATTTAAATATTAAATTTTAAAAATTTAATTATTAAAACTTTAAATTTTAAAATTTAAATTCTAAATTTTAAAAATTTAATTATTAAAACTTCAAACTTTAAAATTTAAAAATTTAAATACTAAATTTTAAAAATTTAATTATTAAAACTTTAAATTTTAAAATTTAAAAACTTAAATACTAAATTTTAAAAATTTTATTATTAAAACTTTAAATTTTAAAAATTTAAATACTAAATTTTAAAAATTTAATTATTAAAACTTTAAATTTTAAAATTTAAAAATTTAAATACAAATTTTAAAAATTTAATTATTAAAACTTTAAATTTTAAAATTTAAAAATTTAAATACTAAATTTAAAAAATTTAATTATTAAAACTTTAAATTTTAAAATTTAAAAATTTAAATACTAAATTTTAAAAATTTATTTATTAAAACTTTAAATTTTAAAATTTAAAAATTAAAATACAAATTTTAAAAATTTAATTATAAAAACTTTAAAATTAAAATTTAAAAATTTAAATACTAAATTTTAAAAATTTAATTATTAAAACTTTAAATTTTAATGTTTAAAATTTTAAGTACTAAATTTTAAAACTTTAATTATTAAAATTTAAATTTTAAAATTTAAATATTTAAATACTAAATTTTAAAAATTTAATTATTAAAACATTAAATTTTAAAATTTAAAAATTTAAATACTAAATTTTAAAAATTTAATTATTAAAACTTTAAATTTTAAAATTTAAAAATTTAAATACTAAATTTTAAAAATTTAATTATTAAAACTTTAAATTTTAAAATTTAAAAATTAAAATACAAATTTTAAAAATTTAATTATTAAAACTTTAAATTTTAAAATTTAAATACTAAATTTTAAAAATTTAATTATTAAAACTTCAAACTTTAAAATTTAAAAATTTAAATACTAAATTTTAAAATTTTAATTATTAAAACTTTAAATTTTAAAATTTAAAAACTTAAATACTAAATTTTAAAAATTTTATTATTAAAACTTTAAATTTTAGAAATATAAATACTAAATTTTAAAAATTTAATTATTAAAACTTTAAATTTTAAAATTTAAAATTTTAAATACTAAATATTAAAACTTTAATTATTAAAATTTAAATTTTAAAATTTAAAAATTTAAATACTAAATTTTAAAACTTTAAATATTAAATCTTTAAATTTTAAAATTTAAATATTTAAATACTAAATTTTGAAAATTTAATTATTAAAATTTTAAATTTTAAAATTTAAAAATTTAAATACTAAATTTTAAAAATTTCATTATTAAAACTTTAAATTTTAAAATTTAAAAATTTAAATACTAAATTTTAAAAATTTAATTATTAAAATTTTAAATTTTAAAATTTAAAAATTTAAATTTTAAAATTTAAATACTAAATTTTAAAAATTTAATTATTATAACTTTAAATTTTAAAATTTAAAAATTTAAATATTAAATTTTAAAAATTTAATTATTAAAATTTTAAATTTTAAAATTTTAAAATTTATATTTTTAAATTTTAAAATTTAAAATTTTAATAATTAAATTTTTAAAATTTAGTATTTAAATTTTTAAATTTTAAAATTTAAAGTTTTAAAATTTAAAAATTTAAATACTAAATTTTAAAAATTTAATTATTAAAACTTTAAATTTTAAAGTTTAAAATTTTAAATACTAAATTTTAAAACTTTAATTATTAAAATTTAAATTTTAAAATTTAAAAATTTAAGTACTAAATTTTAAAACTTTAAATATTAAATCTTTAAATTTTAAAATTTAAATATTTAAATACTAAATTTTGAAAATTTAATTATTAAAATTTTAAATTTTAAAATTTAAAAATTTAAATACTAAATTTTAAAAATTTCATTATTAAAACTTTAAATTTTAAAATTTAAAAATTTAAATACTAAATTTTAAAAATTTAATTATTAAAATTTTAAATTTTAAAATTTAAAAATTTAAATTTTAAAATTTAAATACTAAATTTTAAAAATTTAATTATTATAACTTTAAATTTTAAAATTTAAAAATTTAAATATTAAATTTTAAAAATTTAATTATTAAAATTTTAAATTTTAAAATTTTAAAATTTATATTTTTAAATTTTAAAATTTAAAATTTTAATAATTAAATTTTTAAAATTTAGTATTTAAATTTTTAAATTTTAAAATTTAAAGTTTTAAAATTTAAAAATTTAAATACTAAATTTTAAAAATTTAATTATTAAAACTTTAAATTTTAAAGTTTAAAATTTTAAATACTAAATTTTAAAACTTTAATTATTAAAATTTAAATTTTAAAATTTAAAAATTTAAGTACTAAATTTTAAAACTTTAAATATTAAAATTTTAAATTTTAAAATTTAAAAATTTAAATTTTAAAATTTAAATACTAAATTTTAAAAATTTAATTATTAAAACTTTAAACTTTAAAATTTAAAAATTTAAATACTAAATTTTAAAAATTTAATTATTAAAACTTTAAATTTTAAAATTTAAAAACAAACACTAAATTTTAAAAATTTAATTAATAAAATTTTAAATTTTAAAATTTAAAAATTTAAATTTAAAAATTTAAATTTTAAAATTTAAAAATTTAAATTATAAAACTTAAAAATTTAAATACTAAATTTTAAAAATTTAAATATTAAAACTTTAAATTTTACAATTTAAAAATTTAAATACTAAATTCTAAAAATTTAATTATTAAAACTTTAAATTTTAAAATTTAAAAATTTAAATACTAGATTTTAAAAATTTAATTATTAAAATTTTAAATTTTAAAATTTAAAAATTTAAATACTAAATTTTAAAAATTTAATTATTAAAATTTAAATTTTAAAATCTAAAAATTTAAATACTAAATTTTAAAAATTTAATTATTAAAACTTTAAATTTTAAAATTTAAATACTAAATTTTAAAAATTTAATTATTAAAACTTCAAACTTTAAAATTTAAAAATTTAAATACTAAATTTCAAAAATTTAATTATTAAAACTTTAAATTTTAAAATTTAAAAATTTAAATACTAAATTTTAAAAATTTAATTGTTATAACTTTAAATTTTAAAATTTAAAAATTTAAATACTTAATTTTAAAAATTTAATTATTAAAACTTTAAATTTTAAAAATTTAAATACTAAATTTTAAAAATTTAATTATTAAAACTTCAAACTTTAAAATTTAAAAATATAAATACTAAATTTTAAAAATTTAGTTATTAAAATTTTAAATTTTAAAATTTAAAAATTTAATTATTAAAATTTTAAATTTTAAAATTTAAAAATTTAAAATTTAAAAATTTAAATATTAAATTTTAAAAATTTAATTATTAAAATTTAAATTTTAAAATTTAAATACTAAATTTTAAAAATTTAATTATTAAAACTTCAAACTTTAAAATTTAAAAATATAAATACTAAATTTTAAAAATTTAATTATTAAAACTTTAAATTTTAAAATTTAAAAATTTAAATACTAAATTTTAAAAATTTTATTATTAAAACTTTAAATTTTAAAAATTTAAATACTAAATTTTAAAAATTTAATTATTAAAACTTTAAATTTTAATATTTAAAAATTTAAAGACTAAATTTTAAAAATTTAATTATTAAAACCTTAAATTTTAAAATTTAAAAATTAAAATAAAAATTTTAAAAATTTAATTATTAAAACTTTTAATTTTAAAATTTAAAAATTTAAATACTAAATTTTAAAAATTTAATTATTAAAACATTAAATTTTAAAGTTTAAAATTTTAAATACTAAATTTTAAAACTTTAATTATTAAAATTTAAATTTTAAAATTTAAAAATTTAAATACTAAATTTTAAAACTTTAAATATTAAATCTTTAAATTTTAAAATTTAAATATTTAAATACTAAATTTTAAACATTTAATTATTAAAACTTTAAATTTTAAAATTTAAAAATTAAAATACAAATTTTAAAAATTTAATTATTAAAACTTTAAAATTAAAATTTAAAAATTTAAATACTAAATTTTAAAAATTTAATTATTAAAACTTTAAATTTTAAAGTTTAAAATTTTAAATACTAAATTTTAAAACTTTAATTATTAAAATTTAAATTTTAAAATTTAAAAATTTAAATACTAAATTTTAAAAATTTAATTATTAAAACTTTAAATTTTAAAATTTAAAAATTTAAATACTAAATTTTAAAAATTTAATTATTAAAACTTTAAATTTTAAAATTTAAAAATTTAAATACTAAATTTTAAAAATTTAATTATTAAAACTTTAAATTTTAAAATTTAAAAATTAAAATACAAATTTTAAAAATTTAATTATTAAAACTTTAAATTTTAAAATTTAAATACTAAATTTTAAAAATTTAATTATTAAAACTTCAAACTTTAAAATTTAAAAATTTAAATACTAAATTTTAAAAATTTAATTATTAAAACTTTAAATTTTAAAATTTAAAAACTTAAATACTAAATTTTAAAAATTTTATTATTAAAACTTTAAATTTTAAAAATATAAATACTAAATTTTAAAAATTTAATTATTAAAACTTTAAATTTTAAAATTTAAAATTTTAAATACTAAATTTTAAAACTTTAATTATTAAAATTTAAATTTTAAAATTTAAAAATTTAAATACTAAATTTTAAAAATTTAATTGTTATAACTTTAAATTTTAAAATTTAAAAATTTAAATACTTAATTTTAAAATTTTAATTATTAAAATTTTAAATTTTAAAATTTAAAAATTTAAAAATTAAAAATTTAAATATTAAATTTTAAAAATTTAATTATTAAAACTTTAAATTTAAAAATTTAAATACTAAATTTTAAAAATTTTATTATTAAAACTTTAAATTTTAAAAATTTAAATACTAAATTTTAAAAATTTAATTATTAAAACTTTAAATTTTAATATTTAAAAATTTAAAGACTAAATTTTAAAAATTTAATTATTAAAACTTTAAACTTTAAAATTTAAAAATTTAAATACTAAATTTTAAAAATTTAATTATTAAAACTTTAAATTTTAAAATTTAAAAACAAACACTAAATTTTAAAAATTTAATTAATAAAATTTTAAATTTTAAAATTTAAAAATTTAAATTTTAAAATTTAAAAATTTAAATTTTAAAATTTAAAAATTTAAATTTTAAAATTTAAAAATTTAAATACTAAATTTTAAAAATTTAAATATTAAAACTTTAAATTTTACAATTTAAAAATTTAAATACTAAATTCTAAAAATTTAATTGTTAAAACTTTAAATTTTAAAATTTAAAAATTTAAATACTAAATTTTAAAAATTTAATTATTAAAATTTTAAATTTTAAAATTTAAAAATTTAAATTTTAAAATTTAAATACTAAATTTTAAAAATTTAATTATTAAAACTTTAAATTTTAAAATTTAAATACTAAATTTTAAAAATTTAATTATTAAAACTTCAAACTTTAAAATTTAAAAATTTAAATACTAAATTTCAAAAATTTAATTATTAAAACTTTAAATTTTAAAATTTAAAAATTTAAATACTAAATTTTAAAAATTTAATTGTTATAACTTTAAATTTTAAAATTTAAAAATTTAAATACTTAATTTTAAAAATTTAATTATTAAAACTTTAAATTTTAAAAATTTAAATACTAAATTTTAAAAATTTAATTATTAAAACTTCAAACTTTAAAATTTAAAAATATAAATACTAAATTTTAAAAATTTAGTTATTAAAATTTTAAATTTTAAAATTTAAAAATTTAATTATTAAAATTTTAAATTTTAAAATTTAAAAATTTAAAATTTAAAAATTTAAATATTAAATTTTAAAAATTTAATTATTAAAATTTAAATTTTAAAATTTAAATACTAAATTTTAAAAATTTAATTATTAAAACTTCAAACTTTAAAATTTAAAAATATAAATACTAAATTTTAAAAATTTAATTATTAAAACTTTAAATTTTAAAATTTAAAAATTTAAATACTAAATTTTAAAAATTTTATTATTAAAACTTTAAATTTTAAAAATTTAAATACTAAATTTTAAAAATTTAATTATTAAAACTTTAAATTTTAATATTTAAAAATTTAAAGACTAAATTTTAAAAATTTAATTATTAAAACCTTAAATTTTAAAATTTAAAAATTAAAATAAAAATTTTAAAAATTTAATTATTAAAACTTTTAATTTTAAAATTTAAAAATTTAAATACTAAATTTTAAAAATTTAATTATTAAAACATTAAATTTTAAAGTTTAAAATTTTAAATACTAAATTTTAAAACTTTAATTATTAAAATTTAAATTTTAAAATTTAAAAATTTAAATACTAAATTTTAAAACTTTAAATATTAAATCTTTAAATTTTAAAATTTAAATATTTAAATACTAAATTTTAAAAATTTAATTATTAAAACTTTAAATTTTAAAATTTAAAAATTAAAATACAAATTTTAAAAATTTAATTATTAAAACTTTAAAATTAAAATTTAAAAATTTAAATACTAAATTTTAAAAATTTAATTATTAAAACTTTAAATTTTAAAGTTTAAAATTTTAAATACTAAATTTTAAAACTTTAATTATTAAAATTTAAATTTTAAAATTTAAAAATTTAAATACTAAATTTTAAAAATTTAATTATTAAAACTTTAAATTTTAAAATTTAAAAATTTAAATACTAAATTTTAAAAATTTAATTATTAAAACTTTAAATTTTAAAATTTAAAAATTTAAATACTAAATTTTAAAAATTTAATTATTAAAACTTTAAATTTTAAAATTTAAAAATTAAAATACAAATTTTAAAAATTTAATTATTAAAACTTTAAATTTTAAAATTTAAATACTAAATTTTAAAAATTTAATTATTAAAACTTCAAACTTTAAAATTTAAAAATTTAAATACTAAATTTTAAAAATTTAATTATTAAAACTTTAAATTTTAAAATTTAAAAACTTAAATACTAAATTTTAAAAATTTTATTATTAAAACTTTAAATTTTAAAAATATAAATACTAAATTTTAAAAATTTAATTATTAAAACTTTAAATTTTAAAATTTAAAATTTTAAATACTAAATTTTAAAACTTTAATTATTAAAATTTAAATTTTAAAATTTAAAAATTTAAATACTAAATTTTAAAAATTTAATTGTTATAACTTTAAATTTTAAAATTTAAAAATTTAAATACTTAATTTTAAAATTTTAATTATTAAAATTTTAAATTTTAAAATTTAAAAATTTAAAAATTAAAAATTTAAATATTAAATTTTAAAAATTTAATTATTAAAACTTTAAATTTTAAAATTTAAATACTAAATTTTAAAAATTTAATTATTAAAACTTCAAACTTTAAAATTTAAAAATTTAAATACTAAATTTTAAAAATTTAATTATTAAAACTTTAAATTTTAAAATTTAAAAATTTAAATACTAAATTTTAAAAATTTTATTATTAAAACTTTAAATTTTAAAAATTTAAATACTAAATTTTAAAAATTTAATTATTAAAACTTTAAATTTTAATATTTAAAAATTTAAAGACTAAATTTTAAAAATTTAATTATTAAAACTTTAAACTTTAAAATTTAAAAGTTTAAATACTAAATTTTAAAAATTTAATTATTAAAACTTTAAATTTTAAAATTTAAAAACAAACACTAAATTTTAAAAATTTAATTAATAAAATTTTAAATTTTAAAATTTAAAAATTTAAATTTTAAAATTTAAAAATTTAAATACTAAATTTTAAAAATTTAAATATTAAAACTTTAAATTTTACAATTTAAAAATTTAAATACTAAATTCTAAAAATTTAATTATTAAAACTTTAAATTTTAAAATTTAAAAATTTAAATACTAAATTTTAAAAATTTAATTATTAAAATTTTAAATTTTAAAATTTAAAAATTTAAATTTTAAAATTTAAATACTAAATTTTAAAAATTTAATTATTAAAACTTTATATTTTAAAATTTAAAAATTTAAATTTTAAAATTTAAATACTAAATTTTAAAAATTTAATTATTAAAACTTTAAATTTTAAAATTTAAAAATTTAAATACTAAATTTTAAAAATTTAATTGTTATAACTTTAAATTTTAAAATTTAAAAATTTAAATACTAAATTTTAAAAATTTAATTATTAAAATTTTAAATTTTAAAATTTAAAAATTTAAATACTAAATTTTAAAAATTTAGTTATTAAAACTTTAAAATTTAAAATTTAAAAATTTAAATATTAAATTTTAAAAATTTAATTATTAAAACTTTAAATTTTAAAATTTAAATACTAAATTTTCAAAATTTAATTATTAAAACTTCAAACTTTAAAATTTAAAAATTTAAATACTAAATTTTAAAAATTTAATTATTAAAACTTTAAATTTTAAAATTTAAAAACTTAAATACTAAATTTTAAAAATTTTATTATTAAAACTTTAAATTTTAAAAATTTAAATACTAAATTTTAAAAATTTAATTATTAAAACTTTAAATTTTAAAATTTAAAAATTTAAATACAAATTTTAAAAATTTAATTATTAAAACTTTAAATTTTAAAATTTAAAAATTTAAATACTAAATTTAAAAAATTTAATTATTAAAACTTTAAATTTTAAAATTTAAAAATTTAAATACTAAATTTTAAAAATTTAATTATTAAAACTTTAAATTTTAAAATTTAAAAATTAAAATACAAATTTTAAAAATTTAATTATTAAAACTTTAAAATTAAAATTTAAAAATTTAAATACTAAATTTTAAAAATTTAATTATTAAAACTTTAAATTTTAAAGTTTAAAATTTTAAATACTAAATTTTAAAACTTTAATTATTAAAATTTAAATTTTAAAATTTAAAAATTTAAATACTAAATTTTAAAAATTTAATTATTAAAACTTTAAATTTTAAAATTTAAAAATTTAAATACTAAATTTTAAAAATTTAATTGTTATAACTTTAAATTTTAAAATTTAAAAATTTAAATACTAAATTTTAAAAATTTAATTATTAAAATTTTAAATTTTAAAATTTAAAAATTTAAATACTAAATTTTAAAAATTTAGTTATTAAAACTTTAAAATTTAAAATTTAAAAATTTAAATATTAAATTTTAAAAATTTAATTATTAAAACTTTAAATTTTAAAATTTAAATACTAAATTTTCAAAATTTAATTATTAAAACTTCAAACTTTAAAATTTAAAAATTTAAATACTAAATTTTAAAAATTTAATTATTAAAACTTTAAATTTTAAAATTTAAAAACTTAAATAACAAATTTTAAAAATTTTATTATTAAAACTTTAAATTTTAAAAATTTAAATACTAAATTTTAAAAATTTAATTATTAAAACTTTAAATTTTAAAATTTAAAAATTTAAATACAAATTTTAAAAATTTAATTATTAAAACTTTAAATTTTAAAATTTAAAAATTTAAATACTAAATTTAAAAAATTTAATTATTAAAACTTTAAATTTTAAAATTTAAAAATTTAAATACTAAATTTTAAAAATTTAATTATTAAAACTTTAAATTTTAAAATTTAAAAATTAAAATACAAATTTTAAAAATTTAATTATTAAAACTTTAAAATTAAAATTTAAAAATTTAAATACTAAATTTTAAAAATTTAATTATTAAAACTTTAAATTTTAAAGTTTGAAATTTTAAATACTAAATTTTAAAACTTTAATTATTAAAATTTAAATTTTAAAATTTAAAAATTTAAATACTAAATTTTAAAAATTTAATTATTAAAACTTTAAATTTTAAAATTTAAAAATTAAAATACAAATTTTAAAAATTTAATTATTAAAACTTTAAATTTTAAAATTTAAATACTAAATTTTAAAAATTTAATTATTAAAACTTCAAACTTTAAAATTTAAAAATTTAAATACTAAATTTTAAAAATTTAATTATTAAAACTTTAAATTTTAAAATTTAAAAACTTAAATACTAAATTTTAAAAATTTTATTATTAAAACTTTAAATTTTAAAAATATAAATACTAAATTTTAAAAATTTAATTATTAAAACTTTAAATTTTAAAATTTAAAATTTTAAATACTAAATTTTAAAACTTTAATTATTAAAATTTAAATTTTAAAATTTAAAAATTTAAATACTAAATTTTAAAAATTTAATTGTTATAACTTTAAATTTTAAAATTTAAAAATTTAAATACTTAATTTTAAAATTTTAATTATTAAAATTTTAAATTTTAAAATTTAAAAATTTAAAAATTAAAAATTTAAATATTAAATTTTAAAAATTTAATTATTAAAACTTTAAATTTTAAAATTTAAATACTAAATTTTAAAAATTTAATTATTAAAACTTCAAACTTTAAAATTTAAAAATTTAAATACTAAATTTTAAAAATTTAATTATTAAAACTTTAAATTTTAAAATTTAAAAATTTAAATACTAAATTTTAAAAATTTTATTATTAAAACTTTAAATTTTAAAAATTTAAATACTAAATTTTAAAAATTTAATTATTAAAACTTTAAATTTTAATATTTAAAAATTTAAAGACTAAATTTTAAAAATTTAATTATTAAAACTTTAAACTTTAAAATTTAAAAATTTAAATACTAAATTTTAAAAATTTAATTATTAAAACTTTAAATTTTAAAATTTAAAAACAAACACTAAATTTTAAAAATTTAATTAATAAAATTTTAAATTTTAAAATTTAAAAATTTAAATACTAAATTTTAAAAATTTAAATATTAAAACTTTAAATTTTACAATTTAAAAATTTAAATACTAAATTCTAAAAATTTAATTATTAAAACTTTAAATTTTAAAATTTAAAAATTTAAATACTAAATTTTAAAAATTTAATTATTAAAATTTTAAATTTTAAAATTTAAAAATTTAAATTTTAAAATTTAAATACTAAATTTTAAAAATTTAATTATTAAAACTTTAAATTTTAAAATTTAAAAATTTAAATTTTAAAATTTAAATACTAAATTTTAAAAATTTAATTATTAAAACTTTAAATTTTAAAATTTAAAAATTTAAATACTAAATTTTAAAAATTTAATTGTTATAACTTTAAATTTTAAAATTTAAAAATTTAAATACTAAATTTTAAAAATTTAATTATTAAAATTTTAAATTTTAAAATTTAAAAATTTAAATACTAAATTTTAAAAATTTAGTTATTAAAACTTTAAAATTTAAAATTTAAAAATTTAAATATTAAATTTTAAAAATTTAATTATTAAAACTTTAAATTTTAAAATTTAAATACTAAATTTTCAAAATTTAATTATTAAAACTTCAAACTTTAAAATTTAAAAATTTAAATACTAAATTTTAAAAATTTAATTATTAAAACTTTAAATTTTAAAATTTAAAAACTTAAATACTAAATTTTAAAAATTTTATTATTAAAACTTTAAATTTTAAAAATTTAAATACTAAATTTTAAAAATTTAATTATTAAAACTTTAAATTTTAAAATTTAAAAATTTAAATACAAATTTTAAAAATTTAATTATTAAAACTTTAAATTTTAAAATTTAAAAATTTAAATACTAAATTTAAAAAATTTAATTATTAAAACTTTAAATTTTAAAATTTAAAAATTTAAATACTAAATTTTAAAAATTTAATTATTAAAACTTTAAATTTTAAAATTTAAAAATTAAAATACAAATTTTAAAAATTTAATTATTAAAACTTTAAAATTAAAATTTAAAAATTTAAATACTAAATTTTAAAAATTTAATTATTAAAACTTTAAATTTTAAAGTTTAAAATTTTAAATACTAAATTTTAAAACTTTAATTATTAAAATTTAAATTTTAAAATTTAAAAATTTAAATACTAAATTTTAAAAATTTAATTATTAAAACTTTAAATTTTAAAATTTAAAAATTTAAATACTAAATTTTAAAAATTTAATTGTTATAACTTTAAATTTTAAAATTTAAAAATTTAAATACTAAATTTTAAAAATTTAATTATTAAAATTTTAAATTTTAAAATTTAAAAATTTAAATACTAAATTTTACAAATTTAGTTATTAAAACTTTAAAATTTAAAATTTAAAAATTTAAATTTTAAATTTTAAAGATTTAATTATTAAAACTTTAAATTTTAAAATTTAAATACTAAATTTTCAAAATTTAATTATTAAAACATCAAACTTTAAAATTTAAAAATTTAAATACTAAATTTTAAAAATTTAATTATTAAAACTTTAAATTTTAAAATTTAAAAACTTAAATAACAAATTTTAAAAATTTTATTATTAAAACTTTAAATTTTAAAAATTTAAATACTAAATTTTAAAAATTTAATTATTAAAACTTTAAATTTTAAAATTTAAAAATTTAAATACAAATTTTAAAAATTTAATTATTAAAACTTTAAATTTTAAAATTTAAAAATTTAAATACTAAATTTAAAAAATTTAATTATTAAAATTTTAAATTTTAAAATTTAAAAATTTAAATACTAAATTTTAAAAATTTAATTATTAAAACTTTAAATTTTAAAATTTAAAAATTAAAATACAAATTTTAAAAATTTAATTATTAAAACTTTAAAATTAAAATTTAAAAATTTAAATACTAAATTTTAAAAATTTAATTATTAAAACTTTAAATTTTAAAGTTTGAAATTTTAAATACTAAATTTTAAAACTTTAATTATTAAAATTTAAATTTTAAAATTTAAAAATTTAAATACTAAATTTTAAAAATTTAATTATTAAAACTTTAAATTTTAAAATTTAAAAATTTAAATACTAAATTTTAAAAATTTAATTATTAAAACTTTAAATTATAAAATTTAAAAATTTAAATACTAAATTTTAAAAATTTAATTATTAAAACTTTAAATTTTAAAATTTAAAAATTAAAATACAAACTTTAAAAATTTAATTATTAAAACTTTAAATTTTAAAATTTAAATACTAAATTTTAAAAATTTAATTATTAAAACTTCAAACTTTAAAATTTAAAAATTTAAATACTAAATTTTAAAAATTTAATTATTAAAACTTTAAATTTTAAAATTTAAAAACTTAAATACTAAATTTTAAAAATTTTATTATTAAAACTTTAAATTTTAAAAATATAAATACTAAATTTTGAAAATTTAATTATTAAAACTTTAAATTTTAAAATTTAAAATTTTAAATACTAAATTTTAAAACTTTAATTATTAAAATTTAAATTTTAAAATTTAAAAATTTAAATACTAAATTTTAAAAATTTAATTGTTATAACTTTAAATTTTAAAATTTAAAAATTTAAATACTTAATTTTAAAAATTTAATTATTAAAATTTTAAATTTTAAAATTTAAAAATTTAAAATTTAAAAATTTAAATATTAAATTTTAAAAATTTAATTATTAAAACTTTAAATTTTAAAATTTAAATACTAAATTTTAAAAATTTAATTATTAAAACTTCAAACTTAAAAATTTAAAAATATAAATACTAAATTTTAAAAATTTAATTATTAAAACTTTAAATTTCAAAATTTAAAAATTTAAATACTAAATTTTAAAAATTTTACTATTAAAACTTTAAATTTTAAAAATTTAAATACTAAATTTTAAAAATTTAATTATTAAAACTTTAAATTTTAAAATTTAAAAACAAACACTAAATTTTAAAAATTTAATTAATAAAATTTTAAATTTTAAAATTTAAAAATTTAAATTTTAAATTTTAAAGATTTAATTATTAAAACTTTAAATTTTAAAATTTAAATACTAAATTTTCAAAATTTAATTATTAAAACATCAAACTTTAAAATTTAAAAATTTAAATACTAAATTTTAAAAATTTAATTATTAAAACTTTAAATTTTAAAATTTAAAAACTTAAATAACAAATTTTAAAAATTTTATTATTAAAACTTTAAATTTTAAAAATTTAAATACTAAATTTTAAAAATTTAATTATTAAAACTTTAAATTTTAAAATTTAAAAATTTAAATACAAATTTTAAAAATTTAATTATTAAAACTTTAAATTTTAAAATTTAAAAATTTAAATACTAAATTTAAAAAATTTAATTATTAAAACTTTAAATTTTAAAATTTAAAAATTTAAATACTAAATTTTAAAAATTTAATTATTAAAACTTTAAATTTTAAAATTTAAAAATTAAAATACAAATTTTAAAAATTTAATTATTAAAACTTTAAAATTAAAATTTAAAAATTTAAATACTAAATTTTAAAAATTTAATTATTAAAACTTTAAATTTTAAAGTTTGAAATTTTAAATACTAAATTTTAAAACTTTAATTATTAAAATTTAAATTTTAAAATTTAAAAATTTAAATACTAAATTTTAAAAATTTAATTATTAAAACTTTAAATTTTAAAATTTAAAAATTTAAATACTAAATTTTAAAAATTTAATTATTAAAACTTTAAATTTTAAAATTTAAAAATTTAAATACTAAATTTTAAAAATTTAATTATTAAAACTTTAAATTTTAAAATTTAAAAATTAAAATACAAACTTTAAAAATTTAATTATTAAAACTTTAAATTTTAAAATTTAAATACTAAATTTTAAAAATTTAATTATTAAAACTTCAAACTTTAAAATTTAAAAATTTAAATACTAAATTTTAAAAATTTAATTATTAAAACTTTAAATTTTAAAATTTAAAAACTTAAATACTAAATTTTAAAAATTTTATTATTAAAACTTTAAATTTTAAAAATATAAATACTAAATTTTGAAAATTTAATTATTAAAACTTTAAATTTTAAAATTTAAAATTTTAAATACTAAATTTTAAAACTTTAATTATTAAAATTTAAATTTTAAAATTTAAAAATTTAAATACTAAATTTTAAAAATTTAATTGTTATAACTTTAAATTTTAAAATTTAAAAATTTAAATACTTAATTTTAAAAATTTAATTATTAAAATTTTAAATTTTAAAATTTAAAAATTTAAAATTTAAAAATTTAAATATTAAATTTTAAAAATTTAATTATTAAAACTTTAAATTTTAAAATTTAAATACTAAATTTTAAAAATTTAATTATTAAAACTTCAAACTTAAAAATTTAAAAATATAAATACTAAATTTTAAAAATTTAATTATTAAAACTTTAAATTTCAAAATTTAAAAATTTAAATACTAAATTTTAAAAATTTTACTATTAAAACTTTAAATTTTAAAAATTTAAATACTAAATTTTAAAAATTTAATTATTAAAACTTTAAATTTTAATATTTAAAAATTTAAAGACTAAATTTTAAAAATTTAATTATTAAAACTTTAAACTTTAAAATTTAAAAATTTAAATACTAAATTTTAAAAATTTAATTATTAAAACTTTAAATTTTAAAATTTAAAAACAAACACTAAATTTTAAAAATTTAATTAATAAAATTTTAAATTTTAAAATTTAAAAATTTAAATTTTAAAATTTAAAAATTTAAATTTTAAAATTTAAAAATTTAAATTTTAAAATTTAAAAATTTAAATACTAAATTTTAAAAATTTAATTATTAAAACTTTAAATTTTAATATTTAAAAATTTAAAGACTAAATTTTAAAAATTTAATTATTAAAACTTTAAACTTTAAAATTTAAAAATTTAAATACTAAATTCTAAAAATTTAATTATTAAAACTTTAAATTTTAAAATTTAAAAATTTAAATACTAAATTTTAAAAATTTAATTATTAAAATTTTAAATTTTAAAATTTAAAAATTTAAATACTAAATTTTAAAAATTTAATTATTAAAATTTAAATTTAAAATTTAAATATTTAAATACTAAATATTAAAACTTTAAATATTAAATCTTTAAATTTTAAAATTTAAAAATTTAAATACTAAATTTTAAAAATTTAATTATTAAAATTTTAAATTTTAAAATTTAAATACTAAATTTTAAAAATTTAATTATTAAAACTTTAAACTTTAATATTTAAAAATTAAAATACTAAATTTTGAAAATTTAAATATTAAAACTTTAAATTTTAAAATTTAAAAACTTAAATACTAAATTTTAAAAATTTAATTATTAAAGTTTTAAATTTTAAAATTTAAAAATTTAAATTTTAAAATTTAAATACTAAATTTTAAAAATTTAATTATTAAAACTTTAAATTTTAAAATTTAAAAATTTAAAAACTAAATTTTAAAAATTTAATTGTTATAACTTTAAATTTTAAAATTTAAAAATTTAAATACTAAATTTTAAAAATTTAATTATTAAAATTTTAAATTTTAAAATGTAAAAATTTAAATACTAAATTTTAAAAATTTAATTATTAAAACTTTAAATTTTAAAATTTAAATACTAAATATTAAAAATTTAATTATTAAAACTTCAAACTTTAAAATTTAAAAATTTAAATACTAAATTTCAAAAATTTAATTATTAAAACTTTAATTTTAGAATTTAAAAACTTAAATACTAAATTTTAAAAATTTCATTATTAAAACTTTAAATTTTAAAAATTTAAATACTAAATTTTAAAAATTTAATTATTAAAACTTTAAATTTTAAAATTTAAAAATTTAAATACTAAATTTTAAAAATTTAATTATTAAAACTTTAAATTTTAAAATTTAAAAATTTAAATTTTAAAATTTAAATACTAAATTTTAAAAATTTAATTATTAAAACTTTAAATTTTAAAATTTAAAAATTTAAATACTAAATTTTAAAAATTTAATTGTTATAACTTTAAATTTTAAAATTTAAGAATTTAAATACTAAATTTTAAAAATTTAATTATTAAAATTTTAAATTTTAAAATTTAAAAATTTAAATACTAAATTTTAAAAATTTAGTTATTAAAATTTTAAATTTTAAAATTTAAAAATTTAATTATTAAAATTTTAAATTTTAAAATTTAAAAATTTAAAATTTAAAAATTTAAATATTAAATTTTAAAAATTTAATTATTAAAACTTTAAATTTTAAAATTTAAATACTAAATTTTAAAAATTTAATTATTAAAACTTCAAACTTTAAAATTTAAAAATTTAAATACTAAATTTTAAAAATTTAATTATTAAAACATTAAATTTTAAAATTTAAAAATTTAAATACTAAATTTTAAAAATTTAATTATTAAAACTTTAAATTTTAAAATTTAAAAATTTAAATACTAAATTTTAAAAATTTAATTATTAAAACTTTAAATTTTAAATTTTAAAAATTAAAATACACATTTTAAAAATTTAATTATTAAAACTTTAAATTTTAAAATTTAAATACTAAATTTTAAAAATTTAATTATTAAAATTTCAAACTTTAAAATTTAAAAATTTAAATACTAAATTTTAAAAATTTAATTATTAAAACTTTAAATTTTAAAATTTAAAAACTTAAATACTAAATTTTAAAAATTTTATTATTAAAACTTTAAATTTTAGAAATATAAATACTAAATTTTAAAAATTTAATTATTAAAACTTTAAATTTTAAAATTTAAAATTTTAAATACTAAATTTTAAAACTTTAATTATTAAAATTTAAATTTTAAAATTTAAAAATTTAAATACTAAATTTTAAAACTTTAAATATTAAATCTTTAAATTTTAAAATTTAAATATTTAAATACTAAATTTTGAAAATTTAATTATTAAAATTTTAAATTTTAAAATTTAAAAATTTAAATATTAAGTTTTAAAAATTTCATTATTAAAACTTTAAATTTTAAAATTTAAAAATTTAAATACTAAATTTTAAAAATTTAATTATTAAAATTTTAAATTTTAAAATTTAAAAATTTAAATTTTAAAATTTAAATACTAAATTTTAAAAATTTAGTTATTATAACTTTAAATTTTAAAATTTAAAAATTTAAATATTAAATTTTAAAAATTTAATTATTAAAATTTTAAATTTTAAAATTTTAAAATTTAAATTTTTAAATTTTAAGATTTAAAATTTTAATAATTAAATTTTTAAAATTTAGTATTTAAATTTTTAAATTTTAAAATTTAAAGTTTTAAAATTTAAAAATTTAAATAATAAATTTTAAAAATTTAATTATTAAAACTTTAAATTTTAAAGTTTAAAATTTTAAATACTAAATTTTAAAACTTTAATTATTAAAATTTAAATTTTAAAATTTAAAAATTTAAGTACTAAATTTTAAAACTTTAAATATTAAAATTTTAAATTTTAAAATTTAAAAATTTAAATTTTAAAATTTAAATACTAAATTTTAAAAATTTAATTATTAAAACTTTAAACTTTAAAATTTAAAAATTTAAATACTAAATTTTAAAAATTTAATTATTAAAACTTTAAATTTTAAAATTTAAAAACAAACATTAAATTTTAAAAATTTAATTAATAAAATTTTAAATTTTAAAATTTAAAAATTTAAATTTAAAAATTTAAATTTTAAAATTTAAAAATTTAAATTTTAAAATTTAAAAATTTAAATTTTAAAATTTAAAAATTTAAATACTAAATTTTAAAAATTTAAATATTAAAACTTTAAATTTTACAATTTAAAAATTTAAATACTAAATTCTAAAAATTTAATTATTAAAACTTTAAATTTTAAAATTTAAAAATTTAAATACTAAATTTTAAAAATTTAATTATTAAAATTTTAAATTTTAAAATTTAAAAATTTAAATACTAAATTTTAAAAATTTAATTATTAAAATTTAAATTTTAAAATCTAAATATTTAAATACTAAATTTTAAAAATTTAATTATTAAAACTTTAAATTTTAAAATTTAAATACTAAATTTTAAAAATTTAATTATTAAAACTTCAAACTTTAAAATTTAAAAATATAAATACTAAATTTTAAAAATTTAGTTATTAAAATTTTAAATTTTAAAATTTAAAAATTTAATTATTAAAATTTTAAATTTTAAAATTTAAAAATTTAAAATTTAAAAATTTAAATATTAAATTTTAAAAATTTAATTATTAAAATTTAAATTTTAAAATTTAAATACTAAATTTTAAAAATTTAATTATTAAAACTTCAAACTTTAAAATTTAAAAATATAAATACTAAATTTTAAAAATTTAATTATTAAAACTTTAAATTTTAAAATTTAAAAATTTAAATACTAAATTTTAAAAATTTTATTATTAAAACTTTAAATTTTAAAAATTTAAATACTAAATTTTAAAAATTTAATTATTAAAACTTTAAATTTTAATATTTAAAAATTTAAAGACTAAATTTTAAAAATTTAATTATTAAAACCTTAAATTTTAAAATTTAAAAATTAAAATAAAAATTTTAAAAATTTAATTATTAAAACTTTTAATTTTAAAATTTAAAAATTTAAATACTAAATTTTAAAAATTTAATTATTAAAACTTTAAATTTTAAAGTTTAAAATTTTAAATACTAAATTTTAAAACTTTAATTATTAAAATTTAAATTTTAAAATTTAAAAATTTAAATACTAAATTTTAAAACTTTAAATATTAAATCTTTAAATTTTAAAATTTAAATATTTAAGTACTAAATTTTAAAAATTTAATTATTAAAACTTTAAATTTTAAAATTTAAAAATTAAAATACAAATTTTAAAAATTTAATTATTAAAACTTTAAAATTAAAATTTAAAAATTTAAAAACTAAATTTTAAAAATTTAATTATTAAAACTTTAAATTTTAAAGTTTAAAATTTTAAATACTAAATTGTAAAACTTTAATTATTAAAATTTAAATTTTAAAATTTAAAAATTTAAATAATAAATTTTAAAAATTTAATTATTAAAACTTTAAATTTTAAAATTTAAAAATTTAAATACTAAATTTTAAAAATTTAATTATTAAAACTTTAAATTTTAAAATTTAAAAATTAAAATACAAATTTTAAAAATTTAATTATTAAAACTTTAAATTTTAAAATTTAAATACTAAATTTTAAAAATTTAATTATTAAAACTTCAAACTTTAAAATTTAAAAATTTAAATACTAAATTTTAAAAATTTAATTATTAAAACTTTAAATTTTAAAATTTAAAAACTTAAATACTAAATTTTAAAAATTTTATTATTAAAACTTTAAATTTTAAAATTTAAATACTAAATTTTAAAAATTTAATTATTAAAACTTCAAACTTTAAAATTTAAAAATTTAAATACTAAATTTTAAAAATTTAATTATTAAAATTTTAAATTTTAAAATTTAAAAATTTAAATTTTAAAATTTAAATACTAAATTTTAAAAATTTAATTATTAAAACTTTAAATTTTAAAATTTAAAAATTTAAATTTTAAAATTTAAATACTAAATTTTAAAAATTTAATTATTAAAACTTTAAATTTTAAAATTTAAAAATTTAAATACTAAATTTTAAAAATTTAATTATTAAAATTTTAAATTTTAAAATTTAAAAATTTAAATACTAAATTTTAAAAATTTAGTTATTAAAACTTTAAAATTTAAAATTTAAAAATTTAAATATTAAATTTTAAAAATTTAATTATTAAAACTTTAAATTTTAAAATTTAAATACTAAATTTTCAAAATTTAATTATTAAAACTTCAAACTTTAAAATTTAAAAATTTAAATACTAAATTTTAAAAATTTAATTATTAAAACTTTAAATTTTAAAATTTAAAAACTTAAATAACAAATTTTAAAAATTTTATTATTAAAACTTTAAATTTTAAAAATTTAAATACTAAATTTTAAAAATTTAATTATTAAAACTTTAAATTTTAAAATTTAAAAATTTAAATACAAATTTTAAAAATTTAATTATTAAAACTTTAAATTTTAAAATTTAAAAATTTAAATACTAAATTTAAAAAATTTAATTATTAAAACTTTAAATTTTAAAATTTAAAAATTTAAATACTAAACTTTAAAAATTTAATTATTAAAACTTTAAATTTTAAAATTTAAAAATTAAAATACAAATTTTAAAAATTTAATTATTAAAACTTTAAAATTAAAATTTAAAAATTTAAATACTAAATTTTAAAAATTTAATTATTAAAACTTTAAATTTTAAAGTTTGAAATTTTAAATACTAAATTTTAAAACTTTAATTATTAAAATTTAAATTTTAAAATTTAAAAATTTAAATACTAAATTTTAAAAATTTAATTATTAAAACTTTAAATTTTAAAATTTAAAAATTAAAATACAAATTTTAAAAATTTAATTATTAAAACTTTAAATTTTAAAATTTAAATACTAAATTTTAAAAATTTAATTATTAAAACTTCAAACTTTAAAATTTAAAAATTTAAATACTAAATTTTAAAAATTTAATTATTAAAACTTTAAATTTTAAAATTTAAAAACTTAAATACTAAATTTTAAAAATTTTATTATTAAAACTTTAAATTTTAAAAATATACATACTAAATTTTAAAAATTTAATTATTAAAACTTTAAATTTTAAAATTTAAAATTTTAAATACTAAATTTTAAAACTTTAATTATTAAAATTTAAATTTTAAAATTTAAAAATTTAAATACTAAATTTTAAAAATTTAATTGTTATAACTTTAAATTTTAAAATTTAAAAATTTAAATACTTAATTTTAAAATTTTAATTATTAAAATTTTAAATTTTAAAATTTAAAAATTTAAAAATTAAAAATTTAAATATTAAATTTTAAAAATTTAATTATTAAAACTTTAAATTTTAAAATTTAAATACTAAATTTTAAAAATTTAATTATTAAAACTTCAAACTTTAAAATTTAAAAATTTAAATACTAAATTTTAAAAATTTAATTATTAAAACTTTAAATTTTAAAATTTAAAAATTTAAATACTAAATTTTAAAAATTTTATTATTAAAACTTTAAATTTTAAAAATTTAAATACTAAATTTTAAAAATTTAATTATTAAAACTTTAAATTTTAATATTTAAAAATTTAAAGACTAAATTTTAAAAATTTAATTATTAAAACTTTAAACTTTAAAATTTAAAAATTTAAATACTAAATTTTAAAAATTTAATTATTAAAACTTTAAATTTTAAAATTTAAAAACAAACACTAAATTTTAAAAATTTAATTAATAAAATTTTAAATTTTAAAATTTAAAAATTTAAATTTTAAAATTTAAAAATTTAAATTTTAAAATTTAAAAATTTAAATACTAAATTTTAAAAATTTAAATATTAAAACTTTAAATTTTACAATTTAAAAATTTAAATACTAAATTCTAAAAATTTAATTATTAAAACTTTAAATTTTAAAATTTAAAAATTTAAATACTAAATTTTAAAAATTTAATTATTAAAATTTTAAATTTTAAAATTTAAAAATTTAAATTTTAAAATTTAAATACTAAATTTTAAAAATTTAATTATTAAAACTTTAAATTTTAAAATTTAAAAATTTAAATTTTAAAATTTAAATACTAAATTTTAAAAATTTAATTATTAAAACTTTAAATTTTAAAATTTAAAAATTTAAATACTAAATTTTAAAAATTTAATTGTTATAACTTTAAATTTTAAAATTTAAAAATTTAAATACTAAATTTTAAAAATTTAATTATTAAAATTTTAAATTTTAAAATTTAAAAATTTAAATACTAAATTTTAAAAATTTAGTTATTAAAACTTTAAAATTTAAAATTTAAAAATTTAAATATTAAATTTTAAAAATTTAATTATTAAAACTTTAAATTTTAAAATTTAAATACTAAATTTTCAAAATTTAATTATTAAAACTTCAAACTTTAAAATTTAAAAATTTTAGATACTAAATTTTAAAAATTTAATTATTAAAACTTTAAATTTTAAAATTTAAAAACTTAAATACTAAATTTTAAAAATTATATTATTATTACTTTAAATTTTAAAAATTTAAATACTAAATTTTAAAAATTTAATTATTAAAACTTTAAATTTTAAAATTTAAAAATTTAAATACAAATTTTAAAAATTTAATTATTAAAACTTTAAATTTTAAAATTTAAAAATTTAAATACTAAATTTAAAAAATTTAATTATTAAAACTTTAAATTTTAAAATTTAAAAATTTAAATACTAAATTTTAAAAATTTAATTATTAAAACTTTAAATTTTAAAATTTAAAAATTAAAATACAAATTTTAAAAATTTAATTATTAAAACTTTAAAATTAAAATTTAAAAATTTAAATACTAAATTTTAAAAATTTAATTATTAAAACTTTAAATTTTAAAGTTTAAAATTTTAAATACTAAATTTTAAAACTTTAATTATTAAAATTTAAATTTTAAAATTTAAAAATTTAAATACTAAATTTTAAAAATTTAATTATTAAAACTTTAAATTTTAAAATTTAAAAATTTAAATACTAAATTTTAAAAATTTAATTGTTATAACTTTAAATTTTAAAATTTAAAAATTTAAATACTAAATTTTAAAAATTTAATTATTAAAATTTTAAATTTTAAAATTTAAAAATTTAAATACTAAATTTTACAAATTTAGTTATTAAAACTTTAAAATTTAAAATTTAAAAATTTAAATATTAAATTTTAAAAATTTAATTATTAAAACTTTAAATTTTAAAATTTAAATACTAAATTTTCAAAATTTAATTATTAAAACATCAAACTTTAAAATTTAAAAATTTAAATACTAAATTTTAAAAATTTAATTATTAAAACTTTAAATTTTAAAATTTAAAAACTTAAATAAAAAATTTTAAAAATTTTATTATTAAAACTTTAAATTTTAAAAATTTAAATACTAAATTTTAAAAATTTAATTATTAAAACTTTAAATTTTAAAATTTAAAAATTTAAATACAAATTTTAAAAATTTAATTATTAAAACTTTAAATTTTAAAATTTAAAAATTTAAATACTAAATTTAAAAAATTTAATTATTAAAACTTTAAATTTTAAAATTTAAAAATTTAAATACTAAATTTTAAAAATTTAATTATTAAAACTTTAAATTTTAAAATTTAAAAATTAAAATACAAATTTTAAAAATTTAATTATTAAAACTTTAAAATTAAAATTTAAAAATTTAAATACTAAATTTTAAAAATTTAATTATTAAAACTTTAAATTTTAAAGTTTGAAATTTTAAATACTAAATTTTAAAACTTTAATTATTAAAATTTAAATTTTAAAATTTAAATACTAAATTTTAAAAATTTAATTATTAAAACTTTAAATTTTAAAATTTAAAAATTTAAATACTAAATTTTAAAAATTTAATTATTAAAACTTTAAATTTTAAAATTTAAAAATTTAAATACTAAATTTTAAAAATTTAATTATTAAAACTTTAAATTTTAAAATTTAAAAATTAAAATACAAACTTTAAAAATTTAATTATTAAAACTTTAAATTTTAAAATTTAAATACTAAATTTTAAAAATTTAATTATTAAAACTTCAAACTTTAAAATTTAAAAATTTAAATACTAAATTTTAAAAATTTAATTATTAAAACTTTAAATTTTAAAATTTAAAAACTTAAATACTAAATTTTAAAAATTTTATTATTAAAACTTTAAATTTTAAAAATATAAATACTAAATTTTGAAAATTTAATTATTAAAACTTTAAATTTTAAAATTTAAAATTTTAAATACTAAATTTTAAAACTTTAATTATTAAAATTTAAATTTTAAAATTTAAAAATTTAAATACTAAATTTTAAAAATTTAATTGTTATAACTTTAAATTTTAAAATTTAAAAATTTAAATACTTAATTTTAAAAATTTAATTATTAAAATTTTAAATTTTAAAATTTAAAAATTTAAAATTTAAAAATTTAAATATTAAATTTTAAAAATTTAATTATTAAAACTTTAAATTTTAAAATTTAAATACTAAATTTTAAAAATTTAATTATTAAAACTTCAAACTTAAAAATTTAAAAATATAAATACTAAATTTTAAAAATTTAATTATTAAAACTTTAAATTTCAAAATTTAAAAATTTAAATACTAAATTTTAAAAATTTTATTATTAAAACTTTAAATTTTAAAAATTTAAATACTAAATTTTAAAAATTTAATTATTAAAACTTTAAATTTTAATATTTAAAAATTTAAAGACTAAATTTTAAAAATTTAATTATTAAAACTTTAAACTTTAAAATTTAAAAATTTAAATACTAAATTTTAAAAATTTAATTATTAAAACTTTAAATTTTAAAATTTAAAAACAAACACTAAATTTTAAAAATTTAATTAATAAAATTTTAAATTTTAAAATTTAAAAATTTAAATACTAAATTTTAAAAATTTAATTATTAAAACTTTAAATTTTAATATTTAAAAATTTAAAGACTAAATTTTAAAAATTTAATTATTAAAACTTTAAACTTTAAAATTTAAAAATTTAAATACTAAATTCTAAAAATTTAATTATTAAAACTTTAAATTTTAAAATTTAAAAATTTAAATACTAAATTTTAAAAATTTAATTATTAAAATTTTAAATTTTAAAATTTAAAAATTTAAATACTAAATTTTAAAAATTTAATTATTAAAATTTAAATTTAAAATTTAAATATTTAAATACTAAATATTAAAACTTTAAATATTAAATCTTTAAATTTTAAAATTTAAAAATTTAAATACTAAATTTTAAAAATTTAATTATTAAAATTTTAAATTTTAAAATTTAAAAATTTAAATTTTAAAATTTAAATACTAAATTTTAAAAATTTAATTATTAAAACTTTAAACTTTAATATTTAAAAATTAAAATACTAAATTTTGAAAATTTAAATATTAAAACTTTAAATTTTAAAATATAAAAACTTAAATACTAAATTTTAAAAATTTAATTATTAAAGTTTTAAATTTTAAAATTTAAAAATTTAAATTTTAAAATTTAAATACTAAATTTTAAAAATTTAATTATTAAAACTTTAAATTTTAAAATTTAAAAATTTAAAAACTAAATTTTAAAAATTTAATTGTTATAACTTTAAATTTTAAAATTTAAAAATTTAAATACTAAATTTTAAAAATTTAATTATTAAAATTTTAAATTTTAAAATGTAAAAATTTAAATACTAAATTTTAAAAATTTAATTATTAAAACTTCAAACTTTAAAATTTAAAAATTTAAATACTAAATTTCAAAAATTTAATTATTAAAACTTTAATTTTAGAATTTAAAAACTTAAATACTAAATTTTAAAAATTTCATTATTAAAACTTTAAATTTTAAAAATTTAAATACTAAATTTTAAAAATTTAATTATTAAAACTTTAAATTTTAAAATTTAAAAATTTAAATACTAAATTTTAAAAATTTAATTATTAAAACTTTAAATTTTAAAATTTAAAAATTTAAATTTTAAAATTTAAATACTAAATTTTAAAAATTTAATTATTAAAACTTTAAATTTTAAAATTTAAAAATTTAAATACTAAATTTTAAAAATTTAATTGTTATAACTTTAAATTTTAAAATTTAAAAATTTAAATACTAAATTTTAAAAATTTAATTATTAAAATTTTAAATTTTAAAATTTAAAAATTTAAATACTAAATTTTAAAAATTTAGTTATTAAAATTTTAAATTTTAAAATTTAAAAATTTAATTATTAAAATTTTAAATTTTAAAATTTAAAAATTTAAAATTTAAAAATTTAAATATTAAATTTTAAAAATTTAATTATTAAAACTTTAAATTTTAAAATTTAAATACTAAATTTTAAAAATTTAATTATTAAAACTTCAAACTTTAAAATTTAAAAATTTAAATACTAAATTTTAAAAATTTAATTATTAAAACATTAAATTTTAAAATTTAAAAATTTAAATACTAAATTTTAAAAATTTAATTATTAAAACTTTAAATTTTAAAATTTAAAAATTTAAATACTAAATTTTAAAAATTTAATTATTAAAACTTTAAATTTTAAATTTTAAAAATTAAAATACACATTTTAAAAATTTAATTATTAAAACTTTAAATTTTAAAATTTAAATACTAAATTTTAAAAATTTAATTATTAAAACTTCAAACTTTAAAATTTAAAAATTTAAATACTAAATTTTAAAAATTTAATTATTAAAACTTTAAATTTTAAAATTTAAAAACTTAAATACTAAATTTTAAAAATTTTATTATTAAAACTTTAAATTTTAGAAATATAAATACTAAATTTTAAAAATTTAATTATTAAAACTTTAAATTTTAAAATTTAAATACTAAATTTTAAAAATTTAATTATTAAAACTTCAAACTTTAAAATTTAAAAATTTAAATACTAAATTTTAAAAATTTAATTATTAAAACTTTAAATTTTAAAATTTAAAAACTTAAATACTAAATTTTAAAAATTTTATTATTAAAACTTTAAATTTTAAAAATATAAATACTAAATTTTGAAAATTTAATTATTAAAACTTTAAATTTTAAAATTTAAAATTTTAAATACTAAATTTTAAAACTTTAATTATTAAAATTTAAATTTTAAAATTTAAAAATTTAAATACTAAATTTTAAAAATTTAATTGTTATAACTTTAAATTTTAAAATTTAAAAATTTAAATACTTAATTTTAAAAATTTAATTATTAAAATTTTAAATTTTAAAATTTAAAAATTTAAAATTTAAAAATTTAAATATTAAATTTTAAAAATTTAATTATTAAAACTTTAAATTTTAAAATTTAAATACTAAATTTTAAAAATTTAATTATTAAAACTTCAAACTTAAAAATTTAAAAATATAAATACAAAATTTTAAAAATTTAATTATTAAAACTTTAAATTTCAAAATTTAAAAATTTAAATACTAAATTTTAAAAATTTTTTTATTAAAACTTTAAATTTTAAAAATTTAAATACTAAATTTTAAAAATTTAATTATTAAAACTTTAAATTTTAATATTTAAAAATTTAAAGACTAAATTTTAAAAATTTAATTATTAAAACTTTAAACTTTAAAATTTAAAAATTTAAATACTAAATTTTAAAAATTTAATTATTAAAACTTTAAATTTTAAAATTTAAAAACAAACACTAAATTTTAAAAATTTAATTAATAAAATTTTAAATTTTAAAATTTAAAAATTTAAATTTTAAAATTTAAAAATTTAAATTTTAAAATTTAAAAATTTAAATTTTAAAATTTAAAAATTTAAATACTAAATTTTAAAAATTTAATTATTAAAACTTTAAATTTTAATATTTAAAAATTTAAAGACTAAATTTTAAAAATTTAATTATTAAAACTTTAAACTTTAAAATTTAAAAATTTAAATACTAAATTCTAAAAATTTAATTATTAAAACTTTAAATTTTAAAATTTAAAAATTTAAATACTAAATTTTAAAAATTTAATTATTAAAATTTTAAATTTTAAAATTTAAAAATTTAAATTTTAAAATTTAAATACTAAATTTTAAAAATTTAATTATTAAAACTTTAAACTTTAATATTTAAAAATTAAAATACTAAATTTTGAAAATTTAAATATTAAAACTTTAAATTTTAAAATTTAAAAACTTAAATACTAAATTTTAAAAATTTAATTATTAAAGTTTTAAATTTTAAAATTTAAAAATTTAAATTTTAAAATTTAAATACTAAATTTTAAAAATTTAATTATTAAAACTTTAAATTTTAAAATTTAAAAATTTAAAAACTAAATTTTAAAAATTTAATTGTTATAACTTTAAATTTTAAAATTTAAAAATTTAAATACTAAATTTTAAAAATTTAATTATTAAAATTTTAAATTTTAAAATGTAAAAATTTAAATACTAAATTTTAAAAATTTAATTATTAAAACTTTAAATTTTAAAATTTAAATACTAAATATTAAAAATTTAATTATTAAAACTTCAAACTTTAAAATTTAAAAATTTAAATACTAAATTTCAAAAATTTAATTATTAAAACTTTAATTTTAGAATTTAAAAACTTAAATACTAAATTTTAAAAATTTCATTATTAAAACTTTAAATTTTAAAAATTTAAATACTAAATTTTAAAAATTTAATTATTAAAACTTTAAATTTTAAAATTTAAAAATTTAAATACTAAATTTTAAAAATTTAATTATTAAAACTTTAAATTTTAAAATTTAAAAATTTAAATTTTAAAATTTAAATACTAAATTTTAAAAATTTAATTATTAAAACTTTAAATTTTAAAATTTAAAAATTTAAATACTAAATTTTAAAAATTTAATTGTTATAACTTTAAATTTTAAAATTTAAAAATTTAAATACTAAATTTTAAAAATTTAATTATTAAAATTTTAAATTTTAAAATTTAAAAATTTAAATACTAAATTTTAAAAATTTAGTTATTAAAATTTTAAATTTTAAAATTTAAAAATTTAATTATTAAAATTTTAAATTTTAAAATTTAAAAATTTAAAATTTAAAAATTTAAATATTAAATTTTAAAAATTTAATTATTAAAACTTTAAATTTTAAAATTTAAATACTAAATTTTAAAAATTTAATTATTAAAACTTCAAACTTTAAAATTTAAAAATTTAAATACTAAATTTTAAAAATTTAATTATTAAAACATTAAATTTTAAAATTTAAAAATTTAAATACTAAATTTTAAAAATTTAATTATTAAAACTTTAAATTTTAAAATTTAAAAATTTAAATACTAAATTTTAAAAATTTAATTATTAAAACTTTAAATTTTAAATTTTAAAAATTAAAATACACATTTTAAAAATTTAATTATTAAAACATTAAATTTTAAAATTTAAATACTAAATTTTAAAAATTTAATTATTAAAACTTCAAACTTTAAAATTTAAAAATTTAAATACTAAATTTTAAAAATTTAATTATTAAAACTTTAAATTTTAAAATTTAAAAACTTAAATACTAAATTTTAAAAATTTTATTATTAAAACTTTAAATTTTAGAAATATAAATACTAAATTTTAAAAATTTAATTATTAAAACTTTAAATTTTAAAATTTAAATACTAAATTTTAAAAATTTAATTATTAAAACTTCAAACTTTAAAATTTAAAAATTTAAATACTAAATTTTAAAAATTTAATTATTAAAACTTTAAATTTTAAAATTTAAAAACTTAAATACTAAATTTTAAAAATTTTATTATTAAAACTTTAAATTTTAAAAATATAAATACTAAATTTTGAAAATTTAATTATTAAAACTTTAAATTTTAAAATTTAAAATTTTAAATACTAAATTTTAAAACTTTAATTATTAAAATTTAAATTTTAAAATTTAAAAATTTAAATACTAAATTTTAAAAATTTAATTGTTATAACTTTAAATTTTAAAATTTAAAAATTTAAATACTTAATTTTAAAAATTTAATTATTAAAATTTTAAATTTTAAAATTTAAAAATTTAAAATTTAAAAATTTAAATATTAAATTTTAAAAATTTAATTATTAAAACTTTAAATTTTAAAATTTAAATACTAAATTTTAAAAATTTAATTATTAAAACTTCAAACTTAAAAATTTAAAAATATAAATACAAAATTTTAAAAATTTAATTATTAAAACTTTAAATTTCAAAATTTAAAAATTTAAATACTAAATTTTAAAAATTTTTTTATTAAAACTTTAAATTTTAAAAATTTAAATACTAAATTTTAAAAATTTAATTATTAAAACTTTAAATTTTAATATTTAAAAATTTAAAGACTAAATTTTAAAAATTTAATTATTAAAACTTTAAACTTTAAAATTTAAAAATTTAAATACTAAATTTTAAAAATTTAATTATTAAAACTTTAAATTTTAAAATTTAAAAACAAACACTAAATTTTAAAAATTTAATTAATAAAATTTTAAATTTTAAAATTTAAAAATTTAAATTTTAAAATTTAAAAATTTAAATTTTAAAATTTAAAAATTTAAATTTTAAAATTTAAAAATTTAAATACTAAATTTTAAAAATTTAATTATTAAAACTTTAAATTTTAATATTTAAAAATTTAAAGACTAAATTTTAAAAATTTAATTATTAAAACTTTAAACTTTAAAATTTAAAAATTTAAATACTAAATTCTAAAAATTTAATTATTAAAACTTTAAATTTTAAAATTTAAAAATTTAAATACTAAATTTTAAAAATTTAATTATTAAAATTTTAAATTTTAAAATTTAAAAATTTAAATACTAAATTTTAAAAATTTAATTATTAAAATTTAAATTTAAAATTTAAATATTTAAATACTAAATATTAAAACTTTAAATATTAAATCTTTAAATTTTAAAATTTAAAAATTTAAATACTAAATTTTAAAAATTTAATTATTAAAATTTTAAATTTTAAAATTTAAAAATTTAAATTTTAAAATTTAAATACTAAATTTTAAAAATTTAATTATTAAAACTTTAAACTTTAATATTTAAAAATTAAAATACTAAATTTTGAAAATTTAAATATTAAAACTTTAAATTTTAAAATTTAAAAACTTAAATACTAAATTTTAAAAATTTAATTATTAAAGTTTTAAATTTTAAAATTTAAAAATTTAAATTTTAAAATTTAAATACTAAATTTTAAAAATTTAATTATTAAAACTTTAAATTTTAAAATTTAAAAATTTAAAAACTAAATTTTAAAAATTTAATTGTTATAACTTTAAATTTTAAAATTTAAAAATTTAAATACTAAATTTTAAAAATTTAATTATTAAAATTTTAAATTTTAAAATGTAAAAATTTAAATACTAAATTTTAAAAATTTAATTATTAAAACTTTAAATTTTAAAATTTAAATACTAAATATTAAAAATTTAATTATTAAAACTTCAAACTTTAAAATTTAAAAATTTAAATACTAAATTTCAAAAATTTAATTATTAAAACTTTAATTTTAGAATTTAAAAACTTAAATACTAAATTTTAAAAATTTCATTATTAAAACTTTAAATTTTAAAAATTTAAATACTAAATTTTAAAAATTTAATTATTAAAACTTTAAATTTTAAAATTTAAAAATTTAAATACTAAATTTTAAAAATTTAATTATTAAAACTTTAAATTTTAAAATTTAAAAATTTAAATTTTAAAATTTAAATACTAAATTTTAAAAATTTAATTATTAAAACTTTAAATTTTAAAATTTAAAAATTTAAATACTAAATTTTAAAAATTTAATTGTTATAACTTTAAATTTTAAAATTTAAAAATTTAAATACTAAATTTTAAAAATTTAATTATTAAAATTTTAAATTTTAAAATTTAAAAATTTAAATACTAAATTTTAAAAATTTAGTTATTAAAATTTTAAATTTTAAAATTTAAAAATTTAATTATTAAAATTTTAAATTTTAAAATTTAAAAATTTAAAATTTAAAAATTTAAATATTAAATTTTAAAAATTTAATTATTAAAACTTTAAATTTTAAAATTTAAATACTAAATTTTAAAAATTTAATTATTAAAACTTCAAACTTTAAAATTTAAAAATTTAAATACTAAATTTTAAAAATTTAATTATTAAAACATTAAATTTTAAAATTTAAAAATTTAAATACTAAATTTTAAAAATTTAATTATTAAAACTTTAAATTTTAAAATTTAAAAATTTAAATACTAAATTTTAAAAATTTAATTATTAAAACTTTAAATTTTAAATTTTAAAAATTAAAATACACATTTTAAAAATTTAATTATTAAAACTTTAAATTTTAAAATTTAAATACTAAATTTTAAAAATTTAATTATTAAAACTTCAAACTTTAAAATTTAAAAATTTAAATACTAAATTTTAAAAATTTAATTATTAAAACTTTAAATTTTAAAATTTAAAAACTTAAATACTAAATTTTAAAAATTTTATTATTAAAACTTTAAATTTTAGAAATATAAATACTAAATTTTAAAAATTTAATTATTAAAACTTTAAATTTTAAAATTTAAAATTTTAAATACTAAATTTTAAAACTTTAATTATTAAAATTTAAATTTTAAAATTTAAAAATTTAAATACTAAATTTTAAAACTTTAAATATTAAATCTTTAAATTTTAAAATTTAAATATTTAAATACTAAATTTTGAAAATTTAATTATTAAAATTTTAAATTTTAAAATTTAAAAATTTAAATATTAAATTTTAAAAATTTCATTATTAAAACTTTAAATTTTAAAATTTAAAAATTTAAATACTAAATTTTAAAAATTTAATTATTAAAATTTTAAATTTTAAAATTTAAAAATTTAAATTTTAAAATTTAAAAATTTAAATTTTAAAATTTAAATACTAAATTTTAAAAATTTAATTATTAAAACTTTAAACTTTAATATTTAAAAATTAAAATACTAAATTTTGAAAATTTAAATATTAAAACTTTAAATTTTAAAATTTAAAAACTTAAATACTAAATTTTAAAAATTTAATTATTAAAGTTTTAAATTTTAAAATTTAAAAATTTAAATTTTAAAATTTAAATACTAAATTTTAAAAATTTAATTATTAAAACTTTAAATTTTAAAATTTAAAAATTTAAAAACTAAATTTTAAAAATTTAATTGTTATAACTTTAAATTTTAAAATTTAAAAATTTAAATACTAAATTTTAAAAATTTAATTATTAAAATTTTAAATTTTAAAATGTAAAAATTTAAATACTAAATTTTAAAAATTTAATTATTAAAACTTTAAATTTTAAAATTTAAATACTAAATATTAAAAATTTAATTATTAAAACTTCAAACTTTAAAATTTAAAAATTTAAATACTAAATTTCAAAAATTTAATTATTAAAACTTTAATTTTAGAATTTAAAAACTTAAATACTAAATTTTAAAAATTTCATTATTAAAACTTTAAATTTTAAAAATTTAAATACTAAATTTTAAAAATTTAATTATTAAAACTTTAAATTTTAAAATTTAAAAATTTAAATACTAAATTTTAAAAATTTAATTATTAAAACTTTAAATTTTAAAATTTAAAAATTTAAATTTTAAAATTTAAATACTAAATTTTAAAAATTTAATTATTAAAACTTTAAATTTTAAAATTTAAAAATTTAAATACTAAATTTTAAAAATTTAATTGTTATAACTTTAAATTTTAAAATTTAAAAATTTAAATACTAAATTTTAAAAATTTAATTATTAAAATTTTAAATTTTAAAATTTAAAAATTTAAATACTAAATTTTAAAAATTTAGTTATTAAAATTTTAAATTTTAAAATTTAAAAATTTAATTATTAAAATTTTAAATTTTAAAATTTAAAAATTTAAAATTTAAAAATTTAAATATTAAATTTTAAAAATTTAATTATTAAAACTTTAAATTTTAAAATTTAAATACTAAATTTTAAAAATTTAATTATTAAAACTTCAAACTTTAAAATTTAAAAATTTAAATACTAAATTTTAAAAATTTAATTATTAAAACATTAAATTTTAAAATTTAAAAATTTAAATACTAAATTTTAAAAATTTAATTATTAAAACTTTAAATTTTAAAATTTAAAAATTTAAATACTAAATTTTAAAAATTTAATTATTAAAACTTTAAATTTTAAATTTTAAAAATTAAAATACACATTTTAAAAATTTAATTATTAAAACTTTAAATTTTAAAATTTAAATACTAAATTTTAAAAATTTAATTATTAAAACTTCAAACTTTAAAATTTAAAAATTTAAATACTAAATTTTAAAAATTTAATTATTAAAACTTTAAATTTTAAAATTTAAAAACTTAAATACTAAATTTTAAAAATTTTATTATTAAAACTTTAAATTTTAGAAATATAAATACTAAATTTTAAAAATTTAATTATTAAAACTTTAAATTTTAAAATTTAAAATTTTAAATACTAAATTTTAAAACTTTAATTATTAAAATTTAAATTTTAAAATTTAAAAATTTAAATACTAAATTTTAAAACTTTAAATATTAAATCTTTAAATTTTAAAATTTAAATATTTAAATACTAAATTTTGAAAATTTAATTATTAAAATTTTAAATTTTAAAATTTAAAAATTTAAATATTAAATTTTAAAAATTTCATTATTAAAACTTTAAATTTTAAAATTTAAAAATTTAAATACTAAATTTTAAAAATTTAATTATTAAAATTTTAAATTTTAAAATTTAAAAATTTAAATTTTAAAATTTAAATACTAAATTTTAAAAATTTAGTTATTATAACTTTAAATTTTAAAATTTAAAAATTTAAATATTAAATTTTAAAAATTTAATTATTAAAATTTTAAATTTTAAAATTTTAAAATTTAAATTTTTAAATTTTAAGATTTAAAATTTTAATAATTAAATTTTTAAAATTTAGTATTTAAATTTTTAAATTTTAAAATTTAAAGTTTTAAAATTTAAAAATTTAAATAATAAATTTTAAAAATTTAATTATTAAAACTTTAAATTTTAAAGTTTAAAATTTTAAATACTAAATTTTAAAACTTTAATTATTAAAATTTAAATTTTAAAATTTAAAAATTTAAGTACTAAATTTTAAAACTTTAAATATTAAAATTTTAAATTTTAAAATTTAAAAATTTAAATTTTAAAATTTAAATACTAAATTTTAAAAATTTAATTATTAAAACTTTAAACTTTAAAATTTAAAAATTTAAATACTAAATTTTAAAAATTTAATTATTAAAACTTTAAATTTTAAAATTTAAAAACAAACATTAAATTTTAAAAATTTAATTAATAAAATTTTAAATTTTAAAATTTAAAAATTTAAATTTAAAAATTTAAATTTTAAAATTTAAAAATTTAAATACTAAATTTTAAAAATTTAATTATTAAAATTTAAATTTTAAAATCTAAATATTTAAATACTAAATTTTAAAAATTTAATTATTAAAACTTTAAATTTTAAAATTTAAATACTAAATTTTAAAAATTTAATTATTAAAACTTCAAACTTTAAAATTTAAAAATATAAATACTAAATTTTAAAAATTTAGTTATTAAAATTTTAAATTTTAAAATTTAAAAATTTAATTATTAAAATTTTAAATTTTAAAATTTAAAAATTTAAAATTTAAAAATTTAAATATTAAATTTTAAAAATTTAATTATTAAAATTTAAATTTTAAAATTTAAATACTAAATTTTAAAAATTTAATTATTAAAACTTCAAACTTTAAAATTTAAAAATATAAATACTAAATTTTAAAAATTTAATTATTAAAACTTTAAATTTTAAAATTTAAAAATTTAAATACTAAATTTTAAAAATTTTATTATTAAAACTTTAAATTTTAAAAATTTAAATACTAAATTTTAAAAATTTAATTATTAAAACTTTAAATTTTAATATTTAAAAATTTAAAGACTAAATTTTAAAAATTTAATTATTAAAACTTTAAATTTTAAAATTTAAAATTTTAAATACTAAATTTTAAAACTTTAATTATTAAAATTTAAATTTTAAAATTTAAAAATTTAAATACTAAATTTTAAAAATTTAATTATTAAAACTTCAAACTTTAAAATTTAAAAATATAAATACTAAATTTTAAAAATTTAGTTATTAAAATTTTAAATTTTAAAATTTAAAAATTTAATTATTAAAATTTTAAATTTTAAAATTTAAAAATTTAAAATTTAAAAATTTAAATATTAAATTTTAAAAATTTAATTATTAAAATTTAAATTTTAAAATTTAAATACTAAATTTTAAAAATTTAATTATTAAAACTTCAAACTTTAAAATTTAAAAATATAAATACTAAATTTTAAAAATTTAATTATTAAAACTTTAAATTTTAAAATTTAAATATTTAAATACTAAATTTTAAAAATTTAATTATTAAAACTTTAAATTTTAAAATTTAAAAATTAAAATACAAATTTTAAAAATTTAATTATTAAAACTTTAAAATTAAAATTTAAAAATTTAAATACTAAATTTTAAAAATTTAATTATTAAAACTTTAAATTTTAAAGTTTAAAATTTTAAATACTAAATTTTAAAACTTTAATTATTAAAATTTAAATTTTAAAATTTAAAAATTTAAATAATAAATTTTAAAAATTTAATTATTAAAACTTTAAATTTTAAAATTTAAAAATTTAAATACTAAATTTTAAAAATTTAATTATTAAAACTTTAAATTTTAAAATTTAAAAATTAAAATACAAATTTTAAAAATTTAATTATTAAAACTTTAAATTTTAAAATTTAAATACTAAATTTTAAAAATTTAATTATTAAAACTTCAAACTTTAAAATTTAAAAATTTAAATACTAAATTTTAAAAATTTAATTATTAAAACTTTAAATTTTAAAATTTAAAAACTTAAATACTAAATTTTAAAAATTTTATTATTAAAACTTTAAATTTTAAAAATATAAATACTAAATTTTAAAAATTTAATTATTAAAACTTTAAATTTTAAAATTTAAAATTTTAAATACTAAATTTTAAAACTTTAATTATTAAAATTTAAATTTTAAAATTTAAAAATTTAAATACTAAATTTTAAAAATTTAATTGTTATAACTTTAAATTTTAAAATTTAAAAATTTAAATACTTAATTTTAAAAATTTAATTATTAAAATTTTAAATTTTAAAATTTAAAAATTTAAAATTTAAAAATTTAAATATTAAATTTTAAAAATTTAATTATTAAAACTTTAAATTTTAAAATTTAAATACTAAATTTTAAAAATTTAATTATTAAAACTTCAAACTTTAAAATTTAAAAATATAAATACTAAATTTTAAAAATTTAATTATTAAAACTTTAAATTTTAAAATTTAAAAATTTAAATACTAAATTTTAAAAATTTAATTATTAAAACTTTAAATTTTAATATTTAAAAATTTAAAGACTAAATTTTAAAAATTTAATTATTAAAACCTTAAATTTTAAAATTTAAAAATTAAAATAAAAATTTTAAAAATTTAATTATTAAAACTTTTAATTTTAAAATTTAAAAATTTAAATACTAAATTTTAAAAATTTAATTATTAAAACTTTAAATTTTAAAAATATAAATACTAAATTTTAAAAATTTAATTATTAAAACTTTAAATTTTAAAATTTAAATACTAAATTTTAAAAATTTAATTATTAAAACTTTAAATTTTAAAATTTAAAAATTAAAATACAAATTTTAAAAATTTAATTATTAAAACTTTAAATTTTAAAATTTAAATACTAAATTTTAAAAATTTAATTATTAAAACTTCAAACTTTAAAATTTAAAAATTTAAATACTAAATTTTAAAAATTTAATTATTAAAACTTTAAATTTTAAAATTTAAAAACTTAAATACTAAATTTTAAAAATTTTATTATTAAAACTTTAAATTTTAAAAATATAAATACTAAATTTTAAAAATTTAATTATTAAAACTTTAAATTTTAAAATTTAAAATTTTAAATACTAAATTTTAAAACTTTAATTATTAAAATTTAAATTTTAAAATTTAAAAATTTAAATACTAAATTTTAAAAATTTAATTGTTATAACTTTAAATTTTAAAATTTAAAAATTTAAATACTTAATTTTAAAAATTTAATTATTAAAATTTTAAATTTTAAAATTTAAAAATTTAAAATTTAAAAATTTAAATATTAAATTTTAAAAATTTAATTATTAAAACTTTAAATTTTAAAATTTAAATACTAAATTTTAAAAATTTAATTATTAAAACTTTAAATATTAAAATTTAAAAACTTAAATACTAAATTTTAAAAATTTATTATTAAAACTTTAAATTTTAAAAATTTAAATACAAAATTTTAAAAATTTAATTATTAAAACTTTAAATTTTAAAATATAAAAACTTAAATACTAAATTTTAAAAATTTAATTATTAAAGTTTTAAATTTTAAAATTTAAATACTAAATTTTAAAAATTTAATTATTAAAACTTTAAATTTTAAAATTTAAAAATTTAAATACTAAATTTTAAAAATTTAATTATTAAAACTTTAAATTTTAAAATATAAAAACTTAAATACTAAATTTTAAAAATTTAATTATTAAAATTTTAAATTTTATAATTTAAAATTTTAAATTTTAATATTTAAAAATTTAAATATTAAAACTTTAAATTTTAAAATATAAAAACTTAAATACTAAATTTTAAAAATTTAATTATTAAAGTTTTAAATTTTAAAATTTAAAAATTTAAATTTTAAAATTTAAATACTAAATTTTAAAAATTTAATTATTAAAACTTTAAATTTTAAAATTTAAAAATTTAAATACTAAATTTTGAAAATTTAATTGTTATAACTTTAAATTTTAAAATTTAAAAATTTAAATACTAAATTTTAAAACTTTAATTATTAAAATTTTAAATTTTAAAATTTAAAAATTTAAATACTAAATTTTAAAAATTTAGTTATTAAAATTTTAAATTTTAAAATTTAAAAATTTAATTATTAAAATTTTAAATTTTAAAATTTAAAAATTTAAATTATAAAATTTAAAAATTTAAATACTAAATTTTAATAATTTAATTATTAAAACTTTAAATTTTAAAATTTAAATACTATATTTTAAAAATTTAATTATTAAAACTTCAAACTTTAAAATTTAAAAATTTAAATACTAAATTTTAAAAATTTAATTATTAAAACTTTAAATATTAAAATTTAAAAACTTAAATACTAAATTTTAAAAATTTTATTATTAAAACTTTAAATTTTAAAAATTTAAATACTAAGTTTTAAAAATTTAATTATTAAAACTTCAAACTTTAAAATTTAAAAATTTAAATACTAAATTTTAAAAATTTAATTATTAAAACTTTAATTTTTAAAATTTAAAAATTTAAATACTAAATTTTAAAACTTTAATTATTAAAATTTTAAATTTTAAAATTTAAAAATTTAAATTTTAAAATTTAAATACTAAATTTTAAAAATTTAATTATTAAAACTTTAAATTTTAAAATTTAAAAATTTAAATACTAAATTTTAAAAATTTAATAGTTATAACTTTAAATTTTAAAATTTAAAAATTTAAATACTAAATTTTAAAAATTTAATTATTAAAATTTTAAATTTTAAAATTTAAAAATTTAAATACTAAATTTTAAAAATTTAGTTATTAAAATTTTAAATTTTAAAATTTAAAAAATTTAATTATTAAAGTTTTAAATTTTAAAATTTAAAAATTTAAATTTTAAAATTTAAAAATTTAAATATTAAATTTTAAAACTTTAATTATTAAAACTTTAAATTTTTTAAATTTAAAAACTTAAGTACTAAATTTTAAAAATTTTATTATTAAAACTTTAAATTTTAAAATTTAAATACTAAATTTTAAAAATTTAATTATTAAAACTTTAAATTTTAAAATTTAAAAATTAAAATACAAATTTTAAAAATTTAATTATTAAAACTTTAAATTTAAAGTTTAAAAATTTAAATACTAAATTTTAAAAATTTAATTATTAAAACTTTAAATTTTAAAATTTAAAAACAAACATTAAATTTTAAAAATTTAATTAATAAAATTTTAAATTTTAAAATTTAAAAATTTAAATTTAAAAATTTAAATTTTAAAATTTAAAAATTTAAATTTTAAAATTTAAAAATTTAAATTTTAAAATTTAAAAATTTAAATACTAAATTTTAAAAATTTAAATATTAAAACTTTAAATTTTACAATTTAAAAATTTAAATACTAAATTCTAAAAATTTAATTATTAAAACTTTAAATTTTAAAATTTAAAAATTTAAATACTAAATTTTTAAAATTTAATTATTAAAATTTTAAATTTTAAAATTTAAAAATTTTAATACTAAATTTTAAAAATTTAATTATTAAAATTTAAATTTTAAAATCTAAATATTTAAATACTAAATTTTAAAAATTTAATTATTAAAACTTTAAATTTTAAAATTTAAATACTAAATTTTAAAAATTTAATTATTAAAACTTCAAACTTTAAAATTTAAAAATTTAAATACTAAATTTCAAAAATTTAATTATTAAAACTTTAAATTTTAAAATTTAAAAATTTAAATACTAAATTTTAAAAATTTAATTGTTATAACTTTAAATTTTAAAATTTAAAAATTTAAATACTTAATTTTAAAAATTTAATTATTAAAACTTTAAATTTTAAAAATTTAAATACTAAATTTTAAAAATTTAATTATTAAAACTTCAAACTTTAAAATTTAAAAATATAAATACTAAATTTTAAAAATTTAGTTATTAAAATTTTAAATTTTAAAATTTAAAAATTTAATTATTAAAATTTTAAATTTTAAAATTTAAAAATTTAAAATTTAAAAATTTAAATATTAAATTTTAAAAATTTAATTATTAAAATTTAAATTTTAAAATTTAAATACTAAATTTTAAAAATTTAATTATTAAAACTTCAAACTTTAAAATTTAAAAATATAAATACTAAATTTTAAAAATTTAATTATTAAAACTTTAAATTTTAAAATTTAAAAATTTAAATACTAAATTTTAAAAATTTTATTATTAAAACTTTAAATTTTAAAAATTTAAATACTAAATTTTAAAAATTTAATTATTAAAACTTTAAATTTTAATATTTAAAAATTTAAAGACTAAATTTTAAAAATTTAATTATTAAAACCTTAAATTTTAAAATTTAAAAATTAAAATAAAAATTTTAAAAATTTAATTATTAAAACTTTTAATTTTAAAATTTAAAAATTTAAATACTAAATTTTAAAAATTTAATTATTAAAACTTTAAATTTTAAAGTTTAAAATTTTAAATACTAAATTTTAAAACTTTAATTATTAAAATTTAAATTTTAAAATTTAAAAATTTAAATACTAAATTTTAAAACTTTAAATATTAAATCTTTAAATTTTAAAATTTAAATATTTAAATACTAAATTTTAAAAATTTAATTATTAAAACTTTAAATTTTAAAATTTAAAAATTAAAATACAAATTTTAAAAATTTAATTATTAAAACTTTAAAATTAAATTTTAAAAATTTAAATACTAAATTTTAAAAATTTAATTATTAAAACTTTAAATTTTAAAGTTTAAAATTTTAAATACTAAATTTTAAAACTTTAATTATTAAAATTTAAATTTTAAAATTTAAAAATTTAAATAATAAATTTTAAAAATTTAATTATTAAAACTTTAAATTTTAAAATTTAAAAATTTAAATACTAAATTTTAAAAATTTAATTATTAAAACTTTAAATTTTAAAATTTAAAAATTAAAATACAAATTTTAAAAATTTAATTATTAAAACTTTAAATTTTAAAATTTAAATACTAAATTTTAAAAATTTAATTATTAAAACTTCAAACTTTAAAATTTAAAAATTTAAATACTAAATTTTAAAAATTTAATTATTAAAACTTTAAATTTTAAAATTTAAAAACTTAAATACTAAATTTTAAAAATTTTATTATTAAAACTTTAAATTTTAAAAATATAAATACTAAATTTTAAAAATTTAATTATTAAAACTTTAAATTTTAAAATTTAAAATTTTAAATACTAAATTTTAAAACTTTAATTATTAAAATTTAAATTTTAAAATTTAAAAATTTAAATACTAAATTTTAAAAATTTAATTGTTATAACTTTAAATTTTAAAATTTAAAAATTTAAATACTTAATTTTAAAAATTTAATTATTAAAATTTTAAATTTTAAAATTTAAAAATTTAAAATTTAAAAATTTAAATATTAAATTTTAAAAATTTAATTATTAAAACTTTAAATTTTAAAATTTAAATACTAAATTTTAAAAATTTAATTATTAAAACTTTAAATATTAAAATTTAAAAACTTAAATACTAAATTTTAAAAATTTATTATTAAAACTTTAAATTTTAAAAATTTAAATACAAAATTTTAAAAATTTAATTATTAAAACTTTAAATTTTAAAATATAAAAACTTAAATACTAAATTTTAAAAATTTAATTATTAAAGTTTTAAATTTTAAAATTTAAATACTAAATTTTAAAAATTTAATTATTAAAACTTTAAATTTTAAAATTTAAAAATTTAAATACTAAATTTTAAAAATTTAATTATTAAAACTTTAAATTTTAAAATATAAAAACTTAAATACTAAATTTTAAAAATTTAATTATTAAAATTTTAAATTTTAAAATTTAAAAATTTAAATTTTAATATTTAAAAATTTAAATATTAAAACTTTAAATTTTAAAATATAAAAACTTAAATACTAAATTTTAAAAATTTAATTATTAAAGTTTTAAATTTTAAAATTTAAAAATTTAAATTTTAAAATTTAAATTTTAAAATTTAAATACTAAATTTTAAAAATTTAATTATTAAAACTTTAAATTTTAAAATTTAAAAATTTAAATACTAAATTTTGAAAATTTAATTGTTATAACTTTAAATTTTAAAATTTAAAAATTTAAATACTAAATTTTAAAAATTTAATTATTAAAATTTTAAATTTTAAAATTTAAAAATTTAAATACTAAATTTTAAAAATTTAGTTATTAAAATTTTGAATTTTAAAATTTAAAAATTTAATTATTAAAATTTTAAATTTTAAAATTTAAAAATTTAAATTATAAAATTTAAAAATTTAAATACTAAATTTTAATAATTTAATTATTAAAACTTTAAATTTTAAAATTTAAATACTATATTTTAAAAATTTAATTATTAAAACTTCAAACTTTAAAATTTAAAAATTTAAATACTAAATTTTAAAAATTTAATTATTAAAACTTTAAATATTAAAATTTAAAAACTTAAATACTAAATTTTAAAAATTTTATTATTAAAACTTTAAATTTTAAAAATTTAAATACTAAGTTTTAAAAATTTAATTATTAAAACTTCAAACTTTAAAATTTAAAAATTTAAATACTAAATTTTAAAAATTTAATTATTAAAACTTTAATTTTTAAAATTTAAAAATTTAAATACTAAATTTTAAAACTTTAATTATTAAAATTTTAAATTTTAAAATTTAAAAATTTAAATTTTAAAATTTAAATACTAAATTTTAAAAATTTAATTATTAAAACTTTAAATTTTAAAATTTAAAAATTTAAATACTAAATTTTAAAAATTTAATAGTTATAACTTTAAATTTTAAAATTTAAAAATTTAAATACTAAATTTTAAAAATTTAATTATTAAAATTTTAAATTTTAAAATTTAAAAATTTAAATACTAAATTTTAAAAATTTAGTTATTAAAATTTTAAATTTTAAAATTTAAAAAATTTAATTATTAAAGTTTTAAATTTTAAAATTTAAAAATTTAAATTTTAAAATTTAAAAATTTAAATATTAAATTTTAAAACTTTAATTATTAAAACTTTAAATTTTTTAAATTTAAAAACTTAAGTACTAAATTTTAAAAATTTTATTATTAAAACTTTAAATTTTAAAAATTTAAATACTGAATTTTAAAAATTTAATTATTAAAACTTTAAATTTTAAAATTTAAAAATTAAAATACAAATTTTAAAAATTTAATTATTAAAACTTTAAATTTAAAGTTTAAAAATTTAAATACTAAATTTTAAAAATTTAATTATTAAAACTTTAAATTTTAAAATTTAAAAACAAACATTAAATTTTAAAAATTTAATTAATAAAATTTTAAATTTTAAAATTTAAAAATTTAAATTTAAAAATTTAAATTTTAAAATTTAAAAATTTAAATTTTAAAATTTAAAAATTTAAATTTTAAAATTTAAAAATTTAAATTTTAAAATTTAAAAATTTAAATTTTAAAATTTAAAAATTTAAATACTAAATTTTAAAAATTTAAATATTAAAACTTTAAATTTTACAATTTAAAAATTTAAATACTAAATTCTAAAAATTTAATTATTAAAACTTTAAATTTTAAAATTTAAAAATTTAAATACTAAATTTTAAAAATTTAATTATTAAAATTTTAAATTTTAAAATTTAAAAATTTAAATACTAAATTTTAAAAATTTAATTATTAAAATTTAAATTTTAAAATCTAAATATTTAAATACTAAATTTTAAAAATTTAATTATTAAAACTTTAAATTTTAAAATTTAAATACTAAATTTTAAAAATTTAATTATTAAAACTTCAAACTTTAAAATTTAAAAATTTAAATACTAAATTTCAAAAATTTAATTATTAAAACTTTAAATTTTAAAATTTAAAAATTTAAATACTAAATTTTAAAAATTTAATTGTTATAACTTTAAATTTTAAAATTTAAAAATTTAAATACTTAATTTTAAAAATTTAATTATTAAAACTTTAAATTTTAAAAATTTAAATACTAAATTTTAAAAATTTAATTATTAAAACTTCAAACTTTAAAATTTAAAAATATAAATACTAAATTTTAAAAATTTAGTTATTAAAATTTTAAATTTTAAAATTTAAAAATTTAATTATTAAAATTTTAAATTTTAAAATTTAAAAATTTAAAATTTAAAAATTTAAATATTAAATTTTAAAAATTTAATTATTAAAATTTAAATTTTAAAATTTAAATACTAAATTTTAAAAATTTAATTATTAAAACTTCAAACTTTAAAATTTAAAAATATAAATACTAAATTTTAAAAATTTAATTATTAAAACTTTAAATTTTAAAATTTAAAAATTTAAATACTAAATTTTAAAAATTTTATTATTAAAACTTTAAATTTTAAAAATTTAAATACTAAATTTTAAAAATTTAATTATTAAAACTTTAAATTTTAATATTTAAAAATTTAAAGACTAAATTTTAAAAATTTAATTATTAAAACCTTAAATTTTAAAATTTAAAAATTAAAATAAAAATTTTAAAAATTTAATTATTAAAACTTTTAATTTTAAAATTTAAAAATTTAAATACTAAATTTTAAAAATTTAATTATTAAAACTTTAAATTTTAAAGTTTAAAATTTTAAATACTAAATTTTAAAACTTTAATTATTAAAATTTAAATTTTAAAATTTAAAAATTTAAATACTAAATTTTAAAACTTTAAATATTAAATCTTTAAATTTTAAAATTTAAATATTTAAATACTAAATTTTAAAAATTTAATTATTAAAACTTTAAATTTTAAAATTTAAAAATTAAAATACAAATTTTAAAAATTTAATTATTAAAACTTTAAAATTAAAATTTAAAAATTTAAATACTAAATTTTAAAAATTTAATTATTAAAACTTTAAATTTTAAAGTTTAAAATTTTAAATACTAAATTTTAAAACTTTAATTATTAAAATTTAAATTTTAAAATTTAAAAATTTAAATAATAAATTTTAAAAATTTAATTATTAAAACTTTAAATTTTAAAATTTAAAAATTTAAATACTAAATTTTAAAAATTTAATTATTAAAACTTTAAATTTTAAAATTTAAAAATTAAAATACAAATTTTAAAAATTTAATTATTAAAACTTTAAATTTTAAAATTTAAATACTAAATTTTAAAAATTTAATTATTAAAACTTCAAACTTTAAAATTTAAAAATTTAAATACTAAATTTTAAAAATTTAATTATTAAAACTTTAAATTTTAAAATTTAAAAACTTAAATACTAAATTTTAAAAATTTTATTATTAAAACTTTAAATTTTAAAAATATAAATACTAAATTTTAAAAATTTAATTATTAAAACTTTAAATTTTAAAATTTAAAATTTTAAATACTAAATTTTAAAACTTTAACTATTAAAATTTAAATTTTAAAATTTAAAAATTTAAATACTAAATTTTAAAAATTTAATTGTTATAACTTTAAATTTTAAAATTTAAAAATTTAAATACTTAATTTTAAAAATTTAATTATTAAAATTTTAAATTTTAAAATTTAAAAATTTAAAATTTAAAAATTTAAATATTAAATTTTAAAAATTTAATTATTAAAACTTTAAATTTTAAAATTTAAATACTAAATTTTAAAAATTTAATTATTAAAACTTCAAACTTTAAAATTTAAAAATATAAATACTAAATTTTAAAAATTTAATTATTAAAACTTTAAATTTTAAAATTTAAAAATTTAAATACTAAATTTTAAAAATTTAATTATTAAAACTTTAAATTTTAATATTTAAAAATTTAAAGACTAAATTTTAAAAATTTAATTATTAAAACCTTAAATTTTAAAATTTAAAAATTAAAATAAAAATTTTAAAAATTTAATTATTAAAACTTTTAATTTTAAAATTTAAAAATTTAAATACTAAATTTTAAAAATTTAATTATTAAAACTTTAAATTTTAAAAATATAAATACTAAATTTTAAAAATTTAATTATTAAAACTTTAAATTTTAAAATTTAAATACTAAATTTTAAAAATTTAATTATTAAAACTTTAAATTTTAAAATTTAAAAATTAAAATACAAATTTTAAAAATTTAATTATAAACTTTAAATTTTAAAATTTAAATACTAAATTTTAAAAATTTAATTATTAAAACTTCAAACTTTAAAATTTAAAAATTTAAATACTAAATTTTAAAAATTTAATTATTAAAACTTTAAATTTTAAAATTTAAAAACTTAAATACTAAATTTTAAAAATTTTATTATTAAAATTTTAAATTTTAAAAATATAAATACTAAATTTTAAAAATTTAATTATTAAAACTTTAAATTTTAAAATTTAAAATTTTAAATACTAAATTTTAAAACTTTAATTATTAAAATTTAAATTTTAAAATTTAAAAATTTAAATACTAAATTTTAAAAATTTAATTGTTATAACTTTAAATTTTAAAATTTAAAAATTTAAATACTTAATTTTAAAAATTTAATTATTAAAATTTTAAATTTTAAAATTTAAAAATTTAAAATTTAAAAATTTAAATATTAAATTTTAAAAATTTAATTATTAAAACTTTAAATTTTAAAATTTAAATACTAAATTTTAAAAATTTAATTATTAAAACTTTAAATATTAAAATTTAAAAACTTAAATACTAAATTTTAAAAATTTATTATTAAAACTTTAAATTTTAAAAATTTAAATACAAAATTTTAAAAATTTAATTATTAAAACTTTAAATTTTAAAATATAAAAACTTAAATACTAAATTTTAAAAATTTAATTATTAAAGTTTTAAATTTTAAAATTTAAATACTAAATTTTAAAAATTTAATTATTAAAACTTTAAATTTTAAAATTTAAAAATTTAAATACTAAATTTTAAAAATTTAATTATTAAAACTTTAAATTTTAAAATATAAAAACTTAAATACTAAATTTTAAAAATTTAATTATTAAAACTTTAAATATTAAAATTTAAAAACTTAAATACTAAATTTTAAAAATTTTATTATTAAAACTTTAAATTTTAAAAATTTAAATACTAAGTTTTAAAAATTTAATTATTAAAACTTCAAACTTTAAAATTTAAAAATTTAAATACTAAATTTTAAAAATTTAATTATTAAAACTTTAATTTTTAAAATTTAAAAATTTAAATACTAAATTTTAAAACTTTAATTATTAAAATTTTAAATTTTAAAATTTAAAAATTTAAATTTTAAAATTTAAATACTAAATTTTAAAAATTTAATTATTAAAACTTTAAATTTTAAAATTTAAAAATTTAAATACTAAATTTTAAAAATTTAATAGTTATAACTTTAAATTTTAAAATTTAAAAATTTAAATACTAAATTTTAAAAATTTAATTATTAAAATTTTAAATTTTAAAATTTAAAAATTTAAATACTAAATTTTAAAAATTTAGTTATTAAAATTTTAAATTTTAAAATTTAAAAAATTTAATTATTAAAGTTTTAAATTTTAAAATTTAAAAATTTAAATTTTAAAATTTAAAAATTTAAATATTAAATTTTAAAACTTTAATTATTAAAACTTTAAATTTTTTAAATTTAAAAACTTAAGTACTAAATTTTAAAAATTTTATTATTAAAACTTTAAATTTTAAAAATTTAAATACTGAATTTTAAAAATTTAATTATTAAAACTTTAAATTTTAAAATTTAAAAATTAAAATACAAATTTTAAAAATTTAATTATTAAAACTTTAAATTTAAAGTTTAAAAATTTAAATACTAAATTTTAAAAATTTAATTATTAAAACTTTAAATTTTAAAATTTAAAAACAAACATTAAATTTTAAAAATTTAATTAATAAAATTTTAAATTTTAAAATTTAAAAATTTAAATTTAAAAATTTAAATTTTAAAATTTAAAAATTTAAATTTTAAAATTTAAAAATTTAAATTTTAAAATTTAAAAATTTAAATACTAAATTTTAAAAATTTAAATATTAAAACTTTAAATTTTACAATTTAAAAATTTAAATACTAAATTCTAAAAATTTAATTATTAAAACTTTAAATTTTAAAATTTAAAAATTTAAATACTAAATTTTAAAAATTTAATTATTAAAATTTTAAATTTTAAAATTTAAAAATTTAAATACTAAATTTTAAAAATTTAATTATTAAAATTTAAATTTTAAAATCTAAATATTTAAATACTAAATTTTAAAAATTTAATTATTAAAACTTTAAATTTTAAAATTTAAATACTAAATTTTAAAAATTTAATTATTAAAACTTCAAACTTTAAAATTTAAAAATTTAAATACTAAATTTCAAAAATTTAATTATTAAAACTTTAAATTTTAAAATTTAAAAATTTAAATACTAAATTTTAAAAATTTAATTGTTATAACTTTAAATTTTAAAATTTAAAAATTTAAATACTTAATTTTAAAAATTTAATTATTAAAACTTTAAATTTTAAAAATTTAAATACTAAATTTTAAAAATTTAATTATTAAAACTTCAAACTTTAAAATTTAAAAATATAAATACTAAATTTTAAAAATTTAGTTATTAAAATTTTAAATTTTAAAATTTAAAAATTTAATTATTAAAATTTTAAATTTTAAAATTTAAAAATTTAAAATTTAAAAATTTAAATATTAAATTTTAAAAATTTAATTATTAAAATTTAAATTTTAAAATTTAAATACTAAATTTTAAAAATTTAATTATTAAAACTTCAAACTTTAAAATTTAAAAATATAAATACTAAATTTTAAAAATTTAATTATTAAAACTTTAAATTTTAAAATTTAAAAATTTAAATACTAAATTTTAAAAATTTTATTATTAAAACTTTAAATTTTAAAAATTTAAATACTAAATTTTAAAAATTTAATTATTAAAACTTTAAATTTTAATATTTAAAAATTTAAAGACTAAATTTTAAAAATTTAATTATTAAAACCTTAAATTTTAAAATTTAAAAATTAAAATAAAAATTTTAAAAATTTAATTATTAAAACTTTTAATTTTAAAATTTAAAAATTTAAATACTAAATTTTAAAAATTTAATTATTAAAACTTTAAATTTTAAAGTTTAAAATTTTAAATACTAAATTTTAAAACTTTAATTATTAAAATTTAAATTTTAAAATTTAAAAATTTAAATACTAAATTTTAAAACTTTAAATATTAAATCTTTAAATTTTAAAATTTAAATATTTAAATACTAAATTTTAAAAATTTAATTATTAAAACTTTAAATTTTAAAATTTAAAAATTAAAATACAAATTTTAAAAATTTAATTATTAAAACTTTAAAATTAAAATTTAAAAATTTAAATACTAAATTTTAAAAATTTAATTATTAAAACTTTAAATTTTAAAGTTTAAAATTTTAAATACTAAATTTTAAAACTTTAATTAATAAAATTTAAATTTTAAAATTTAAAAATTTAAATAATAAATTTTAAAAATTTAATTATTAAAACTTTAAATTTTAAAATTTAAAAATTTAAATACTAAATTTTAAAAATTTAATTATTAAAACTTTAAATTTTAAAATTTAAAAATTAAAATACAAATTTTAAAAATTTAATTATTAAAACTATAAATTTTAAAATTTAAATACTAAATTTTAAAAATTTAATTATTAAAACTTCAAACTTTAAAATTTAAAAATTTAAATACTAAATTTTAAAAATTTAATTATTAAAACTTTAAATTTTAAAATTTAAAAACTTAAATACTAAATTTTAAAAATTTTATTATTAAAACTTTAAATTTTAAAAATATAAATACTAAATTTTAAAAATTTAATTATTAAAACTTTAAATTTTAAAATTTAAAATTTTAAATACTAAATTTTAAAACTTTAATTATTAAAATTTAAATTTTAAAATTTAAAAATTTAAATACTAAATTTTAAAAATTTAATTGTTATAACTTTAAATTTTAAAATTTAAAAATTTAAATACTTAATTTTAAAAATTTAATTATTAAAATTTTAAATTTTAAAATTTAAAAATTTAAAATTTAAAAATTTAAATATTAAATTTTAAAAATTTAATTATTAAAACTTTAAATTTTAAAATTTAAATACTAAATTTTAAAAATTTAATTATTAAAACTTCAAACTTTAAAATTTAAAAATATAAATACTAAATTTTAAAAATTTAATTATTAAAACTTTAAATTTTAAAATTTAAAAATTTAAATACTAAATTTTAAAAATTTAATTATTAAAACTTTAAATTTTAATATTTAAAAATTTAAAGACTAAATTTTAAAAATTTAATTATTAAAACCTTAAATTTTAAAATTTAAAAATTAAAATAAAAATTTTAAAAATTTAATTATTAAAACTTTTAATTTTAAAATTTAAAAATTTAAATACTAAATTTTAAAAATTTAATTATTAAAACTTTAAATTTTAAAAATATAAATACTAAATTTTAAAAATTTAATTATTAAAACTTTAAATTTTAAAATTTAAATACTAAATTTTAAAAATTTAATTATTAAAACTTTAAATTTTAAAATTTAAAAATTAAAATACAAATTTTAAAAATTTAATTATTAAAACTTTAAATTTTAAAATTTAAATACTAAATTTTAAAAATTTAATTATTAAAACTTCAAACTTTAAAATTTAAAAATTTAAATACTAAATTTTAAAAATTTAATTATTAAAACTTTAAATTTTAAAATTTAAAAACTTAAATACTAAATTTTAAAAATTTTATTATTAAAACTTTAAATTTTAAAAATATAAATACTAAATTTTAAAAATTTAATTATTAAAACTTTAAATTTTAAAATTTAAAATTTTAAATACTAAATTTTAAAACTTTAATTATTAAAATTTAAATTTTAAAATTTAAAAATTTAAATACTAAATTTTAAAAATTTAATTGTTATAACTTTAAATTTTAAAATTTAAAAATTTAAATACTTAATTTTAAAAATTTAATTATTAAAATTTTAAATTTTAAAATTTAAAAATTTAAAATTTAAAAATTTAAATATTAAATTTTAAAAATTTAATTATTAAAACTTTAAATTTTAAAATTTAAATACTAAATTTTAAAAATTTAATTATTAAAACTTTAAATATTAAAATTTAAAAACTTAAATACTAAATTTTAAAAATTTATTATTAAAACTTTAAATTTTAAAAATTTAAATACAAAATTTTAAAAATTTAATTATTAAAACTTTAAATTTTAAAATATAAAAACTTAAATATTAAATTTTAAAAATTTAATTATTAAAGTTTTAAATTTTAAAATTTAAATACTAAATTTTAAAAATTTAATTATTAAAACTTTAAATTTTAAAATTTAAAAATTTAAATACTAAATTTTAAAAATTTAATTATTAAAACTTTAAATTTTAAAATATAAAAACTTAAATACTAAATTTTAAAAATTTAATTATTAAAATTTTAAATTTTAAAATTTAAAAATTTAAATTTTAATATTTAAAAATTTAAATATTAAAACTTTAAATTTTAAAATATAAAAACTTAAATACTAAATTTTAAAAATTTAATTATTAAAGTTTTAAATTTTAAAATTTAAAAATTTAAATTTTAAAATTTAAATACTAAATTTTAAAAATTTAATTATTAAAACTTTAAATTTTAAAATTTAAAAATTTAAATACTCAATTTTGAAAATTTAATTGTTATAACTTTAAATTTTAAAATTTAAAAATTTAAATACTAAATTTTAAAAATTTAATTATTAAAATTTTAAATTTTAAAATTTAAAAATTTAAATTATAAAATTTAAAAATTTAAATACTAAATTTTAATAATTTAATTATTAAAACTTTAAATTTTAAAATTTAAATACTATATTTTAAAAATTTAATTATTAAAACTTCAAACTTTAAAATTTAAAAATTTGAATACTAAATTTTAAAAATTTAATTATTAAAACTTTAAATATTAAAATTTAAAAACTTAAATACTAAATTTTAAAAATTTTATTATTAAAACTTTAAATTTTAAAAATTTAAATACTAAGTTTTAAAAATTTAATTATTAAAACTTCAAACTTTAAAATTTAAAAATTTAAATACTAAATTTTAAAAATTTAATTATTAAAACTTTAATTTTTAAAATTTAAAAATTTAAATACTAAATTTTAAAACTTTAATTATTAAAACTTTAAATTTTAAAATTTAAAAATTTAAATTTTAAAATTTAAATACTAAATTTTAAAAATTTAATTATTAAAACTTTAAATTTTAAAATTTAAAAATTTAAATACTAAATTTTAAAAATTTAATAGTTATAACTTTAAATTTTAAAATTTAAAAATTTAAATACTAAATTTTAAAAATTTAATTATTAAAATTTTAAATTTTAAAATTTAAAAATTTAAATACTAAATTTTAAAAATTTAGTTATTAAAATTTTAAATTTTAAAATTTAAAAAATTTAATTATTAAAGTTTTAAATTTTAAAATTTAAAAATTTAAATTTTAAAATTTAAAAATTTAAATTTTAAAATTTAAAAATTTAAATATTAAATTTTAAAACTTTAATTATTAAAACTTTAAATTTTTTAAATTTAAAAACTTAAGTACTAAATTTTAAAAATTTTATTATTAAAACTTTAAATTTTAAAAATTTAAATACTAAATTTTAAAAATTTAATTATTAAAACTTTAAATTTTAAAATTTAAAAATTAAAATACAAATTTTAAAAATTTAATTATTAAAACTTTAAATTTAAAGTTTAAAAATTTAAATACTAAATTTTAAAAATTTAATTATTAAAACTTTAAATTTTAAAGTTTAAAATTTTAAATACTAAATTTTAAAACTTTAATTATTAAAATTTAAATTTTAAAATTAAAAAATTTAAATACTAAATTTTAAAAATTTAATTATAAAAATTTTAAATTTAAAAATTTAAATTTTAAAATTTAAATACTAAATTTTAAAAATTTAATTATTAAAATTTTAAATTTTAAAATTTAAAAACAAACACTAAATTTTAAAAATTTAATTAATAAAATTTTAAATTTTAAAATTTAAAAATTTAAATTTAAAAATTTAAATTTTAAAATTTAAAAATTTAAATTTTAAAATATAAAAATTTAAATTTTAAAATTTAAAAATTTAAATACTAAATTTTAAAAATTTAAATATTAAAACTTTAAATTTTACAATTTAAAAATTTAAATACTAAATTCTAAAAATTTAATTATTAAAACTTTAAATTTTAAAATATAAAAATTTAAATACTAAATTTTAAAAATTTAATTATTAAAATTTTAAATTTTAAAATTTAAAAATTTAAATACTAAATTTTAAAAATTTAATTATTAAAATTTAAATTTTAAAATCTAAATATTTAAATACTAAATTTTAAAAATTTAATTATTAAAACTTTAAATTTTAAAATTTAAATACTAAATTTTAAAAATTTAATTATTAAAACTTCAAACTTTAAAATTTAAAAATTTAAATACTAAATTTCAAAAATTTAATTATTAAAACTTTAAATTTTAAAATTTAAAAATTTAAATACTAAATTTTAAAAATTTAATTGTTATAACTTTAAATTTTAAAATTTAAAAATTTAAATACTTAATTTTAAAAATTTAATTATTAAAACTTTAAATTTAAAAAATTTAAATACTAAATTTTAAAAATTTAATTATTAAAATTTCAAACTTTAAAATTTAAAAATATAAATACTAAATTTTAAAAATTTAGTTATTAAAATTTTAAATTTTAAAATTTAAAAATTTAATTATTAAAATTTTAAATTTTAAAATTTAAAAATTTAAAATTTAAAAATTTAAATATTAAATTTTAAAAATTTAATTATTAAAATTTAAATTTTAAAATTTAAATACTAAATTTTAAAAATTTAATTATTAAAACTTCAAACTTTAAAATTTAAAAATATAAATACTAAATTTTAAAAATTTAATTATTAAAACTTTAAATTTTAAAATTTAAAAATTTAAATACTAAATTTTAAAAATTTTATTATTAAAACTTTAAATTTTAAAAATTTAAATACTAAATTTTAAAAATTTAATTATTAAAACTTTAAATTTTAATATTTAAAAATTTAAAGACTAAATTTTAAAAATTTAATTATTAAAACATTAAATTTTAAAATTTAAAAATTAAAATAAAAATTTTAAAAATTTAATTATTAAAACTTTTAATTTTAAAATTTAAAAATTTAAATACTAAATTTTAAAAATTTAATTATTAAAACTTTAAATTTTAAAGTTTAAAATTTTAAATACTAAATTTTAAAACTTTAATTATTAAAATTTAAATTTTAAAATTTAAAAATTTAAATACTAAATTTTAAAACTTTAAATATTAAATCTTTAAATTTTAAAATTTAAATATTTAAATACTAAATTTTAAAAATTTAATTATTAAAACTTTAAATTTTAAAATTTAAAAATTAAAATACAAATTTTAAAAATTTAATTATTAAAACTTTAAAATTAAAATTTAAAAATTTAAATACTAAATTTTAAAAATTTAATTATTAAAACTTTAAATTTTAAAGTTTAAAATTTTAAATACTAAATTTTAAAATTTTAATTATTAAAATTTAAATTTTAAAATTTAAAAATTTAAATAATAAATTTTAAAAATTTAATTATTAAAACTTTAAATTTTAAAATTTAAAAATTTAAATACTAAATTTTAAAAATTTAATTATTAAAACTTTAAATTTTAAAATTTAAAAATTAAAATACAAATTTTAAAAATTTAATTATTAAAACTTTAAATTTTAAAATTTAAATACTAAATTTTAAAAATTTAATTATTAAAACTTCAAACTTTAAAATTTAAAAATTTAAATACTAAATTTTAAAAATTTGATTATTAAAACTTTAAATTTTAAAATTTAAAAACTTAAATACTAAATTTTAAAAATTTTATTATTAAAACTTTAAATTTTAAAAATATAAATACTAAATTTTAAAAATTTAATTATTAAAACTTTAAATTTTAAAATTTAAAATTTTAAATACTAAATTTTAAAACTTTAATTATTAAAATTTAAATTTTAAAATTTAAAAATTTAAATACGAAATTTTAAAAATTTAATTGTTATAACTTTAAATTTTAAAATTTAAAAATTTAAATCCTTAATTTTAAAAATTTAATTATTAAAATTTTAAATTTTAAAATTTAAAAATTTAAAATTTAAAAATTTAAATATTAAATTTTAAAAATTTAATTATTAAAACTTTAAATTTTAAAATTTAAATACTAAATTTTAAAAATTTAATTATTAAAACTTCAAACTTTAAAATTTAAAAATATAAATACTAAATTTTAAAAATTTAATTATTAAAACTTTAAATTTTAAAATTTAAAAATTTAAATACTAAATTTTAAAAATTTAATTATTAAAACTTTAAATTTTAATATTTAAAAATTTAAAGACCAAATTTTAAAAATTTAATTATTAAAACCTTAAATTTTAAAATTTAAAAATTAAAATAAAAATTTTAAAAATTTAATTATTAAAACTTTTAATTTTAAAATTTAAAAATTTAAATACTAAATTTTAAAAATTTAATTATTAAAACTTTAAATTTTAAAAATATAAATACTAAATTTTAAAAATTTAATTATTAAAACTTTAAATTTTAAAATTTAAATACTAAATTTTAAAAATTTAATTATTAAAACTTTAAATTTTAAAATTTAAAAATTAAAATACAAATTTTAAAAATTTAATTATTAAAACTTTAAATTTTAAAATTTAAATACTAAATTTTAAAAATTTAATTATTAAAACTTCAAACTTTAAAATTTAAAAATTTAAATACTAAATTTTAAAAATTTAATTATTAAAACTTTAAATTTTAAAATTTAAAAACTTAAATACTAAATTTTAAAAATTTTATTATTAAAACTTTAAATTTTAAAAATATAAATACTAAATTTTAAAAATTTAATTATTAAAACTTTAAATTTTAAAATTTAAAATTTTAAATACTAAATTTTAAAACTTTAATTATTAAAATTTAAATTTTAAAATTTAAAAATTTAAATACTAAATTTTAAAAATTTAATTGTTATAACTTTAAATTTTAAAATTTAAAAATTTAAATACTTAATTTTAAAAATTTAATTATTAAAATTTTAAATTTTAAAATTTAAAAATTTAAAATTTAAAAATTTAAATATTAAATTTTAAAAATTTAATTATTAAAACTTTAAATTTTAAAATTTAAATACTAAATTTTAAAAATTTAATTATTAAAACTTTAAATATTAAAATTTAAAAACTTAAATACTAAATTTTAAAAATTTATTATTAAAACTTTAAATTTTAAAAATTTAAATACTAAATTTTAAAAATTTAATTATTAAAACTTTAAATTTTAAAATATAAAAACTTAAATACTAAATTTTAAAAATTTAATTATTAAAGTTTTAAATTTTAAAATTTAAATACTAAATTTTAAAAATTTAATTATTAAAACTTTAAATTTTAAAATTTAAAAATTTAAATACTAAATTTTAAAAATTTAATTATTAAAACTTTAAATTTTAAAATATAAAAACTTAAATACTAAATTTTAAAAATTTAATTATTAAAATTTTAAATTTTAAAATTTAAAAATTTAAATTTTAATATTTAAAAATTTAAATACTAAATTTTAAAAATTTAAATATTAAAACTTTAAATTTTAAAATATAAAAACTTAAATACTAAATTTTAAAAATTTAATTATTAAAGTTTTAAATTTTAAAATTTAAAAATTTAAATTTTAAAATTTAAATACTAAATTTTAAAAATTTAATTATTAAAACTTCAAACTTTAAAATTTAAAAATATAAATACTAAATTTTAAAAATTTAATAATTAAAACTTTAAATTTTAAAATTTAAAAATTTAAATACTAAATTTTAAAAATTTTATTATTAAAACTTTAAATTTTAAAAATTTAAATACTAAATTTTAAAAATTGAATTATTAAAACTTTAAATTTTAATATTTAAAAATTTAAAGACTAAATTTTAAAAATTTAATTATTAAAACCTTAAATTTTAAAATTTAAAAATTAAAATAAAAATTTTAAAAATTTAATTATTAAAACTTTTAATTTTAAAATTTAAAAATTTAAATACTAAATTTTAAAAATTTAATTATTAAAACTTTAAATTTTAAAGTTTAAAATTTTAAATACTAAATTTTAAAACTTTAATTATTAAAATTTAAATTTTAAAATTTAAAAATTTAAATAATAAATTTTAAAAATTTAATTATTAAAACTTTAAATTTTAAAATTTAAAAATTTAAATACTAAATTTTAAAAATTTAATTATTAAAACTTTAAATTTTAAAATTTAAAAATTAAAATACAAATTTTAAAAATTTAATTATTAAAACTTTAAATTTTAAAATTTAAATACTAAATTTTAAAAATTTAATTATTAAAACTTCAAACTTTAAAATTTAAAAATTTAAATACTAAATTTTAAAAATTTAATTATTAAAACTTTAAATTTTAAAATTTAAAAACTTAAATACTAAATTTTAAAAATTTTATTATTAAAACTTTAAATTTTTAAAATATATTAATACTAAATTTTAAAAATTTAATTATTAAAACTTTAAATTTTAAAATTTAAAATTTTAAATACTAAATTTTAAAACTTTAATTATTAAAATTTAAATTTTAAAATTTAAAAATTTAAATACTAAATTTTAAAAATTTAATTGTTATAACTTTAAATTTTAAAATTTAAAAATTTAAATACTTAATTTTAAAAATTTAATTACTAAAATTTTAAATTTTAAAATTTAAAAATTTAAAATTTAAAAATTTAAATATTAAATTTTAAAAATTTAATTATTAAAACTTTAAATTTTAAAATTTAAATACTAAATTTTAAAAATTTAATTATTAAAACTTTAAATATTAAAATTTAAAAACTTAAATACTAAATTTTAAAAATTTATTATTAAAACTTTAAATTTTAAAAATTTAAATACTAAATTTTAAAAATTTAATTATTAAAACTTTAAATTTTAAAATATAAAAACTTAAATACTAAATTTTAAAAATTTAATTATTAAAGTTTTAAATTTTAAAATTTAAATACTAAATTTTAAAAATTTAATTATTAAAACTTTAAATTTTAAAATTTAAAAATTTAAATACTAAATTTTAAAAATTTAATTATTAAAACTTTAAATTTTAAAATATAAAAACTTAAATACTAAATTTTAAAAATTTAATTATTAAAATTTTAAATTTTAAAATTTAAAAATTTAAATTTTAATATTTAAAAATTTAAATACTAAATTTTAAAAATTTAAATATTAAAACTTTAAATTTTAAAATATAAAAACTTAAATACTAAATTTTAAAAATTTAATTATTAAAGTTTTAAATTTTAAAATTTAAAAATTTAAATTTTAAAATTTAAATACTAAATTTTAAAAATTTAATTATTAAAACTTTAAATTTTAAAATTTAAAAATTTAAATACTAAATTTTAAAAATTTAATTGTTATAACTTTAAATTTTAAAATTTAAAAATTTAAATACTAAATTTTAAAAATTTAATTATTAAAATTTTAAATTTTAAAATTTAAAAATTTAAATACTAAATTTTAAAAATTTAGTTATTAAAATTTTAAATTTTAAAATTTAAAAATTTAATTATTAAAATTTTAAATTTTAAAATTTAAAAATTTAAATTATAAAATTTAAAAATTTAAATACTAAATTTTAATAATTTAATTATTAAAACTTTAAATTTTAAAATTTAAATACTATATTTTAAAAATTTAATTATTAAAACTTCAAACTTTAAAATTTAAAAATTTAAATACTAAATTTTAAAAATTTAATTATTAAAACTTTAAATATTAAAATTTAAAAACTTAAATACTAAATTTTAAAAATTTTATTATTAAAACTTTAAATTTTAAAAATTTAAATACTAAATTTTAAAAATTTAATTATTAAAACTTCAAACTTTAAAATTTAAAAATTTAAATACTAAATTTTAAAAATTTAATTATTAAAACTTTAATTTTTAAAATTTAAAAATTTAAATACTAAATTTTAAAACTTTAATTATTAAAACTTTAAATTTTAAAATTTAAAAATTTAAATTTTAAAATTTAAATACTAAATTTTAAAAATTTAATTATTAAAACTTTAAATTTTAAAATTTAAAAATTTAAATACTAAATTTTAAAAATTTAATAGTTATAACTTTAAATTTTAAAATTTAAAAATTTAAATACTAAATTTTAAAAATTTAATTATTAAAATTTTAAATTTTAAAATTTAAAAATTTAAATACTAAATTTTAAAAATTTAGTTATTAAAATTTTAAATTTTAAAATTTAAAAAATTTAATTATTAAAGTTTTAAATTTTAAAATTTAAAAATTTAAATTTTAAAATTTAAAAATTTAAATATTAAATTTTAAAACTTTAATTATTAAAACTTTAAATTTTTTAAATTTAAAAACTTAAGTACTAAATTTTAAAAATTTTATTATTAAAACTTTAAATTTTAAAAATTTAAATACTAAATTTTAAAAATTTAATTATTAAAACTTTAAATTTTAAAATTTAAAAATTAAAATACAAATTTTAAAAATTTAATTATTAAAACTTTAAATTTAAAGTTTAAAAATTTAAATACTAAATTTTAAAAATTTAATTATTAAAACTTTAAATTTTAAAGTTTAAAATTTTAAATACTAAATTTTAAAACTTTAATTATTAAAATTTAAATTTTAAAATTAAAAAATTTAAATACTAAATTTTAAAAATTTAATTATAAAAATTTTAAATTTAAAAATTTAAATTTTAAAATTTAAATACTAAATTTTAAAAATTTAATTCTTATAACTTTAAATTTTAAAATTTAAAAATTTAAATACTAAATTTTAAAAATATAATTATTATAATTTTAAATTTTAAAATTTAAAAATTTAAATTTTAAAATTTAAAAATTTAAATTTTAAAATTTAAATACTAAATTTTAAAAATTTATTTATTGGAACTTTAAACTTTAAAATTTAAAAATTTAAATACAAAAATTTTAAAAATTTAATTATTAAAACTTTAAATTTTAAAATTTAAAAACTTAAATACTAAATTTTAAAAATTTAAATACTAAATTTTAAAAATTTAATTATTAAAACTTTAAATTTTAAAATTTAAAAATTAAAATAAAAATTTTAAAAATTTAATTATTAAAATTTTAAATTTTAAAATTTAAAAATTTAAATTTTAAAGTTTAAATACTAAATTTTAAAAATTTAATTATTAAAACTTTAAACTTTAATATTTAAAAATTTAAATACTAAATTTTAAAAATTTAATTATTAAAACTTTAAATTTAAAAATTTAAATACTAAATTTTAAAAATTTAATTATTAAAACCTTGAATTTTAAAATTTAAAAATTAAAATAAAAATTTTAAAAATTTAATTATTAAAACTTAAAATTTTAAAATTTAAAAATTTAAATACTAAATTTTAAAAATTTAATTATTAAAACTTTAAATTTTAAAATTTAAAAATTTAAATACTAAATTTTAAAAATTTAATTATTAAAACTTTAAATTTTAAAATTTAAAAATTTAAATACTAAATTTTAAAAATTTAATTATTAAAACCTTAAATTTTAAAATTTGAAAATTAAAATACAAATTTTAAAAATTTAATTATTAAAACTTTAAATTTTAAAATTTAAAAATTTAAATACTAAATTTTAAAAATTTAATTGTTAAAACTTTAAATTTTAAAGTTTAAAATTTTAAATACTAAATTTTAAAACTTTAATTATTAAAATTTAAATTTTAAAATTTAAAAATTTAAATACTAAATTTTAAAACTTTAAATATTAAATCTTTAAATTTTAAAATTTAAAAATTTAAATACTAAATTTTAAAAATTTAATTATTAAAATTTTAAATTTTAAAATTTAAAAATTTAAATTTTAAAGTTTAAATACTAAATTTTAAAAATTTAATTATTAAAACTTTAAACTTTAATATTTAAAAATTTAAATACTAAATTTTAAAAATTTAAATATTAAAACTTTAAATTTTAAAATTTAGAAACTTAAATACTAAATTTTAAAAATTTAAATACTAAATTTTAAAAATTTAATTATTAAAACTTTAAATTTTAAAATTTAAAAATTAAAATAAAAATTTTAAAAATTTAATTATTAAAACCTTAAATTTTAAAATTTGAAAATTAAAATACAAATTTTAAAAATTTAATTATTAAAACTTTAAATTTTAAAATTTAAAAATTTAAATACTAAATTTTAAAAATTTAATTGTTAAAACTTTAAATTTTAAAGTTTAAAATTTTAAATACTAAATTTTAAAACTTTAATTATTAAAATTTAAATTTTAAAATTTAAAAATTTAAATACTAAATTTTAAAACTTTAAATATTAAATCTTTAAATTTTAAAATTTAAATATTTAAATACTAAATTTTAAAAATTTAATTATTAAAATTTTAAATTTTAAAATTTAAAAATTTAAATACTAAATTTTAAAAATTTAAATACTAAATTTTAAAAATTTAATTATTAAAACTTTAAATTTTAAAATTTAAAAATTTAAATACTAAATTTTAAAAATTTAATTATTAAAATTTTAAATTTTAAAATTTAAAAATTTAAATACTAAATTTTAAAAATTTAGTTATTAAAATTTTAAATTTTAAAATTTAAAAAATTTAATTATTAAAGTTTTAAATTTTAAAATTTAAAAATTTAAATTTTAAAATTTAAAAATTTAATTATTAAAATTTTAAATTTTAAAATTTAAAAATTTAAATACTAAATTTTAAAAATTTAAATACTAAATTTTAAAAATTTAATTATTAAAACTTTAAATTTTAAAATTTAAAAATTTAAATACTAAATTTTAAAAATTTAATTGTTATAACTTTAAATTTTAAAATTTAAAAATTTAAATACTAAATTTTAAAAATTTAATTATTAAAATTTTAAATTTTAAAATTTAAAAATTTAAATACTAAATTTTAAAAATTTAGTTATTAAAATTTTAAATTTTAAAATTTAAAAATTTATTTATTAAAATTTTAAATTTTAAAATTTAAAAATTTAAATTTTAAAATTTAAAAATTTAAATTTTAAAATTTAAAAATTTAAATAATAAATTTTAAAAATTTAATTATTAAAACTTTAAATTTTAAAATTTAAAAATTTAAATACAAATTTTAAAAATTTAATTATTAAAACTTTAAATTTTAAAATTTAAAAATTTAAATACTAAATTTTAAATATTTAATTATTAAAATTTTAAATTTTAGAATTTAAAAAATTTAAATTCTAAATTTTAAAAATTTAATTATTAAAACTTTAAATTTTAAAATTTAAAAATTTAAATACTAAATTTTAAAAATTTAATTGTTAAAACTTTAAATTTTAAAGTTTAAAATTTTAAATACTAAATTTTAAAACTTTAATTATTAAAATTTATATTTTAAAATTTAAAAATTTAAATACTAAATTTTAAAACTTTAAATATTAAATCTTTAAATTTTAAAATTTAAATATTTAAATACTAAATTTTAAAAATTTAATTATTAAAATTTTAAATTTTAAAATTTAAAAATTTAAATACTAAATTTTAAAAATTTAAATACTAAATTTTAAAAATTTAATTATTAAAACTTTAAATTTTAAAATTTAAAAATTTAAATACTAAATTTTAAAAATTTAATTGTTATAACTTTAAATTTTAAAATTTAAAAATTTAAATACTAAATTTTAAAAATTTAATTATTAAAATTTTAAAATTTAAAAATTTAAATACTAAATTTTAAAAATTTAGTTATTAAAATTTTAAATTTTAAAATTTAAAAATTTATTTATTAAAATTTTAAATTTTAAAATTTAAAAATTTAAATTTTAAAATTTAAAAATTTAAATTTTAAAATTTAAAAATTTAAAAATTTAAATAATAAATTTTAAAAATTTAATTATTAAAACTTTAAATTTTAAAATTTAAAAATTTAAATACAAAATTTAAAAATTTAATTATTAAAACTTTAAATTTTAAAATTTAAAAATTTAAATACTAAATTTTAAATATTTAATTATTAAAACTTTAAATTTTAAAATTTAAAAATTTAAATATTAAATTTTAAAAATTTAATTATTAAAACTTTAAATTTTAAAATTTAAAAATTAAAATACAAATTTTAAAAATTTAATTATTAAAACTTTAAATTTAAAATTTAACAATTTAAATACTAAATTTTTAAAAATTTAATTATTAAAACTTTAAATTTTAAAGTTTAAAATTTTAAATACTAAATTTTAAAACTTTAATTATTAAAACCTTAAATTTTAAAATTTAAAAATTAAAATAAAAATTTTAAAAATTTAATTATTAAAACTTAAAATTTTAAAATTTAAAAATTTAAATACTAAATTTTAAAAATTTAATTATTAAAACTTTTAATTTTAAAATTTAAAAATTTAAATACTAAATTTTAAAAATTTAATTATTAAAACTTTAAATTTTAAAATTTAAAAATTTAAATACTAAATTTTAAAAATTTAATTATTAAAACCTTAAATTTTAAAATTTGAAAATTAAAATGCAAATTTTAAAAATTTAATTATTAAAACATTAAATTTTAAAATTTAAAAATTTAAATACTAAATTTTAAAAATTTAATTGTTAAAACTTTAAATTTTAAAGTTTAAAATTTTAAATACTAAATTTTAAAACTTTAATTATTAAAATTTAAATTTTAAAATTTAAAAATTTAAATACTAAATTTTAAAACTTTAAATATTAAATCTTTAAATTTTAAAATTTAAATATTTAAATACTAAATTTTAAAAATTTAATTATTAAAATTTTAAATTTAAAATTTAAAAATTTAAATACTAAATTTTAAAAATTTCATTATTAAAACTTTAAATTTTAAAATTTAAAAATTTAAATACTAAATTTTAAAAATTTAATTATTAAAATTTTAAATTTTAAAATTTAAAAATTTAAATACTAAATTTTAAAAATTTAAATATTAAAACTTTAAATTTTAAAATTTAAAAATTTAAATACTAAATTTTAAAAATTTAATTATTAAAATTTTAAATTTTAAAATTTAAAAATTTAAATACTAAATTTTAAAAATTTAATTATTAAAATTTAAATTTTAAAATTTAAAAATTTAAATACTAAATATTAAATCTTTAAATTTTAAAATTTAAAAATTTAAATACTAAATTTTAAAAATTTAATTATTAAAATTTTAAATTTTAAAATTTAAAAATTTAAATTTTAAAATTTAAATACTAAATTTTAAAAATTTAATTATTAAAACTTTAAACTTTAATATTTAAAAATTTAAATACTAAATTTTAAAAATTTAAATATTAAAACTTTAAATTTTAAAATTTAAAAACTTAAATACTAAATTTTAAAAATTTAAATACTAAATTTTAAAAATTTAATTATTAAAACTTTAAATTTTAAAATTTAAAAATTTAAATATTAAATTTTAAAAATTTAATTGTTATAACTTTAAATTTTAAAATTTAAAAATTTAAATACTAAATTTTAAAAATTTAGTTATTAAAATTTTAAATTTTAAAATTTAAAAATTTATTTATTAAAATTTTAAATTTTAAAATTTAAAAATTTAAATTTTAAAATTTAAAAATTTAAAAATTTAAATAATAAATTTTAATAATTTAATTATTAAAACTTTAAATTTTAAAATTTAAAAATTTAAATACAAATTTTAAAAATTTAATTATTAAAACTTTAAATTTTAAAATTTAAATATTTAAATACTAAATTTTAAATATTTAATTATTAAAATTTTAAATTTTAAAATTTAAAAATTTAAATATTAAATTTTAAAAATTTAATTATTAAAACTTTAAATTTTAAAATTTAAAAATTAAAATACAAATTTTAAAAATTTAATTATTAAAACTTTAAATTTAAAATTTAAAAATTTAAATACTAAATTTTTAAAAATTTAATTATTAAAACTTTAAATTTTAAAGTTTAAAATTTTAAATACTAAATTTTAAAACTTTAATTATTAAAATTTAAATTTTAAAATTTAAAAATTTAAATACTAAATTTTAAAAATTTAATTATTAAAACTTTAAATTTTAAAATTTAAAAATTTAAATACAAATTTTAAAAATTTAATTATTAAAACTTTAAATTTTAAAATTTAAAAATTTAAATACTAAATTTTAAATATTTAATTATTAAAACTTTAAATTTTAAAATTTAAAAATTTAAATATTAAATTTTAAAAATTTAATTATTAAAACTTTAAATTTTAAAATTTAAAAATTAAATTACAAATTTTAAAAATTTAATTATTAAAACTTTAAATTTAAAATTTAAAAATTTAAATACTAAATTTTTAAAAATTTAATTATTAAAACTTTAAATTTTAAAGTTTAAAATTTTAAATACTAAATTTTAAAACTTTAATTATTAAAACCTTAAATTTTAAAATTTAAAAATTAAAATAAAAATTTTAAAAATTTAATTATTAAAACTTAAAATTTTAAAATTTAAAAATTTAAATACTAAATTTTAAAAATTTAATTGTTAAAACTTTAAATTTTAAAGTTTAAAATTTTAAATACTAAATTTTAAAACTTTAATTATTAAAATTTAAATTTTAAAATTTAAAAATTTAAATACTAAATTTTAAAACTTTAAATATTAAATCTTTAAATTTTAAAATTTAAATATTTAAATACTAAATTTTAAAAATTTAATTATTAAAATTTTAAATTTTAAAATTTAAAAATTTAAATACTAAATTTTAAAAATTTCATTATTAAAACTTTAAATTTTAAAATTTAAAAATTTAAATACTAAATTTTAAAAATTTAATTATTAAAATTTTAAATTTTAAAATTTAAAAATTTAAATTTTAAAATTTAAAAATTTAAATACTAAATTTTAAAAATTTAAATATTAAAACTTTAAATTTTGAAATTTAAAAATTTAAATACTAAATTTTAAAAATTTAATTATTAAAATTTTAAATTTTAAAATTTAAAAATTTAAATACTAAATTTTAAAAATTTAATTATTAAAATTTAAATTTTAAAATTTAAAAATTTAAATACTAAATATTAAATCTTTAAATTTTAAAATTTAAAAATTTAAATACTAAATTTTAAAAATTTAATTATTAAAACTTTAAACTTTAATATTTAAAAATTTAAATACTAAATTTTAAAAATTTAAATATTAAAACTTTAAATTTTAAAATTTAAAAACTTAAATACTAAATTTTAAAAATTTAAATACTAAATTTTAAAAATATAATTATTAAAACTTTAAATTTTAAAATTTAAAAATTTAAATATTAAATTTTAAAAATTTAATTGTTATAACTTTAAATTTTAAAATTTAAAAATTAAAATACAAATTTTAAAAATTTAATTATTAAAACTTTAAATTTTAAAATTTAAAAATTTAAAAATTTAAATAATAAATTTTAATAACTTAATTATTAAAACTTTAAATTTTAAAATTTAAAAATTTAAATACAAATTTTAAAAATTTAATTATTAAAACTTTAAATTTTAAAATTTAAATATTTAAATACTAAATTTTAAATATTTAATTATTAAAACTTTAAATTTTAAAATTTAAAAATTTAAATATTAAATTTTAAAAATTTAATTATTAAAACTTTAAATTTTAAAATTTAAAAATTAAAATACAAATTTTAAAAATTTAATTATTAAAACTTTAAATTTAAAATTTAAAAATTTAAATATTAAATTTTAAAAATTTAATTATTAAAACTTTAAATTTTAAAATTTAAAAATTAAAATACAAATTTTAAAAATTTAATTATTAAAACTTTAAATTTTAAATTTAAAAATTTAAATACTAAATTTTTAAAAATTTAATTATTAAAACTTTAAATTTTAAAGTTTAAAATTTTAAATACTAAATTTTAAAACTTTAATTATTAAAATTTAAATTTTAAAATTTAAAAATTTAAATACTAAATTTTAAAAATTTAATTATTAAAACTTTAAATTTTAAAATTTAAAAATTTAAATACTATATTTTAAAAATTTAATTATTAAAACTTTAAATTTTAAAATTTAAAAATTTAAATACTAAATTTTAAAAATTTAATTATTAATACTTTAAATTTTAAAATTTAAAAATTAAAATACAAATTTTAAAAATTTAATTATTAAAACTTTAAATTTAAAATTTAAAAATTTAAATACTAAATTTTAAAAATTTCATTATTAAAACTTTAAATTTTAAAATTTAAAAATTTAAATACTAAATTTTAAAAATTTAATTATTAAAATTTTAAATTTTAAAATTTAAAAATTTAAATTTTAAAATTTAAAAATTTAAATACTAAATTTTAAAAATTTAAATATTAAAACTTTAAATTTTAAAATTTAAAAACTTAAATACTAAATTTTAAAAATTTAAATACTAAATTTTAAAAATATAATTATTAAAACTTTAAATTTTAAAATTTAAAAATTTAAATATTAAATTTTAAAAATTTAATTGTTATAACTTTAAATTTTAAAATTTAAAAATTAAAATACAAATTTTAAAAATTTAATTATTAAAACTTTAAATTTTAAAATTTAAAAATTTAAAAATTTAAATAATAAATTTTAATAACTTAATTATTAAAACTTTAAATTTTAAAATTTAAAAATTTAAATACAAATTTTAAAAATTTAATTATTAAAACTTTAAATTTTAAAATTTAAATATTTAAATACTAAATTTTAAATATTTAATTATTAAAACTTTAAATTTTAAAATTTAAAAATTTAAATATTAAATTTTAAAAATTTAATTATTAAAACTTTAAATTTTAAAATTTAAAAATTAAAATACAAATTTTAAAAATTTAATTATTAAAACTTTAAATTTAAAATTTAAAAATTTAAATATTAAATTTTAAAAATTTAATTATTAAAACTTTAAATTTTAAAATTTAAAAATTAAAATACAAATTTTAAAAATTTAATTATTAAAACTTTAAATTTTAAATTTAAAAATTTAAATACTAAATTTTTAAAAATTTAATTATTAAAACTTTAAATTTTAAAGTTTAAAATTTTAAATACTAAATTTTAAAACTTTAATTATTAAAATTTAAATTTTAAAATTTAAAAATTTAAATACTAAATTTTAAAAATTTAATTATTAAAACTTTAAATTTTAAAATTTAAAAATTTAAATACTAAATTTTAAAAATTTAATTATTAAAACTTTAAATTTTAAAATTTAAAAATTTAAATACTAAATTTTAAAAATTTAATTATTAATACTTTAAATTTTAAAATTTAAAAATTAAAATACAAATTTTAAAAATTTAATTATTAAAACTTTAAATTTAAAATTTAAAAATTTAAATACTAAATTTTAAAAATTTCATTATTAAAACTTTAAATTTTAAAATTTAAAAATTTAAATACTAAATTTTAAAAATTTAATTATTAAAATTTTAAATTTTAAAATTTAAAAATTTAAATTTTAAAATTTAAAAATTTAAATACTAAATTTTAAAAATTTAAATATTAAAACTTTAAATTTTAAAATTTAAAAATTTAAATACTAAATTTTAAAAATTTAATTATTAAAATTTTAAATTTTAAAATTTAAAATTTTAAATACTAAATTTTAAAAATTTAATTATTAAAATTTAAATTTTAAAATTTAAAAATTTAAATACTAAATATTAAATCTTTAAATATTAAATCTTTAAATTTTAAAAATTTAAAAATTTAAATACTAAATTTTAAAAATTTAATTATTAAAATTTTAAATTTTAAAATTTAAAAATTTAAATTTTAAAATTTAAATACTAAATTTTAAAAATTTAATTATTAAAACTTTAAATTTTAAAATTTTAAAATTTAAATACTACATTTTAAAAATTTAATTATTAGAACTTTAAACTTTAATATTTAAAAATTTAAATACTAAATTTTAAAAATTTAATTATTAAAATTTTAAATTTTAAAATTTAAAAATTTAAATACAAATTTTAAAAATTTAATTATTAAAACTTTAAATTTTAAAATTTAAAAATTTAAATACTAAATTTTAAATATTTAATTATTAAAACTTTAAATATTAAAATTTAAAAATTTAAATATTAAATTTTAAAAATTTAATTATTAAAACTTTAAATTTTAAAATTTAAAAATTAAAATTCAAATTTTAAAAATTTAATTATTAAAACTTTAAATTTAAAATTTAAAAATTTAACTACTAAATTTTTAAAAATTTAATTATTAAAACTTTAAATTTTAAAGTTTAAAATTTTAAATACTAAATTTTAAAACTTTAATTATTAAAATTTAAATTTTAAAATTTAAAAATTTAAATACTAAATTTTAAAAATTTAAATATTAAAACTTTAAATTTTAAAATTTAAAATCTTAAATACTAAATTTTAAAAATTTAAATACTAAATTTTAAAAATTTAATTATTAAAACTTTAAATTTTAAAATTTAAAAATTAAAATAAAAATTTTAAAAATTTAATTATTAAAACCATAAATTTTAAAATTTGAAAATTAAAATACAAATTTTAAAAATTTAATTATTAAAACTTTAAATTTTAAAATTTAAAAATTTAAATACTAAATTTTAAAAATTTAATTGTTAAAACTTTAAATTTTAAAGTTTAAAATTTTAAATACTAAATTTTAAAACTTTAATTATTAAAACTTAAATTTTAAAATTTAAAAATTTAAATACTAAATTTTAAAACTTTAAATATTAAATCTTTAAATTTTAAAATTTAAATATTTAAATACTAAATTTTAAAAATTTAATTATTAAAATTTTAAATTTAAAATTTAAAAATTTAAATACTAAATTTTAAAAATTTCATTATTAAAACTTTAAATTTTAAAATTTAAAAATTTAAATACTAAATTTTAAAAATTTAATTATTAAAATTTTAAAATTTAAAATTTAAAAATTTAAATTTTAAAATTTAAAAATTTAAATACTAAATTTTAAAAATTTAAATATTAAAACTTTAAATTTTAAAATTTAAAAATTTAAATACTAAATTATAAAAATTTAATTATTAAAATTTTAAATTTTAAAATTTAAAAATTTAAATACTAAATTTTAAAAATTTAATTATTAAAATTTAAATTTTAAAATTTAAAAATTTAAATACTAAATATTAAATCTTTAAATTTTAAAATTTAAAAATTTAAATACTAAATTTTAAAAATTTAATTATTAAAATTTTAAATTTTAAAATTTAAAAATTTAAATTTTAAAATTTAAATACTAAATTTTAAAAATTTAATTATTAAAACTTTAAACTTTAATATTTAAAAATTTAAATACTAAATTTTAAAAATTTAAATATTAAAACTTTAAATTTTAAAATTTAAAAACTTAAATACTAAATTTTAAAAATTTAAATACTAAATTTTAAAAATTTAATTATTAAAACTTTAAATTTTAAAATTTAAAATTTTAAATATTAAATTTTAAAAATTTAATTGTTATAACTTTAAATTTTAAAATTTAAAAATTTAAATACTAAATTTTAAAAATTTAATTATTAAAATTTTAAATTTTAAAATTTAAAAATTTAAATACTACATTTTAAAAATTTAGTTATTAAAATTTTAAATTTTAAAATTTAAAAATTTATTTATTAAAATTTTAAATTTTAAAATTTAAAAATTTAAATTTTAAAATTTAAAAATTTAAAAATTTAAATAATAAATTTTAATAATTTAATTATTAAAACTTTAAATTTTAAAATTTAAAAATTTAAATACAAATTTTAAAAATTTAATTATTAAAACTTTAAATTTTAAAATTTAAATATTTAAATACTAAATTTTAAATATATAATTATTAAAACTTTAAATTTTAAAATTTAAAAATTTAAATATTAAATTTTAAAAATTTAATTATTAAAACTTTAAATTTTAAAATTTAAAAATTAAAATACAAATTTTAAAAATTTAATTATTAAAACTTTAAATTTAAAATTTAAAAATTTAAATACTAAATTTTTAAAAATTTAATTATTAAAACTTTAAATTTTAAAGTTTAAAATTTTAAATACTAAATTTTAAAACTTTAATTATTAAAATTTAAATTTTAAAATTTAAAAATTTAAATACTAAATTTTAAAAATTTAATTATTAAAACTTTAAATTTTAAAATTTAAAAATTTAAATACAAATTTTAAAAATTTAATTATTAAAACTTTAAATTTTAAAATTTAAAAATTAAAATACAAATTTTAAAAATTTAATTATTAAAACTTTAAATTTAAAATTTAAAAATTTAAATACTAAATTTTTAAAAATTTAATTATTAAAACTTTAAATTTTAAAGTTTAAAATTTTAAAGTTTAAAATTTTAAATACTAAATTTTAAAACTTTAATTATTAAAACCTTAAATTTTAAAATTTAAAAATTAAAATAAAAATTTTAAAAATTTAATTATTAAAACTTAAAATTTTAAAATTTAAAAATTTAAATACTAAATTTTAAAAATTTAATTGTTAAAACTTTAAATTTTAAAGTTTAAAATTTTAAATACTAAATTTTAAAACTTTAATTATTAAAATTTAAATTTTAAAATTTAAAAATTTAAATACTAAATTTTAAAACTTTAAATATTAAATCTTTAAATTTTAAAATTTAAATATTTAAATACTAAATTTTAAAAATTTAATTATTAAAATTTTAAATTTTAAAATTTAAAAATTTAAATACTAAATTTTAAAAATTTCATTATTAAAACTTTAAATTTTAAAATTTAAAAATTTAAATACTAAATTTTAAAAATTTAATTATTAAAATTTTAAATTTTAAAATTTAAAAATTTAAATTTTAAAATTTAAAAATTTAAATACTAAATTTTAAAAATTTAAATATTAAAACTTTAAATTTTGAAATTTAAAAATTTAAATACTAAATTTTAAAAATTTAATTATTAAAATTTTAAATTTTAAAATTTAAAAATTTAAATACTAAATTTTAAAAATTTAATTATTAAAATTTAAATTTTAAAATTTAAAAATTTAAATACTAAATATTAAATCTTTAAATTTTAAAATTTAAAAATTTAAATACTAAATTTTAAAAATTTAATTATTAAAATTTTAAATTTTAAAATTTAAAAATTTAAATTTTAAAATTTAAATACTAAATTTTAAAAATTTAATTATTAAAACTTTAAACTTTAATATTTAAAAATTTAAATACTAAATTTTAAAAATTTAAATATTAAAACTTTAAATTTTAAAATTTAAAAACTTAAATACTAAATTTTAAAAATTTAAATACTAAATTTTAAAAATTTAATTATTAAAACTTTAAATTTTAAAATTTAAAAATTTAAATATTAAATTTTAAAAATTTAATTGTTATAACTTTAAATTTTAAAATTTAAAAATTAAAATACAAATTTTAAAAATTTAATTATTAAAACTTTAAATTTTAAAATTTAAAAATTTAAAAATTTAAATAATAAATTTTAATAATTTAATTATTAAAACTTTAAATTTTAAAATTTAAAAATTTAAATACAAATTTTAAAAATTTAATTATTAAAACTTTAAATTTTAAAATTTAAATATTTAAATACTAAATTTTAAATATTTAATTATTAAAACTTTAAATTTTAAAATTTAAAAATTTAAATATTAAATTTTAAAAATTTAATTATTAAAACTTTAAATTTTAAAATTTAAAAATTAAAATACAAATTTTAAAAATTTAATTATTAAAACTTTAAATTTAAAATTTAAAAATTTAAATACTAAATTTTTAAAAATTTAATTATTAAAACTTTAAATTTTAAAGTTTAAAATTTTAAATACTAAATTTTAAAACTTTAATTATTAAAATTTAAATTTTAAAATTTAAAAATTTAAATACTAAATTTTAAAAATTTAATTATTAAAACTTTAAATTTTAAAATTTAAAAATTTAAATACTAAATTTTAAAAATTTAATTATTAAAACTTTAAATTTTAAAATTTAAAAATTTAAATACTAAATTTTAAAAATTTAATTATTAATACTTTAAATTTTAAAATTTAAAAATTAAAATACAAATTTTAAAAATTTAATTATTAAAACTTTAAATTTAAAATTTAAAAATTTAAATACTAAATTTTAAAAATTTAATTATTAAAACTTTAAATTTTAAAGTTTAAAATTTTAAATACTAAATTTTAAAACTTTAATTATTAAAATTTAAATTTTAAAATTTAAAAATTTAAATACTAAATTTTAAAAATTTCATTATTAAAACTTTAAATTTTAAAATTTAAAAATTTAAATACTAAATTTTAAAAATTTAATTATTAAAATTTTAAATTTTAAAATTTAAAAATTTAAATTTTAAAATTTAAAAATTTAAATACTAAATTTTAAAAATTTAAATATTAAAACTTTAAATTTTAAAATTTAAAAATTTAAATACTAAATTTTAAAAATTTAATTATTAAAATTTTAAATTTTAAAATTTAAAAATTTAAATACTAAATTTTAAAAATTTAATTATTAAAATTTAAATTTTAAAATTTAAAAATTTAAATACTAAATATTAAATCTTTAAATATTAAATCTTTAAATTTTAAAAATTTAAAAATTTAAATACTAAATTTTAAAAATTTAATTATTAAAATTTTAAATTTTAAAATTTAAAAATTTAAATTTTAAAATTTAAAAACAAAATTTTAAAAATTTAATTATTAAAACTTTAAATTTTAAAATTTTAAAATTTAAATACTACATTTTAAAAATTTAATTATTAAAACTTTAAACTTTAATATTTAAAAATTTAAATACTAAATTTTAAAAATTTAATTATTAAAACTTTAAATTTTAAAATTTAAAAATTTAAATACAAATTTTAAAAATTTAATTATTAAAACTTTAAATTTTAAAATTTAAAAATTTAAATACTAAATTTTAAATATTTAATTATTAAAACTTTAAATTTTAAAATTTAAAAATTTAAATATTAAATTTTAAAAATTTAATTATTAAAACTTTAAATTTTAAAATTTAAAAATTAAAATTCAAATTTTAAAAATTTAATTATTAAAACTTTAAATTTAAAATTTAAAAATTTAAATACTAAATTTTTAAAAATTTAATTATTAAAACTTTAAATTTTAAAGTTTAAAATTTTAAATACTAAATTTTAAAACTTTAATTATTAAAATATAAATTTTAAAATTTAAAAATTTAAATACTAAATTTTAAAAATTTAATTATTAAAACTTTAAATTTTAAAATTTAAAAATTTAAATAGTAAATTTTAAAAATTTAATTATTAAAACTTTAAATTTTAAAATTTAAAAATTTAAATACTAAATTTTAAAAATTTAATTATTAAAACTTTAAATTTTAAAATTTAAAAATTAAAATACAAATTTTAAAAATTTAATTATTAAAACTTTAAATTTAAAATTTAAAAATTTAAATACTAAATTTTAAAAATTTAATTATTAAAACTTTAAATTTTAAAGTTTAAAATTTTAAATACTAAATTTTAAAACTTTAATTATTAAAATTTAAATTTTAAAATTTAAAAATTTAAATACTAAATTTTAAAACTTTAAATATTAAATCATTAAATTTTAAAATTTAAATATTTAAATACTAAATTTTAAAAATTTAATTATTAAAATTTTAAATTTTAAAATTTAAAAATTTAAATACTAAATTTTAAAAATTTAATTATTAAAACTTTAAATTTTAAAATTTAAAAATTTAAATAGTAAATTTTAAAAATTTAATTATTAAAACTTTAAATTTTAAAATTTAAAAATTAAAATAAAAATTTTAAAAATTTAATTATTAAAACTTTGAATTTTAAAATTTAAAAATTTAAATACTAAATTTTAAAAATTTAATTATTAAAACTTTAAATTTTAAAGTTTAAAATTTTAAATACTAAATTTTAAAACTTTAATTATTAAAATTTAAATTTTAAAATTTAAAAATTTAAATACTAAATTTTAAAACTTTAAATATTAAATCTTTAAATTTTAAAATTTAAATATTTAAATACTAAATTTTAAAAATTTAATTATTAAAATTTTAAATTTTAAAATTTAAAAATTTAAATACTAAATTTTAAAAATTTCATTATTAAAACTTTAAATTTTAAAATTTAAAAATTTAAATACTAAATTTTAAAAATTTAATTATTAAAATTTTAAATTTTAAAATTTAAAAATTTAAATTTTAAAATTTAAATACTAAATTTTAAAAATTTAATTATTAAAACTTTAAATTTTAAAATTTAAAAATTTAAATACTAAATTTTAAAAATTTAATTATTAAAACTTTAAATTTTAAAATTTAAAAATTTAAATACTAAATTATAAAAATTTAATTATTAAAACTTTAAATTTTAAAATTTAAAAATTTAAATACAAATTTTAAACTTTTAATTATTATAACTTTAAATTTTAAAATTTAAAAATTAAAATACAAATTTTAAAAATTTAATTATTAAAACTTTAAATTTTAAAGTTTAAAATTTTAAATACTAAATTTTAAAAATTTAATTATTAAAACTTTAAATTTTAAAATTTAAAATTTTAAATACTAAATTTTAAAACTTTAATTATTAAAATTTAAATTTTAAAATTTAAAAATTTAAATACTAAATTTTAATACTTTAAATATTAAATCTTTAAATATTATAATTTAAATATTTAAATACTAAATTTTAAAAATTTAATTATTAAAATTTTAAATTTTAAAACTTAAAAATTTAAATACTAAATTTTAAAAATTTCATTATTAAAACTTTAAATTTTAAAATTTAAAAATTTAAATACTAAATTTTAAAAATTTAATTATTAAAATTTTAAATTTTAAAATTTAAAAATTTAAATTTTAAAATTTAAATACTAAATTTTAAAAATTTAATTATTATAACTTTAAATTTTAAAATTTAAAAATTTAAATACTAAATTTTAAAAATTTAATTATTAAAATTTAAAATTTAAAATTTAAAAATTTAAATTTTAAAATTTAAATACTAAATTTTAAAAATTTAATTATTAGAACTTTAAACTTTAAAATTTAAAAATTTAAATACAAAATTTTAAAAATTTAATTATTAAAACTTTAAATTTTAAAATTTAAAAATTTAAATACTAAATTTTAAAAATTTAATTATTAAAATTTTAAATTTTAAAATTTAAAAATTTAAATTTTAAAATTTAAAAATTTAAATACTAAATTTTAAAAATTTAATTATTAAAACTTTAAATTTTAAAATTTAAAAATTTAAATACTAAATTTTAAAAATTTAATTTTAAAACTTTAAATTTAAAAATTTAAAAATTTAAATACTAAATTTTAAAAATTTAATTATTAAAACCTTAAATTTTAAAATGTAAAAATTAAAATACAAATTTTAAAAATTTAATTATTAAAACTTTAAATTTTAAAATTTAAAAATTTAAATACTAAATTTTAAAAATTTAATTATTAAAACTTTAAATTTTAAAGTTTAAAATTTTAAATACTAAATTTTAAAACTTTAATTATTAAAATTTAAATTTTAAAATTTAAAACTTTAAATACTAAATTTTAAAACTTTAAATATTAAATCTTTAAATTTTAAAATTTAAATATTTAAATACTAAATTTTAAAAATTTAATTTTTAAAATTTTAAATTTTAAAATTTAAAAATTTAAATACTAAATTTTAAAAATTTCATTATTAAATCTTTAAATTTTAAAATTTAAAAATTTAAATACTAAATTTTAAAAATTTAATTATTAAAACTTTAAATTTTAAAGTTTAAAATTTTAAATACTAAATTTTAAAACTTTAATTATTAAAATTTAAATTTTAAAATTTAAAAATTTAAATACTAAATTTTAAAAATTTAATTATTAAAATTTTAAATTTTAAAATTTAAAAATTTAAATTTTAAAATTTAAATACTAAATTTTAAAAATTTAATTATTAAAACTTTAAATTTTAAAATTTAAAAATTTAAATACTAAATTATAAAAATTTAATTATTAAAACTTTAAATTTTAAAATTTAAAAATTTAAATACAAATTTTAAACTTTTAATTATTATAACTTTAAATTTTAAAATTTAAAAATTAAAATACAAATTTTAAAAATTTAATTATTAAAACTTTAAATTAAAAAATTTAAAAATTTAAATACTATATTTTAAAAATTTAATTATTAAAACTTTAAATTTTAAAATTTAAAATTTTAAATACTAAATTTTAAAACTTTAATTATTAAAATTTAAATTTTAAAATTTAAAAATTTAAATACTAAATTTTAATACTTTAAATATTAAATCTTTAAATATTATAATTTAAATATTTAAATACTAAATTTTAAAAATTTAATTATTAAAATTTTAAATTTTAAAACTTAAAAATTTAAATACTAAATTTTAAAAATTTCATTATTAAAACTTTAAATTTTAAAATTTAAAAATTTAAATACTAAATTTTAAAAATTTAATTATTAAAATTTTAAATTTTAAAATTTAAAAATTTAAATTTTAAAATTTAAATACTAAATTTTAAAAATTTAATTATTATAACTTTAAATTTTAAAATTTAAAAATTTAAATACTAAATTTTAAAAATTTAATTATTAAAATTTAAAATTTAAAATTTAAAAATTTAAATTTTAAAATTTAAATACTAAATTTTAAAAATTTAATTATTAGAACTTTAAACTTTAAAATTTAAAAATTTAAATACAAAATTTTAAAAATTTAATTATTAAAACTTTAAATTTTAAAATTTAAAAATTTAAATACTAAATTTTAAAAATTTAATTATTAAAATTTTAAATTATAAAATTTAAAAATTTAAATTTTAAAATTTAAAAATTTAAATACTAAATTTTAAAAATTTAATTATTAAAACTTTAAATTTTAAAATTTAAAAATTTAAATACTAAATTTTAAAAATTTAATTTTAAAACTTTAAATTTAATTTAAAAATTTAAATACTAAATTTTAAAAATTTAATTATTAAAACCTTAAATTTTAAAATGTAAAAATTAAAATACAAATTTTAAAAATTTAATTATTAAAACTTTAAATTTTAAAATTTAAAAATTTAAATACTAAATTTTAAAAATTTAATTATTAAAACTTTAAATTTTAAAGTTTAAAATTTTAAATACTAAATTTTAAAACTTTAATTATTAAAATTTAAATTTTAAAATTTAAAACTTTAAATACTAAATTTTAAAACTTTAAATATTAAATCTTTAAATTTTAAAATTTAAATATTTAAATACTAAATTTTAAAAATTTAATTTTTAAAATTTTAAATTTTAAAATTTAAAAATTTAAATACTAAATTTTAAAAATTTCATTATTAAATCTTTAAATTTTAAAATTTAAAAATTTAAATACTAAATTTTAAAAATTTAATTATTAAAACTTTAAATTTTAAAGTTTAAAATTTTAAATACTAAATTTTAAAACTTTAATTATTAAAATTTAAATTTTAAAATTTAAAACTTTAAATACTAAATTTTAAAACTTTAAATATTAAATCTTTAAATTTTAAAATTTAAATATTTAAATACTAAATTTTAAAAATTTAATTTTTAAAATTTTAAATTTTAAAATTTAAAAATTTAAATACTAAATTTTAAAAATTTCATTATTAAATCTTTAAATTTTAAAATTTAAAAATTTAAATACTAAATTTTAAAAATTTAATTATTAAAATTTTAAATTTTAAAATTTAAAAATTTAAATTTTAAAATTTAAATACTAAATTTTAAAAATTTAATTATTATAACTTATTAAAATTTAAATTTTAAAATTTAAAAATTTAAATACTAAATTTTAAAACTTTAAATATTAAATCTTTAAATTTTAAAATTTAAATATTTAAATACTAAATTTTAAAAATTTAATTATTAAAATTTTAAATTTTAAAATTTAAAAATTTAAATACTAAATTTTAAAAATTTCATTATTAAAACTTTAAATTTTAAAATTTAAAAATTTAAATACTAAATTTTAAAAATTTAAATATTAAAATTTTAAATTTTAAAATTTAAAAATTTAAATTTTAAAATTTAAATACTAAATTTTAAAAATTTAATTATTAAAACTTTAAATTTTAAAATTTAAAAATTTAAATACTAAATTTTAAAAATTTAATTATTAAAACTTTAAATTTTAAAATTTAAAAATTTAAATACTAAATTATAAAAATTTAATTATTAAAACTTTAAATTTTAAATTTTAAAAATTTAAATACAAATTTTAAACTTTTAATTATTATAACTTTAAATTTTAAAATTTAAAAATTAAAATACAAATTTTAAAAATTTAATTATTAAAACTTTAAATTTAAAATTTAAAAATTTAAATACTAAATTTTAAAAATTTAATTATTAAAACTTTAAATTTTAAAATTTAAAATTTTAAATACTAAATTTTAAAACTTTAATTATTAAAATTTAAATTTTAAAATTTAAAAATTTAAATACTAAATTTTAATACTTTAAATATTAAATCTTTAAATATTATAATTTTAATATTTAAATACTAAATTTTAAAAATTTAATTATTAAAATTTTAAATTTTAAAATTTAAAAATTTAAATACTAAATTTTAAAAATTTCATTATTAAAACTTTAAATTTTAAAATTTAAAAATTTAAATACTAAATTTTAAAAATTTAATTATTAAAATTTTAAATTTTAAAATTTAAAAATTTAAATTTTAAAATTTAAATACTAAATTTTAAAAATTTAATTATTATAACTTTAAATTTTAAAATTTAAAAATTTAAATACTAAATTTTAAAAAGTTAATTATTAAAATTTAAATTTTAAAATTTAAAAATTTAAATTTTAAAATTTAAATACTAAATTTTAAAAATTTAATTATTAGAACTTTAAACTTTAAAATTTAAAAATTTAAATACAAAATTTTAAAAATTTAATTATTAAAACTTTAAATTTTAAAATTTAAAAATTTAAATACTAAATTTTAAAAATTTAATTATTAAAATTTTAAATTTTAAAATTTAAAAATTTAAATTTTAAAATTTAAAAATTTAAATACTAAATTTTAAAAATTTAATTATTAAAACTTTAAATTTTAAAATTTAAAAATTTAAATACTAAATTTTAAAAATTTAATTTTAAAACTTTAAATTTTAAAATTTAAAAATTTAAATACTAAATTTTAAAAATTTAATTATTAAAACCTTAAATTTTAAAATGTAAAAATTAAAATACAAATTTTAAAAATTTAATTATTAAAACTTTAAATTTTAAAATTTAAAAATTTAAATACTAAATTTTAAAAATTTAATTATTAAAACTTTAAATTTTAAAGTTTAAAATTTTAAATACAAAATTTTAAAACTTTAATTATTAAAATTTAAATTTTAAAATTTAAAACTTTAAATACTAAATTTTAAAACTTTAAATATTAAATCTTTAAATTTTAAAATTTAAATATTTAAATACTAAATTTTAAAAATTTAATTTTTAAAATTTTAAATTTTAAAATTTAAAAATTTAAATACTAAATTTTAAAAATTTCATTATTAAATCTTTAAATTTTAAAATTTAAAAATTTAAATACTAAATTTTAAAAATATAATTATTAAAATTTTAAATTTTAAAATTTAAAAATTTAAATTTTAAAATTTAAATACTAAATTTTAAAAATTTAATTATTATAACTTTAAATTTTAAAATTTAAAAATTTAAATACTAAATTTTAAAGATTTAATTATTAAAATTTTAAATTTTAAAATTTAAAAATTTAAATTATAAAATTTAAATACTAAATTTAAAAAATTTAATTATTAGAACTTTAAACTTTAAAATTTAAAAATTTAAATACAAAATTTTAAAAATTTAATTATTAAAATTTTAAATTTTAAAATTTAAAAATTTAAATTATAAAATTTAAATACTAAATTTAAAAAATTTAATTATTAGAACTTTAAACTTTAAAATTTAAAAATTTAAATACAAAATTTTAAAAATTTAATTATTAAAACTTTAAATTTTAAAATTTATAAATTTAAATACTAAATTTTAAAAATTTAATTATTAAAATTTTAAATTTTAAAATTTAAAAATTTAAATTTTAAAATTTAAAAATTTAAATACTAAATTTTAAAAATTTAATTATTAAAACTTTAAACTTTAAAATTTAAAAATTTAAATACTAAATTTTAAAAATTTAATTATTAAAACTTTAAATTTTAAAATTTAAAAACTTAAATACTAAATTTTAAAAATTTTATTATTATAACTTTAAATTTTAAAAATTTAAATACTAAATTTTAAAAATTTAATTATTAAAATTTTAAATTTTAAAATTTAAAAATTTAAATTTTAAAATTTAAAAATTTAAATGCTAAATTTTAAAAATTTAATTATTAAAACTTTAAATTTTAAAATTTAAAAATTTAAATACTAAATTTCAAAAAATTTAATTAGTAAAAATTTAAATTTTAAATTTTAAATACTAAATTTTAAAAATTTAATTATTAAAACTTCAAACTTTAAAATTTAAAAATTTAAATACTAAATTTTAAAAATTTAATTATTAAAACTTTAAATTTTAAAATTTAAAAACTTAAATACTAAATTTTAAAAATTTTATTATTATAACTTTAAATTTTAAAAATTTAAATACTAAATTTTAAAAATTTAATTATTAAAACTTTAAATTTTAAAATTTAAAAATTTAAATACTAAATTTTAAAAATTTAATTATAAAAACTTTAAATTTTAAAATTTAAAAATTTAAATACTAGATTTTAAAAATTTAATTATTAAAACTTTAAATTTTAAAATTTAAAAATTTAAATACAAATTTTAAAAATTTAACTATTAAAACTTTAAATTTTAAAATTTAAAAATTTAAATACTAAATTTTAAAAATTTAATTATTAAAACTTTAAACTTTAAAATTTAAAAATTTAAATACTAAATTTTAAAAATTTAATTATTGAAATTTTAAATTTTAAAATTTAAAAATTTAAATTTTAAAATTTAAAAATTTAAATACTAAATTTTGAAAATTTAATTATTAAAATTTTAAATTCTAAAATTTAAAAATTTAAATACTAAATTTTAAAAATTTATTTATTAAAACTTTAAATTTGGAAATTTAAATACTAAATTTTAAAAATTTAATTATTAAAATTTTAAGTTTTAAAATTTAAAACTTTAATACCAAATTTTAAAAATTTAATTATTAAAACTTTAAATTTTAAAATTTAAAAATATAAATACTAAATTTTAAAAATTTAATTATTAAAACTTTAAATTTTAAAGTTTAAAAATTTAAATAATAAATTTTAAAAATTTAATTATTAAAATTTAAATTTTAAAATTTAAAAATTTAAATACTAAATTTTAAAAATTTAATTATTAAAATTTTAAATTTGAAAATTTAAAAATTTAAATACTAAATTTTAAAAATTGAAATATTAAATCCTTAAATTTTAAAATTTAAAAATTTAAATACTAAATTTTAAAAATTTAATTATTAAAACTTTAAATTTTAAAATTTAAAAATTTAAATTTTAAAATTTAAAAATTTAAATACTAAATTTTAAAAATTTAATTATTAAAATTTTAAATTTAAAAATTTAAATACTAAATTTTAAAAATTTAATTATTAAAATTTTAAATTTTAAAATTTAAAAATTTAAATTTAGAAATTTAAATTTAAAAATTTAAATTTTAAAATTTAAAAATTTAAATACTAAATTTTAAAAATTTAATTATTAAATCTTTAAATTTTAAAATTTAAAAACTTAAATACTAAAGTTTAAAAATTTAATTATTAAAATTTTAAATTTTAAAATTTAAAAATTTAAATTTTAAAATTTAAAAATTTAAATGCTAAATTTTAAAAATTTAATTATTAAAACTTTAAATTTTAAAATTTAAAAATTTAAATACTAAATTTCAAAAAATTTAATTAGTAAAAATTTAAATTTTAAATTTTAAATACTAAATTTTAAAAATTTAATTATTAAAACTTCAAACTTTAAAATTTAAAAATTTAAATACTAAATTTTAAAAATTTAATTATTAAAACTTTAAATTTTAAAATTTAAAAACTTAAATACTAAATTTTAAAAATTTTATTATTATAACTTTAAATTTTAAAAATTTAAATACTAAATTTTAAAAATTTAATTATTAAAACTTTAAATTTTAAAATTTAAAAATTTAAATACTAAATTTTAAAAATTTAATTATAAAAACTTTAAATTTTAAAATTTAAAAATTTAAATACTAGATTTTAAAAATTTAATTATTAAAACTTTAAATTTTAAAATTTAAAAATTTAAATACAAATTTTAAAAATTTAACTATTAAAACTTTAAATTTTAAAATTTAAAAATTTAAATACTAAATTTTAAAAATTTAATTATTAAAACTTTAAATTTTAAAATTTAAAAATTTAAATATTAAATTTTAAAAATTTAATTATTAAAACTTTAAATTTTAAAATTTTAAAATTAAAATACAAATTTTAAAAATTTAATTATTAAAACTTTAAATTTAAAATTTAAAAATTTAAATACTAAATTTTAAAAATTTAATTATTAAAACTTTAAATTTTAAAGTTTAAAATTTTAAATACTAAATTTTAAAATTTTAATTATTAAAATTTATATTTTAAAATTTAAAAATTTAAATACTAAATTTTAAAACTTTAAATATTAAATCTTTAAATTTTAAAATTTAAATATTTAAATACTAAATTTTAAAAATTTAATTATTAAAATTTTAAATTTTAAAATTTAAAAATTTAAATACTAAATTTTAAAAATTTCATTATTAAAACTTTAAATTTTAAAATTTAAAAATTTAAATACTAAATTTTAAAAATTTAATTATTAAAATTTTAAATTTTAAAATTTAAAAATTTAAATTTTAAAATTTAAATACTAAATTTTAAAAATTTAATTATTATAACTTTAAATTTTAAAATTTAAAAATTTAAATACTAAATTTTAAAGATTTAATTATTAAAATTTTAAATTTTAAAATTTAAAAATTTAAATTTCAAAATTTAAATACTAAAGTTTAAACATTTAATTATTAGAACTTTAAACTTTAAAATTTAAAAATTTAAATACAAAATTTTAAAAATTTAATTATTAAAACTTTAAATTTTAAAATTTATAAATTTAAATACTAAATTTTAAAAATTTAATTATTAAAACTTTAAACTTTAAAATTTAAAAATTTAAATACTAAATTTTAAAAATTTAATTATTAAAACTTTAAATTTTAAAATTAAAATAAATTGTAAAAATTTAATTATTAAAATTTTAAATTTTAAAATTTAAAAATTTAAATTTTAAAATTTAAATACTAAATTTTAAAAATTTAATTATTAAAACTTTAACTTTAAAATTTAAAAATTTAAATACTAAATTTTAAAAATTTAATTATTAAAACTATTAACTTTAAAATTTAAAAATTTAAATACTAAATTTAAAAAATTTAATTATTAAAACTTTAAATTTTAAAATTTAAAAATTTAAATACTAAATTTTGAAAATTTAATTATTAAAATTTTAAGTTTTAAAATTTAAAAACTTAAATTTAGTATTTAAATTTTTAAATTTAAAATTTTAATAATTATATTTTAAAATTTAGTATTTAAATTTTAAAATTTAAATTTTTAAATTTTAAAATTTAAAATTTTAATAATTAAATTTTTACAATTTATTATTTAAATTTTAAAATTTAAAGTTTTAATAATTAAATTTTTAAAATTTAGTATTTAAAATTTTAAATTTTAAAATTTAAATTTTTAAATTTTAAAATTTAAAATTTTAATAATTAAATTTTTAAAATTTAGTACTTAAATTTTAAAATTTAAATTTTTAAGTTTTAAAATTTTAAAATTTAAAAATTTAAATTTTAAAATTTAAAAATTTAAATACTAAATTTTAAAAAATTTAATTATTAAAACTTTAAATTTTAAAATTTAAAAATTTAAATACTAAATTTTGAAAATTTAATTATTAAAATTTTAAATTCTAAAATTTAAAAATTTAAATACTGAATTTTAAAAATTTATTTATTAAAACTTTAAATTTGAAAATTTAAAAATTTAAATACTAAATTTTAAAAATTTAATTATTAAAATTTTAAGTTTTAAAATTTAAAAACTTAAATTTAGTATTTAAATTTTTAAATTTAAAATTTTAATAATTAAATTTTAAAATTTAGTATTTAAATTTTTAAATTTTAAAATATAAAGTTTTAATAATTAAATTTTTAAAATTTAGTATTTAAATTTTTAAATTTTAAAATTTAAATTTTTAAATTTTAAAATTTTAAAATTTAAAAATTTAAATTTTAAAATTTAAATACTAAATTTTAAAAATTTAATTATTAGAACTTTAAACTTTAAAATTTAAAAATTTAAATACAAAATTTTAAAAATTTAATTATTAAAACTTTAAATTTTAAAATTTATAAATTTAAATACTAAATTTTAAAAATTTAATTATTAAAATTTTAAATTTTAAAATTTAAAAATTTAAATTTTAAAATTTAAAAATTTAAATACTAAATTTTAAAAATTTAATTATTAAAACTTTAAATTTTAAAATTTAAATAATAAATTGTAAAAATTTAAATTCTAAATTTTAAAAATTTAATTATTAAAACTTTAAACTTTAAAATTTAAAAATTTTAATACTAAATTTTAAAAATTTAATTATTAAAACTTTAAATTTTAAAATTTAAAAATTTAAATACTAAATTTTAAATATTAAATTATTAAAATTTTAAATTTGAAAATTTAAAAATTTAAATACTAAATTTTAAAAATTGAAATATTAAATCCTTAAATTTTAAAATTTAAAAATTTAAATACTAAATTTTAAAAATTTAATTATTAAAACTTTAAATTTTAAAATTTAAAAATTTAAATACTAAATTTTAAATATTAAATTATTAAAATTTTAAATTTGAAAATTTAAAAATTTAAATACTAAATTTTAAAAATTGAAATATTAAATCCTTAAATTTTAAAATTTAAAAATTTAAATACTAAATTTTAAAAATTTAATTATTAAAATTTTAAATTTTAAAATTTAAAAATTTAAATTTTAAAATTTATAAATTTAAATACTAAATTTTAAAAATTTAATTATTAAAACTTTAAATTTTAAAATTTAAAAATTTAAATACTAAATTTTAAAAATTTAATTATTAAAGCTTTAAATTTTAAAATTTAAAAATTTAAATTTTAAAATTTAAAAATTTAAATACTAAATTTTAAAAATTTAATTATTAAAACCTTAAATTTTAAAATGTAAAAATTAAAATACAAATTTTAAAAATTTAATTATTAAAACTTTAAATTTTAAAATTTAAAAATTTAAATACTAAATTTTAAAAATTTAATTATTAAAACTTTAAATTTTAAAGTTTAAAATTTTAAATACAAAATTTTAAAACTTTAATTATTAAAATTTAAATTTTAAAATTTAAAACTTTAAATACTAAATTTTAAAACTTTAAATATTAAATCTTTAAATTTTAAAATTTAAATATTTAAATACTAAATTTTAAAAATTTAATTTTTAAAATTTTAAATTTTAAAATTTAAAAATTTAAATACTAAATTTTAAAAATTTCATTATTAAATCTTTAAATTTTAAAATTTAAAAATTTAAATACTAAATTTTAAAAATATAATTATTAAAATTTTAAATTTTAAAATTTAAAAATTTAAATTTTAAAATTTAAATACTAAATTTTAAAAATTTAATTATTATAACTTTAAATTTTAAAATTTAAAAATTTAAATACTAAATTTTAAAGATTTAATTATTAAAATTTTAAATTTTAAAATTTAAAAATTTAAATTATAAAATTTAAATACTAAATTTAAAAAATTTAATTATTAGAACTTTAAACTTTAAAATTTAAAAATTTAAATACAAAATTTTAAAAATTTAATTATTAAAATTTTAAATTTTAAAATTTAAAAATTTAAATTATAAAATTTAAATACTAAATTTAAAAAATTTAATTATTAGAACTTTAAACTTTAAAATTTAAAAATTTAAATACAAAATTTTAAAAATTTAATTATTAAAACTTTAAATTTTAAAATTTATAAATTTAAATACTAAATTTTAAAAATTTAATTATTAAAATTTTAAATTTTAAAATTTAAAAATTTAAATTTTAAAATTTAAAAATTTAAATACTAAATTTTAAAAATTTAATTATTAAAACTTTAAACTTTAAAATTTAAAAATTTAAATACTAAATTTTAAAAATTTAATTATTAAAACTTTAAATTTTAAAATTTAAAAACTTAAATACTAAATTTTAAAAATTTTATTATTATAACTTTAAATTTTAAAAATTTAAATACTAAATTTTAAAAATTTAATTATTAAAATTTTAAATTTTAAAATTTAAAAATTTAAATTTTAAAATTTAAAAATTTAAATGCTAAATTTTAAAAATTTAATTATTAAAACTTTAAATTTTAAAATTTAAAAATTTAAATACTAAATTTCAAAAAATTTAATTAGTAAAAATTTAAATTTTAAATTTTAAATACTAAATTTTAAAAATTTAATTATTAAAACTTCAAACTTTAAAATTTAAAAATTTAAATACTAAATTTTAAAAATTTAATTATTAAAACTTTAAATTTTAAAATTTAAAAACTTAAATACTAAATTTTAAAAATTTTATTATTATAACTTTAAATTTTAAAAATTTAAATACTAAATTTTAAAAATTTAATTATTAAAACTTTAAATTTTAAAATTTAAAAATTTAAATACTAAATTTTAAAAATTTAATTATAAAAACTTTAAATTTTAAAATTTAAAAATTTAAATACTAGATTTTAAAAATTTAATTATTAAAACTTTAAATTTTAAAATTTAAAAATTTAAATACAAATTTTAAAAATTTAACTATTAAAACTTTAAATTTTAAAATTTAAAAATTTAAATACTAAATTTTAAAAATTTAATTATTAAAACTTTAAACTTTAAAATTTAAAAATTTAAATACTAAATTTTAAAAATTTAATTATTGAAATTTTAAATTTTAAAATTTAAAAATTTAAATTTTAAAATTTAAAAATTTAAATACTAAATTTTGAAAATTTAATTATTAAAATTTTAAATTCTAAAATTTAAAAATTTAAATACTAAATTTTAAAAATTTATTTATTAAAACTTTAAATTTGGAAATTTAAATACTAAATTTTAAAAATTTAATTATTAAAATTTTAAGTTTTAAAATTTAAAACTTTAATACCAAATTTTAAAAATTTAATTATTAAAACTTTAAATTTTAAAATTTAAAAATATAAATACTAAATTTTAAAAATTTAATTATTAAAACTTTAAATTTTAAAGTTTAAAAATTTAAATAATAAATTTTAAAAATTTAATTATTAAAATTTAAATTTTAAAATTTAAAAATTTAAATACTAAATTTTAAAAATTTAATTATTAAAATTTTAAATTTGAAAATTTAAAAATTTAAATACTAAATTTTAAAAATTGAAATATTAAATCCTTAAATTTTAAAATTTAAAAATTTAAATACTAAATTTTAAAAATTTAATTATTAAAACTTTAAATTTTAAAATTTAAAAATTTAAATTTTAAAATTTAAAAATTTAAATACTAAATTTTAAAAATTTAATTATTAAAATTTTAAATTTAAAAATTTAAATACTAAATTTTAAAAATTTAATTATTAAAATTTTAAATTTTAAAATTTAAAAATTTAAATTTAGAAATTTAAATTTAAAAATTTAAATTTTAAAATTTAAAAATTTAAATACTAAATTTTAAAAATTTAATTATTAAATCTTTAAATTTTAAAATTTAAAAACTTAAATACTAAAGTTTAAAAATTTAATTATTAAAATTTTAAATTTTAAAATTTAAAAATTTAAATTTTAAAATTTAAAAATTTAAATGCTAAATTTTAAAAATTTAATTATTAAAACTTTAAATTTTAAAATTTAAAAATTTAAATACTAAATTTCAAAAAATTTAATTAGTAAAAATTTAAATTTTAAATTTTAAATACTAAATTTTAAAAATTTAATTATTAAAACTTCAAACTTTAAAATTTAAAAATTTAAATACTAAATTTTAAAAATTTAATTATTAAAACTTTAAATTTTAAAATTTAAAAACTTAAATACTAAATTTTAAAAATTTTATTATTATAACTTTAAATTTTAAAAATTTAAATACTAAATTTTAAAAATTTAATTATTAAAACTTTAAATTTTAAAATTTAAAAATTTAAATACTAAATTTTAAAAATTTAATTATAAAAACTTTAAATTTTAAAATTTAAAAATTTAAATACTAGATTTTAAAAATTTAATTATTAAAACTTTAAATTTTAAAATTTAAAAATTTAAATACAAATTTTAAAAATTTAACTATTAAAACTTTAAATTTTAAAATTTAAAAATTTAAATACTAAATTTTAAAAATTTAATTATTAAAACTTTAAATTTTAAAATTTAAAAATTTAAATATTAAATTTTAAAAATTTAATTATTAAAACTTTAAATTTTAAAATTTTAAAATTAAAATACAAATTTTAAAAATTTAATTATTAAAACTTTAAATTTAAAATTTAAAAATTTAAATACTAAATTTTAAAAATTTAATTATTAAAACTTTAAATTTTAAAGTTTAAAATTTTAAATACTAAATTTTAAAATTTTAATTATTAAAATTTATATTTTAAAATTTAAAAATTTAAATACTAAATTTTAAAACTTTAAATATTAAATCTTTAAATTTTAAAATTTAAATATTTAAATACTAAATTTTAAAAATTTAATTATTAAAATTTTAAATTTTAAAATTTAAAAATTTAAATACTAAATTTTAAAAATTTCATTATTAAAACTTTAAATTTTAAAATTTAAAAATTTAAATACTAAATTTTAAAAATTTAATTATTAAAATTTTAAATTTTAAAATTTAAAAATTTAAATTTTAAAATTTAAATACTAAATTTTAAAAATTTAATTATTATAACTTTAAATTTTAAAATTTAAAAATTTAAATACTAAATTTTAAAGATTTAATTATTAAAATTTTAAATTTTAAAATTTAAAAATTTAAATTTCAAAATTTAAATACTAAAGTTTAAACATTTAATTATTAGAACTTTAAACTTTAAAATTTAAAAATTTAAATACAAAATTTTAAAAATTTAATTATTAAAACTTTAAATTTTAAAATTTATAAATTTAAATACTAAATTTTAAAAATTTAATTATTAAAACTTTAAACTTTAAAATTTAAAAATTTAAATACTAAATTTTAAAAATTTAATTATTAAAACTTTAAATTTTAAAATTAAAATAAATTGTAAAAATTTAATTATTAAAATTTTAAATTTTAAAATTTAAAAATTTAAATTTTAAAATTTAAATACTAAATTTTAAAAATTTAATTATTAAAACTTTAACTTTAAAATTTAAAAATTTAAATACTAAATTTTAAAAATTTAATTATTAAAACTATTAACTTTAAAATTTAAAAATTTAAATACTAAATTTAAAAAATTTAATTATTAAAACTTTAAATTTTAAAATTTAAAAATTTAAATACTAAATTTTGAAAATTTAATTATTAAAATTTTAAGTTTTAAAATTTAAAAACTTAAATTTAGTATTTAAATTTTTAAATTTAAAATTTTAATAATTATATTTTAAAATTTAGTATTTAAATTTTAAAATTTAAATTTTTAAATTTTAAAATTTAAAATTTTAATAATTAAATTTTTACAATTTATTATTTAAATTTTAAAATTTAAAGTTTTAATAATTAAATTTTTAAAATTTAGTATTTAAAATTTTAAATTTTAAAATTTAAATTTTTAAATTTTAAAATTTAAAATTTTAATAATTAAATTTTTAAAATTTAGTACTTAAATTTTAAAATTTAAATTTTTAAGTTTTAAAATTTTAAAATTTAAAAATTTAAATTTTAAAATTTAAAAATTTAAATACTAAATTTTAAAAAATTTAATTATTAAAACTTTAAATTTTAAAATTTAAAAATTTAAATACTAAATTTTGAAAATTTAATTATTAAAATTTTAAATTCTAAAATTTAAAAATTTAAATACTGAATTTTAAAAATTTATTTATTAAAACTTTAAATTTGAAAATTTAAAAATTTAAATACTAAATTTTAAAAATTTAATTATTAAAATTTTAAGTTTTAAAATTTAAAAACTTAAATTTAGTATTTAAATTTTTAAATTTAAAATTTTAATAATTAAATTTTAAAATTTAGTATTTAAATTTTTAAATTTTAAAATATAAAGTTTTAATAATTAAATTTTTAAAATTTAGTATTTAAATTTTTAAATTTTAAAATTTAAATTTTTAAATTTTAAAATTTTAAAATTTAAAAATTTAAATTTTAAAATTTAAATACTAAATTTTAAAAATTTAATTATTAGAACTTTAAACTTTAAAATTTAAAAATTTAAATACAAAATTTTAAAAATTTAATTATTAAAACTTTAAATTTTAAAATTTATAAATTTAAATACTAAATTTTAAAAATTTAATTATTAAAATTTTAAATTTTAAAATTTAAAAATTTAAATTTTAAAATTTAAAAATTTAAATACTAAATTTTAAAAATTTAATTATTAAAACTTTAAATTTTAAAATTTAAATAATAAATTGTAAAAATTTAAATTCTAAATTTTAAAAATTTAATTATTAAAACTTTAAACTTTAAAATTTAAAAATTTTAATACTAAATTTTAAAAATTTAATTATTAAAACTTTAAATTTTAAAATTTAAAAATTTAAATACTAAATTTTAAATATTAAATTATTAAAATTTTAAATTTGAAAATTTAAAAATTTAAATACTAAATTTTAAAAATTGAAATATTAAATCCTTAAATTTTAAAATTTAAAAATTTAAATACTAAATTTTAAAAATTTAATTATTAAAACTTTAAATTTTAAAATTTAAAAATTTAAATACTAAATTTTAAATATTAAATTATTAAAATTTTAAATTTGAAAATTTAAAAATTTAAATACTAAATTTTAAAAATTGAAATATTAAATCCTTAAATTTTAAAATTTAAAAATTTAAATACTAAATTTTAAAAATTTAATTATTAAAATTTTAAATTTTAAAATTTAAAAATTTAAATTTTAAAATTTATAAATTTAAATACTAAATTTTAAAAATTTAATTATTAAAACTTTAAATTTTAAAATTTAAAAATTTAAATACTAAATTTTAAAAATTTAATTATTAAAGCTTTAAATTTTAAAATTTAAAAATTTAAATTTTAAAATTTAAAAATTTAAATACTAAATTTTAAAAATTTAATTATAAAAACTTTAAATTTTAAAATTTAAAAATTTAAATACTAAATTTTAAAAATTTAATTATTAAAATTTTAAATTTAAAAATTTAAATACTAAATTTTAAAAATTTAATTATTAAAATTTTAAATTTTTAAAATTTAAAAATTTAAATTTAGAAATTTAAATTTAAAAATTTAAATTTTAAAATTTAAAAACTAAATTTTAAAAATTTAATTATTAAAACTTTAAACTTTAAAATTTAAAAATTTAAATACTAAATTTTAAAAATTTAATTATTAAAACTTTAAATTTTAAAATTTAAAAATTTAAATACTAAATTTTAAAAATTTAATTATTATAATTTATATTTTAAAATTTAAAAATTTAAATACTAAATTTTAAAAATTTAATTATTAAAACTTTAAATTTTAAAATTTAAATAATAAATTGTAAAAATTTAAATTCTAAATTTTAAAAATTTAATTATTAAAACTTTAAACTTTAAAATTTAAAAATTTTAATACTAAATTTTAAAAATTTAATTATTAAAACTTTAAATTTTAAAATTTAAAAATTTAAATACTAAATTTTAAATATTAAATTATTAAAATTTTAAATTTGAAAATTTAAAAATTTAAATACTAAATTTTAAAAATTGAAATATTAAATCCTTAAATTTTAAAATTTAAAAATTTAAATACTAAATTTTAAAAATTTAATTATTAAAACTTTAAATTTTAAAATTTAAAAATTTAAATACTAAATTTTAAATATTAAATTATTAAAATTTTAAATTTGAAAATTTAAAAATTTAAATACTAAATTTTAAAAATTGAAATATTAAATCCTTAAATTTTAAAATTTAAAAATTTAAATACTAAATTTTAAAAATTTAATTATTAAAATTTTAAATTTTAAAATTTAAAAATTTAAATTTTAAAATTTATAAATTTAAATACTAAATTTTAAAAATTTAATTATTAAAACTTTAAATTTTAAAATTTAAAAATTTAAATACTAAATTTTAAAAATTTAATTATTAAAGCTTTAAATTTTAAAATTTAAAAATTTAAATTTTAAAATTTAAAAATTTAAATACTAAATTTTAAAAATTTAATTATAAAAACTTTAAATTTTAAAATTTAAAAATTTAAATACTAAATTTTAAAAATTTAATTATTAAAATTTTAAATTTAAAAATTTAAATACTAAATTTTAAAAATTTAATTATTAAAATTTTAAATTTTTAAAATTTAAAAATTTAAATTTAGAAATTTAAATTTAAAAATTTAAATTTTAAAATTTAAAAACTAAATTTTAAAAATTTAATTATTAAAACTTTAAACTTTAAAATTTAAAAATTTAAATACTAAATTTTAAAAATTTAATTATTAAAACTTTAAATTTTAAAATTTAAAAATTTAAATACTAAATTTTAAAAATTTAATTATTATAATTTATATTTTAAAATTTAAAAATTTAAATACTAAATTTTAAAAATTTAATTATTAAAACTTTAAATTTTAAAATTTAAATAATAAATTGTAAAAATTTAAATTCTAAATTTTAAAAATTTAATTATTAAAACTTTAAACTTTAAAATTTAAAAATTTTAATACTAAATTTTAAAAATTTAATTATTAAAACTTTAAATTTTAAAATTTAAAAATTTAAATACTAAATTTTAAATATTAAATTATTAAAATTTTAAATTTGAAAATTTAAAAATTTAAATACTAAATTTTAAAAATTGAAATATTAAATCCTTAAATTTTAAAATTTAAAAATTTAAATACTAAATTTTAAAAATTTAATTATTAAAACTTTAAATTTTAAAATTTAAAAATTTAAATACTAAATTTTAAATATTAAATTATTAAAATTTTAAATTTGAAAATTTAAAAATTTAAATACTAAATTTTAAAAATTGTTAAATATTAAATCCTTAAATTTTAAAATTTAAAAATTTAAATACTAAATTTTAAAAATTTAATTATAAAAACTTTAAATTTTAAAATTTAAAAATTTAAATACTAGATTTTAAAAATTTAATTATTAAAACTTTAAATTTTAAAATTTAAAAATTTAAATACAAATTTTAAAAATTTAACTATTAAAACTTTAAATTTTAAAATTTAAAAATTTAAATACTAAATTTTAAAAATTTAATTATTAAAACTTTAAATTTTAAAATTTAAAAATTTAAATATTAAATTTTAAAAATTTAATTATTAAAACTTTAAATTTTAAAATTTAAAAATTAAAATACAAATTTTAAAAATTTAATTATTAAAACTTTAAATTTAAAATTTAAAAATTTAAATACTAAATTTTAAAAATTTAATTATTAAAACTTTAAATTTTAAAGTTTAAAATTTTAAATACTAAATTTTAAAATTTTAATTATTAAAATTTATATTTTAAAATTTAAAAATTTAAATACTAAATTTTAAAACTTTAAATATTAAAATTTTAAGTTTTAAAATTTAAAAACTTAAATTTAGTATTTAAATTTTTAAATTTAAAATTTTAATAATTATATTTTAAAATTTAGTATTTAAATTTTAAAATTTAAATTTTTAAATTTTAAAATTTAAAATTTTAATAATTAAATTTTTACAATTTATTATTTAAATTTTAAAATTTAAAGTTTTAATAATTAAATTTTTAAAATTTAGTATTTAAATTTTTAAATTTTAAAATTTAAATTTTTAAATTTTAAAATTTAAAATTTTAATAATTAAATTTTTAAAATTTAGTACTTAAATTTTAAAATTTAAAAGTTTTAAAATTTTAAAATTTAAAAATTTAAATTTTAAAATTTAAAAATTTAAATACTAAATTTTAAAAAATTTAATTATTAAAACTTTAAATTTTAAAATTTAAAAATTTAAATACTAAATTTTGAAAATTTAATTATTAAAATTTTAAATTCTAAAATTTAAAAATTTAAATACTGAATTTTAAAAATTTATTTATTAAAACTTTAAATTTGAAAATTTAAAAATTTAAATACTAAATTTTAAAAATTTAATTATTAAAATTTTAAGTTTTAAAATTTAAAAACTTAAATTTAGTATTTAAATTTTTAAATTTAAAATTTTAATAATTAAATTTTAAAATTTAGTATTTAAATTTTTAAATTTTAAAATATAAAGTTTTAATAATTAAATTTTTAAAATTTAGTATTTAAATTTTTAAATTTTAAAATTTAAATTTTTAAATTTTAAAATTTAAATTTTTAAATTTTAAAATTTTAAAATTTAAAAATTTAAATTTTAAAATTTAAATACTAAATTTTAAAAATTTAATTATTAGAACTTTAAACTTTAAAATTTAAAAATTTAAATACAAAATTTTAAAAATTTAATTATTAAAACTTTAAATTTTAAAATTTATATATTTAAATACTAAATTTTAAAAATTTAATTATTAAAATTTTAAATTTTAAAATTTAAAAATTTAAATTTTAAAATTTAAAAATTTAAATACTAAATTTTAAAAATTTAATTATTAAAACTTTAAATTTTAAAATTTAAATAATAAATTGTAAAAATTTAAATTCTAAATTTTAAAAATTTAATTATTAAAACTTTAAACTTTAAAATTTAAAAATTTTAATACTAAATTTTAAAAATTTAATTATTAAAACTTTAAATTTTAAAATTTAAAAATTTAAATACTAAATTTTAAATATTAAATTATTAAACTTTTAAATTTGAAAATTTAAAAATTTAAATACTAAATTTTAAAAATTGAAAAATTAAATCCTTAAATTTTAAAATTTAAAAATTTAAATACTAAATTTTAAAAATTTAATTATTAAAACTTTAAATTTTAAAATTTAAAAATTTAAATACTAAATTTTAAAAATTTAATTATTATAATTTATATTTTAAAATTTAAAAATTTAAATACTAAATTTTAAAAATTTAATTATTAAAACTTTAAATTTTAAAATTTAAATAATAAATTGTAAAAATTTAAATTCTAAATTTTAAAAATTTAATTATTAAAACTTTAAACTTTAAAATTTAAAAATTTTAATACTAAATTTTAAAAATTTAATTATTAAAACTTTAAATTTTAAAATTTAAAAATTTAAATACTAAATTTTAAATATTAAATTATTAAAATTTTAAATTTGAAAATTTAAAAATTTAAATACTAAATTTTAAAAATTGAAATATTAAATCCTTAAATTTTAAAATTTAAAAATTTAAATACTAAATTTTAAAAATTTAATTATTAAAACTTTAAATTTTAAAATTTAAAAATTTAAATACTAAATTTTAAATATTAAATTATTAAAATTTTAAATTTGAAAATTTAAAAATTTAAATACTAAATTTTAAAAATTGAAATATTAAATCCTTAAATTTTAAAATTTAAAAATTTAAATACTAAATTTTAAAAATTTAATTATTAAAATTTTAAATTTTAAAATTTAAATATTTAAATTTTAAAATTTATAAATTTAAATACTAAATTTTAAAAATTTAATTATTAAAACTTTAAATTTTAAAATTTAAAAATTTAAATACTAAATTTTAAAAATTTAATTATTAAAGCTTTAAATTTTAAAATTTAAAAATTTAAATTTTAAAATTTAAAAATTTAAATACTAAATTTTAAAAATTTAATTATAAAAACTTTAAATTTTAAAATTTAAAAATTTAAATACTAAATTTTAAAAATTTAATTATTAAAATTTTAAATTTAAAAATTTAAATACTAAATTTTAAAAATTTAATTATTAAAATTTTAAATTTTTAAAATTTAAAAATTTAAATTTAGAAATTTAAATTTAAAAATTTAAATTTTAAAATTTAAAAACTAAATTTTAAAAATTTAATTATTAAAACTTTAAACTTTAAAATTTAAAAATTTAAATACTAAATTTTAAAAATTTAATTATTAAAACTTTAAATTTTAAAATTTAAAAATTTAAATACTAAATTTTAAAAATTTAATTATTATAATTTATATTTTAAAATTTAAAAATTTAAATACTAAATTTTAAAAATTTAATTATTAAAACTTTAAATTTTAAAATTTAAATAATAAATTGTAAAAATTTAAATTCTAAATTTTAAAAATTTAATTATTAAAACTTTAAACTTTAAAATTTAAAAATTTTAATACTAAATTTTAAAAATTTAATTATTAAAACTTTAAATTTTAAAATTTAAAAATTTAAATACTAAATTTTAAATATTAAATTATTAAAATTTTAAATTTGAAAATTTAAAAATTTAAATACTAAATTTTAAAAATTGAAATATTAAATCCTTAAATTTTAAAATTTAAAAATTTAAATACTAAATTTTAAAAATTTAATTATTAAAACTTTAAATTTTAAAATTTAAAAATTTAAATACTAAATTTTAAATATTAAATTATTAAAATTTTAAATTTGAAAATTTAAAAATTTAAATACTAAATTTTAAAAATTGTTAAATATTAAATCCTTAAATTTTAAAATTTAAAAATTTAAATACTAAATTTTAAAAATTTAATTATAAAAACTTTAAATTTTAAAATTTAAAAATTTAAATACTAGATTTTAAAAATTTAATTATTAAAACTTTAAATTTTAAAATTTAAAAATTTAAATACAAATTTTAAAAATTTAACTATTAAAACTTTAAATTTTAAAATTTAAAAATTTAAATACTAAATTTTAAAAATTTAATTATTAAAACTTTAAATTTTAAAATTTAAAAATTTAAATATTAAATTTTAAAAATTTAATTATTAAAACTTTAAATTTTAAAATTTAAAAATTAAAATACAAATTTTAAAAATTTAATTATTAAAACTTTAAATTTAAAATTTAAAAATTTAAATACTAAATTTTAAAAATTTAATTATTAAAACTTTAAATTTTAAAGTTTAAAATTTTAAATACTAAATTTTAAAATTTTAATTATTAAAATTTATATTTTAAAATTTAAAAATTTAAATACTAAATTTTAAAACTTTAAATATTAAAATTTTAAGTTTTAAAATTTAAAAACTTAAATTTAGTATTTAAATTTTTAAATTTAAAATTTTAATAATTATATTTTAAAATTTAGTATTTAAATTTTAAAATTTAAATTTTTAAATTTTAAAATTTAAAATTTTAATAATTAAATTTTTACAATTTATTATTTAAATTTTAAAATTTAAAGTTTTAATAATTAAATTTTTAAAATTTAGTATTTAAATTTTTAAATTTTAAAATTTAAATTTTTAAATTTTAAAATTTAAAATTTTAATAATTAAATTTTTAAAATTTAGTACTTAAATTTTAAAATTTAAAAGTTTTAAAATTTTAAAATTTAAAAATTTAAATTTTAAAATTTAAAAATTTAAATACTAAATTTTAAAAATTTAATTATTAAAATTTTAAGTTTTAAAATTTAAAAACTTAAATTTAGTATTTAAATTTTTAAATTTAAAATTTTAATAATTAAATTTTAAAATTTAGTATTTAAATTTTTAAATTTTAAAATATAAAGTTTTAATAATTAAATTTTTAAAATTTAGTATTTAAATTTTTAAATTTTAAAATTTAAATTTTTAAATTTTAAAATTTAAATTTTTAAATTTTAAAATTTTAAAATTTAAAAATTTAAATTTTAAAATTTAAATACTAAATTTTAAAAATTTAATTATTAGAACTTTAAACTTTAAAATTTAAAAATTTAAATACAAAATTTTAAAAATTTAATTATTAAAACTTTAAATTTTAAAATTTATAAATTTAAATACTAAATTTTAAAAATTTAATTATTAAAATTTTAAATTTTAAAATTTAAAAATTTAAATTTTAAAATTTAAAAATTTAAATACTAAATTTTAAAAATTTAATTATTAAAACTTTAAATTTTAAAATTTAAATAATAAATTGTAAAAATTTAAATTCTAAATTTTAAAAATTTAATTATTAAAACTTTAAACTTTAAAATTTAAAAATTTTAATACTAAATTTTAAAAATTTAATTATTAAAACTTTAAATTTTAAAATTTAAAAATTTAAATACTAAATTTTGAAAATTTAATTATTAAAATTTTAAATTCTAAAATTTAAAAATTTAAATACTGAATTTTAAAAATTTATTTATTAAAACTTTAAATTTGAAAATTTAAAAATTTAAATACTAAATTTTAAAAATTTAATTATTAAAATTTTAAGTTTTAAAATTTAAAAACTTAAATTTAGTATTTAAATTTTTAAATTTAAAATTTTAATAATTAAATTTTAAAATTTAGTATTTAAATTTTTAAATTTTAAAATATAAAGTTTTAATAATTAAATTTTTAAAATTTAGTATTTAAATTTTTAAATTTTAAAATTTAAATTTTTAAATTTTAAAATTTAAATTTTTAAATTTTAAAATTTTAAAATTTAAAAATTTAAATTTTAAAATTTAAATACTAAATTTTAAAAATTTAATTATTAGAACTTTAAACTTTAAAATTTAAAAATTTAAATACAAAATTTTAAAAATTTAATTATTAAAACTTTAAATTTTAAAATTTATAAATTTAAATACTAAATTTTAAAAATTTAATTATTAAAATTTTAAATTTTAAAATTTAAAAATTTAAATTTTAAAATTTAAAAATTTAAATACTAAATTTTAAAAATTTAATTATTAAAACTTTAAATTTTAAAATTTAAATAATAAATTGTAAAAATTTAAATTCTAAATTTTAAAAATTTAATTATTAAAACTTTAAACTTTAAAATTTAAAAATTTTAATACTAAATTTTAAAAATTTAATTATTAAAACTTTAAATTTTAAAATTTAAAAATTTAAATACTAAATTTTAAATATTAAATTATTAAACTTTTAAATTTGAAAATTTAAAAATTTAAATACTAAATTTTAAAAATTGAAAAATTAAATCCTTAAATTTTAAAATTTAAAAATTTAAATACTAAATTTTAAAAATTTAATTATTAAAACTTTAAATTTTAAAATTTAAAAATTTAAATACTAAATTTTAAATATTAAATTATTAAAATTTTAAATTTGAAAATTTAAAAATTTAAATACTAAATTTTAAAAATTGAAATATTAAATCCTTAAATTTTAAAATTTAAAAATTTAAATACTAAATTTTAAAAATTTAATTATTAAAATTTTAAATTTTAAAATTTAAAAATTTAAATTTTAAAATTTATAAATTTAAATACTAAATTTTAAAAATTTAATTATTAAAACTTTAAATTTTAAAATTTAAAAATTTAAATACTAAATTTTAAAAATTTAATTATTAAAGCTTTAAATTTTAAAATTTAAAAATTTAAATTTTAAAATTTAAAAATTTAAATACTAAATTTTAAAAATTTAATTATAAAAATTTTAAATTTTAAAATTTAAAAATTTAAATACTAAATTTTAAAAATTTAATTATTAAAATTTTAAATTTAAAAATTTAAATACTAAATTTTAAAAATTTAATTATTAAAATTTTAAATTTTTAAAATTTAAAAATTTAAATTTAGAAATTTAAATTTAAAAATTTAAATTTTAAAATTTAAAAACTAAATTTTAAAAATTTAATTATTAAAACTTTAAACTTTAAAATTTAAAAATTTAAATACTAAATTTTAAAAATTTAATTATTAAAACTTTAAATTTTAAAATTTAAAAATTTAAATACTAAATTTTAAAAATTTAATTATTATAATTTATATTTTAAAATTTAAAAATTTAAATACTAAATTTTAAAAATTTAATTATTAAAACTTTAAATTTTAAAATTTAAATAATAAATTGTAAAAATTTAAATTCTAAATTTTAAAAATTTAATTATTAAAACTTTAAACTTTAAAATTTAAAAATTTTAATACTAAATTTTAAAAATTTAATTATTAAAACTTTAAATTTTAAAATTTAAAAATTTAAATACTAAATTTTAAATATTAAATTATTAAAATTTTAAATTTGAAAATTTAAAAATTTAAATACTAAATTTTAAAAATTGAAATATTAAATCCTTAAATTTTAAAATTTAAAAATTTAAATACTAAATTTTAAAAATTTAATTATTAAAACTTTAAATTTTAAAATTTAAAAATTTAAATACTAAATTTTAAATATTAAATTATTAAAATTTTAAATTTGAAAATTTAAAAATTTAAATACTAAATTTTAAAAATTGAAATATTAAATCCTTAAATTTTAAAATTTAAAAATTTAAATACTAAATTTTAAAAATTTAATTATTAAAATTTTAAATTTTAAAATTTAAAAATTTAAATTTTAAAATTTATAAATTTAAATACTAAATTTTAAAAATTTAATTATTAAAACTTTAAATTTTAAAATTTAAAAATTTAAATACTAAATTTTAAAAATTTAATTATTAAAGCTTTAAATTTTAAAATTTAAAAATTTAAATTTTAAAATTTAAAAATTTAAATACTAAATTTTAAAAATTTAATTATAAAAACTTTAAATTTTAAAATTTAAAAATTTAAATACTAAATTTTAAAAATTTAATTATTAAAATTTTAAATTTAAAAATTTAAATATTAAATTTTAAAAATTTAATTATTAAAATTTTAAATTTTTAAAATTTAAAAATTTAAATTTAGAAATTTAAATTTAAAAATTTAAATTTTAAAATTTAAAAACTAAATTTTAAAAATTTAATTATTAAAACTTTAAACTTTAAAATTTAAAAATTTAAATACTAAATTTTAAAAATTTAATTATTAAAACTTTAAATTTTAAAATTTAAAAATTTAAATACTAAATTTTAAAAATTTAATTATTATAATTTATATTTTAAAATTTAAAAATTTAAATACTAAATTTTAAAAATTTAATTATTAAAACTTTAAATTTTAAAATTTAAATAATAAATTGTAAAAATTTAAATTCTAAATTTTAAAAATTTAATTATTAAAACTTTAAACTTTAAAATTTAAAAATTTTAATACTAAATTTTAAAAATTTAATTATTAAAACTTTAAATTTTAAAATTTAAAAATTTAAATACTAAATTTTAAATATTAAATTATTAAAATTTTAAATTTGAAAATTTAAAAATTTAAATACTAAATTTTAAAAATTGAAATATTAAATCCTTAAATTTTAAAATTTAAAAATTTAAATACTAAATTTTAAAAATTTAATTATTAAAACTTTAAATTTTAAAATTTAAAAATTTAAATACTAAATTTTAAATATTAAATTATTAAAATTTTAAATTTGAAAATTTAAAAATTTAAATACTAAATTTTAAAAATTGTTAAATATTAAATCCTTAAATTTTAAAATTTAAAAATTTAAATACTAAATTTTAAAAATTTAATTATAAAAACTTTAAATTTTAAAATTTAAAAATTTAAATACTAGATTTTAAAAATTTAATTATTAAAACTTTAAATTTTAAAATTTAAAAATTTAAATACAAATTTTAAAAATTTAACTATTAAAACTTTAAATTTTAAAATTTAAAAATTTAAATACTAAATTTTAAAAATTTAATTATTAAAACTTTAAATTTTAAAATTTAAAAATTTAAATATTAAATTTTAAAAATTTAATTATTAAAACTTTAAATTTTAAAATTTAAAAATTAAAATACAAATTTTAAAAATTTAATTATTAAAACTTTAAATTTAAAATTTAAAAATTTAAATACTAAATTTTAAAAATTTAATTATTAAAACTTTAAATTTTAAAGTTTAAAATTTTAAATACTAAATTTTAAAATTTTAATTATTAAAATTTATATTTTAAAATTTAAAAATTTAAATACTAAATTTTAAAACTTTAAATATTAAAATTTTAAGTTTTAAAATTTAAAAACTTAAATTTAGTATTTAAATTTTTAAATTTAAAATTTTAATAATTATATTTTAAAATTTAGTATTTAAATTTTAAAATTTAAATTTTTAAATTTTAAAATTTAAAATTTTAATAATTAAATTTTTACAATTTATTATTTAAATTTTAAAATTTAAAGTTTTAATAATTAAATTTTTAAAATTTAGTATTTAAATTTTTAAATTTTAAAATTTAAATTTTTAAATTTTAAAATTTAAAATTTTAATAATTAAATTTTTAAAATTTAGTACTTAAATTTTAAAATTTAAAAGTTTTAAAATTTTAAAATTTAAAAATTTAAATTTTAAAATTTAAAAATTTAAATACTAAATTTTAAAAAATTTAATTATTAAAACTTTAAATTTTAAAATTTAAAAATTTAAATACTAAATTTTGAAAATTTAATTATTAAAATTTTAAATTCTAAAATTTAAAAATTTAAATACTGAATTTTAAAAATTTATTTATTAAAACTTTAAATTTGAAAATTTAAAAATTTAAATACTAAATTTTAAAAATTTAATTATTAAAATTTTAAGTTTTAAAATTTAAAAACTTAAATTTAGTATTTAAATTTTTAAATTTAAAATTTTAATAATTAAATTTTAAAATTTAGTATTTAAATTTTTAAATTTTAAAATATAAAGTTTTAATAATTAAATTTTTAAAATTTAGTATTTAAATTTTTAAATTTTAAAATTTAAATTTTTAAATTTTAAAATTTAAATTTTTAAATTTTAAAATTTAAATTTTTAAATTTTAAAATTTTAAAATTTAAAAATTTAAATTTTAAAATTTAAATACTAAATTTTAAAAATTTAATTATTAGAACTTTAAACTTTAAAATTTAAAAATTTAAATACAAAATTTTAAAAATTTAATTATTAAAACTTTAAATTTTAAAATTTATAAATTTAAATACTAAATTTTAAAAATTTAATTATTAAAATTTTAAATTTTAAAATTTAAAAATTTAAATTTTAAAATTTAAAAATTTAAATACTAAATTTTAAAAATTTAATTATTAAAACTTTAAATTTTAAAATTTAAATAATAAATTGTAAAAATTTAAATTCTAAATTTTAAAAATTTAATTATTAAAACTTTAAACTTTAAAATTTAAAAATTTTAATACTAAATTTTAAAAATTTAATTATTAAAACTTTAAATTTTAAAATTTAAAAATTTAAATACTAAATTTTAAATATTAAATTATTAAACTTTTAAATTTGAAAATTTAAAAATTTAAATACTAAATTTTAAAAATTGAAAAATTAAATCCTTAAATTTTAAAATTTAAAAATTTAAATACTAAATTTTAAAAATTTAATTATTAAAACTTTAAATTTTAAAATTTAAAAATTTAAATACTAAATTTTAAATATTAAATTATTAAAATTTTAAATTTGAAAATTTAAAAATTTAAATACTAAATTTTAAAAATTGAAATATTAAATCCTTAAATTTTAAAATTTAAAAATTTAAATACTAAATTTTAAAAATTTAATTATTAAAATTTTAAATTTTAAAATTTAAAAATTTAAATTTTAAAATTTATAAATTTAAATACTAAATTTTAAAAATTTAATTATTAAAACTTTAAATTTTAAAATTTAAAAATTTAAATACTAAATTTTAAAAATTTAATTATTAAAGCTTTAAATTTTAAAATTTAAAAATTTAAATTTTAAAATTTAAAAATTTAAATACTAAATTTTAAAAATTTAATTATAAAAACTTTAAATTTTAAAATTTAAAAATTTAAATACTAAATTTTAAAAATTTAATTATTAAAATTTTAAATTTAAAAATTTAAATACTAAATTTTAAAAATTTAATTATTAAAATTTTAAATTTTTAAAATTTAAAAATTTAAATTTAGAAATTTAAATTTAAAAATTTAAATTTTAAAATTTAAAAACTAAATTTTAAAAATTTAATTATTAAAACTTTAAACTTTAAAATTTAAAAATTTAAATACTAAATTTTAAAAATTTAATTATTAAAACTTTAAATTTTAAAATTTAAAAATTTAAATACTAAATTTTAAAAATTTAATTATTATAATTTATATTTTAAAATTTAAAAATTTAAATACTAAATTTTAAAAATTTAATTATTAAAACTTTAAATTTTAAAATTTAAATAATAAATTGTAAAAATTTAAATTCTAAATTTTAAAAATTTAATTATTAAAACTTTAAACTTTAAAATTTAAAAATTTTAATACTAAATTTTAAAAATTTAATTATTAAAACTTTAAATTTTAAAATTTAAAAATTTAAATACTAAATTTTAAATATTAAATTATTAAAATTTTAAATTTGAAAATTTAAAAATTTAAATACTAAATTTTAAAAATTGAAATATTAAATCCTTAAATTTTAAAATTTAAAAATTTAAATACTAAATTTTAAAAATTTAATTATTAAAACTTTAAATTTTAAAATTTAAAAATTTAAATACTAAATTTTAAATATTAAATTATTAAAATTTTAAATTTGAAAATTTAAAAATTTAAATACTAAATTTTAAAAATTGAAATATTAAATCCTTAAATTTTAAAATTTAAAAATTTAAATACTAAATTTTAAAAATTTAATTATTAAAATTTTAAATTTTAAAATTTAAAAATTTAAATTTTAAAATTTATAAATTTAAATACTAAATTTTAAAAATTTAATTATTAAAACTTTAAATTTTAAAATTTAAAAATTTAAATACTAAATTTTAAAAATTTAATTATTAAAGCTTTAAATTTTAAAATTTAAAAATTTAAATTTTAAAATTTAAAAATTTAAATACTAAATTTTAAAAATTTAATTATAAAAACTTTAAATTTTAAAATTTAAAATTTAAATACTAAATTTTAAAAATTTAATTATTAAAATTTTAAATTTAAAAATTTAAATACTAAATTTTAAAAATTTAATTATTAAAATTTTAAATTTTTAAAATTTAAAAATTTAAATTTAGAAATTTAAATTTAAAAATTTAAATTTTAAAATTTAAAAACTAAATTTTAAAAATTTAATTATTAAAACTTTAAACTTTAAAATTTAAAAATTTAAATACTAAATTTTAAAAATTTAATTATTAAAACTTTAAATTTTAAAATTTAAAAATTTAAATACTAAATTTTAAAAATTTAATTATTATAATTTATATTTTAAAATTTAAAAATTTAAATACTAAATTTTAAAAATTTAATTATTAAAACTTTAAATTTTAAAATTTAAATAATAAATTGTAAAAATTTAAATTCTAAATTTTAAAAATTTAATTATTAAAACTTTAAACTTTAAAATTTAAAAATTTTAATAATAAATTTTAAAAATTTAATTATTAAAACTTTAAATTTTAAAATTTAAAAATTTAAATACTAAATTTTAAATATTAAATTATTAAAATTTTAAATTTGAAAATTTAAAAATTTAAATACTAAATTTTAAAAATTGAAATATTAAATCCTTAAATTTTAAAATTTAAAAATTTAAATACTAAATTTTAAAAATTTAATTATTAAAACTTTAAATTTTAAAATTTAAAAATTTAAATACTAAATTTTAAATATTAAATTATTAAAATTTTAAATTTGAAAATTTAAAAATTTAAATACTAAATTTTAAAAATTGAAATTTTAAATCCTTAAATTTTAAAATTTAAAAATTTAAATACTAAATTTTAAAAATTTAATTATAAAAACTTTAAATTTTAAAATTTAAAAATTTAAATACTAGATTTTAAAAATTTAATTATTAAAACTTTAAATTTTAAAATTTAAAAATTTAAATACAAATTTTAAAAATTTAACTATTAAAACTTTAAATTTTAAAATTTAAAAATTTAAATACTAAATTTTAAAAATTTAATTATTAAAACTTTAAATTTTAAAATTTAAAAATTTAAATATTAAATTTTAAAAATTTAATTATTAAAACTTTAAATTTTAAAATTTAAATATTTAAATACTAAATTTTAAAAATTTAATTATTAAAATTTTAAATTTTAAAATTTAAAAATTTAAATACTAAATTTTAAAAATTTCATTATTAAAACTTTAAATTTTAAAATTTAAAAATTTAAATACTAAATTTTAAAAATTTAATTATTAAAATTTTAAATTTTAAAATTTAAAAATTTAAATTTTAAAATTTAAATACTAAATTTTAAAAATTTAATTATTATAACTTTAAATTTTAAAATTTAAAAATTTAAATACTAAATTTTAAAGATTTAATTATTAAAATTTTAAATTTTAAAATTTAAAAATTTTAATTTCAAAATTTAAATACTAAAGTTTAAACATTTAATTATTAGAACTTTAAACTTTAAAATTTAAAAATTTAAATACAAAATTTTAAAAATTTAATTATTAAAACTTTAAATTTTAAAATTTATAAATTTAAATACTAAATTTTAAAAATTTAATTATTAAAACTTTAAACTTTAAAATTTAAAAATTTAAATACTAAATTTTAAAAATTTAATTATTAAAACTTTAAATTTTAAAATTAAAATAAATTGTAAAAATTTAATTATTAAAATTTTAAATTTTAAAATTTAAAAATTTAAATTTTAAAATTTAAATACTAAATTTTAAAAATTTAATTATTAAAACTTTAACTTTAAAATTTAAAAATTTAAATACTAAATTTTAAAAATTTAATTATTAAAACTATTAACTTTAAAATTTAAAAATTTAAATACTAAATTTAAAAAATTTAATTATTAAAACTTTAAATTTTAAAATTTAAAAATTTAAATACTAAATTTTGAAAATTTAATTATTAAAATTTTAAGTTTTAAAATTTAAAAACTTAAATTTAGTATTTAAATTTTTAAATTTAAAATTTTAATAATTAAATTTTAAAATTTAGTATTTAAATTTTAAAATTTAAATTTTTAAATTTTAAAATTTAAAATTTTAATAATTAAATTTTTACAATTTATTATTTAAATTTTAAAATTTAAAGTTTTAATAATTAAATTTTTAAAATTTAGTATTTAAATTTTTAAATTTTAAAATTTAAATTTTTAAATTTTAAAATTTAAAATTTTAATAATTAAATTTTTAAAATTTAGTATTTAAATTTTAAAATTTAAATTTTTAAGTTTTAAAATTTTAAAATTTAAAAATTTAAATTTTAAAATTTAAAAATTTAAATACTAAATTTTAAAATATTTAATTATTAAAACTTTAAATTTTAAAATTTATAAATTTAAATACTAAATTTTGAAAATTTAATTATTAAAATTTTAAATTCTAAAATTTAAAAATTTAAATACTGAATTTTAAAAATTTATTTATTAAAACTTTAAATTTGAAAATTTAAAAATTTAAATACTAAATTTTAAAAATTTAATTATTAAAATTTTAAGTTTTAAAATTTAAAAACTTAAATTTAGTATTTAAATTTTTAAATTTAAAATTTTAATAATTAAATTTTAAAATTTAGTATTTAAATTTTTAAATTTTAAAATATAAAGTTTTAATAATTAAATTTTTAAAATTTAGTATTTAAATTTTTAAATTTTAAAATTTAAATTTTTAAATTTTAAAATTTTAAAACTTAAAAATTTAAATTTTAAAATTTAAATACTAAATTTTAAAAATTTAATTATTAGAACTTTAAACTTTAAAATTTAAAAATTTAAATACAAAATTTTAAAAATTTAATTATTAAAACTTTAAATTTTAAAATTTATAAATTTAAATACTAAATTTTAAAAATTTAATTATTAAAATTTTAAATTTTAAAATTTAAAAATTTAAATTTTAAAATTTAAAAATTTAAATACTAAATTTTAAAAATTTAATTATTAAAACTTTAAATTTTAAAATTTAAATAATAAATTGTAAAAATTTAAATTCTAAATTTTAAAAATTTAATTATTAAAACTTTAAACTTTAAAATTTAAAAATTTTAATACTAAATTTTAAAAATTTAATTATTAAAACTTTAAATTTTAAAATTTAAAAATTTAAATACTAAATTTTAAATATTAAATTATTAAAATTTTAAATTTGAAAATTTAAAAATTTAAATACTAAATTTTAAAAATTGAAATATTAAATCCTTAAATTTTAAAATTTAAAAATTTAAATACTAAATTTTAAAAATATAATTATTAAAACTTTAAATTTTAAAATTTAAAAATTTAAATACTAAATTTTAAATATTAAATTATTAAAATTTTAAATTTGAAAATTTAAAAATTTAAATACTAAATTTTAAAAATTGAAATATTAAATCCTTAAATTTTAAAATTTAAAAATTTAAATACTAAATTTTAAAAATTTAATTATTAAAATTTTAAATTTTAAAATTTAAAAATTTAAATTTTAAAATTTATAAATTTAAATACTAAATTTTAAAAATTTAATTATTAAAACTTTAAATTTTAAAATTTAAAAATTTAAATACTAAATTTTAAAAATTTAATTATTAAAGCTTTAAATTTTAGAATTTAAAAATTTAAATTTTAAAATTTAAAAATTTAAATACTAAATTTTAAAAATTTAATTATAAAAACTTTAAATTTTAAAATTTAAAAATTTAAATACTAAATTTTAAAAATTTAATTATTAAAATTTTAAATTTAAAAATTTAAATACTAAATTTTAAAAATTTAATTATTAAAATTTTAAATTTTTAAAATTTAAAAATTTAAATTTAGAAATTTAAATTTAAAAATTTAAATTTTAAAATTTAAAAACTAAATTTTAAAAATTTAATTATTAAAACTTTAAACTTTAAAATTTAAAAATTTAAATACTAAATTTTAAAAATTTAATTATTAAAACTTTAAATTTTAAAATTTAAAAATTTAAATACTAAATTTTAAAAATTTAATTATTATAATTTATATTTTAAAATTTAAAAATTTAAATACTAAATTTTAAAAATTTAATTATTAAAACTTTAAATTTTAAAATTTAAATAATAAATTGTAAAAATTTAAATTCTAAATTTTAAAAATTTAATTATTAAAACTTTAAACTTTAAAATTTAAAAATTTTAATACTAAATTTTAAAAATTTAATTATTAAAACTTTAAATTTTAAAATTTAAAAATTTAAATACTAAATTTTAAATATTAAATTATTAAAATTTTAAATTTGAAAATTTAAAAATTTAAATACTAAATTTTAAAAATTGAAATATTAAATCCTTAAATTTTAAAATTTAAAAATTTAAATACTAAATTTTAAAAATTTAATTATTAAAACTTTAAATTTTAAAATTTAAAAATTTAAATACTAAATTTTAAATATTAAATTATTAAAATTTTAAATTTGAAAATTTAAAAATTTAAATACTAAATTTTAAAAATTGAAATATTAAATCCTTAAATTTTAAAATTTAAAAATTTAAATACTAAATTTTAAAAATTTAATTATTAAAATTTTAAATTTTAAAATTTAAAAATTTAAATTTTAAAATTTATAAATTTAAATACTAAATTTTAAAAATTTAATTATTAAAACTTTAAATTTTAAAATTTAAAAATTTAAATACTAAATTTTAAAAATTTAATTATTAAGCTTTAAATTTTAAAATTTAAAAATTTAAATTTTAAAATTTAAAAATTTAAATACTAAATTTTAAAAATTTAATTATAAAAACTTTAAATTTTAAAATTTAAAAATTTAAATACTAAATTTTAAAAATTTAATTGTTAAAATTTTAAATTTAAAAATTTAAATACTAAATTTTAAAAATTTAATTATTAAAATTTTAAATTTTTAAAATTTAAAAATTTAAATTTAGAAATTTAAATTTAAAAATTTAAATTTTAAAATTTAAAAACTAAATTTTAAAAATTTAATTATTAAAACTTTAAACTTTAAAATTTAAAAATTTAAATACTAAATTTTAAAAATTTAATTATTAAAACTTTAAATTTTAAAATTTAAAAATTTAAATACTAAATTTTAAAAATTTAATTATTATAATTTATATTTTAAAATTTAAAAATTTAAATACTAAATTTTAAAAATTTAATTATTAAAACTTTAAATTTTAAAATTTAAATAATAAATTGTAAAAATTTAATTATTAAAATTTTAAATTTTAAAATTTAAAAATTTAAATTTTAAAATTAAAATACTAAATTTTAAAAATTTAATTATTAAAACTATAAACTTTAAAATTTAAAAATTTAAATACTAAATTTTAAAAATTTAATTATTAAAACTTTAAACTTTAAAATTTAAAAATTTTAATACTAAATTTAAAAAATTTAATTATTAAAACTTTAAATTTTAAAATTTAAAAACTTGAATACTAAATTTTAAAAATTTAATTATTGAAATTTTAAATTTTAAAATTAAAAAATTTAAATTTTAAAATTTAAAAATTTAAATACTAAATTTTAAAAATTTAATTATTAAAACTTTAAATTAGAAAATTTAAAAATTTAAATACTAAATTTAAAAAATTTAATTATTAAAATTTTAAGTTTTAAAATTTAAAAACTTAAATTTAGTATTTAAATTTTTAAATTTAAAATTTTAATAATTAAATTTTAAAATTTAGTATTTAAATTTTAAAATTTAAATTTTTAAATTTTAAAATTTAAAATTTTAATAATTAAATTTTTACAATTTATTATTTAAATTTTAAAATTTAAAGTTTTAATAATTAAATTTTTAAAATTTAGTATTTAAATTTATAAATTTTAAAATTTAAAGTTTTAATAATTAAATTTTTAAAATTTTGTATTTAAATTTTTAAATTTTAAAGTTTAAAGTTCTAATAATTAAATTTTTAAAATTTAGTATTTAAATTTTAAAATTTAAATTTTTAAATTTTAAAATTTTAAAATTTAAAAATTTAAATTTTAAAATTTAAAAATTTAAATACTAAATTTTAAAAATTTAATTATTAAAACTTTATATTTTAAAATTTAAAAATTTAAATACTAAATTTTAAAATTTAATTATTAAAATTTTAAATTTAAAAATTTAAATACTAAATTTAAGTTTTTAAATTTTAAAACTTAAAATTTTAATAATTAAATTTTTAAAATTTAGTATTTAAATTTTTAAATTTTCAAATTTAAAGTTTTAATAAATAAATTTTTAAAATTCAGTATTTAAATTTTTAAATTTTAGAATTTAAAATTTTAATAATTAAATTTTCAAAATTTAGTATTTAAATTTTTAAATTTTAAAATTTAAAGTTTTAATAATTAAATTTTTTAAAATTTAGTATTTAAATTTTTAAATTTTAAAATTTAAATTTTTAAATTTTAAAATTTTAAAACTTAAAAATTTAAATTTTAAAATTTAAGTACTAAATTTTAAAAATTTAATTATTAAAATTTTAAATTTTAAAATTTAAAAATTTAAATTTTAAAATTTAAAAATTTAAATACTAAATTTTAAAAATTTAATTATTAAAACTTTAAATTTTAAAATTTAAATAATAAATTGTAAAAATTTAATTATTAAAATTTTAAATTTTAAAATTTAAAAATTTAAATTTTAAAATTTAAATACTAAATTTTAAAATATAATTATTAAAATTTTAAATTTAAAAATTTAAATACTAAATTTAAGTTTTTAAATTTTAAAACTTAAAATTTTAATAATTAAATTTTCAAAATTTAGTATTTAAATTTTTAAATTTTAAAATTTAAAGTTTTAATAATTAAATTTTTTAAATTTAGTATTTAAATTTTTAAATTTTAAAGTTAATAGTTTTAATAATTAAATTTTTAAAATTTAGTATTTAAATTTTTAAATTTTAAAGTTAAAGTTTTAATAATTAAATTTTTAAAATTTAGTATTTAAATTTTTAAATTTTAAAGTTAAAGTTTTAATAATTAAATTTTTAAAATTTAGTATTTAAATTTTAAAATTTAAATTTTTAAATTTTAAAATATAAATTTTAATAATTAAAATTTTAAAATTTAGTATTTAAAATTTTAAACTTTAAAATTTAAAGTTTTAATAATTAAATTTTTAAAATTTAGTATTTAAATTTTTAAATTTTAAATTTAAAGTTTTAATAATTAAATTTTTAAAATTTGTATTTTAATTTTTAAATTTTAAAATTTAAAGTTTTAATAATTAAATTTTTAAAATTTAATATTTAAATTTTTAAATTTTAAAGTTTAAAGTTTTAATAATTAAATTTTTAAAATTTAGTATTTAAATTTTTAAATTTTAAAATTTAAAGTTTTAATAGTTAAATTTTTAAAATTTGTATTTAAATTTTTAAATTTTAAAATTTAAAGTTTTAATAATTAAATTTTTAAAATCTAGTATTTAAATTTTTAAATTTTAAAATTTAAAGTTTTTATAATTAAATTTTTAAAATTTAGTATTTAAATTTTTAAATTTTAAAATTTAAGGATTTAATATTTCAATTTTTAAAATTTAGTATTTAAATTTTTAAATTTTCAAATTTAAAATTTTAATAATTTAATATTTAAAATTTAGTATTTAAATTTTTAAATTTTAAAATTTAAAGTTTTAATAATTAAATTTTTAAAATTTAGTATTTAAATTTTTAAATTTTAAAATTTAAGGATTTAATATTTCAATTTTTAAAATTTAGTATTTAAATTTTTAAATTTTCAAATTTAAAATTTTAATAATTTAATATTTAAAATTTAGTATTTAAATTTTTAAATTTTAAAATTTAAAGTTTTAATAATTAAATTTTTAAAATTTAGTATTAAAATTTTTAAATTTTAAAGTTTAAAGTTTTAATAATTAAATTTTTAAAATTTAGAATTTAAATTTTTAAAATTTATTATTTAAATTTTAAAATTTAAAGTTTTAATAATTAAATTTTTAAAATTTAGTATTTAAATTTTTAAATTTTAAAATATAAATTATAATAATTAAATTTTTAAAATTTAGTATTTAAATTTTTAAATTTTAAAATTTAAAGTTTTAATAATTAAATTTTTAAAATTTAGTATTTAAATTTTTAAATTTTAAAGTTTAAAGTTTTAATAATTAAATTTTTAAAATTTAGTTTTTAAATTTTAAAATTTAAATTTTTAAATTTAAATTTCTAAATTTAAATTTTTAAATTTTAAAAATTTAAAATTTTAATAATTAAATTTTTAAAATTTAGTATTTAAATTTTTAAATTTAAAATTTTAATAATTAAATTTTTAAAATTTAGTATTTAAATTTTTAAATTTTAAAATTTAAAGTTTTTATAATTAAATTTTTAAAATTTAGTATTTAAATTTTTAAATTTTAAAATTTAAATTTTTAAATTTTAAAATTTAAAGCTTTAATAATTAAATTTTTAAAATTTAGTATTTAAATTTTTAAATTTTAAAATTTAAAGTTTTAATAATTAAATTTTTAAAATTTAGTATTTAAATTTATAAATTTTAAAATTTAAATTTTTAAATTTTAAAATTTAAAGTTTTAATAATTAAATTTTTAAAATTTAGTATTTAAATTTTTAAATTTTAAAATTTAAGGATTTAATATTTCAATTTTTAAAATTTAGTATTTAAATTTTTAAATTTTCAAATTTAAAATTTTAATAATTTAATATTTAAAATTTAGTATTTAAATTTTTAAATTTTAAAATTTAAAGTTTTAATAATTAAATTTTTAAAATTTAGTATTTAAATTTTTAAATTTTAAAATTTAAGGATTTAATATTTCAATTTTTAAAATTTAGTATTTAAATTTTTAAATTTTCAAATTTAAAATTTTAATAATTTAATATTTAAAATTTAGTATTTAAATTTTTAAATTTTAAAATTTAAAGTTTTAATAATTAAATTTTTAAAATTTAGTATTAAAATTTTTAAATTTTAAAGTTTAAAGTTTTAATAATTAAATTTTTAAAATTTAGAATTTAAATTTTTACAATTTATTATTTAAATTTTAAAATTTAAAGTTTTAATAATTAAATTTTTAAAATTTAGTATTTAAATTTTTAAATTTTAAAATATAAATTATAATAATTAAATTTTTAAAATTTAGTATTTAAATTTTTAAATTTTAAAATTTAAAGTTTTAATAATTAAATTTTTAAAATTTAGTATTTAAATTTTTAAATTTTAAAGTTTAAAGTTTTAATAATTAAATTTTTAAAATTTAGTTTTTAAATTTTAAAATTTAAATTTTTAAATTTAAATTTCTAAATTTAAATTTTTAAATTTTAAAAATTTAAAATTTTAATAATTAAATTTTTAAAATTTAGTATTTAAATTTTTAAATTTAAAATTTTAATAATTAAATTTTTAAAATTTAGTATTTAAATTTTTAAATTTTAAAATTTAAAGTTTTTATAATTAAATTTTTAAAATTTAGTATTTAAATTTTTAAATTTTAAAATTTAAATTTTTAAATTTTAAAATTTAAAGCTTTAATAATTAAATTTTTAAAATTTAGTATTTAAATTTTTAAATTTTAAAATTTAAAGTTTTAATAATTAAATTTTTAAAATTTAGTATTTAAATTTATAAATTTTAAAATTTAAATTTTTAAATTTTAAAATTTAAAATTTTAATAATTAAATTTTTAAAATTTAGTATTTAAATTTTTAAATTTTAAAATTTAAGGATTTAATATTTCAATTTTTAAAATTTAGTATTTAAATTTTTAAATTTTCAAATTTAAAATTTTAATAATTTAATATTTAAAATTTAGTATTTAAATTTTTAAATTTTAAAATTTAAAGTTTTAATAATTAAATTTTTAAAATTTAGTATTTAAATTTTTAAATTTTAAAATTTAAGGATTTAATATTTCAATTTTTAAAATTTAGTATTTAAATTTTTAAATTTTCAAATTTAAAATTTTAATAATTTAATATTTAAAATTTAGTATTTAAATTTTTAAATTTTAAAATTTAAAGTTTTAATAATTAAATTTTTAAAATTTAGTATTAAAATTTTTAAATTTTAAAGTTTAAAGTTTTAATAATTAAATTTTTAAAATTTAGAATTTAAATTTTTACAATTTATTATTTAAATTTTAAAATTTAAAGTTTTAATAATTAAATTTTTAAAATTTAGTATTTAAATTTTTAAATTTTAAAATTTAAATTTTTAAATTTTAAAATTTAAAATTTTAATAATTAAATTTTTAAAATTTAGTATTTAAATTTATAAATTTTAAAATTTAAAGTTTTAATAATTAAATTTTTAAAATTTTGTATTTAAATTTTTAAATTTTAAAGTTTAAAGTTCTAATAATTAAATTTTTAAAATTTAGTATTTAAATTTTAAAATTTAAATACTAAATTTTAAAAATTTAATTATTAAAACTTTATATTTTAAAATTTAAAAATTTAAATACTAAATTTTAAAATTTAATTATTAAAATTTTAAATTTAAAAATTTAAATACTAAATTTAAGTTTTTAAATTTTAAAACTTAAAATTTTAATAATTAAATTTTTAAAATTTAGTATTTAAATTTTTAAATTTTCAAATTTAAAGTTTTAATAAATAAATTTTTAAAATTCAGTATTTAAATTTTTAAATTTTAGAATTTAAAATTTTAATAATTAAATTTTCAAAATTTAGTATTTAAATTTTTAAATTTTAAAATTTAAAGTTTTAATAATTAAATTTTTTAAAATTTAGTATTTAAATTTTTAAATTTTAAAATTTAAATTTTTAAATTTTAAAATTTTAAAACTTAAAAATTTAAATTTTAAAATTTAAGTACTAAATTTTAAAAATTTAATTATTAAAATTTTAAATTTTAAAATTTAAAAATTTAAATTTTAAAATTTAAAAATTTAAATACTAAATTTTAAAAATTTAATTATTAAAACTTTAAATTTTAAAATTTAAATAATAAATTGTAAAAATTTAATTATTAAAATTTTAAATTTTAAAATTTAAAAATTTAAATTTTAAAATTTAAATACTAAATTTTAAAATATAATTATTAAAATTTTAAATTTAAAAATTTAAATACTAAATTTAAGTTTTTAAATTTTAAAACTTAAAATTTTAATAATTAAATTTTCAAAATTTAGTATTTAAATTTTTAAATTTTAAAATTTAAAGTTTTAATAATTAAATTTTTTAAATTTAGTATTTAAATTTTTAAATTTTAAAGTTAATAGTTTTAATAATTAAATTTTTAAAATTTAGTATTTAAATTTTTAAATTTTAAAGTTAAAGTTTTAATAATTAAATTTTTAAAATTTAGTATTTAAATTTTAAAATTTAAATTTTTAAATTTTAAAATTTAAAATTTTAATAATTAAATTTTTACAATTTATTTTAATTTTAAAATTTAAAGTTTTAATAATTAAATTTTTAAAATTTAGTATTTAAATTTTTAAATTTTAAAGTTTAAAGTTTTAATAATTAAATTTTTAAAATTTAGTATTTAAATTTATAAATTTTAAAATTTAAAGTTTTAATAATTAAATTTTTAAAATTTTGTATTTAAATTTTTAAATTTTAAAGTTTAAAGTTCTAATAATTAAATGTTTAAACTTTAGTATTTAAATTTTGAAATTTAAATTTTTAAATTTTAAAATTTAAAATTTTAATAATTAAATCTTTAAAATTTAGTATTTAAATTTTTAAATTTTAAAATTTAAAGTTATAATAATTAAATTTTTAAAATTTAGTATTTAAATTTTAAAATTTAAATTTTTAAATTTTAAAATTTAAAATTTTAATAATTAAATTTTTAAAATTTAGTATTTAAATTTTTAAATTTTAAAATTTAAAGTTTTAATAATGAAATTTTTAAAATTTAGTATTTAAATTTTTAAATTTTAAAATTTAAAATTTTAATAATTAAATTTTTAAAATTTAGTATTTAAATATTTAAATTTTAAAATTTAAAGATTTAATATTTAAAGTTTTAAAATTTAGTATTTAAATTTTTAAATTTTAAAATATAAATTTTAATAATTAAAATTTTAAAATTTAGTATTTAAAATTTTAAACTTTAAAATTTAAAGTTTTAATAATTAAATTTTTAAAATTTAGTATTTAAATTTTTAAATTTTAAATTTAAAGTTTTAATAATTAAATTTTTAAAATTTGTATTTTAATTTTAAAATTTTAAAATTTAAAGTTTTAATAATTAAATTTTTAAAATTTAATATTTAAATTTTTAAATTTTAAAATTTAAAGTTTTAATAATTAAATTTTTAAAATTTAGTATTTAAATTTTTAAATTTTAAAATTTAAAGTTTTAATAGTTAAATTTTTAAAATTTGTATTTAAATTTTTAAATTTTAAAATTTAAAGTTTTAATAATTAAATTTTTAAAATCTAGTATTTAAATTTTTAAATTTTAAAATTTAAAGTTTTTATAATTAAATTTTTAAAATTTAGTATTTAAATTTTTAAATTTTAAAATTTAAAGTTTTAATAATTAAATTTTTAAAATTTAGTATTTAAATTTTTAAAATTTAAAGTTATAATAATAAAATTTTTAAAATTTAGTATTTAAGTTTTTAAATTTTAAAATTTAATGTTTTAATAATTAAATTTTTAAAATTTAGTATTTAAATTTTTAAATTTTAAAGTTTGAAGTTTTAATAATTAAATTTTTAAAATTTAGTATTTAAAATTTAAAATTTAAATTTTTACTAATTAAATTTTTTGAAATTTAGTATTTAAATTTTTAAATTTTAAAATTTAAAGTTTTAATAATTAAATTTTTAAAATTTAGCATTTAAATTTTTAAATTTTAAAATTTAAAATTTTAATAATTAAATTTTTAAAATTTAGTACTTAAATTTTAAAATTTAAATTTTTAAGTTTTAAAATTTTAAAATTTTAATAATTAAATTTTTACAATTTATTATTTAAATTTTAAAATTTAAAGTTTTAATAATTAAATTTTTAAAATTTAGTATTTAAATTTATAAATTTTAAAATTTAAAGTTTTAATAATTAAATTTTTAAAATTTTGTATTTAAATTTTTAAATTTTAAAGTTTAAAGTTCTAATAATTAAATGTTTAAACTTTAGTATTTAAATTTTAAAATTTAAATTTTTAAATTTTAAAATTTAAAATTTTAATAATTAAATTTTTACAATTTATTATTTAAATTTTAAAATTTAAAGTTTTAATAATTAAATTTTTAAAATTTAGTATTTAAATTTTTAAATTTTAAAATTTAAATTTTTAAATTTTAAAATTTAAAATTTTAATAATTAAATTTTTAAAATTTAGTATTTAAATTTTAAAATTTAAATTTTTAAGTTTTAAAATTTTAAAATTTAAAAATTTAAATTTTAAAATTTAAAAATTTAAATACTAAATTTTAAAAAATTTAATTATTAAAACTTTAAATTTTAAAATTTAAAAATTTAAATACTAAATTTTAAAAATTTAATTATTAAAATTTTAAGTTTTAAAATTTAAAAACTTAAATTTAGTATTTAAATTTTTAAATTTAAAATTTTAATAATTAAATTTTAAAATTTAGTATTTAAATTTTTAAATTTTAAAATATAAAGTTTTAATAATTAAATTTTTAAAATTTAGTATTTAAATTTTTAAATTTTAAAATTTAAATTTTTAAATTTTAAAATTTTAAAACTTAAAAATTTAAATTTTAAAATTTAAATACTAAATTTTAAAAATTTAATTATTAGAACTTTAAACTTTAAAATTTAAAAATTTAAATACAAAATTTTAAAAATTTAATTATTAAAACTTTAAATTTTAAAATTTATAAATTTAAATACTAAATTTTAAAAATTTAATTATTAAAATTTTAAATTTTAAAATTTAAAAATTTAAATTTTAAAATTTAAAAATTTAAATACTAAATTTTAAAAATTTAATTATTAAAACTTTAAATTTTAAAATTTAAATAATAAATTGTAAAAATTTAAATTCTAAATTTTAAAAATTTAATTATTAAAACTTTAAACTTTAAAATTTAAAAATTTTAATACTAAATTTTAAAAATTTAATTATTAAAACTTTAAATTTTAAAATTTAAAAATTTAAATACTAAATTTTAAATATTAAATTATTAAAATTTTAAATTTGAAAATTTAAAAATTTAAATACTAAATTTTAAAAATTGAAATATTAAATCCTTAAATTTTAAAATTTAAAAATTTAAATACTAAATTTTAAAAATTTAATTATTAAAACTTTAAATTTTAAAATTTAAAAATTTAAATACTAAATTTTAAATATTAAATTATTAAAATTTTAAATTTGAAAATTTAAAAATTTAAATACTAAATTTTAAAAATTGAAATATTAAATCCTTAAATTTTAAAATTTAAAAATTTAAATACTAAATTTTAAAAATTTAATTATTAAAATTTTAAATTTTAAAATTTAAAAATTTAAATTTTAAAATTTATAAATTTAAATACTAAATTTTAAAAATTTAATTATTAAAACTTTAAATTTTAAAATTTAAAAATTTAAATACTAAATTTTAAAAATTTAATTATTAAAGCTTTAAATTTTAGAATTTAAAAATTTAAATTTTAAAATTTAAATACTAAATACTAAATTTTAAAAATTTAATTATAAAAACTTTAAATTTTAAAATTTAAAAATTTAAATACTAAATTTTAAAAATTTAATTATTAAAATTTTAAATTTAAAAATTTAAATACTAAATTTTAAAAATTTAATTATTAAAATTTTAAATTTTTAAAATTTAAAAATTTAAATTTAGAAATTTAAATTTAAAAATTTAAATTTTAAAATTTAAAAACTAAATTTTAAAAATTTAATTATTAAAACTTTAAACTTTAAAATTTAAAAATTTAAATACTAAATTTTAAAAATTTAATTATTAAAACTTTAAATTTTAAAATTTAAAAATTTAAATACTAAATTTTAAAAATTTAATTATTATAATTTATATTTTAAAATTTAAAAATTTAAATACTAAATTTTAAAAATTTAATTATTAAAACTTTAAATTTTAAAATTTAAATAATAAATTGTAAAAATTTAAATTCTAAATTTTAAAATATAAAGTTTTAATAATTAAATTTTTAAAATTTAGTATTTAAATTTTTAAATTTTAAAATTTAAATTTTTAAATTTTAAAATTTTAAAACTTAAAAATTTAAATTTTAAAATTTAAATACTAAATTTTAAAAATTTAATTATTAGAACTTTAAACTTTAAAATTTAAAAATTTAAATACAAAATTTTAAAAATTTAATTATTAAAACTTTAAATTTTAAAATTTATAAATTTAAATACTAAATTTTAAAAATTTAATTATTAAAATTTTAAATTTTAAAATTTAAAAATTTAAATTTTAAAATTTAAAAATTTAAATACTAAATTTTAAAAATTTAATTATTAAAACTTTAAATTTTAAAATTTAAATAATAAATTGTAAAAATTTAAATTCTAAATTTTAAAAATTTAATTATTAAAACTTTAAACTTTAAAATTTAAAAATTTTAATACTAAATTTTAAAAATTTAATTATTAAAACTTTAAATTTTAAAATTTAAAAATTTAAATACTAAATTTTAAATATTAAATTATTAAAATTTTAAATTTGAAAATTTAAAAATTTAAATACTAAATTTTAAAAATTGAAATATTAAATCCTTAAATTTTAAAATTTAAAAATTTAAATACTAAATTTTAAAAATTTAATTATTAAAACTTTAAATTTTAAAATTTAAAAATTTAAATACTAAATTTTAAATATTAAATTATTAAAATTTTAAATTTGAAAATTTAAAAATTTAAATACTAAATTTTAAAAATTGAAATATTAAATCCTTAAATTTTAAAATTTAAAAATTTAAATACTAAATTTTAAAAATTTAATTATTAAAATTTTAAATTTTAAAATTTAAAAATTTAAATTTTAAAATTTATAAATTTAAATACTAAATTTTAAAAATTTAATTATTAAAACTTTAAATTTTAAAATTTAAAAATTTAAATACTAAATTTTAAAAATTTAATTATTAAAGCTTTAAATTTTAGAATTTAAAAATTTAAATTTTAAAATTTAAAAATTTAAATACTAAATTTTAAAAATTTAATTATAAAAACTTTAAATTTTAAAATTTAAAAATTTAAATACTAAATTTTAAAAATTTAATTATTAAAATTTTAAATTTAAAAATTTAAATACTAAATTTTAAAAATTTAATTATTAAAATTTTAAATTTTTAAAATTTAAAAATTTAAATTTAGAAATTTAAATTTAAAAATTTAAATTTTAAAATTTAAAAACTAAATTTTAAAAATTTAATTATTAAAACTTTAAACTTTAAAATTTAAAAATTTAAATACTAAATTTTAAAAATTTAATTATTAAAACTTTAAATTTTAAAATTTAAAAATTTAAATACTAAATTTTAAAAATTTAATTATTATAATTTATATTTTAAAATTTAAAAATTTAAATACTAAATTTTAAAAATTTAATTATTAAAACTTTAAATTTTAAAATTTAAATAATAAATTGTAAAAATTTAAATTCTAAATTTTAAAAATTTAATTATTAAAACTTTAAACTTTAAAATTTAAAAATTTTAATACTAAATTTTAAAAATTTAATTATTAAAACTTTAAATTTTAAAATTTAAAAATTTAAATACTAAATTTTAAATATTAAATTATTAAAATTTTAAATTTGAAAATTTAAAAATTTAAATACTAAATTTTAAAAATTGAAATATTAAATCCTTAAATTTTAAAATTTAAAAATTTAAATACTAAATTTTAAAAATTTAATTATTAAAACTTTAAATTTTAAAATTTAAAAATTTAAATACTAAATTTTAAATATTAAATTATTAAAATTTTAAATTTGAAAATTTAAAAATTTAAATACTAAATTTTAAAAATTGAAATATTAAATCCTTAAATTTTAAAATTTAAAAATTTAAATACTAAATTTTAAAAATTTAATTATTAAAATTTTAAATTTTAAAATTTAAAAATTTAAATTTTAAAATTTATAAATTTAAATACTAAATTTTAAAAATTTAATTATTAAAACTTTAAATTTTAAAATTTAAAAATTTAAATACTAAATTTTAAAAATTTAATTATTAAGCTTTAAATTTTAAAATTTAAAAATTTAAATTTTAAAATTTAAAAATTTAAATACTAAATTTTAAAAATTTAATTATAAAAACTTTAAATTTTAAAATTTAAAAATTTAAATACTAAATTTTAAAAATTTATTTATTAAAATTTTAAATTTAAAAATTTAAATACTAAATTTTAAAAATTTAATTATTAAAATTTTAAATTTTTAAAATTTAAAAATTTAAATTTAGAAATTTAAATTTAAAAATTTAAATTTTAAAATTTAAAAACTAAATTTTAAAAATTTAATTATTAAAATTTTAAACTTTAAAATTTAAAAATTTAAATACTAAATTTTAAAAATTTAATTATTAAAACTTTAAATTTTAAAATTTAAAAATTTAAATACTAAATTTTAAAAATTTAATTATTATAATTTATATTTTAAAATTTAAAAATTTAAATACTAAATTTTAAAAATTTAATTATTAAAACTTTAAATTTTAAAATTTAAATAATAAATTGTAAAAATTTAATTATTAAAATTTTAAATTTTAAAATTTAAAAATTTAAATTTTAAAATTTAAATACTAAATTTTAAAAATTTAATTATTAAAACTATAAACTTTAAAATTTAAAAATTTAAATACTAAATTTTAAAAATTTAATTATTAAAACTTTAAACTTTAAAATTTAAAAATTTTAATACTAAATTTAAAAAATTTAATTATTAAAACTTTAAATTTTAAAATTTAAAAACTTAAATACTAAATTTTAAAAATTTAATTATTGAAATTTTAAATTTTAAAATTAAAAAATTTAAATTTTAAAATTTAAAAATTTAAATACTAAATTTTAAAAATTTAATTATTAAAACTTTAAATTAGAAAATTTAAAAATTTAAATACTAAATTTAAAAAATTTAATTATTAAAATTTTAAGTTTTAAAATTTAAAAACTAAATTTTAAAAATTTAATTATTAAAATTTTAAATTTTTAAAATTTAAAAATTTAAATTTAGAAATTTAAATTTAAAAATTTAAATTTTAAAATTTAAAAATTTAAATACTAAATTTTAAAAATTTAAATATTAAAACTTTAAATTTTAAAATTTAAAAATTTAAATACTAAATTCTAAAAATTTAATTATTAAAACTTTAAATTTTAAAATTTAAAAATTTAAATTCTAAATTTTAAAAATTTAATTATTAAAGCTTTAAATTTTAAATTTAAAAATTTAAATTTTAAAATTTAAAAATTTAAATACTAAATTTTAAAAATTTAATTATTAAAATTTTAAATTTAAAAATTTAAATAATAAATTTTAAAAATTTAATTATTAAAATTTTAAATTTTTAAAATTTAAAAATTTAAATTTAGAAATTTAAATTTAAAAATTTAAATTTTAAAATTTAAATACTAAATTTTAAAAATTTAATTATTAAAACTTTAAACTTTAAAATTTAAAAATTTAAATACTAAATTTTAAAAATTTAATTATTAAAACTTTAAATTTTAAAATTTAAAAATTTAAATACTAAATTTTAAAAATTTAATTATTAAAATTTATATTTTAAAATTTAAAAATTTAAATACTAAATTTTAAAAATTTAATTATTAAAACTTTAAATTTTAAAATTTAAAAATTTAAATTTTAAAATTTAAAAATTTAAATACTAAATTTTAAAAATTTAAATATTAAAACTTTAAATTTTAAAATTTAAAAATTTAAATACTAAATTCTAAAAATTTAATTATTAAAACTTTAAATTTTAAAATTTAAAAATTTAAGTACTAAATTTTAAAAATTTAATTATTAAAGCTTTAAATTTTAAATTTAAAAATTTAAATTTTAAAATTTAAAAATTTAAATACTAAATTTTAAAAATTTAATTATTAAAATTTTAAATTTAAAAATTTAAATAATAAATTTTAAAAATTTAATTATTAAAATTTTAAATTTTTAAAATTTAAAATTTTAAATTTAGAAATTTAAATTTAAAAATTTAAATTTTAAAATTTAAAAATTTAAATTTTAAAATTTAAAAATTTTACTACTAAATTTTAAAAATTTAATTATTAAAACTTTAGATTTTAAAATTTAAAAACTTAAATACTAAAGTTTAAAAATTTAATTATTAAAATTTTAAATTTTAAAATTTAAAAATTTAAATTTTAAAATTTAAAAATTAAAATGCTAAATTTTAAAAATTTAATTATTAAAACTTTAAATTTTAAAATTTAAAAATTTAAATACTAAATTTCAAAAAATTTAATTAGTAAAAATTTAAATTTTAAAATTTAAAAATTTAAATTTTAAAATTTAAATACTAAATTTTAAAAATTTTATTATTAAAACTTTAAACTTTAAAATTTAAAAATTTAAATACTAAATTTTAAAAATTTAATTATTAAAACTTTAAATTTTAAAATTTAAAAATTTAAATACTAAATTTTAAAAATTTAATTATTAAAATTTAAATTTTAAAATTTAAAAATTTAAATACTAAATTTTAAAAATTTAATTATTAAAACTCTAAATTTTAAAATTTAAAAATTTAAATTTAAAAATTTAAATTTTAAAATTTAAAAATTTAAATTTTAAAATTTAAAAATTTAAATTTTAAAATTTAAAAATTTAAATACTAAATATTAAAACTTTAAATATTAAATCTTTAAATTTTAAAATTTAAAAATTTAAATACTAAATTTTAAAAATTTAATTATTAAAACTTTATACTTTAATATTTAAAAATTTAAATACTAAATTTTAAAAATTTAAATATTAAAACTTTAAATTTTAAAATTTAAAAACTTAAATACTAAATTTTAAAAATTTAATTATTAAAGTTTTAAATTTTAAAATTTAAAAATTTAAATTTTAAAATTTAAATACTAAATTTTAAAAATTTAATTATTAAAACTTTAAATTTTAAAATTTAAAAATTTAAATACTAAATTTTAAAAATTTAATTGTTATAACTTTAAATTATAAAATTCAAAAATTTAAATACTAAATTTTAAAAATTTAATTATTAAACTTTAAATTTTAAAATTTAAATACTAAATTTTAAAAATTTAATTATTAAAACTTCAAACTTTAAAATTTAAAAATTTAAATACTAAATTTTAAAAATTTAATTATTAAAACTTTAAATTTTAAATTTTAAAAATTTAAATACTAAATTTTAAAAATTTAATTATTAAAACTTTAAATTTTAAAATTTAAAAATTTAAATACTAAATTTTAAAAATTTAATTATTAAAACTTTAAATTTTAAAATTTAAAAATTTAAATACTAAATTTTAAAAATTTAATTATTATAACTATAAATTTTAAAATTTAAAAATTTAAATACAAATTTTAAAAATTTAATTATTAAAACTTTAAATTTTAAAAATTTAAATACTAAATTTTGAAAATTTAATTATTAAAATTTTAAATTCTAAAATTTAAAAATTTAAATACTAAATTTTAAAAATTTATTTATTAAAACTTTAAATTTGAAAATTTAAAAATTTAAATACTAAATTTTAAAAATTTAATTATTAAAATTTTAAGTTTTAAAATTTAAAAACTTAAATACTAAGTTTTAAAAATTTAATTATTAAAACTTTAAATTTTAAAATTTAAAAATATAAATACTAAATTTTAAAAATTTAATTATTAAAACTTTAAATTTTAAAGTTTAAAATTTTAAATACTAAATTTTAAAATTTTAATTATTAAAATTTATATTTTAAAATTTAAAAATTTAAATACTAAATTTTAAAACTTTAAATATTAAATCTTTAAATTTTAAAATTTAAATATTTAAATACTAAATTTTAAAAATTTAATTATTAAAATTTTAAATTTTAAAATTTAAAAATTTAAATACTAAATTTTAAAAATTTCATTATTAAAACTTTAAATTTTAAAATTTAAAAATTTAAATACTAAATTTTAAAAATTTAATTATTAAAATTTTAAATTTTAAAATTTAAAAATTTAAATTTTAAAATTTAAATACTAAATTTTAAAAATTTAATTATTATAACTTTAAATTTTAAAATTTAAAAATTTAAATACTAAATTTTAAAGATTTAATTATTAAAATTTTAAATTTTAAAATTTAAAAATTTAAATTTCAAAATTTAAATACTAAAGTTTAAACATTTAATTATTAGAACTTTAAACTTTAAAATTTAAAAATTTAAATACAAAATTTTAAAAATTTAATTATTAAAACTTTAAATTTTAAAATTTATAAATTTAAATACTAAATTTTAAAAATTTAATTATTAAAACTTTAAACTTTAAAATTTAAAAATTTAAATACTAAATTTTAAAAATTTAATTATTAAAACTTTAAATTTTAAAATTAAAATAAATTGTAAAAATTTAATTATTAAAATTTTAAATTTTAAAATTTAAAAATTTAAATTTTAAAATTTAAATACTAAATTTTAAAAATTTAATTATTAAAACTTTAACTTTAAAATTTAAAAATTTAAATACTAAATTTTAAAAATTTAATTATTAAAACTATTAACTTTAAAATTTAAAAATTTAAATACTAAATTTAAAAAATTTAATTATTAAAACTTTAAATTTTAAAATTTAAAAATTTAAATACTAAATTTTGAAAATTTAATTATTAAAATTTTAAGTTTTAAAATTTAAAAACTTAAATTTAGTATTTAAATTTTTAAATTTAAAATTTTAATAATTAAATTTTAAAATTTAGTATTTAAATTTTAAAATTTAAATTTTTAAATTTTAAAATTTAAAATTTTAATAATTAAATTTTTACAATTTATTATTTAAATTTTAAAATTTAAAGTTTTAATAATTAAATTTTTAAAATTTAGTATTTAAATTTTTAAATTTTAAAATTTAAATTTTTAAATTTTAAAATTTAAAATTTTAATAATTAAATTTTTAAAATTTAGTATTTAAATTTTAAAATTTAAATTTTTAAGTTTTAAAATTTTAAAATTTAAAAATTTAAATTTTAAAATTTAAAAATTTAAATACTAAATTTTAAAAAATTTAATTATTAAAACTTTAAATTTTAAAATTTAAAAATTTAAATACTAAATTTTGAAAATTTAATTATTAAAATTTTAAATTCTAAAATTTAAAAATTTAAATACTGAATTTTAAAAATTTATTTATTAAAACTTTAAATTTGAAAATTTAAAAATTTAAATACTAAATTTTAAAAATTTAATTATTAAAATTTTAAGTTTTAAAATTTAAAAACTTAAATTTAGTATTTAAATTTTTAAATTTAAAATTTTAATAATTAAATTTTAAAATTTAGTATTTAAATTTTTAAATTTTAAAATATAAAGTTTTAATAATTAAATTTTTAAAATTTAGTATTTAAATTTTTAAATTTTAAAATTTAAATTTTTAAATTTTAAAATTTTAAAACTTAAAAATTTAAATTTTAAAATTTAAATACTAAATTTTAAAAATTTAATTATTAGAACTTTAAACTTTAAAATTTAAAAATTTAAATACAAAATTTTAAAAATATAATTATTAAAACTTTAAATTTTAAAATTTATAAATTTAAATACTAAATTTTAAAAATTTAATTATTAAAATTTTAAATTTTAAAATTTAAAAATTTAAATTTTAAAATTTAAAAATTTAAATACTAAATTTTAAAAATTTAATTATTAAAACTTTAAATTTTAAAATTTAAATAATAAATTGTAAAAATTTAAATTCTAAATTTTAAAAATTTAATTATTAAAACTTTAAACTTTAAAATTTAAAAATTTTAATACTAAATTTTAAAAATTTAATTATTAAAACTTTAAATTTTAAAATTTAAAAATTTAAATACTAAATTTTAAATATTAAATTATTAAAATTTTAAATTTGAAAATTTAAAAATTTAAATACTAAATTTTAAAAATTGAAATATTAAATCCTTAAATTTTAAAATTTAAAAATTTAAATACTAAATTTTAAAAATTTAATTATTAAAACTTTAAATTTTAAAATTTAAAAATTTAAATACTAAATTTTAAATATTAAATTATTAAAATTTTAAATTTGAAAATTTAAAAATTTAAATACTAAATTTTAAAAATTGAAATATTAAATCCTTAAATTTTAAAATTTAAAAATTTAAATACTAAATTTTAAAAATTTAATTATTAAAATTTTAAATTTTAAAATTTAAAAATTTAAATTTTAAAATTTATAAATTTAAATACTAAATTTTAAAAATTTAATTATTAAAACTTTAAATTTTAAAATTTAAAAATTTAAATACTAAATTTTAAAAATTTAATTATTAAAGCTTTAAATTTTAAAATTTAAAAATTTAAATTTTAAAATTTAAAAATTTAAATACTAAATTTTAAAAATTTAATTATAAAAACTTTAAATTTTAAAATTTAAAAATCTAAATACTAAATTTTAAAAATTTAATTATTAAAATTTTAAATTTAAAAATTTAAATACTAAATTTTAAAAATTTAATTATTAAAATTTTAAATTTTTAAAATTTAAAAATTTAAATTTAGAAATTTAAATTTAAAAATTTAAATTTTAAAATTTAAAAACTAAATTTTAAAAATTTAATTATTAAAACTTTAAACTTTAAAATTTAAAAATTTAAATACTAAATTTTAAAAATTTAATTATTAAAACTTTAAATTTTAAAATTTAAAAATTTAAATACTAAATTTTAAAAATTTAATTATTATAATTTATATTTTAAAATTTAAAAATTTAAATACTAAATTCTAAAAATTTAATTATTAAAACTTTAAATTTTAAAATTTAAAAATTTAAGTACTAAATTTTAAAAATTTAATTATTAAAGCTTTAAATTTTAAATTTAAAAATTTAAATTTTAAAATTTAAAAATTTAAATACTAAATTTTAAAAATTTAATTATTAAAATTTTAAATTTAAAAATTTAAATAATAAATTTTAAAAATTTAATTATTAAAATTTTAAATTTTTAAAATTTAAAATTTTAAATTTAGAAATTTAAATTTAAAAATTTAAATTTTAAAATTTAAAAATTTAAATTTTAAAATTTAAAAATTTTACTACTAAATTTTAAAAATTTAATTATTAAAACTTTAGATTTTAAAATTTAAAAACTTAAATACTAAAGTTTAAAAATTTAATTATTAAAATTTTAAATTTTAAAATTTAAAAATTTAAATTTTAAAATTTAAAAATTAAAATGCTAAATTTTAAAAATTTAATTATTAAAACTTTAAATTTTAAAATTTAAAAATTTAAATACTAAATTTCAAAAAATTTAATTAGTAAAAATTTAAATTTTAAAATTTAAAAATTTAAATTTTAAAATTTAAATACTAAATTTTAAAAATTTTATTATTAAAACTTTAAACTTTAAAATTTAAAAATTTAAATACTAAATTTTAAAAATTTAATTATTAAAACTTTAAATTTTAAAATTTAAAAATTTAAATACTAAATTTTAAAAATTTAATTATTAAAATTTAAATTTTAAAATTTAAAAATTTAAATACTAAATTTTAAAAATTTAATTATTAAAACTCTAAATTTTAAAATTTAAAAATTTAAATTTAAAAATTTAAATTTTAAAATTTAAAAATTTAAATTTTAAAATTTAAAAATTTAAATTTTAAAATTTAAAAATTTAAATACTAAATATTAAAACTTTAAATATTAAATCTTTAAATTTTAAAATTTAAAAATTTAAATACTAAATTTTAAAAATTTAATTATTAAAACTTTATACTTTAATATTTAAAAATTTAAATACTAAATTTTAAAAATTTAAATATTAAAACTTTAAATTTTAAAATTTAAAAACTTAAATACTAAATTTTAAAAATTTAATTATTAAAGTTTTAAATTTTAAAATTTAAAAATTTAAATTTTAAAATTTAAATACTAAATTTTAAAAATTTAATTATTAAAACTTTAAATTTTAAAATTTAAAAATTTAAATACTAAATTTTAAAAATTTAATTGTTATAACTTTAAATTATAAAATTTAAAAATTTAAATACTAAATTTTAAAAATTTAATTATTAAACTTTAAATTTTAAAATTTAAATACTAAATTTTAAAAATTTAATTATTAAAACTTCAAACTTTAAAATTTAAAAATTTAAATACTAAATTTTAAAAATTTAATTATTAAAACTTTAAATTTTAAATTTTAAAAATTTAAATACTAAATTTTAAAAATTTAATTATTAAAACTTTAAATTTTAAAATTTAAAAATTTAAATACTAAATTTTAAAAATTTAATTATTAAAACTTTAAATTTTAAAATTTAAAAATTTAAATACTAAATTTTAAAAATTTAATTATTATAACTATAAATTTTAAAATTTAAAAATTTAAATACAAATTTTAAAAATTTAATTATTAAAACTTTAAATTTTAAAAATTTAAATACTAAATTTTGAAAATTTAATTATTAAAATTTTAAATTCTAAAATTTAAAAATTTAAATACTAAATTTTAAAAATTTATTTATTAAAACTTTAAATTTGAAAATTTAAAAATTTAAATACTAAATTTTAAAAATTTAATTATTAAAATTTTAAGTTTTAAAATTTAAAAACTTAAATACTAAGTTTTAAAAATTTAATTATTAAAACTTTAAATTTTAAAATTTAAAAATATAAATACTAAATTTTAAAAATTTAATTATTAAAACTTTAAATTTTAAAGTTTAAAATTTTAAATACTAAATTTTAAAATTTTAATTATTAAAATTTATATTTTAAAATTTAAAAATTTAAATACTAAATTTTAAAACTTTAAATATTAAATCTTTAAATTTTAAAATTTAAATATTTAAATACTAAATTTTAAAAATTTAATTATTAAAATTTTAAATTTTAAAATTTAAAAATTTAAATACTAAATTTTAAAAATTTCATTATTAAAACTTTAAATTTTAAAATTTAAAAATTTAAATACTAAATTTTAAAAATTTAATTATTAAAATTTTAAATTTTAAAATTTAAAAATTTAAATTTTAAAATTTAAATACTAAATTTTAAAAATTTAATTATTATAACTTTAAATTTTAAAATTTAAAAATTTAAATACTAAATTTTAAAGATTTAATTATTAAAATTTTAAATTTTAAAATTTAAAAATTTAAATTTCAAAATTTAAATACTAAAGTTTAAACATTTAATTATTAGAACTTTAAACTTTAAAATTTAAAAATTTAAATACAAAATTTTAAAAATTTAATTATTAAAACTTTAAATTTTAAAATTTATAAATTTAAATACTAAATTTTAAAAATTTAATTATTAAAACTTTAAACTTTAAAATTTAAAAATTTAAATACTAAATTTTAAAAATTTAATTATTAAAACTTTAAATTTTAAAATTAAAATAAATTGTAAAAATTTAATTATTAAAATTTTAAATTTTAAAATTTAAAAATTTAAATTTTAAAATTTAAATACTAAATTTTAAAAATTTAATTATTAAAACTTTAACTTTAAAATTTAAAAATTTAAATACTAAATTTTAAAAATTTAATTATTAAAACTATTAACTTTAAAATTTAAAAATTTAAATACTAAATTTAAAAAATTTAATTATTAAAACTTTAAATTTTAAAATTTAAAAATTTAAATACTAAATTTTGAAAATTTAATTATTAAAATTTTAAGTTTTAAAATTTAAAAACTTAAATTTAGTATTTAAATTTTTAAATTTAAAATTTTAATAATTAAATTTTAAAATTTAGTATTTAAATTTTAAAATTTAAATTTTTAAATTTTAAAATTTAAAATTTTAATAATTAAATTTTTACAATTTATTATTTAAATTTTAAAATTTAAAGTTTTAATAATTAAATTTTTAAAATTTAGTATTTAAATTTTTAAATTTTAAAATTTAAATTTTTAAATTTTAAAATTTAAAATTTTAATAATTAAATTTTTAAAATTTAGTATTTAAATTTTAAAATTTAAATTTTTAAGTTTTAAAATTTTAAAATTTAAAAATTTAAATTTTAAAATTTAAAAATTTAAATACTAAATTTTAAAAAATTTAATTATTAAAACTTTAAATTTTAAAATTTAAAAATTTAAATACTAAATTTTGAAAATTTAATTATTAAAATTTTAAATTCTAAAATTTAAAAATTTAAATACTGAATTTTAAAAATTTATTTATTAAAACTTTAAATTTGAAAATTTAAAAATTTAAATACTAAATTTTAAAAATTTAATTATTAAAATTTTAAGTTTTAAAATTTAAAAACTTAAATTTAGTATTTAAATTTTTAAATTTAAAATTTTAATAATTAAATTTTAAAATTTAGTATTTAAATTTTTAAATTTTAAAATATAAAGTTTTAATAATTAAATTTTTAAAATTTAGTATTTAAATTTTTAAATTTTAAAATTTAAATTTTTAAATTTTAAAATTTTAAAACTTAAAAATTTAAATTTTAAAATTTAAATACTAAATTTTAAAAATTTAATTATTAGAACTTTAAACTTTAAAATTTAAAAATTTAAATACAAAATTTTAAAAATATAATTATTAAAACTTTAAATTTTAAAATTTATAAATTTAAATACTAAATTTTAAAAATTTAATTATTAAAATTTTAAATTTTAAAATTTAAAAATTTAAATTTTAAAATTTAAAAATTTAAATACTAAATTTTAAAAATTTAATTATTAAAACTTTAAATTTTAAAATTTAAATAATAAATTGTAAAAATTTAAATTCTAAATTTTAAAAATTTAATTATTAAAACTTTAAACTTTAAAATTTAAAAATTTTAATACTAAATTTTAAAAATTTAATTATTAAAACTTTAAATTTTAAAATTTAAAAATTTAAATACTAAATTTTAAATATTAAATTATTAAAATTTTAAATTTGAAAATTTAAAAATTTAAATACTAAATTTTAAAAATTGAAATATTAAATCCTTAAATTTTAAAATTTAAAAATTTAAATACTAAATTTTAAAAATTTAATTATTAAAACTTTAAATTTTAAAATTTAAAAATTTAAATACTAAATTTTAAATATTAAATTATTAAAATTTTAAATTTGAAAATTTAAAAATTTAAATACTAAATTTTAAAAATTGAAATATTAAATCCTTAAATTTTAAAATTTAAAAATTTAAATACTAAATTTTAAAAATTTAATTATTAAAATTTTAAATTTTAAAATTTAAAAATTTAAATTTTAAAATTTATAAATTTAAATACTAAATTTTAAAAATTTAATTATTAAAACTTTAAATTTTAAAATTTAAAAATTTAAATACTAAATTTTAAAAATTTAATTATTAAAGCTTTAAATTTTAAAATTTAAAAATTTAAATTTTAAAATTTAAAAATTTAAATACTAAATTTTAAAAATTTAATTATAAAAACTTTAAATTTTAAAATTTAAAAATCTAAATACTAAATTTTAAAAATTTAATTATTAAAATTTTAAATTTAAAAATTTAAATACTAAATTTTAAAAATTTAATTATTAAAATTTTAAATTTTTAAAATTTAAAAATTTAAATTTAGAAATTTAAATTTAAAAATTTAAATTTTAAAATTTAAAAACTAAATTTTAAAAATTTAATTATTAAAACTTTAAACTTTAAAATTTAAAAATTTAAATACTAAATTTTAAAAATTTAATTATTAAAACTTTAAATTTTAAAATTTAAAAATTTAAATACTAAATTTTAAAAATTTAATTATTATAATTTATATTTTAAAATTTAAAAATTTAAATACTAAATTTTAAAAATTTAATTATTAAAACTATAAACTTTAAAATTTAAAAATTTAAATACTAAATTTTAAAAATTTAATTATTAAAACTTTAAACTTTAAAATTTAAAAATTTTAATACTAAATTTAAAAAATTTAATTATTAAAACTTTAAATTTTAAAATTTAAAAACTTAAATACTAAATTTTAAAAATTTAATTATTGAAATTTTAAATTTTAAAATTTAAAAATTTAAATTTTAAAATTTAAAAATTTAAATACTAAATTTTAAAAATTTAATTATTAAAATTTTAAGTTTTAAAATTTAAAAACTAAATTTTAAAAATTTAATTATTAAAATTTTAAATTTTTAAAATTTAAAAATTTAAATTTAGAAATTTAAATTTAAAAATTTAAATTTTAAAATTTAAAAATTTAAATACTAAATTTTAAAAATTTAAATATTAAAACTTTAAATTTTAAAATTTAAAAATTTAAATACTAAATTCTAAAAATTTAATTATTAAAACTTTAAATTTTAAAATTTAAAAATTTAAATACTAAATTTTAAAAATTTAATTATTAAAGCTTTAAATTTTAAATTTAAAAATTTAAATTTTAAAATTTAAAAATTTAAATACTAAATTTTAAAAATTTAATTATTAAAATTTTAAATTTAAAAATTTAAATAATAAATTTTAAAAATTTAATCATTAAAATTTTAAATTTTTAAAATTTAAAAATTTAAATTTAGAAATTTAAATTTAAAAATTTAAATTTTAAAATTTAAATACTAAATTTTAAAAATTTAATTATTAAAACTTTAAACTTTAAAATTTAAAAATTTAAATACTAAATTTTAAAAATTTAATTATTAAAACTTTAAATTTTAAAATTTAAAAATTTAAATACTAAATTTTAAAAATTTAATTATTAAAATTTATATTTTAAAATTTAAAAATTTAAATACTAAATTTTAAAAATTTAATTATTAAAACTTTAAATTTTAAAATTTAAAAATTTAAATTTTAAAATTTAAAAATTTAAATACTAAATTTTAAAAATTTAAATATTAAAACTTTAAATTTTAAAATTTAAAAATTTAAATACTAAATTCTAAAAATTTAATTATTAAAACTTTAAATTTTAAAATTTAAAAATTTAAATACTAAATTTTAAAAATTTAATTATTAAAGCTTTAAATTTTAAATTTAAAAATTTAAATTTTAAAATTTAAAAATTTAAATACTAAATTTTAAAAATTTAATTATTAAAATTTTAAATTTAAAAATTTAAATAATAAATTTTAAAAATTTAATTATTAAAATTTTAAATTTTTAAAATTTAAAATTTTAAATTTAGAAATTTAAATTTAAAAATTTAAATTTTAAAATTTAAAAATTTAAATTTTAAGATTTAAAAATTTTACTACTAAATTTTAAGAATTTAATTATTAAAACTTTAGATTTTAAAATTTAAAAACTTAAATACTAAAGTTTAAAAATTTAATTATTAAAATTTTAAATTTTAAAATTTAAAAATTTAAATTTTAAAATTTAAAAATTAAAATGCTAAATTTTAAAAATTTAATTATTAAAACTTTAAATTTTAAAATTTAAAAATTTAAATACTAAATTTCAAAAAATTTAATTAGTAAAAATTTAAATTTTAAAATTTAAAAATTTAAATTTTAAAATTTAAATACTAAATTTTAAAAATTTTATTATTAAAACTTTAAACTTTAAAATTTAAAAATTTAAATACTAAATTTTAAAAGTTTAATTATTAAAACTTTAAATTTTAAAATTTAAAAATTTAAATACTAAATTTTAAAAATTTAATTATTAAAATTTAAATTTTAAAATTTAAAAATTTAAATACTAAATTTTAAAAATTTAATTATTAAAACTTTAAATTTTAAAATTTAAAAATTTAAATTTAAAAATTTAAATTTTAAAATTTAAAAATTTAAATTTTAAAATTTAAAAATTTAAATTTTAAAATTTAAAAATTTAAATACTAAATATTAAAACTTTAAATATTAAATCTTTAAATTTTAAAATTTAAAAATTTAAATACTAAATTTTAAAAATTTAATTATTAAAACTTTATACTTTAATATTTAAAAATTTAAATACTAAATTTTAAAAATTTAAATATTAAAACTTTAAATTTTAAAATTTAAAAACTTAAATACTAAATTTTAAAAATTTAATTATTAAAGTTTTAAATTTTAAAATTTAAAAATTTAAATTTTAAAATTTAAATACTAAATTTTAAAAATTTAATTATTAAAACTTTAAATTTTAAAATTTAAAAATTTAAATACTAAATTTTAAAAATTTAATTGTTATAACTTTAAATTATAAAATTTAAAAATTTAAATACTAAATTTTAAAAATTTAATTATTAAACTTTAAATTTTAAAATTTAAATACTAAATTTTAAAAATTTAATTATTAAAACTTCAAACTTTAAAATTTAAAAATTTAAATACTAAATTTTAAAAATTTAATTATTAAAACTTTAAATTTTAAATTTTAAAAATTTAAATACTAAATTTTAAAAATTTAATTATTAAAACTTTAAATTTTAAAATTTAAAAATTTAAATACTAAATTTTAAAAATTTAATTATTAAAACTTTAAATTTTAAAATTTAAAAATTTAAATACTAAATTTTAAAAATTTAATTATTATAACTATAAATTTTAAAATTTAAAAATTTAAATACAAATTTTAAAAATTTAATTATTAAAACTTTAAATTTTAAAAATTTAAATACTAAATTTTGAAAATTTAATTATTAAAATTTTAAATTCTAAAATTTAAAAATTTAAATACTAAATTTTAAAAATTTATTTATTAAAACTTTAAATTTGAAAATTTAAAAATTTAAATACTAAATTTTAAAAATTTAATTATTAAAATTTTAAGTTTTAAAATTTAAAAACTTAAATACTAAGTTTTAAAAATTTAATTATTAAAACTTTAAATTTTAAAATTTAAAAATATAAATACTAAATTTTAAAAATTTAATTATTAAAACTTTAAATTTTAAAGTTTAAAAATTTAAATAATAAATTTTAAAAATTTAATTATTGAAATTTTAAATTTTAAAATTTAAAAATTTAAATTTTAAAATTTAAATACTAAATTTTAAAAATTTAATTATTAAAACTTTAAACTTTAAAATTTAAAAATTTAAATACTAAATTTAAAAAATTTAATTATTAAAACTTTAAATTTTAAAATTTAAAAACTTAAATACTAAATTTTAAAAATTTAATTATTGAAATTTTAAATTTTAAAATTTAAAAATTTAAATTTTAAAATTTAAAAATTTAAATACTAAATTTTAAAAATTTAATTATTAAAACTTTAAATTTTAAAATTTAAAAATTTAAATACTAAATTTTGAAAATTTAATTATTAAAATTTTAAATTCTAAAATTTAAAAATTTAAATACTAAATTTTAAAAATTTATTTATAAAAACATTAAATTTGAAAATTTAAAAATTTAAATACTAAATTTTAAAAATTTAATTATTAAAATTTTAAGTTTTAAAATTTAAAAACTTAAATTTAGTATTTAAATTTTTAAATTTAAAATTTTAATAATTAAATTTTAAAATTTAGTATTTAAATTTTTAAATTTTAAAATTTAAAATTTTAATAATTAAATTTTTAAAATTTAGTATTTAAATTTTTAAATTTTAAAATTTTAAAATTTTAAAACTTAAAAATTTAAATTTTAAAATTTAAATACTAAATTTTAAAAATTTAATTATTAGAACATTAAACTTTAAAATTTAAAAATTTAAATACAAAATTTTAAAAATTTAATTATTAAAACTTTAAATTTTAAAATTTATAAATTTAAATACTAAATTTTAAAAATTTAATTATTAAAATTTTAAATTTTAAAATTTAAAAATTTAAATTTTAAAATTTAAATACTAAATTTTAAAAATTTAATTATTAAAACTTTAAATTTTAAAATTTAAATAATAAATTGTAAAAATTTAATTATTAAAATTTTAAATTTTAAAATTTAAAAATTTAAATTTTAAAATTTAAATACTAAATTTTAAAAATTTAATTTTTAAAACTTTAAACTTTAAAATTTAAAAATTTAAATACTAAATTTTAAAAATTTAATTATTAAAACTTTAAACTTTAAAATTTAAAAATTTAAATACTAAATTTAAAAAATTTAATTATTAAAACTTTAAATTTTAAAATTTAAAAACTTAAATACTAAATTTTAAAAATTTAATTATTGAAATTTTAAATTTTAAAATTTAAAAATTTAAATTTTAAAATTTAAAAATTTAAATACTAAATTTTAAAAATTTAATTATTAAAACTTTAAATTTTAAAATTTAAAAATTTAAATACTAAATTTTGAAAATTTAATTATTAAAATTTTAAATTCTAAAATTTAAAAATTTAAATACTAAATTTTAAAAATTTATTTATAAAAACATTAAATTTGAAAATTTAAAAATTTAAATACTAAATTTTAAAAATTTAATTATTAAAATTTTAAGTTTTAAAATTTAAAAACTTAAATTTAGTATTTAAATTTTTAAATTTTAAAATTTAAAATTTTAATAATTAAATTTTTAAAATTTAGTATTTAAATTTTTAAATTTTAAAATTTTAAAATTTTAAAACTTAAAAATTTAAATTTTAAAATTTAAATACTAAATTTTAAAAATTTAATTATTAGAACATTAAACTTTAAAATTTAAAAATTTAAATACAAAATTTTAAAAATTTAATTATTAAAACTTTAAATTTTAAAATTTATAAATTTAAATACTAAATTTTAAAAATTTAATTATTAAAATTTTAAATTTTAAAATTTAAAAATTTAAATTTTAAAATTTAAATACTAAATTTTAAAAATTTAATTATTAAAACTTTAAATTTTAAAATTTAAATAATAAATTGTAAAAATTTAATTATTAAAATTTTAAATTTTAAAATTTAAAAATTTAAATTTTAAAATTTAAATACTAAATTTTAAAAATTTAATTTTTAAAACTTTAAACTTTAAAATTTAAAAATTTAAATACGAAATTTTAAAAATTTAATTATTAAAACTTTAAACTTTAAAATTTAAAAATTTAAATACTAAATTTAAAAAATTTAATTATTAAAACTTTAAATTTTAAAATTTAAAAACTTAAATACTAAATTTTAAAAATTTAATTATTGAAATTTTAAATTTTAAAATTTAAAAATTTAAATTTTAAAATTTAAAAATTTAAATACTAAATTTTAAAAATTTAATTATTAAAACTTTAAATTTGAAAATTTAAAAATTTAAATACTAAATTTTAAAAATTTAATTATTAAAATTTTAAGTTTTAAAATTTAAAAACTTAAATACTAAATTTTAAAAATTTAATTATTAAAACTTTAAATTTTAAAATTTAAAAATATAAATACTAAATTTTAAAAATTTAATTATTAAAACTTTAAATTATAAAGTTTAAAAATTTAAATAATAAATTTTAAAAATTTAATTATTAAAATTTAAATTTTAAAATTTAAAAATTTAAATACTAAATTTTAAATATTTAATTATTAAAATTTTAAATTTGAAAATTTAAAAATTTAAATACTAAATTTTAAAAATTGAAATATTAAATCCTTAAATTTTAAAATTTAAAAATTTAAATACTAAATTTTAAAAATTTAATTATTAAAATTTTAAATTTTAAAATTTAAAAATTTAAATTTTAAAATTTATAAATTTAAATACTAAATTTTAAAATTTTAATTATTAAAACTTTAAATTTTAAAATTTAAAAATTTAAATACTAAATTTTAAAAATTTAATTATTAAAACTTTAAATTTTAAAATTTAAAAATTTAAATACTAAATTTCAAAAAATTTTATTTTTAAAAATTTAAATTTTAAAATTTAAAAATTTAAATTTTAAAATTTAAATACTAAATTTTAAAAATTTAATTATTAAAACTTTAAACTTTAAAATTTAAAAATTTAAATACTAAATTTTAAAAATTTAATTATTAAAAGTTTAAATTTTAAAATTTAAAAATTTAAATACTAAATTTTAAAAATTTAATTATTAAAATTTATATTTTAAAATTTAAAAATTTAAATACTAAATTTTAAAAATTTAATTATTAAAACTTTAAATTTTAAAATTTAAAAATTTAAATTTTAAAATTTAAAAATTTAAATTTTAAAATTTAAAAATTTAAATTTTAAAATTTAAAAATTTAAATACTAAATTTTAAAAATTTAAATATTAAAACTTTAAATTTTAAAAATTTAAATACTAAATTTTAAAAATTTAATTATTAAAATTTTAAATTTTAAAATTTAAAAATTTAAATTTTAAAATATAAAAATTTAAATACTAAATTTTAAAAATTTAATTCTTAAAATTTAAATTTTAAAATTTAAAAATTTAAATACTAAATTTTAAAAATTTAATTATTAAAACTTTAAATTTTAAAATTTAAAAATTTAAATACTAAATTTCAAAAAATTTAATTAGTAAAAATTTAAATTTTAAAATTTAAAAATTTAAATTTTAAAATTTAAATACTAAATTTTAAAAATTTAATTATTAAAACTTTAAACTTTAAAATTTAAAAATTTAAATACTAAATTTTAAAAATTTAATTATTAAAACTTTAAATTTTAAAATTTAAAAATTTAAATACTAAATTTTAAAAATTTAATTATTAAAATTTATATTTTAAAATTTAAAAATTTAAATACTAAATTTTAAAAATTTAATTATTAAAACTTTAAACTTTAAAATTTAAAAATTTAAATACTAAATTTAAAAAATTTAATTATTAAAACTTTAAATTTTAAAATTTAAAAACTTAAATACTAAATTTTAAAAATTTAATTATTAAAATTTTAAATTTTAAAATTTAAAAATTTAAATTTTAAAATTTAAAAATTTAAATACTAAATTTTAAAAATTTAATTATTAAAACTTTAAATTTGAAAATTTAAAAATTTAAATACTAAATTTTAAAAATTTAATTATTAAAATTTTAAGTTTTAAAATTTAAAAACTTAAATACTAAATTTTAAAAATTTAATTATTAAAACTTTAAATTTTAAAATTTAAAAATATAAATACTAAATTTTAAAAATTTAATTATTAAAACTTTAAATTATAAAGTTTAAAAATTTAAATAATAAATTTTAAAAATTTAATTATTAAAATTTAAATTTTAAAATTTAAAAATTTAAATACTAAATTTTAAATATTTAATTATTAAAATTTTAAATTTGAAAATTTAAAAATTTAAATACTAAATTTTAAAAATTGAAATATTAAATCCTTAAATTTTAAAATTTAAAAATTTAAATACTAAATTTTAAAAATTTAATAATTAAAATTTTAAATTTTAAAATTTAAAAATTTAAATTTTAAAATTTATAAATTTAAATACTAAATTTTAAAATTTTAATTATTAAAACTTTAAATTTTAAAATTTAAAAATTTAAATACTAAATTTTAAAAATTTAATTATTAAAACTTTAAATTTTAAAATTTAAAAATTTAAATACTAAATTTCAAAAAATTTTATTTTTAAAAATTTAAATTTTAAAATTTAAAAATTTAAATTTTAAAATTTAAATACTAAATTTTAAAAATTTAATTATTAAAACTTTAAACTTTAAAATTTAAAAATTTAAATACTAAATTTTAAAAATTTAATTATTAAAAGTTTAAATTTTAAAATTTAAAAATTTAAATACTAAATTTTAAAAATTTAATTATTAAAATTTATATTTTAAAATTTAAAAATTTAAATACTAAATTTTAAAAATTTAATTATTAAAACTTTAAATTTTAAAATTTAAAAATTTAAATTTTAAAATTTAAAAATTTAAATTTTAAAATTTAAAAATTTAAATTTTAAAATTTAAAAATTTAAATTTTAAAATTTAAAAATTTAAATACTAAATTTTAAAAATTTAAATATTAAAACTTTAAATTTTAAAAATTTAAATACTAAATTTTAAAAATTTAATTATTAAAATTTTAAATTTTAAAATTTAAAAATTTAAATTTTAAAATATAAAAATTTAAATACTAAATTTTAAAAATTTAATTATTAAAATTTAAATTTTAAAATTTAAAAATTTAAATACTAAATTTTAAAAATTTAATTATTAAAACTTTAAATTTTAAAATTTAAAAATTTAAATACTAAATTTCAAAAAATTTAATTAGTAAAAATTTAAATTTTAAAATTTAAAAATTTAAATTTTAAAATTTAAATACTAAATTTTAAAAATTTAATTATTAAAATTTATATTTTAAAATTTAAAAATTTAAATACTAAATTTTAAAAATTTAATTATTAAAACTTTAAATTTTAAAATTTAAAAATTTAAATACTAAATTTTAAAAATTTAATTATTAAAACTTTAAATTTTAAAATTTAAAAATTTAAATTTTAAAATTTAAAAATTTAAATTTTAAAATTTAAAAATTTAAATTTTAAAATTTAAAAATTTAAATTTTAAAATTTAAAAATTTAAATACTAAATTTTAAAAATTTAAAAATTAAAACTTTAAATTTTAAAATTTTAAAATTTAAATACTAAATTCTAAAAATTTAATTATTAAAACTTTAAATTTTAAAATTTAAAAATTTAAATACTAAATTTTAAAAATTTAATTATTAAAATTTTAAATTTTAAAATTTAAAAATTTAAATTTTAAAATTTAAAAATTTAAATACTAAATTTTAAAAATTTAAAAATTAAAACTTTAAATTTTAAAATTTAAAAATTTAAATACTAAATTCTAAAAATTTAATTATTAAAATTTTAAATTTTAAAATTTAAAAATTTAAATTTTAAAATTTAAAAATTTAAATACTAAATTTTAAAAATTTAATTATTAAAACTTTAAATTTTAAAATTTAAATAATAAACTGTAAAAATTTAATAATTAAAATTTTAAATTTTAAAATTTAAAAATTTAAATTTTAAAATTTAAATACTAAATTTTAAAAATTTAATTATTAAAATTTTAAATTTTAAAATTTAAAAATTTAAATACTAAATTTTAAAAATTTAATTATTAAAATATAAATTTTAAAATTTAAAAATTTAAATACTAAATATTAAAACTTTAAATATTAAATGTTTAAATTTTAAAATTTAAAAATTTAAATACTAAATTTTAAAATTTAAAAATTTAAATACTAAATTTTAAAAATTTAATTATTAAAATTTTAAATTTTAAAATTTAAAAATTTAAATACTAAATTTTAAAAATTTAATTATTAAAACTTTAAACTTTAATATTTAAAAATTTAAATACTAAATTTTAAAAATTTAAATATTAAAACTTTAAATTATAAAATTTAAAAACTTAAATACTAAATTTTAAAAATTTAAATACTAAATTTTAAAAATTTAATTATTAAAACTTTAAATTTTAAAATTTAAAAATTTAAACATTAAATTTTAAAAATTTAATTATTAAAATTTTAAATTTTAAAATTTAAAAATTTAAATTTTAAAATTTAAAAATTTAAATTTAAAAATTTAAATACTAAATTTTAAATATTTAATTATTAAAACTTTAAATTTTAAAATTTAAAAATTTAAATACTAAATTTTAAAAATTTAATTATTAAAACTTTAAATTTTAAAATTTAAATAAAAAACTGTAAAAATTTAATAATTAAAATTATAAATTTTAAAATTTAAAAATTTAAATTTTAAAATTTAAATACTAAATTTTAAAAATTTAATTATTAAAACTTTAAACTATAAAATTTAAAAATTTAAATACTAAATTTTAAAAATTTAATTATTAAAATTTTAAATTTTAAAATTTAAAAACAAACACTAAATTTTAAAAATTTAATTAATAAAATTTTAAATTTTAAAATTTAAAAATTTAAATTTAAAAATTTAAATTTTAAAATTTAAAAATTTAAATACTAAATTTTAAAAATTTAAATATTAAAACTTTAAATTTTAAAATTTAAAAATTTAAATACTAAATTCTAAAAATTTAATTATTAAAATTTTAAATTTTAAAATTTAAAAATTTAAATTTTAAAATTTAAAAATTTAAATATTAAATTTTAAAAATTTAATTATTAAAACTTTAAATTTTAAAATTTAAATAATAAACTGTAAAAATTTAATAATTAAAATTTTAAATTTTAAAATTTAAAAATTTAAATTTTAAAATTTAAATACTAAATTTTAAAAATTTAATTATTAAAATTTTAAATTTTAAAATTTAAAAATTTAAATACTAAATTTTAAAAATTTAATTATTAAAATATAAATTTTAAAATTTAAAAATTTAAATACTAAATATTAAAACTTTAAATATTAAATGTTTAAATTTTAAAATTTAAAAATTTAAATACTAAATTTTAAAAATTTAATTATTAAAATTTTAAATTTTAAAATTTAAAAATTTAAATACTAAATTTTAAAAATTTAATTATTAAAACTTTAAATTTTAAAATTTAAAAACTAACACTAAATTTTAAAAATTTAATTAATAAAATTTTAAATTTAAAAATTTAAATTTTAAAATTTAAAAATTTAAATACTAAATTTTAAAAATTTAAATATTAAAACTTTAAATTTTAAAATTTAAAAATTTAAATACTAAATTTTAAAAATTTAATTATTAAAATTTTAAATTTTAAAATTTAAAAATTTAAATACTAAATTTTAAAAATTTAATTATTAAAATTTAAATTTTAAAATTTAAAAATTTAAATTTTAAAATTTAAAAATTTAAATACTAAATTTTAAAAATTTAATTATTAAAACTTTAAATTTTAAAATTTAAATAATAAACTGTAAAAATTTAATAATTAAAATTTTAAATTTTAAAATTTAAAAATTTAAATTTTAAAATTTAAAAATTTAAATTTTAAAATTTAAAAATTTAAATTTTAAAATTTAAAAATTTAAATTTTAAAATTTAAATATTTAAATACTAAATTTTAAAAATTTAAATATTAAAACTTTAAATTTTAAAATTTAAAAATTTAAATACTAAATTCTAAAAATTTAATTATTAAAATTTTAAATTTTAAAATTTAAAAATTTAAATTTTAAAATTTAAAAATTTAAATACTAAATTTTAAAAATTTAATTATTAAAATTTTAAAATTTATATAATAAACTGTAAAAATTTAATAATTAAAATTTTAAATTTTAAAATTTAAAAATTTAAATTTTAAAATTTAAAAATTTATATACTAAATTTTAAAAATTTAATTATTAAAATTTTAAATTTTAAAATTTAAAAATTTAAATACTAAATTTTAAAAATTTAATTATTAAAATTTAAATTTTAAAATTTATAAATTTAAATACTAAATTTTAAAAATTTAATTATTAAAACTTTAAATTTTAAAATTTAAAAATTTAAATAATAAATTTTAAAAATTTAATTATTTAAACTTTAAATTTTAAAATTTAAAAATTTAAATGCAAATTTTAAAAATTTAATTATTAAAATTTTAAATTTTAAAATTTAAAAATTTAAATTTAAAAATTTAAATACTAAATTTTAAAAATTTAATTATTAAATCTTTAAATTTTAAAATTTAAAAATTAAATAATAAATTTTAAAAATTTAATTATTAAAACTTTAAATTTTAAAATTTAAAAATTTTAATACTAAATTTTAAAAATTTAATTATTAAAATTTAAATTTTAAAATTTAAAAATTTAAATACTAAATTTTAAAACTTGAAATATTAAATCTTTAAATTTTAAAATTTAAAAATTTAAATACTAAATTTTAAAAATTTAATTACTAAAACTTTAAATTTAAAAATTTAAAAATTTAAATACTAAATTTTAAAAATTTAATTATTAAAACTTTAAACTTTAATATTTAAAAATTTAAATACTAAATTTTAAAAATTTAAATATTAAAACTTTAAATTATAAAATTTAAAAACTTAAATACTAAATTTTAAAAATTTAAATACTAAATTTTAAAAATTTAATTATTAAAACTTTAAATTTTAAAATTTAAAAATTTAAACAATAAATTTTAAAAATTTAATTATTAAAATTTTAAATTTTAAAATTTAAAAATTTAAATTTTAAAATTTAAAAATTTAAATTTAAAAATTTAAATACTAAATTTTAAAAATTTAATTATTAAAACTTTAAATTTTAAAATTTAAAAATTTAAATACTAAATTTTAAAAATTTAATTATTAAAACTTTAAATTTTAAAATTTAAATAATAAACTGTAAAAATTTAATAATTAAAATTTTAAATTTTAAAATTTAAAAATTTCAATTTTAAAATTTAAATACTAAATTTTAAAAATTTAATTATTAAAACTTTAAACTTTAAAATTTAAAAATTTAAATAATAAATTTTAAAAATTTAATTATTAAAACTTTAAATTTTAAAATTTAAAAACAAACACTAAATTTTAAAAATTTAAATTTTAAAATTTAAAAATTTAAATACTAAATTTTAAAAATTTAAATATTAAAACTTTAAATTTTAAAATTTAAATATTTAAATACTAAATTCTAAAAATTTAATTATTAAAATTATAAATTTTAAAATTTAAAAATTTAAATTTTAAAATTTAAAAATTTAAATACTAAATTTTAAAAATTTAATTATTAAACCTTTAAATTTTAAAATTTAAATAATAAACTGTAAAAATTTAATAATTAAAATTTTAAATTTTAAAATTTAAAAATTTAAATTTTAAAATTTAAATACTAAATTTTAAAAATTTAATTATTAAAACTTTAAACTTTAAAATTTAAAAATTTAAATACTAAATTTTAAAAATTTAATTATTAAAATTTTAAATTTTAAAATTTAAAAACAAACACTAAATTTTAAAAATTTAATTAATAAAATTTTAAATTTTAAAATTTAAAAATTTAAATTTAAAAATTTAAATTTTAAAATTTAAAAATTTAAATTTTAAAATTTTAAAATTTAAATTTTAAAATTTAAAAATTTAAATACTAAATTTTAAAAATTTAAATATTAAAACTTTAAATTTTAAAATTTTAAAATTTAAAAATTTAAATACTAAATTCTAAAAATTTAATTATTAAAATTATAAATTTTAAAATTTAAAAATTTAAATTTTAAAATTTAAAAATTTAAATACTAAATTTTAAAAATTTAATTATTAAAACTTTAAATTTTAAAATTTAAATAATAAACTGTAAAAATTTAAAAATTTAAATACTAAATTTTAAAAATTTAATTATTAAAATTTTAAATTTTAAAATTTAAAAATTTAAATACTAAATTTTAAAAATTTAATTATTAAAATTTAAATTTTAAAATTTATAAATTTAAATACTAAATTTTAAAAATTTAATTATTAAAACTTTAAATTTTAAAATTTAAAAATTTAAATAATAAATTTTAAAAATTTAATTATTTAAACTTTAAATTTTAAAATTTAAAAATTAAAATGCAAATTTTAAAAATTTAATTATTAAAATTTTAAATTTTAAAATTTAAAAATTTAAATTTAAATATTTAAATACTAAGTTTTAAAAATTTAATTATTAAATCTTTAAATTTTAAAATTTAAAAATTTAATAATAAATGTGAAAAATTTAATTATTAAAACTTTAAATTTTAAAATTTAAAAATTTTAATACTAAATTTTAAAAATTTAATTATTAAAATTTAAATTTTAAAATTTAAAAATTTAAATACTAAATTTTAAAACTTGAAATATTAAATCTTTAAATTTTAAAATTTAAAAATTTAAATACTAAATTTTAAAAATTTAATTATTAAACCTTTAAATTTTAAAATTTAAAAATTTAAATACTAAATTTTAAAAATTTAATTATTAAAACTTTAAACTTTAATATTTAAAAATTTAAATACTAAATTTTAAAAATTTAAATATTAAAACTTTAAATTATAAAATTTAAAAACTTAAATACTAAATTTTAAAAATTTAAATACTAAATTTTAAAAATTTAATTATTAAAACTTTAAATTTTAAAATTTAAAAATTTAAACAATAAATTTTAAAAATTTAATTATTAAAATTTTAAATTTTAAAATTTAAAAATTTAAATTTTAAAATTTAAAAATTTAAATTTAAAAATTTAAATACTAAATTTTAAAAATTTAATTATTAAACCTTTAAATATTAAAATTTAAATACTAAATTTTAAAAATTTAATTATTAAAACTTTAAACTTTAATATTTAAAAATTTAAATACTAAATTTTAAAAATTTAAATATTAAAACTTTAAATTATAAAATTAAAAAATTTAAATACTAAATTTTAAAAATTTAAATACTAAATTTTAAAAATTTAATTATTAAAACTTTAAATTTTAAAATTTAAAAATTTAAACAATAAATTTTAAAAATTTAAATATTAAAATTTTAAATTTTAAAATTTAAAAATTTAAATTTTAAAATTTAAAAATTTAAATTTAAAAATTTAAATACTAAATTTTAAAAATTTAATTATTAAAACTTTAAATTTTAAAATTTAAAAATTTAAATACTAAATTTTAAAAATTTAATTATTAAAACTTTAAATTTTAAAATTTAAATAATAAACTGTAAACATTTAATAATTAAAATTTTAAATTTTAAAATTTAAAAATTTCAATTTTAAAATTTAAATACTAAATTTTAAAAATTTAATTATTAAAACTTTAAACTTTAAAATTTAAAAATTTAAATACTAAATTTTAAAAATTTAATTATTAAAACTTTAAATTTTAAAATTTAAAAACAAACACTAAATTTTAAAAATTTAATTAATAAAATTTTAAATTTTAAAATTTAAAAATTTAAAATTTAAAAATTTAAATTTTAAAATTTAAAAATTTAAATTTTAAAATTTAAAAACTTAAATTTTAAAATTTAAAAATTTAAATACTAAATTTTAAAAATTTAAATATTAAAACTTGAAATTTTAAAATTTAAAAATTTAAATACTAAATTCTAAAAATTTAATTATTAAAATTATAAATTTTAAAATTTAAAAATTTAAATTTTAAAATTTAAAAATTTAAATACCAAATTTTAAAAATTTAATTATTAAAACTTTAAATTTTAAAATTTAAATAATAAACTGTAAAAATTTAATAATTAAAATTTTAAATTTTAAAATTTAAAAATTTAAATTTTAAAATTTAAAAATTTATATACTAAATTTTAAAAATTTAATTATTAAAATTTTAAATTTTAAAATTTAAAAATTTAAATACTAAATTTTAAAAATTTAATTATTAAAATTTAAATTTTAAAATTTATAAATTTAAATACTAAATTTTAAAAATTTAATTATTAAAACTTTAAATTTTAAAATTTAAAAATTTAAATAATAAATTTTAAAAATTTAATTATTTAAACTTTAAATTTTAAAATTTAAAAATTTAAATGCAAATTTTAAAAATTTAATAATTAAAATTTTAAATTTTAAAATTTAAAAATTTAAATTTTAAAATTTAAAAATTTAAATTTTAAAATTTAAAAATTTAAATTTTAAAATTTAAAAATTTAAATTTTAAAATTTAAATATTTAAATACTAAATTTTAAAAATTTAAATATTAAAACTTTAAATTTTAAAATTTAAAAATTTAAATACTAAATTCTAAAAATTTAATTATTAAAATTTTAAATTTTAAAATTTAAAAATTTAAATTTTAAAATTTAAAAATTTTAATACTAAATTTTAAAAATTTAATTATTAAAACTTTAAATTTTAAAATTTATATAATAAACTGTAAAAATTTAATAATTAAAATTTTAAATTTTAAAATTTAAAAATTTAAATTTTAAAATTTAAAAATTTATATACTAAATTTTAAAAATTTAATTATTAAAATTTTAAATTTTAAAATTTAAAAATTTAAATACTAAATTTTAAAAATTTAATTATTAAAATTTAAATTTTAAAATTTATAAATTTAAATACTAAATTTTAAAAATTTAATTATTAAAACTTTAAATTTTAAAATTTAAAAATTTAAATAATAAATTTTAAAAATTTAATTATTTAAACTTTAAATTTTAAAATTTAAAAATTTAAATGCAAATTTTAAAAATTTAATTATTAAAATTTTAAATTTTAAAATTTAAAAATTTAAATACTAAATTTTAAAAATTTAATTATTAAATCTTTAAATTTTAAAATTTAAAAATTAAATAATAAATTTTAAAAATTTAATTATTAAAACTTTAAATTTTAAAATTTAAAAATTTTAATACTAAATTTTAAAAATTTAATTATTAAAATTTAAATTTTAAAATTTAAAAATTTAAATACTAAATTTTAAAAATTTAATTATTAAATCTTTAAATTTTAAAATTTAAAAATTAAATAATAAATTTTAAAAATTTAATTATTAAAACTTTAAATTTAAAAATTTTAATACTAAATTTTAAAAATTTAATTATTAAAATTTAAATTTTAAAATTTATAAATTTAAATACTAAATTTTAAAAATTTAATTATTAAAACTTTAAATTTTAAAATTTAAAAATTTAAATAATAAATTTTAAAAATTTAATTATTTAAACTTTAAATTTTAAAATTTAAAAATTTAAATGCAAATTTTAAAAATTTAATTATTAAAATTTTAAATTTTAAAATTTAAAAATTTAAATTTAAAAATTTAAATACTAAATTTTAAAAATTTAATTATTAAATCTTTAAATTTTAAAATTTAAAAATTAAATAATAAATTTTAAAAATTTAATTATTTAAACTTTAAATTTTAAAATTTAAAAATTTAAATGCAAATTTTAAAAATTTAATTATTAAAATTTTAAATTTTAAAATTTAAAAATTTAAATTTAAAAATTTAAATACTAAGTTTTAAAAATTTAATTATTAAATCTTTAAATTTTAAAATTTAAAAATTTAAATAATAAATGTGAAAAATTTAATTATTAAAATTTAAAAATTTTAATACTAAATTTTAAAAATTTAATTATTAAAATTTAAATTTTAAAATTTAAAAATTTAAATACTAAATTTTAAAACTTGAAATATTAAATCTTTAAATTTTAAAATTTAAAAATTTAAATACTAAATTTTAAAAATTTAATTATTAAACCTTTAAATTTTAAAATTTAAAAATTTAAATACTAAATTTTAAAAATTTAATTATTAAAACTTTAAACTTTAATATTTAAAAATTTAAATACTAAATTTTAAAAATTTAAATATTAAAACTTTAAATTATAAAATTTAAAAACTTAAATACTAAATTTTAAAAATTTAAATACTAAATTTTAAAAATTTAATTATTAAAACTTTAAATTTTAAAATTTAAAAATTTAAACAATAAATTTTAAAAATTTAATTATTAAATCTTTAAATTTTAAAATTTAAAAATTTAAATAATAAATGTGAAAAATTTAATTATTAAAATTTAAAAATTTTAATACTAAATTTTAAAAATTTAATTATTAAAATTTAAATTTTAAAATTTAAAAATTTAAATACTAAATTTTAAAACTTGAAATATTAAATCTTTAAATTTTAAAATTTAAAAATTTAAATACTAAATTTTAAAAATTTAATTATTAAACCTTTAAATTATAAAATTTAAAAATTTAAATTTAAAAATTTAAATACTAAATTTTAAAAATTTAATTATTAAACCTTTAAATATTAAAATTTAAAAATTTAAATACTAAATTTTAAAAATTTAATTATTAAAACTTTAAACTTTAATATTTAAAAATTTAAATACTAAATTTTAAAAATTTAAATATTAAAACTTTAAATTATAAAATTTAAAATCTTAAATACTAAATTTTAAAAATTTAAATACTAAATTTTAAAAATTTAATTATTAAAACTTTAAATTTTAAAATTTAAAAATTTAAGCAATAAATTTTAAAAATTTAATTATTAAAATTTTAAATTTTAAAATTTAAAAATTTAAATTTTAAAATTTAAATATTTAAATTTAAAAATTTAAATACTAAATTTTAAAAATTTAATTATTAAAACTTTAAATTTTAAAATTTAAAAATTTAAATACTAAATTTTAAAAATTTAATTATTAAAACTTTAAATTTTAAAATTTAAATAATAAACTGTAAAAATTTAATAATTAAAATTTTAAATTTTAAAATTTAAAAATTTCAATTTTAAAATTTAAATACTAAATTTTAAAAATTTATTTATTAAAACTTTAAATTATAAAATTTAAAAATTTAAATACTAAATTTTAAAAATTTAATTATTAAAACTTTAAATTTTAAAATTTAAAAACAAACACTAAATTTTAAAAATTTAATTAATAAAATTTTAAATTTAAAATTTAAAAATTTAAATTTAAAAATTTAAATTTTAAAATTTAAAAATTTAAATTTTAAAATTTAAAAATTTAAATTTTAAAATTTAAAAATTTAAATACTAAATTTTAAAAATTTAAATATTAAAACTTTAAATTTTAAAATTTAAAAATTTAAATACTAAATTCTAAAAATTTAATTATTAAAATTATAAATTTTAAAATTTGAAATTTTAAATACTAAATTTTAAAAATTTAATTATTAAAACTTTAAATTTTAAAATTTAAAAACAAACACTAAATTTTAAAAATTTAATTAATAAAATTTAAATTTTAAAATTTATAAATTTAAATACTAAATTTTAAAAATTTAATTATTAAAACTTTAGATTTTAAAATTTAAAAATTTAAATACTTAATTTTAAAAATTTAATTATTAAAATTTTAAATTTTAAAATTTAAAAATTTAAATTTTAAAATTTAAAAATTTAAATTTAAAAATTTAAATTTAAAAATTTAAATACTAAATTTTAAAAATTTATTTATTAAAACTTTAAATTATAAAATTTAAAAATTTAAATACTAAATTTTAAAAATTTAATTATTAAAACTTTAAATTTTAAAATTTAAAAACAAACACTAAATTTTAAAAATTTAATTAATAAAATTTTAAATTTTAAAATTTAAAAATTTAAAATTTAAAAATTTAAATTTTAAAATTTAAAAATTTAAATTTTAAAATTTAAAAACTTAAATTTTAAAATTTAAAAATTTAAATACTAAATTTTAAAAATTTAAATATTAAAACTTGAAATTTTAAAATTTAAAAATTTAAATACTAAATTCTAAAAATTTAATTATTAAAATTATAAATTTTAAAATTTAAAAATTTAAATTTTAAAATTTAAAAATTTAAATACCAAATTTTAAAAATTTAATTATTAAAACTTTAAATTTTAAAATTTAAATAATAAACTGTAAAAATTTAATAATTAAAATTTTAAATTTTAAAATTTAAAAATTTAAATTTTAAAATTTAAAAATTTATATACTAAATTTTAAAAATTTAATTATTAAAATTTTAAATTTTAAAATTTAAAAATTTAAATACTAAATTTTAAAAATTTAATTATTAAAATTTAAATTTTAAAATTTATAAATTTAAATACTAAATTTTAAAAATTTAATTATTAAAACTTTAAATTTTAAAATTTAAAAATTTAAATAATAAATTTTAAAAATTTAATTATTTAAACTTTAAATTTTAAAATTTAAAAATTTAAATGCAAATTTTAAAAATTTAATAATTAAAATTTTAAATTTTAAAATTTAAAAATTTAAATTTTAAAATTTAAAAATTTAAATTTTAAAATTTAAAAATTTAAATTTTAAAATTTAAAAATTTAAATTTTAAAATTTAAATATTTAAATACTAAATTTTAAAAATTTAAATATTAAAACTTTAAATTTTAAAATTTAAAAATTTAAATACTAAATTCTAAAAATTTAATTATTAAAATTTTAAATTTTAAAATTTAAAAATTTAAATTTTAAAATTTAAAAATTTAAATACTAAATTTTAAAAATTTAATTATTAAAACTTTAAATTTTAAAATTTATATAATAAACTGTAAAAATTTAATAATTAAAATTTTAAATTTTAAAATTTAAAAATTTAAATTTTAAAATTTAAAAATTTATATACTAAATTTTAAAAATTTAATTATTAAAATTTTAAATTTTAAAATTTAAAAATTTAAATACTAAATTTTAAAAATTTAATTATTAAAATTTAAATTTTAAAATTTATAAATTTAAATACTAAATTTTAAAAATTTAATTATTAAAACTTTAAATTTTAAAATTTAAAAATTTAAATAATAAATTTTAAAAATTTAATTATTTAAACTTTAAATTTTAAAATTTAAAAATTTAAATGCAAATTTTAAAAATTTAATTATTAAAATTTTAAATTTTAAAATTTAAAAATTTAAATTTAAAAATTTAAATACTAAATTTTAAAAATTTAATTATTAAATCTTTAAATTTTAAAATTTAAAAATTAAATAATAAATTTTAAAAATTTAATTATTAAAACTTTAAATTTTAAAATTTAAAAATTTTAATACTAAATTTTAAAAATTTAATTATTAAAATTTAAATTTTAAAATTTAAAAATTTAAATACTAAATTTTAAAAATTTAATTATTAAATCTTTAAATTTTAAAATTTAAAAATTAAATAATAAATTTTAAAAATTTAATTATTAAAACTTTAAATTTTAAAATTTAAAAATTTTAATACTAAATTTTAAAAATTTAATTATTAAAATTTAAATTTTAAAATTTATAAATTTAAATACTAAATTTTAAAAATTTAATTATTAAAACTTTAAATTTTAAAATTTAAAAATTTAAATAATAAATTTTAAAAATTTAATTATTTAAACTTTAAATTTTAAAATTTAAAAATTTAAATGCAAATTTTAAAAATTTAATTATTAAAATTTTAAATTTTAAAATTTAAAAATTTAAATTTAAAAATTTAAATACTAAATTTTAAAAATTTAATTATTAAATCTTTAAATTTTAAAATTTAAAAATTAAATAATAAATTTTAAAAATTTAATTATTTAAACTTTAAATTTTAAAATTTAAAAATTTAAATGCAAATTTTAAAAATTTAATTATTAAAATTTTAAATTTTAAAATTTAAAAATTTAAATTTAAAAATTTAAATACTAAGTTTTAAAAATTTAATTATTAAATCTTTAAATTTTAAAATTTAAAAATTTAAATAATAAATGTGAAAAATTTAATTATTAAAATTTAAAAATTTTAATACTAAATTTTAAAAATTTAATTATTAAAATTTAAATTTTAAAATTTAAAAATTTAAATACTAAATTTTAAAACTTGAAATATTAAATCTTTAAATTTTAAAATTTAAAAATTTAAATACTAAATTTTAAAAATTTAATTATTAAACCTTTAAATTTTAAAATTTAAAAATTTAAATACTAAATTTTAAAAATTTAATTATTAAAACTTTAAACTTTAATATTTAAAAATTTAAATACTAAATTTTAAAAATTTAAATATTAAAACTTTAAATTATAAAATTTAAAAACTTAAATACTAAATTTTAAAAATTTAAATACTAAATTTTAAAAATTTAATTATTAAAACTTTAAATTTTAAAATTTAAAAATTTAAACAATAAATTTTAAAAATTTAATTATTAAATCTTTAAATTTTAAAATTTAAAAATTTAAATAATAAATGTGAAAAATTTAATTATTAAAATTTAAAAATTTTAATACTAAATTTTAAAAATTTAATTATTAAAATTTAAATTTTAAAATTTAAAAATTTAAATACTAAATTTTAAAACTTGAAATATTAAATCTTTAAATTTTAAAATTTAAAAATTTAAATACTAAATTTTAAAAATTTAATTATTAAACCTTTAAATTATAAAATTTAAAAATTTAAATTTAAAAATTTAAATACTAAATTTTAAAAATTTAATTATTAAACCTTTAAATATTAAAATTTAAAAATTTAAATACTAAATTTTAAAAATTTAATTATTAAAACTTTAAACTTTAATATTTAAAAATTTAAATACTAAATTTTAAAAATTTAAATATTAAAACTTTAAATTATAAAATTTAAAATCTTAAATACTAAATTTTAAAAATTTAAATACTAAATTTTAAAAATTTAATTATTAAAACTTTAAATTTTAAAATTTAAAAATTTAAGCAATAAATTTTAAAAATTTAATTATTAAAATTTTAAATTTTAAAATTTAAAAATTTAAATTTTAAAATTTAAATATTTAAATTTAAAAATTTAAATACTAAATTTTAAAAATTTAATTATTAAAACTTTAAATTTTAAAATTTAAAAATTTAAATACTAAATTTTAAAAATTTAATTATTAAAACTTTAAATTTTAAAATTTAAATAATAAACTGTAAAAATTTAATAATTAAAATTTTAAATTTTAAAATTTAAAAATTTCAATTTTAAAATTTAAATACTAAATTTTAAAAATTTATTTATTAAAACTTTAAATTATAAAATTTAAAAATTTAAATACTAAATTTTAAAAATTTAATTATTAAAACTTTAAATTTTAAAATTTAAAAACAAACACTAAATTTTAAAAATTTAATTAATAAAATTTTAAATTTAAAATTTAAAAATTTAAATTTAAAAATTTAAATTTTAAAATTTAAAAATTTAAATTTTAAAATTTAAAAATTTAAATTTTAAAATTTAAAAATTTAAATACTAAATTTTAAAAATTTAAATATTAAAACTTTAAATTTTAAAATTTAAAAATTTAAATACTAAATTCTAAAAATTTAATTATTAAAATTATAAATTTTAAAATTTGAAAATTTAAATACTAAATTTTAAAAATTTAATTATTAAAACTTTAAATTTTAAAATTTAAAAACAAACACTAAATTTTAAAAATTTAATTAATAAAATTTAAATTTTAAAATTTATAAATTTAAATACTAAATTTTAAAAATTTAATTATTAAAACTTTAGATTTTAAAATTTAAAAATTTAAATACTTAATTTTAAAAATTTAATTATTAAAATTTTAAATTTTAAAATTTAAAAATTTAAATTTTAAAATTTAAAAATTTAAATTTAAAAATTTAAATTTAAAAATTTAAATACTAAATTTTAAAAATTTATTTATTAAAACTTTAAATTATAAAATTTAAAAATTTAAATACTAAATTTTAAAAATTTAATTATTAAAACTTTAAATTTTAAAATTTAAAAACAAACACTAAATTTTAAAAATTTAATTAATAAAATTTTAAATTTAAAATTTAAAAATTTAAATTTAAAAATTTAAATAATAAATTTTAAAAATTTAATTATTAAAACTTTAAATTTTAAAATTTAAAAACTAAATTTTAAAAATTTAATTATTAAAATTTTAAATTTTAAAATTTAAAAATTTAAATTTTAAAATTTAAAAATTTAAATACTAAATTTTAAAAATATAATTATTAAAACTTTAAATTTTAAAATTTAAAAATTTAAATACTAAATTTTAAAAATTTAATTATTAAAATTTTAAATTTTACAATTTAAAAATTTAAATTTAGAAATTTAAATATAAAAATTGAAATTTTAAAATTTAAAAATTTAAATTTTAAAATTTAAAAATTTAAATTTTAAAATTTAAAAGTTTAAATACTAAATTTTAAAAATTTAATTATTAAAACTTTATATTTTAAAATTTAAAAACTTAAATACCAAAGTTTAAAAATTTAATTATTAAAATTTTAAATTTTAAAATTTAAAAATTTAAATACTAAATTTGAAAAAATTTAATTATTAAAATTTTAAATTTTAAAATTTAAAAATTTAAATACTAAATTTCAAAAAATTTAATTAGTAAAAATTTAAATTTTAGAATTTAAAAATTTAAATTTTAAAATTTAAATACTAAATTTTAAAAATTTAATTATTAAAACTTTAAACCTTAAAATTTAAAAATTTAAATACTAAATTTTAAAAATTTAATTATTAAAATTTAAATTTTAAAATTTATAAATTTAAATACTAAATTTTAAAAATTTAATTATTAAAACTTTAGATTTTAAAATTTAAAAATTTAAATACTAAATTTTAAAAATTTAATTATTAAAACTTTAAATTTTAAAATTTAAAAATTTAAATACTAAATTTTAAAAATTTAATTATTAAAACTTTAAATTTTAAAATTTAAAAATTTAAATTTTAAAATTTAAAAATTTAAATACTAAATTTTAAAAATTTAATTATTAAAATTTTAAAATTTATATAATAAACTGTAAAAATTTAATAATTAAAATTTTAAATTTTAAAATTTAAAAATTTAAATTTTAAAATTTAAAAATTTATATACTAAATTTTAAAAATTTAATTATTAAAATTTTAAATTTTAAAATTTAAAAATTTAAATACTAAATTTTAAAAATTTAATTATTAAAATTTAAATTTTAAAATTTATAAATTTAAATACTAAATTTTAAAAATTTAATTATTAAAACTTTAAATTTTAAAATTTAAAAATTTAAATTTTAAAATTTAAAAATTTAAATACTAAATTTCAAAAAATTTAATTAGTAAAAATTTAAATTTTAGAATTTAAAAATTTAAATTTTAAAATTTAAATACTAAATTTTAAAAATTTAATTATTAAAACTTTAAACCTTAAAATTTAAAAATTTAAATACTAAATTCTAAAAATTTAATTATTAAAATTTTAAATTTTAAAATTTAAAAATTTAAATTTTAAAATTTAAAAATTTAAATACTAAATTTTAAAAATTTAATTATTAAAATTTTAAAATTTATATAATAAACTGTAAAAATTTAATAATTAAAATTTTAAATTTTAAAATTTAAAAATTTAAATTTTAAAATTTAAAAATTTATATACTAAATTTTAAAAATTTAATTATTAAAATTTTAAATTTTAAAATTTAAAAATTTAAATACTAAATTTTAAAAATTTAATTATTAAAATTTAAATTTTAAAATTTATAAATTTAAATACTAAATTTTAAAAATTTAATTATTAAAACTTTAAATTTTAAAATTTAAAAATTTAAATAATAAATTTTAAAAATTTAATTATTTAAACTTTAAATTTTAAAATTTAAAAATTTAAATGCAAATTTTAAAAATTTAATTATTAAAATTTTAAATTTTAAAATTTAAAAATTTAAATTTAAAAATTTAAATACTAAATTTTAAAAATTTAATTATTAAATCTTTAAATTTTAAAATTTAAAAATTAAATAATAAATTTTAAAAATTTAATTATTAAAACTTTAAATTTTAAAATTTAAAAATTTTAATACTAAATTTTAAAAATTTAATTATTAAAATTTAAATTTTAAAATTTAAAAATTTAAATACTAAATTTTAAAACTTGAAATATTAAATCTTTAAATTTTAAAATTTAAAAATTTAAATACTAAATTTTAAAAATTTAATTACTAAAACTTTAAATTTAAAAATTTAAAAATTTAAATACTAAATTTTAAAAATTTAATTATTAAAACTTTAAACTTTAATATTTAAAAATTTAAATACTAAATTTTAAAAATTTAAATATTAAAACTTTAAATTATAAAATTTAAAAACTTAAATACTAAATTTTAAAAATTTAAATACTAAATTTTAAAAATTTAATTATTAAAACTTTAAATTTTAAAATTTAAAAATTTAAACAATAAATTTTAAAAATTTAATTATTAAAATTTTAAATTTTAAAATTTAAAAATTTAAATTTTAAAATTTAAAAATTTAAATTTAAAAATTTAAATACTAAATTTTAAAAATTTAATTATTAAAACTTTAAATTTTAAAATTTAAAAATTTAAATACTAAATTTTAAAAATTTAATTATTAAAACTTTAAATTTTAAAATTTAAATAATAAACTGTAAAAATTTAATAATTAAAATTTTAAATTTTAAAATTTAAAAATTTCAATTTTAAAATTTAAATACTAAATTTTAAAAATTTAATTATTAAAACTTTAAACTTTAAAATTTAAAAATTTAAATAATAAATTTTAAAAATTTAATTATTAAAACTTTAAATTTTAAAATTTAAAAACAAACACTAAATTTTAAAAATTTAAATTTTAAAATTTAAAAATTTAAATACTAAATTTTAAAAATTTAAATATTAAAACTTTAAATTTTAAAATTTAAATATTTAAATACTAAATTCTAAAAATTTAATTATTAAAATTATAAATTTTAAAATTTAAAAATTTAAATTTTAAAATTTAAAAATTTAAATACTAAATTTTAAAAATTTAATTATTAAACCTTTAAATTTTAAAATTTAAATAATAAACTGTAAAAATTTAATAATTAAAATTTTAAATTTTAAAATTTAAAAATTTAAATTTTAAAATTTAAATACTAAATTTTAAAAATTTAATTATTAAAACTTTAAACTTTAAAATTTAAAAATTTAAATACTAAATTTTAAAAATTTAATTATTAAAATTTTAAATTTTAAAATTTAAAAACAAACACTAAATTTTAAAAATTTAATTAATAAAATTTTAAATTTTAAAATTTAAAAATTTAAATTTAAAAATTTAAATTTTAAAATTTAAAAATTTAAATTTTAAAATTTTAAAATTTAAATTTTAAAATTTAAAAATTTAAATACTAAATTTTAAAAATTTAAATATTAAAACTTTAAATTTTAAAATTTTAAAATTTAAAAATTTAAATACTAAATTCTAAAAATTTAATTATTAAAATTATAAATTTTAAAATTTAAAAATTTAAATTTTAAAATTTAAAAATTTAAATACTAAATTTTAAAAATTTAATTATTAAAACTTTAAATTTTAAAATTTAAATAATAAACTGTAAAAATTTAAAAATTTAAATACTAAATTTTAAAAATTTAATTATTAAAATTTTAAATTTTAAAATTTAAAAATTTAAATACTAAATTTTAAAAATTTAATTATTAAAATTTAAATTTTAAAATTTATAAATTTAAATACTAAATTTTAAAAATTTAATTATTAAAACTTTAAATTTTAAAATTTAAAAATTTAAATAATAAATTTTAAAAATTTAATTATTTAAACTTTAAATTTTAAAATTTAAAAATTTAAATGCAAATTTTAAAAATTTAATTATTAAAATTTTAAATTTTAAAATTTAAAAATTTAAATTTAAATATTTAAATACTAAGTTTTAAAAATTTAATTATTAAATCTTTAAATTTTAAAATTTAAAAATTTAAATAATAAATGTGAAAAATTTAATTATTAAAACTTTAAATTTTAAAATTTAAAAATTTTAATACTAAATTTTAAAAATTTAATTATTAAAATTTAAATTTTAAAATTTAAAAATTTAAATACTAAATTTTAAAACTTGAAATATTAAATCTTTAAATTTTAAAATTTAAAAATTTAAATACTAAATTTTAAAAATTTAATTATTAAACCTTTAAATTTTAAAATTTAAAAATTTAAATACTAAATTTTAAAAATTTAATTATTAAAACTTTAAACTTTAATATTTAAAAATTTAAATACTAAATTTTAAAAATTTAAATATTAAAACTTTAAATTATAAAATTTAAAAACTTAAATACTAAATTTTAAAAATTTAAATACTAAATTTTAAAAATTTAATTATTAAAACTTTAAATTTTAAAATTTAAAAATTTAAACAATAAATTTTAAAAATTTAATTATTAAAATTTTAAATTTTAAAATTTAAAAATTTAAATTTTAAAATTTAAAAATTTAAATTTAAAAATTTAAATACTAAATTTTAAAAATTTAATTATTAAACCTTTAAATATTAAAATTTAAATACTAAATTTTAAAAATTTAATTATTAAAACTTTAAACTTTAATATTTAAAAATTTAAATACTAAATTTTAAAAATTTAAATATTAAAACTTTAAATTATAAAATTAAAAAACTTAAATACTAAATTTTAAAAATTTAAATACTAAATTTTAAAAATTTAATTATTAAAACTTTAAATTTTAAAATTTAAAAATTTAAACAATAAATTTTAAAAATTTAATTATTAAAATTTTAAATTTTAAAATTTAAAAATTTAAATTTTAAAATTTAAAAATTTAAATTTAAAAATTTAAATACTAAATTTTAAAAATTTAATTATTAAAACTTTAAATTTTAAAATTTAAAAATTTAAATACTAAATTTTAAAAATTTAATTATTAAAACTTTAAATTTTAAAATTTAAATAATAAACTGTAAACATTTAATAATTAAAATTTTAAATTTTAAAATTTAAAAATTTCAATTTTAAAATTTAAATACTAAATTTTAAAAATTTAATTATTAAAACTTTAAACTTTAAAATTTAAAAATTTAAATACTAAATTTTAAAAATTTAATTATTAAAACTTTAAATTTTAAAATTTAAAAACAAACACTAAATTTTAAAAATTTAATTAATAAAATTTTAAATTTTAAAATTTAAAAATTTAAAATTTAAAAATTTAAATTTTAAAATTTAAAAATTTAAATTTTAAAATTTAAAAACTTAAATTTTAAAATTTAAAAATTTAAATACTAAATTTTAAAAATTTAAATATTAAAACTTGAAATTTTAAAATTTAAAAATTTAAATACTAAATTCTAAAAATTTAATTATTAAAATTATAAATTTTAAAATTTAAAAATTTAAATTTTAAAATTTAAAAATTTAAATACCAAATTTTAAAAATTTAATTATTAAAACTTTAAATTTTAAAATTTAAATAATAAACTGTAAAAATTTAATAATTAAAATTTTAAATTTTAAAATTTAAAAATTTAAATTTTAAAATTTAAAAATTTATATACTAAATTTTAAAAATTTAATTATTAAAATTTTAAATTTTAAAATTTAAAAATTTAAATACTAAATTTTAAAAATTTAATTATTAAAATTTAAATTTTAAAATTTATAAATTTAAATACTAAATTTTAAAAATTTAATTATTAAAACTTTAAATTTTAAAATTTAAAAATTTAAATAATAAATTTTAAAAATTTAATTATTTAAACTTTAAATTTTAAAATTTAAAAATTTAAATGCAAATTTTAAAAATTTAATAATTAAAATTTTAAATTTTAAAATTTAAAAATTTAAATTTTAAAATTTAAAAATTTAAATTTTAAAATTTAAAAATTTAAATTTTAAAATTTAAAAATTTAAATTTTAAAATTTAAATATTTAAATACTAAATTTTAAAAATTTAAATATTAAAACTTTAAATTTTAAAATTTAAAAATTTAAATACTAAATTCTAAAAATTTAATTATTAAAATTTTAAATTTTAAAATTTAAAAATTTAAATTTTAAAATTTAAAAATTTAAATACTAAATTTTAAAAATTTAATTATTAAAACTTTAAATTTTAAAATTTATATAATAAACTGTAAAAATTTAATAATTAAAATTTTAAATTTTAAAATTTAAAAATTTAAATTTTAAAATTTAAAAATTTATATACTAAATTTTAAAAATTTAATTATTAAAATTTTAAATTTTAAAATTTAAAAATTTAAATACTAAATTTTAAAAATTTAATTATTAAAATTTAAATTTTAAAATTTATAAATTTAAATACTAAATTTTAAAAATTTAATTATTAAAACTTTAAATTTTAAAATTTAAAAATTTAAATAATAAATTTTAAAAATTTAATTATTTAAACTTTAAATTTTAAAATTTAAAAATTTAAATGCAAATTTTAAAAATTTAATTATTAAAATTTTAAATTTTAAAATTTAAAAATTTAAATACTAAATTTTAAAAATTTAATTATTAAATCTTTAAATTTTAAAATTTAAAAATTAAATAATAAATTTTAAAAATTTAATTATTAAAACTTTAAATTTTAAAATTTAAAAATTTTAATACTAAATTTTAAAAATTTAATTATTAAAATTTAAATTTTAAAATTTAAAAATTTAAATACTAAATTTTAAAAATTTAATTATTAAATCTTTAAATTTTAAAATTTAAAAATTAAATAATAAATTTTAAAAATTTAATTATTAAAACTTTAAATTTTAAAATTTAAAAATTTTAATACTAAATTTTAAAAATTTAATTATTAAAATTTAAATTTTAAAATTTATAAATTTAAATACTAAATTTTAAAAATTTAATTATTAAAACTTTAAATTTTAAAATTTAAAAATTTAAATAATAAATTTTAAAAATTTAATTATTTAAACTTTAAATTTTAAAATTTAAAAATTTAAATGCAAATTTTAAAAATTTAATTATTAAAATTTTAAATTTTAAAATTTAAAAATTTAAATTTAAAAATTTAAATACTAAATTTTAAAAATTTAATTATTAAATCTTTAAATTTTAAAATTTAAAAATTAAATAATAAATTTTAAAAATTTAATTATTTAAACTTTAAATTTTAAAATTTAAAAATTTAAATGCAAATTTTAAAAATTTAATTATTAAAATTTTAAATTTTAAAATTTAAAAATTTAAATTTAAAAATTTAAATACTAAGTTTTAAAAATTTAATTATTAAATCTTTAAATTTTAAAATTTAAAAATTTAAATAATAAATGTGAAAAATTTAATTATTAAAATTTAAAAATTTTAATACTAAATTTTAAAAATTTAATTATTAAAATTTAAATTTTAAAATTTAAAAATTTAAATACTAAATTTTAAAACTTGAAATATTAAATCTTTAAATTTTAAAATTTAAAAATTTAAATACTAAATTTTAAAAATTTAATTATTAAACCTTTAAATTTTAAAATTTAAAAATTTAAATACTAAATTTTAAAAATTTAATTATTAAAACTTTAAACTTTAATATTTAAAAATTTAAATACTAAATTTTAAAAATTTAAATATTAAAACTTTAAATTATAAAATTTAAAAACTTAAATACTAAATTTTAAAAATTTAAATACTAAATTTTAAAAATTTAATTATTAAAACTTTAAATTTTAAAATTTAAAAATTTAAACATTAAATTTTAAAAATTTAATTATTAAATCTTTAAATTTTAAAATTTAAAAATTTAAATAATAAATGTGAAAAATTTAATTATTAAAATTTAAAAATTTTAATACTAAATTTTAAAAATTTAATTATTAAAATTTAAATTTTAAAATTTAAAAATTTAAATACTAAATTTTAAAACTTGAAATATTAAATCTTTAAATTTTAAAATTTAAAAATTTAAATACTAAATTTTAAAAATTTAATTATTAAACCTTTAAATTATAAAATTTAAAAATTTAAATTTAAAAATTTAAATACTAAATTTTAAAAATTTAATTATTAAACCTTTAAATATTAAAATTTAAAAATTTAAATACTAAATTTTAAAAATTTAATTATTAAAACTTTAAACTTTAATATTTAAAAATTTAAATACTAAATTTTAAAAATTTAAATATTAAAACTTTAAATTATAAAATTTAAAATCTTAAATACTAAATTTTAAAAATTTAAATACTAAATTTTAAAAATTTAATTATTAAAACTTTAAATTTTAAAATTTAAAAATTTAAGCAATAAATTTTAAAAATTTAATTATTAAAATTTTAAATTTTAAAATTTAAAAATTTAAATTTTAAAATTTAAATATTTAAATTTAAAAATTTAAATACTAAATTTTAAAAATTTAATTATTAAAACTTTAAATTTTAAAATTTAAAAATTTAAATACTAAATTTTAAAAATTTAATTATTAAAACTTTAAATTTTAAAATTTAAATAATAAACTGTAAAAATTTAATAATTAAAATTTTAAATTTTAAAATTTAAAAATTTCAATTTTAAAATTTAAATACTAAATTTTAAAAATTTATTTATTAAAACTTTAAATTATAAAATTTAAAAATTTAAATACTAAATTTTAAAAATTTAATTATTAAAACTTTAAATTTTAAAATTTAAAAACAAACACTAAATTTTAAAAATTTAATTAATAAAATTTTAAATTTAAAATTTAAAAATTTAAATTTAAAAATTTAAATTTTAAAATTTAAAAATTTAAATTTTAAAATTTAAAAATTTAAATTTTAAAATTTAAAAATTTAAATACTAAATTTTAAAAATTTAAATATTAAAACTTTAAATTTTAAAATTTAAAAATTTAAATACTAAATTCTAAAAATTTAATTATTAAAATTATAAATTTTAAAATTTGAAAATTTAAATACTAAATTTTAAAAATTTAATTATTAAAACTTTAAATTTTAAAATTTAAAAACAAACACTAAATTTTAAAAATTTAATTAATAAAATTTAAATTTTAAAATTTATAAATTTAAATACTAAATTTTAAAAATTTAATTATTAAAACTTTAGATTTTAAAATTTAAAAATTTAAATACTTAATTTTAAAAATTTAATTATTAAAATTTTAAATTTTAAAATTTAAAAATTTAAATTTTAAAATTTAAAAATTTAAATTTAAAAATTTAAATTTAAAAATTTAAATACTAAATTTTAAAAATTTATTTATTAAAACTTTAAATTATAAAATTTAAAAATTTAAATACTAAATTTTAAAAATTTAATTATTAAAACTTTAAATTTTAAAATTTAAAAACAAACACTAAATTTTAAAAATTTAATTAATAAAATTTTAAATTTTAAAATTTAAAAATTTAAAATTTAAAAATTTAAATTTTAAAATTTAAAAATTTAAATTTTAAAATTTAAAAACTTAAATTTTAAAATTTAAAAATTTAAATACTAAATTTTAAAAATTTAAATATTAAAACTTGAAATTTTAAAATTTAAAAATTTAAATACTAAATTCTAAAAATTTAATTATTAAAATTATAAATTTTAAAATTTAAAAATTTAAATTTTAAAATTTAAAAATTTAAATACCAAATTTTAAAAATTTAATTATTAAAACTTTAAATTTTAAAATTTAAATAATAAACTGTAAAAATTTAATAATTAAAATTTTAAATTTTAAAATTTAAAAATTTAAATTTTAAAATTTAAAAATTTATATACTAAATTTTAAAAATTTAATTATTAAAATTTTAAATTTTAAAATTTAAAAATTTAAATACTAAATTTTAAAAATTTAATTATTAAAATTTAAATTTTAAAATTTATAAATTTAAATACTAAATTTTAAAAATTTAATTATTAAAACTTTAAATTTTAAAATTTAAAAATTTAAATAATAAATTTTAAAAATTTAATTATTTAAACTTTAAATTTTAAAATTTAAAAATTTAAATGCAAATTTTAAAAATTTAATAATTAAAATTTTAAATTTTAAAATTTAAAAATTTAAATTTTAAAATTTAAAAATTTAAATTTTAAAATTTAAAAATTTAAATTTTAAAATTTAAAAATTTAAATTTTAAAATTTAAATATTTAAATACTAAATTTTAAAAATTTAAATATTAAAACTTTAAATTTTAAAATTTAAAAATTTAAATACTAAATTCTAAAAATTTAATTATTAAAATTTTAAATTTTAAAATTTAAAAATTTAAATTTTAAAATTTAAAAATTTAAATACTAAATTTTAAAAATTTAATTATTAAAACTTTAAATTTTAAAATTTATATAATAAACTGTAAAAATTTAATAATTAAAATTTTAAATTTTAAAATTTAAAAATTTAAATTTTAAAATTTAAAAATTTATATACTAAATTTTAAAAATTTAATTATTAAAATTTTAAATTTTAAAATTTAAAAATTTAAATACTAAATTTTAAAAATTTAATTATTAAAATTTAAATTTTAAAATTTATAAATTTAAATACTAAATTTTAAAAATTTAATTATTAAAACTTTAAATTTTAAAATTTAAAAATTTAAATAATAAATTTTAAAAATTTAATTATTTAAACTTTAAATTTTAAAATTTAAAAATTTAAATGCAAATTTTAAAAATTTAATTATTAAAATTTTAAATTTTAAAATTTAAAAATTTAAATTTAAAAATTTAAATACTAAATTTTAAAAATTTAATTATTAAATCTTTAAATTTTAAAATTTAAAAATTAAATAATAAATTTTAAAAATTTAATTATTAAAACTTTAAATTTTAAAATTTAAAAATTTTAATACTAAATTTTAAAAATTTAATTATTAAAATTTAAATTTTAAAATTTAAAAATTTAAATACTAAATTTTAAAAATTTAATTATTAAATCTTTAAATTTTAAAATTTAAAAATTAAATAATAAATTTTAAAAATTTAATTATTAAAACTTTAAATTTTAAAATTTAAAAATTTTAATACTAAATTTTAAAAATTTAATTATTAAAATTTAAATTTTAAAATTTATAAATTTAAATACTAAATTTTAAAAATTTAATTATTAAAACTTTAAATTTTAAAATTTAAAAATTTAAATAATAAATTTTAAAAATTTAATTATTTAAACTTTAAATTTTAAAATTTAAAAATTTAAATGCAAATTTTAAAAATTTAATTATTAAAATTTTAAATTTTAAAATTTAAAAATTTAAATTTAAAAATTTAAATACTAAATTTTAAAAATTTAATTATTAAATCTTTAAATTTTAAAATTTAAAAATTAAATAATAAATTTTAAAAATTTAATTATTTAAACTTTAAATTTTAAAATTTAAAAATTTAAATGCAAATTTTAAAAATTTAATTATTAAAATTTTAAATTTTAAAATTTAAAAATTTAAATTTAAAAATTTAAATACTAAGTTTTAAAAATTTAATTATTAAATCTTTAAATTTTAAAATTTAAAAATTTAAATAATAAATGTGAAAAATTTAATTATTAAAATTTAAAAATTTTAATACTAAATTTTAAAAATTTAATTATTAAAATTTAAATTTTAAAATTTAAAAATTTAAATACTAAATTTTAAAACTTGAAATATTAAATCTTTAAATTTTAAAATTTAAAAATTTAAATACTAAATTTTAAAAATTTAATTATTAAACCTTTAAATTATAAAATTTAAAAATTTAAATTTAAAAATTTAAATACTAAATTTTAAAAATTTAATTATTAAACCTTTAAATATTAAAATTTAAAAATTTAAATACTAAATTTTAAAAATTTAATTATTAAAACTTTAAACTTTAATATTTAAAAATTTAAATACTAAATTTTAAAAATTTAAATATTAAAACTTTAAATTATAAAATTTAAAATCTTAAATACTAAATTTTAAAAATTTAAATACTAAATTTTAAAAATTTAATTATTAAAACTTTAAATTTTAAAATTTAAAAATTTAAGCAATAAATTTTAAAAATTTAATTATTAAAATTTTAAATTTTAAAATTTAAAAATTTAAATTTTAAAATTTAAATATTTAAATTTAAAAATTTAAATACTAAATTTTAAAAATTTAATTATTAAAACTTTAAATTTTAAAATTTAAAAATTTAAATACTAAATTTTAAAAATTTAATTATTAAAACTTTAAATTTTAAAATTTAAATAATAAACTGTAAAAATTTAATAATTAAAATTTTAAATTTTAAAATTTAAAAATTTCAATTTTAAAATTTAAATACTAAATTTTAAAAATTTATTTATTAAAACTTTAAATTATAAAATTTAAAAATTTAAATACTAAATTTTAAAAATTTAATTATTAAAACTTTAAATTTTAAAATTTAAAAACAAACACTAAATTTTAAAAATTTAATTAATAAAATTTTAAATTTAAAATTTAAAAATTTAAATTTAAAAATTTAAATAATAAATTTTAAAAATTTAATTATTAAAACTTTAAATTTTAAAATTTAAAAACTAAATTTTAAAAATTTAATTATTAAAATTTTAAATTTTAAAATTTAAAAATTTAAATTTTAAAATTTAAAAATTTAAATACTAAATTTTAAAAATATAATTATTAAAACTTTAAATTTTAAAATTTAAAAATTTAAATACTAAATTTTAAAAATTTAATTATTAAAATTTTAAATTTTAAAATTTAAATACTAAATTTTAAAAATTTAATTATTAAAACTTTAAATTTTAAAATTTAAAAATTTAAATACTAAATTATAAAAATTTAATTATTAAAATTTTAAATTTAAAAATTTAAATACTAAATTTTAAAAATTTAATTATTAAAATTTTAAATTTTACAATTTAAAAATTTAAATTTAGAAATTTAAATATAAAAATTGAAATTTTAAAATTTAAATATTTAAATTTTAAAATTTAAAAATTTAAATTTTAAAATTTAAAAGTTTAAATACTAAATTTTAAAAATTTAATTATTAAAACTTTATATTTTAAAATTTAAAAACTTAAATACCAAAGTTTAAAAATTTAATTATTAAAATTTTAAATTTTAAAATTTAAAAATTTAAATACTAAATTTGAAAAAATTTAATTATTAAAATTTTAAATTTTAAAATTTAAAAATTTAAATACTAAATTTCAAAAAATTTAAATTTTAGAATTTAAAAATTTAAATTTTAAAATTTAAATACTAAATTTTAAAAATTTAATTATTAAAACTTTAAACCTTAAAATTTAAAAATTTAAATACTAAATTTTAAAAATTTAATTATTAAAATTTAAATTTTAAAATTTATAAATTTAAATACTAAATTTTAAAAATTTAATTATTAAAACTTTAGATTTTAAAATTTAAAAATTTAAATACTAAATTTTAAAAATTTAATTATTAAAACTTTAAATTTTAAAATTTAAATATTTAAATACTAAATTTTAAAAATTTAATTATTAAAATTTTAAATTTTAAAATTTAAAAATTTAAATTTTAAAATTTAAAAATTTAAATTTTAAAATTTAAAAATTTAAATTTTAAAATTTAAAAATTTAAATACTAAATTTTAAAAATTTAATTATTAAAACTTTAAATTTTAAAATTTAAAAATTTAATTACTAAATTTTAAAAATTTAATTATTAAAGTTTTAAATTTTAAAATTTAAAAATTTAAATTTTAAAATTTAAAAATTTAAATTTTAAAATTTAAAAATTTAAATTTTAAAATTTAAAAATTTAAATACTATATTTTAAAAATTTAATTATTAAAACTTTAAATTTTAAAATTTAAAAACTTAAATACTAAATTTTAAAAATTTAATTATTAAAGCTTTAAATTTTAAAATTTAAAAATTTAAATACTAAATTTTAAAAATTTAATTATTAAAATTTTAAATTTTAAAATTTAAAAACTTAAATTTTAAAATTTAAAAACTTAAATTTTAAAATTTATAAATTTAAAAATTTAAATACTAAATTTTAAAAATTTAATTATTAAAACTTTAAATTTTAAAATTTAAAAATTTAAATACTTAATTTTAAAAATTTAATTATTAAAATTTTAAATTTTAAAATTTAAAAATTTAAATTTTAAAATTTAAAAATTTAAATTTAAAAATTTAAATTTAAAAATTTAAATACTAAATTTTAAAAATTTAATTATTAAAACTTTAAATTTTAAGATTTAAAAATTTAAATACTAAATTTTAAAAATTTAATTATTAAAATTTTAAATTTTAAAATTTAAAAATTTAAATTTTAAAATTTAAAAATTTAAATACTAAATTTTAAAAATTTAATTATTAAAACTTTAAATTTTAAAATTTAAAAATTTAAACATTAAATTTTAAAAATTTAATTATTAAAATTTTTAATTTTAAAATTTAAAAATTTAAATTTTAAAATTTAAAAATTTAAATACTAAATTTTAAAAATTTAATTATTAAAACTTTAAATTTTAAAATTTAAAAATTTAAAAATTAAATTTTAAAAATTTAATTATTAAAATTTTAAATTTTAAAATTTAAAAATTTAAATTTTAAAATTTAAAAATTTAAATTTAAAAATATAAATACTAAATTTTAAAAATTTAATTATTAAAACTTTAAATTTTAAAATTTAAAAATTTAAAAACTAAATTTTAAAAATTTAATTATTAAAATTTTAAATTTTAAAATTTAAAAATTTAAATTTTAAAATTTAAAAATTTAAATACTAAATTTTAAAAATTTAATTATTAAAACTTTAAATTTTAAAATTTTAAAATTTAAATACTAAATTTTAAAATTTTAATTATTAAAATTTTAAATTTTAAAATTTAAAAATTTAAATAGTAAATTTTAAAAATTTAATTATTAAAACTTTAAATTTGAAAATTTAAAAATTTAAATACTAAATTTTAAAAATTTAAATATTAAATCTTTGAATTTTAAAATTTAAAAATTTAAATACTAAATTTTAAAAATTTAATTATTAAAGCTTTAAATTTTAAAATTTAAAAATTTAAATTTTAAAATTTAAAAATTTAAATTTTAAAATTTAAAAATTTAAATACAAAATTTTAAAAATTTAATTATTAAAACTTTAAATTTTAAAATTTAAACATTTAAATACTAAATTTTAAAAATTTAATTATTAAAATTTAAATTTTAAAATTTAAAAATATAAAAATTTAAATACTAAATTTTAAAAATTTAAACATTAAATCTTAAAATTTTAAAATTTATATACTAAATTTTAAAAATTTAATTATTAAAATTTTAAATTTTAAAATTTAAAAATTTAAATACAAATTTTAAAAATTTTATTATTAAAACTTTAAATTTTAAAATTTAAAAATTTTAATACTAAATTTTAAAAATTTAATTATTAAAATTTAAATTTTAAAATTTAAAAATTTAAATACTAAATTTTAAAAGTTTAATTATTAAAACTTTAAATTTTAAAATTTAAAAATTTAAATAATAAATTTTAAAAATTTAATTATTTAAACTTTAAATTTTAAAATTTAAAAATTTAAATACAAATTTTAAAAATTTAATTATTAAAATTTTAAATTTTAAAATTTAAAAATTTAAATTTAAAAATTTAAATACTAAATTTTTAAAATGTAATTATTAAAATTTAAATTTTAAAATTTAAAAATTTAAATACTAAATTTTAAAACTTGAAATATTAAATCATTAAATTTTAAAATTTAAAATTACAAATACTAAATTTTAAAAATTTAATTATTAAAACTTTAAATTTTAAAATTTAAAAATTTAAATACTAAATTTTAAAAATTTAATTATTAAAATTTTAAATTTAAAAACTTAAAAATTTAAATTTTAAAATTTAAATACTAAATTTTAAAAATTTAATTATTAAAACTTCACACTTTAATATTTAAAAATTTAAATACTAAATTTTAAAAATTTAAATATTAAAACTTTAAATTATAAAATTTAAAAACTAAAATACTAAATTTTAAAAATTGAAATACCAAATTTTAAAAATTTAATTATTAAAACTTTAAATTTTAAAATTTAAAAATTTAAATTTTAAAATTTAAAAATTTAAATACTAAATTTTAAAAATTTAATTATTAAAACTTTAAATTTTAAAATTTAAAAATTTAAACATTAAATTTTAAAAATTTAATTATTAAAATTTTTAATTTTAAAATTTAAAAATTTAAATTTTAAAATTTAAAAATTTAAATACTAAATTTTAAAAATTTAATTATTAAAACTTTAAATTTTAAAATTTAAAAATTTAAAAATTAAATTTTAAAAATTTAATTATTAAAATTTTAAATTTTAAAATTTAAAAATTTAAATTTTAAAATTTAAAAATTTAAATTTAAAAATATAAATACTAAATTTTAAAAATTTAATTATTAAAACTTTAAATTTTAAAATTTAAAAATTTAAAAACTAAATTTTAAAAATTTAATTATTAAAATTTTAAATTTTAAAATTTAAAAATTTAAATTTTAAAATTTAAAAATTTAAATACTAAATTTTAAAAATTTAATTATTAAAACTTTAAATTTTGAAATTTTAAAATTTGAATACTAAATTTTAAAATTTTAATTATTAAAATTTTAAATTTTAAAATTTAAAAATTTAAATAGTAAATTTTAAAAATTTAATTATTAAAACTTTAAATTTGAAAATTTAAAAATTTAAATACTAAATTTTAAAAATTTAAATATTAAATCTTTGAATTTTAAAATTTAAAAATTTAAATACTAAATTTTAAAAATTTAATTATTAAAACTTTAAATTTTAAAATTTAAAAATTTAAATTTTAAAATTTAAAAATTTAAATTTTAAAATTTAAAAATTTAAATACAAAATTTTAAAAATTTAATTATTAAAACTTTAAATTTTAAAATTTAAACATTTAAATACTAAATTTTAAAAATTTAATTATTAAAATTTAAATTTTAAAATTTAAAAATATAAAAATTTAAATACTAAATTTTAAAAATTTAAACATTAAATCTTAAAATTTTAAAATTTATATACTAAATTTTTAAAATTTAATTATTAAAATTTTAAATTTTAAAATTTAAAAATTTAAATACAAATTTTAATAATTTTATTATTAAAACTTTAAATTTTAAAATTTAAAAATTTTAATACTAAATTTTAAAAATTTAATTATTAAAATTTAAATTTTAAAATTTAAAAATTTAAATACTAAATTTTAAAAGTTTAATTATTAAAACTTTAAATTTTAAAATTTAAAAATTTAAATAATAAATTTTAAAAATTTAATTATTTAAACTTTAAATTTTAAAATTTAAAAATTTAAATACAAATTTTAAAAATTTAATTATTAAAATTTTAAATTTTAAAATTTAAAAATTTAAATTTAAAAATTTAAATACTAAATTTTTAAAATGTAATTATTAAAATTTAAATTTTAAAATTTAAAAATTTAAATACTAAATTTTAAAACTTGAAATATTAAATCATTAAATTTTAAAATTTAAAATTACAAATACTAAATTTTAAAAATTTAATTATTAAAACTTTAAATTTTAAAATTTAAAAATTTAAATACTAAATTTTAAAAATTTAATTATTAAAATTTTAAATTTAAAAACTTAAAAATTTAAATTTTAAAATTTAAATACTAAATTTTAAAAATTTAATTATTAAAACTTCACACTTTAATATTTAAAAATTTAAATACTAAATTTTAAAAATTTAAATATTAAAACTTTAAATTATAAAATTTAAAAACTAAAATACTAAATTTTAAAAATTGAAATACTAAATTTTAAAAATTTAATTATTAAAACTTTAAATTTTAAAATTTAAAAATTTAAATTTTAAAATTTAAAAATTTAAATACTAAATTTTAAAAATTTAATTATTAAAACTTTAAATTTTAAAATTTAAAAATTTAAATTTAAAAATTTAAATACTAAATTTTAAAAATTTAATTATTAAAACTTTAAATTTTAAAATTTAAAAATTTAAAAACTAAATTTTAAAAATTTAATTATTAAAATTTTAAATTTTAAAATTTAAAAATTTAAATTTTAAAATTTAAAAATTTAAATACTAAATTTTAAAAATTTAATTATTAAAACTTTAAATTTTAAAATTTAAAAATTTAAATACTAAATTTTAAAAATTTAATTATTAAAATTTTAAATTTTAAAATTTAAAAATTTAAATACTAAATTTTAAAAATTTAATTATTAAAATTTTAAATTCTAAAATTCAAATATTTAAATACTAAATTTTAAAAATTTATTTATTAAAACTTTAAATTTTAAAATTTAAAAACTTAAATACTAAATTTTAAAAGTTTAATTGTTAAAATTTTAAATTTTAAAATTTAAAAATTTAAATACTAAATTTTAAAAATTTAATTATTAAAATTTTAATTTTTAAATTTAAAAATTTAAATTTTAAAATTTAAAAATTTAAATACTAAATTTTAAAAATTTAATTATTAAAACTTTAAATTTTAAAATTTAAATATTTAAATACTAAATTTTAAAAATTTAATTATTAAAATTTAAAAATTTAAATACTAAATTTTAAAAATTTAATTATTAAAACTTTAAATTTTAAAATTTAAAAACTTAAATACTAAATTTTAAAAATTTAATTATTAAAGCTTTAAATTTTAAAATTTAAAAATTTAAATACTAAATTTTAAAAATTTAATTATTAAAATTTTAAATTTTAAAATTTAAAAACTTAAATTTTAAAATTTAAAAACTTAAATTTTAAAATTTAAAAATTTAAAAATTTAAATACTAAATTTTAAAAATTTAATTATTAAAACTTTAAATTTTAAAATTTAAAAATTTAAAAACTAAATTTTAAAAATTTAATTATTAAAATTTTAAATTTTAAAATTTAAAAATTTAAATTTTAAAATTTAAATATTTAAATTTTAAAATTTAAAAATTTAAATACTAAATTTTAAAAATTTAATTATTAAAACTTTAAATTTTAAAATTTAAAAATTTAATTACTAAATTTTAAAAATTTAATTATTAAAGTTTTAAATTTTAAAATTTAAAAATTTAAATACTAAATTTTAAAAATTTAATTATTAAAATTTTAAATTTTAAAATTTAAAAACTTAAATTTAAAAATTTAAAAATTTAAAAATTTAAATACTAAATTTTAAAAATATAATTATTAAAACTTTAAATTTTAAAATTTAAAAATTTAAATACTAAATTTTAAAAATTTAATTATTAAAATTTTAAATTTTAAAATTTAAAAATTTAAATTTTAAAATTTAAAAATTTAAATTTAAAAACTTAAAAACTAAATTTTAAATATTTAATTATTAAAACTTTAAATTTTAAAATTTAAAAATTTAAATACTAAATTTTAAAAATTTAATTATTAAAATTTTAAATTTTAAAATTTAAAGATTTAAATTTTAAAATTTAAAAATTTAAATATTAAATTTTAAAAATTTAATTATTAAAACTTTAAATTTTAAAATTTAAAAATTTAAACACTAAATTTTAAAAATTTAATTATTAAAATTTTAAATTTTAAAATTTAAAAATTTAAATTTTAAAATTTAAAAATTTAAATTTAAAAATTTAAATACTAAATTTTAAAAATTTAATTATTAAAACTTTAAATTTTAAAATTTAAAAATTTAAAAACTAAATTTTAAAAATTTAATTATTAAAATTTTAAATTTTAAAATTTAAAAATTTAAATTTTAAAATTTAAAAATTTAAATAATAAATTTTAAAAATTTAATTATTAAAATTTTAAATTCTAAAATTTAAAAATTTAAAAACTAAATTTTAAAAATTTATTTATTAAAATTTTAAATTTTAAAATTTAAAAATTTAAATTTTAAAATTTAAAAATTTAAATACTAAATTTTAAATATTTAATTATTAAAATTTTAAATTCTAAAATTTAAAAATTTAAATACTAAATTTTAAAAATTTATTTATTAAAATTTTAAATTTTAAAATTTAAAAATTTAAATTTTAAAATTTAAAAATTTAAATTTTAAAATTTAAAAATTTAAATTTTAAAATTTAGAAATTTAAATTTTAAAATTTAAAAATTTAAATTTTAAAATTTAAAAATTTAAATACTAAATTTTAAAAATTTAATTGTTAAAATTTTAAATTTTAAAATTTAAAAATTTAAATACTAAATTTTAAAAATTTAATTATTAAAATTTTAATTTTTAAATTTAAAAATTTAAATTTTTAAATTTTAAAATTTAAATTTTTAAATTTTAAAATTTAAATTTTTAAATTTTAAAATTATTATATTATATTATTAAAACTTTAAATTTTAAAATTTAAATTTTTAAATTTTAAAATTATTATATTATATTATTAAAACTTTAAATTTTAAAATTTAAGTATTTAAATACTAAATTTTAAAAATTTAATTATTAAAATTTTAAATTTTAAAATTTAAAAATTTAAATTTTAAAATTTAAAAATTTAAATTTTAAAATTTAAAAATTTAAATTTTAAAATTTAAAAATTTAAATTTTAAAATTTAAAAATTTAAATACTAAATTTTAAAAATTTAATTATTAAAACTTTAAATTTTAAAATTTAAAAATTTAAAAACTAAATTTTAAAAATTTAATTATTAAAATTTTAAATTTTAAAATTTAAAAATTTAAATTTTAAAATTTAAAAATTTAAATTTAAAAATATAAATACTAAATTTTAAAAATTTAATTATTAAAACTTTAAATTTTAAAATTTAAAAATTTAAAAACTAAATTTTAAAAATTTAATTATTAAAATTTTAAATTTTAAAATTTAAAAATTTAAATTTTAAAATTTAAAAATTTAAATACTAAATTTTAAAAATTTAATTATTAAAACTTTAAATTTTAAAATTTTAAAATTTAAATACTAAATTTTAAAATTTTAATTATTAAAATTTTAAATTTTAAAATTTAAAAATTTAAATAGTAAATTTTAAAAATTTAATTATTAAAACTTTAAATTTGAAAATTTAAAAATTTAAATACTAAATTTTAAAAATTTAAATATTAAATCTTTGAATTTTAAAATTTAAAAATTTAAATACTAAATTTTAAAAATTTAATTATTAAAACTTTAAATTTTAAAATTTAAAAATTTAAATACAAAATTTTAAAAATTTAATTATTAAAACTTTAAATTTTAAAATTTAAACATTTAAATACTAAATTTTAAAAATTTAATTATTAAAATTTAAATTTTAAAATTTAAAAATTTAAAAATTTAAATACTAAATTTTAAAAATTTAAACATTAAATCTTAAAATTTTAAAATTTATATACTAAATTTTAAAAATTTAATTATTAAAATTTTAAATTTTAAAATTTAAAAATTTAAATACAAATTTTAAAAATTTTATTATTAAAACTTTAAATTTTAAAATTTAAAAATTTTAATACTAAATTTTAAAAATTTAATTATTAAAATTTAAATTTTAAAATTTAAAAATTTAAATACTAAATTTTAAAAATTTAATTATTAAAACTTTAAATTTTAAAATTTAAAAATTGAAATAATAAATTTTAAAAATTTAATTATTTAAACTTTAAATTTTAAAATTTAAAAATTTAAATACAAATTTTAAAAATTTAATTATTAAAATTTTAAATTTTAAAATTTAAAAATTTAAATTTAAAAATTTAAATACTAAATTTTTAAAATGTAATTATTAAAATTTAAATTTTAAAATTTAAAAATTTAAATACTAAATTTTAAAACTTGAAATATTAAATCATTAAATTTTAAAATTTAAAATTACAAATACTAAATTTTAAAAATTTAATTATTAAAACTTTAAATTTTAAAATTTAAAAATTTAAATACTAAATTTTAAAAATTTAATTATTAAAATTTTAAATTTTAAAACTTAAAAATTTAAATTTTAAAATTTAAATACTAAATTTTAAAAATTTAATTATTAAAACTTTAAACTTTAATATTTAAAAATTTAAATACTAAATTTTAAAAATTTAAATATTAAAACTTTAAATTATAAAATTTAAAAACTAAAATACTAAATTTTAAAAATTGAAATACTAAATTTTAAAAATTTAATTATTAAAACTTTAAATTTTAAAATTTAAAAATTTAAATTTTAAAATTTAAAAATTTAAATACTAAATTTTAAAAATTTAATTATTAAAACTTTAAATTTTAAAATTTAAAAATTTAAATACTAAATTTTAAAAATTTAATTATTAAAATTTTAAATTTTAAAATTTAAAAATTTAAATTTTAAAATTTAAAAATTTAAATACTAAATTTTAAAAATTTAATTATTAAAACTTTAAATTTTAAAATTTAAAAATTTAAATTTAAAAATTTAAATACTAAATTTTAAAAATTTAATTATTAAAACTTTAAATTTTAAAATTTAAAAATTTTAAAACTAAATTTTAAAAATTTAATTATTAAAATTTTAAATTTTAAAATTTAAAAATTTAAATTTTAAAATTTAAAAATTTAAATACTAAATTTTAAAAATTTAATTATTAAAACTTTAAATTTTAAAATTTAAAAATTTAAATACTAAATTTTAAAAATTTAATTATTAAAATTTTAAATTTTAAAATTTAAAAATTTAAATACTAAATTTTAAAAATTTAATTATTAAAGTTTTAAATTCTAAAATTTAAATATTTAAATACTAAATTTTAAAAATTTATTTATTAAAACTTTAAATTTTAAAATTTAAAAATTTAAATACTAAATTTTAAAAATTTAATTGTTAAAATTTTAAATTTTAAAATTTAAAAATTTAAATACTAAATTTTAAAAATTTAATTATTAAAATTTTAATTTTTAAATTTAAAAATTTAAATTTTAAAATTTAAAAATTTAAATACTAAATTTTAAAAATTTAATTATTAAAACTTTAAATTTTAAAATTTAAATATTTAAATACTAAATTTTAAAAATTTAATTATTAAAATTTAAAAATTTAAATACTAAATTTTAAAAATTTAATTATTAAAACTTTAAATTTTAAAATTTAAAAACTTAAATACTAAATTTTAAAAATTTAATTATTAAAGCTTTAAATTTTAAAATTTAAAAATTTAAATACTAAATTTTAAAAATTTAATTATTAAAATTTTAAATTTTAAAATTTAAAAACTTAAATTTTAAAATTTAAAAACTTAAATTTTAAAATTTAAAAATTTAAAAATTTAAATACTAAATTTTAAAAATTTAATTATTAAAACTTTAAATTTTAAAATTTAAAAATTTAAAAACTAAATTTTAAAAATTTAATTATTAAAATTTTAAATTTTAAAATTTAAAAATTTAAATTTTAAAATTTAAAAATTTAAATTTTAAAATTTAAAAATTTAAATTTTAAAATTTAAAAATTTAAATACTAAATTTTAATAATTTAATTATTAAAACTTTAAATTTTAAAATTTAAAAATTTAATTACTAAATTTTAAAAATTTAATTATTAAAGTTTTAAATTTTAAAATTTAAAAATTTAAATACTAAATTTTAAAAATTTAATTATTAAAATTTTAAATTTTAAAATTTAAAAATTTAAATACTAAATTTTAAAAATTTAATTATTAAAATTTTAAATTTTAAAATTTAAAAATTTAAATTTTAAAATTTAAAAATTTAAATTTAAAAATTTAAAAACTAAATTTTAAAAATTTAATTATTAAAACTTTAAATTTTAAAATTTAAAAATTTAAATACTAAATTTTAAAAATTTAATTATTAAAATTTTAAATTTTAAAATTTAAAAATTTAAATTTTAAAATTTAAAAATTTAAATATTAAATTTTAAAAATTTAATTATTAAAACTTTAAATTTTAAAATTTAAAAATTTAAACACTAAATTTTAAAAATTTAATTATTAAAATTTTAAATTTTAAAATTTAAAAATTTAAATTTTAAAATTTAAAAATTTAAATTTAAAAATTTAAATACTAAATTTTAAAAATTTAATTATTAAAACTTTAAATTTTAAAATTTAAAAATTTAAAAACTAAATTTTAAAAATTTAATTATTAAAATTTTAAATTTTAAAATTTAAAAATTTAAATTTTAAAATTTAAAAATTTAAATACTAAATTTTAAAAATTTAATTATTAAAATTTTAAATTCTAAAATTTAAAAATTTAAAAACTAAATTTTAAAAATTTATTTATTAAAATTTTAAATTTTAAAATTTAAAAATTTAAATTTTAAAATTTAAAAATTTAAATACTAAATTTTAAATATTTAATTATTAAAATTTTAAATTCTAAAATTTAAAAATTTAAATACTAAATTTTAAAAATTTATTTATTAAAATTTTAAATTTTAAAATTTAAAAATTTAAATTTTAAAATTTAAAAATTTAAATTTTAAAATTTAAAAATTTAAATACTAAATTTTAAAAATTTAATTGTTAAAATTTTAAATTTTAAAATTTAAAAATTTAAATACTAAATTTTAAAAATTTAATTATTAAAATTTTAATTTTTAAATTTAAAAATTTAAATTTTTAAATTTTAAAATTTAAATTTTTAAATTTTAAAATTTAAATTTTTAAATTTTAAAATTTAAATTTTTAAATTTTAAAATTATTATATTATATTATTAAAACTTTAAATTTTAAAATTTAAATTTTTAAATTTTAAAATTATTATATTATATTATTAAAACTTTAAATTTTAAAATTTAAATATTTAAATACTAAATTTTAAAAATTTAATTATTAAAATTTTAAATTTTAAAATTTAAAAATTTAAATTTTAAAATTTAAAAATTTAAATACTAAATTTTAAAAATTTAATTATTAAAACTTTAAATTTTAAAATTTAAAAACTTAAATACTAAATTTTAAAAATTTAATTATTAAAGCTTTAAATTTTAAAATTTAAAAATTTAAATACTAAATTTTAAAAATTTAATTATTAAAATTTTAAATTTTAAAATTTAAAAACTTAAATTTTAAAATTTATAAATTTAAAAATTTAAATACTAAATTTTAAAAATTTAATTATTAAAACTTTAAATTTTAAAATTTAAAAATTTAAATACTTAATTTTAAAAATTTAATTATTAAAATTTTAAATTTTAAAATTTAAAAATTTAAATTTTAAAATTTAAAAATTTAAATTTAAAAATTTAAATTTAAAAATTTAAATACTAAATTTTAAAAATTTAATTATTAAAACTTTAAATTTTAAAATTTAAAAATTTAAATACTAAATTTTAAAAATTTAATTATTAAAATTTTAAATTTTAAAATTTAAAAATTTAAATTTTAAAATTTAAAAATTTAAATACTAAATTTTAAAAATTTAATTATTAAACTTTAAATTTTAAAATTTAAAAATTTAAACATTAAATTTTAAAAATTTAATTATTAAAATTTTTAATTTTAAAATTTAAAAATTTAAATTTTAAAATTTAAAAATTTAAATTTTAAAATTTAAAAATTTAAATTTAAAAATATAAATACTAAATTTTAAAAATTTAATTATTAAAACTTTAAATTTTAAAATTTAAAAATTTAAAAACTAAATTTTAAAAATTTAATTATTAAAATTTTAAATTTTAAAATTTAAAAATTTAAATTTTAAAATTTAAAAATTTAAATACTAAATTTTAAAAATTTAATTATTAAAACTTTAAATTTTAAAATTTTAAAATTTAAATACTAAATTTTAAAATTTTAATTATTAAAATTTTAAATTTTAAAATTTAAAAATTTAAATAGTAAATTTTAAAAATTTAATTATTAAAACTTTAAATTTGAAAATTTAAAAATTTAAATACTAAATTTTAAAAATTTAAATATTAAATCTTTGAATTTTAAAATTTAAAAATTTAAATACTAAATTTTAAAAATTTAATTATTAAAACTTTAAATTTTAAAATTTAAAAATTTAAATTTTAAAATTTAAAAATTTAAATTTTAAAATTTAAAAATTTAAATACAAAATTTTAAAAATTTAATTATTAAAACTATAAATTTTAAAATTTAAACATTTAAATACTAAATTTTAAAAATTTAATTATTAAAATTTAAATTTTAAAATTTAAAAATTTAAAAATTTAAATACTAAATTTTAAAAATTTAAACATTAAATCTTAAAATTTTAAAATTTATATACTAAATTTTAAAAATTTAATTATTAAAATTTTAAATTTTAAAATTTAAAAATTTAAATTTAAAAATTTAAATACTAAATTTTTAAAATGTAATTATTAAAATTTAAATTTTAAAATTTAAAAATTTAAATACTAAATTTTAAAACTTGAAATATTAAATCATTAAATTTTAAAATTTAAAAATATAAATACTAAATTTTAAAAATTTAATTATTAAAACTTTAAATTTTAAAATTTAAAAATTTAAATACTAAATTTTAAAAATTTAATTATTAAAATTTTAAATTTTAAAACTTAAAAATTTAAATTTTAAAATTTAAATACTCAATTTTAAAAATTTAATTATTAAAACTTTAAACTTTAATATTTAAAAATTGAAATACTAAATTTTAAAAATTTAATTATTAAAACTTTAAATTTTAAAATTTAAAAATTTAAATACTAAATTTCAAAAATTTAATTATTAAAATTTTAAATTTTAAAATTTAAAAATTTAAATTTTAAAATTTAAAAATTTAAATACTAAATTTTAAAAATTTAATTATTAAAACTTTAAATTTTAAAATTTAAAAATTTAAATTTAAAAATTTAAATACTAAATTTTAAAAATTTAATTATTAAAACTTTAAATTTTAAAATTTAAAAATTTAAATTTAAAAATTTAAATACTAAATTTTAAAAATTTAATTATTAAAATTTTAAATTTTAAAATTTAAAAACTTAAATTTTAAAATTTAAAAACTTAAATTTTAAAATTTAAAAATTTAAAAATTTAAATACTAAATTTTAAAAATTTAATTATTAAAACTTTAAATTTTAAAATTTAAAAATTTAAAAACTAAATTTTAAAAATTTAATTATTAAAATTTTAAATTTTAAAATTTAAAAATTTAAATTTTAAAATTTAAAAATTTAAATTTTAAAATTTAAAAATTTAAATACTAAATTTTAAAAATTTAATTATTAAAATTTTAAATTTTAAAATTTAAAAATTTAAATTTTAAAATTTAAAAATTTAAATATTAAATTTTAAAAATTTAATTATTAAAACTTTAAATTTTAAAATTTAAAAATTTAAACACTAAATTTTAAAAATTTAATTATTAAAATTTTAAATTTAAAAATTTAAAAATTTAAATTCTAAAATTTAAAAATTTAAATTTAAAAATTTAAATACTAAATTTTAAAAATTTAATTATTAAAACTTTAAATTTTAAAATTTAAAAATTTAAAAACTAAATTTTAAAAATTTAATTATTAAAATTTTAAATTTTAAAATTTAAAAATTTAAATTTTAAAATTTAAAAATTTAAATACTAAATTTTAAAAATTTAATTATTAAAATTTTAAATTCTAAAATTTAAAAATTTAAAAACTAAATTTTAAAAATTTATTTATTAAAATTTTAAATTTTAAAATTTAAAAATTTAAATTTTAAAATTTAAAAATTTAAATACTAAATTTTAAATATTTAATTATTAAAATTTTAAATTCTAAAATTTAAAAATTTAAATACTAAATTTTAAAAATTTATTTATTAAAATTTTAAATTTTAAAATTTAAAAATTTAAATTTTAAAATTTAAAAATTTAAATTTTAAAATTTAAAAATTTAAATTTTAAAATTTAAAAATTTAAATTTTTAAATTTAAAAATTTAAATTTTAAAATTTAAAAATTTAAATACTAAATTTTAAAAATTTAATTGTTAAAATTTTAAATTTTAAAATTTAAAAATTTAAATACTAAATTTTAAAAATTTAATTATTAAAATTTTAATTTTTAAATTTAAAAATTTAAATTTTTAAATTTTAAAATTATTATATTATATTATTAAAACTTTAAATTTTAAAATTTAAATTTTTAAATTTTAAAATTATTATATTATATTATTAAAACTTTAAATTTTAAAATTTAAATATTTAAATACTAAATTTTAAAAATTTAATTATTAAAATTTTAAATTTTAAAATTTAAATTTTAAAATTTAAAAATTTAAATACTAAATTTTAAAAATTTAATTATTAAAACTTTAAATTTTAAAATTTAAAAACTTAAATACTAAATTTTAAAAATTTAATTATTTAAGCTTTAAATTTTAAAATTTAAAAATTTAAATACTAAATTTTAAAAATTTAATTATTAAAATTTTAAATTTTAAAATTTAAAAACTTAAATTTTAAAATTTAAAAACTTAAATTTTAAAATTTATAAATTTAAAAATTTAAATACTAAATTTTAAAAATTTAATTATTAAAACTTTAAATTTTAAAATTTAAAAATTTAAATACTTAATTTTAAAAATTTAATTATTAAAATTTTAAATTTTAAAATTTAAAAATTTAAATTTTAAAATTTAAAAATTTAAATTTAAAAATTTAAATTTAAAAATTTAAATACTAAATTTTAAAAATTTAATTATTAAAACTTTAAATTTAAAAATTTAAATACTAAATTTTAAAAATTTAATTATTAAAATTTTAAATTTTAAAATTTAAAAATTTAAATTTTAAAATTTAAAAATTTAAATTTAAAAATTTAAATTTAAAAATTTAAATACTAAATTTTAAAAATTTAATTATTAAAACTTTAAATTTTAAAATTTAAAAATTTAAACATTAAATTTTAAAAATTTAATTATTAAAATTTTTAATTTTAAAATTTAAAAATTTAAATTTTAAAATTTAAAAATTTAAATACTAAATTTTAAAAATTTAATTATTAAAACTTTAAATTTTAAAATTTAAAAATTTAAAAATTAAATTTTAAAAATTTAATTATTAAAATTTTAAATTTTAAAATTTAAAAATTTAAATTTTAAAATTTAAAAATTTAAATTTAAAAATATAAATACTAAATTTTAAAAATTTAATTATTAAAACTTTAAATTTTAAAATTTAAAAATTTAAAAACTAAATTTTAATAATTTAGTTATTAAAATTTTAAATTTTAAAATTTAAAAATTTAAATTTTAAAATTTAAAAATTTAAATACTAAATTTTAAAAATTTAATTATTAAAACTTTAAATTTTAAAATTTTAAAATTTAAATACTAAATTTTAAAATTTTAATTATTAAAATTTTAAATTTTAAAATTTAAAAATTTAAATAGTAAATTTTAAAAATTTAATTATTAAAACTTTAAATTTGAAAATTTAAAAATTTAAATACTAAATTTTAAAAATTTAAATATTAAATCTTTGAATTTTAAAATTTAAAAATTTAAATACTAAATTTTAAAAATTTAATTATTAAAACTTTAAATTTTAAAATTTAAAAATTTAAATTTTAAAATTTAAAAATTTAAATTTTAAAATTTAAAAATTTAAATTTTAAAATTTAAAAATTTAAATTTTAAAATTTAAAAATTTAAATACAAAATTTTAAAAATTTAATTATTAAAACTTCAAATTTTAAAATTTAAACATTTAAATACTAAATTTTAAAAATTTAATTATTAAAATTTAAATTTTAAAATTTAAAAATTTAAAAATTTAAATACTAAATTTTAAAAATTTAAACATTAAATCTTAAAATTTTAAAATTTATATACTAAATTTTAAAAATTTAATTATTAAAATTTTAAATTTTAAAATTTAAAAATTTAAATACAAATTTTAAAAATTTTATTATTAAAACTTTAAATTTTAAAATTTAAAAATTTTAATACTAAATTTTAAAAATTTAATTATTAAAATTTAAATTTTAAAATTTAAAAATTTAAATACTAAATTTTAAAAATTTAATTATTAAAACTTTAAATTTTAAAATTTAAAAATTTAAATACTAAATTTTAAAACTTGAAATATTAAATCTTTAAATTTTAAAATTTAAAAATTTAAATACTAAATTTTAAAAATTTAATTATTAAACCTTTAAATTTTAAAATTTAAAAATTTAAATACTAAATTTTAAAAATTTAATTATTAAAACTTTAAACTTTAATATTTAAAAATTTAAATACTAAATTTTAAAAATTTAAATATTAAAACTTTAAATTATAAAATTTAAAAACTTAAATACTAAATTTTAAAAATTTAAATACTAAATTTTAAAAATTTAATTATTAAAACTTTAAATTTTAAAATTTAAAAATTTAAACAATAAATTTTAAAAATTTAATTATTAAAATTTTAAATTTTAAAATTTAAAAATTTAAATTTTAAAATTTAAAAATTTAAATTTAAAAATTTAAATACTAAATTTTAAAAATTTAATTATTAAACCTTTAAATATTAAAATTTAAATACTAAATTTTAAAAATTTAATTATTAAAACTTTAAACTTTAATATTTAAAAATTTAAATACTAAATTTTAAAAATTTAAATATTAAAACTTTAAATTATAAAATTTAAAAACTTAAATACTAAATTTTAAAAATTTAAATACTAAATTTTAAAAATTTAATTATTAAAACTTTAAATTTTAAAATTTAAAAATTTAAACAATAAGTTTTAAAAATTTAATTATTAAAATTTTAAATTTTAAAATTTAAAAATTTAAATTTTAAAATTTAAAAATTTAAATTTAAAAATTTAAATACTAAATTTTAAAAATTTAATTATTAAAACTTTAAATTTTAAAATTTAAAAATTTAAATACTAAATTTTAAAAATTTAATTATTAAAACTTTAAATTTTAAAATTTAAAAACAAACACTAAATTTTAAAAATTTAATTAATAAAATTTTAAATTTTAAAATTTTAAAATTTAAAATTTAAAAATTTAAATTTTAAAATTTAAAAATTTAAATTTTAAAATTTAAAAACTTAAATTTTAAAATTTAAAAATTTAAATACTAAATTTTAAAAATTTAAATATTAAAACTTTAAATTTTAAAATTTAAAAATTTAAATACTAAATTCTAAAAATTTAATTATTAAAATTATAAATTTTAAAATTTAAAAATTTAAAATTTTAAATTTTAAAATTTAAAAATTTAAATTTTAAAATTTAAAAATTTATATACTAAATTTTAAAAATTTAATTATTAAAATTTTAAATTTTAAAATTTAAAAATTTAAATACTAAATTTTAAAAATTTAATTATTAAAATTTAAATTTTAAAATTTATAAATTTAAATACTAAATTTTAAAAATTTAATTATTAAAACTTTAAATTTTAAAATTTAAAAATTTAAATAATAAATTTTAAAAATTTAATTATTTAAACTTTAAATTTTAAAATTTAAAAATTTAAATGCAAATTTTAAAAATTTAATTATTAAAATTTTAAATTTTAAAATTTAAAAATTTAAATTTAAAAATTTAAATACTAAGTTTTAAAAATTTAATTATTAAATCTTTAAATTTTAAAATTTAAAAATTTAAATAATAAATGTGAAAAATTTAATTATTAAAATTTAAAAATTTTAATACTAAATTTTAAAAATTTAATTATTAAAATTTAAATTTTAAAATTTAAAAATTTAAATACTAAATTTTAAAACTTGAAATATTAAATCTTTAAATTTTAAAATTTAAAAATTTAAATACTAAATTTTAAAAATTTAATTATTAAACCTTTAAATTTTAAAATTTAAAAATTTAAATACTAAATTTTAAAAATTTAATTATTAAAACTTTAAACTTTAATATTTAAAAATTTAAATACTAAATTTTAAAAATTTAAATATTAAAACTTTAAATTATAAAATTTAAAAACTTAAATACTAAATTTTAAAAATTTAAATACTAAATTTTAAAAATTTAATTATTAAAACTTTAAATTTTAAAATTTAAAAATTTAAACAATAAATTTTAAAAATTTAATTATTAAAATTTTAAATTTTAAAATTTAAAAATTTAAATTATAAAATTTAAAAATTTAAATTTAAAAATTTAAATACTAAATTTTAAAAATTTAATTATTAAACCTTTAAATATTAAAATTTAAAAATTTAAATACTAAATTTTAAAAATTTAATTATTAAAACTTTAAACTTTAATATTTAAAAATTTAAATACTAAATTTTAAAAATTTAAATATTAAAACTTTAAATTATAAAATTTAAAATCTTAAATACTAAATTTTAAAAATTTAAATACTAAATTTTAAAAATTTAATTATTAAAACTTTAAATTTTAAAATTTAAAAATTTAAGCAATAAATTTTAAAAATTTAATTATTAAAATTTTAAATTTTAAAATTTAAAAATTTAAATTTTAAAATTTAAATATTTAAATTTAAAAATTTAAATACTAAATTTTAAAAATTTAATTATTAAAACTTTAAATTTTAAAATTTAAAAATTTAAATACTAAATTTTAAAAATTTAATTATTAAAACTTTAAATTTTAAAATTTAAATAATAAACTGTAAAAATTTAATAATTAAAATTTTAAATTTTAAAATTTAAAAATTTCAATTTTAAAATTTAAATACTAAATTTTAAAAATTTATTTATTAAAACTTTAAATTATAAAATTTAAAAATTTAAATACTAAATTTTAAAAATTTAATTATTAAAACTTTAAATTTTAAAATTTAAAAACAAACACTAAATTTTAAAAATTTAATTAATAAAATTTTAAATTTAAAATTTAAAAATTTAAATTTAAAAATTTAAATTTTAAAATTTAAAAATTTAAATTTTAAAATTTAAAAATTTAAATTTTAAAATTTAAAAATTTAAATACTAAATTTTAAAAATTTAAATATTAAAACTTTAAATTTTAAAATTTAAAAATTTAAATACTAGATTCTAAAAATTTAATTATTAAAATTATAAATTTTAAAATTTGAAAATTTAAATACTAAATTTTAAAAATTTAATTATTAAAACTCTAAATTTTAAAATTTAAAAACAAACACTAAATTTTAAAAATTTAATTAATAAAATTTTAAATTTAAAAATTTAAATTTTAAAATTTATAAATTTAAATACTAAATTTTAAAAATTTAATTATTAAAACTTTAAATTTTAAAATTTAAAAATTTAAATAATAAATTTTAAAAATTTAATTATTTAAACTTTAAATTTTAAAATTTAAAAATTTAAATGCAAATTTTAAAAATTTAATTATTAAAATTTTAAATTTTAAAATTTAAAAATTTAAATTTAAAAATTTAAATACTAAGTTTTAAAAATTTAATTATTAAATCTTTAAATTTTAAAATTTAAAAATTTAAATAATAAATGTGAAAAATTTAATTATTAAAATTTAAAAATTTTAATACTAAATTTTAAAAATTTAATTATTAAAATTTAAATTTTAAAATTTAAAAATTTAAATACTAAATTTTAAAACTTGAAATATTAAATCTTTAAATTTTAAAATTTAAAAATTTAAATACTAAATTTTAAAAATTTAATTATTAAACCTTTAAATTTTAAAATTTAAAAATTTAAATACTAAATTTTAAAAATTTAATTATTAAAACTTTAAACTTTAATATTTAAAAATTTAAATACTAAATTTTAAAAATTTAAATATTAAAACTTTAAATTATAAAATTTAAAAACTTAAATACTAAATTTTAAAAATTTAAATACTAAATTTTAAAAATTTAATTATTAAAACTTTAAATTTTAAAATTTAAAAATTTAAACAATAAATTTTAAAAATTTAATTATTAAAATTTTAAATTTTAAAATTTAAAAATTTAAATTATAAAATTTAAAAATTTAAATTTAAAAATTTAAATACTAAATTTTAAAAATTTAATTATTAAACCTTTAAATATTAAAATTTAAAAATTTAAATACTAAATTTTAAAAATTTAATTATTAAAACTTTAAACTTTAATATTTAAAAATTTAAATACTAAATTTTAAAAATTTAAATATTAAAACTTTAAATTATAAAATTTAAAATCTTAAATACTAAATTTTAAAAATTTAAATACTAAATTTTAAAAATTTAATTATTAAAACTTTAAATTTTAAAATTTAAAAATTTAAGCAATAAATTTTAAAAATTTAATTATTAAAATTTTAAATTTTAAAATTTAAAAATTTAAATTTTAAAATTTAAATATTTAAATTTAAAAATTTAAATACTAAATTTTAAAAATTTAATTATTAAAACTTTAAATTTTAAAATTTAAAAATTTAAATACTAAATTTTAAAAATTTAATTATTAAAACTTTAAATTTTAAAATTTAAATAATAAACTGTAAAAATTTAATAATTAAAATTTTAAATTTTAAAATTTAAAAATTTCAATTTTAAAATTTAAATACTAAATTTTAAAAATTTATTTATTAAAACTTTAAATTATAAAATTTAAAAATTTAAATACTAAATTTTAAAAATTTAATTATTAAAACTTTAAATTTTAAAATTTAAAAACAAACACTAAATTTTAAAAATTTAATTAATAAAATTTTAAATTTAAAATTTAAAAATTTAAATTTAAAAATTTAAATTTTAAAATTTAAAAATTTAAATTTTAAAATTTAAAAATTTAAATTTTAAAATTTAAAAATTTAAATACTAAATTTTAAAAATTTAAATATTAAAACTTTAAATTTTAAAATTTAAAAATTTAAATACTAGATTCTAAAAATTTAATTATTAAAATTATAAATTTTAAAATTTGAAAATTTAAATACTAAATTTTAAAAATTTAATTATTAAAACTCTAAATTTTAAAATTTAAAAACAAACACTAAATTTTAAAAATTTAATTAATAAAATTTTAAATTTAAAAATTTAAATTTTAAAATTTAAAAATTTAAATTTTAAAATTTAAAAATTTAAATACAAATTTTAAAAATTTAATGATTAAATCTTTAAATTTTAAAATTTAAAAATTTAAATACTAAATTTTGAAAATTTAATTATTAAAATTTTAAATTCTAAAATTTAAAAATTTAAATACTAAATTTTAATAATTTATTTATTAAAACTTTAAATTTTAAAATTTAAAAATTTAAATACTAAATTTTAAAAATTTAATTATTAAAACTTTAAATTTTAAAATTTAAAAATTTAAATACTAAATTTTAAAAATTTAATTATTAAAATTTTAATTTTTAAATTTAAAAATTTAAATTTTAAAATTTAAAAATTTAAATACTAAATTTTAAAAATTTAATTATTAAAACTTTAAATTTTAAAATTTAAATATTTAAATACTAAATTTTAAAAATTTAATTATTAAAATTTTAAATTTTAAAATTTAAAGATTTAAATTTTAAAATTTAAAAATTTAAATTTTAAAATTTAAAAATTTAAATTTTAAAATTTAAAAATTTAAATACTAAATTTTAAAAATTTACTTATTAAAACTTTAAATTTTAAAATTTAAAAACTTAAATACTAAATTTTAAAAATTTAATTATTAAAGCTTTAAATTTTAAAATTTAAAAATTTAAATATTAAATTTTAAAAATTTAATTATTAAAATTTTAAATTTTAAAATTTAAAAACTTAAATTTTAAAATTTAAAAATTTAAAAATTTAAATACTAAATTTTAAAAATTTAATTATTAAAACTTTAAATTTTAAAATTTAAAAATTTAAATTTTAAAATTTAAAAATTTAAATACAAATTTTAAAAATTTAATGATTAAATCTTTAAATTTTAAAATTTAAAAATTTAAATACTAAATTTTGAAAATTTAAAAACTTAAATACTAAATTTTAAAAATTTATTTATTAATACTTTAAATTTTAAAATTTAAAAATTTAAATACTAAATTTTAAAAATTTAATTATTAAAACTTTAAATTTTAAAATTTAAAAATTTAAATACTAAATTTTAAAAATTTAATTATTAAAATTTTAATTTTTAAATTTAAAAATTTAAATTTTAAAATTTAAAAATTTAAATACTAAATGTTAAAAATTTAATTATTAAAACTTTAAATTTTAAAATTTAAATATTTAAATACTAAATTTTAAAAATTTAATTATTAAAATTTTAAATTTTAAAATTTAAAGATTTAAATTTTAAAATTTAAAAATTTAAATTTTAAAATTTAAAAATTTAAATTTTAAAATTTAAAAATTTAAATACTAAATTTTAAAAATTTAATTATTAAAACTTTAAATTTTAAAATTTGAAAACTTAAATACTAAATTTTAAAAATTTAATTATTAAAGCTTTAAATTTAAAAATTTAAAAATTTAAATACTAAATTTTAAAAATTTAATTATTAAAATTTTAAATTTTAAAATTTAAAAACTTAAATTTTAAAATTTAAAAATTTAAAAATTTAAATACTAAATTTTAAAAATTTAATTATTAAAACTTTAAATTTTAAAATTTAAAAATTTAAATACTAAATTTTAAAAATTTAATTATTAAAATTTTAAATTTTAATATTTAAAAATTTAAATTTTAAAATTTAAAAATTTAAACACTAAATTTTAAAAATTTAATTATTAAAATTTTAAATTTTAAAATTTAAAAATTTAAATTTTAAAATTTAAAAATTTATATTTAAAAATTTAAATACTAAATTTTAAAAATTTAATTATTAAAACTTTAAATTTTAAAATTTAAAAATTTAAAAACTAAATACTAAATTTTAAAAATTTAATTATTAAAACTTTAAATTTTAAAATTTAAAAATTTAAATAATAAATTTTAAAAATTTAATTATTTAAACTTTAAATTTTAAAATTTAAAAATTTAAATGCAAATTTTAAAAATTTAATTATTAAAATTTTAAATTTTAAAATTTAAAAATTTAAATTTAAAAATTTAAATACTAAGTTTTAAAAATTTAATTATTAAATCTTTAAATTTTAAAATTTAAAAATTTAAATAATAAATGTGAAAAATTTAATTATTAAAATTTAAAAATTTTAATACTAAATTTTAAAAATTTAATTATTAAAATTTAAATTTTAAAATTTAAAAATTTAAATACTAAATTTTAAAACTTGAAATATTAAATCTTTAAATTTTAAAATTTAAAAATTTAAATACTAAATTTTAAAAATTTAATTATTAAACCTTTAAATTTTAAAATTTAAAAATTTAAATACTAAATTTTAAAAATTTAATTATTAAAACTTTAAACTTTAATATTTAAAAATTTAAATACTAAATTTTAAAAATTTAAATATTAAAACTTTAAATTATAAAATTTAAAAACTTAAATACTAAATTTTAAAAATTTAAATACTAAATTTTAAAAATTTAATTATTAAAACTTTAAATTTTAAAATTTAAAAATTTAAACAATAAATTTTAAAAATTTAATTATTAAAATTTTAAATTTTAAAATTTAAAAATTTAAATTATAAAATTTAAAAATTTAAATTTAAAAATTTAAATACTAAATTTTAAAAATTTAATTATTAAACCTTTAAATATTAAAATTTAAAAATTTAAATACTAAATTTTAAAAATTTAATTATTAAAACTTTAAACTTTAATATTTAAAAATTTAAATACTAAATTTTAAAAATTTAAATATTAAAACTTTAAATTATAAAATTTAAAATCTTAAATACTAAATTTTAAAAATTTAAATACTAAATTTTAAAAATTTAATTATTAAAACTTTAAATTTTAAAATTTAAAAATTTAAGCAATAAATTTTAAAAATTTAATTATTAAAATTTTAAATTTTAAAATTTAAAAATTTAAATTTTAAAATTTAAATATTTAAATTTAAAAATTTAAATACTAAATTTTAAAAATTTAATTATTAAAACTTTAAATTTTAAAATTTAAAAATTTAAATACTAAATTTTAAAAATTTAATTATTAAAACTTTAAATTTTAAAATTTAAATAATAAACTGTAAAAATTTAATAATTAAAATTTTAAATTTTAAAATTTAAAAATTTCAATTTTAAAATTTAAATACTAAATTTTAAAAATTTATTTATTAAAACTTTAAATTATAAAATTTAAAAATTTAAATACTAAATTTTAAAAATTTAATTATTAAAACTTTAAATTTTAAAATTTAAAAACAAACACTAAATTTTAAAAATTTAATTAATAAAATTTTAAATTAAAAATTTAAATTTTAAAATTTAAAAATTTAAATTTTAAAATTTAAAAATTTAAATTTTAAAATTTAAAAATTTAAATACTAAATTTTAAAAATTTAAATATTAAAACTTTAAATTTTAAAATTTAAAAATTTAAATACTAAATTCTAAAAATTTAATTATTAAAATTATAAATTTTAAAATTTGAAAATTTAAATACTAAATTTTAAAAATTTAATTATTAAAACTCTAAATTTTAAAATTTAAAAACAAACACTAAATTTTAAAAATTTAATTAATAAAATTTTAAATTTAAAAATTTAAATTTTAAAATTTAAAAATTTAAATTTTAAAATTTAAAAATTTAAATACAAATTTTAAAAATTTAATGATTAAATCTTTAAATTTTAAAATTTAAAAATTTAAATACTAAATTTTGAAAATTTAATTATTAAAATTTTAAATTCTAAAATTTAAAAATTTAAATACTAAATTTTAATAATTTATTTATTAAAACTTTAAATTTTAAAATTTAAAAATTTAAATACTAAATTTTAAAAATTTAATTATTAAAACTTTAAATTTTAAAATTTAAAAATTTAAATACTAAATTTTAAAAATTTAATTATTAAAATTTTAATTTTTAAATTTAAAAATTTAAATTTTAAAATTTAAAAATTTAAATACTAAATTTTAAAAATTTAATTATTAAAACTTTAAATTTTAAAATTTAAATATTTAAATACTAAATTTTAAAAATTTAATTATTAAAATTTTAAATTTTAAAATTTAAAGATTTAAATTTTAAAATTTAAAAATTTAAATTTTAAAATTTAAAAATTTAAATTTTAAAATTTAAAAATTTAAATACTAAATTTTAAAAATTTAATTATTAAAACTTTAAATTTTAAAATTTAAAAACTTAAATACTAAATTTTAAAAATTTAATTATTAAAGCTTTAAATTTTAAAATTTAAAAATTTAAATATTAAATTTTAAAAATTTAATTATTAAAATTTTAAATTTTAAAATTTAAAAACTTAAATTTTAAAATTTAAAAATTTAAAAATTTAAATACTAAATTTTAAAAATTTAATTATTAAAACTTTAAATTTTAAAATTTAAAAATTTAAATTTTAAAATTTAAAAATTTAAATACAAATTTTAAAAATTTAATGATTAAATCTTTAAATTTTAAAATTTAAAAATTTAAATACTAAATTTTAAAAATTTAATTATTAAAACTTTAAATTTTAAAATTTAAAAATTTAAATACTAAATTTTAAAAATTTAATTATTAAAATTTTAATTTTTAAATTTAAAAATTTAAATTTTAAAATTTAAAAATTTAAATACTAAATTTTAAAAATTTAATTATTAAAACTTTAAATTTTAAAATTTAAATATTTAAATACTAAATTTTAAAAATTTAATTATTAAAATTTTAAATTTTAAAATTTAAAGATTTAAATTTTAAAATTTAAAAATTTAAATTTTAAAATTTAAAAATTTAAATTTTCAAAATTTAAAAATTTAAATACTAAATTTTAAAAATTTAATTATTAAAACTTTAAATTTTAAAATTTGAAAACTTAAATACTAAATTTTAAAAATTTAATTATTAAAGCTTTAAATTTAAAAATTTAAAAATTTAAATACTAAATTTTAAAAATTTAATTATTAAAATTTTAAATTTTAAAATTTAAAAACTTAAATTTTAAAATTTAAAAATTTAAAAATTTAAATACTAAATTTTAAAAATTTAATTATTAAAACTTTAAATTTTAAAATTTAAAAATTTAAATACTAAATTTTAAAAATTTAATTATTAAAATTTTAAATTTTAATATTTAAAAATTTAAATTTTAAAATTTAAAAATTTAAACACTAAATTTTAAAAATTTAATTATTAAAATTTTAAATTTTAAAATTTAAAAATTTAAATTTTAAAATTTAAAAATTTATATTTAAAAATTTAAATACTAAATTTTAAAAATTTAATTATTAAAACTTTAAATTTTAAAATTTAAAAATTTAAAAACTAAATTTTAAAAATTTACTTATTAAAATTTTAAATTTTAAAATTTAAAAATTTAAATTTTTATAATTTAAAAATTTAAATATAAAATTTTAAAAATTTAATTATTAAAACTTTAAATTTTAAAATTTAAAAATTTAAATACTAAATTTTAAAAATTTAAATATTAAAACTTTAAATTTTAAAATTTAAAAATTTAAATACTAAATTTTAAAAATTTAATTATTAAAATTTAAATTTTAAAATTTAAAAATTTAAATACTAAATTTTAAAAATTTAATTATTAAAACTTTAAATTTTAAAATTTAAATAATAAACTGTAAAAATTTAATAATTAAAATTTTAAATTTTAAAATTTAAAAATTTAAATTTTAAAATTTTAAATTTTAAAATTTAAAAATTTAAATTTTAAAATTTAAATACTAAATTTTAAAAATTTAATTATTAAAATTTTAAATTTTAAAATTTAAAAATTTAAATACTAAATTTTAAAAATTTAATTATTAAAATTTAAATTTTAAAATTTATAAATTTAAATACTAAATTTTAAAAATTTAATTATTAAAACTTTATATTTTAAAATTTAAAAATTTAAATACCAAATTTTAAAAATTTAATTATTAAAACTTTAAATTTTAAAATTTAAAAATTTAAATACTAAATTTTAAAAATTTAATTAGTAAAAATTTCAGTTTTAAAATTTAAAAATTTAAATTTTAAAATTTAAAAATTTAAATTTTGAAATTTAAAAATTTAAATACAAATTTTAAAAATTTAATTATTAAAACTTTAAATTTTAAAATTTAAAAATTTAAATACTAAATTTTTAAAATTTAATTATTGAAATTTTAAATTCTAAAATTTAAAAATTTAAATACTAAATTTAAAAAATTTATTTATTAAAACTTTAAATTTTAAAATTTAAAAATTTAAATACTAAATTTTAAAAATTTAATTATTAAAATTTTAAATTTTAAAATTTAAAAATTTAAATTTTAAAATTTATAAATTTAAATACTAAATTTTAAAAATTTAATTATTAAAACTTTAAATTTTAAAATTTAAAAATTTAAATACTAAATTTTAAAAATTTAATTATTAAAGCTTTAAATTTTAATATTTAAAAATTTAAATTTTAAAATTTAAAAATTTAAATACTAAATTTTAAAAATTTAATTATTAAAACTTTAAATTTTAAAATTTAAAAATTTAAATTTTAAAATTTAAAAATTCAAATTTTAAAATTTAAAAATTTAAATACAAAATTTTAAAAATTTAATTATTAAAACTTTAAATTTTAAAATTTAAAAATTTAAATACTAAATTTTAAAAATTTAATTATTAAAATTTAAATTTTAAAATTTAAAAATTTAAAAATTTAAATACTAAATTTTAAAAATTTAAACATTAAATCTTTAAATTTTAAAATTTATATACTAAATTTTAAAAATTTAATTATTAAAATTTTAAATTTTTTAAATTTAAAAATTTAAATTTTAAAATTTAAAAATTTAAATACTAAATTTTAAAAATTTAATTATTAAAACTTTAAATTTTAAAATTTAAATACTAAATTTTAAAAATTTAATTATTAAAACTTTAAATTTTAAAATTTAAAAATTTTAATACTAAATTTTAAAAATTTAATTATTAAAATTTAAATTTTAAAATTTAAAAATTTAAATACTAAATTTTAAAAATTTAATTATTAAAACTTTAAATTTTAAAATTTAAAAATTTAGATAATAAATTTTAAAAATTTAATTATTAAAACTTTAAATTTTAAAATTTAAATACTAAATTTTAAAAATTTAATTATTAAAACTTTAAATTTTAAAATTTAAAAATTTTAATACTAAATTTTAAAAATTTAATTATTAAAATTTAAATTTTAAAATTTAAAAATTTAAATACTAATTTTAAAAATTTAATTATTAAAATTTTAAATTTTAAAATTAAAAAATTTAAATTTAAAAATTTAAATACTAAATTTTAAAAATTTAATTATTAAATCTTTAAATTTTAAAATTTAAAAATTTAAATAATAAATTTTAAAAATTTAATTATTAAAACTTTAAATTTTAAAATTTAAAAATTTTAATACTAAATTTTAAAACTTTAATTATTAAAATTTAAATTTTAAAATTTAAAAATTTAAATACTAAATTTTAAAACTTGAAATATTAAATCTTTAAATTTTAAAATATAAAAATTTAAATACTAAATTTTAAAAGTTTAATTATTAAAACTTTAAATTTTAAAATTTAAAAATTTAAATACAAAATTTTAAAAATTTAATTATTAAAACTTTAAACTTTAATATTTAAAAATTTAAATACTAAATTTTAAAAATTTAAATATTAAAACTTTAAATTATAAAATTTAAAAATTTAAATACTAAATTTTAAAAATTTAATTATTAAAATTTTAAATTTTAAGATTTAAAAATTTAAATTTTAAAATTTAAAAATTTAAATACTAAATTTTAAAAATTTAATTATTAAAACTTTAAATTTTAAAATTTAAAAATTTAAATACTAAATTTTAAAAATTTAATTATTAAAACTTTAAATTTTAAAATTTGAAAACTTAAATACTAAATTTTAAAAATTTAATTATTAAAGCTTTAAATTTTAAAATTTAAAAATTTAAATACTAAATTTTAAAAATTTAATTATTAAAATTTTAAATTTTAAAATTTAAAAACTTAAATTTTAAAATTTAAAAATTTAAAAATTTAAATACTAAATTTTAAAAATTTAATTATTAAAACTTTAAATTTTAAAATTTAAAAATTTAAATACTAAATTTTAAAAATTTAATTATTAAAATTTTAAATTTTAATATTTAAAAATTTAAATTTTAAAATTTAAAAATTTAAACACTAAATTTTAAAAATTTAATTATTAAAATTTTAAATTTTAAAATTTAAAAATTTAAATTTTAAAATTTAAAAATTTAAATTTAAAAATTTAAATACTAAATTTTAAAAATTTAATTATTAAAACTTTAAATTTTAAAATTTAAAAATTTAAAAACTAAATTTTAAAAATTTAATTATTAAAATTTTAAATATTAAAATTTAAAAATTTAAATTTTTATAATTTAAAAATTTAAATATAAAATTTTAAAAATTTAATTATTAAAACTTTAAATTTTAAAATTTAAAAATTTAAATACTAAATTTTAAAAATTTAAATATTAAAACTTTAAATTTTAAAATTTAAAAATTTAAATACTAAATTTTAAAAATTTAATTATTAAAATTTAAATTTTAAAATTTAAAAATTTAAATACTAAATTTTAAAAATTTAATTATTAAAACTTTAAATTTTAAAATTTAAAAATTTAAATACTAAATTTTAAAAATTTAATTATTAAAATTTTAAATTTTAAAATTTAAAGATTTAAATTTTAAAATTTAAAAATTTAAATTTTAAAATTTAAAAATTTAAATACTAAATTTTAAAAATTTAATTATTAAAACTTTAAATTTTAAAATTTGAAAACTTAAATACTAAATTTTAAAAATTTAATTATTAAAGCTTTAAATTTTAAAATTTAAAAATTTAAATACTAAATTTTAAAAATTTAATTATTAAAATTTTAAATTTTAAAATTTAAAAACTTAAATTTTAAAATTTAAAAATTTAAAAATTTAAATACTAAATTTTAAAAATTTAATTATTAAAACTTTAAATTTTAAAATTTAAAAATTTAAATACTAAATTTTAAAAATTTAATTATTAAAATTTTAAATTTTAATATTTAAAAATTTAAATTTTAAAATTTAAAAATTTAAACACTAAATTTTAAAAATTTAATTATTAAAATTTTAAATTTTAAAATTTAAAAATTTAAATTTTAAAATTTAAAAATTTAAATTTAAAAATTTAAATACTAAATTTTAAAAATTTAATTATTAAAACTTTAAATTTTAAAATTTAAAAATTTAAAAACTAAATTTTAAAAATTTAATTATTAAAATTTTAAATTTTAAAATTTAAAAATTTAAATTTTTATAATTTAAAAATTTAAATATAAAATTTTAAAAATTTAATTATTAAAACTTTAAATTTTAAAATTTAAAAATTTAAATACTAAATTTTAAAAATTTAAATATTAAAACTTTAAATTTTAAAATTTAAAAATTTAAATACTAAATTTTAAAAATTTAATTATTAAAATTTAAATTTTAAAATTTAAAAATTTAAATACTAAATTATAAAAATTTAATTATTAAAACTTTAAATTTTAAAATTTAAATAATAAACTGTAAAAATTTAATAATTAAAATTTTAAATTTTAAAATTTAAAAATTTAAATTTTAAAATTTTAAATTTTAAAATTTAAAAATTTAAATTTTAAAATTTAAATACTAAATTTTAAAAATTTAATTATTAAAATTTTAAATTTTAAAATTTAAAAATTTAAATACTAAATTTTAAAAATTTAATTATTAAAATTTAAATTTTAAAATTTATAAATTTAAATACTAAATTTTAAAAATTTAATTATTAAAACTTTATATTTTAAAATTTAAAAATTTAAATACCAAATTTTAAAAATTTAATTATTAAAACTTTAAATTTTAAAATTTAAAAATTTAAATACTAAATTTTAAAAATTTAATTAGTAAAAATTTCAGTTTTAAAATTTAAAAATTTAAATTTTAAAATTTAAAAATTTAAATTTTGAAATTTAAAAATTTAAATACAAATTTTAAAAATTTAATTATTAAAACTTTAAATTTTAAAATTTAAAAATTTAAATACTAAATTTTAAAAATTTAATTATTAAAACTTTAAATTTTAAAATTTAAAAATTTAAATACTAAATTTTAAAAATTTAATTATTAAAATTTTAAATTTTAAAATTTAAAGATTTAAATTTTAAAATTTAAAAATTTAAATTTTAAAATTTAAAAATTTAAATTTTAAAATTTAAAAATTTAAATACTAAATTTTAAAAATTTAATTATTAAAACTTTAAATTTTAAAATTTGAAAACTTAAATACTAAATTTTAAAAATTTAATTATTAAAGCTTTAAATTTTAAAATTTAAAAATTTAAATACTAAATTTTAAAAATTTAATTATTAAAATTTTAAATTTTAAAATTTAAAAACTTAAATTTTAAAATTTAAAAATTTAAAAATTTAAATACTAAATTTTAAAAATTTAATTATTAAAACTTTAAATTTTAAAATTTAAAAATTTAAATACTAAATTTTAAAAATTTAATTATTAAAATTTTAAATTTTAATATTTAAAAATTTAAATTTTAAAATTTAAAAATTTAAACACTAAATTTTAAAAATTTAATTATTAAAATTTTAAATTTTAAAATTTAAAAATTTAAATTTTAAAATTTAAAAATTTAAATTTAAAAATTTAAATACTAAATTTTAAAAATTTAATTATTAAAACTTTAAATTTTAAAATTTAAAAATTTAAAAACTAAATTTTAAAAATTTAATTATTAAAATTTTAAATTTTAAAATTTAAAAATTTAAATTTTTATAATTTAAAAATTTAAATATAAAATTTTAAAAATTTAATTATTAAAACTTTAAATTTTAAAATTTAAAAATTTAAATACTAAATTTTAAAAATTTAAATATTAAAACTTTAAATTTTAAAATTTAAAAATTTAAATACTAAATTTTAAAAATTTAATTATTAAAATTTAAATTTTAAAATTTAAAAATTTAAATACTAAATTTTTAAAATTTAATTATTGAAATTTTAAATTCTAAAATTTAAAAATTTAAATACTAAATTTAAAAAATTTATTTATTAAAAATTTAAATTTTAAAATTTAAAAATTTAAATACTAAATTTTAAAAATTTAAACATTAAATCTTTAAATTTTAAAATTTATATACTAAATTTTAAAAATTTAATTATTAAAATTTTAAATTTTTTAAATTTAAAAATTTAAATTTTAAAATTTAAAAATTTAAATACTAAATTTTAAAAATTTAATTATTAAAACTTTAAATTTTAAAATTTAAATACTAAATTTTAAAAATTTAATTATTAAAACTTTAAATTTTAAAATTTAAAAATTTTAATACTAAATTTTAAAAATTTAATTATTAAAACTTTAAATTTTAAAATTTAAAAATTTAGATAATAAATTTTAAAAATTTAATTATTAAAACTTTAAATTTTAAAATTTAAATACTAAATTTTAAAACTTTAATTATTAAAATTTAAATTTTAAAATTTAAAAATTTAAATACTAAATTTTAAAACTTGAAATATTAAATCTTTAAATTTTAAAATTTAAAAATATAAATACTAAATTTTAAAAGTTTAATTATTAAAACTTTAAATTTTAAAATTTAAAAATTTAAATACAAAATTTTAAAAATTTAATTATTAAAACTTTAAACTTTAATATTTAAAAATTTAAATACTAAATTTTAAAAATTTAAATATTAAAACTTTAAATTATAAAATTTAAAAATTTAAATACTAAATTTTAAAAATTTAATTATTAAAATTTTAAATTTTAAGATTTAAAAATTTAAATTTTAAAATTTAAAAATTTAAATACTAAATTTTAAAAATTTAATTATTAAAACTTTAAATTTTAAAATTTAAAAATTTAAATACTAAATTTTAAAAATTTAATTATTAAAGCTTTAAATTTTAAAATTTAAAAATTTAAATTTTAAAATTTAAAAATTTAAATACTAAATTTTAAAAATTTAATTATTAAAACTTTAAATTTTAAAATTTAAAAATTTAAATTTTAAAATTTAAAAATTTAAATTTTAAAATTTAAAAATTTAAATACAAAATTTTAAAAATTTAATTATTAAAACTTTAAATTTTAAAATTTAAAAATTTAAATACTAAATTTTAAAAATTTAATTATTAAAATTTAAATTTTAAAATTTAAAAATTTAAATACTAAATTTTAAAAATTTAATTAGTAAAAATTTAAATTTTAAAATTTAAAAATTTAAATTTTATAATTTAAAAATTTAAATTTTAAAATTTAAAAATTTAAATACAAATTTTAAAAATTTTATTATTAAAACTTTAAATTTTAAAATTTAAAAGTTTAAATACTAAATTATAAAATTTAATTAATAAAAATTTAATTTTAACAATTTAAATTTTAAAATTTAAAAATTTAAATTTTAAAATCTAAATACTAAATTTTAAAAATTTAATTATTAAAACTTTAAACTTTAAAATTTAAAAATTTAAATACTAAATTTTAAAAATTTAATTATTAAAACTTTAAATTTTAAAATTTAAAAATTTTAATACTAAATTTTAAAAATTTAATTATTAAAATTTAAATTTTAATATTTAAAAATTTAAATACTAAATTTTAAAAATTTAATTATTAAAATTTTAAATTTTAAAATTTAAAAATTTAAATAATAAATTTTAAAAATTTAATTATTTAAACTTTAAATTTTAAAATTTAAAAATTTAAATACAAATTTTAAAAATTTAATTATTAAAATTTTATATTTTAAAATTTAAAAATTTAAATTTAAAAATTTAAATACTAAATTTTAAAAATTTAATTATTAAATCTTTAAATTTTAAAATTTAAAAATTTAAATAATAAATTTTAAAAATTTAATTATTAAAACTTTAAATTTTAAAATTTAAAAATTTTAATACTAAATTTTAAAAATTTAATTATTAAAATTTAAATTTTAAAATTTAAAAATTTAAATACAAATTTTAAAAATTTAATTATTAAAACTTTAAATTTTAAAATTTAAAAATATAAATACTAAATTTTAAAAATTTAATTATTAAAACTTTAAATTTTAAAATTTAAAAATTTAAATACTAAATTTTGAAAATTTAATTATTAAAATTTTAAATTCTAAAATTTAAAAATTTAAATACTAAATTTTAAAAATTTATTTATTAAAACTTTAAATTTTAAAATTTAAAAATTTAAATACTAAATTTTAAAAATTTAAATACTAAATTTTAAAAATTTAATTATTAAAACTTTAAATTTTAAAATTTAAAAATTTAAATACTAAATTTTAAAAATTTATTTATTAAAGCTTTAAATTTTAAAATGTAAAAATTTAAATTTTAAAATTTAAAAATTTAAATACTAAATTTTAAAAATTTAATTATTAAAACTTTAAATTTAAAAATTTAAAAATTTAAATTTTAAAATTTAAAAATTCAAATTTTAAAATTTAAAAATTTAAATACAAAATTTTAAAAATTTAATTATTAAAACTTTAAATTTTAAAATTTAAAAATTTAAATACTAAATTTTAAAAATTTAAACATTAAATCTTTAAATTTTAAAATTTATATACTAAATTTTAAAAATTTAATTATTAAAATTTTAAATTTTAAAATTTAAAAATTTAAATTTAAAAATTTAAATACTAAATTTTAAAAATTTAATTATTAAATCTTTAAATTTTAAAATTTAAAAATTTAAATAATAAATTTTAAAAATTTAATTATTAAAACTTCAAATTTTAAAATTTAAAAATTTTAATACTAAATTTTAAAAATTTAATTATTAAAATTTAAATTTTAAAATTTAAAAATTTAAATACTAAATTTTAAAACTTGAAATATTAAATCTTTAAATTTTAAAATTTAAAAATTTAAATACTAAATTTTAAAAATTTAATTATTAAAACTTTAAATTTTAAAATTTAAAAATTTAAATACTAAATTTTAAAAATTTAATTATTAAAACTTTAAATTTTAAAATTTAAAAATTTAAATACTAAATTTTAAAAATTTAATTATTAAAATTTAAATTTTAAAATTTAAAAATTTAAATACTAAATTTTAAAAATTTAAACATTAAATCTTTAAATTTTAAAATTTATATACTAAATTTTAAAAATTTAATTATTAAAATTTTAAATTTTAAAATTTAAAAGTTTAAATTTTAAAATTTAAAAATTTAAATACTAAATTTTAAAAATTTAATTATTAAAACTTTAAATTTTAAAATTTAAATACTAAATTTTAAAAATTTAATTATTAAAACTTTAAATTTTAAAATTTAAAAATTTTAATACTAAATTTTAAAAATTTAATTATTAAAATTTAAATTTTAAAATTTAAAAATTTAAATACTAAATTTTAAAAATTTAATTATTAAAACTTTAAATTTTAAAATTTAAAAATTTAAATAATAAATTTTAAAAATTTAATTATTTAAACTTTAAATTTTAAAATTTAAAAATTTAAATACAAATTTTAAAAATTTAATTATTAAAATTTTAAATTTTAAAATTTAAAAATTTAAATTTAAAAATTTAAATACTAAATTTTAAAAATTTAATTATTAAATCTTTAAATTTTAAAATTTAAAAATTTAAATAATAAATTTTAAAAATTTAATTATTAAAACTTTAAATTTTAAAATTTAAAAATTTTAATACTAAATTTTAAAAATTTAATTATTAAAATTTAAATTTTAAAATTTAAAAATTTAAATACTAAATTTTAAAACTTGAAATATTAAATCTTTAAATTTTAAAATTTAAAAATTTAAATACTAAATTTTAAAAATTTAATTATTAAAACTTTAAATTTTAAAATTTAAAAATTTAAATACTAAATTTTAAAACTTGAAATATTAAATCTTTAAATTTTAAAATTTAAAAATTTAAATACTAAATTTTAAAAATTTAATTATTAAAACTTTAAACTTTAAAATTTAAAAATTTAAATACTAAATTTTAAAAATTTAATTATTAAAACTTTAAATTTTAAAATTTAAAAACTTAAATACTAAATTTTAAAAATTTAATTATTAAAATTTAAATTTTAAAATTTAAAAATTTAAATACTAAATTTTAAAAATTTAATTATTAAAACTTTAAATTTTAAAATTTAAAAATTTAAATAATAAATTATAAAAATTTAATTATTAAAACTTTAAATTTTAAAATTTAAAAATTTTAATACTAAATTTTAAAAATTTAATTATTAAAATTTAAATTTTAAAATTTAAAAATTTAAATACTAAATTTTAAAACTTGAAATATTAAATCTTTAAATTTTAAAATTTAAAAATTTAAATACTAAATTTTAAAAATTTAATTATTAAAATTTTAAATTTTAAAATTTAAAAATTTAAATACTAAATTTTAAAAATTTAATTATTAAAATTTAAATTTTAAAATTTATAAATTTAAATAATAAATTTTAAAAATTTAATTATTAAAACTTTAAATTTTAAAATTTAAAAATTTAAATAATAAATTTTAAAAATTTAATTATTTAAACTTTAAATTTTAAAATTTAAAAATTTAAATACAAATTTTAAAAATTTAATTATTAAAATTTTAAATTTTAAAATTTAAAAATTTAAATTTAAAAATTTAAATACTAAATTTTAAAAATTTAATTATTAAATCTTTAAATTTTAAAATTTAAAAATTTAAATACTAAATTTTAAAAATTTAATTATTAAAACTTTAAACTTTAATATTTAAAAATTTAAACAATAAATTTTAAAAATTTAATTATTAAAATTTTAAATTTTAAAATTTAAAAATTTAAATACTAAATTTTAAAACTTGAAATATTAAATCTTTAAATTTTAAAATTTAAAAATTTAAATACTAAATTTTAAAAATTTAATTATTAAAACTTTAAATTTTAAAATTTAAAAATTTAAATACTAAATTTTAAAAATTTAATTATTAAAACTTTAAACTTTAATATTTAAAAATTTAAATACTAAATTTTAAAAATTTAAATATTAAAACTTTAAATTATAAAATTTAAAAATTTAAATACTAAATTCTAAAAATTTAATTATTAAAATTATAAATATTAAAATTTAAAAATTTAAATTTTAAAATTTAAAAATTTAAATTTTAAAATTTAAAAATTTAAATACTAAATTTTAAAAATTTAAATATTAAAACTTTAAATTTTAAAATTTAAAAATTTAAATACTAAATTCTAAAAATTTAATTATTAAAATTATAAATATTAAAATTTAAAAATTTAAATTTTAAAATTTAAAAATTTAAATACTAAATTTTAAAAATTTAATTATTAAAACTTTAAATTTTAAAATTTAAGTAATAAACTGTAAAAATTTAATAATTAAAATTTTAAATTTTAAAATTTAAAAATTTAAATTTTAAAATTTAAATACTAAATTTTAAAAATTTAATTATTAAAATTTTAAATTTTAAAATTTAAAAATTTAAATACTAAATTTTAAAAATTTAATTATTAAAATATAAATTTTAAAATTTAAAAATTTTAATACTAAATATTAAAACTTTAAATATTAAATCTTTAAATTTTAAAATTTAAAAATTCAAATACTAAATTTTAAAAATTTAATTATTAAAATTTTAAATTTTAAAATTTAAAAATTTAAATACTAAATTTTAAAAATTTAATTATTAAAACTTTAAATTTTAAAATTTAAAAAACAAACACTAAATTTTAAAAACTTAATTAATAAAATTTTAAATTTAAAAATTTAAATTTTAAAATTTAAAAATTTAAATTTTAAAGTTTAAAAATTTAAATACAAATTTTAAAAATTTAATGACTAAAACTTTAAATTTTAAAATTTAAAAATTTAAATACTAAATTTTGAAAATTTAATTATTAAAATTTTAAATTCTAAAATTTAAAAATTTAAATACTAAATTTTAAAAATTTATTTATTAAAACTTTAAATTTTAAAATTTAAAAATTTAAATACTAAATTTTAAAAATTTAATTATTAAAACTTTAAATTTTAAAATTTAAAAATTTAAATAATAAATTTTAAAAATTTAATTATTTAAACTTTAAATTTTAAAATTTAAAAATTTAAATACAAATTTTAAAAATTTAATTATTAAAATTTTAAATTTTAAAATTTAAAAATTTAAATTTAAAAATTTAAATACTAAATTTTAAAAATTTAATTATTAAATCTTTAAATTTTAAAATTTAAAAATTTAAATACTAAATTTTAAAAATTTAATTATTAAAACTTTAAACTTTAATATTTAAAAATTTAAACAATAAATTTTAAAAATTTAATTATTAAAATTTTAAATTTTAAAATTTAAAAATTTAAATACTAAATTTTAAAACTTGAAATATTAAATCTTTAAATTTTAAAATTTAAAAATTTAAATACTAAATTTTAAAAATTTAATTATTAAAACTTTAAATTTTAAAATTTAAAAATTTAAATACTAAATTTTAAATATTTAATTATTAAAACTTTAAACTTTAATATTTAAAATTTTAAATACTAAATTTTAAAAATTTAAATATTAAAACTTTAAATTATAAAATTTAAAAATTTAAATACTAAATTCTAAAAATTTAATTATTAAAATTATAAATATTAAAATTTAAAAATTTAAATTTTAAAATTTAAAAATTTAAATTTTAAAATTTAAAAATTTAAATACTAAATTTTAAAAATTTAAATATTAAAACTTTAAATTTTAAAATTTAAAAATTTCAATACTAAATTCCAAAAATTTAATTATTAAAATTATAAATATTAAAATTTGAAAATTTAAATTTTAAAATTTAAAAATTTAAATACTAAATTTTAAAAATTTAATTATTAAAACTTTAAATTTTAAAATTTAAATAATAAACTGTAAAAATTTAATAATTAAAATTTTAAATTTTAAAATTTAAAAATTTAAATTTTAAAATTTAAATACTAAATTTTAAAAATTTAATTATTAAAATTTTAAATTTTAAAATTTAAAAATTTAAATACTAAATTTTAAAAATTTAATTATTAAAATATAAATTTTAAAATTTAAAAATTTTAATACTAAATATTAAAACTTTAAATATTAAATCTTTAAATTTTAAAATTTAAAAATTTAAATACTAAATTTTAAAAATTTAATTATTAAAATTTTAAATTTTAAAATTTAAAAATTTAAATACTAAATTTTAAAAATTTAATTATTAAAACTTTAAATTTTAAAATTTAAAAAACAAACACTAAATTTTAAAAATTTAATTAATAAAATTTTAAATTTAAAAATTTAAATTTTAAAATTTAAAAATTTAAATTTTAAAGTTTAAAAATTTAAATACAAATTTTAAAAATTTAATGATTAAAACTTTAAATTTTAAAATTTAAAAATTTAAATACTAAATTTTGAAAATTTAATTATTAAAATTTTAAATTCTAAAATTTAAAAATTTAAATACTAAATTTTAAAAATTTATTTATTAAAACTTTAAATTTTAAAATTTAAAAATATAAATACTAAATTCCAAAAATTTAATTATTAAAATTATAAATATTAAAATTTGAAAATTTAAATTTTAAAATTTAAAAATTTAAATACTAAATTTTAAAAATTTAATTATTAAAACTTTAAATTTTAAAATTTAAATAATAAACTGTAAAAATTTAATAATTAAAATTTTAAATTTTAAAATTTAAAAATTTAAATTTAAAAATTTAAATACTAAATTTTAAAAATTTAATTATTAAATCTTTAAATTTTAAAATTTAAAAATTTAAATACTAAATTTTAAAAATTTAATTATTAAAACTTTAAACTTTAATATTTAAAAATTTAAACAATAAATTTTAAAAATTTAATTATTAAAATTTTAAATTTTAAAATTTAAAAATTTAAATACTAAATTTTAAAACTTGAAATATTAAATCTTTAAATTTTAAAATTTAAAAATTTAAATACTAAATTTTAAAAATTTAATTATTAAAACTTTAAATTTTAAAATTTAAAAATTTAAATACTAAATTTTAAATATTTAATTATTAAAACATTAAACTTTAATATTTAAAATTTTAAATACTAAATTTTAAAAATTTAAATATTAAAACTTTAAATTATAAAATTTAAAAATTTAAATACTAAATTCTAAAAATTTAATTATTAAAATTATAAATATTAAAATTTAAAAATTTAAATTTTAAAATTTAAAAATTTAAATTTTAAAATTTAAAAATTTAAATACTAAATTTTAAAAATTTAAATATTAAAACTTTAAATTTTAAAATTTAAAAATTTAAATACTAAATTCCAAAAATTTAATTATTAAAATTATAAATATTAAAATTTGAAAATTTAAATTTTAAAATTTAAAAATTTAAATACTAAATTTTAAAAATTTAATTATTAAAACTTTAAATTTTAAAATTTAAATAATAAACTGTAAAAATTTAATAATTAAAATTTTAAATTTTAAAATTTAAAAATTTAAATTTTAAAATTTAAATACTAAATTTTAAAAATTTAATTATTAAAATTTTAAATTTTAAAATTTAAAAATTTAAATACTAAATTTTAAAAATTTAATTATTAAAATATAAATTTTAAAATTTAAAAATTTTAATACTAAATATTAAAACTTTAAATATTAAATCTTTAAATTTTAAAATTTAAAAATTTAAATACTAAATTTTAAAAATTTAATTATTAAAATTTTAAATTTTAAAATTTAAAAATTTAAATACTAAATTTTAAAAATTTAATTATTAAAACTTTAAATTTTAAAATTTAAAAAACAAACACTAAATTTTAAAAATTTAATTAATAAAATTTTAAATTTAAAAATTTAAATTTTAAAATTTAAAAATTTAAATTTTAAAGTTTAAAAATTTAAATACAAATTTTAAAAATTTAATGATTAAAACTTTAAATTTTAAAATTTAAAAATTTAAATACTAAATTTTGAAAATTTAATTATTAAAATTTTAAATTCTAAAATTTAAAAATTTAAATACTAAATTTTAAAAATTTATTTATTAAAACTTTAAATTTTAAAATTTAAAAATTTAAATACTAAATTTTAAAAATTTAATTATTAAAACTTTAAATTTTAAAATTTAAAAATTTAAATACTAAATTTTAAAAATTTAATTATTAAAATTTTAATTTTTAAATTTAAAAATTTAAATTTTAAAATTTAAAAATTTAAATACTAAATTTTAAAAATTTAATTATTAAAACTTTAAATTTTAAAATTTAAATATTTAAATACTAAATTTTAAAAATTTAATTATTAAAATTTTAAATTTTAAAATTTAAAGATTTAAATTTTAAAATTTAAAAGTTTAAATTTTAAAATTTAAAAATTTAAATTTTAAAATTTAAAAATTTAAATTTAAAAATTTAAATACTAAATTTTAAAAATTTAATTATTAAAACTTTAAATTTTAAAATTTAAAAATTTAAAAACTAAATTTAAAAATTTAATTATTAAAATTTTAAATTTTAAAATTTAAAAATTTAAATTTTTATAATTTAAAAATTTAAATATAAAATTTTAAAAATTTAATTATTAAAACTTTAAATTTTAAAATTTAAAAATTTAAATACTAAATTTTAAAAATTTAAATATTAAAACTTTAAATTTTAAAATTTAAAAATTTAAATACTAAATTTTAAAAATTTAATTATTAAAATTTTAAATTTTAAAATTTAAAAATTTAAATACTAAATTTTAAAAATTTAATTATTAAAATTTAAATACTAAATTTTAAAAATTTAATTATTAAAACTTTAAACTTTAATATTTAAAAATTTAAATACTAAATTTTAAAAATTTAAATATTAAAACTTTAAATTATAAAATTTAAAAACTTAAATACTAGATTTTAAAAATTTAAATACTAAATTTTAAAAATTTAATTATTAAAAATTTAAATTTTAAAATTTAAAAATTTAAATTTTAAAATTTAAAAATTTAAATACTAAATTTTAAAAATTTAATTATTAAAACTTTAAATTTTAAAATTTAAAAATTTAAATACTAAATTTTAAAAATTTAATTATTAAAACTTTAAATTTTAAAATTTAAATAATAAACTGTAAAAATTTAATAATTAAAATTTTAAATTTTAAAATTTAAAAATTTCAATTTTAAAATTTAAATACTAAATTTTAAAAATTTAATTGTTAAAATTTTGAATTTTAAAATTTAAAAATTTAAATACTAAATTTTAAAAATTTAATTATTAAAATATAAATTTTAAAATTTAAAAATTTTAATACTAAATATTAAAACTTTAAATATTAAATCTTTAAATTTTAAAATTTAAAAATTTAAATACTAAATTTTAAAAATTTAATTATTAAAATTTTAAATTTTAAAATTTAAAAATTTGAATACTAAATTTTAAAAATTTAATTATTAAAACTTTAAATTTTAAAATTTAAAAAACAAACACTAAATTTTAAAAATTTAATTAATAAAATTTTAAATTTAAAAATTTAAATTTTAAAATTTAAAAATTTAAATTTTAAAATTTAAAAATTTAAATACAAATTTTAAAAATTTAATGATTAAAACTTTAAATTTTAAAATTTAAAAATTTAAATACTAAATTTTGAAAATTTAATTATTAAAATTTTAAATTCTAAAATTTAAAAATTTAAATACTAAATTTTAAAAATATATTTATTAAAACTTTAAATTTTAAAATTTAAAAATTTAAATACTAAATTTTAAAAATTTAATTATTAAAACTTTAAATTTTAAAATTTAAGAATTTAAATACTAAATTTTAAAAATTTAATTATTAAAATTTTAATTTTTAAATTTAAAAATTTAAATTTTAAAATTTAAAAATTTAAATACTAAATTTTAAAAATTTAATTATTAAAACTTTAAATTTTAAAATTTAAAAACTTAAATACTAAATTTTAAAAATTTAATTATTAAAGCTTTAAATTTTAAAATTTAAAAATTTAAACACTAAATTTTAAAAATTTAATTATTAAAATTTTAAATTTTAAAATTTAAAAATTTAAATTTTAAAATTTAAAAATTTAAATTTAAAAATTTAAATACTAAATTTTAAAAATTTAATTATTAAAATTTGAAATTTTAAAATTTAAAAATTTAAATACTAAATTTTAAAAATTTAATTATTAAAACTTTAAATTTTAAAATTTAAATAATAAACTGTAAAAATTTAATAATTAAAATTTTAAATTTTAAAATTTAAAAATTTAAATTTTAAAATTTAAAAATTTAAATTTTAAAATTTAAATACTAAATTTTAAAAATTTAATTATTAAAATTTAAAATTTTAAAATTTAAAAATTTAAATACTAAATTTTAAAAATTTAATTATTAAAATATAAATTTTAAAATTTAAAAATTTAAATACTAAATATTAAAACTTTAAATATTAAATCTTTAAATTTTAAAATTTAAAAATTTAAATACTAAATTTTAAAAATTTAATTATTAAAATTTGAAATTTTAAAATTTAAAAATTTAAATACTAAATTTTAAAAATTTAATTATTAAAACTTTAAATTTTAAAATTTAAAAACAAACACTAAATTTTAAAAATTTAATTAATAAAATTTTAAATTTAAAAATTTAAATTTTAAAATTTAAAAATTTAAATTTTAAAATTTAAAAATTTAAATACAAATTTTAAAAATTTAATGATTAAAACTTTAAATTTTAAAATTTAAAAATTTAAATACTAAATTTTGAAAATTTAATTATTAAAATTTTAAATTCTAAAATTTAAAAATTTAAATACTAAATTTTAAAAATTTATTTATTAAAACTTTAAATTTTAAAATTTTAAAATTTAAATACTAAATTTTAAAAATTTAATTATTAAAACTTTAAATTTTAAAATTTAAAAATTTAAATACTAAATTTTAAAAATTTAATTATTAAAATTTTAATTTTTAAATTTAAAAATTTAAATTTTAAAATTTAAAAATTTAAATACTAAATTTTAAAAATTTAATTATTAAAACTTTAAATTTTAAAATTTAAATATTTAAATACTAAATTTTAAAAATTTAATTATTAAAATTTTAAATTTTAAAATTTAAAGATTTAAATTTTAAAATTTAAAAGTTTAAATTTTAAAATTTAAAAATTTAAATTTTAAAATTTAAAAATTTAAATACTAAATTTTAAAAATTTAATTATTAAAACTTTAAATTTTAAAATTTAAATACTAAATTTTAAAAATTTAATTATTAAAACTTTAAATTTTAAAATTTAAAAATTTTAATACTAAATTTTAAAAATTTAATTATTAAAATTTAAATTTTAAAATTTAAAAATTTAAATACTAAATATTAAAACTTGAAATATTAAATCTTTAAATTTTAAAATTTAAAAATTTAAATACTAAATTTTAAAAATTTAATTATTAAAACTTTAAATTTTAAAATTTAAAAACTTAAATACTAAATTTTAAAAATTTAATTATTAAAATTTAAATTTTAAAATTTTAAAATTTAAATACTAAATTTTAAAAATTTAATTATTAAAACTTTAAATTTTAAAATTTAAAAATTTAAATAATAAATTTTAAAAATTTAATTATTAAAACTTTAAATTTTAAAATTTAAAAATTTTAATACTAAATTTTAAAAATTTAATTATTAAAATTTAAATTTTAAAATTTAAAAATTTAAATACTAAATTTTAAAACTTGAAATATTAAATCTTTAAATTTTAAAATTTAAAAATTTAAATACTAAATTTTAAAAATTTAATTATTAAAATTTTAAATTTTAAAATTTAAAAATTTAAATACTAAATTTTAAAAATTTAATTATTAAAATTTAAATTTTAAAATTTAAAAATTTAAATAATAAATTTTAAAAATTTAATTATTTAAACTTTAAATTTTAAAATTTAAAAATTTAAATACAAATTTTAAAAATTTAATTATTAAAATTTTAAATTTTAAAATTTAAAAATTTAAATTTAAAAATTTAAATACTAACTTTTAAAAATTTAATTATTAAATCTTTAAATTTTAAAATTTAAAAATTTAAATACTAAATTTTAAAAATTTAATTATTAAAACTTTAAATTTTAAAATTTAAAAATTTAAATAATAAATTTTAAAAATTTAATTATTTAAACTTTAAATTTTAAAATTTAAAAATTTAAATACAAATTTTAAAAATTTAATTATTAAAATTTTAAATTTTAAAATTTAAAAATTTAAATTTAAAAATTTAAATACTAACTTTTAAAAATTTAATTATTAAATCTTTAAATTTTAAAATTTAAAAATTTAAATACTAAATTTTAAAAATTTAATTATTAAAACTTTAAACTTTAATATTTAAAAATTTAAACAATAAATTTTAAAAATTTAATTATTAAAATTTTAAATTTTAAAATTTAAAAATTTAAATACTAAATTTTAAAACTTGAAATATTAAATCTTTAAATTTTAAAATTTAAAAATTTAAATACTAAATTTTAAAAATTTAATTATTAAAACTTTAAATTTTAAAATTTAAAAATTTAAATACTAAATTTTAAAAATTTAATTATTAAAACTTTAAACTTTAATATTTAAAAATTTAAATACTAAATTTTAAAAATTTAAATATTAAAACTTTAAATTATAAAATTTAAAAACTTAAATACTAAATTTTAAAAATTTAAATACTAAATTTTAAAAATTTAATTATTAAAAATTTAAATTTTAAAATTTAAAAATTTAAATACTAAATTTTAAAAATTTAATTATTAAAACTTTAAATTTTAAAATTTAAAAATTTAAATACTAAATTTTAAAAATTTAATTATTAAAACTTTAAATTTTAAAATTTAAATAATAAACTGTAAAAATTTAATAATTAAAATTTTAAATTTTAAAATTTAAAAATTTCAATTTTAAAATTTAAATACTAAATTTTAAAAATTTAATTATTAAAACTTTAAACTTTAAAATTTAAAAATTTAAATACTAAATTTTAAAAATTTAATTATTAAAACTTTAAATTTTAAAATTTAAAAGCAAACACTAAATTTTAAAAATTTAATTAATAAAATTTTAAATTTTAAAATTTAAAAATTTAAATTTAAAAATTTAAATTTTAAAATTTAAAAATTTAAATTTTAAAATTTAAAAATTTAAATTTTAAAATTTAAAAATTTAAATACTAAATTTTAAAAATTTAAATATTAAAACTATAAATTTTAAAATTTAAAAATTTAAATACTAAATTCTATAAATTTAATTATTAAAATTATAAATATTAAAATTTAAAAATTTAAATTTTAAAATTTAAAAATTTAAATACTAAATTTTAAAAATTTAATTATTAAAATATAAATTTTAAAATTTAAAAATTTTAATACTAAATATTAAAACTTTAAATATTAAATCTTTAAATTTTAAAATTTAAAAATTTAAATACTAAATTTTAAAAATTTAATTATTAAAATTTTAAATTTTAAAATTTAAAAATTTAAATACTAAATTTTAAAAATTTAATTATTAAAACTTTAAATTTTAAAATTTAAAAAACAAACACTAAATTTTAAAAATTTAATTAATTAAATTTTAAATTTAAAAATTTAAATTTTAAAATTTAAAAATTTAAATTTTAAAATTTAAAAATTTAAATACAAATTTTAAAAATTTAATGATTAAAATTTTAAATTTTAAAATTTAAAAATTTAAATACTAAATTTTGAAAATTTAATTATTAAAATTTTAAATTCTAAAATTTAAAAATTTAAATACTAAATTTTAAAAATTTATTTATTAAAACTTTAAATTTTAAAATTTAAAAATTTAAATACTAAATTTTAAAAATTTAATTATTAAAACTTTAAATTTTAAAATTTAAAAATTTAAATACTAAATTTTAAAAATTTAATTATTAAAATTTTAATTTTTAAATTTAAAAATTTAAATTTTAAAATTTAAAAATTTAAATGCTAAATTTTAAAAATTTAATTATTAAAACTTTAAATTTTAAAATTTAAATATTTAAATACTAAATTTTAAAAATTTAATTATTAAAATTTTAAATTTTAAAATTTAAAGATTTAAATTTTAAAATTTAAAAGTTTAAATTTTAAAATTTAAAAATTTAAATTTTAAAATTTAAAAATTTAAATACTAAATTTTAAAAATTTAATTATTAAAACTTTAAATTTTAAAATTTAAAAACTTAAATACTAAATTTTAAAAATTTAATTATTAAAGCTTTAAATTTTAAAATTTAAAAATTTAAACACTAAATTTTAAAAATTTAATTATTAAAATTTTAAATTTTAAAATTTAAAAATTTAAATTTTAAAATTTAAAAATTTAAATTTAAAAATTTAAATACTAAATTTTAAAAATTTAAATATTAAAACTTTAAATTTTAAAATTTAAAAATTTAAATACTGAATTTTAAAAATTTAATTATTAAAATTTTAAATTTTAAAATTTAAAAATTTAAATACTAAATTTTAAAAATTTAATTATTAAAATTTAAATTTTAAAATTTAAAAATTTAAATTTTAAAATTTAAAAATTTAAATACTAAATTTTAAAAATTTAATTATTAAAACTTTAAACTTTAATATTTAAAAATTTAAATACTAAATTTTAAAAATTTAAATATTAAAACTTTAAATTATAAAATTTAAAAACTTAAATACTAAATTTTAAAAATTTAAATACTAAATTTTAAAAATTTAATTATTAAAAATTTAAATTTTAAAATTTAAAAATTTAAATTTTAAAATTTAAAAATTTAAATACTAAATTTTAAAAATTTAATTATTAAAACTTTAAATTTTAAAATTTAAAAATTTAAATACTAAATTTTAAAAATTTAATTTTTAAAACTTTAAATTTTAAAATTTAAATAATAAACTGTAAAAATTTAATAATTAAAATTTTAAATTTTAAAATTTAAAAATTTCAATTTTAAAATTTAAATATTAAATTTTAAAAATTTAATTGTTAAAATTTTGAATTTTAAAATATAAAAATTTAAATACTAAATTTTAAAAATTTAATTATTAAAATATAAATTTTAAAATTTAAAAATTTAAATACTAAATATTAAATCTTTAAATATTAAATCTTTAAATTTTAAAATTTAAAAATTTAAATACTAAATTTTAAAAATTTAATTATTAAAACTTTAAATTTTAAAATTTAAAAATTTAAATACTAAATTTTAAAAATTTAATTATTAAAATTTTAAATTTTAAAATTTAAAAATTTAAATTTTAAAATTTAAAAATTTAAATACTAAATTTTAAAAATTTAATTATTAAAACTTTAAATTTTAAAATTTAAAAATTTAAACACTAAATTTTAAAAATTTAATTATTAAAATTTTAAATTTTAAAATTTAAAAATTTAAATTTTAAAATTTAAAAATTTAAATTTAAAAAATTTAAATACTAAATTTTAAAAATTTAATTATTAAAACTTTAAATTTTAAAATTTAAAAATTTAAAAACTAAATTTAAAAATTTAATTATTAAAATTTTAAATTTTAAAATTTAAAAATTTAAATTTTTATAATTTAAAAATTTAAATATAAAATTTTAAAAATTTAATTATTAAAACTTTAAATTTTAAAATTTAAATAATAAACTGTAAAAATTTAATAATTAAAATTTTAAATTTTAAAATTTAAAAATTTCAATTTTAAAATTTAAATACTAAATTTTAAAAATTTAATTATTAAAACTTTAAACTTTAAAATTTAAAAATTTAAATACTAAATTTTAAAAATTTAATTATTAAAACTTTAAATTTTAAAATTTAAAAGCAAACACTAAATTTTAAAAATTTAATTAATAAAATTTTAAATTTTAAAATTTAAAAATTTAAATTTAAAAATTTAAATTTTAAAATTTAAAAATTTAAATTTTAAAATTTAAAAGTTTAAATACTAAATTTTAAAAATTTAAATATTAAAACTTTAAATTTTAAAATTTAAAAATTTAAATACTAAATTCTAAAAATTTAATTATTAAAATTATAAATATTAAAATTTAAAAATTTAAATTTTAAAATTTAAAAATTTAAATACTAAATTTTAAAAATTTAATTATTAAAACTTTAAATTTTAAAATTTAAATAATAAACTGTAAAAATTTAATAATTAAAATTTTAAATTTTAAAATTTAAAAATTTAAATTTTAAAATTTAAATACTAAATTTTAAAAATTTAATTATTAAAATTTTAAATTTTAAAATTTAAAAATTTAAATACTAAATTTTAAAAATTTAATTATTAAAATATAAATTTTAAAATTTAAAAATTTAAATACTAAATATTAAAACTTTAAATATTAAATCTTTAAATTTTAAAATTTAAAAATTTAAATACTAAATTTTAAAAATTTAATTATTAAAATTTTAAATTTTAAAATTTAAAAATTTAAATACTAAATTTTAAAAATTTAATTATTAAAACTTTAAATTTTAAAATTTAAAAACAAACACTAAATTTTAAAAATTTAATTAATAAAATTTTAAATTTAAAAATTTAAATTTTAAATTTAAAAATTTAAATTTTAAAATTTAAAATTTAATATATACAAATTTTAAAAATTTAATGATTAAAACTTTAAATTTTAAAATTTAAAAATTTAAATACTAAATTTTGAAAATTTAATTATTAAAATTTTAAATTCTAAAATTTAAAAATTTAAATACTAAATTTTAAAAATTTATTTATTAAAACTTTAAATTTTAAAATTTAAAAATTTAAATACTAAATTTTAAAAATTTAATTATTAAAACTTTAAATTTTATAATTTAAAAATTTAAATACTAAATTTTAAAAATTTAATTATTAAAATTTTAATTTTTAAATTTAAAAATTTAAATTTTAAAATTTAAAAATTTAAATACTATATTTTAAAAATTTAATTATTAAAACTTTAAATTTTACAATTTAAATATTTAAATACTAAATTTTAAAAATTTAATTATTAAAATTTTAAATTTTAAAATTTAAAGATTTAAATTTTAAAATTTAAAAGTTTAAATTTTAAAATTTAAAAATTTAAATTTTAAAATTTAAAAATTTAAATACTAAATTTTAAAAATTTAATTATTAAAACTTTAAATTTTAAAATTTAAAAACTTAAATACTAAATTTTAAAAATTTAATTATTAAAGCTTTAAATTTTAAAATTTAAAAATTTAAATACTAAATTTTAAAAATTTAATTATTAAAATTTTAAATTTTAAAATTTAAAAACTTAAATTTTAAAATTTAAAAATTTAAAAATTTACATACTAAATTTTAAAAATTTAATTATTAAAACTTTAAATTTTAAAATTTAAAAATTTAAACACTAAATTTTAAAAATTTAATTATTAAAATTTTAAATTTTAAAATTTTAAAATTTAAAAATTTAAATTTTAAAATTTAAAAATTTAAATACTAAATTTTAAAAATTTAATTATTAAAATTTTAAATTTTAAAATTTAAAAACTTAAATTTTAAAATTTAAAAATTTAAAAATTTAAATACTAAATTTTGAAAATTTAATTATTAAAATTTTAAATTCTAAAATTTAAAAATTTAAATACTAAATTTTAAAAATTTATTTATTAAAACTTTAAATTTTAAAATTTAAAAATTTAAATACTAAATTTTAAAAATTTAATTATTAAAACTTTAAATTTTAAAATTTAAAAATTTAAAATACTAAATTTTAAAAATTTAATTATTAAAATTTTAATTTTTAAATTTAAAAATTTAAATTTTAAAATTTAAAAATTTAAATACTATATTTTAAAAATTTAATTATTAAAACTTTAAATTTTACAATTTAAATATTTAAATACTAAATTTTAAAAATTTAATTATTAAAATTTAAAATTTTAAAATTTAAAGATTTAAATTTTAAAATTTAAAAGTTTAAATTTTAAAATTTAAAAATTTAAATTTTAAAATTTAAAAATTTAAATACTAAATTTTAAAAATTTAATTATTAAAACTTTAAATTTTAAAATTTAAAAACTTAAATACTAAATTTTAAAAATTTAATTATTAAAGCTTTAAATTTTAAAATTTAAAAATTTAAATACTAAATTTTAAAAATTTAATTATTAAAATTTTAAATTTTAAAATTTAAAAACTTAAATTTTAAAATTTAAAAATTTAAATTTAAAAAATTTAAATACTAAATTTTAAAAATTTAATTATTAAAACTTTAAATTTTAAAATTTAAAAATTTAAAAACTAAATTTAAAAATTTAATTATTAAAATTTTAAATTTTAAAATTTAAAAACTTAAATTTTAAAATTTAAATATTTAAATTTAAAAAATTTAAATACTAAATTTTAAAAATTTAATTATTAAAACTTTAAATTTTAAAATTTAAAAATTTAAATACTAAATTTTAAAAATTTAATTATTAAAATTTTAAATTTTAAAATTTAAAAATTTAAATTTTAAAATTTAAAAATTTAAATACTAAATTTTAAAAATTTAATTATTAAAACTTTAAATTTTAAAATTTAAAAATTTAAACACTAAATTTTAAAAATTTAATTATTAAAATTTTAAATTTTAAAATTTAAAAATTTAAATTTTAAAATTTAAAAATTTAAATTTAAAAAATTTAAATACTAAATTTTAAAAATTTAATTATTAAAACTTTAAATTTTAAAATTTAAAAATTTAAAAACTAAATTTAAAAATTTAATTATTAAAATTTTAAATTTTAAAATTTAAAAATTTAAATTTTTATAATTTAAAAATTTAAATATAAAATTTTAAAAATTTAATTATTAAAACTTTAAATTTTAAAATTTAAATAATAAACTGTAAAAATTTAATAATTAAAATTTTAAATTTTAAAATTTAAAAATTTCAATTTTAAAATTTAAATACTAAATTTTAAAAATTTAATTATTAAAACTTTAAACTTTAAAATTTAAAAATTTAAATACTAAATTTTAAAAATTTAATTATTAAAACTTTAAATTTTAAAATTTAAAAGCAAACACTAAATTTTAAAAATTTAATTAATAAAATTTTAAATTTTAAAATTTAAAAATTTAAATTTAAAAATTTAAATTTTAAAATTTAAAAATTTAAATTTTAAAATTTAAAAATTTAAATACTAAATTTTAAAAATTTAAATATTAAAACTTTAAATTTTAAAATTTAAAAATTTAAATACTAAATTCTAAAAATTTAATTATTAAAATTATAAATATTAAAATTTAAAAATTTAAATTTTAAAATTTAAAAATTTAAATACTAAATTTTAAAAATTTAATTATTAAAACTTTAAATTTTAAAATTTAAATAATAAACTGTAAAAATTTAATAATTAAAATTTTAAATTTTAAAATTTAAAAATTTAAATTTTAAAATTTAAATACTAAATTTTAAAAATTTAATTATTAAAATTTTAAATTTTAAAATTTAAAAATTTAAATACTAAATTTTAAAAATTTAATTATTAAAATATAAATTTTAAAATTTAAAAATTTAAATACTAAATATTAAAACTTTAAATATTAAATCTTTAAATTTTAAAATTTAAAAATTTAAATACTAAATTTTAAAAATTTAATTATTAAAATTTTAAATTTTAAAATTTAAAAATTTAAATACTAAATTTTAAAAATTTAATTATTAAAACTTTAAATTTTAAAATTTAAAAACAAACACTAAATTTTAAAAATTTAATTAATAAAATTTTAAATTTAAAAATTTAAATTTTAAAATTTAAAAATTTAAATTTTAAAATTTAAAAATTTAAATACAAATTTTAAAAATTTAATGATTAAAACTTTAAATTTTAAAATTTAAAAATTTAAATACTAAATTTTGAAAATTTAATTATTAAAATTTTAAATTCTAAAATTTAAAAATTTAAATACTAAATTTTAAAAATTTATTTATTAAAACTTTAAATTTTAAAATTTAAAAATTTAAATACTAAATTTTAAAAATTTAATTATTAAAACTTTAAATTTTAAAATTTAAAAATTTAAATACTAAATTTTAAAAATTTAATTATTAAAATTTTAATTTTTAAATTTAAAAATTTAAATTTTAAAATTTAAAAATTTAAATACTATATTTTAAAAATTTAATTATTAAAACTTTAAATTTTACAATTTAAATATTTAAATACTAAATTTTAAAAATTTAATTATTAAAATTTTAAATTTTAAAATTTAAAGATTTAAATTTTAAAATTTAAAAGTTTATATTTTAAAATTTAAAAATTTAAATTTTAAAATTTAAAAATTTAAATACTAAATTTTAAAAATTTAATTATTAAAACTTTAAATTTTAAAATTTAAAAACTTAAATACTAAATTTTAAAAATTTAATTATTAAAGCTTTAAATTTTAAAATTTAAAAATTTAAATACTAAATTTTAAAAATTTAATTATTAAAATTTTAAATTTTAAAATTTAAAAACTTAAATTTTAAAATTTAAAAATTTAAAAATTTACATACTAAATTTTAAAAATTTAATTATTAAAACTTTAAATTTTAAAATTTAAAAATTTAAACACTAAATTTTAAAAATTTAATTATTAAAATTTTAAATTTTAAAATTTAAAAATTTAAATTTTAAAATTTAAAAATTTAAATACTAAATTTTAAAAATTTAATTATTAAAATTTTAAATTTTAAAATTTAAAAACTTAAATTTTAAAATTTAAAAATTTAAAAATTTAAATACTAAATTTTGAAAATTTAATTATTAAAATTTTAAATTCTAAAATTTAATAATTTAAATACTAAATTTTAAAAATTTATTTATTAAAACTTTAAATTTTAAAATTTAAAAATTTAAATACTAAATTTTAAAAATTTAATTATTAAAACTTTAAATTTTAAAATTTAAAAATTTAAATACTAAATTTTAAAAATTTAATTATTAAAATTTTAATTTTTAAATTTAAAAATTTAAATTTTAAAATTTAAAAATTTAAATACTATATTTTAAAAATTTAATTATTAAAACTTTAAATTTTAAAATTTAAAAACTTAAATACTAAATTTTAAAAATTTAATTATTAAAGCTTTAAATTTTAAAATTTAAAAATTTAAATACTAAATTTTAAAAATTTAATTATTAAAATTTTAAATTTTAAAATTTAAAAACTTAAATTTTAAAATTTAAAAATTTAAATTTAAAAAATTTAAATACTAAATTTTAAAAATTTAATTATTAAAACTTTAAATTTTAAAATTTAAAAATTTAAAAACTAAATTTAAAAATTTAATTATTAAAATTTTAAATTTTAAAATTTAAAAACTTAAATTTTAAAATTTAAAAATTTAAATTTAAAAAATTTAAATACTAAATTTTAAAAATTTAATTATTAAAACTTTAAATTTTAAAATTTAAAAATTTAAATACTAAATTTTAAAAATTTAATTATTAAAATTTTAAATTTTAAAATTTAAAAATTTAAATTTTAAAATTTAAAAATTTAAATACTAAATTTTAAAAATTTAATTATTAAAACTTTAAGTTTTAAAATTTAAAAATTTAAACACTAAATTTTAAAAATTTAATTATTAAAATTTTAAATTTTAAAATTTAAAAATTTAAATTTTAAAATTTAAAAATTTAAATTTAAAAAATTTAAATACTAAATTTTAAAAATTTAATTATTAAAACTTTAAATTTTAAAATTTAAAAATTTAAAAACTAAATTTAAAAATTTAATTATTAAAATTTTAAATTTTAAAATTTAAAAATTTAAATTTTTATAATTTAAAAATTTAAATATAAAATTTTAAAAATTTAATTATTAAAACTTTAAATTTTAAAATTTAAATAATAAACTGTAAAAATTTAATAATTAAAATTTTAAATTTTAAAATTTAAAAATTTCAATTTTAAAATTTAAATACTAAATTTTAAAAATTTAATTATTAAAACTTTAAACTTTAAAATTTAAAAATTTAAATACTAAATTTTAAAAATTTAATTATTAAAACTTTAAATTTTAAAATTTAAAAGCAAACACTAAATTTTAAAAATTTAATTAATAAAATTTTAAATTTTAAAATTTAAAAATTTAAATTTAAAAATTTAAATTTTAAAATTTAAAAATTTAAATTTTAAAATTTAAAAATTTAAATACTAAATTTTAAAAATTTAAATATTAAAACTTTAAATTTTAAAATTTAAAAATTTAAATACTAAATTCTAAAAATTTAATTATTAAAATTATAAATATTAAAATTTAAAAATTTAAATTTTAAAATTTAAAAATTTAAATACTAAATTTTAAAAATTTAATTATTAAAACTTTAAATTTTAAAATTTAAATAATAAACTGTAAAAATTTAATAATTAAAATTTTAAATTTTAAAATTTAAAAATTTAAATTTTAAAATTTAAATACTAAATTTTAAAAATTTAATTATTAAAATTTTAAATTTTAAAATTTAAAAATTTAAATACTAAATTTTAAAAATTTAATTATTAAAATATAAATTTTAAAATTTAAAAATTTAAATACTAAATATTAAAACTTTAAATATTAAATCTTTAAATTTTAAAATTTAAAAATTTAAATACTAAATTTTAAAAATTTAATTATTAAAATTTTAAATTTTAAAATTTAAAAATTTAAATACTAAATTTTAAAAATTTAATTATTAAAACTTTAAATTTTAAAATTTAAAAACAAACACTAAATTTTAAAAATTTAATTAATAAAATTTTAAATTTAAAAATTTAAATTTTAAAATTTAAAAATTTAAATTTTAAAATTTAAAAATTTAAATACAAATTTTAAAAATTTAATGATTAAAACTTTAAATTTTAAAATTTAAAAATTTAAATACTAAATTTTGAAAATTTAATTATTAAAATTTTAAATTCTAAAATTTAAAAATTTAAATACTAAATTTTAAAAATTTATTTATTAAAACTTTAAATTTTAAAATTTAAAAATTTAAATACTAAATTTTAAAAATTTAATTATTAAAACTTTAAATTTTAAAATTTAAAAATTTAAATACTAAATTTTAAAAATTTAATTATTAAAATTTTAATTTTTAAATTTAAAAATTTAAATTTTAAAATTTAAAAATTTAAATACTATATTTTAAAAATTTAATTATTAAAACTTTAAATTTTACAATTTAAATATTTAAATACTAAATTTTAAAAATTTAATTATTAAAATATTAAATTTTAAAATTTAAAGATTTAAATTTTAAAATTTAAAAGTTTAAATTTTAAAATTTAAAAATTTAAATTTTAAAATTTAAAAATTTAAATACTAAATTTTAAAAATTTAATTATTAAAACTTTAAATTTTAAAATTTAAAAACTTAAATACTAAATTTTAAAAATTTAATTATTAAAGCTTTAAATTTTAAAATTTAAAAATTTAAATACTAAATTTTAAAAATTTAATTATTAAAATTTTAAATTTTAAAATTTAAAAACTTAAATTTTAAAATTTAAAAATTTAAAAATTTACATACTAAATTTTAAAAATTTAATTATTAAAACTTTAAATTTTAAAATTTAAAAATTTAAACACTAAATTTTAAAAATTTAATTATTAAAATTTTAAATTTTAAAATTTAAAAATTTAAATTTTAAAATTTAAAAATTTAAATACTAAATTTTAAAAATTTAATTATTAAAATTTTAAATTTTAAAATTTAAAAACTTAAATTTTAAAATTTAAAAATTTAAAAATTTAAATACTAAATTTTGAAAATTTAATTATTAAAATTTTAAATTCTAAAATTTAATAATTTAAATACTAAATTTTAAAAATTTAATTATTAAAACTTTAAATTTTAAAATTTAAAAATTTAAATACTAAATATTAAAAATTTAATTATTAAAACTTTAAATTTTAAAATTTAAAAATTTAAATACTAAATTTTAAAAATTTAATTATTAAAATTTTAATTTTTAAATTTAAAAATTTAAATTTTAAAATTTAAAAATTTAAATACTATATTTTAAAAATTTAATTATTAAAACTTTAAATTTTACAATTTAAATATTTAAATACTAAATTTTAAAAATTTAATTATTAAAATTTTAAATTTTAAAATTTAAAGATTTAAATTTTAAAATTTAAAAGTTTAAATTTTAAAATTTAAAAATTTAAATTTTAAAATTTAAAAATTTAAATACTAAATTTTAAAAATTTAATTATTAAAACTTTAAATTTTAAAATTTAAAAACTTAAATACTAAATTTTAAAAATTTAATTATTAAAGCTTTAAATTTTAAAATTTAAAAATTTAAATACTAAATTTTAAAAATTTAATTATTAAAATTTTAAATTTTAAAATTTAAAAACTTAAATTTTAAAATTTAAAAATTTAAAAATTTACATACTAAATTTTAAAAATTTAATTATTAAAACTTTAAATTTTAAAATTTAAAAATTTAAAAACTAAATTTAAAAATTTAATTATTAAAATTTTAAATTTTAAAATTTAAAAATTTAAATTTTTATAATTTAAAAATTTAAATATAAAATTTTAAAAATTTAATTATTAAAACTTTAAATTTTAAAATTTAAAAATTTAAATACTAAATTTTAAAAATTTAAATATTAAAACTTTAAATTTTAAAATTTAAAAATTTAAATACTAAATTTTAAAAATTTAATTATTAAAATTTTAAATTTTAAAATTTAAAAATTTAAATACTAAATTTTAAAAATTTAATTATTAAAATTTAAATTTTAAAATTTAAAAATTTAAATTTTAAAATTTAAAAATTTAAATACTAAATTTTAAAAATTTAATTATTAAAACTTTAAACTTTAATATTTAAAAATTTAAATATTAAAACTTTAAATTATAAAATTTAAAAACTTAAATACTAAATTTTAAAAATTTAAATACTAAATTTTAAAAATTTAATTATTAAAAATTTAAATTTTAAAATTTAAAAATTTAAATACTAAATTTTAAAAATTTAAATATTAAAACTTTAAATTTTAAAATTTAAAAATTTAAATACTAAATTTTAAAAATTTAATTATTAAAATTTTAAATTTTAAAATTTAAAAATTTAAATACTAAATTTTAAAAATTTAATTATTAAAATTTTAAATTTTAAAATTTAAAAACTTAAATTTTAAAATTTAAAAATTTAAAAATTTACATACTAAATTTTAAAAATTTAATTATTAAAACTTTAAATTTTAAAATTTAAAAATTTAAACACTAAATTTTAAAAATTTAATTATTAAAATTTTAAATTTTAAAATTTAAAAATTTAAATTTAAAAATTTAAATTTTAAAATTTAAAAATTTAAATTTTAAAATTTAAAAATTTAAATACTAAATTTTAAAAATTTAAATATTAAAACTTTAAATTTTAAAATTTAAAAATTTAAATACTAAATTCTAAAAATTTAATTATTAAAATTATAAATATTAAAATTTAAAAATTTAAATTTTAAAATTTAAAAATTTAAATACTAAATTTTAAAAATTTAATTATTAAAACTTTAAATTTTAAAATTTAAATAATAAACTGTAAAAATTTAATAATTAAAATTTTAAATTTTAAAATTTAAAAATTTAAATTTTAAAATTTAAATACTAAATTTTAAAAATTTAATTATTAAAATTTTAAATTTTAAAATTTAAAAATTTAAATACTAAATTTTAAAAATTTAATTATTAAAATATAAATTTTAAAATTTAAAAATTTAAATACTAAATATTAAAACTTTAAATATTAAATCTTTAAATTTTAAAATTTAAAAATTTAAATACTAAATTTTAAAAATTTAATTATTAAAATTTTAAATTTTAAAATTTAAAAATTTAAATACTAAATTTTAAAAATTTAATTATTAAAACTTTAAATTTTAAAATTTAAAAACAAACACTAAATTTTAAAAATTTAATTAATAAAATTTTAAATTTAAAAATTTAAATTTTAAAATTTAAAAATTTAAATTTTAAAATTTAAAAATTTAAATACAAATTTTAAAAATTTAATGATTAAAACTTTAAATTTTAAAATTTAAAAATTTAAATACTAAATTTTGAAAATTTAATTATTAAAATTTTAAATTCTAAAATTTAAAAATTTAAATACTAAATTTTAAAAATTTATTTATTAAAACTTTAAATTTTAAAATTTAAAAATTTAAATACTAAATTTTAAAAATTTAATTATTAAAACTTTAAATTTTAAAATTTAAAAATTTAAATACTAAATTTTAAAAATTTAATTATTAAAATTTTAATTTTTAAATTTAAAAATTTAAATTTTAAAATTTAAAAATTTAAATACTATATTTTAAAAATTTAATTATTAAAACTTTAAATTTTACAATTTAAATATTTAAATACTAAATTTTAAAAATTTAATTATTAAAATTTTAAATTTTAAAATTTAAAGATTTAAATTTTAAAATTTAAAAGTTTATATTTTAAAATTTAAAAATTTAAATTTTAAAATTTAAAAATTTAAATACTAAATTTTAAAAATTTAATTATTAAAACTTTAAATTTTAAAATTTAAAAACTTAAATACTAAATTTTAAAAATTTAATTATTAAAGCTTTAAATTTTAAAATTTAAAAATTTAAATACTAAATTTTAAAAATTTAATTATTAAAATTTTAAATTTTAAAATTTAAAAACTTAAATTTTAAAATTTAAAAATTTAAAAATTTACATACTAAATTTTAAAAATTTAATTATTAAAACTTTAAATTTTAAAATTTAAAAATTTAAACACTAAATTTTAAAAATTTAATTATTAAAATTTTAAATTTTAAAATTTAAAAATTTAAATTTTAAAATTTAAAAATTTAAATACTAAATTTTAAAAATTTAATTATTAAAATTTTAAATTTTAAAATTTAAAAACTTAAATTTTAAAATTTAAAAATTTAAAAATTTAAATACTAAATTTTGAAAATTTAATTATTAAAATTTTAAATTCTAAAATTTAATAATTTAAATACTAAATTTTAAAAATTTATTTATTAAAACTTTAAATTTTAAAATTTAAAAATTTAAATACTAAATTTTAAAAATTTAATTATTAAAACTTTAAATTTTAAAATTTAAAAATTTAAATACTAAATTTTAAAAATTTAATTATTAAAATTTTAATTTTTAAATTTAAAAATTTAAATTTTAAAATTTAAAAATTTAAATACTATATTTTAAAAATTTAATTATTAAAACTTTAAATTTTAAAATTTAAAAACTTAAATACTAAATTTTAAAAATTTAATTATTAAAGCTTTAAATTTTAAAATTTAAAAATTTAAATACTAAATTTTAAAAATTTAATTATTAAAATTTTAAATTTTAAAATTTAAAAACTTAAATTTTAAAATTTAAAAATTTAAATTTAAAAAATTTAAATACTAAATTTTAAAAATTTAATTATTAAAACTTTAAATTTTAAAATTTAAAAATTTAAAAACTAAATTTAAAAATTTAATTATTAAAATTTTAAATTTTAAAATTTAAAAACTTAAATTTTAAAATTTAAAAATTTAAATTTAAAAAATTTAAATACTAAATTTTAAAAATTTAATTATTAAAACTTTAAATTTTAAAATTTAAAAATTTAAATACTAAATTTTAAAAATTTAATTATTAAAATTTTAAATTTTAAAATTTAAAAATTTAAATTTTAAAATTTAAAAATTTAAATACTAAATTTTAAAAATTTAATTATTAAAACTTTAAGTTTTAAAATTTAAAAATTTAAACACTAAATTTTAAAAATTTAATTATTAAAATTTTAAATTTTAAAATTTAAAAATTTAAATTTTAAAATTTAAAAATTTAAATTTAAAAAATTTAAATACTAAATTTTAAAAATTTAATTATTAAAACTTTAAATTTTAAAATTTAAAAATTTAAAAACTAAATTTAAAAATTTAATTATTAAAATTTTAAATTTTAAAATTTAAAAATTTAAATTTTTATAATTTAAAAATTTAAATATAAAATTTTAAAAATTTAATTATTAAAACTTTAAATTTTAAAATTTAAATAATAAACTGTAAAAATTTAATAATTAAAATTTTAAATTTTAAAATTTAAAAATTTCAATTTTAAAATTTAAATACTAAATTTTAAAAATTTAATTATTAAAACTTTAAACTTTAAAATTTAAAAATTTAAATACTAAATTTTAAAAATTTAATTATTAAAACTTTAAATTTTAAAATTTAAAAGCAAACACTAAATTTTAAAAATTTAATTAATAAAATTTTAAATTTTAAAATTTAAAAATTTAAATTTAAAAATTTAAATTTTAAAATTTAAAAATTTAAATTTTAAAATTTAAAAATTTAAATACTAAATTTTAAAAATTTAAATATTAAAACTTTAAATTTTAAAATTTAAAAATTTAAATACTAAATTCTAAAAATTTAATTATTAAAATTATAAATATTAAAATTTAAAAATTTAAATTTTAAAATTTAAAAATTTAAATACTAAATTTTAAAAATTTAATTATTAAAACTTTAAATTTTAAAATTTAAATAATAAACTGTAAAAATTTAATAATTAAAATTTTAAATTTTAAAATTTAAAAATTTAAATTTTAAAATTTAAATACTAAATTTTAAAAATTTAATTATTAAAATTTTAAATTTTAAAATTTAAAAATTTAAATACTAAATTTTAAAAATTTAATTATTAAAATATAAATTTTAAAATTTAAAAATTTAAATACTAAATATTAAAACTTTAAATATTAAATCTTTAAATTTTAAAATTTAAAAATTTAAATACTAAATTTTAAAAATTTAATTATTAAAATTTTAAATTTTAAAATTTAAAAATTTAAATACTAAATTTTAAAAATTTAATTATTAAAACTTTAAATTTTAAAATTTAAAAACAAACACTAAATTTTAAAAATTTAATTAATAAAATTTTAAATTTAAAAATTTAAATTTTAAAATTTAAAAATTTAAATTTTAAAATTTAAAAATTTAAATACAAATTTTAAAAATTTAATGATTAAAACTTTAAATTTTAAAATTTAAAAATTTAAATACTAAATTTTGAAAATTTAATTATTAAAATTTTAAATTCTAAAATTTAAAAATTTAAATACTAAATTTTAAAAATTTATTTATTAAAACTTTAAATTTTAAAATTTAAAAATTTAAATACTAAATTTTAAAAATTTAATTATTAAAACTTTAAATTTTAAAATTTAAAAATTTAAATACTAAATTTTAAAAATTTAATTATTAAAATTTTAATTTTTAAATTTAAAAATTTAAATTTTAAAATTTAAAAATTTAAATACTATATTTTAAAAATTTAATTATTAAAACTTTAAATTTTACAATTTAAATATTTAAATACTAAATTTTAAAAATTTAATTATTAAAATATTAAATTTTAAAATTTAAAGATTTAAATTTTAAAATTTAAAAGTTTAAATTTTAAAATTTAAAAATTTAAATTTTAAAATTTAAAAATTTAAATACTAAATTTTAAAAATTTAATTATTAAAACTTTAAATTTTAAAATTTAAAAACTTAAATACTAAATTTTAAAAATTTAATTATTAAAGCTTTAAATTTTAAAATTTAAAAATTTAAATACTAAATTTTAAAAATTTAATTATTAAAATTTTAAATTTTAAAATTTAAAAACTTAAATTTTAAAATTTAAAAATTTAAAAATTTACATACTAAATTTTAAAAATTTAATTATTAAAACTTTAAATTTTAAAATTTAAAAATTTAAACACTAAATTTTAAAAATTTAATTATTAAAATTTTAAATTTTAAAATTTAAAAATTTAAATTTTAAAATTTAAAAATTTAAATACTAAATTTTAAAAATTTAATTATTAAAATTTTAAATTTTAAAATTTAAAAACTTAAATTTTAAAATTTAAAAATTTAAAAATTTAAATACTAAATTTTGAAAATTTAATTATTAAAATTTTAAATTCTAAAATTTAATAATTTAAATACTAAATTTTAAAAATTTAATTATTAAAACTTTAAATTTTAAAATTTAAAAATTTAAATACTAAATTTTAAAAATTTAATTATTAAAACTTTAAATTTTAAAATTTAAAAATTTAAATACTAAATTTTAAAAATTTAATTATTAAAATTTTAATTTTTAAATTTAAAAATTTAAATTTTAAAATTTAAAAATTTAAATACTATATTTTAAAAATTTAATTATTAAAACTTTAAATTTTACAATTTAAATATTTAAATACTAAATTTTAAAAATTTAATTATTAAAATTTTAAATTTTAAAATTTAAAGATTTAAATTTTAAAATTTAAAAGTTTAAATTTTAAAATTTAAAAATTTAAATTTTAAAATTTAAAAATTTAAATACTAAATTTTAAAAATTTAATTATTAAAACTTTAAATTTTAAAATTTAAAAACTTAAATACTAAATTTTAAAAATTTAATTATTAAAGCTTTAAATTTTAAAATTTAAAAATTTAAATACTAAATTTTAAAAATTTAATTATTAAAATTTTAAATTTTAAAATTTAAAAACTTAAATTTTAAAATTTAAAAATTTAAAAATTTACATACTAAATTTTAAAAATTTAATTATTAAAACTTTAAATTTTAAAATTTAAAAATTTAAAAACTAAATTTAAAAATTTAATTATTAAAATTTTAAATTTTAAAATTTAAAAATTTAAATTTTTATAATTTAAAAATTTAAATATAAAATTTTAAAAATTTAATTATTAAAACTTTAAATTTTAAAATTTAAAAATTTAAATACTAAATTTTAAAAATTTAAATATTAAAACTTTAAATTTTAAAATTTAAAAATTTAAATACTAAATTTTAAAAATTTAATTATTAAAATTTTAAATTTTAAAATTTAAAAATTTAAATACTAAATTTTAAAAATTTAATTATTAAAATTTAAATTTTAAAATTTAAAAATTTAAATTTTAAAATTTAAAAATTTAAATACTAAATTTTAAAAATTTAATTATTAAAACTTTAAACTTTAATATTTAAAAATTTAAATATTAAAACTTTAAATTATAAAATTTAAAAACTTAAATACTAAATTTTAAAAATTTAAATACTAAATTTTAAAAATTTAATTATTAAAAATTTAAATTTTAAAATTTAAAAATTTAAATACTAAATTTTAAAAATTTAAATATTAAAACTTTAAATTTTAAAATTTAAAAATTTAAATACTAAATTTTAAAAATTTAATTATTAAAATTTTAAATTTTAAAATTTAAAAATTTAAATACTAAATTTTAAAAATTTAATTATTAAAATTTTAAATTTTAAAATTTAAAAACTTAAATTTTAAAATTTAAAAATTTAAAAATTTACATACTAAATTTTAAAAATTTAATTATTAAAACTTTAAATTTTAAAATTTAAAAATTTAAACACTAAATTTTAAAAATTTAATTATTAAAATTTTAAATTTTAAAATTTAAAAATTTAAATTTTAAAATTTAAAAATTTAAATACAAATTTTAAAAATTTAATGATTAAAACTTTAAATTTTAAAATTTAAAAATTTAAATACTAAATTTTGAAAGTTTAATTATTAAAATTTTAAATTCTAAAATTTAAAAATTTAAATACTAAATTTTAAAAATTTATTTATTAAAACTTTAAATTTTAAAATTTAAAAATTTAAATACTAAATTTTAAAAATTTAATTATTAAAACTTTAAATTTTATAATTTAAAAATTTAAATACTAAATTTTAAAAATTTAATTATTAAAATTTTAATTTTTAAATTTAAAAATTTAAATTTTAAAATTTAAAAATTTAAATACTATATTTTAAAAATTTAATTATTAAAACTTTAAATTTTACAATTTAAATATTTAAATACTAAATTTTAAAAATTTAATTATTAAAATTTTAAATTTTAAAATTTAAAGATTTAAATTTTAAAATTTAAAAGTTTAAATTTTAAAATTTAAAAATTTAAATTTTAAAATTTAAAAATTTAAATACTAAATTTTAAAAATTTAATTATTAAAACTTTAAATTTTAAAATTTAAAAACTTAAATACTAAATTTTAAAAATTTAATTATTAAAGCTTTAAATTTTAAAATTTAAAAATTTAAATACTAAATTTTAAAAATTTAATTATTAAAATTTTAAATTTTAAAATTTAAAAACTTAAATTTTAAAATTTAAAAATTTAAAAATTTACATACTAAATTTTAAAAATTTAATTATTAAAACTTTAAATTTTAAAATTTAAAAATTTAAACACTAAATTTTAAAAATTTAATTATTAAAATTTTAAATTTTAAAATTTAAAAATTTAAATTTTAAAATTTAAAAATTTAAATACTAAATTTTAAAAATTTAATTATTAAAATTTTAAATTTTAAAATTTAAAAACTTAAATTTTAAAATTTAAAAATTTAAAAATTTAAATACTAAATTTTGAAAATTTAATTATTAAAATTTTAAATTCTAAAATTTAAAAATTTAAATACTAAATTTTAAAAATTTATTTATTAAAACTTTAAATTTTAAAATTTAAAAATTTAAATACTAAATTTTAAAAATTTAATTATTAAAACTTTAAATTTTAAAATTTAAAAATTTAAATACTAAATTTTAAAAATTTAATTATTAAAATTTTAATTTTTAAATTTAAAAATTTAAATTTTAAAATTTAAAAATTTAAATACTATATTTTAAAAATTTAATTATTAAAACTTTAAATTTTACAATTTAAATATTTAAATACTAAATTTTAAAAATTTAATTATTAAAATTTCAAATTTTAAAATTTAAAGATTTAAATTTTAAAATTTAAAAGTTTAAATTTTAAAATTTAAAAATTTAAATTTTAAAATTTAAAAATTTAAATACTAAATTTTAAAAATTTAATTATTAAAACTTTAAATTTTAAAATTTAAAAACTTAAATACTAAATTTTAAAAATTTAATTATTAAAGCTTTAAATTTTAAAATTTAAAAATTTAAATACTAAATTTTAAAAATTTAATTATTAAAATTTTAAATTTTAAAATTTAAAAACTTAAATTTTAAAATTTAAAAATTTAAAAATTTACATACTAAATTTTAAAAATTTAATTATTAAAACTTTAAATTTTAAAATTTAAAAATTTAAAAACTAAATTTAAAAATTTAATTATTAAAATTTTAAATTTTAAAATTTAAAAATTTAAATTTTTATAATTTAAAAATTTAAATATAAAATTTTAAAAATTTAATTATTAAAACTTTAAATTTTAAAATTTAAAAATTTAAATACTAAATTTTAAAAATTTAAATATTAAAACTTTAAATTTTAAAATTTAAAAATTTAAATACTAAATTTTAAAAATTTAATTATTAAAATTTTAAGTTTTAAAATTTAAAAATTTAAATACTAAATTTTAAAAATTTAATTATTAAAATTTAAATTTTAAAATTTAAAAATTTAAATTTTAAAATTTAAAAATTTAAATACTAAATTTTAAAAATTTAATTATTAAAACTTTAAACTTTAATATTTAAAAATTTAAATACTAAATTTTAAAAATTTAAATATTAAAACTTTAAATTATAAAATTTAAAAACTTAAATACTAAATTTTAAAAATTTAAATACTATATTTTAAAAATTTAATTATTAAAAATTTAAATTTTAAAATTTAAAAATTTAAATACTAAATTTTAAAAATTTAAATATTAAAACTTTAAATTTTAAAATTTAAAAATTTAAATACTAAATTTTAAAAATTTAATTATTAAAATTTTAAATTTTAAAATTTAAAAATTTAAATACTAAATTTTAAAAATTTAATTATTAAAATATAAATTTTAAAATTTAAAAATTTAAATACTAAATATTAAAACTTTAAATATTAAATCTTTAAATTTTAAAATTTAAATACTAAATTTTAAAAATTTAATTATTAAAATTTTAAATTTTAAAATTTAAAAATTTAAATACTAAATTTTAAAAATTTAATTATTAAAACTTTAAATTTTAAAATTTAAAAACAAACACTAAATTTTAAAAATTTAATTAATAAAATTTTAAATTTAAAAATTTAAATTTTAAAATTTAATAATTTAAATTTTAAAATTTAAAAATTTAAATACAAATTTTAAAAATTTAATGATTAAAACTTTAAATTTTAAAATTTAAAAATTTAAATACTAAATTTTGAAAATTTAATTATTAAAATTTTAAATTCTAAAATTTAAAAATTTAAATACTAAATTTTAAAAATTTATTTATTAAAACTTTAAATTTTAAAATTTAAAAATTTAAATACTAAATTTTAAAAATTTAATTATTAAAACTTTAAATTTTAAAATTTAAAAATTTAAATACTAAATTTTAAAAATTTAATTATTAAAATTTTAATTTTTAAATTTAAAAATTTAAATTTTAAAATTTAAAAATTTAAATACTAAATTTTAAAAATTTAATTATTAAAACTTTAAATTTTAAAATTTAAATATTTAAATACTAAATTTTAAAAATTTAATTATTAAAATTTTAAATTTTAAAATTTAAAGATTTAAATTTTAAAATTTAAAAGTTTAAATTTTAAAATTTAAAAATTTAAATTTTAAAATTTAAAAATTTAAATACAAAATTTTAAAAATTTAATTATTAAAACTTTAAATTTTAAAATTTAAAAACTTAAATACTAAATTTTAAAAATTTAATTATTAAAGCTTTAAATTTTAAAATTTAAAAATTTAAATACTAAATTTTAAAAATTTAATTATTAAAATTTTAAATTTTAAAATTTAAAAACTTAAATTTTAAAATATAAAAATTTAAAAATTTACATACTAAATTTTAAAAATTTAATTATTAAAACTTTAAATTTTAAAATTTAAAAATTTAAATACTAAATTTTAAAAATTTAATTATTAAAATTTTAAATTTTAAAATTTAAAAATTTAAATTTTAAAATTTAAAAATTTAAATACTAAATTTTAAAAATTTAATTATTAAAACTTTAAATTTTAAAATTTAAAAATTTAAGCACTAAATTTTAAAAATTTAATTATTAAAATTTTAAATTTTAAAATTTAAAAATTTAAATTTTAAAATTTAAAAATTTAAATTTAAAAATTTAAATAATAAATTTTAAAAATTTAATTATTAAAACTTTAAATTTTAAAATTTAAATAATAAACTGTAAAAATTTAATAATTAAAATTTTAAATTTTAAAATTTAAAAATTTCAATTTTAAAATTTAAATACTAAATTTTAAAAATTTAATTATTAAAACTTTAAACTTTAAAATTTAAAAATTTAAATACTAAATTTTAAAAATTTAATTATTAAAACTTTAAATTTTAAAATTTAAAAGCAAACACTAAATTTTAAAAATTTAATTAATAAAATTTTAAATTTTAAAATTTAAAAATTTAAATTTAAAAATTTAAATTTTAAAATTTAAAAATTTAAATTTTAAAATTTAAAAATTTAAATTTTAAAATTTAAAAATTTAAATTTTAAAATTTAAAAATTTAAATACTAAATTTTAAAAATTTAAATATTAAAACTTTAAATTTTAAAATTTAAATACTAAATTCTAAAAATTTAATTATTAAAATTATAAATATTAAAATTTAAAAATTTAAATTTTAAAATTTAAAAATTTAAATACTAAATTTTAAAAATTTAATTATTAAAACTTTAAATTTTAAAATTTAAATAATAAACTGTAAAAATTTAATAATTAAAATTTTAAATTTTAAAATTTAAAAATTTAAATTTTAAAATTTAAATACTAAATTTTAAAAAGTTAATTATTAAAATTTTAAATTTTAAAATTTAAAAATTTAAATACTAAATTTTAAAAATTTAATTATTAAAATATAAATTTTAAAATTTAAAAATTTAATTACTAAATATTAAAACTTTAAATATTAAATCTTTAAATTTTAAAATTTAAAAATTTAAATACTAAATTTTAAAAATTTAATTATTAAAATTTTAAATTTTAAAATTTAAAAATTTAAATACTAAATTTTAAAAATTTAATTATTAAAATTTTAAATTTTAAAATTTAAAATCAAACACTAAATTTTAAAAATTTAATTAATAAAATTTTAAATTTAAAAATTTAAATTTTAAAATTTAAAAATTTAAATTTTAAAATTTAAAAATTTAAATACAAATTTTAAAACTTTAATGATTAATTATTAAAACTTTAAATTTTAAAATTTAAAAATTTAAATACTAAATTTTAAAAATTTAATTATTAAAATTTTAATTTTTAAATTTAAAAATTTAAATTTTAAAATTTAAAAATTTAAATACTAAATTTTAAAAATTTAATTATTAAAACTTTAAATTTTAAAATTTAAATATTTAAATACTAAATTTTAAAAATTTAATTATTAAAATTTTAAATTTTAAAATTTAAAGATTTAAATTTTAAAATTTAAAAGTTTAAATTTTAAAATTTAAAAATTTAAATTTTAAAATTTAAAAATTTAAATACTAAATTTTAAAAATTTAATTATTAAAACTTTAAATTTTAAAATTTAAAAACTTAAATACTAAATTTTAAAAATTTAATTATTAAAGCTTTAAATTTTAAAATTTAAAAATTTAAATACTAAATTTTAAAAATTTAATTATTAAAATTTTAAATTTTAAAATTTAAAAACTTAAATTTTAAAATTTAAAAATTTAAAAATTTAAATACTAAATTTTAAAAATTTAATTATTAAAACTTTAAATTTTAAAATTTAAAAATTTAAATACTAAATTTTAAAAATTTAATTATTAAAATTTTAAATTTTAAAATTTAAAAATTTAAATTTTAAAATTTAAAAATTTAAATACTAAATTTTAAAAATTTAATTATTAAAACTTTAAATTTTAAAATTTAAAAATTTAAATACTAAATTTTAAAAATTTAATTATTAAAACTTTAAATTTTAAAATTTAAATAATAAACTGTAAAAATTTAATAATTAAAATTTTAAATTTTAAAATTTAAAAATTTAAATTATAAAATTTAATAACTAAATTTTAAAAATTTAATTATTAAAACTTTAAACTTTAAAATTTAAAAATTTAAATACTAAATTTTAAAAATTTAATTATTAAAACTTTAAATTTTAAAATTTAAAAACAAACACTAAATTTTAAAAATTTAATTAATAAAATTTTAAATTTTAAAATTTAAAAATTTAAATTTAAAAATTTAAATTTTAAAATTTAAAAATTTAAATTTTAAAATTTAAAAATTTAAATTTTAAAATTTAAAAATTTAAATACTAAATTTTAAAAATTTAAATATTAAAACTTTAAATTTTAAAATTTAAAAATTTAAATACTAAATTCTAAAAATTTAATTATTAAAATTTTAAATTTTAAAATTTAAAAATTTAAATTTTAAAATTAAAAAATTTAAATACTAAATTTTAAAAATTTAATTATTAAAACTTTAAATTTTAAAATTTAAATAATAAACTGTAAAAATTTAATAATTAAAATTTTAAATTTTAAAATTTAAAAATTTAAATTTTAAAATTTAAATACTAAATTTTAAAAATTTAATTATTAATATTTTAAATTTTAAAATTTAAAAATTTAAATACTAAATTTTAAAAATTTAATTATTAAAATTTAAATTTTAAAATTTATAAATTTAAATACTAAATTTTAAAAATTTAATTATTAAAACTTTATATTTTAAAATTTAAAAATTTAAATACTAAATTTTAAAAATTTAATAATTAAAACTTTAAATTTTAAAATTTAAAAATTTAAATACTAAATTTTAAAAATTTAATTAGTAAAAATTTAAATTTTAAAATTTAAAAATTTAAATTTTAAAATTTAAAAATTTAAATTTTAAAATTTAAAAATTTAAATACAAATTTTAAAAATTTAATTATTAAAACTTTAAATTTTAAAATTTAAAAATTTAAATACTAAATTTTGAAAATTTAATTATTAAAATTTTAAATTCTAAAATTTAAAAATTTAAATACTAAATTATAAAAATTTATTTATTAAAACTTTAAATTTTAAAATTTAAAAATTTAAATACTAAATTTTAAAAATTTAATTATTAAAATTTTAAATTTTAAAATTTAAAAATTTAAATTTTAAAATTAAAAAATTTAAATACTAAATTTTAAAAATTTAATTATTAAAACTTTAAATTTTAAAATTTAAAAATTTAAATACTAAATTTTAAAAATTTAATTATTAAAGCTTTAAATTTTAAAATTTAAAAATTTAAATTTTAAAATTTAAAAATTTAAATACTAAATTTTAAAAATTTAATTATTAAAACTTTAAATTTTAAAATTTAAAAATTTAAATACTAAATTTTAAAAATTTAATTATTAAAACTTTAAATTTTAAAATTTAAAAACAAACACTAAATTTTAAAAATTTAATTAATAAAATTTTAAATTTTAGAATTTAAAAATTTAAATTTAAAAATTTAAATTTAAAAATTTAAATTTTAAAATTTAAAAATTTAAATACTAAATTTTAAAAATTTAAATATTAAAACTTTAAATTTTAAAATTTAAAAATTTAAATTTAAAAATTTAAATACTAAATTTTAAAAATTTATTTATTAAAACTTTAAATTTTAAAATTTAAAAATTTAAATACTAAATTTTAAAAATTTAATTATTAAAATTTAAATTTTAAAATTTATAAATTTAAATACCAAATTTTAAAAATTTAATTATTAAAACTTTATATTTTAAAATTTAAAAATTTAAATACTAAATTTTAAAAATTTAATTATTAAAACTTTAAATTTTAAAATTTAAAAATTTAAACACTAAATTTTAAAAATTTAATTATTAAAATATTAAATTTTAAAATTTAAAAATTTAAATTTTAAAATTTAAAAATTTAAGTCTAAAAATTTAAATACTAAATTTTAAAAATTTAATTATTAAAACTTTAAATTTTAAAATTTAAAAATTTAAAAACTAAATTTAAAAATTTAATTATTAAAATTTTAAATTTTAAAATTTAAAAATTTAAATACTAAATTTTAAAAATTTAATTATTAAAACTTTAAATTTTAAAATTTAAATAATAAACTGTAAAAATTTAATAATTAAAATTTTAAATTTTAAAATTTAAAAATTTAAATTTTAAAATTTAAATAATAAATTTTAAAAATTTAATTATTAAAACTTTAAACTTTAAAATTTAAAAATTTAAATACTAAATTTTAAAAATTTAATTATTAAAACTTTAAATTTTAAAATTTAAAAACAAACACTAAATTTTAAAAATTTAATTAATAAAATTTTAAATTTTAAAATTTAAAAATTTAAATTTAAAAATTTAAATTTTAAAATTTAAAAATTTAAATTTTAAAATTTAAAAAATTAAATACTAAATTTTAAAAATTTAAATATTAAAACTTTAAATTTTAAAATTTAAAAATTTAAATACTAAATTCTAAAAATTTAATTATTAAAATTTTAAATTTTAAAATTTAAAAATTTAAATACTAAATTTTAAAAATTTAATTATTAAAACTTTAAATTTTGAAATTTAAATAATAAACTGTAAAAATTTAATAATTAAAATTTTAAATTTTAAAATTTAAAAATTTAAATTTTAAAATTTAAATACTAAATTTTAAAAATTTAATTATTAAAATTTTAAATTTTAAAATTTAAAAATTTAAATACTAAATTTTAAAAATTTAATTATTAAAATTTAAATTTTAAAATTTATAAATTTAAATACTAAATTTTAAAAATTTAATTATTAAAACTTTATATTTTAAAATTTAAAAATTTAAATACTAAATTTTAAAAATTTAATTATTAAAACTTTAAATTTTAAAATTTAAAAATTTAAATACTAAATTTTAAAAATTTAATTAGTAAAAATTTAAATTTTAAAATTTAAAAATTTAAATTTTAAAATTTAAAAATTTAAATTTTAAAATTTAAAAATTTAAATACAAATTTTAAAAATTTAATTATTAAAACTTTAAATTTTAAAATTTAAAAATTTAAATACTAAATTTTGAAAATTTAATTATTAAAATTTTAAATTCTAAAATTTAAAAATTTAAATACTAAATTTTAAAAATTTATTTATTAAAACTTTAAATTTTAAAATTTAAAAATTTAAATACTAAATTTTAAAAATTTAATTATTAAAACTTTAAATTTTAAAATTTAAAAATTTAAATACTAAATTTTAAAAACTTAATTATTAAAACTTTATATTTTAAAATTTAAAAATTTAAATACTAAATTTTAAAAATTTAATTATTAAAACTTTAAATTTTAAAATTTAAAAATTTAAATACTAAATTTTAAAAATTTAATTATTAAAACTTTAAATTTTAAAATTTAAAAATTTAAAAACTAAATTTTAAAAATTTAATTATTAAAATTTTAAATTTTAAAATTTAAAAATTTAAATACTAAATTTGAAATTTAGAAATTTAAATTTAAAAATTTAAATTTTAAAATTTAAAAATTTAAATACTAAATTTTAAAAATTTAATTAATAAAATTTTAAATTTTAAAATTTAAAAACTTAAATTTTAAAATTTAAAAATTTAAAAATTTAAATACTAAATTTTAAAAATTTAATTATTAAAATTTTAAATTTTAAAATTTAAAAATTTAAATACTAAATTTTAAAAATTTAATTATTAAAACTTTAAATTTTAAAATTTAAAAATTTAAATACTAAATTTTAAAAATTTAATTATTAAAACTTTAAATTTTAAAATTTAAAAATTTAAATACTAAATTTTAAAAATTTAATTATTAAAATTTTAAATTTTAATTATTAAAATTTTAAATTTTAAAATTTAAAAATTTAAATTTTAAAATTTAAAAATTTAAATTTAAAAATTTAAATACTAAATTTTAAAAATTTAATTATTAAAACTTTAAATTTTAAAATTTAAAAATTTAAATACTAAATTTTAAAAACTTAATTATTAAAATTTTAAATTTTAAAATTTAAAAATTTAAATTTTAAAATTTAAATATTTAAATACTAAATTTTAAAAATTTAATTATTAAAATTTTAAATTTTAAAATTTAAAAATTTAAATTTTAAAATTTAAAAATTTAAATACTAAATTTTAAAAATTTAATTATTATAACTTTAAATTTTAAAATTTAAAAATTTAAACACTAAATTTTAAAAATTTAATTATTAAAATTTTAAATTTTAAAATTTAAAAATTTAAATACTAAATTTTAAAAATTTAATTATTAAAACTTTAAACCTTAAAATTTAAAAATTTAAATACTAAATTTTAAAAATTTAATTATTAAAGCTTTAAATTTTAAAATATAAAAATTTAAATACTAAATTTTAAAAATTTAATTATTAAAATTTTAAATTTTAAAATTTAAAAACTTAAATTTTAAAATCTAAAAATTTAAAAATTTAAATACTAAATTTTAAAAATTTAATTATTAAAACTTTAAATTTTAAAATTTAAAAATTTAAACACTAAATTTTAAAAATTTAATTATTAAAATTTTAAATTTTAATTATTAAAATTTTAAATTTTAAAATTTAAAAATTTAAATTTTAAAATTTAAAAATTTAAATTTAAAAATTTAAATACTAAATTTTAAAAATTTAATTATTAAAACTTTAAATTTTAAAATTTAAAAATTTAAATACTAAATTTTAAAAACTTAATTATTAAAACTTTATATTTTAAAATTTAAAAATTTAAATACTAAATTTTAAAAATTTAATTATTAAAACTTTAAATTTTAAAATTTAAAAATTTAAATACTAAATTTTAAAAATTTAAATATTAAATCTTTGAATTTTAAAATTTAAAAATTTAAATACTAAATTTTAAAAATTTAATTATTAAAATTTTAAATTTTAAAATTTAAAAATTTAAATACTAAATTTTAAAAATTTAATTATTAAAACTTTAAATTTTAAAATTTAAAAATTTAAATACTAAATTTTAAAAATTTAATTATTAAAACTTTAAATTTTAAAATTTAAAAATTTAAATACTAAATTTTAAAAATTTAATTATTAAAATTTTAAATTTTAAAATTTAAAAATTTAAATACTAAATTTTAAAAATTTAATTATTAAAATTTTAAATTTTAAAATTTAAAAATTTAAATTTTAAAATTTAAAAATTTAAATTTTAAAATTTTAAAATTTAAATTTTAAAATTTAAAAATTTAAATTATAAAATTTAAAAATTTAAATTTTAAAATTTAAAAATTTAAATACTAAATTTTAAAAATTTAATTATTAAAGCTTTAAATTTTAAAATTTAAAAATTTAAATACTAAATTTTAAAAATTTAATTAATAAAATTTTAAATTTTAAAATTTAAAAACTTAAATTTTAAAATTTAAAAATTTAAAAATTTAAATACTAAATTTTAAAAATTTAATTATTAAAATTTTAAATTTTAAAATTTAAAAATTTAAATTTTAAAATTTAAAAATTTAAATACTAAATTTTAAAAATTTAATTATTATAACTTTAAATTTTAAAATTTAAAAATTTAAACACTAAATTTTAAAAATTTAATTATTAAAATTTTAAATTTTAAAATTTAAAAATTTAAATTTTAAAATTTAAATACTAAATTTTAAAAATTTAATTAATAAAATTTTAAATTTTAAAATTTAAAAACTTAAATTTTAAAATTTAAAAATTTAAAAATTTAAATACTAAATTTTAAAAATTTAATTATTAAAACTTTAAATTTTAAAATTTAAATAATAAACTGTAAAAATTTAATAATTAAAATTTTAAATTTTAAAATTTAAAAATTTAAATTTTAAAATTTAAATAATAAATTTTAAAAATTTAATTATTAAAACTTTAAACTTTAAAATTTAAAAATTTAAATACTAAATTTTAAAAATTTAATTATTAAAACTTTAAATTTTAAAATTTAAAAACAAACACTAAATTTTAAAAATTTAATTAATAAAATTTTAAATTTTAAAATTTAAAAATTTAAATTTAAAAATTTAAATTTTAAAATTTAAAAATTTAAATTTTAAAATTTAAAAAATTAAATACTAAATTTTAAAAATTTAAATATTAAAACTTTAAATTTTAAAATTTAAAAATTTAAATACTAAATTCTAAAAATTTAATTATTAAAATTTTAAATTTTAAAATTTAAAAATTTAAATACTAAATTTTAAAAATTTAATTATTAAAACTTTAAATTTTGAAATTTAAATAATAAACTGTAAAAATTTAATAATTAAAATTTTAAATTTTAAAATTTAAAAATTTAAATTTTAAAATTTAAATACTAAATTTTAAAAATTTAATTATTAAAATTTTAAATTTTAAAATTTAAAAATTTAAATACTAAATTTTAAAAATTTAATTATTAAAATTTAAATTTTAAAATTTATAAATTTAAATACTAAATTTTAAAAATTTAATTATTAAAACTTTATATTTTAAAATTTAAAAATTTAAATACTAAATTTTAAAAATTTAATTATTAAAACTTTAAATTTTAAAATTTAAAAATTTAAATACTAAATTTTAAAAATTTAATTAGTAAAAATTTAAATTTTAAAATTTAAAAATTTAAATTTTAAAATTTAAAAATTTAAATTTTAAAATTTAAAAATTTAAATACAAATTTTAAAAATTTAATTATTAAAACTTTAAATTTTAAAATTTAAAAATTTAAATACTAAATTTTGAAAATTTAATTATTAAAATTTTAAATTCTAAAATTTAAAAATTTAAATACTAAATTTTAAAAATTTATTTATTAAAACTTTAAATTTTAAAATTTAAAAATTTAAATACTAAATTTTAAAAATTTAATTATTAAAACTTTAAATTTTAAAATTTAAAAATTTAAATACTAAATTTTAAAAACTTAATTATTAAAACTTTATATTTTAAAATTTAAAAATTTAAATACTAAATTTTAAAAATTTAATTATTAAAACTTTAAATTTTAAAATTTAAAAATTTAAATACTAAATTTTAAAAATTTAATTATTAAAACTTTAAATTTTAAAATTTAAAAATTTAAAAACTAAATTTTAAAAATTTAATTATTAAAATTTTAAATTTTAAAATTTAAAAATTTAAATACTAAATTTGAAATTTAGAAATTTAAATTTAAAAATTTAAATTTTAAAATTTAAAAATTTAAATACTAAATTTTAAAAATTTAATTAATAAAATTTTAAATTTTAAAATTTAAAAACTTAAATTTTAAAATTTAAAAATTTAAAAATTTAAATACTAAATTTTAAAAATTTAATTATTAAAATTTTAAATTTTAAAATTTAAAAATTTAAATACTAAATTTTAAAAATTTAATTATTAAAACTTTAAATTTTAAAATTTAAAAATTTAAATACTAAATTTTAAAAATTTAATTATTAAAACTTTAAATTTTAAAATTTAAAAATTTAAATACTAAATTTTAAAAATTTAATTATTAAAATTTTAAATTTTAATTATTAAAATTTTAAATTTTAAAATTTAAAAATTTAAATTTAAAAATTTAAATTTTAAAATTTAAAAATTTAAATTTAAAAATTTAAATACTAAATTTTAAAAATTTAATTATTAAAACTTTAAATTTTAAAATTTAAAAATTTAAATACTAAATTTTAAAAACTTAATTATTAAAATTTTAAATTTTAAAATTTAAAAATTTAAATTTTAAAATTTAAATATTTAAATACTAAATTTTAAAAATTTAATTATTAAAATTTTAAATTTTAAAATTTAAAAATTTAAATTTTAAAATTTAAAAATTTAAATACTAAATTTTAAAAATTTAATTATTATAACTTTAAATTTTAAAATTTAAAAATTTAAACACTAAATTTTAAAAATTTAATTATTAAAATTTTAAATTTTAAAATTTAAAAATTTAAATACTAAATTTTAAAAATTTAATTATTAAAACTTTAAACCTTAAAATTTAAAAATTTAAATACTAAATTTTAAAAATTTAATTATTAAAGCTTTAAATTTTAAAATATAAAAATTTAAATACTAAATTTTAAAAATTTAATTATTAAAATTTTAAATTTTAAAATTTAAAAACTTAAATTTTAAAATCTAAAAATTTAAAAATTTAAATACTAAATTTTAAAAATTTAATTATTAAAACTTTAAATTTTAAAATTTAAAAATTTAAACACTAAATTTTAAAAATTTAATTATTAAAATTTTAAATTTTAATTATTAAAATTTTAAATTTTAAAATTTAAAAATTTAAATTTTAAAATTTAAAAATTTAAATTTAAAAATTTAAATACTAAATTTTAAAAATTTAATTATTAAAACTTTAAATTTTAAAATTTAAAAATTTAAATACTAAATTTTAAAAACTTAATTATTAAAACTTTATATTTTAAAATTTAAAAATTTAAATACTAAATTTTAAAAATTTAATTATTAAAACTTTAAATTTTAAAATTTAAAAATTTAAATACTAAATTTTAAAAATTTAAATATTAAATCTTTGAATTTTAAAATTTAAAAATTTAAATACTAAATTTTAAAAATTTAATTATTAAAATTTTAAATTTTAAAATTTAAAAATTTAAATACTAAATTTTAAAAATTTAATTATTAAAACTTTAAATTTTAAAATTTAAAAATTTAAATACTAAATTTTAAAAATTTAATTATTAAAACTTTAAATTTTAAAATTTAAAAATTTAAATACTAAATTTTAAAAATTTAATTATTAAAATTTTAAATTTTAAAATTTAAAAATTTAAATACTAAATTTTAAAAATTTAATTATTAAAATTTTAAATTTTAAAATTTAAAAATTTAAATTTTAAAATTTAAAAATTTAAATTTTAAAATTTTAAAATTTAAATTTTAAAATTTAAAAATTTAAATTATAAAATTTAAAAATTTAAATTTTAAAATTTAAAAATTTAAATACTAAATTTTAAAAATTTAATTATTAAAGCTTTAAATTTTAAAATTTAAAAATTTAAATACTAAATTTTAAAAATTTAATTAATAAAATTTTAAATTTTAAAATTTAAAAACTTAAATTTTAAAATTTAAAAATTTAAAAATTTAAATACTAAATTTTAAAAATTTAATTATTAAAATTTTAAATTTTAAAATTTAAAAATTTAAATTTTAAAATTTAAAAATTTAAATACTAAATTTTAAAAATTTAATTATTATAACTTTAAATTTTAAAATTTAAAAATTTAAACACTAAATTTTAAAAATTTAATTATTAAAATTTTAAATTTTAAAATTTAAAAATTTAAATTTTAAAATTTAAATACTAAATTTTAAAAATTTAATTATTAAAACTTTAAACCTTAAAATTTAAAAATTTAAATACTAAATTTTAAAAATTTAATTATTAAAGATTTAAATTTTAAAATATAAAAATTTAAATACTAAATTTTAAAAATTTAATTATTAAAATTTTAAATTATAAAATTTAAAAACTTAAATTTTAAAATCTAAAAATTTAAAAATTTAAATACTAAATTTTAAAAATTTAATTATTAAAACTTTAAATTTTAAAATTTAAAAATTTAAATACTAAATTTTAAAAATTTAATTATTAAAATTTTAAATTTTAATTATTAAAATTTTAAATTTTAAAATTTAAAAATTTAAATTTTAAAATTTAAAAATTTAAATTTAAAAATTTAAATACTAAATTTTAAAAATTTAATTATTAAAACTTTAAATTTTAAAATTTAAAAATTTAAATACTAAATTTTAAAAACTTAATTATTAAAATTTTAAATTTTAAAATTTAAAAATTTAAATTTTAAAATTTAAAAATTTAAATACTAAATTTTAAAAATTTAATTATTATAACTTTAAATTTTAAAATTTAAAAATTTAAACACTAAATTTTAAAAATTTAATTATTAAAATTTTAAATTTTAAAATTTAAAAATTTAAATACTAAATTTTAAAAATTTAATTATTAAAACTTTAAACCTTAAAATTTAAAAATTTAAATACTAAATTTTAAAAATTTAATTATTAAAGCTTTAAATTTTAAAATATAAAAATTTAAATACTAAATTTTAAAAATTTAATTATTAAAATTTTAAATTTTAAAATTTAAAACCTAAATTTTAAAATCTAAAAATTTAAAAATTTAAATACTAAATTTTAAAAATTTAATTATTAAAACTTTAAATTTTAAAATTTAAAAATTTAAACACTAAATTTTAAAAATTTAATTATTAAAATTTTAAATTTTAATTATTAAAATTTTAAATTTTAAAATTTAAAAATTTAAATTTTAAAATTTAAAAATTTAAATTTAAAAATTTAAATACTAAATTTTAAAAATTTAATTATTAAAACTTTATATTTTAAAATTTAAAAATTTAAATACTAAATTTTAAAAATTTAATTATTAAAACTTTAAATTTTAAAATTTAAAAATTTAAATACTAAATTTTAAAAATTTAAATATTAAATCTTTGAATTTTAAAATTTAAAAATTTAAATACTAAATTTTAAAAATTTAATTATTAAAATTTTAAATTTTAAAATTTAAAAATTTAAATACTAAATTTTAAAAATTTAATTATTAAAACTTTAAATTTTAAAATTTAAAAATTTAAATACTAAATTTTAAAAATTTAATTATTAAAACTTTAAATTTTAAAATTTAAAAATTTAAATACTAAATTTTAAAAATTTAATTATTAAAATTTTAAATTTTAAAATTTAAAAATTTAAATACTAAATTTTAAAAATTTAATTATTAAAATTTTAAATTTTAAAATTTAAAAATTTAAATTTTAAAATTTAAAAATTTAAATTTTAAAATTTTAAAATTTAAATTTTAAAATTTAAAAATTTAAATTATAAAATTTAAAAATTTAAATTTTAAAATTTAAAAATTTAAATACTAAATTTTAAAAATTTAATTATTAAAGCTTTAAATTTTAAAATTTAAAAATTTAAATACTAAATTTTAAAAATTTAATTAATAAAATTTTAAATTTTAAAATTTAAAAACTTAAATTTTAAAATTTAAAAATTTAAAAATTTAAATACTAAATTTTAAAAATTTAATTATTAAAATTTTAAATTTTAAAATTTAAAAATTTAAATTTTAAAATTTAAAAATTTAAATACTAAATTTTAAAAATTTAATTATTATAACTTTAAATTTTAAAATTTAAAAATTTAAACACTAAATTTTAAAAATTTAATTATTAAAATTTTAAATTTTAAAATTTAAAAATTTAAATTTTAAAATTTAAATACTAAATTTTAAAAATTTAATTATTAAAACTTTAAACCTTAAAATTTAAAAATTTAAATACTAAATTTTAAAAATTTAATTATTAAAGATTTAAATTTTAAAATATAAAAATTTAAATACTAAATTTTAAAAATTTAATTATTAAAATTTTAAATTATAAAATTTAAAAACTTAAATTTTAAAATCTAAAAATTTAAAAATTTAAATACTAAATTTTAAAAATTTAATTATTAAAACTTTAAATTTTAAAATTTAAAAATTTAAATACTAAATTTTAAAAATTTAATTATTAAAATTTTAAATTTTAATTATTAAAATTTTAAATTTTAAAATTTAAAAATTTAAATTTTAAAATTTAAAAATTTAAATTTAAAAATTTAAATACTAAATTTTAAAAATTTAATTATTAAAACTTTAAATTTTAAAATTTAAAAATTTAAATACTAAATTTTAAAAACTTAATTATTAAAATTTTAAATTTTAAAATTTAAAAATTTAAATTTTAAAATTTAAAAATTTAAATACTAAATTTTAAAAATTTAATTATTAAAATTTTAAATTTTAAAATTTAAAAATTTAAATTTTAAAATTTAAAAATTTAAATACTAAATTTTAAAAATTTAATTATTATAACTTTAAATTTTAAAATTTAAAAATTTAAACACTAAATTTTAAAAATTTAATTATTAAAATTTTAAATTTTAAAATTTAAAAATTTAAATACTAAATTTTAAAAATTTAATTATTAAAACTTTAAACCTTAAAATTTAAAAATTTAAATACTAAATTTTAAAAATTTAATTATTAAAGCTTTAAATTTTAAAATATAAAAATTTAAATACTAAATTTTAAAAATTTAATTATTAAAATTTTAAATTTTAAAATTTAAAACCTAAATTTTAAAATCTAAAAATTTAAAAATTTAAATACTAAATTTTAAAAATTTAATTATTAAAACTTTAAATTTTAAAATTTAAAAATTTAAATACTAAATTTTAAAAATTTAATTATTAAAATTTTAAATTTTAATTATTAAAATTTTAAATTTTAAAATTTAAAAATTTAAATTTTAAAATTTAAAAATTTAAATTTAAAAATTTAAATACTAAATTTTAAAAATTTAATTATTAAAACTTTAAATTTTAAAATTTAAAAATTTAAATACTAAATTTTAAAAACTTAATTATTAAAACTTTATATTTTAAAATTTAAAAATTTAAATACTAAATTTTAAAAATTTAATTATTAAAACTTTAAATTTTAAAATTTAAAAATTTAAATACTAAATTTTAAAAATTTAATTATTAAAACTTTAAATTTTAAAATTTAAAAATTTAAAAACTAAATTTTAAAAATTTAATTATTAAAATTTTAAATTTTAAAATTTAAAAATTTAAATACTAAATTTGAAATTTAGAAATTTAAATTTAAAAATTTAAATTTTAAAATTTAAAAATTTAAATACTAAATTTTAAAAATTTAATTATTAAAACTTTAAATTTTAAAATTTAAATACTAAATTTTAAAAATTTAATTATTAAAACTTTAAATTTTAAAATTTAAAAATTTTAACACTAAATTTTAAAAATTTAATTAATAAAATTTAAATTTTAAAATTTAAAAATTTAAATACTAAATTTTAAAACTTGAAATATTAAATCTTTAAATTTTAAAATTTAAAAATTTAAATACTAAATTTTAAAACTTGAAATATTAAATCTTTAAATTTTAAAATTTAAAAATTTAAATACTAAATTTTAAAAATTTAATTATTAAAACTTTAAATTTTAAAATTTAAAAATTTAAATACTAAATTTTAAAAATTTAATTATTAAAACTTTAAACTTTAATATTTAAAAATTTAAATATTAAATTTTAAAAATTTAAATATTAAAACTTTAAATTATAAAATTTAAAAACTTAAATACTAAATTTTAAAAATTTAAATACTAAATTTTAAAAATTTAATTATTAAAACTTTAAATTTTAAAATTTAAAAATTTAAACATTAAATTTTAAAAATTTAATTATTAAAATTTTAAATTTTAAAATATAAAAATTTAAATTTTAAAATTTAAAAATTTAAATTTAAAAATTTAAATACTAAATTTTAAAAATTTAATTATTAAAACTTTATATTTTAAAATTTAAAAATTTAAATACTAAATTTTAAAAATTTAATTATTAAAATTTTAAATTTTAAAATTTATAAATTTAAATACTAAATTTTAAAAATTTAATTAGTAATAATTTAAATTTTAAAATTTAAAAATTTAAATACAAATTTTAAAAATTTAATTATTAAAACTTTAAATTTTAAAATTTAAAAATTTAAATACTAAATTTTGAAAATTTAATTATTAAAATTTTAAATTCTAAAATTTAAAAATTTAAATACTAAATTTTAAAAATTTATTTATTAAAACTTTAAATTTTAAAATTTAAAAATTTAAATACTAAATTTTAAAAATTTAATTATTAATACTTTAAATTTTAAAATTTAAAAATTTAAATACTAAATTTTATAAATTCAATTATTAAAATTTTAATTTTTAAATTTAAAAATTTAAATTTTAAAATTTAAAAATTTAAATAGTAAATTTTAAAAATTTAATTATTAAAATTTTAAATTTTAAAATATAAAAATTTAAATTTTAAAATTTAAAAATTTAAATTTTAAAATTTAAAAATTTAAATTTTAAAATTTAAAAATTTAAATACTAAATTTTAAAAATTTAATTATTAAAACTTTAAATTTTAAAATTTAAAAACTTAAATACTAAATTTTAAAAATTTAATTATTAAAGCTTTAAATTTTAAAATTTAAAAATTTAAATACTAAATTTTAAAAATTTAATTAATAAAATTTTAAATTTTAAAATTTAAAAACTTAAATTTTAAAATTTAAAAATTTAAAAATTTAAATACTAAATTTTAAAAATTTAATTATTAAAATTTTAAATTTTAAAATTTAAAAATTTAAATACTAAATTTTAAAAATTTAATTATTAAAACTTTAAATTTTAAAATTTAAATATTTAAATACTAAATTTTAAAAATTTAATTATTAAAATTTTAAATTTTAAAATTTAAAAATTTAAATTATAAAATTTAAAAATTTAAATTTTAAAATTTAAAAATTTAAATACTAAATTTTAAAAATTTAATTATTAAAGCTTTAAATTTTAAAATTTAAAAATTTAAATACTAAATTTTAAAAATTTAATTAATAAAATTTTAAATTTTAAAATTTAAAAACTTAAATTTTAAAATTTAAAAATTTAAAAATTTAAATACTAAATTTTGAAAATTTAATTATTAAAATTTTAAATTCTAAAATATAAAAATTTAAATACTAAATTTTAAAAATTTATTTATTAAAACTTTAAATTTTAAAATTTAAAAATTTAAATACTAAATTTTAAAAATTTAATTATTAATACTTTAAATTTTAAAATTTAAAAATTTAAATACTAAATTTTATAAATTCAATTATTAAAATTTTAATTTTTAAATTTAAAAATTTAAATTTTAAAATTTAAAAATTTAAATAGTAAATTTTAAAAATTTAATTATTAAAATTTTAAATTTTAAAATATAAAAATTTAAATTTTAAAATTTAAAAATTTAAATTTTAAAATTTAAAAATTTAAATTTTAAAATTTAAAAATTTAAATACTAAATTTTAAAAATTTAATTATTAAAACTTTAAATTTTAAAATTTAAAAACTTAAATACTAAATTTTAAAAATTTAATTATTAAAGCTTTAAATTTTAAAATTTAAAAATTTAAATACTAAATTTTAAAAATTTAATTAATAAAATTTTAAATTTTAAAATTTAAAAACTTAAATTTTAAAATTTAAAAATTTAAAAATTTAAATACTAAATTTTAAAAATTTAATTATTAAAATTTTAAATTTTAAAATTTAAAAATTTAAATACTAAATTTTAAAAATTTAATTATTAAAACTTTAAATTTTAAAATTTAAATATTTAAATACTAAATTTTAAAAATTTAATTATTAAAATTTTAAATTTTAAAATTTAAAAATTTAAATTTTAAAATTTAAAAATTTAAATTTTAAAATTTTAAAATTTAAATTTTAAAATTTAAAAATTTAAATTATAAAATTTAAAAATTTAAATTTTAAAATTTAAAAATTTAAATACTAAATTTTATAAATTTAATTATTAAAGCTTTAAATTTTAAAATTTAAAATTTTAAATACTAAATTTTAAAAATTTAATTAATAAAATTTTAAATTTTAAAATTTAAAAACTTAAATTTTAAAATTTAAAAATTTAAAAATTTAAATACTAAATTTTAAAAATTTAATTATTAAAATTTTAAATTTTAAAATTTAAAAATTTAAATTTTAAAATTTAAAAATTTAAATACTAAATTTTAAAAATTTAATTATTAATGCTTTAAATTTTAAAATATAAAAATTTAAATACTAAATTTTAAAAATTTAATTATTAAAATTTTAAATTTTAAAATTTAAAAACTTAAATTTTAAAATCTAAAAATTTAAAAATTTAAATACTAAATTTTAAAAATTTAATTATTAAAACTTTAAATTTTAAAATTTAAAAATTTAAATACTAAATTTTAAAAATTTAATTATTAAAATTTTAAATTTTAATTATTAAAATTTTAAATTTTAAAATTTAAAAATTTAAATTTTAAAATTTAAAAATTTAAATTTAAAAATTTAAATACTAAATTTTAAAAATTTAATTATTAAAACTTTAAATTTTAAAATTTAAAAATTTAAATACTAAATTTTAAAAACTTAATTATTAAAATTTTAAATTTTAAAATTTAAAAATTTAAATTTTAAAATTTAAAAATTTAAATACTAAATTTTAAAAATTTAATTATTAAAATTTTAAATTTTAATTATTAAAATTTTAAATTTTAAAATTTAAAAATTTAAATTTTAAAATTTAAAAATTTAAATTTAAAAATTTAAATACTAAATTTTAAAAATTTAATTATTAAAACTTTAAATTTTAAAATTTAAAAATTTAAATACTAAATTTTAAAAACTTAATTATTAAAATTTTAAATTTTAAAATTTAAAAATTTAAATTTTAAAATTTAAAAATTTAAATACTAAATTTTAAAAATTTAATTATTAAAACTTTAAATTTTAAAATTTAAAAATTTAAATAATAAATTTTAAAAATTTAATTATTTAAACTTTAAATTTTAAAATTTAAAAATTTAAATACAAATTTTAAAAATTTAATTATTAAAATTTTAAATTTTAAAATTTAAAAATTTAAATACTAAATTTTAAAAATTTAATTATTAAATCTTTAAATTTTAAAATTTAAAAATTTAAATAATAAATTTTAAAAATTTAATTATTAAAACTTTAAATTTTAAAATTTAAAAATTTTAACACTAAATTTTAAAAATTTAATTATTAAAATTTAAATTTTAAAATTTAAAAATTTAAATACTAAATTTTAAAACTTGAAATATTAAATCTTTAAATTTTAAAATTTAAAAATTTAAATACTAAATTTTAAAAATTTAATTATTAAAACTTTAAATTTTAAAATTTAAAAATTTAAATACTAAATTTTAAAAATTTAATTATTAAAACTTTAAACTTTAATATTTAAAAATTTAAATATTAAATTTTAAAAATTTAAATATTAAAACTTTAAATTATAAAATTTAAAAACTTAAATACTAAATTTTAAAAATTTAAATACTAAATTTTAAAAATTTAATTATTAAAACTTTAAATTTTAAAATTTAAAAATTTAAACATTAAATTTTAAAAATTTAATTATTAAAATTTTAAATTTTAAAATATAAAAATTTAAATTTTAAAATTTAAAAATTTAAATTTAAAAATTTAAATACTAAATTTTAAAAATTTAATTATTAAAATTTAAATTTTAAAATTTATAAATTTAAATACTAAATTTTAAAAATTTAATTATTAAAACTTTATATTTTAAAATTTAAAAATTTAAATACTAAATTTTAAAAATTTAATTATTAAAATTTTAAATTTTAAAATTTAAAAATTTAAATACTAAATTTTAAAAATTTAATTAGTAATAATTTAAATTTTAAAATTTAAAAATTTAAATACAAATTTTAAAAATTTAATTATTAAAACTTTAAATTTTAAAATTTAAAAATTTAAATACTAAATTTTGAAAATTTAATTATTAAAATTTTAAATTCTAAAATTTAAAAATTTAAATACTAAATTTTAAAAATTTATTTATTAAAACTTTAAATTTTAAAATTTAAAAATTTAAATACTAAATTTTATAAATTCAATTATTAAAATTTTAATTTTTAAATTTAAAAATTTAAATTTTAAAATTTAAAAATTTAAATAGTAAATTTTAAAAATTTAATTATTAAAATTTTAAATTTTAAAATATAAAAATTTAAATTTTAAAATTTAAAAATTTAAATTTTAAAATTTAAAAATTTAAATTTTAAAATTTAAAAATTTAAATACTAAATTTTAAAAATTTAATTAATAAAATTTTAAATTTTAAAATTTAAAAACTTAAATTTTAAAATTTAAAAATTTAAAAATTTAAATACTAAACTTTAAAAATTTAATTATTAAAATTTTAAATTTTAAAATTTAAAAATTTAAATACTAAATTTTAAAAATTTAATTATTAAAACTTTAAATTTTAAAATTTAAAAATTTAAATACTAAATTTTAAAACTTGAAATATTAAATCTTTAAATTTTAAAATTTAAAAATTTAAATACTAAATTTTAAAAATTTAATTATTAAAACTTTAAATTTTAAAATTTAAAAATTTAAATACTAAATTTTAAAAATTTAATTATTAAAACTTTAAACTTTAATATTTAAAAATTTAAATATTAAATTTTAAAAATTTAAATATTAAAACTTTAAATTATAAAATTTAAAAACTTAAATACTAAATTTTAAAAATTTAAATACTAAATTTTAAAAATTTAATTATTAAAACTTTAAATTTTAAAATTTAAAAATTTAAATATTAAATTTTAAAAATTTAATTATTAAAATTTTAAATTTTAAAATATAAAAATTTAAATTTTAAAATTTAAAAATTTAAATTTAAAAATTTAAATACTAAATTTTAAAAATTTAATTATTAAAATTTAAATTTTAAAATTTATAAATTTAAATACTAAATTTTAAAAATTTAATTATTAAAACTTTATATTTTAAAATTTAAAAATTTAAATACTAAATTTTAAAAATTTAATTATTAAAATTTTAAATTTTAAAATTTAAAAATTTAAATACTAAATTTTAAAAATTTAATTAGTAATAATTTAAATTTTAAAATTTAAAAATTTAAATACAAATTTTAAAAATTTAATTATTAAAACTTTAAATTTTAAAATTTAAAAATTTAAATACTAAATTTTGAAAATTTAATTATTAAAATTTTAAATTCTAAAATTTAAAAATTTAAATACTAAATTTTAAAAATTTATTTATTAAAACTTTAAATTTTAAAATTTAAAAATTTAAATACTAAATTTTAAAAATTTAATTATTAATACTTTAAATTTTAAAATTTAAAAATTTAAATACTAAATTTTATAAATTCAATTATTAAAATTTTAATTTTTAAATTTAAAAATTTAAATTTTAAAATTTAAAAATTTAAATAGTAAATTTTAAAAATTTAATTATTAAAATTTTAAATTTTAAAATATAAAAATTTAAATTTTAAAATTTAAAAATTTAAATTTTAAAATTTAAAAATTTAAATTTTAAAATTTAAAAATTTAAATTTTAAAATTTAAAAATTTAAATACTAAATTTTAAAAATTTAATTATTAAAACTTTAAATTTTAAAATTTAAAAACTTAAATACTAAATTTTAAAATTTAATTATTAAAGCTTTAAATTTTAAAATTTAAAAATTTAAATACTAAATTTTAAAAATTTAATTAATAAAATTTTAAATTTTAAAATTTAAAAACTTAAATTTTAAAATTTAAAAATTTAAAAATTTAAATACTAAATTTTAAAAATTTAATTATTAAAATTTTAAATTTTAAAATTTAAAAATTTAAATACTAAATTTTAAAAATTTAATTATTAAAACTTTAAATTTTAAAATTTAAATATTTAAATACTAAATTTTAAAAATTTAATTATTAAAATTTTAAATTTTAAAATTTAAAAATTTAAATTTTAAAATTTAAAAATTTAAATTTTAAAATTTAAAAATTTAAATTTTAAAATTTAAAAATTTAAATTATAAAATTTAAAAATTTAAATTTTAAAATTTAAAAATTTAAATACTAAATTTTAAAAATTTAATTATTAAAGCTTTAAATTTTAAAATTTAAAAATTTAAATACTAAATTTTAAAAATTTAATTAATAAAATTTTAAATTTTAAAATTTAAAAACTTAAATTTTAAAATTTAAAAATTTAAAAATTTAAATACTAAATTTTAAAAATTTAATTATTAAAACTTTAAATTTTAAAATTTAAAAATTTAAATACTAAATTTTAAAAATTTAATTATTAAAATTTTAAATTTTAAAATTTAAAAATTTAAATTTTAAAATTTAAAAATTTAAATACTAAATTTTAAAAATTTAATTATTATAACTTTAAATTTTAAAATTTAAAAATTTAAACACTAAATTTTAAAAATTTAATTATTAAAATTTTAAATTTTAAAATTTAAAAATTTAAATTTTAAAATTTAAATACTAAATTTTAAAAATTTAATTATTAAAACTTTAAACCTTAAAATTTAAAAATTTAAATACTAAATTTTAAAAATTTAATTATTAAAACTTTAAATTTTAAAATTTAAAAATTTAAATACTAAATTTTAAAAATTTAATTATTAAAATTTAAATTTTAAAATTTATAAATTTAAATACCAAATTTTAAAAATTTAATTATTAAAACTTTATATTTTAAAATTTAAAAATTTAAATACTAAATTTTAAAAATTTAATTATTAAAACTTTAAATTTTAAAATTTAAAAATTTAACTAGTAATAATTTAAATTTTAAAATTTAAAAATTTAAATTTTAAAATTTAAAAATTTAAATTTTAAAATTTAAAAATTTAAATACTAAATTTTAAAAATTTAATTATTAAAATTTTAATTTTTAAATTTAAAAATTTAAATTTTAAAATTTAAAAATTTTAATACTAAATTTTAAAAATATAATTATTAAAACTTTAAATTTTAAAATTTAAATATTTAAATACTAAATTTTAAAAATTTAATTATTAAAATTTTAAATTTTAAAATTTAAAAATTTAAATTTTAAAATTTAAAAATTTAAATTTTAAAATTTAAAAATTTAAATTTAAAAATTTAAATATTAAATTTTAAAAATTTAATTATGAAAACTTTAAATTTTAAAATTTAAAAACTTAAATACTAAATTTTAAAAATTTAATTATTAAAGCTTTAAATTTTAAAATATAAAAATTTAAATACTAAATTTTAAAAATTTAATTATTAAAATTTTAAATTTTAAAATTTAAAAACTTAAATTTTAAAATCTAAAAATATAAAAATTTAAATACTAAATTTTAAAAATTTAATTATTAAAACTTTAAATTTTAAAATTTAAAAATTTAAATACTAAATTTTAAAAATTTAATTATTAAAATTTTAAATTTTAATTATTAAAATTTTAAATTTTAAAATATAAAAATTTAAATTTTAAAATTTAAAAATTTAAATTTAAAAATTTAAATACTAAATTTTAAAAATTTAATTTTAAAACTTTAAATTTTAAAATTTAAAAATTTAAATACTAAATTTTAAAAACTTAATTATTAAAATTTTAAATTTTAAAATTTAAAAATTTAAATTTTAAAATTTAAAAATTTAAATACTAAATTTTAAAAATTTAATTATTAAAACTTTAAATTTTAAAATTTAAAAATTTAAACACTAAATTTTAAAAATTTAATTATTAAAATTTTAAATTTTAAAATTTAAAAATTTAAATTTTAAAATTTAAAAATTTAAATTTAAAAATTTAAATACTAAATTTTAAAAATTTAATTATTAAAATTTTAAATTTTAAAATTTAAATATTTATATACTAAATTTTAAAAATTTAATTATTAAAATTTTAAATTTTAAAATTTAAAAATTTAAATTTTAAAATTTAAAAATTTAAATTATAAAATTTAAAAATTTAAATTTTAAAATTTAAAAATTTAAATACTAAATTTTAAAAATTTAATTATTAAAGCTTTAAATTTTAAAATTTAAAAATTTAAATACAAAATTTTAAAAATTTAATTAATAAAATTTTAAATTTTAAAATTTAAAAACTTAAATTTTAAAATTTAAAAATTTAAAAATTTAAATACTAAATTTTAAAAATTTAATTATTAAAACTTTAAATTTTAAAATTTAAAAATTTAAATACTAAATTTTAAAAATTTAATTATTAAAATTTTAAATTTTAAAATTTAAAAATTTAAATTTTAAAATTTAAAAATTTAAATACTAAATTTTAAAAATTTAATTATTATAACTTTAAATTTTAAAATTTAAAAATTTAAACACTAAATTTTAAAAATTTAATTATTAAAATTTTAAATTTTAAAATTTAAAAATTTAAATTTTAAAATTTAAATACTAAATTTTAAAAATTTAATTATTAAAACTTTAAACCTTAAAATTTAAAAATTTAAATACTAAATTTTAAAAATTTAATTATTAAAACTTTAAATTTTAAAATTTAAAAATTTAAATACTAAATTTTAAAAATTTAATTATTAAAATTTAAATTTTAAAATTTATAAATTTAAATACCAAATTTTAAAAATTTAATTATTAAAACTTTATATTTTAAAATTTAAAAATTTAAATACTAAATTTTAAAAATTTAATTATTAAAACTTTAAATTTTAAAATTTAAAAATTTAACTAGTAAAAATTTAAATTTTAAAATTTAAAAATTTAAATTTTAAAATTTAAAAATTTAAATTTTAAAATTTAAAAATTTAAATACTAAATTTTAAAAATTTAATTATTAAAATTTTAATTTTTAAATTTAAAAATTTAAATTTTAAAATTTAAAAATTTTAATACTAAATTTTAAAAATATAATTATTAAAACTTTAAATTTTAAAATTTAAATATTTAAATACTAAATTTTAAAAATTTAATTATTAAAATTTTAAATTTTAAAATTTAAAAATTTAAATTTTAAAATTTAAAAATTTAAATTTTAAAATTTAAAAATTTAAATTTAAAAATTTAAATATTATATTTTAAAAATTTAATTATGAAAACTTTAAATTTTAAAATTTAAAAACTTAAATACTAAACTTTAAAAATTTAATTATTAAAGCTTTAAATTTTAAAATATAAAAATTTAAATACTAAATTTTAAAAATTTAATTATTAAAATTTTAAATTTTAAAATTTAAAAACTTAAATTTTAAAATCTAAAAATTTAAAAATTTAAATACTAAATTTTAAAAATTTAATTATTAAAACTTTAAATTTTAAAATTTAAAAATTTAAATACTAAATTTTAAAAATTTAATTATTAAAATTTTAAATTTTAATTATTAAAATTTTAAATTTTAAAATTTAAAAATTTAAATTTTAAAATTTAAAAATTTAAATTTAAAAATTTAAATTTAAAAATTTAAATACTAAATTTTAAAAATTTAATTATTAAAACTTTAAATTTTAAAATTTAAAAATTTAAATACTAAATTTTAAAAACTTAATTATTAAAATTTTAAATTTTAAAATTTAAAAATTTAAATTTTAAAATTTAAAAATTTAAATACTAAATTTTAAAAATTTAATTATTAAAACTTTAAATTTTAAAATTTAAAAATTTAAACACTAAATTTTAAAAATTTAATTATTAAAATTTTAAATTTTAAAATTTAAAAATTTAAATTTTAAAATTTAAAAATTTAATTATTAAAACTTTAAATTTTAAAATTTAAAAATTTATAAACTAAATTTTAAAAATTTAATTATTAAAATTTTAAATTTAAAAATTTAAATACTAAATTTTAAAAATTTATTTATTAAAACTTTAAATTTTAAAATTTAAAAATTTAAATACTAAATTTTAAAAATTTAATTATTAAAACTTTAAATTTTAAAATTTAAAAATTTAAATACTAAATTTTAAAAATTTAATTATTAAAATTTTAATTTTTAAATTTAAAAATTTAAATTTTAAAATTTAAAAATTTAAATACTAAATTTTAAAAATTTAATTATTAAAACTTTAAATTTTAAAATTTAAATATTTAAATACTAAATTTTAAAAATTTAATTAATAAAATTTTAAATTTTAAAATTTAAAAATTTAAATTTAAAAATTTAAATACTAAATTTTAAAATTTTAATTATTAAAACTTTAAATTTTAAAATTTAAAAATTTAAATACTAAATTTTAAAAACTTAATTATTAAAATTTTAAATTTTAAAATTTAAAAATTTAAATTTTAAAATTTAAAAATTTAAATACTAAATTTTAAAAATTTAATTATTAAAACTTTAAATTTTAAAATTTAAAAATTTAAACACTAAATTTTAAAAATTTAATTATTAAAATTTTAAATTTTAAAATTTAAAAATTTAAATTTTAAAATTTATAAATTTAAATTTAAAAATTTAAATAATAAATTTTAAAAATTTAATTATTAAAACTTTAAATTTTAAAATTTAAAAATTTATAAACTAAATTTTAAAAATTTAATTATTAAACTTTAAAATTTTAAAATTTAAAAATTTAAATTTTAAAATTTAAAAATTTAAATTTAAAAATTTAAATACTAAATTTTAAAAATTTATTTATTAAAACTTTAAATTTTAAAATTTAAAAATTTAAATACTAAATTTTAAAAATTTAATTATTAAAACTTTAAATTTTAAAATTTAAAAATTTAAATACTAAATTTTAAAAATTTAATTATTAAAATTTTAATTTTTAAATTTAAAAATTTAAATTTTAAAATTTAAAAATTTAAATACTAAATTTTAAAAATTTAATTATTAAAACTTTAAATTTTAAAATTTAAATATTTAAATACTAAATTTTAAAAATTTAATTATTAAAATTTTAAATTTTAAAATTTAAAAATTTAAAAATTTAAATTTTAAAATTTATAAATTTAAATTTAAAAATTTAAATAATAAATTTTAAAAATTTAATTATTAAAACTTTAAATTTTAAAATTTAAAAATTTATAAACTAAATTTTAAAAATTTAATTATTAAACTTTAAAATTTTAAAATTTAAAAATTTAAATTTTAAAATTTAAAAATTTAAATTTAAAAATTTAAATACTAAATTTTAAAAATTTATTTATTAAAACTTTAAATTTTAAAATTTAAAAATTTAAATACTAAATTTTAAAAATTTAATTATTAAAACTTTAAATTTTAAAATTTAAAAATTTAAATACTAAATTTTGAAAATTTAATTATTAAAATTTTAAATTCTAAAATTTAAAAATTTAAATACTTAATTTTAAAAATATATTTATTAAAACTTTAAATTTTAAAATTTAAAAATTTAAATATTAAATTCTAAAAATTTAATTATTAAAACTTTAAATTTTAAAATTTAAATACTAAATTTTAAAAATTTAATTATTAAAATTTTAATTTTTAAATTTAAAAATTTAAATTTTAAAATTTAAAAATTTAAATACTAAATTTTAAAAATTTAATTATTAAAACTTTAAATTTTAAAATTTAAATATTTAAATACTAAATTTTAAAAATTTAATTATTAAAATTTTAAATTTTAAAATTTAAAAATTTAAATTTTAAAATTTAAAAATTTAAATTTTAAAATTTAAAAATTTAAATATTAAATTTTAAAAATTTAATTATTAAAACTTTAAATTTTAAAATTTAAAAACTTAAATACTAAATTTTAAAAATTTAATTATTAAAGCTTTAAATTTTAAAATTTAAAAATTTAAATACTAAATTTTAAAAATTTAATTATTAAAATTTTAAATTTTTTAAATTTAAAAACTTAAATTTTAAAATCTAAAAATTTAAAAATTTAAATACTAAATTTTAAAAATTTTATTATTAAAACTTTAAATTTTAAAATTTAAAAATTTAAATACTAAATTTTAAAAATTTATTTATTAAAATTTTAAATTTTAAAATTTAAAAATTTAAATTTTAAAATTTAAAAATTTAAATTTAAAAATTTAAATACTAAATTTTAAAAATTTAATTATTAAAACTTTAAATTTTAAAATTTAAAAATTTAAATACTAAATTTTAAAAACTTAATTATTAAAATTTTAAATTTTAAAATTTAAAAATTTAAATTTTAAAATTTAAAAATTTAAATAATAAATTTTAAAAATTTAAATTTTAAAATTTAAAAATTTAAATACTAAATTTTAAAAATTTAATTATTAAAACTTTAAATTTTAAAATTTAAATATTTAAATACTAAATTTTAAAAATTTAATTATTAAAATTTTAAATTTTAAAATTTAAAAATTTAAATTTTAAAATTTAAAAATTTAAATTTTAAAATTTAAAAATTTAAATTTTAAAATTTAAAAATTTAAATATTAAATTTTAAAAATTTAATTATTAAAACTTTAAAATTTAAAAATTTAAATACTAAATTTTAAAAATTTAATTATTAAAGCTTTAAATTTTAAAATTTAAAAATTTAAATACTAAATTTTAAAAATTTAATTATTAAAATTTTAAATTTTAAAATTTAAAAACTTAAATTTTAAAATCTAAAAATTTAAAAATTTAAATACTAAATTTTAAAAATTTAATTATTAAAACTTTAAATTTTAAAATTTAAAAATTTAAATACTAAATTTTAAAAATTTAATTATTAAAATTTTAAATTTTAAAATTTAAAAATTTAAATACTAAATTTTAAAAATTTAATTATTAAAACTTTAAATTTTAAAATTTAAAAATTTAAATACTAAATTTTAAAAAATTTAATTATTAAAGCTTTAAATTTTAAAATTTAAAAATTTAAATTTTAAAATTTAAAAATTTAAATACTAAATTTTAAAAATTTAATTATTAAAACTTTAAATTTTAAAATTTAAAAATTTAAATTTTAAAATTTAAAAATTTAAATTTTAAAATTTAAAAATTTAAATACAAAATTTTAAAAATTTAATTATTAAAATTTTAAATTCTAAAATTTAAAAATTTAAATACTAAATTTTAAAAATTTATTTATTAAAACTTTAAATTTTAAAATTTAAAAATTTAAATACTAAATTTTAAATATTTAATTATTAAAACTTTAAATTTTAAAATTTAAAAATTTAAATACTAAATTTTAAAAATTTAATTATTAAAATTTTAATTTTTAAATTTAAAAATTTAAATTTTAAAATTTAAAAATTTAAATACTAAATTTTAAAAATTTAATTATTAAAACTTTAAATTTTAAAATTTAAATATTTAAATACTAAATTTTAAAAATTTAATTATTAAAATTTTAAATTTTAAAATTTAAAAATTTAAATTTTAAAATTTAAAAATTTAAATACTAAATTTTAAAAATTTAATTATTAAAACTTTAAATTTTAAAATTTAAAAACTTAAATACTAAATTTTAAATATTTAATTATTAAAGCTTTAAATTTTAAAATTTAAAAATTTAAATACTAAATTTTAAAAATTTAATTAATAAAATTTTAAATTTTAAAATTTAAAAACTTAAATTTTAAAATTTAAAAATTTAAAAATTTAAATACTAAATTTTAAAAATTTAATTATTAAAACTTTAAATTTTAAAATTTAAAAATTTAAATACTAAATTTTAAAAATTTAATTATTAAAATTTTAAATTTTAAAATTTAAAAATTTAAATTTTAAAATTTAAAAATTTAAATACTAAATTTTAAAAATTTAATTATTAAAACTTTAAATTTTAAAATTTAAAAACTTAAATACTAAATTTTAAAAATTTAATTATTAAAGATTTAAATTTTAAAATTTAAAAATTTAAATACTAAATTTTAAAAATTTAATTATTAAAATTTTAAATTTTAAAATTTAAAAACTTAAATTTTAAAATTTAAAAATTTAAAAATTTAAATACTAAATTTTAAAAATTTAATTATTAAAACTTTAAATTTTAAAATTTAAAAATTTAAATACTAAATTTTAAAAATTTAATTATTAAAATTTTAAATTTTAAAATTTAAAAATTTAAATTTTAAAATTTAAAAATTTAAATGCTAAATTTTAAAAATTTAATTTTAAAAACTTTAAATTTTAAAATTTAAAAATTTAAACACTAAATTTTAAAAATTTAATTATTAAAATTTTAAATTTTAAAATTTAAAAATATAAATTTTAAAATTTAAAAATTTAAATTTAAAAATTTAAATACTAAATTTTAAAAATTTAATTATTAAAACTTTAAATTTTAAAATTTAAAAATATAAAAACTAAATTTTAAAAATTTAATTATTAAAATTTTAAATTTTAAAATTTAAAAATTTAAATTTTAAAATTTAAAAATTTAAATACTAAATTTTAAAAATTTAATTATTAAACCTTTAAATTTTAAAATTTTAAAATTTAAATACTAAATTTTAAAAATTTAATTATTAAAATTTTAAATTTTAAAATTTAAAAACTTAAATTTTAAAATTTAAAAATTTAAAAATTTAAATACTAAATTCTAAAAATTTAATTATTAAAACTTTAAATTTTAAAATTTAAAAATTTAAAAACTAAATTTTAAAAATTTAATTATTAAAATTTTAAATTTTAAAATTTTAAAATTTAAATACTAAATTTTAAAAATTTAATTATTAAAATTTTAAATTTTAAAATTTAAAAATTTAAATACTAAATTTTAAAAATTTAATTATTAAAACTATAAATTTGAAAATTTAAAAATTTAAATACTAAATTTTAAAAATTTAAATATTAAATCTTTGAATTTTAAAATTTAAAAATTTAAATACTAAATTTTAAAAATTTAATTATTAAAATTTTAAATTTTAAAATTTAAAAATTTAAATACTAAATTTTAAAAATTTAGTTATTAAAACTTTAAATTTTAAAATTTAAAAATTTAAATACTAAATTTTAAAAATTTAATTATTAAAGCTTTAAATTTTAAAATTTAAAAATTTAAATTTTAAAATTTAAAAATTTAAATACTAAATTTTAAAAATTTAATTATTAAAACTTTAAATTTTAAAATTTAAAAATTTAAATTTTAAAATTTAATAATTTAAATTTTAAAATTTAAAAATTTAATTACAAAATTTTAAAAATTTAATTATTAAAATTTTAAATTCCAAAATTTAAAAATTTAAATACTAAATTATAAAAATTTATTTATTAAAACTTTAAATTTTAAAATTTAAAAATTTAAATACTAAATTTTAAAAATTTAATTATTAAAACTTTAAGTTTTAAAATTTAAAAATTTAAATACTAAATTTTAAAAATTTAATTATTAAAATTTTAATTTTTAAATTTAAAAATTTAAATTTTAAAATTTAAAAATTTGAATACTAAATTTTATAAATTTAATTATTAAAACTTTAAAGTTTAAAATTTAAAAACTTAAATACTAAATTTTAAAAATTTAATTATTAAAGCTTTAAATTTTAAAATTTAAAAATTTAAATACTAAATTTTAAAAATTTAATTAATAAAATTTTAAATTTTAAAATTTAAAAACTTAAATTTTAAAATTTAAAATTTAAAAATTTAAATACTAAATTTTAAAAATTTAATTAGTAAAACTTTAAATTTAAAAATTTAAAAATTTAAATACTAAATTTTAAAAATTTAATTATTAAAATTTTAAATTTTAAAATTTAAAAATTTAGATTTTAAAATTTAAAAATTTAAATACTAAATTTTAAAAATTTAATTATTAAAACTTAACTTAAATACTAAATTTTAAAAATTTAATTATTAAAGCTTTAAATTTTAAAATTTAAAAATTTAAATACTAAATTTTAAAAATTTAATTATTAAAATTTTAAATTTTAAAATTTAAAAACTTAAATTTTAAAATTTAAAAATTTAAAAATTTAAATACTAAATTTTAAAAATTTAATTATTAAAACTTTAAATTTTAAAATTTAAAAATTTAAATACTAAATTTTAAAAATTTAATTATTAAAATTTTAAATTTAAAAATTTAAATACTAAATTTTAAAAATTTAATTATTAAAACTTTAAATTTTAAAATTTAAAAATTTAAATACTAAATTTTAAAAATTTAATTATTAAAATTTTAAATTTTAAAATTTAAAAATTTAAATTTTAAAATTTAAAAATTTAAATACTAAATTTTAAAAATTTAATTATTAAAATTTTAAATTTTAAAATTTTAAAATTTAAATACTAAATTTTAAAAATTTAATTATTAAAATTTTAAATTTTAAAATTTAAAAATTTAAATACTAAATTTTAAAAATTTAATTATTAAAACTATAAATTTGAAAATTTAAAAATTTAAATACTAAATTTTAAAAATTTAAATATTAAATCTTTGAATTTTAAAATTTAAAAATTTAAATACTAAATTTTAAAAATTTAATTATTAAAATTTTAAATTTTAAAATTTAAAAATTTAAATACTAAATTTTAAAAATTTAGTTATTAAAACTTTAAATTTTAAAATTTAAAAATTTAAATACTAAATTTTAAAAATTTAATTATTAAAGCTTTAAATTTTAAAATTTAAAAATTTAAATTTTAAAATTTAAAAATTTAAATACTAAATTTTAAAAATTTAATTATTAAAACTTTAAATTTTAAAATTTAAAAATTTAAATTTTAAAATTTAATAATTTAAATTTTAAAATTTAAAAATTTAAATACAAAATTTTAAAAATTTAATTATTAAAATTTTAAATTCCAAAATTTAAAAATTTAAATACTAAATTATAAAAATTTATTTATTAAAACTTTAAATTTTAAAATTTAAAAATTTAAATACTAAATTTTAAAAATTTAATTATTAAAACTTTAAGTTTTAAAATTTAAAAATTTAAATACTAAATTTTAAAAATTTAATTATTAAAATTTTAATTTTTAAATTTAAAAATTTAAATTTTAAAATTTAAAAATTTGAATACTAAATTTTATAAATTTAATTATTAAAACTTTAAAGTTTAAAATTTAAAAACTTAAATACTAAATTTTAAAAATTTAATTATTAAAGCTTTAAATTTTAAAATTTAAAAATTTAAATACTAAATTTTAAAAATTTAATTAATAAAATTTTAAATTTTAAAATTTAAAAACTTAAATTTTAAAATTTAAAATTTAAAAATTTAAATACTAAATTTTAAAAATTTAATTAGTAAAACTTTAAATTTAAAAATTTAAAAATTTAAATACTAAATTTTAAAAATTTAATTATTAAAATTTTAAATTTTAAAATTTAAAAATTTAGATTTTAAAATTTAAAAATTTAAATACTAAATTTTAAAAATTTAATTATTAAAACTTAACTTAAATACTAAATTTTAAAAATTTAATTATTAAAGCTTTAAATTTTAAAATTTAAAAATTTAAATACTAAATTTTAAAAATTTAATTATTAAAATTTTAAATTTTAAAATTTAAAAACTTAAATTTTAAAATTTAAAAATTTAAAAATTTAAATACTAAATTTTAAAAATTTAATTATTAAAACTTTAAATTTTAAAATTTAAAAATTTAAATTTAAAAATTTAAATACTAAATTTTAAAAATTTAATTATTAAAACTTTAAATTTTAAAATTTAAAAATTTAAAAACTAAATTTTAAAAATTTAATTATAAAAATTTTAAATTTTAAAATTTAAAAATTTAAATTTTAAAATTTAAAAATTTAAATACTAAATTTTAAAAATTTAATTATTAAAACTTTAAATTTTAAAATTTTAAAATTTAAATACTAAATTTTAAAAATTTAATTATTAAAATTTTAAATTTTAAAATTTAAAAATTTAAATACTAAATTTTAAAAATTTAATTATTAAAACTTTAAATTTGAAACTTTAAAAATTTAAATACTAAATTTTAAAAATTTAAATATTAAATCTTTGAATTTTAAAATTTAAAAATTTAAATACTAAATTTTAAAAATTTAATTATTAAAATTTTAAATTTTAAAATTTAAAAATTTAAATTTTAAAATTTAAAAATTTAAATACTAAATTTTAAAAATTTAATTATTAAAACTTTAAATTTTGAAATTTAAAAATTTAAATACTAAATTTTAAAAATTTAATTATTAAAGCTTTAAATTTTAAAATTTAAAAATTTAAATTTTAAAATTTAAAAATTTAAATACTAAATTTTAAAAATTTAATTATTAAAACTTTAAATTTTAAAATTTAAAAATTTAAATTTTAAAATTTAAAAATTTAAATTTTAAAATTTAAAAATTTAAGTACTTAATTTTAAAAATTTAATTATTAAAACTTTAAATTTTATAATTTAAAAACTTAAATACTAAATTTTAAAAATTTAATTATTAAAGCTTTAAATTTTAAAATTTAAAAATTTAAATACTAAATTTTAAAAATTTAATTATTAAAATTTTAAATTTTAAAATTTAAAAACTTAAATTTTAAATTTTAAAAATTTAAAAATTTAAATACTAAATTTTAAAAATTTAATTATTAAAACTTTAAATTTTAAAATTTAAAAATTTAAATACTAAATTTTAAAAATTTAATTATTAAAATTTTAAATTTAAAAATTTAAATACTAAATTTTAAAAATTTAATTATTAAAACTTTAAATTTTAAAATTTAAAAATTTAAATACTAAATTTTAAAAATTTAATTATTAAAATTTTAAATTTTAAAATTTAAAAATTTAAATTTTAAAATTTAAAAATTTAAATAATAAATTTTAAAAATTTAATTATTAAAACTTTAAATTTTGAAATTTAAAAATTTAAATACTAAATTTTAAAAATTTAATTATTAAAGCTTTAAATTTTAAAATTTAAAAATTTAAATTTTAAAATTTAAAAATTTAAATACAAAATTTTAAAAATTTAATTATTAAAATTTTAAATTCTAAAATTTAAAAATTTAAATACTAAATTTTAAAAATTTATTTATTAAAATTTTAAATTTTAAAATTTAAAAATTTAAATACTAAATTTTAAAAATTTAATTATTAAAACTTTAAATTTTAAAATTTAAAAACTTAAATACTAAATTTTAAAAATTTAATTATTAAAGCTTTAAATTTTAAAATTTAAAAATTTAAATACTAAATTTTAAAAATTTAATTATTAAAATTTTAAATTTTAAAATTTAAAAACTTAAATTTTAAAATTTAAAAATTTAAAAATTTAAATACTAAATTTTAAAAATTTAATTATTAAAACTTTAAATTTTAAAATTTAAAAATTTAAATACTAAATTTTAAAAATTTAATTATTAAAATTTTAAATTTTAAAATTTAAAAATTTAAATTTTAAAATTTAAAAATTTAAATACTAAATTTTAAAAATTTAATTATTAAAACTTTAAATTTTAAAGTTTAAAAATTTAAACACTAAATTTTAAAAATTTAATTATTAAAATTTTAAATTTTAAAATTTTAAAAATTCAAATTTTAAAATTTAAAAATTTAAATTTAAAAATTTAAATACTAAATTTTAAAAATTTAATTATTAAAACTTTAAATTTTAAAATTTAAAAATTTAAAAACTAAATTTTAAAAATTTAATTATTAAAATTTTAAATTTTAAAATTTTAAAATTTAAATACTAAATTTTAAAAATTTAATTATTAAAATTTTAAATTTTAAAATTTAAAAATTTAAAAACTAAATTTTAAAAATTTAATTATTAAAACTTTAAATTTGAAAATTTAAAAATTTAAATACTAAATTTTAAAAATTTAAATATTAAATCTTTGAATTTTAAAATTTAAAAATTTAAATACTAAATTTTAAAAATTTAATTATTAAAATTTTAAATTTTAAAAATTTAAATACTAAATTTTAAAAATTTAGTTATTAAAACTTTAAAGTTTAAAATTTAAAAACTTAAATACTAAATTTTAAAAATTTAATTATTAAAGCTTTAAATTTTAAAATTTAAAAATTTAAATTTTAAAATTTAAAAATTTAAATAATAAATTTTAAAAATTTAATTATTAAAACTTTAAATTTTAAAATTTAAAAATTTAAATTTTAATATTTAAAAATTTAAATTTTAAAATTTAAAAATTTAAATACAAAATTTTAAAAATTTAATTATTAAAATTTTAAATTCTAAAATTTAAAAATTTAAATACTAAATTTTAAAAATTTATTTATTAAAATTTTAAATTTTAAAATTTAAAAATTTAAATACTAAATTTTAAAAATTTAATTATTAAAACTTTAAATTTTAAAATTTAAAAATTTAAATACTAAATTTTAAAAATTTAATTATTAAAATTTTAATTTTTAAATTTAAAAATTTAAATTTTAAAATTTAAAAATTTAAATACTAAATTTTAAAAATTTAATTATTAAAACTTTAAATTTTAAAATTTAAATATTTAAATACTAAATTTTAAAAATTTAATTATTAAAATTTTAAATTTTAAAATTTAAAAATTTAAATTTTAAAATTTAAAAATTTAAATACTAAATTTTAAAAATTTAATTATTAAAATTTTAATTTTTAAATTTAAAAATTTAAATTTTAAAATTTAAAAATTTAAATACTAAATTTTAAAAATTTAATTATTAAAACTTTAAATTTTAAAATTTAAATATTTAAATACTAAATTTTAAAAATTTAATTATTAAAACTTTAAATTTTAAAATTTAAAAACTTAAATACTAAATTTTAAAAATTTAATTATTAAAGCTTTAAATTTTAAAATTTAAAAATTTAAATACTAAATTTTAAAAATTTAATTAATAAAATTTTAAATTTTAAAATTTAAAAACTTAAATTTTAAAATTTAAAAATTTAAGTACTAAATTTTAAAAATTTATTTATTAAAACTTTAAATTTTAAAATTTAAAAATTTAAATACTAAATTTTAAAAATTTAATTATTAAAATTTTAAATTTTAAAATTTAAAAATTTAAATTTTAAAATTTAAAAATTTAAATACTAAATTTTAAAAATTTAATTATTAAAACTTTAAATTTTAAAATTTAAAAACTTAAATACTAAATTTTAAAAATTTAATTATTAAAGCTTTAAATTTTAAAATTTAAAAATTTAAATACTAAATTTTAAAAATTTAATTATTAAAATTTTAAATTTTAAAATTTAAAAACTTAAATTTTAAAATTTAAAAATTTAAATACTAAATTTTAAAAATTTAATTATTAAAACTTTAAATTTTAAAATTTAAAAACTTAAATACTAAATTTTAAAAATTTAATTATTAAAATTTTAAATTTTAAAATTTAAAAACTTAAATTTTAAAATTTAAAAATTTAAAAATTTAAATACTAAATTCTAAAAATTTAATTATTAAAACTTTAAATTTTAAAATTTAAAAATTTAAAAACTAAATTTTTAAAATTTAATTATTAAAATTTTAAATTTCAAAATTTTAAAATTTAAATAATAAATTTTAAAAATTTAATTATTAAAATTTTAAATTTTAAAATTTAAAAATTTAAATACTAAATTTTAAAAATTTAATTATTAAAACTTTAAATTTGAAAATTTAAAAATTTAAATACTAAATTTTAAAAATTTAAATATTAAATCTTTGAATTTTAAAATTTAAAAATTTAAATACTAAATTTTAAAAATTTAATTATTAAAATTTTAAATTTTAAAATTTAAAAATTTAAATACTAAATTTTAAAAATTTAGTTATTAAAACTTTAAAGTTTAAAATTTAAAAATTTAAATACTAAATTTTAAAAATTTAATTATTAAAGCTTTAAATTTTAAAATTTAAAAATTTAAATTTTAAAATTTAAAAATTTAAATACTAAATTTTAAAAATTTAATTATTAAAACTTTAAATTTTAAAATTTAAAAATTTAAATTTTAAAATTTAAAAATTTAAATTTTAAAATTTAAAAATTTAAATACAAAATTTTAAAAATTTAATTATTAAAATTTTAAATTCTAAAATTTAAAAATTTAAATACTAAATTTTAAAAATTTATTTATTAAAACTTTAAATTTTAAAATTTAAAAATTTAAATACTAAATTTTAAAAATTTAATTATTAAAACTTTAAATTTTAAAATTTAAAAATTTAAATACTAAATTTTAAAAATTTAATTATTAAAATTTTAATTTTTAAATTTAAAAATTTAAATTTTAAAATTTAAAAATTTTAATACTAAATTTTAAAAATTTAATTATTAAAACTTTAAATTTTAAAATTTAAATATTTAAATACTAAATTTTAAAAATTTAATTATTAAAATTTTAAATTTTAAAATTTAAAAATTTAAATTTTAAAATTTAAAAATTTAAATACTAAATTTTAAAAATTTAATTATTAAAACTTTAAATTTTAAAATTTAAAAACTTAAATACTAAATTTTAAAAATTTAATTATTAAAGCTTTAAATTTTAAAATTTAAAAATTTAAATACTAAATTTTAAAAATTTAATTAATAAAATTTTAAATTTTAAAATTTAAAAACTTAAATTTTAAAATTTAAAAATTTAAAAATTTAAATACTAAATTTTAAAAATTTATTTATTAAAACTTTAAATTTTAAAATTTAAAAATTTAAATACTAAATTTTAAAAATTTAATTATTAAAATTTTAAATTTTAAAATTTAAAAATTTAAATTTTAAAATTTAAAAATTTAAATACTAAATTTTAAAAATTTAATTATTAAAACTTTAAATTTTAAAATTTAAAAACTTAAATACTAAATTTTAAAAATTTAATTATTAAAGCTTTAAATTGTAAAATTTAAAAATTTAAATACTAAATTTTAAAAATTTAATTATTAAAATTTTAAATTTTAAAATTTAAAAACTTAAATTTTAAAATTTAAAAATTTAAAAATTTAAATACTAAATTTTAAAAATTTAATTATTAAAACTTTAAATTTTAAAATTTAAAAATTTAAATACTAAATTTTAAAAATTTAATTATTAAAATTTTAAATTTAAAAATTTAAATACTAAATTTTAAAAATTTAATTATTAAAACTTTAAATTTTAAAATTTAAAAATTTAAAAACTAAATATTAAAAATTTAATTATTAAAATTTTAAATTTTAAAATTTAAAAATTTAAATTTTAAAATTTAAAAATTTAAATACTAAATTTTAAAAATTTAATTATTAAAACTTTAAATTTTAAAATTTTAAAATTTAAATACTAAATTTTAAAAATTTAATTATTAAAATTTTAAATTTTAAAAATTTAAATACTAAATTTTAAAATTTTAATTATTAAAACTTTAAATTTGAAAATTTAAAAATTTAAACACTAAATTTTAAAAATTTAATTATTAAAATTTTAAATTTTAAAATTTAAAAATTTAAATTTTAAAATTTAAAAATTTAAATTTTAAAATTTAAAAATTTAAATTTAAAAATTTAAATACTAAATTTTAAAAATTTAATTATTAAAACTTTAAATTTTAAAATTTAAAAATTTAAAAACTAAATTTTAAAAATTTAATTATTAAAATTTTAAATATTAAAATTTAAAAATTTAAATTTTAAAATTTAAAAATTTAAAAACTAAATTTTAAAAATTTAATTATTAAAATTTTAAATTTTAAAATTTAAAAATTTAAATTTTAAAATTTAAAAATTTAAATACTAAATTTTAAAAATTTAAATATTAAATCTTTGAATTTTAAAATTTAAAAATTTAAATACTAAATTTTAAAAATTTAATTATTAAAACTTTAAATTTTGAAATTTAAAAATTTAAATACTAAATTTTAAAAATTTAATTATTAAAGCTTTAAATTTTAAAATTTAAAAATTTAAATTTTAAAATTTAAAAATTTAAATACTAAATTTTAAAAATTTAATTATTAAAACTTTAAATTTTAAAATTTAAAAATTTAAATTTTAAAATTTAAAAATTTAAATTTAAAAATTTAAATACAAAATTTTAAATATTTAATTATTAAAATTTTAAATTCTAAAATTTAAAAATTTAAATACTAAATTTTAAAAATTTATTTATTAAAACTTTAAATTTTAAAATTTAAAAATTTAAATACTAAATTTTAAAAATTTAATTATTAAAACTTTAAATTTTAAAATTTAAAAATTTAAATACTAAATTTTAAAAATTTAATTATTAAAATTTTAATTTTTAAATTTAAAAATTAAAATTTTAAAATTTAAAAATTTAAATACTAAATTTTAAAAATTTAATTATTAAAACTTTAAATTTTAAAATTTAAATATTTAAATACTAAATTTTAAAAATTTAATTATTAAAATTTTAAATTTTAAAATTTAAAAATTTAAATTTTAAAATTTAAAAATTTAAATACTAAATTTTAAAAATTTAATTATTAAAGCTTTAAATTTTAAAATTTAAAAATTTAAATACTAAATTTTAAAAATTTAATTAATAAAATTTTAAATTTTAAAATTTAAAAATTTAAAAACTTAAATACTAAATTTTAAAAATTTAATTATTAAAACTTTAAATTTTAAAATTTAAAAATTTAAATACTAAATTTTAAAAATTTAATTATTAAAATTTTAAATTTTAAAATTTAAAAATTTAAATTTTAAAATTTAAAAATTTAAATTTAAAAATTTAAATACTAAATTTTAAAAAATTAATTATTAAAACTTTAAATTTTAAAATTTAAAAATTTAAATACTAAATTTTAAAAATTTAATTATTAAAACTTTAAACCTTAAAATTTAAAAATTTAAATACTAAATTTTAAAAATTTAATTATTAAAACTTTAAATTTTAAAATTTAAAAATTTAAATACTAAATTTTAAAAATTTAATTATTAAAATTTAAATTTTAAAATTTATAAATTTAAATACTAAATTTTAAAAATTTAATTATTAAAACTTTATATTTTAAAATTTAAAAATTTAAATACCAAATTTTAAAAATTTAATTATTAAAACTTTAAATTTTAAAATTTAAAAATTTAAATACTAAATTTTAAAAATTTAATTATTAAAACTTTAAATTTTAAAATTTAAAAATTTAAATTTTAAAATTTAAAAATTTAAATTTAAAAATTTAAATACAAAATTTTAAATATTTAATTATTAAAATTTTAAATTCTAAAATTTAAAAATTTAAATACTAAATTTTAAAAATTTATTTATTAAAACTTTAAATTTTAAAATTTAAAAATTTAAATACTAAATTTTAAAAATTTAATTATTAAAACTTTAAATTTTAAAATTTAAAAATTTAAATACTAAATTTTAAAAATTTAATTATTAAAATTTTAATTTTTAAATTTAAAAATTAAAATTTTAAAATTTAAAAATTTAAATACTAAATTTTAAAAATTTAATTATTAAAACTTTAAATTTTAAAATTTAAATATTTAAATACTAAATTTTAAAAATTTAATTATTAAAATTTTAAATTTTAAATTTTAAAAATTTAAATTTTAAAATTTAAAAATTTAAATTTAAAAATTTAAATACTAAATTTTAAAAAATTAATTATTAAAACTTTAAATTTTAAAATTTAAAAATTTAAATACTAAATTTTAAAAATTTAATTATTAAAATTTTAAATTTTAAAATTTAAAAATTTAAATTTTAAAATTTAAAAATTTAAATTTAAAAATTTAAATACTAAATTTTAAAAAATTAATTATTAAAACTTTAAATTTTAAAATTTAAAAATTTAAATACTAAATTTTAAAAATTTAATTATTAAAACTTTAAACCTTAAAATTTAAAAATTTAAATACTAAATTTTAAAAATTTAATTATTAAAACTTTAAATTTTAAAATTTAAAAATTTAAATACTAAATTTTAAAAATTTAATTATTAAAATTTAAATTTTAAAATTCATAAATTTAAATACTAAATTTTAAAAATTTAATTATTAAAACTTTATATTTTAAAATTTAAAAATTTAAATACCAAATTTTAAAAATTTAATTATTAAAACTTTAAATTTTAAAATTTAAAAATTTAAATACTAAATTTTAAAAATTTAATTATTAAAACTTTAAATTTTAAAATTTAAAAATTTAAATTTTAAAATTTAAAAATTTAAATTTAAAAATTTAAATACAAAATTTTAAATATTTAATTATTAAAATTTTAAATTCTAAAATTTAAAAATTTAAATACTAAATTTTAAAAATTTATTTATTAAAACTTTAAATTTTAAAATTTAAAAATTTAAATACTAAATTTTAAAAATTTAATTATTAAAACTTTAAATTTTAAAATTTAAAAATTTAAATACTAAATTTTAAAAATTTAATTATTAAAATTTTAATTTTTAAATTTAAAAATTAAAATTTTAAAATTTAAAAATTTAAATACTAAATTTTAAAAATTTAATTATTAAAACTTTAAATTTTAAAATTTAAATATTTAAATACTAAATTTTAAAAATTTAATTATTAAAATTTTAAATTTTAAAATTTAAAAATTTAAATTTTAAAATTTAAAAATTTAAATACTAAATTTTAAAAATTTAATTATTAAAGCTTTAAATTTTAAAATTTAAAAATTTAAATACTAAATTTTAAAAATTTAATTAATAAAATTTTAAATTTTAAAATTTAAAAATTTAAAAACTTAAATATTAAATTTTAAAAATTTAATTATTAAAACTTTAAATTTTAAAATTTAAAAATTTAAATACTAAATTTTAAAAATTTAATTATTAAAATTTTAAATTTTAAAATTTAAAAATTTAAATTTTAAAATTTAAAAATTTAAATTTAAAAATTTAAATACTAAATTTTAAAAAATTAATTATTAAAACTTTAAATTTTAAAATTTAAAAATTTAAATACTAAATTTTAAAAATTTAATTATTAAAACTTTAAACCTTAAAATTTAAAAATTTAAATACTAAATTTTAAAAATTTAATTATTAAAACTTTAAATTTTAAAATTTAAAAATTTAAATACTAAATTTTAAAAATTTAATTATTAAAATTTAAATTTTAAAATTTATAAATTTAAATACTAAATTTTAAAAATTTAATTATTAAAACTTTATATTTTAAAATTTAAAAATTTAAATACCAAATTTTAAAAATTTAATTATTAAAACTTTAAATTTTAAAATTTAAAAATTTAAATACTAAATTTTAAAAATTTAATTATTAAAACTTTAAATTTTAAAATTTAAAAATTTAAATTTTAAAATTTAAAAATTTAAATTTAAAAATTTAAATACAAAATTTTAAATATTTAATTATTAAAATTTTAAATTCTAAAATTTAAAAATTTAAATACTAAATTTTAAAAATTTATTTATTAAAACTTTAAATTTTAAAATTTAAAAATTTAAATACTAAATTTTAAAAATTTAATTATTAAAACTTTAAATTTTAAAATTTAAAAATTTAAATACTAAATTTTAAAAATTTAATTATTAAAATTTTAATTTTTAAATTTAAAAATTAAAATTTTAAAATTTAAAAATTTAAATACTAAATTTTAAAAATTTAATTATTAAAACTTTAAATTTTAAAATTTAAATATTTAAATACTAAATTTTAAAAATTTAATTATTAAAATTTTAAATTTTAAAATTTAAAAATTTAAATTTTAAAATTTAAAAATTTAAATACTAAATTTTAAAAATTTAATTATTAAAGCTTTAAATTTTAAAATTTAAAAATTTAAATACTAAATTTTAAAAATTTAATTAATAAAATTTTAAATTTTAAAATTTAAAAATTTAAAAACTTAAATACTAAATTTTAAAAATTTAATTATTAAAACTTTAAATTTTAAAATTTAAAAATTTAAATACTAAATTTTAAAAATTTAATTATTAAAATTTTAAATTTTAAAATTTAAAAATTTAAATTTTAAAATTTAAAAATTTAAATTTAAAAATTTAAATACTAAATTTTAAAAAATTAATTATTAAAACTTTAAATTTTAAAATTTAAAAATTTAAATACTAAATTTTAAAAATTTAATTATTAAAACTTTAAACTTTAAAATTTAAAAAGTTAAATACTAAATTTTAAAAATTTAATTATTAAAACTTTAAATTTTAAAATTTAAAAATTTAAATTCTAAATTTTGAAAATTTAATTATTAAAATTTTAAATTCTAAAATTTAAAAATTTAAATACTAAATTTTAAAAATTTATTTATTAAAACTTTAAATTCTAAAATTTAAAAATTTAAATACTAAATTTTAAAAATTTAATTATTAAAACTTTAAATTTTAAAATTTAAAAATTTAAATACTAAATTTTAAAAATTTAATTATTAAAACTTTAAATTTTAAAATTTAAAAATTTAAATACTAAATTTTAAAAATTTAATTATTAAAATTTTAATTTTTAAATTTAAAAATTTAAATTTTAAAATTTAAAAATTTAAATACTAAATTTTAAAAATTTAATTATTAAAACTTTAAATTTTAAAATTTAAATATTTAAATACTAAATTTTAAAAATTTAATTATTAAAATTTTAAATTTTAAAATTTAAAGATTTAAATTTTAAAATTTAAAAATTTAAATTTTAAAATTTAAAAATTTAAATACAAAATTTTAAAAATTTAATTATTAAAATTTTAAATTTTAAAATTTAAAAATTTAAATTTTAAAATTTAAAAATTTAAATACTAAATTTTAAAAATTTAATTAGTAAAAATTTATATTTTAAAATTTAAAAATTTAAATTTTATAATTTAAAAATTTAAATTTTAAAATTTAAAAATTTAAATACAAATTTTAAAAATTTTATTATTAAACCTTTAAATTTTAAAATTTAAAAGTTTAAATACTAAATTTTAAAAATTTAATTAATAAAAATTTAAGTTTAAAAATTTAAATCTTAAAATCTAAAAATTTAAATTTTAAAATCTAAATACTAAATTTTAAAAATTTAATTATTAAAACTTTAAATTTTAAAATTTAAAAATTTAAATACTAAATTTTAAAAATTTAATTATTAAAATTTTAAATTTTAAAATTTAAAAATTTAAATATTAAAATTTAAAAATTTAAATATTAAATTTTAAAAATTTAATTATTAAAATTTTAAATTTTAAAATTTAAAAATTTAAATTTTAAAATTTAAAAATTTAAATTTTAAAATTTAAAAATTTAAATTTTAAAATTTAAAAATTTAAATACTAAATTTTAAATATTAAATTATTAAAACTTTAAATTTTAAAATATAAAAATTTAAATACTAAATTTTAAAAATTTAATTATTAAAATTTTAAATTTTAAAATTTAAAAATTTAAATATTAAATTTTAAAAATTTAATTATTAAAACTTAAAATTTGAAAATTTAAAACTTTAAATACTAAATTTTAAAAATTTAAATACTAAATTTTAAAAATTTAAATATTAAATCTTTGAATTTTAAAATTTAAAAATTTAAATACTAAATTTTAAAAATTTAATTATTAAAATTTTAAATTTTAAAATTTAAAAATTTAAATTTTAAAATTTAAAAATTTAAATATTAAATTTTAAAAATTTAATTATTAAAATTTTAAATTTTAAAATTTAAAAATTTAAATTTTAAAATTTAAAAATTTAAATATTAAATTTTAAAAATTTAATTATTAAAATTTTAAATTTTAAAATTTAAAAATTTAAATACTAAATTTTAAAAATTTAATTATTAAAGCTTTAAATTTTAAAATTTAAAAATTTAAATTTTAAAATTTAAAAATTTAAATACTAAATTTTAAAAATTTAATTATTAAAACTTTAAATTTTAAAATTTAAAAATTTAAATACTAAATTTTAAAAATTTAATTATTAAAATTTTAATTTTTAAATTTAAAAATTTAAATTTTAAAATTTAAAAATTTAAATACTAAATTTTAAAAATTTAATTATTAAAACTTTAAATTTTAAAATTTAAATATTTAAATACTAAATTTTAAAAATTTAATTATTAAAATTTTAAATTTTAAAATTTAAAGATTTAAATTTTAAAATTTAAAAATTTAAATTTTAAAATTTAAAAATTTAAATACAAAATTTTAAAAATTTAATTATTAAAATTTTAAATTTTAAAATTTAAAAATTTAAATTTTAAAATTTAAAAATTTAAATACTAAATTTTAAAAATTTAATTAGTAAAAATTTATATTTTAAAATTTAAAAATTTAAATTTTATAATTTAAAAATTTAAATTTTAAAATTTAAAAATTTAAATACAAATTTTAAAAATTTTATTATTAAACCTTTAAATTTTAAAATTTAAAAGTTTAAATACTAAATTTTAAAAATTTAATTAATAAAAATTTAAGTTTAAAAATTTAAATCTTAAAATCTAAAAATTTAAATTTTAAAATCTAAATACTAAATTTTAAAAATTTAATTATTAAAACTTTAAATTTTAAAATTTAAAAATTTAAATACTAAATTTTAAAAATTTAATTATTAAAATTTTAAATTTTAAAATTTAAAAATTTAAATATTAAAATTTAAAAATTTAAATATTAAATTTTAAAAATTTAATTATTAAAATTTTAAATTTTAAAATTTAAAAATTTAAATTTTAAAATTTAAAAATTTAAATTTTAAAATTTAAAAATTTAAATTTTAAAATTTAAAAATTTAAATACTAAATTTTAAATATTAAATTATTAAAACTTTAAATTTTAAAATATAAAAATTTAAATACTAAATTTTAAAAATTTAATTATTAAAATTTTAAATTTTAAAATTTAAAAATTTAAATATTAAATTTTAAAAATTTAATTATTAAAACTTAAAATTTGAAAATTTAAAACTTTAAATACTAAATTTTAAAAATTTAAATACTAAATTTTAAAAATTTAAATATTAAATCTTTGAATTTTAAAATTTAAAAATTTAAATACTAAATTTTAAAAATTTAATTATTAAAATTTTAAATTTTAAAATTTAAAAATTTAAATTTTAAAATTTAAAAATTTAAATATTAAATTTTAAAAATTTAATTATTAAAATTTTAAATTTTAAAATTTAAAAATTTAAATACTAAATTTTAAAAATTTAATTATTAAAGCTTTAAATTTTAAAATTTAAAAATTTAAATTTTAAAATTTAAAAATTTAAATACTAAATTTTAAAAATTTAATTATTAAAACTTTAAATTTTAAAATTTAAAAATTTAAATTTTAAAATTTAAAAATTTAAAAATTTAAATTTTAAAATTTAAAAATTTAAATTTTAAAATTTAAAAATTTAAATTTTAAAATTTAAAAATTTAAATACAAAATTTTAAAAATTTAATTATTAAAATTTTAAATTCTAAAATTTAAAAATTTAAATACTAAATTTTAAAAATTTATTTATTAAAACTTTAAATTTTAAAATTTAAAAATTTAAATACTAAATTTTAAAAATTTAATTATTAAAACTTTAAATTTTAAAATTTAAAAATTTAAATACTAAATTTTAAAAATTTAATTATTAAAATTTTAATTTTTAAATTTAAAAATTTAAATTTTAAAATTTAAAAATTTAAATACTAAATTTTGAAAATTTAATTATTAAAACTTTAAATTTTAAAATTTAAATATTTAAATACTAAATTTTAAAAATTTAATTATTAAAATTTTAAATTTTAAAATTTAAAGATTTAAATTTTAAAATTTAAAAATTTAAATTTTAAAATTTAAAAATTTAAATTTTAAAATTTAAAAATTTAAATACAAAATTTTAAAAATTTAATTATTAAAATTTTAAATTTTAAAATTTAAAAATTTAAATTTTAAAATTTAAAAATTTAAATACTAAATTTTAAAAATTTAATTAGTAAAAATTTAAATTTTAAAATTTAAAAATTTAAATTTTATAATTTAAAAATTTAAATTTTAAAATTTAAAAATTTAAATACAAATTTTAAAAATTTTATTATTAAACCTTTAAATTTTAAAATTTAAAAGTTTAAATACTAAATTTTAAAAATTTAATTAATAAAAATTTAAATTTAAAAATTTAAATCTTAAAATCTAAAAATTTAAATTTTAAAATCTAAATACTAAATTTTAAAAATTTAATTAGTAAAAATTTAAATTTTAAAATTTAAAAATTTAAATACAAATTTTAAAAATTTAATGATTAAAACTTTAAATTTATAATTTAAAAATTTAAATTCTAAATTTTGAAAATTTAATTATTAAAATTTTAAATTCTAAAATTTAAAAATTTAAATACTAAATTTTAAAAATTTATTTATTAAAACTTTAAATTCTAAAATTTAAAAATTTAAATACTAAATTTTAAAAATTTAATTATTAAAACTTTAAATTTTAAAATTTAAAAATTTAAATACTAAATTTTAAAAATTTAATTATTAAAACTTTAAATTTTAAAATTTAAAAATTTAAATACCAAATTTTAAAAATTTAATTATTAAAATTTTAATTTTTAAATTTAAAAATTTAAATTTTAAAATTTAAAAATTTAAATACTAAATTTTAAAAATTTAATTATTAAAACTTTAAATTTTAAAATTTAAATATTTAAATACTAAATTTTAAAAATTTAATTATTAAAATTTTAAATTTTAAAATTTAAAGATTTAAATTTTAAAATTTAAAAATTTAAATTTTAAAATTTAAAAATTTAAATACAAAATTTTAAAAATTTAATTATTAAAATTTTAAATTTTAAAATTTAAAAATTTAAATTTTAAAATTTAAAAATTTAAATACTAAATTTTAAAAATTTAATTAGTAAAAATTTATATTTTAAAATTTAAAAATTTAAATTTTATAATTTAAAAATTTAAATTTTAAAATTTAAAAATTTAAATACAAATTTTAAAAATTTTATTATTAAACCTTTAAATTTTAAAATTTAAAAGTTTAAATACTAAATTTTAAAAATTTAATTAATAAAAATTTAAGTTTAAAAATTTAAATCTTAAAATCTAAAAATTTAAATTTTAAAATCTAAATACTAAATTTTAAAAATTTAATTATTAAAATTTTAAATTTTAAAGTTTAAAAATTTAAATTTAGAAATTTAAATTTAAAAATTTAAATTTTAAAATTTAAAAATTTAAATTTTAAAATTTAATAATTTAAATACTAAATTTTAAAAATTTAATTATTAAAACTTTAAATTTTAAAATTTAAATACTAAGTTTTAAAAATTTAATTATTAAAACTTTAAATTTTAAAATTTAAAAACTTAAATACCAAATTTTAAAAATTTAATTATTAAAACTTTAAATTTTAAAATTTAAAAATTTAAATACTAAATTTTAAAAATTTAATTATTAAAATTTTAAATTTTAAAATTTAAAAATTTAAATTTTAAAATTTAAAAATTTAATTTTAAAATTTTAAATACTAAATTTTAAAAATTTAATTATTAAAACTTTAAATTTTAAAATTTAAAAATTTAAATACTAAATTTTAAAAATTTAATTATTAAAATTTTAAATTTTAAAATTTAAAAATTTAAATATTAAAATTTAAAAATTTAAATAATAAATTTTAAAAATTTAATTATTAAAACTTTAAATTTTAAAATTTAAAAATTTAAACACTAAATTTTAAAAATTTAAATTTAAAAATTTAAATACTAAATTTTAAAAATTTAATTATTAAAACTTTAAATTTTAAAATTTAAAAATTTAAAAACTAAATTTTAAAAATTTAATTATTAAAGCTTTAAATTTTAAAATTTAAAAATTTAAATTTTAAAATTTAAAAATTTAAATTTTAAAATTTAATAATTTAAATACTAAATTTTAAAAATTTAATTATTAAAACTTTAAATTTTAAAATTTAAATACTAAGTTTTAAAAATTTAATTATTAAAACTTTAAATTTTAAAATTTAAAAACTTAAATACCAAATTTTAAAAATTTAATTATTAAAACTTTAAATTTTAAAATTTAAAAATTTAAATACTAAATTTTAAAAATTTAATTATTAAAATTTTAAATTTTAAAATTTAAAAATTTAAATTTTAAAATTTAAAAATTTAATTTTAAAATTTTAAATACTAAATTTTAAAAATTTAATTATTAAAACTTTAAATTTTAAAATTTAAAAGTTTAAATACTAAATTTTAAAAATTTAATTATTAAAACTTTAAATTTTAAAATTTAAAAATTTAAATACTAAATTTTAAAAATTTAATTATTAAAATTTTAATTTTTAAATTTAAAAATTTAAATTTTAAAATTTAAAAATTTAAATACTAAATTTTAAAAATTTAATTATTAAAACTTTAAATTTTAAAATTTAAATATTTAAATACTAAATTTTAAAAATTTAATTATTAAAATTTTAAATTTTAAAATTTAAAGATTTAAATTTTAAAATTTAAAAATTTAAATTTTAAAATTTAAAAATTTAAATACAAAATTTTAAAAATTTAATTATTAAAATTTTAAATTTTAAAATTTAAAAATTTAAATTTTAAAATTTAAAAATTTAAATACTAAATTTTAAAAATTTAATTAGTAAAAATTTATATTTTAAAATTTAAAAATTTAAATTTTATAATTTAAAAATTTAAATTTTAAAATTTAAAAATTTAAATACAAATTTTAAAAATTTTATTATTAAACCTTTAAATTTTAAAATTTAAAAGTTTAAATACTAAATTTTAAAAATTTAATTAATAAAAATTTAAGTTTAAAAATTTAAATCTTAAAATCTAAAAATTTAAATTTTAAAATCTAAATACTAAATTTTAAAAATTTAATTATTAAAACTTTAAATTTTAAAATTTAAAAATTTAAATACTAAATTTTAAAAATTTAATTATTAAAATTTTAAATTTTAAAATTTAAAAATTTAAATATTAAAATTTAAAAATTTAAATATTAAATTTTAAAAATTTAATTATTAAAATTTTAAATTTTAAAATTTAAAAATTTAAATTTTAAAATTTAAAAATTTAAATTTTAAAATTTAAAAATTTAAATTTTAAAATTTAAAAATTTAAATACTAAATTTTAAATATTAAATTATTAAAACTTTAAATTTTAAAATATAAAAATTTAAATACTAAATTTTAAAAATTTAATTATTAAAATTTTAAATTTTAAAATTTAAAAATTTAAATATTAAATTTTAAAAATTTAATTATTAAAACTTAAAATTTGAAAATTTAAAACTTTAAATACTAAATTTTAAAAATTTAAATACTAAATTTTAAAAATTTAAATATTAAATCTTTGAATTTTAAAATTTAAAAATTTAAATACTAAATTTTAAAAATTTAATTATTAAAATTTTAAATTTTAAAATTTAAAAATTTAAATTTTAAAATTTAAAAATTTAAATATTAAATTTTAAAAATTTAATTATTAAAATTTTAAATTTTAAAATTTAAAAATTTAAATTTTAAAATTTAAAAATTTAAATATTAAATTTTAAAAATTTAATTATTAAAATTTTAAATTTTAAAATTTAAAAATTTAAATACTAAATTTTAAAAATTTAATTATTAAAGCTTTAAATTTTAAAATTTAAAAATTTAAATTTTAAAATTTAAAAATTTAAATACTAAATTTTAAAAATTTAATTATTAAAACTTTAAATTTTAAAATTTAAAAATTTAAATACTAAATTTTAAAAATTTAATTATTAAAATTTTAATTTTTAAATTTAAAAATTTAAATTTTAAAATTTAAAAATTTAAATACTAAATTTTAAAAATTTAATTATTAAAACTTTAAATTTTAAAATTTAAATATTTAAATACTAAATTTTAAAAATTTAATTATTAAAATTTTAAATTTTAAAATTTAAAGATTTAAATTTTAAAATTTAAAAATTTAAATTTTAAAATTTAAAAATTTAAATACAAAATTTTAAAAATTTAATTATTAAAATTTTAAATTTTAAAATTTAAAAATTTAAATTTTAAAATTTAAAAATTTAAATACTAAATTTTAAAAATTTAATTAGTAAAAATTTATATTTTAAAATTTAAAAATTTAAATTTTATAATTTAAAAATTTAAATTTTAAAATTTAAAAATTTAAATACAAATTTTAAAAATTTTATTATTAAACCTTTAAATTTTAAAATTTAAAAGTTTAAATACTAAATTTTAAAAATTTAATTAATAAAAATTTAAGTTTAAAAATTTAAATCTTAAAATCTAAAAATTTAAATTTTAAAATCTAAATACTAAATTTTAAAAATTTAATTATTAAAACTTTAAATTTTAAAATTTAAAAATTTAAATACTAAATTTTAAAAATTTAATTATTAAAATTTTAAATTTTAAAATTTAAAAATTTAAATATTAAAATTTAAAAATTTAAATATTAAATTTTAAAAATTTAATTATTAAAATTTTAAATTTTAAAATTTAAAAATTTAAATTTTAAAATTTAAAAATTTAAATTTTAAAATTTAAAAATTTAAATTTTAAAATTTAAAAATTTAAATACTAAATTTTAAATATTAAATTATTAAAACTTTAAATTTTAAAATATAAAAATTTAAATACTAAATTTTAAAAATTTAATTATTAAAATTTTAAATTTTAAAATTTAAAAATTTAAATATTAAATTTTAAAAATTTAATTATTAAAACTTAAAATTTGAAAATTTAAAACTTTAAATACTAAATTTTAAAAATTTAAATACTAAATTTTAAAAATTTAAATATTAAATCTTTGAATTTTAAAATTTAAAAATTTAAATACTAAATTTTAAAAATTTAATTATTAAAATTTTAAATTTTAAAATTTAAAAATTTAAATTTTAAAATTTAAAAATTTAAATATTAAATTTTAAAAATTTAATTATTAAAATTTTAAATTTTAAAATTTAAAAATTTAAATACTAAATTTTAAAAATTTAATTATTAAAGCTTTAAATTTTAAAATTTAAAAATTTAAATTTTAAAATTTAAAAATTTAAATACTAAATTTTAAAAATTTAATTATTAAAACTTTAAATTTTAAAATTTAAAAATTTAAATTTTAAAATTTAAAAATTTAAAAATTTAAATTTTAAAATTTAAAAATTTAAATTTTAAAATTTAAAAATTTAAATTTTAAAATTTAAAAATTTAAATACAAAATTTTAAAAATTTAATTATTAAAATTTTAAATTCTAAAATTTAAAAATTTAAATACTAAATTTTAAAAATTTATTTATTAAAACTTTAAATTTTAAAATTTAAAAATTTAAATACTAAATTTTAAAAATTTAATTATTAAAACTTTAAATTTTAAAATTTAAAAATTTAAATACTAAATTTTAAAAATTTAATTATTAAAATTTTAATTTTTAAATTTAAAAATTTAAATTTTAAAATTTAAAAATTTAAATACTAAATTTTGAAAATTTAATTATTAAAACTTTAAATTTTAAAATTTAAATATTTAAATACTAAATTTTAAAAATTTAATTATTAAAATTTTAAATTTTAAAATTTAAAGATTTAAATTTTAAAATTTAAAAATTTAAATTTTAAAATTTAAAAATTTAAATTTTAAAATTTAAAAATTTAAATACAAAATTTTAAAAATTTAATTATTAAAATTTTAAATTTTAAAATTTAAAAATTTAAATTTTAAAATTTAAAAATTTAAATACTAAATTTTAAAAATTTAATTAGTAAAAATTTAAATTTTAAAATTTAAAAATTTAAATTTTATAATTTAAAAATTTAAATTTTAAAATTTAAAAATTTAAATACAAATTTTAAAAATTTTATTATTAAACCTTTAAATTTTAAAATTTAAAAGTTTAAATACTAAATTTTAAAAATTTAATTAATAAAAATTTAAATTTAAAAATTTAAATCTTAAAATCTAAAAATTTAAATTTTAAAATCTAAATACTAAATTTTAAAAATTTAATTAGTAAAAATTTAAATTTTAAAATTTAAAAATTTAAATACAAATTTTAAAAATTTAATGATTAAAACTTTAAATTTATAATTTAAAAATTTAAATTCTAAATTTTGAAAATTTAATTATTAAAATTTTAAATTCTAAAATTTAAAAATTTAAATACTAAATTTTAAAAATTTATTTATTAAAACTTTAAATTCTAAAATTTAAAAATTTAAATACTAAATTTTAAAAATTTAATTATTAAAACTTTAAATTTTAAAATTTAAAAATTTAAATACTAAATTTTAAAAATTTAATTATTAAAACTTTAAATTTTAAAATTTAAAAATTTAAATACCAAATTTTAAAAATTTAATTATTAAAATTTTAATTTTTAAATTTAAAAATTTAAATTTTAAAATTTAAAAATTTAAATACTAAATTTTAAAAATTTAATTATTAAAACTTTAAATTTTAAAATTTAAATATTTAAATACTAAATTTTAAAAATTTAATTATTAAAATTTTAAATTTTAAAATTTAAAGATTTAAATTTTAAAATTTAAAAATTTAAATTTTAAAATTTAAAAATTTAAATACAAAATTTTAAAAATTTAATTATTAAAATTTTAAATTTTAAAATTTAAAAATTTAAATTTTAAAATTTAAAAATTTAAATACTAAATTTTAAAAATTTAATTAGTAAAAATTTATATTTTAAAATTTAAAAATTTAAATTTTATAATTTAAAAATTTAAATTTTAAAATTTAAAAATTTAAATACAAATTTTAAAAATTTTATTATTAAACCTTTAAATTTTAAAATTTAAAAGTTTAAATACTAAATTTTAAAAATTTAATTAATAAAAATTTAAGTTTAAAAATTTAAATCTTAAAATCTAAAAATTTAAATTTTAAAATCTAAATACTAAATTTTAAAAATTTAATTATTAAAATTTTAAATTTTAAAGTTTAAAAATTTAAATTTAGAAATTTAAATTTAAAAATTTAAATTTTAAAATTTAAAAATTTAAATTTTAAAATTTAATAATTTAAATACTAAATTTTAAAAATTTAATTATTAAAACTTTAAATTTTAAAATTTAAATACTAAGTTTTAAAAATTTAATTATTAAAACTTTAAATTTTAAAATTTAAAAACTTAAATACCAAATTTTAAAAATTTAATTATTAAAACTTTAAATTTTAAAATTTAAAAATTTAAATACTAAATTTTAAAAATTTAATTATTAAAATTTTAAATTTTAAAATTTAAAAATTTAAATTTTAAAATTTAAAAATTTAATTTTAAAATTTTAAATACTAAATTTTAAAAATTTAATTATTAAAACTTTAAATTTTAAAATTTAAAAATTTAAATACTAAATTTTAAAAATTTAATTATTAAAATTTTAAATTTTAAAATTTAAAAATTTAAATATTAAAATTTAAAAATTTAAATAATAAATTTTAAAAATTTAATTATTAAAACTTTAAATTTTAAAATTTAAAAATTTAAACACTAAATTTTAAAAATTTAAATTTAAAAATTTAAATACTAAATTTTAAAAATTTAATTATTAAAACTTTAAATTTTAAAATTTAAAAATTTAAAAACTAAATTTTAAAAATTTAATTATTAAAGCTTTAAATTTTAAAATTTAAAAATTTAAATTTTAAAATTTAAAAATTTAAATTTTAAAATTTAATAATTTAAATACTAAATTTTAAAAATTTAATTATTAAAACTTTAAATTTTAAAATTTAAATACTAAGTTTTAAAAATTTAATTATTAAAACTTTAAATTTTAAAATTTAAAAACTTAAATACCAAATTTTAAAAATTTAATTATTAAAACTTTAAATTTTAAAATTTAAAAATTTAAATACTAAATTTTAAAAATTTAATTATTAAAATTTTAAATTTTAAAATTTAAAAATTTAAATTTTAAAATTTAAAAATTTAATTTTAAAATTTTAAATACTAAATTTTAAAAATTTAATTATTAAAACTTTAAATTTTAAAATTTAAAAATTTAAATACTAAATTTTAAAAATTTAATTATTAAAATTTTAAATTTTAAAATTTAAAAATTTAAATATTAAAATTTAAAAATTTAAATAATAAATTTTAAAAATTTAATTATTAAAACTTTAAATTTTAAAATTTAAAAATTTAAACACTAAATTTTAAAAATTTAAATTTAAAAATTTAAATACTAAATTTTAAAAATTTAATTATTAAAACTTTAAATTTTAAAATTTAAAAATTTAAAAACTAAATTTTAAAAATTTAATTATTAAAGCTTTAAATTTTAAAATTTAAAAATTTAAATTTTAAAATTTAAAAATTTAAATTTTAAAATTTAATAATTTAAATACTAAATTTTAAAAATTTAATTATTAAAACTTTAAATTTTAAAATTTAAATACTAAGTTTTAAAAATTTAATTATTAAAACTTTAAATTTTAAAATTTAAAAACTTAAATACCAAATTTTAAAAATTTAATTATTAAAACTTTAAATTTTAAAATTTAAAAATTTAAATACTAAATTTTAAAAATTTAATTATTAAAATTTTAAATTTTAAAATTTAAAAATTTAAATTTTAAAATTTAAAAATTTAATTTTAAAATTTTAAATACTAAATTTTAAAAATTTAATTATTAAAACTTTAAATTTTAAAATTTAAAAATTTAAATACTAAATTTTAAAAATTTAATTATTAAAATTTTAAATTTTAAAATTTAAAAATTTAAATTTTAAAATTTAAAAATTTAAATTTTAAAATTTAAAAATTTAAATACTAAATTTTAAATATTAAATTATTAAAACTTTAAATTTTAAAATTTAAAAATTTAAATACTAAATTTTAAAAATTTAATTATTAAAATTTTAAATTTTAAAATTTAAAAATTTAAATATTAAATTTTAAAAATTTAATTATTAAAACTTAAAATTTGAAAATTTAAAACTTTAAATACTAAATTTTAAAAATTTAAATACTAAATTTTAAAAATTTAAATATTAAATCTTTGAATTTTAAAATTTAAAAATTTAAATACTAAATTTTAAAAATTTAATTATTAAAATTTTAAATTTTAAAATTTAAAAATTTAAATTTTAAAATTTAAAAATTTAAATACTAAATTTTAAAAATTTAATTATTAAAATTTTAAATTTTAAAATTTAAAAATTTAAAAACTAAATTTTAAAAATTTAATTATTAAAGCTTTAAATTTTAAAATTTAAAAATTTAAATTTTAAAATTTAAAAATTTAATTTTAAAATTTTAAATACTAAATTTTAAAAATTTAATTATTAAAACTTTAAATTTTAAAATTTAAAAATTTAAATACTAAATTTTAAAAATTTAATTATTAAAATTTTAAATTTTAAAATTTAAAAATTTAAATATTAAAATTTAAAAATTTAAATACTAAATTTTAAAAATTTAATTATTAAAACTTTAAATTTTAAAATTTAAAAATTTAAATACTAAATTTTAAAAATTTAATTATTAAAATTTTAAATTTTAAAGTTTAAAAATTTAAATTTAGAAATTTAAATTTAAAAATTTAAATTTTAAAATTTAAAAATTTAAATATTAAAATTTAAAAATTTAAATACTAAATTTTAAAAATTTAATTATTAAAACTTTAAATTTTAAAATTTAAAAATTTAAATACTAAATTTTAAAAATTTAATTATTAAAATTTTAAATTTTAAAATTTAAAAATTTAAATTTTAAAATTTAAAAATTTAAATACTAAATTTTAAATATTAAATTATTAAAACTTTAAATTTTAAAATTTAAAAATTTAAATACTAATTTTTAAAAATTTAATTATTAAAATTTTAAATTTTAAAATTTTAAAATCTAAATACTAAATTTTAAAAATTTAATTATTAAAACTTTAAATTTTAAAATTTAAAAACTTAAATACTAAATTTTAAAAATTTAATTATTAAAATTTTAAATTTTAAAGTTTAAAAATTTAAATTTAGAAATTTAAATTTAAAAATTTAAATTTTAAAATTTAAAAATTTAAATTTTAAAATTTAATAATTTAAATACTAAATTTTAAAAATTTAATTATTAAAACTTTAAATTTTAAAATTTAAATACTAAGTTTTAAAAATTTAATTATTAAAACTTTAAATTTTAAAATTTAAAAACTTAAATACCAAATTTTAAAAATTTAATTATTAAAACTTTAAATTTTAAAATTTAAAAATTTAAACACTAAATTTTAAAAATTTAAATTTAAAAATTTAAATACTAAATTTTAAAAATTTAATTATTAAAACTTTAAATTTTAAAATTTAAAAATTTAAAAACTAAATTTTAAAAATTTAATTATTAAAATTTTAAATTTTAAAATTTAAAAATTTAAATTTTAAAATTTAAAAATTTAAATTTTAAAATTTAAAAATTTAAATACTAAATTTTAAATATTAATTTATTAAAACTTTAAATTTTAAAATTTAAAAATTTAAATACTAAATTTTAAAAATTTAATTATTAAAATTTTAAATTTTAAAATTTAAAAATTTAAATATTAAATTTTAAAAATTTAATTATTAAAACTTAAAATTTGAAAATTTAAAACTTTAAATACTAAATTTTAAAAATTTAAATACTAAATTTTAAAAATTTAAATATTAAATCTTTGAATTTTAAAATTTAAAAATTTAAATACTAAATTTTAAAAATTTAATTATTAAAATTTTAAATTTTAAAATTTAAAAATTTAAATTTTAAAATTTAAAAATTTAAATACTAAATTTTAAAAATTTAATTATTAAAATTTTAAATTTTAAAATTTAAAAATTTAAATACTAAATTTTAAAAATTTAATTATTAAAGCTTTAAATTTTAAAATTTAAAAATTTAAATTTTAAAATTTAAAAATTTAAATAATAAATTTTAAAAATTTAATTATTAAAACTTTAAATTTTAAAATTTAAAAATTTAAATTTTAAAATTTAAAAATTTAAATTTTAAAATTTAAAAATTTAAATTTTAAAATTTAAAAATTTAAATACAAAATTTTAAAAATTTAATTATTAAAATTTTAAATTCTAAAATTTAAAAATTTAAATACTAAATTTTAAAAATTTATTTATTAAAACTTTAAATTTTAAAATTTAAAAATTTAAACACTAAATTTTAAAAATTTAATTATTAAAACTTTAAATTTTAAAATTTAAAAATTTAAATACTAAATTTTAAAAATTTAATTATTAAAATTTTAATTTTTAAATTTAAAAATTTAAATTTTAAAATTTAAAAATTTAAATACTAAATTTTGAAAATTTAATTATTAAAACTTTAAATTTTAAAATTTAAATATTTAAATACTAAATTTTAAAAATTTAATTATTAAAATTTTAAATTTTAAAATTTAAAGATTTAAATTTTAAAATTTAAAAATTTAAATTTTAAAATTTAAAAATTTAAATTTTAAAATTTAAAAATTTAAATACAAAATTTTAAAAATTTAATTATTAAAATTTTAAATTTTAAAATTTAAAAATTTAAATTTTAAAATTTAAAAATTTAAATACTAAATTTTAAAAATTTAATTAGTAAAAATTTAAATTTTAAAATTTAAAAATTTAAATTTTATAATTTAAAAATTTAAATTTTAAAATTTAAAAATTTAAATACAAATTTTAAAAATTTTATTATTAAACCTTTAAATTTTAAAATTTAAAAGTTTAAATAATAAATTTTAAAAATTTAATTAATAAAAATTTAAATTTAAAAATTTAAATCTTAAAATCTAAAAATTTAAATTTTAAAATCTAAATACTAAATTTTAAAAATTTAATTATTAAAACTTTAAATTTTAAAATTTAAAAACTTAAATACTAAATTTTAAAAATTTAATTATTAAAATTTTAAATTTTAAAGTTTAAAAATTTAAATTTAGAAATTTAAATTTAAAAATTTAAATTTTAAAATTTAAAAATTTAAATTTTAAAATTTAATAATTTAAATATTAAATTTTAAAAATTTAATTATTAAAACTTTAAATTTTAAAATTTAAATACTAAGTTTTAAAAATTTAATTATTAAAACTTTAAATTTTAAAATTTAAAAACTTAAATACTAAATTTTAAAAATTTAATTATTAAAGCTTTAAATTTTAAAATTTAAAAATTTAAATACTAAATTTTAAAAATTTAATTATTAAAATTTTAAATTTTAAAATTTAAAAACTTAAATTTTAAAATTTAAAAATTTAAAAATTTAAATACTAAATTTTAAAAATTTAATTATTAAAACTTTAAATTTTAAAATTTAAAAATTTAAATACTAAATTTTAAAAACTTAATTATTAAAATTTTAAATTTTAAAATTTAAAAATTTAAATATTAAAATTTAAAAATTTAATTTTAAAATTTTAAATACTAAATTTTAAAAATTTAATTATTAAAACTTTAAATTTTAAAATTTAAAAATTTAAATACTAAATATTAAATATTTAATTATTAAAACTTTAAATTTTAAAATTTAAAAATTTAAATACTAAATTTTAAAAATTTAATTATTAAAATTTTAAATTTTAAAATTTAAAAATTTAAATATTAAATTTTAAAAATTTAATTATTAAAACTTTAAATTTGAAAATTTAAAAATTTAAATACTAAATTTTAAAAATTTAAATACTAAATTTTAAAAATTTAAATATTAAATCTTTGAATTTTAAAATTTAAAAATTTAAATACAAAATTTTAAAAATTTAATTATTAAAATTTTAAATTTTAAATTTTAAAAATTTAAATTTTAAAATTTAAAAATTTAAATACTAAATTTTAAAAATTTAATTAGTAAAAATTTAAATTTTAAAATTTAAAAATTTAAATTTTATAATTTAAAAATTTAAATTTTAAAATTTAAAAATTTAAATACAAATTTTAAAAATTTTATTATTAAACCTTTAAATTTTAAAATTTAAAAGTTTAAATACCAAATTTTAAAAATTTAATTAATAAAAATTTAAATTTAAAAATTTAAATCTTAAAATCTAAAAATTTAAATTTTAAAATCTAAATACTAAATTTTAAAAATTTAATTATTAAAATTTTAAATTTTAAAGTTTAAAAATTTAAATTTAGAAATTTAAATTTAAAAATTTAAATTTGAAAATTTAAAAATTTAAATACTAAATTTTAAAAATTTAAATATTAAATTTTAAAAATTTAAATATTAAATCTTTGAATTTTAAAATTTAAAAATTTAAATACTAAATTTTAAAAATTTAATTATTAAAATTTTAAATTTTAAAATTTAAAAATTTAAATTTTAAAATTTAAAAATTTAAATTTTAAAATTTAAAAATTTAAATACTAAATTTTTAAAATTTAATTATTAAAACTTTAAATTTTAAAATTTAAAAATTAAATACTAAATTTTAAAAAAATAATTATTAAAGCTTTAAATTTTAAAATTTAAAAATTTAAATTTTAAAATTTAAAAATTTAAATACTAAAGTTTAAAAATTTAATTATTAAAACTAAATTTTAAAATTTAAAAATTTAAATTTTAAAATTTAAAACTTTAAATTTTAAAATTTAAAAATTTAAATACTAAATTTTAAAAATTTAATTATTAAAACTTTAAATTTTAAAATTTAAAAATTTAAATACTAAATTTTAAAAATTTAATTATTAAAACTTTAAATTTTAAAATTTAAAAATTTAAATACTAAATTTTAAAAATTTAATTATTAAAGCTTTAAAGTTTAAAATTTAAAAATTTAAATTTTATAATTTAAAAATATAAATTTTAAAATTTAAAAATTTAAATTTTAAAATTTAAAAATTTAAATACTAAATTTTAAAAATTTAATTATTAAAATTTTAAATTCTAAAATTTAAAAATTTAAATACTAAATTTTAAAAATTTATTTATTAAAACTAAATTTTAAAATTTAAAAATTTAAATACTAAATTTTAAAAATTTAATTATTAAAACTTTAAATTTTAAAATTTAAAAATTTAAATACTAAACTTTTAAAATTTAATTATTAAAATTTATATTTTAAAATTTAAAAATTTAAATTTTAAAATTTAAAAATTTAAATACTAAATTTTAAAAATTTAATTATTAAAATTTTAAATTCTAAAATTTAAAAATTTAAATACTAAATTTTAAAAATTTATTTATTAAAACTTTAAATTTTAAAATTTAAAAATTTAAATACTAAATTTTAAAAATTTAATTATTAAAACTTTAAATTTTAAAATTTAAATATTTAAATACTAAATTTTAAAAATTTAATTATTAAAATTTTAAATTTTAAAATTTAAAGATTTAACTTTTAAAATTTAAAAATTTAAATTTTAAAATTTAAAAATTTAAATTTTAAAATTTAAAAATTTAAATACTAAATTTTAAAAATTTAATTATTAAAACTTTAAATTTTAAAATTTAAAAACTTAAATACTAAATTTTATAAATTTAATTATTAAAGCTTTAAATTTTAAAATTTAAAAATTTAAATACTAAATTTTAAAAATTTAATTATTAAAATTTTAAATTTTAAAATTTAAAAACTTAAATTTTAAAATTTAAGAATTTAAAAATTTAAATACTAAATTTTAAAAATTAATTATTAAAACTTTAAATTTTAGAATTTAAAAATTTAAATACTAAATTTTAAAAATTTAATTATTAAAATTTTAAATTTTAAAATTTAAAAATTTAAATTTTAAAATTTAAAAATTTAAATACTAAATTTTAAATATTTAATTATTAAAACTTTAAAGTTTAAAATTTAAAAATTTAAACATTAAATTTTAAAAATTTAATTATTAAAATTTTAAATTTTAAAATTTAAAAATTTAAATTTTAAAATTTAAAAATTTAAATTTAAAAATTTAAATACTAAATTTTAAAAATTTAATTATTAAAACTTTAAATTTGAAAATTTAAAAATTTAAATACTAAATTTTAAAAATTTAAATATTAAATCTTTGAATTTTAAAATTTAAAAATTTAAATACTAAATTTTAAAAATTTAATTATTAAAATTTTAAATTTTAAAATTTAAAAATTTAAATTTTAAAATTTAAAAATTTAAATACTAAATTTTAAAAATTTAATTATTAAAACTTTAAATTTTAAAATTTAAAAATTTAAATACTAAATTTTAAAAATTTAATTATTAAAGCTTTAAATTTTAAAATTTAAAACATAAAATTTAAAAATTTGAATACTAAATTTTAAAAATTTAATTATTAAAACTTTAAATTTTAAAATTTAAAAATTTAAATTTTAAAATTTAAAAATTTAAATTTTAAAATTTAAAAATTTAAATACAAAATTTTAAAAATTTAATTATTAAAACTTTAAATTTTAAAATTTAAAAATTTAAATACTAAATTTTAAAAATTTATACTTATTAAAATTTAAATTTTAAAATTTAAAAATTTAAAAATTTAAATAATAAATTTTAAAAATTTAAACATTAAATCTTTAAATTTTTAAATTTATATACTAAATTTTAAAAATTTAATTATTAAAATTTTAAATTTTAAAATTTAAAAATTTAAATTTTAAAATTTAAAAATTTAAATACTAAATTTAAAAAATTTAATTAGTAAAAATTTAAATTTTAAAATTTAAAAATTTAAATTTTATAATTTAAAAATTTTATTATTAAAACTTTAAATTTTAAAATTTAAAAGTTTAAATAATAAATTTTAAAAATTTAATTAATAAAAATTTAAATTTAAAAATTTAAATTTTAAAATTTAAAAATTTAAATTTTAAAATCTAAATACTAAATTTTAAAAATTTAATTATTAAAACTTTAAACTTTAAAATTTAAAAATTTAATTATTAAAACTTTAAATTTTAAAATTTAAAAACTTAAATACTAAATTTTAAAAATTTAATTATTAAAATTTTAAATTTTAAAGTTTAAAAATTTAAATTTAGAAATTTAAATTTAAAAATTTAAATTTTAAAATTTAAAAATTTAAATTTTAAAATTTAAAAATTTAATTTTAAATATTTAAATACTAAATTTTATAAATTTAATTATTAAAACTTTAAATTTTAAAATTTAAATACTCAATTTTAAAAATTTAATTATTAAAACTTTAAATTTTAAAATTTAAAAACTTAAATACTAAATTTTAAAAATTTAATTATTAAAACTTTAAATTTTAAAATTTAAATACTAAATTTTAAAAATTTAATTATTAAAATTTTAAATTTTAAAATTTAAAAACTTAAATTTTAAAATTTAAAAATTTAAAAATTTAAATACTAAATTTTAAAAATTTAATTATTAAAACTTTAAATTTTAAAATTTAAAAATTTAAATACTAAATTTTAAAAATTTAATTATTAAAATTTTAAATTTTAAAATTTAAAAATTTAAATTTTAAAATTTAAAAATTTAAATACTAAATTTTAAAAATTTAATTATTAAAACTTTAAATTTTAAAATTTAAAAATTTAAACACTAAATTTTAAAAATTTAAATTTAAAAATTTAAATACTAAATTTTAAAAATTTAATTATTAAAACTTTAAATTTTAAAATTTAAAAATTTAAATACTAAATTTTAAAAATTTAATTATTAAAATTTTAAATTTTAAAATTTAAAAATTTAAATTTTAAAAATTAAAAATTTAATTATTAAAACTTTAAATTTGAAAATTTAAAAATTTAAATACTAAATTTTAAAAATTTAAATACTAAATTTTAAAAATTTAAATATTAAATCTTTGAATTTTAAAATTTAAAAATTTAAATACTAAATTTTAAAAATTTAATTATTAAAATTTTAAATTTTAAAATTTAAAAATTTAAATTCTAAAATTTAAAAATTTAAATACTAAATTTTAAATATTTAATTATTAAAACTTTAAAGTTTAAAATTTAAAAATTTAAACATTAAATTTTAAAAATTTAATTATTAAAATTTTAAATTCTAAAATTTAAAAATTTAAATACTAAATTTTAAAAATTTATTTATTAAAACTTTAAATTTTAAAATTTAAAAATTTAAATACTAAATTTTAAAAATTTAATTATTAAAACTTTAAATTTTAAAATTTAAATATTTAAATACTAAATTTTAAAAATTTAATTATTAAAATTTTAAATTTTAAAATTTAAAAATTTAAATTTTAAAATTTAAAAATTTAAATTTTAAAATTTAAAAATTTAAATACTAAATTTTAAAAATTTAATTATTAAAACTTTAAATTTTAAAATTTAAAAACTTAAATACTAAATTTTAAAAATTTAATTATTAAAGCTTTAAATTTTAAAATTTAAAAATTTAAATACTAAATTTTAAAAATTTAATTATTAAAATTTTAAATTTTAAAATTTAAAAACTTAAATTTTAAAATTTAAGAATTTAAAAATTTAAATACTAAATTTTAAAAATTAATTATTAAAACTTTAAATTTTAGAATTTAAAAATTTAAATACTAAATTTTAAAAATTTAATTATTAAAATTTTAAATTTTAAAATTTAAAAATTTAAATTTTAAAATTTAAAAATTTAAATACTAAATTTTAAATATTTAATTATTAAAACTTTAAAGTTTAAAATTTAAAAATTTAAACATTAAATTTTAAAAATTTAATTATTAAAATTTTAAATTTTAAAATTTAAAAATTTAAATTTTAAAATTTAAAAATTTAGATTTAAAAATTTAAATACTAAATTTTAAAAATTTAATTATTAAAACTTTAAATTTGAAAATTTAAAAATTTAAATACTAAATTTTAAAAATTTAAATATTAAATCTTTGAATTTTAAAATTTAAAAATTTAAATACTAAATTTTAAAAATTTAATTATTAAAATTTTAAATTTTAAAATTTAAAAATTTAAATTTTAAAATTCAAAAATTTAAATACTAAATTTTAAAAATTTAATTATTAAAACTTTAAATTTTAAAATTTAAAAATTTAAATACTAAATTTTAAAAATTTAATTATTAAAGCTTTAAATTTTAAAATTTAAAACTTTAAATTTAAAAATTTGAATACAAAATTTTAAAAATTTAATTATTAAAACTTTAAATTTTAAAATTTAAAAATTTAAATTTTAAAATTTAAAAATTTAAATTTTAAAATTTAAAAATTTAAATACAAAATTTTAAAAATTTAATTATTAAAACTTTAAATTTTAAAATTTAAAAATTTAAATACTAAATTTTAAAAATTTAATTATTAAAATTTTAAATTTTAAAATTTAAAAATTTAAATTTTAAAATTTAAAAATTTAAATACTAAATTTTAAAAATTTAATTATTAAAACTTTAAATTCTAAAATTTAAAAATTTAAATACTAAATTTTAAAAATTTATTTATTAAAGCTTTAAATTTTAAAATTTAAAAATTTAAATTTTAAAATTTAAAAATTTAAATACAAAATTTTAAAAATTTAATTATTAAAATTTTAAATTCTGAAATTTAAAAATTTAAATACTAAATTTTAAAAATTTATTTATTAAAACTTTAAATTTTAAAATTTAAAAATTTAAATACTAAACTTTTAAAATTTAATTATTAAAATTTATATTTTAAAATTTAAAAATTTAAATTTTAAAATTTAAAAATTTAAATACTAAATTTTAAATATTTAATTATTAAAACTTTAAATTTTAAAATTTAAATATTTAAATACTAAATTTTAAAAATTTAATTATTAAAATTTTAAATTTTAAAATTTAAAGATTTAAATTTTAAAATTTAAAAATTTAAATTTTAAAATTTAAAAATTTAAATACTAAATTTTAAAAATTTAATTATTAAAACTTTAAATTTTAAAATTTAAAAACTTAAATACTAAATTTTAAAAATTTAATTATTAAAGCTTTAAATTTTAAAATTTAAAAATTTAAATACTAAATTTTAAAAATTTAATTATTAAAGTTTTAAATTTTAAAATTTAAAAATTTAAATACTAAATTTTAAAAATTTAATTATTAAAATTTTAAATTTTAAAATTTAAAAATTTAAATTTTAAAATTTAAAAATTTAAATACTAAATTTTAAAAATTTAATTATTAAAACTTTAAATTTTAAAATTTAAAAATTTAAACACTAAATTTTAAAAATTTAATTATTAAAATTTTAAATTTTAAAATTTAAAAATTTAAATTTTAAAATTTAAAAATTTAAATTTAAAATTATAAATACTAAATTTTAAAAATTTAATTATTAAAACTTTAAATTTTAAAATTTAAAAATTTAAATACTAAATTTTAAAAATTTAATTATTAAAATTTTAAATTTTAAAATTTAAAAATTTAAATTTTAAAATTTAAAAATTTAAATACTAAATTTTAAAAATTTAATTATTAAAACTTTAAATTTTTAAATTTAAAAATTTAAATACTAAATTTTAAAAATTTAATTATTAAAATTTTTAATTTTAAAATTTAAAAATTTAAATTTTAAAATTTAAAAATTTAAATACTAAATTTTAAAAATTTAATTATTAAAACTTTAAATTTTAAAATTTAAAAATTTAAATACTAAATTTTAAAAATTTAATTATTAAAGCTTTAAATTTTAAAATTTAAAACTTTAAATTTAAAAATTTGAATACTAAATTTTAAAAATTTAATTATTAAAACTTTAAATTTTAAAATTTAAAAATTTAATTATTAAAACTTTAAATTTTAAAATTTATAAACTTAAATACTAAATTTTAAAAATTTAATTATTAAAATTTTAAATTTTAAAGTTTAAAAATTTAAATTTAGAAATTTAAATTTAAAAATTTAAATTTTAAAATTTAAAAATTTAAATTTTAAAATTTAATAATTTAAATACTAAATTTTAAAAATTTAATTATTAAAGCTTTAAATTTTAAAATTTAAAAATATAAATTTTAAAATATAAAAATTTAATTTTAAAAATTTAAATACTAAATTTTAAAAATTTAATTATTAAAATTTTAAATTTTAAAATTTAAAAATTTAAATTTTAAAATTTAAAAACTTAAATTTTAAAATTTAAAAATTTAAAAATTTAAATACTAAATTTTAAAAATTTAATTATTAAAACTTTAAATTTTAAAATTTAAAAATTTAAATACTAAATTTTAAAAATTTAATTATTAAAATTTTAAATTTTAAAATTTAAAAATATAAATTTTAAAATATAAAAATTTAATTTTAAAAATTTAAATACTAAATTTTAAAAATTTAATTATTAAAACTTTAAATTTTAAAATTTAAAAATTTAAATACTAAATTTTAAAAATTTAATTATTAAAATTTTAAATTTTAAAATTTAAAAATATAAATTTTAAAATTTAAAAATTTAATTTTAAAAATTTAAATACTAAATTTTAAAAATTTAATTATTAAAACTTTAAATTTTAAAATTTAAAAATTTAAATACTAAATTTTAAAAATTTAATTATTAAAATTTTAAATTTTAAAATTTAAAAATTTAAATTTTAAAATTTAAAAATTTAAATACTAAATTTTAAAAATTTAATTATTAAAACTTTAAATTTTAAAATTTAAAAATTTAAACACTAAATTTTAAAAATTTAAATTTAAAAATTTAAATACTAAATTTTAAAAATTTAATTATTAAAACTTTAAATTTTAAAATTTAAAAATTTAAAAACTAAATTTTAAAAATTTAATTATTAAAATTTTAAATTTTAAAATTTAAAAATTTAAATTATAAAATTTAAAAATTTAATTATTAAAACTTTAAATTTGAAAATTTAAAAATTTAAATACTAAATTTTAAAAATTTAAATACTAAATTTTAAAAATTTAAATATTAAATCTTTGAATTTTAAAATTTAAAAATTTAAATACTAAATTTTAAAAATTTAATTATTAAAATTTTAAATTTTAAAATTTAAAAATTTAAATTTTAAAATTTAAAAATTTAAATACTAAATTTTAAAAATTTAATTATTAAAACTTTAAATTTTAAAATTTAAAAATTTAAATACTAAATTTTAAAAATTCAATTATTAAAGCTTTAAATTTTAAAATTTAAAAATTTAAATTTTAAAATTTAAATATTTAAATACTAAATTTTAAAAATTTAATTATTAAAACTTTAAATTTTAAAATTTAAAAATTTAAATTTTAAAATTTAAAAATTTAAATTTTAAAATTTAAAAATTTAAATTTTAAAATTTAAAAATTTAAATTTTAAAATTTAAAAATTTAAATTTTAAAATTTAAAAATTTAAATACAAAATTTTAAAAATTTAATTATTAAAATTTTAAATTCTAAAATTTAAAAATTTAAATACTAAATTTTAAAAATTTATTTATTAAAACTTTAAATTTTAAAATTTAAAAATTTAAATTTTAAAATTTGAAAATTTAAATACAAAATTTTAAAAATTTAATTATTAAAATTTTAAATTCTAAAATTTAAAAATATAAATACTAAATTTTAAAAATTTATTTATTAAAACTTTAAATTTTAAAATTTAAAAATTTAAATACTAAATTTTAAAAATTTAATTATTAAAACTTTAAATTTTAAAATTTAAAAATTTAAATACTAAACTTTTAAAATTTAATTATTAAAATTTATATTTTAAAATTTAAAAATTTAAATACTAAATTTTAAAAATTTAATTGTTAAAACATTAAATTTTAAAATTTAAAAATTTAAATACTAAATTTTAAAAATTTAATTATTAAAATTTTAAATTTTAAAATTTAAAAATTTAAATACTAAATTTTAAAAATTTAATTACTAAAACTTTAAATTTGAAAATTTAAATATTTAAATACTAAATTTTAAAAATTTAAATATTAAATCTTTGAATTTTAAAATTTAAAAATTTAAATACTAAATTTTAAAAATTTAATTACTAAAATTTTAAATTTTAAAAGTTAAAAATTTAAATTTTAAAATTTAAAAATTTAAATACTAAATTTTAAAAATTTAATTATTAAAACTTTAAATTTTAAAATTTAAAAATTTAAATACTAAATTTTAAAAATTTAATTATTAAAGCTTTAAATTTTAAAATTTAAAAATTTAAATACTAAATTTTAAAAATTTAATTATTAAAACTTTAAATTTTAAAATATGAAAATTTAAATTATAAAATTTAAAAATTTAAATTTTAAAATTTAAAAGTTTAAATTTTAAAATTTAAAAATTTAAATACTAAATTTTAAAAATTTAATTATTAGAACTTTAAATTTTAAAATTTAAAAACTTAAATACTAAATTTTAAAAATTTAATTATTAAAGCTTTAAATTTTAAAATTTAAAAATTTAAATACTAAATTTTAAAAATTTAATTATTAAAACTTTAAATTTTAAAATTTAAAAATTTAAAAACTAAATTTTAAAAATTTAATTATTAAAATTTTAAATTTTAAAATTTAAAAATTTAAATTATATAATTTAAAAATTTAATTATTAAAACTTTAAATTTGAAAATTTAAAAATTTAAATACTAAATTTTAAAAATTTAAATACTAAATTTTAAAAATTTAAATATTAAATCTTTGAATTTTAAAATTTAAAAATTTAAATACTAAATTTTAAAAATTTAATTATTAAAATTTTAAATTTTAAAATTTAAAAATTTAAATTTTAAAATTTAAAAATTTAAATACTAAATTTTAAAAATTTAATTATTAAAACTTTAAATTTTAAAATTTAAAAATTTAAATTTTAAAATTTAAAAATTTAAATTTTAAAATTTAAAAATTTAAATTTTAAAATTTAAAAATTTAAATTTTAAAATTTAAAAATTTAAATTTTAAAATTTAAAAATTTAAATACTAAATTTTAAAAATTTAATTATTAAAATTTTAAATTTTAAAATTTAAAAATTTAAATTTTAAAATTTAAAAACTTAAATTTTAAAATTTAAAAATTTAAAAATTTAAATACTAAATTTTAAAAATTTAATTATTAAAACTTTAAATTTTAAAATTTAAAAATTTAAATACTAAATTTTAAAAATTTAATTATTAAAATTTTAAATTTTAAAATTTAAAAATATAAATTTTAAAATATAAAAATTTAATTTTAAAAATTTAAATACTAAATTTTAAAAATTTAATTATTAAAACTTTAAATTTTAAAATTTAAAAATTTAAATACTAAATTTTAAAAATTTAATTATTAAAATTTTAAATTTTAAAATTTAAAAATATAAATTTTAAAATTTAAAAATTTAATTTTAAAAATTTAAATACTAAATTTTAAAAATTTAATTATTAAAACTTTAAATTTTAAAATTTAAAAATTTAAATACTAAATTTTAAAAATTTAATTATTAAAATTTTAAATTTTAAAATTTAAAAATTTAAATTTTAAAATTTAAAAATTTAAATACTAAATTTTAAAAATTTAATTATTAAAACTTTAAATTTTAAAATTTAAAAATTTAAACACTAAATTTTAAAAATTTAAATTTAAAAATTTAAATACTAAATTTTAAAAATTTAATTATTAAAACTTTAAATTTTAAAATTTAAAAATTTAAAAACTAAATTTTAAAAATTTAATTATTAAAATTTTAAATTTTAAAATTTAAAAATTTAAATTATAAAATTTAAAAATTTAATTATTAAAACTTTAAATTTGAAAATTTAAAAATTTAAATACTAAATTTTAAAAATTTAAATACTAAATTTTAAAAATTTAAATATTAAATCTTTGAATTTTAAAATTTAAAAATTTAAATACTAAATTTTAAAAATTTAATTATTAAAATTTTAAATTTTAAAATTTAAAAATTTAAATTTTAAAATTTAAAAATTTAAATACTAAATTTTAAAAATTTAATTATTAAAACTTTAAATTTTAAAATTTAAAAATTTAAATACTAAATTTTAAAAATTCAATTATTAAAGCTTTAAATTTTAAAATTTAAAAATTTAAATTTTAAAATTTAAATATTTAAATACTAAATTTTAAAAATTTAATTATTAAAACTTTAAATTTTAAAATTTAAAAATTTAAATACTAAATTTTAAAAATTTATTTATTAAAACTTTAAATTTTAAAATTTAAAAATTTAAATTTTAAAATTTAAAAATTTAAATACAAAATTTTAAAAATTTAATTATTAAAATTTTAAATTCTAAAATTTAAAAATATAAATACTAAATTTTAAAAATTTATTTATTAAAACTTTAAATTTTAAAATTTAAAAATTTAAATACTAAATTTTAAAAATTTAATTATTAAAACTTTAAATTTTAAAATTTAAAAATTTAAATACTAAACTTTTAAAATTTAATTATTAAAATTTATATTTTAAAATTTAAAAATTTAAATACTAAATTTTAAAAATTTAATTGTTAAAACATTAAATTTTAAAATTTAAAAATTTAAATACTAAATTTTAAAAATTTAATTATTAAAATTTTAAATTTTAAAATTTAAAAATTTAAATACTAAATTTTAAAAATTTAATTACTAAAACTTTAAATTTGAAAATTTAAATATTTAAATACTAAATTTTAAAAATTTAAATATTAAATCTTTGAATTTTAAAATTTAAAAATTTAAATACTAAATTTTAAAAATTTAATTACTAAAATTTTAAATTTTAAAAGTTAAAAATTTAAATTTTAAAATTTAAAAATTTAAATACTAAATTTTAAAAATTTAATTATTAAAACTTTAAATTTTAAAATTTAAAAATTTAAATACTAAATTTTAAAAATTTAATTATTAAAGCTTTAAATTTTAAAATTTAAAAATTTAAATTTTAAAATTTAAAAATTTAAATACTAAATTTTAAAAATTTAATTATTAAAACTTTAAATTTTAAAATATGAAAATTTAAATTATAATTTAAAAATTTAAATTTTAAAATTTAAAAGTTTAAATTTTAAAATTTAAAAATTTAAATACTAAATTTTAAAAATTTAATTATTAGAACTTTAAATTTTAAAATTTAAAAACTTAAATACTAAATTTTAAAAATTTAATTATTAAAGCTTTAAATTTTAAAATTTAAAAATTTAAATACTAAATTTTAAAAATTTAATTATTAAAACTTTAAATTTTAAAATTTAAAAATTTAAAAACTAAATTTTAAAAATTTAATTATTAAAATTTTAAATTTTAAAATTTAAAAATTTAAATTACATAATTTAAAAATTTAATTATTAAAACTTTAAATTTGAAAATTTAAAAATTTAAATACTAAATTTTAAAAATTTAAATACTAAATTTTAAAAATTTAAATATTAAATCTTTGAATTTTAAAATTTAAAAATTTAAATACTAAATTTTAAAAATTTAATTATTAAAATTTTAAATTTTAAAATTTAAAAATTTAAATTTTAAAATTTAAAAATTTAAATACTAAATTTTAAAAATTTAATTATTAAAACTTTAAATTTTAAAATTTAAAAATTTAAATACTAAATTTTAAAAATTTAATTATTAAAGCTTTAAATTTTAAAATTTAAAAATTTAAATTTTAAAATTTAAATATTTAAATACTAAATTTTAAAAATTTAATTATTAAAACTTTAAATTTTAAAATTTAAAAATTTAAATTTTAAAATTTAAAAATTTAAATTTTAAAATTTAAAAATTTAAATTTTAAAATTTAAAAATTTAAATTTTAAAATTTAAAAATTTAAATTTTAAAATTTAAAAATTTAAATACAAAATTTTAAAAATTTAATTATTAAAATTTTAAATTCTAAAATTTAAAAATATAAATACTAAATTTTAAAAATTTATTTATTAAAACTTTAAATTTTAAAATTTAAAAATTTAAATACTAAATTTTAAAAATTTAATTATTAAAACTTTAAATTTTAAAATTTAAATATTTAAATACTAAATTTTAAAAATTTAATTATTAAAACTTTAAATTTTAAAATTTAAAAATTTAAATTTTAAAATTTAAAAATTTAAATTTTAAAATTTAATAATTTAAATTTTAAAATTTAAAAATTTAAATTTTAAAATTTAAAAATTTAAATACAAAATTTTAAAAATTTAATTATTAAAATTTTAAATTCTAAAATTTAAAAATTTAAATACTAAATTTTAAAAATTTATTTATTAAAACTTTAAATTTTAAAATTTAAAAATTTAAATACTAAATTTTAAAAATTTAATTATTAAAACTTTAAATTTTAAAATTTAAAAATTTAAAAACTAAATTTTAAAAATTTAATTATTAAAATTTTAAATTTTAAAATTTAAAAATTTAAATTTTAAAATTTAAAAATTTAATTATTAAAACTTTAAATTTGAAAATTTAAAAATTTAAATACTAAATTTTAAAAATTTAAATACTAAATTTTAAAAATTTAAATATTAAATCTTTGAATTTTAAAATTTAAAAATTTAAATACAAAATTTTAAAAATTTAATTATTAAAATTTTAAATTCTAAAATTTAAAAATTTAAATACTAAATTTTAAAAATTTATTTATTAAAACTTTAAATTTTAAAATTTAAAAATTTAAATACTAAATTTTAAAAATTTAATTATTAAAACTTTAAATTTTAAAATTTAAATATTTAAATACTAAATTTTAAAAATTTAATTATTAAAACTTTAAATTTTAAAATTTAAAAATTTAAATTTTAAAATTTAAAAATTTAAATTATAAAATTTAATAATTTAAATTTTAAAATTTAAAAATATAAATTTTAAAATTTAAAAATTTAAATACAAAATTTTAAAAATTTAATTATTAAAATTTTAAATTCTAAAATTTAAAAATATAAATACTAAATTTTAAAAATTTATTTATTAAAACTTTAAATTTTAAAATTTAAAAATTTAAATACTAAATTTTAAAAATTTAATTATTAAAACTTTAAATTTTAAAATTTAAAAATTTAAATACTAAACTTTTAAAATTTAATTATTAAAATTTATATTTTAAAATTTAAAAATTTAAATACTAAATTTTAAAAATTTAATTGTTAAAACATTAAATTTTAAAATTTAAAAATTTAAATACTAAATTTTAAAAATTTAATTATTAAAATTTTAAATTTTAAAATTTAAAAATTCAAATACTAAATTTTAAAAATTTAATTACTAAAACTTTAAATTTTAAAAGTTAAAAATTTAAATTTTAAAATTTAAAAATTTAAATACTAAATTCTAAAAATTTAATTATTAAAACTTTAAATTTTAAAATTTAAAAATTTAAATACTAAATTTTAAAAATTTAATTATTAAAGCTTTAAATTTTAAAATTTAAAAATTTAAATTTTAAAATTTAAAAATTTAAATACTAAATTTTAAAAATTTAATTATTAAAACTTTAAATTTTAAAATATGAAAATTTAAATTATAAAATTTAAAAATTTAAATTTTAAAATTTAAAAGTTTAAATTTTAAAATTTAAAAATTTAAATAATAAATTTTAAAAATTTAATTATTAGAACTTTAAATTTTAAAATTTAAAAACTTAAATACTAAATTTTAAAAATTTAATTATTAAAGCTTTAAATTTTAAAATTTAAAAATTTAAATACTAAATTTTAAAAATTTAATTATTAAAACTTTAAATTTTAAAATTTAAAAATTTAAAAACTAAATTTTAAAAATTTAATTATTAAAATTTTAAATTTTAAAATTTAAAAATTTAAATTATATAATTTAAAAATTTAATTATTAAAACTTTAAATTTGAAAATTTAAAAATTTAAATACTAAATTTTAAAAATTTAAATACTAAATTTTAAAAATTTAAATATTAAATCTTTGAATTTTAAAATTTAAAAATTTAAATACTAAATTTTAAAAATTTAATTATTAAAATTTTAAATTTTAAAATTTAAAAATTTAAATTTTAAAATTTAAAAATTTAAATACTAAATTTTAAAAATTTAATTATTAAAACTTTAAATTTTAAAATATAAAAATTTAAATACTAAATTTTAAAAATTTAATTATTAAAGTTTTCAATTTTAAAATTTAAAAATTTAAATTTTAAAATTTAAATATTTAAATACTAAATTTTAAAAATTTAATTATTAAAACTTTAAATTTTAAAATTTAAAAATTTAAATTTTAAAATTTAAAAATTTAAATTTTAAAATTTAAAAATTTAAATTTTAAAATTTAAAAATTTAAATTTTAAAATTTAAAAATTTAAATACAAAATTTTAAAAATTTAATTATTAAAATTTTAAATTCTAAAATTTAAAAATTTAAATACTAAATTTTAAAAATTTATTTATTAAAACTTTAAATTTTAAAATTTAAAAATTTAAATACTAAATTTTAAAAATTTAATTATTAAAACTTTAAATTTTAAAATTTAAATATTTAAATACTAAATTTTAAAAATTTAATTATTAAAACTTTAAATTTTAAAATTTAAAAATTTAAATTTTAAAATTTAAAAATTTAAATTTTAAAATTTAATAATTTAAATTTTAAAATTTAAAAATTTAAATTTTAAAATTTAAAAATTTAAATACAAAATTTTAAAAATTTAATTATTAAAATTTTAAATTCTAAAATTTAAAAATTTAAATACTAAATTTTAAAAATTTATTTATTAAAACTTTAAATTTTAAAATTTAAAAATTTAAATACTAAATTTTAAAAATTTAATTATTAAAACTTTAAATTTTAAAATTTAAAAATTTAAAAACTAAATTTTAAAAATTTAATTATTAAAATTTTAAATTTTAAAATTTAAAAATTTAAATTTTAAAATTTAAAAATTTAATTATTAAAACTTTAAATTTGAAAATTTAAAAATTTAAATACTAAATTTTAAAAATTTAAATACTAAATTTTAAAAATTTAAATATTAAATCTTTGAATTTTAAAATTTAAAAATTTAAATACAAAATTTTAAAAATTTAATTATTAAAATTTTAAATTCTAAAATTTAAAAATTTAAATACTAAATTTTAAAAATTTATTTCTTAAAACTTTAAATTTTAAAATTTAAAAATTTAAATACTAAATTTTAAAAATTTAATTATTAAAACTTTAAATTTTAAAATTTAAATATTTAAATACTAAATTTTAAAAATTTAATTATTAAAACTTTAAATTTTAAAATTTAAAAATTTAAATTTTAAAATTTAAAAATTTAAATTTTAAAATTTAATAATTTAAATTTTAAAATTTAAAAATTTAAATTTTAAAATTTAAAAATTTAAATACAAAATTTTAAAAATTTAATTATTAAAATTTTAAACTCTAAAATTTAAAAATTTAAATACTAAATTTTAAAAATTTATTTATTAAAACTTTAAATTTTAAAATTTAAAAATTTAAATACTAAATTTTAAAAATTTAATTATTAAAACTTTAAATTTTAAAATTTAAAAATTTAAATACTAAACTTTTAAAATTTAATTATTAAAATTTATATTTTAAAATTTAAAAATTTAAATACTAAATTTTAAAAATTTAATTGTTAAAACATTAAATTTTAAAATTTAAAAATTTAAATACTAAATTTTAAAAATTTAATTATTAAAATTTTAAATTTTAAAATTTAAAAATTTAAATACTAAATTTTAAAAATTTAATTACTAAAACTTTAAATTTGAAAATTTAAAAATTTAAATACTAAATTTTAAAAATTTAAATATTAAATCTTTGAATTTTAAAATTTAAAATTTTAAATACTAAATTTTAAAAATTTAATTACTAAAATTTTAAATTTTAAAAGTTAAAAATTTAAATTTTAAAATTTAAAAATTTAAATACTAAATTTTAAAAATTTAATTATTAAAACTTTAAATTTTAAAATATGAAAATTTAAATTATAAAATTTAAAAATTTAAATTTTAAAATTTAAAAGTTTAAATTTTAAAATTTAAAAATTTAAATACTAAATTTTAAAAATTTAATTATTAGAACTTTAAATTTTAAAATTTAAAAACTTAAATACTAAATTTTAAAAATTTAATTATTAAAGCTTTAAATTTTAAAATTTAAAAATTTAAATACTAAATTTTAAAAATTTAATTATTAAAACTTTAAATTTTAAAATTTAAAAATTTAAAAACTAAATTTTAAAAATTTAATTATTAAAATTTTAAATTTTAAAATTTAAAAATTTAAATTATAAAATTTAAAAATTTAATTATTAAAACTTTAAATTTGAAAATTTAAAAATTTAAATACTAAATTTTAAAAATTTAAATACTAAATTTTAAAAATTTAAATATTAAATCTTTGAATTTTAAAATTTAAAAATTTAAATACTAAATTTTAAAAATTTAATTATTAAAATTTTAAATTTTAAAATTTAAAAATTTAAATTTTAAAATTTAAAAATTTAAATACTAAATTTTAAAAATTTAATTATTAAAACTTTAAATTTTAAAATTTAAAAATTTAAATACTAAATTTTAAAAATTTAATTATTAAAGCTTTAAATTTTAAAATTTAAAAATTTAAATTTTAAAATTTAAATATTTAAATACTAAATTTTAAAAATTTAATTATTAAAACTTTAAATTTTAAAATTTAAAAATTTAAATTTTAAAATTTAAAAATTTAAATTTTAAAATTTAAAAATTTAAATTTTAAAATTTAAAAATTTAAATTTTAAAATTTAAAAATTTAAATACAAAATTTTAAAAATTTAATTATTAAAATTTTAAATTCTAAAATTTAAAAATTTAAATACTAAATTTTAAAAATTTATTTATTAAAACTTTAAATTTTAAAATTTAAAAATTTAAATACTAAATTTTAAAAATTTAATTATTAAAACTTTAAATTTTAAAATTTAAATATTTAAATACTAAATTTTAAAAATTTAATTATTAAAACTTTAAATTTTAAAATTTAAAAATTTAAATTTTAAAATTTAAAAATTTAAATTTTAAAATTTAATAATTTAAATTTTAAAATTTAAAAATTTAAATTTTAAAATTTAAAAATTTAAATACAAAATTTTAAAAATTTAATTATTAAAATTTTAAATTCTAAAATTTAAAAATTTAAATACTAAATTTTAAAAATTTATTTATTAAAACTTTAAATTTTAAAATTTAAAAATTTAAATACTAAATTTTAAAAATTTAATTATTAAAACTTTAAATTTTAAAATTTAAATATTTAAATACTAAATTTTAAAAATTTAATTATTAAAACTTTAAATTTGAAAATTTAAAAATTTAAATACTAAATTTTAAAAATTTAAATACTAAATTTTAAAAATTTAAATATTAAATCTTTGAATTTTAAAATTTAAAAATTTAAATACTAAATTTTAAAAATTTAATTATTAAAATTTTAAATTTTAAAATTTAAAAATTAAAATTCTAAAATTTAAAAATTTAAATACTAAATTTTAAAAATTTAATTATTAAAATTTTAAATTCTGAAATTTAAAAATTTAAATACTAAATTTTAAAAATTTATTTATTAAAGCTTTAAATTTTAAAATTTAAAAATTTAAATTTTAAAATTTAAAAATTTAAATTCTAAAATTTAAATATTTAAATACTAAATTTTAAAAATTTAATTATTAAAACTTTAAATTTTAAAATTTAAAAATTTAAATACTAAATTTTAAAAATTTATTTATTAAAGCTTTAAATTTTAAAATTTAAAAATTTAAATTTTAAAATTTAAAAATTTAAATACAAAATTTTAAAAATTTAATTATTAAAATTTTAAATTCTGAAATTTAAAAATTTAAATACTAAATTTTAAAAATTTATTTATTAAAACTTTAAATTTTAAAATTTAAAAATTTAAATACTAAATTTTAAAAATTTAATTATTAAAACTTTAAATTTTAAAATTTAAAAATTTAAATACTAAACTTTTAAAATTTAATTATTAAAATTTATATTTTAAAATTTAAAAATTTAAATTTTAAAATTTAAAAATTTAAACACTAAATTTTAAATATTTAATTATTAAAACTTTAAATTTTAAAATTTAAATATTTAAATACTAAATTTTAAAAATTTAATTATTAAAATTTTAAATTTTAAAATTTAAAGATTTAAATTTTAAAATTTAAAAATTTAAATTTTAAAATTTAAAAATTTAAATTTTAAAATTTAAAAATTTAAATACTAAATTTTAAAAATTTAATTATTAAAACTTTAAATTTTAAAATTTAAAAACTTAAATACTAAATTTTAAAAATTTAATTATTAAAGCTTTAAATTTTAAAATTTAAAAATTTAAATACTAATTTTTAAAAATTTAATTATTAAAATTTTAAATTTTAAAATTTAAAAACTTAAATTTTAAAATTTAAAAATTTAAAAATTTAAATACTAAATTTTAAAAATTTAATTATTAAAACTTTAAATTTTAAAATTTAAAAATTTAAATACTAAATTTTAAAAATTTAATTATTAAAATTTTAAATTTTAAAATTTAAAAATTTAAATTTTAAAATTTAAAAATTTAAATACTAAATTTTAAAAATTTAATTATTAAAACTTTAAATTTTTAAATTTAAAAATTTAAATATTAAATTTTAAAAATTTAATTATTAAAATTTTAAATTTTAAAATTTAAAAATTTAAAACTAAATTTTAAAAATTTAATTATTAAAACTTTAAATTTGAAAATTTAAAAATTTAAATACTAAATTTTAAAAATTTAAATATTAAATCTTTGAATTTTAAAATTTAAAAATTTAAATACTAAATTTTAAAAATTTAATTATTAAAATTTTAAATTTTAAAATTTAAAAATTTAAATACTAAATTTTAAAAATTTAATTATTAAAACTTTAAATTTTAAAATTTAAAAATTTAAATACTAAATTTTAAAAATTTAATTATTAAAGCTTTAAATTTTAAAATTTAAAACTTTAAATTTAAAAATTTGAATACTATATTTTAAAAATTTAATTATTAAAACTTTAAATTTTAAAATTTAAAAATTTAATTATTAAAACTTTAAATTTTAAAATTTAAAAACTTAAATACTAAATTTTAAAAATTTAGTTATTAAAATTTTAAATTTTAAAGTTTAAAAATTTAAATTTAGAAATTTAAATTTAAAAATTGAAATTTTAAAATTTAAAAATTTAAATTTTAAAATTTAATAATTTAAATACTAAATTTTAAAAATTTAATTATTAAAGCTTTAAATTTTAAAATTTAAAAATATAAATTTTAAAATATAAAAATTTAATTTTAAAAATTTAAATACTAAATTTTAAAAATTTAATTATTAAAATTTTAAATTTTAAAATTTAAAAATTTAAATTTTAAAATTTAAAAACTTAAATTTTAAAATTTAAAAATTTAAAAATTTAAATACTAAATTTTAAAAATTTAATTATTAAAACTTTAAATTTTAAAATTTAAAAATTTAAATACTAAATTTTAAAAATTTAATTATTAAAATTTTAAATTTTAAAATTTAAAAATATAAATTTTAAAATATATAAATTTAATTTTAAAAATTTAAATACTAAATTTTAAAAATTTAATTATTAAAACTTTAAATTTTAAAATTTAAAAATTTAAATACTAAATTTTAAAAATTTAATTATTAAAATTTTAAATTTTAAAATTTAAAAATATAAATTTTAAAATTTAAAAATTTAATTTTAAAAATTTAAATACTAAATTTTAAAAATTTAATTATTAAAACTTTAAATTTTAAAATTTAAAAATTTAAATACTAAATTTTAAAAATTTAATTATTAAAATTTTAAATTTTAAAATTTAAAAATTTAAATTTTAAAATTTAAAAATTTAAATACTAAATTTTAAAAATTTAATTATTAAAACTTTAAATTTTAAAATTTAAAAATTTAAACACTAAATTTTAAAAATTTAAATTTAAAAGTTTAAATACTAAATTTTAAAAATTTAATTATTAAAACTTTAAATTTTAAAATTTAAAAATTTAAAAACTAAATTTTAAAAATTTAATTATTAAAATTTTAAATTTTAAAATTTAAAAATTTAAATTATAAAATTTAAAAATTTAATTATTAAAACTTTAAATTTGAAAATTTAAAAATTTAAATACTAAATTTTAAAAATTTAAATACTAAATTTTAAAAATTTAAATATTAAATCTTTGAATTTTAAAATTTAAAAATTTAAATACTAAATTTTAAAAATTTAATTATTAAAATTTTAAATTTTAAAATTTAAAAATTTAAATTTTAAAATTTAAAAATTTAAATACTAAATTTTAAAAATTTAATTATTAAAACTTTAAATTTTAAAATTTAAAAATTTAAATACTAAATTTTAAAAATTTAATTATTAAAACTTTAAATTTTAAAATTTAAAAATTTAAATACTAAATTTTAAAAATTTAATTATTAAAATTTTAAATTTTAAAATTTAAAAATTTAAATTTTAAAATTTAAAAATTTAAATACTAAATTTTAAAAATTTAATTATTAAAACTTTAAATTTTTAAATTTAAAAATTTAAATATTAAATTTTAAAAATTTAATTATTAAAATTTTAAATTTTAAAATTTAAAAATTTAAAACTAAATTTTAAAAATTTAATTATTAAAACTATAAATTTGAAAATTTAAAAATTTAAATACTAAATTTTAAAAATTTAAATATTAAATCTTTGAATTTTAAAATTTAAAAATTTAAATACTAAATTTTAAAAATTTAATTATTAAAATTTTAAATTTTAAAATTTAAAAATTTAAATACTAAATTTTAAAAATTTAATTATTAAAACTTTAAATTTTAAAATTTAAAAATTTAAATACTAAATTTTAAAAATTTAATTATTAAAGCTTTAAATTTTAAAATTTAAAACTTTAAATTTAAAAATTTGAATACTATATTTTAAAAATTTAATTATTAAAACTTTAAATTTTAAAATTTAAAAATTTAATTATTAAAACTTTAAATTTTAAAATTTAAAAACTTAAATACTAAATTTTAAAAATTTAGTTATTAAAATTTTAAATTTTAAAGTTTAAAAATTTAAATTTAGAAATTTAAATTTAAAAATTGAAATTTTAAAATTTAAAAATTTAAATTTTAAAATTTAATAATTTAAATACTAAATTTTAAAAATTTAATTATTAAAGCTTTAAATTTTAAAATTTAAAAATATAAATTTTAAAATATAAAAATTTAATTTTAAAAATTTAAATACTAAATTTTAAAAATTTAATTATTAAAATTTTAAATTTTAAAATTTAAAAATTTAAATTTTAAAATTTAAAAACTTAAATTTTAAAATTTAAAAATTTAAAAATTTAAATACTAAATTTTAAAAATTTAATTATTAAAACTTTAAATTTTAAAATTTAAAAATTTAAATACTAAATTTTAAAAATTTAATTATTAAAATTTTAAATTCTAAAATTTAAAAATATAAATTTTAAAATATAAAAATTTAATTTTAAAAATTTAAATACTAAATTTTAAAAATTTAATTATTAAAACTTTAAATTTTAAAATTTAAAAATTTAAATACTAAATTTTAAAAATTTAATTATTAAAATTTTAAATTTTAAAATTTAAAAATATAAATTTTAAAATTTAAAAATTTAATTTTAAAAATTTAAATACTAAATTTTAAAAATTTAATTATTAAAACTTTAAATTTTAAAATTTAAAAATTTAAATACTAAATTTTAAAAATTTAATTATTAAAATTTTAAATTTTAAAATTTAAAAATTTAAATTTTAAAATTTAAAAATTTAAACACTAAATTTTAAAAATTTAAATTTAAAAATTTAAATACTAAATTTTAAAAATTTAATTATTAAAACTTTAAATTTTAAAATTTAAAAATTTAAAAACTAAATTTTAAAAATTTAATTATTAAAATTTTAAATTTTAAAATTTAAAAATTTAAATTATAAAATTTAAAAATTTAATTATTAAAACTTTAAATTTGAAAATTTAAAAATTTAAATACTAAATTTTAAAAATTTAAATACTAAATTTTAAAAATTTAAATATTAAATCTTTGAATTTTAAAATTTAAAAATTTAAATACTAAATTTTAAAAATTTAATTATTAAAATTTTAAATTTTAAAATTTAAAAATTTAAATTTTAAAATTTAAAAATTTAAATACTAAATTTTAAAAATTTAATTATTAAAACTTTAAATTTTAAAATTTAAAAATTTAAATACTAAATTTTAAAAATTTAATTATTAAAACTTTAAATTTTAAAATTTAAAAATTTAAATACTAAATTTTAAAAATTTAATTATTAAAATTTTAAATTTTAAAATTTAAAAATTTAAATTTTAAAATTTAAAAATTTAAATACTAAATTTTAAAAATTTAATTATTAAAACTTTAAATTTTTAAATTTAAAAATTTAAATATTAAATTTTAAAAATTTAATTATTAAAATTTTAAATTTTAAAATTTAAAAATTTAAAACTAAATTTTAAAAATTTAATTATTAAAACTTTAAATTTGAAAATTTAAAAATTTAAATACTAAATTTTAAAAATTTAAATATTAAATCTTTGAATTTTAAAATTTAAAAATTTAAATACTAAATTTTAAAAATTTAATTATTAAAATTTTAAATTTTAAAATTTAAAAATTTAAATACTAAATTTTAAAAATTTAATTATTAAAACTTTAAATTTTAAAATTTAAAAATTTAAATACTAAATTTTAAAAATTTAATTATTAAAGCTTTAAATTTTAAAATTTAAAACTTTAAATTTAAAAATTTGAATACTATATTTTAAAAATTTAATTATTAAAACTTTAAATTTTAAAATTTAAAAATTTAATTATTAAAACTTTAAATTTTAAAATTTAAAAACTTAAATACTAAATTTTAAAAATTTAGTTATTAAAATTTTAAATTTTAAAGTTTAAAAATTTAAATTTAGAAATTTAAATTTAAAAATTGAAATTTTAAAATTTAAAAATTTAAATTTTAAAATTTAATAATTTAAATACTAAATTTTAAAAATTTAATTATTAAAGCTTTAAATTTTAAAATTTAAAAATATAAATTTTAAAATATAAAAATTTAATTTTAAAAATTTAAATACTAAATTTTAAAAATTTAATTATTAAAATTTTAAATTTTAAAATTTAAAAATTTAAATTTTAAAATTTAAAAACTTAAATTTTAAAATTTAAAAATTTAAAAATTTAAATACTAAATTTTAAAAATTTAATTATTAAAACTTTAAATTTTAAAATTTAAAAATTTAAATACTAAATTTTAAAAATTTAATTATTAAAATTTTAAATTTTAAAATTTAAAAATATAAATTTTAAAATATAAAAATTTAATTTTAAAAATTTAAATACTAAATTTTAAAAATTTAATTATTAAAACTTTAAATTTTAAAATTTAAAAATTTAAATACTAAATTTTAAAAATTTAATTATTAAAATTTTAAATTTTAAAATTTAAAAATATAAATTTTAAAATTTAAAAATTTAATTTTAAAAATTTAAATACTAAATTTTAAAAATTTAATTATTAAAACTTTAAATTTTAAAATTTAAAAATTTAAATACTAAATTTTAAAAATTTAATTATTAAAATTTTAAATTTTAAAATTTAAAAATTTAAATTTTAAAATTTAAAAATTTAAATACTAAATTTTAAAAATTTAATTATTAAAACTTTAAATTTTAAAATTTAAAAATTTAAACACTAAATTTTAAAAATTTAAATTTAAAAATTTAAGTACTAAATTTTAAAAATTTAATTATTAAAACTTTAAATTTTAAAATTTAAAAATTTAAAAACTAAATTTTAAAAATTTAATTATTAAAATTTTAAATTTTAAAATTTAAAAATTTAAATTATAAAATTTAAAAATTTAATTATTAAAACTTTAAATTTGAAAATTTAAAAATTTAAATACTAAATTTTAAAAATTTAAATACTAAATTTTAAAAATTTAAATATTAAATCTTTGAATTTTAAAATTTAAAAATTTAAATACTAAATTTTAAAAATTTAATTATTAAAATTTTAAATTTTAAAATTTAAAAATTTAAATTTTAAAATTTAAAAATTTAAATACTAAATTTTAAAAATTTAATTATTAAAACTTTAAATTTTAAAATTTAAAAATTTAAATACTAAATTTTAAAAATTTAATTATTAAAGCTTTAAATTTTAAAATTTAAAAATTTAAATTTTAAAATTTAAATATTTAAATACTAAATTTTAAAAATTTAATTATTAAAACTTTATATTTTAAAATTTAAAAATTTAAATACAAAATTTTAAAAATTTAATTATTAAAATTTTAAATTCTAAAATTTAAAAATTTAAATACTAAATTTTAAAAATTTATTTATTAAAACTTTAAATTTTAAAATTTAAAAATTTAAATACTAAATTTTAAAAATTTAATTATTAAAACTTTAAATTTTAAAATTTAAAAATTTAAATACTAAACTTTTAAAATTTAATTATTAAAATTTATATTTTAAAATTTAAAAATTTAAATACTAAATTTTAAAAATTTAATTGTTAAAACATTAAATTTTAAAATTTAAAAATTTAAATACTAAATTTTAAAAATTTAATTATTAAAATTTTAAATTTTAAAATTTAAAAATTTAAATACTAAATTTTAAAAATTTAATTACTAAAACTTTAAATTTGAAAATTTAAAAATTTAAATACTAAATTTTAAAAATTTAAATATTAAATCTTTGAATTTTAAAATTTAAAAATTTAAATACTAAATTTTAAAAATTTAATTACTAAAATTTTAAATTTTAAAAGTTAAAAATTTAAATTTTAAAATTTAAAAATTTAAATACTAAATTTTAAAAATTTAATTATTAAAACTTTAAATTTTAAAATTTAAAAATTTAAATACTAAATTTTAAAAATTTAATTTTAAAGCTTTAAATTTTAAAATTTAAAAATTTAAATTTTAAAATTTAAAAATTTAAATACTAAATTTTAAAAATTTAATTATTAAAACTTAAATTTTAAAATTTAAAAATTTAAATTATAAAATTTAAAAATTTAAATTTTAAAATTTAAAAGTTTAAATTTTAAAATTTAAAAATTTAAATACTAAATTTTAAAAATTTAATTATTAAAACTTTAAATTTTAAAATTTAAAAACTTAAATACTAAATTTTAAAAATTTAATTATTAAAGCTTTAAATTTTAAAATTTAAAAATTTAAATACTAAATTTTAAAAATTTAATTATTAAAACTTTAAATTTTAAAATTTAAAAATTTAAAAACTAAATTTTAAAAATTTAATTATTAAAATTTTAAATTTTAAAATTTAAAAATTTAAATTATAAAATTTAAAAATTTAATTATTAAAACTTTAAATTTGAAAATTTAAAAATTTAAATACTAAATTTTAAAAATTTAAATATTAAATCTTTGAATTTTAAAATTTAAAAATTTAAATACTAAATTTTAAAAATTTAATTATTAAAATTTTAAATTTTAAAATTTAAAAATTTAAATTTTAAAATTTAAAAATTTAAATACTAAATTTTAAAAATTTAATTATTAAAACTTTAAATTTTAAAATTTAAAAATTTAAATACTAAATTTTAAAAATTTAATTATTAAAGCTTTAAATTTTAAAATTTAAAAATTTAAATTTTAAAATTTAAATATTTAAATACTAAATTTTAAAAATTTAATTATTAAAACTTTAAATTTTAAAATTTAAAAATTTAAATTTTAAAATTTAAAAATTTAAATTTTAAAATTTAAAAATTTAAATACAAAATTTTAAAAATTTAATTATTAAAATTTTAAATTCTAAAATTTAAAAATTTAAATACTAAATTTTAAAAATTTATTTATTAAAACTTTAAATTTTAAAATTTAAAAATTTAAATACTAAATTTTAAAAATTTAATTATTAAAACTTTAAATTTTAAAATTTAAATATTTAAATACTAAATTTTAAAAATTTAATTATTAAAACTTTAAATTTTAAAATTTAAAAATTTAAATTTTAAAATTTAAAAATTTAAATTTTAAAATTTAATAATTTAAATTTTAAAATTTAAAAATTTAAATTTTAAAATTTAAAAATTTAAATACAAAATTTTAAAAATTTAATTATTAAAATTTTAAATTCTAAAATTTAAAAATTTAAATACTAAATTTTAAAAATTTATTTATTAAAACTTTAAATTTTAAAATTTAAAAATTTAAATACTAAATTTTAAAAATTTAATTATTAAAACTTTAAATTTTAAAATTTAAAAATTTAAATACTAAACTTTTAAAATTTAATTATTAAAATTTATATTTTAAAATTTAAAAATTTAAATACTAAATTTTAAAAATTTAATTGTTAAAACATTAAATTTTAAAATTTAAAAATTTAAATACTAAATTTTAAAAATTTAATTATTAAAATTTTAAATTTTAAAATTTAAAAATTTAAATACTAAATTTTAAAAATTTAATTACTAAAACTTTAAATTTGAAAATTTAAAAATTTAAATACTAAATTTTAAAAATTTAAATATTAAATCTTTGAATTTTAAAATTTAAAAATTTAAATACTAAATTTTAAAAATTTAATTATTAAAACTTTAAATTTTAAAATTTAAAAATTTAAATTATAAAATTTAAAAATTTAAATTTTAAAATTTAAAAGTTTAAATTTTAAAATTTAAAAATTTAAATACTAAATTTTAAAAATTTAATTATTAAAACTATAAATTTTAAAATTTAAAAACTTAAATACTAAATTTTAAAAATTTAATTATTAAAGCTTTAAATTTTAAAATTTAAAAATTTAAATACTAAATTTTAAAAATTTAATTATTAAAACTTTAAATTTTAAAATTTAAAAATTTAAATACTAAATTTTAAAAATTTAATTATTAAAATTTTAAATTTTAAAATTTAAAAATTTAAATTTTAAAATTTAAAAATTTAAATTTAAAAATTTAAATACTAAATTTTAAAAATTTAATTATTAAAACTTTAAATTTTAAAATTTTAAAATTTAAATACTAAATTTTAAAAATTTAATTATTAAAATTTTAAATTTTAAAATTTAAAAATTTAAATTTTAAAATTTAAAAATTTAAATACTAAATTTTAAAAATTTAATTATTAAAACTTTAAATTTTAAAATTTAAAAACTTAAATACTAAATTTTAAAAATTTAATTATTAAAGCTTTATATTTTAAAATTTAAAAATTTAAATACTAAATTTTAAAAATTTAATTATTAAAATTTTAAATTTTAAAATTTAAAAATTTAAATTTTAAAATTTAAAAATTTAAATACTAAATTTTAAAAATTTAATTATTAAAACTTTAAATTTTAAAATTTAAAAATTTAATTATTAGAGCTTTAAATTTTAAAATTTAAAAATTTAAATTTTAAAATTTAAAAATTTAAATACTAAATTTTAAAAATTTAATTATTAAAACTTTAAATTTTAAAATTTAAAAATTTAAATTTTAAAATTTAAAAATTTAAATTTTAAAATTTAAAAATTTAAATTTTAAAATTTAAAAATTTAAATTTTAAAATTTAAAAATTTAAATACAAAATTTTAAAAATTTAATTATTAAAATTTTAAATTCTAAAATTTAAAAATTTAAATACTAAATTTTAAAAATTTATTTATTAAAACTTTAAATTTTAAAATTTAAAAATTTAAATACTAAATTTTAAAAATTTAATTATTAAAATTTTAAATTTTAAAATTTAAAAATTTAAATTTTAAAATTTAAAAATTTAAATTTAAAAATTTAAATACTAAATTTTAAAAATTTAATTATTAAAACTTTAAATTTTAAAATTTTAAAATTTAAATACTAAATTTTAAAAATTTAATTATTAAAATTTTAAATTTTAAAATTTAAAAATTTAAATTTTAAAATTTAAAAATTTAAATACTAAATTTTAAAAATTTAATTATTAAAACTTTAAATTTTAAAATTTAAAAACTTAAATACTAAATTTTAAAAATTTAATTATTAAAGCTTTATATTTTAAAATTTAAAAATTTAAATACTAAATTTTAAAAATTTAATTATTAAAATTTTAAATTTTAAAATTTAAAAATTTAAATTTTAAAATTTAAAAATTTAAATACTAAATTTTAAAAATTTAATTATTAAAACTTTAAATTTTAAAATTTAAAAATTTAATTATTAAAGCTTTAAATTTTAAAATTTAAAAATTTAAATTTTAAAATTTAAAAATTTAAATACTAAATTTTAAAAATTTAATTATTAAAACTTTAAATTTTAAAATTTAAAAATTTAAATTTTAAAATTTAAAAATTTAAATTTTAAAATTTAAAAATTTAAATTTTAAAATTTAAAAATTTAAATTTTAAAATTTAAAAATTTAAATACAAAATTTTAAAACTTTAATTATTAAAATTTTAAATTCTAAAATTTAAAAATTTAAATACTAAATTTTAAAAATTTATTTATTAAAACTTTAAATTTTAAAATTTAAAAATTTAAATACTAAATTTTAAAAATTTAATTATTAAAACTTTAAATTTTAAAATTTAAAAATTTAAATACTAAATTTTAAAAATTTAATTATTAAAACTTTAAATTTTAAAATTTAAAAATTTAAAAACTAAATTTTAAAAATTTAATTATTAAAATTTTAAATTTTAAAATTTAAAAATTTAAATACTAAATTTTAATTATTAAAACTTTAAATTTTAAAATTTAAAAATTTAAATTATAAAATTTAAAAATTTAAATTTTAAAATTTAAAAGTTTAAATTTTAAAATTTAAAAATTTAAATACTAAATTTTAAAAATTTAATTATTAAAACTTTAAATTTTAAAATTTAAAAACTTAAATACTAAATTTTAAAAATTTAATTATTAAAGCTTTAAATTTTAAAATTTAAAAATTTAAATTCTAAATTTTAAAAATTTAATTATTAAAACTTTAAATTTGAAAATTTAAAAATTTAAATACTAAATTTTAAAAATTTAAATACTAAATTTTAAAAATTTAAATATTAAATCTTTGAATTTTAAAATTTAAAAATTTAAATACTAAATTTTAAAAATTTAATTATTAAAATTTTAAATTTTAAAATTTAAAAATTTAAATTTTAAAATTTAAAAATTTAAATACTAAATTTTAAAAATTTAATTATTAAAACTTTAAATTTTAAAATTTAAAAATTTAAATACTAAATTTTAAAAATTTAATTATTAAAGCTTTAAATTTTAAAATTTAAAAATTTAAATTTTAAAATTTAAATATTTAAATACTAAATTTTAAAAATTTAATTATTAAAAATTTAAATTTTAAAATTTAAAAATTTAAATTTTAAAATTTAAAAATTTAAATTTTAAAATTTAATAATTTAAATTTTAAAATTTAAAAATTTAAATTTTAAAATTTAAAAATTTAAATACAAAATTTTAAAAATTTAATTATTAAAATTTTAAATTCTAAAATTTAAAAATTTAAATACTAAATTTTAAAAATTTATTTATTAAAACTTTAAATTTTAAAATTTAAAAATTTAAATACTAAATTTTAAAAATTTAATTATTAAAACTTTAAATTTTAAAATTTAAAAATTTAAATACTAAACTTTTAAAATTTAATTATTAAAATTTATATTTTAAAATTTAAAAATTTAAATACTAAATTTTAAAAATTTAATTGTTAAAACATTAAATTTTAAAATTTAAAAATTTAAATACTAAATTTTAAAAATTTAATTATTAAAATTTTAAATTTTAAAATTTAAAAATTTAAATACTAAATTTTAAAAATTTAATTACTAAAACTTTAAATTTGAAAATTTAAAAATTTAAATACTAAATTTTAAAAATTTAAATATTAAATCTTTGAATTTTAAAATTTAAAAATTTAAATACTAAATTTTAAAAATTTAATTACTAAAATTTTAAATTTTAAAAGTTAAAAATTTAAATTTTAAAATTTAAAAATTTAAATACTAAATTTTAAAAATTTAATTATTAAAACTTTAAATTTTAAAATTTAAAAATTTAAATACTAAATTTTAAAAATTTAATTATTAAAGCTTTAAATTTTAAAATTTAAAAATTTAAATTTTAAAATTTAAAAATTTAAATACTAAATTTTAAAAATTTAATTATTAAAACTTTAAATTTTAAAATTTAAAAATTTAAATTATAAAATTTAAAAATTTAAATTTTAAAATTTAAAAGTTTAAATTTTAAAATTTAAAAATTTAAATACTAAATTTTAAAAATTTAATTATTAAAACTATAAATTTTAAAATTTAAAAACTTAAATACTAAATTTTAAAAATTTAATTATTAAAGCTTTAAATTTTAAAATTTAAAAATTTAAATACTAAATTTTAAAAATTTAATTATTAAAACTTTAAATTTTAAAATTTAAAAATTTAAATACTAAATTTTAAAAATTTAATTATTAAAATTTTAAATTTTAAAATTTAAAAATTTAAATTTTAAAATTTAAAAATTTAAATTTAAAAATTTAAATACTAAATTTTAAAAATTTAATTATTAAAACTTTAAATTTTAAAATTTTAAAATTTAAATACTAAATTTTAAAAATTTAATTATTAAAATTTTAAATTTTAAAATTTAAAAATTTAAATTTTAAAATTTAAAAATTTAAATACTAAATTTTAAAAATTTAATTATTAAAACTTTAAATTTTAAAATTTAAAAATTTAAATACTAAATTTTAAAAATTTAATTATTAAAACTTTAAATTTTAAAATTTAAAAATTTAAATACTAAATTTTAAAAATTTAATTATTAAAATTTTAAATTTTAAAATTTAAAAATTTAAATTTTAAAATTTAAAAATTTAAATACTAAATTTTAAAAATTTAATTATTAAAACTTTAAATTTTAAAATTTAAAAATTTAAACACTAAATTTTAAAAATTTAATTATTAAAATTTTAAATTTTAAAATTTAAAAATTTAAATTTTAAAATTTAAAAATTTAAATTTAAAAATTTAAATACTAAATTTTAAAAATTTAATTATTAAAACTTTAAATTTTAAAATTTAAAAATTTAAAAACTAAATTTTAAAAATTTAATTATTAAAATTTAAAATTTTAAAATTTAAAAATTTAAAGTTTAAAATTTAAAAATTTAAATACTAAATTTTAAATATTTAATTACTAAAACTTTAAATTTTAAAATTTAAAAATTTAAATACTAAATTTTAAAAATTTAATTATTAAAACTTTAAATTTTAAAATTTAAAAATTTAAATACTAAATTTTAAAAATTTAATTATTAAAGCTTTAAATTTTAAAATTTAAAAATTTAAATTTTAAAATTTAAAAATTTAATTATTAAAACTTTAAATTTTAAAATTTAAAAATTTAAATACAAAATTTTAAAAATTTAATTATTAAAATTTTAAATTCTAAAATTTAAAAATTTAAATACTAAATTTTAAAAATTTATTTATTAAAACTTTAAATTTTAAAATTTAAATATTTAAATACTAAATTTTAAAAATTTAAATATTAAATCTTTGAATTTTAAAATTTAAAAATTTAAATACTAAACTTTTAAAATTTAATTATTAAAATTTATATTTTAAAATTTAAAAATTTAAATACTAAATTTTAAAAATTTAATTGTTAAAACATTAAATTTTAAAATTTAAAAATTTAAATACTAAATTTTAAAAATTTAATTATTAAAATTTTAAATTTTAAAATTTAAAAATTTAAATACTAAATTTTAAAAATTTAATTATTAAAACTTTAAATTTGAAAATTTAAAAATTTAAATACTAAATTTTAAAAATTTAAATATTAAATCTTTGAATTTTAAAATTTAAAAATTTAAATACTAAATTTTAAAAATTTAATTATTAAAATTTTAAATTTTAAAATTTAAAAATTTAAATTTTAAAATTTAAAAATTTAAATAGTTAAATTTTTAAAATTTAATTATTAAAACTTTAAATTTTAAAATTTAAAAATTTAAATACTAAATTTTAAAAATTTAATTATTAAAGCTTTAAATTTTAAAATTTAAAAATTTAAATTTTAAAATTTAAAAATTTAAATACTAAATTTTAAAAATTTAATTATTAAAACTTTAAATTTTAAAATTTAAAAATTTAAATTTTAAAATTTAAAAATTTAAATTTTAAAATTTAAAAATTTAAATTTTAAAATTTAAAAATTTAAATTTTAAAATTTAAAAATTTAAATTTTAAAATTTAAAAATTTAAATACAAAATTTTAAAAATTTAATTATTAAAATTTTAAATTCTAAAATTTAAAAATTTAAATACTAAATTTTAAAAATTTATTTATTAAAACTTTAAATTTTAAAATTTAAAAATTTAAATACTAAATTTTAAAAATTTAATTATTAAAACTTTAAATTTTAAAATTTAAATATTTAAATACTAAATTTTAAAAATTTAATTATTAAAACTTTAAATTTTAAAATTTAAAAATTTAAATTTTAAAATTTAAAAATTTAAATTTTAAAATTTAATAATTTAAATTTTAAAATTTAAAAATTTAAATTTTAAAATTTAAAAATTTAAATACAAAATTTTAAAAATTTAATTATTATTATTTTAAATTCTAAAATTTAAAAATTTAAATACTAAATTTTAAAAATTTATTTATTAAAACTTTAAATTTTAAAATTTAAAAATTTAAATACTAAATTTTAAAAATTTAATTATTAAAACTTTAAATTTTAAAATTTAAAAATTTAAATACTAAACTTTTAAAATTTAATTATTAAAATTTATATTTTAAAATTTAAAAATTTAAATACTAAATTTTAAAAATTTAATTGTTAAAACATTAAATTTTAAAATTTAAAAATTTAAATACTAAATTTTAAAAATTTAATTATTAAAATTTTAAATTTTAAAATTTAAAAATTTAAATACTAAATTTTAAAAATTTAATTACTAAAACTTTAAATTTGAAAATTTAAAAATTTAAATACTAAATTTTAAAAATTTAAATATTAAATCTTTGAACTTTAAAATTTAAAAATTTAAATACTAAATTTTAAAAATTTAATTACTAAAATTTTAAATTTTAAAAGTTAAAAATTTAAATTTTAAAATTTAAAAATTTAAATACTAAATTTTAAAAATTTAATTATTAAAACTTTAAATTTTAAAATTTAAAAATTTAAATACTAAATTTTAAAAATTTAATTATTAAAGCTTTAAATTTTAAAATTTAAAAATTTAAATTTTAAAATTTAAAAATTTAAATACTAAATTTTAAAAATTTAATTATTAAAACTTAAATTTTAAAATTTAAAAATTTAAATTATAAAATTTAAAAATTTAAATTTTAAAATTTAAAAGTTTAAATTTTAAAATTTAAAAATTTAAATACTAAATTTTAAAAATTTAATTATTAAAACTTTAAATTTTAAAATTTAAAAACTTAAATACTAAATTTTAAAAATTTAATTATTAAAGCTTTAAATTTTAAAATTTAAAAATTTAAATACTAAATTTTAAAAATTTAATTATTAAAACTTTAAATTTTAAAATTTAAAAATTTAAAAACTAAATTTTAAAAATTTAATTATTAAAATTTTAAATTTTAAAATTTAAAAATTTAAATTATAAAATTTAAAAATTTAATTATTAAAACTTTAAATTTGAAAATTTAAAAATTTAAATACTAAATTTTAAAAATTTAAATATTAAATCTTTGAATTTTAAAATTTAAAAATTTAAATACTAAATTTTAAAAATTTAATTATTAAAATTTTAAATTTTAAAATTTAAAAATTTAAATTTTAAAATTTAAAAATTTAAATACTAAATTTTAAAAATTTAATTATTAAAACTTTAAATTTTAAAATTTAAAAATTTAAATACTAAATTTTAAAAATTTAATTATTAAAGCTTTAAATTTTAAAATTTAAAAATTTAAATTTTAAAATTTAAATATTTAAATACTAAATTTTAAAAATTTAATTATTAAAACTTTAAATTTTAAAATTTAAAAATTTAAATTTTAAAATTTAAAAATTTAAATTTTAAAATTTAAAAATTTAAATTTTAAAATTTAAAAATTTAAATTTTAAAATTTAAAAATTTAAATACAAAATTTTAAAAATTTAATTATTAAAATTTTAAATTCTAAAATTTAAAAATTTAAATACTAAATTTTAAAAATTTATTTATTAAAACTTTAAATTTTAAAATTTAAAAATTTAAATACTAAATTTTAAAAATTTAATTATTAAAACTTTAAATTTTAAAATTTAAATATTTAAATACTAAATTTTAAAAATTTAATTATTAAAACTTTAAATTTTAAAATTTAAAAATTTAAATTTTAAAATTTAAAAATTTAAATTTTAAAATTTAATAATTTAAATTTTAAAATTTAAAAATTTAAATTTTAAAATTTAAAAATTTAAATACAAAATTTTAAAAATTTAATTATTAAAATTTTAAATTCTAAAATTTTAAAATTTAAATACTAAATTTTAAAAATTTATTTATTAAAACTTTAAATTTTAAAATTTAAAAATTTAAATACTAAATTTTAAAAATTTAATTATTAAAACTTTAAATTTTAAAATTTAAAAATTTAAATACTAAACTTTTAAAATTTAATTATTAAAATTTATATTTTAAAATTTAAAAATTTAAATACTAAATTTTAAAAATTTAATTGTTAAAACATTAAATTTTAAAATTTAAAAATTTAAATACTAAATTTTAAAAATTTAATTATTAAAATTTTAAATTTTAAAATTTAAAAATTTAAATACTAAATTTTAAAAATTTAATTACTAAAACTTTAAATTTGAAAATTTAAAAATTTAAATACTAAATTTTAAAAATTTAAATATTAAATCTTTGAATTTTAAAATTTAAAAATTTAAATACTAAATTTTAAAAATTTAATTATTAAAACTTTAAATTTTAAAATTTAAAAATTTAAATTATAAAATTTAAAAATTTAAATTTTAAAATTTAAAAGTTTAAATTTTAAAATTTAAAAATTTAAATACTAAATTTTAAAAATTTAATTATTAAAACTATAAATTTTAAAATTTAAAAACTTAAATACTAAATTTTAAAAATTTAATTATTAAAGCTTTAAATTTTAAAATTTAAAAATTTAAATACTAAATTTTAAAAATTTAATTATTAAAACTTTAAATTTTAAAATTTAAAAATTTAAATACTAAATTTTAAAAATTTAATTATTAAAATTTTATATTTTAAAATTTAAAAATTTAAATTTTAAAATTTAAAAATTTAAATTTAAAAATTTAAATAATAAATTTTAAAAATTTAATTATTAAAACTTTAAATTTTAAAATTTTAAAATTTAAATACTAAATTTTAAAAATTTAATTATTAAAATTTTAAATTTTAAAATTTAAAAATTTAAATTTTAAAATTTAAAAATTTAAATACTAAATTTTAAAAATTTAATTATTAAAACTTTAAATTTTAAAATTTAAAAACTTAAATACTAAATTTTAAAAATTTAATTATTAAAGCTTTATATTTTAAAATTTAAAAATTTAAATACTAAATTTTAAAAATTTAATTATTAAAATTTTAAATTTTAAAATTTAAAAATTTAAATTTTAAAATTTAAAAATTTAAATACTAAATTTTAAAAATTTAATTATTAAAACTTTAAATTTTAAAATTTAAAAATTTAATTATTAGAGCTTTAAATTTTAAAATTTAAAAATTTAAATTTTAAAATTTAAAAATTTAAATACTAAATTTTAAAAATTTAATTATTAAAACTTTAAATTTTAAAATTTAAAAATTTAAATTTTAAAATTTAAAAATTTAAATTTTAAAATTTAAAAATTTAAATACAAAATTTTAAAAATTTAATTATTAAAATTTTAAATTCTAAAATTTAAAAATTTAAATACTAAATTTTAAAAATTTATTTATTAAAACTTTAAATTTTAAAATTTAAAAATTTAAATACTAAATTTTAAAAATTTAATTATTAAAATTTTAAATTTTAAAATTTAAAAATTTAAATTTTAAAATTTAAAAATTTAAATTTAAAAATTTAAATACTAAATTTTAAAAATTTAATTATTAAAACTTTAAATTTTAAAATTTAAATACTAAATTTTAAAAATTTAATTATTAAAATTTTAAATTTTAAAATTTAAAAATTTAAATTTTAAAATTTAAAAATTTAAATACTAAATTTTAAAAATTTAATTATTAAAACTTTAAATTTTAAAATTTAAAAACTTAAATACTAAATTTTAAAAATTTAATTATTAAAGCTTTATATTTTAAAATTTAAAAATTTAAATACTAAATTTTAAAAATTTAATTATTAAAATTTTAAATTTTAAAATTTAAAAATTTAAATTTTAAAATTTAAAAATTTAAATACTAAATTTTAAAAATTTAATTATTAAAACTTTAAATTTTAAAATTTAAAAATTTAATTATTAAAGCTTTAAATTTTAAAATTTAAAAATTTAAATTTTAAAATTTAAAAATTTAAATACTAAATTTTAAAAATTTAATTATTAAAACTTTAAATTTTAAAATTTAAAAATTTAAATTTTAAAATTTAAAAATTTAAATTTTAAAATTTAAAAATTTAAATTTTAAAATTTAAAAATTTAAATTTTAAAATTTAAAAATTTAAATACAAAATTTTAAAAATTTAATTATTAAAATTTTAAATTCTAAAATTTAAAAATTTAAATACTAAATTTTAAAAATTTATTTATTAAAACTTTAAATTTTAAAATTTAAAAATTTAAATACTAAATTTTAAAAATTTAATTATTAAAACTTTAAATTTTAAAATTTAAAAATTTAAATACTAAATTTTAAAAATTTAATTATTAAAACTTTAAATTTTAAAATTTAAAAATTTAAAAACTAAATTTTAAAAATTTAATTATTAAAATTTTAAATTTTAAAATTTAAAAATTTAAATACTAAATTTTAATTATTAAAACTTTAAATTTTAAAATTTAAAAATTTAAATTATAAAATTTAAAAATTTAAATTTTAAAATTTAAAAGTTTAAATTTTAAAATTTAAAAATTTAAATAATAAATTTTAAAAATTTAATTATTAAAACTTTAAATTTTAAAATTTAAAAACTTAAATACTAAATTTTAAAAATTTAATTATTAAAGCTTTAAATTTTAAAATTTAAAAATTTAAATTCTAAATTTTAAAAATTTAATTATTAAAACTTTAAATTTTAAAATTTAAAAATTTAAAAACTAAATTTTAAAAATTTAATTATTAAAATTTTAAATTTTAAAATTTAAAAATTTAAATTATAAAATTTAAAAATTTAATTATTAAAACTTTAAATTTGAAAATTTAAAAATTTAAATACTAAATTTTAAAAATTTAAATACTAAATTTTAAAAATTTAAATATTAAATCTTTGAATTTTAAAATTTAAAAATTTAAATACTAAATTTTAAAAATTTAATTATTAAAATTTTAAATTTTAAAATTTAAAAATTTAAATTTTAAAATTTAAAAATTTAAATACTAAATTTTAAAAATTTAATTATTAAAACTTTAAATTTTAAAATTTAAAAATTTAAATACTAAATTTTAAAAATTTAATTATTAAAGCTTTAAATTTTAAAATTTAAAAATTTAAATTTTAAAATTTAAATATTTAAATACTAAATTTTAAAAATTTAATTATTAAAACTTTAAATTTTAAAATTTAAAAATTTAAATTTTAAAATTTAAAAATTTAAATTTTAAAATTTAATAATTTAAATTTTAAAATTTAAAAATTTAAATTTTAAAATTTAAAAATTTAAATACAAAATTTTAAAAATTTAATTATTAAAATTTTAAATTCTAAAATTTAAAAATTTAAATACTAAATTTTAAAAATTTATTTATTAAAACTTTAAATTTTAAAATTTAAAAATTTAAATACTAAATTTTAAAAATTTAATTATTAAAACTTTAAATTTTAAAATTTAAAAATTTAAATACTAAACTTTTAAAATTTAATTATTAAAATTTATATTTTAAAATTTAAAAATTTAAATACTAAATTTTAAAAATTTAATTGTTAAAACATTAAATTTTAAAATTTAAAAATTTAAATACTAAATTTTAAAAATTTAATTATTAAAATTTTAAATTTTAAAATTTAAAAATTTAAATACTAAATTTTAAAAATTTAATTACTAAATCTTTAAATTTGAAAATTTAAAAATTTAAATACTAAATTTTAAAAATTTAAATATTAAATCTTTGAATTTTAAAATTTAAAAATTTAAATACTAAATTTTAAAAATTTAATTACTAAAATTTTAAATTTTAAAAGTTAAAAATTTAAATTTTAAAATTTAAAAATTTAAATACTAAATTTTAAAAATTTAATTATTAAAACTTTAAATTTTAAAATTTAAAAATTTAAATACTAAATTTTAAAAATTTAATTATTAAAGCTTTAAATTTTAAAATTTAAAAATTTAAATTTTAAAATTTAAAAATTTAAATACTAAATTTTAAAAATTTAATTATTAAAACTTTAAATTTTAAAATTTAAAAATTTAAATTATAAAATTTAAAAATTTAAATTTTAAAATTTAAAAGTTTAAATTTTAAAATTTAAAAATTTAAATACTAAATTTTAAAAATTTAATTATTAAAACTATAAATTTTAAAATTTAAAAACTTAAATACTAAATTTTAAAAATTTAATTATTAAAGCTTTAAATTTTAAAATTTAAAAATTTAAATACTAAATTTTAAAAATTTAATTATTAAAACTTTAAATTTTAAAATTTAAAAATTTAAATACTAAATTTTAAAAATTTAATTATTAAAATTTTAAATTTTAAAATTTAAAAATTTAAATTTTAAAATTTAAAAATTTAAATTTAAAAATTTAAATACTAAATTTTAAAAATTTAATTATTAAAACTTTAAATTTTAAAATTTTAAAATTTAAATACTAAATTTTAAAAATTTAATTATTAAAATTTTAAATTTTAAAATTTAAAAATTTAAATTTTAAAATTTAAAAATTTAAATACTAAATTTTAAAAATTTAATTATTAAAACTTTAAATTTTATAATTTAAAAACTTAAATACTAAATTTTAAAAATTTAATTATTAAAGCTTTATATTTTAAAATTTAAAAATTTAAATACTAAATTTTAAAAATTTAATTATTAAAATTTTAAATTTTAAAATTTAAAAATTTAAATTTTAAAATTTAAAAATTTAAATACTAAATTTTAAAAATTTAATTATTAAAACTTTAAATTTTAAAATTTAAAAATTTAAACACTAAATTTTAAAAATTTAATTATTAAAATTTTAAATTTTAAAATTTAAAAATTTAAATTTTAAAATTTAAAAATTTAAATTTAAAAATTTAAATACTAAATTTTAAAAATTTAATTATTAAAACTTTAAATTTTAAAATTTAAAAATTTAAAAACTAAATTTTAAAAATTTAATTATTAAAATTTAAAATTTTAAAATTTAAAAATTTAAAGTTTAAAATTTAAAAATTTAAATACTAAATTTTAAATATTTAATTACTAAAACTTTAAATTTTAAAATTTAAAAATTTAAATACTAAATTTTAAAAATTTAATTATTAAAATTTTAAATTTTAAAATTTAAAAATTTAAATACTAAATTTTAAAAATTTAATTATTAAAGCTTTAAATTTTAAAATTTAAAAATTTAAATTTTAAAATTTAAAAATTTAATTATTAAAACTTTAAATTTTAAAATTTAAAAATTTAAATACAAAATTTTAAAAATTTAATTATTAAAATTTTAAATTCTAAAATTTAAAAATTTAAATACTAAATTTTAAAAATTTATTTATTAAAACTTTAAATTTTAAAATTTAAATATTTAAATACTAAATTTTAAAAATTTAAATATTAAATCTTTGAATTTTAAAATTTAAAAGTTTAAATACTAAACTTTTAAAATTTAATTATTAAAATTTATATTTTAAAATTTAAAAATTTAAATACTAAATTTTAAAAATTTAATTGTTAAAACATTAAATTTTAAAATTTAAAAATTTAAATACTAAATTTTAAAAATTTAATTATTAAAATTTTAAATTTTAAAATTTAAAAATTTAAATACTAAATTTTAAAAATTTAATTATTAAAACTTTAAATTTGAAAATTTAAAAATTTAAATACTAAATTTTAAAAATTTAAATATTAAATCTTTGAATTTTAAAATTTAAAAATTTAAATACTAAATTTTAAAAATTTAATTATTAAAATTTTAAATTTTAAAATTTAAAAATTTAAATTTTAAAATTTAAAAATTTAAATAATTAAATTTTTAAAATTTAATTATTAAAACTTTAAATTTTAAAATTTAAAAATTTAAATACTAAATTTTAAAAATTTAATTATTAAAGCTTTAAATTTTAAAAATTTAAATTTTAAAATTTAAAAATTTAAATACTAAATTTTAAAAATTTAATTATTAAAACTTTAAATTTTAAAATTTAAAAATTTAAATTTTAAAATTTAAAAATTTAAATTTTAAAATTTAAAAATTTAAATTTTAAAATTTAAAAATTTAAATTTTAAAATTTAAAAATTTAAATACTAAATTTTAAAAATTTAATTATTAAAACTTTAAATTTTAAAATTTAAATATTTAAATACTAAATTTTAAAAATTTAATTATTAAAACTTTAAATTTTAAAATTTAAAAATTTAAATTTTAAAATTTAAAAATTTAAATTTTAAAATTTAATAATTTAAATTTTAAAATTTAAAAATTTAAATTTTAAAATTTAAAAATTTAAATACAAAATTTTAAAAATTTAATTATTATAATTTTAAATTCTAAAATTTAAAAATTTAAATACTAAATTTTAAAAATTTATTTATTAAAACTTTAAATTTTAAAATTTAAAAATTTAAATACTAAATTTTAAAAATTTAATTATTAAAACTTTAAATTTTAAAATTTAAAAATTTAAATACTAAACTTTTAAAATTTAATTATTAAAATTTATATTTTAAAATTTAAAAATTTAAATACTAAATTTTAAATATTTAATTACTAAAACTTTAAATTTTAAAATTTAAAAATTTAAATACTAAATTTTAAAAATTTAATTATTAAAATTTTAAATTTTAAAATTTAAAAATTTAAATACTAAATTTTAAAAATTTAATTATTAAAGCTTTAAATTTTAAAATTTAAAAATTTAAATTTTAAAATTTAAAAATTTAATTATTAAAACTTTAAATTTTAAAATTTAAAAATTTAAATACAAAATTTTAAAAATTTAATTATTAAAATTTTAAATTCTAAAATTTAAAAATTTAAATACTAAATTTTAAAAATTTATTTATTAAAACTTTAAATTTTAAAATTTAAATATTTAAATACTAAATTTTAAAAATTTAAATATTAAATCTTAGAATTTTAAAATTTAAAAATTTAAATACTAAACTTTTAAAATTTAATTATTAAAATTTATATTTTAAAATTTAAAAATTTGAATACTAAATTTTAAAAATTTAATTGTTAAAACATTAAATTTTAAAATTTAAAAATTTAAATACTAAATTTTAAAAATTTAATTATTAAAATTTTAAATTTTAAAATTTAAAAATTTAAATACTAAATTTTAAAAATTTAATTATTAAAACTTTAAATTTGAAAATTTAAAAATTTAAATTTAAAAATTTAAATAATTAAATTTTTAAAATTTAATTATTAAAACTTTAAATTTTAAAATTTAAAAATTTAAATACTAAATTTTAAAAATTTAATTATTAAAGCTTTAAATTTTAAAAATTTAAATTTTAAAATTTAAAAATTTAAATACTAAATTTTAAAAATTTAATTATTAAAACTTTAAATTTTAAAATTTAAAAATTTAAATTTTAAAATTTAAAAATTTAAATTTTAAAATTTAAAAATTTAAATTTTAAAATTTAAAAATTTAAATTTTAAAATTTAAAAATTTAAATTTTAAAATTTAAAAATTTAAATACTAAATTTTAAAAATTTAATTATTAAAACTTTAAATTTTAAAATTTAAATATTTAAATACTAAATTTTAAAAATTTAATTATTAAAACTTTAAATTTTAAAATTTAAAAATTTAAATTTTAAAATTTAAAAATTTAAATTTTAAAATTTAATAATTTAAATTTTAAAATTTAAAAATTTAAATTTTAAAATTTAAAAATTTAAATACAAAATTTTAAAAATTTAATTATTATAATTTTAAATTCTAAAATTTAAAAATTTAAATACTAAATTTTAAAAATTTATTTATTAAAACTTTAAATTTTAAAATATAAAAATTTAAATACTAAATTTTAAAAATTTAATTATTAAAACTTTAAATTTTAAAATTTAAAAATTTAAATACTAAACTTTTAAAATTTAATTATTAAAATTTATATTTTAAAATTTAAAAATTTAAATACTAAATTTTAAAAATTTAATTGTTAAAACATTAAATTTTAAAATTTAAAAATTTAAATACTAAATTTTAAAAATTTAATTATTAAAATTTTAAATTTTAAAATTTAAAAATTTAAATACTAAATTTTAAAAATTTAATTACTAAAACTTTAAATTTGAAAATTTAAAAATTTAAATACTAAATTTTAAAAATTTAAATATTAAATCTTTGAATTTTAAAATTTAAAAATTTAAATACTAAATTTTAAAAATTTAATTATTAAAACTTTAAATTTTAAAATTTAAAAATTTAAATTATAAAATTTAAAAATTTAAATTTTAAAATTTAAAAGTTTAAATTTTAAAATTTAAAAATTTAAATACTAAATTTTAAAAATTTAATTATTAAAACTATAAATTTTAAAATTTAAAAACTTAAATACTAAATTTTAAAAATTTAATTATTAAAGCTTTAAATTTTAAAATTTAAAAATTTAAATACTAAATTTTAAAAATTTAATTATTAAAACTTTAAATTTTAAAATTTAAAAATTTAAATACTAAATTTTAAAAATTTAATTATTAAAATTTTAAATTTTAAAATTTAAAAATTTAAATTTTAAAATTTAAAAATTTAAATTTAAAAATTTAAATAATAAATTTTAAAAATTTAATTATTAAAACTTTAAATTTTAAAATTTTAAAATTTAAATACTAAATTTTAAAAATTTAATTATTAAAATTTTAAATTTTAAAATTTAAAAATTTAAATTTTAAAATTTAAAAATTTAAATACTAAATTTTAAAAATTTAATTATTAAAACTTTAAATTTTAAAATTTAAAAACTTAAATACTAAATTTTAAAAATTTAATTATTAAAGCTTTATATTTTAAAATTTAAAAATTTAAATACTAAATTTTAAAAATTTAATTATTAAAATTTTAAATTTTAAAATTTAAAAATTTAAATTTTAAAATTTAAAAATTTAAATACTAAATTTTAAAAATTTAATTATTAAAACTTTAAATTTTAAAATTTAAAAATTTAAATTTTAAAATTTAAAAATTTAAATTTTAAAATTTAAAAATTTAAATTTTAAAATTTAAAAATTTAAATACAAAATTTTAAAAATTTAATTATTAAAATTTTAAATTCTAAAATTTAAAAATTTAAATACTAAATTTTAAAAATTTATTTATTAAAACTTTAAATTTTAAAATTTAAAAATTTAAATACTAAATTTTAAAAATTTAATTATTAAAATTTTAAATTTTAAAATTTAAAAATTTAAATTTTAAAATTTAAAAATTTAAATTTAAAAATTTAAATACTAAATTTTAAAAATTTAATTATTAAAACTTTAAATTTTAAAATTTTAAAATTTAAATACTAAATTTTAAAAATTTAATTATTAAAATTTTAAATTTTAAAATTTAAAAATTTAAATTTTAAAATTTAAAAATTTAAATACTAAATTTTAAAAATTTAATTATTAAAACTTTAAATTTTAAAATTTAAAAACTTAAATACTAAATTTTAAAAATTTAATTATTAAAGCTTTATATTTTAAAATTTAAAAATTTAAATACTAAATTTTAAAAATTTAATTATTAAAATTTTAAATTTTAAAATTTAAAAATTTAAATTTTAAAATTTAAAAATTTAAATACTAAATTTTAAAAATTTAATTATTAAAACTTTAAATTTTAAAATTTAAAAATTTAATTATTAAAGCTTTAAATTTTAAAATTTAAAAATTTAAATTTTAAAATTTAAAAATATAAATACTAAATTTTAAAAATTTAATTATTAAAACTTTAAATTTTAAAATTTAAAAATTTAAATTTTAAAATTTAAAAATTTAAATTTTAAAATTTAAAAATTTAAATTTTAAAATTTAAAAATTTAAATTTTAAAATTTAAAAATTTAAATACAAAATTTTAAAAATTTAATTATTAAAATTTTAAATTCTAAAATTTAAAAATTTAAATACTAAATTTTAAAAATTTATTTATTAAAACTTTAAATTTTAAAATTTAAAAATTTAAATACTAAATTTTAAAAATTTAATTATTAAAACTTTAAATTTTAAAATTTAAAAATTTAAATACTAAATTTTAAAAATTTAATTATTAAAACTTTAAATTTTAAAATTTAAAAATTTAAAAACTAAATTTTAAAAATTTAATTATTAAAATTTTAAATTTTAAAATTTAAAAATTTAAATACTAAATTTTAATTATTAAAACTTTAAATTTTAAAATTTAAAAATTTAAATTATAAAATTTAAAAATTTAAATTTTAAAATTTAAAAGTTTAAATTTTAAAATTTAAAAATTTAAATAATAAATTTTAAAAATTTAATTATTAAAACTTTAAATTTTAAAATTTAAAAACTTAAATACTAAATTTTAAAAATTTAATTATTAAAGCTTTAAATTTTAAAATTTAAAAATTTAAATTCTAAATTTTAAAAATTTAATTATTAAAACTTTAAATTTTAAAATTTAAAAATTTAAAAACTAAATTTTAAAAATTTAATTATTAAAATTTTAAATTTTAAAATTTAAAAATTTAAATTATAAAATTTAAAAATTTAATTATTAAAACTTTAAATTTGAAAATTTAAAAATTTAAATACTAAATTTTAAAAATTTAAATACTAAATTTTAAAAATTTAAATATTAAATCTTTGAATTTTAAAATTTAAAAATTTAAATACTAAATTTTAAAAATTTAATTATTAAAATTTTAAATTTTAAAATTTAAAAATTTAAATTTTAAAATTTAAAAATTTAAATACTAAATTTTAAAAATTTAATTATTAAAACTTTAAATTTTAAAATTTAAAAATTTAAATACTAAATTTTAAAAATTTAATTATTAAAGCTTTAAATTTTAAAATTTAAAAATTTAAATTTTAAAATTTAAATATTTAAATACTAAATTTTAAAAATTTAATTATTAAAACTTTAAATTTTAAAATTTAAAAATTTAAATTTTAAAATTTAAAAATTTAAATTTTAAAATTTAATAATTTAAATTTTAAAATTTAAAAATTTAAATTTTAAAATTTAAAAATTTAAATACAAAATTTTAAAAATTTAATTATTAAAATTTTAAATTCTAAAATTTAAAAATTTAAATACTAAATTTTAAAAATTTATTTATTAAAACTTTAAATTTTAAAATTTAAAAATTTAAATACTAAATTTTAAAAATTTAATTATTAAAACTTTAAATTTTAAAATTTAAAAATTTAAATACTAAACTTTTAAAACTTAATTATTAAAATTTATATTTTAAAATTTAAAAATTTAAATACTAAATTTTAAAAATTTAATTGTTAAAACATTAAATTTTAAAATTTAAAAATTTAAATACTAAATTTTAAAAATTTAATTATTAAAATTTTAAATTTTAAAATTTAAAAATTTAAATACTAAATTTTAAAAATTTAATTACTAAAACTTTAAATTTGAAAATTTAAAAATTTAAAAACTAAATTTTAAAAATTTAAATATTAAATCTTTGAATTTTAAAATTTAAAAATTTAAATACTAAATTTTAAAAATTTAATTACTAAAATTTTAAATTTTAAAAGTTAAAAATTTAAATTTTAAAATTTAAAAATTTAAATACTAAATTTTAAAAATTTAATTATTAAAACTTTAAATTTTAAAATTTAAAAATTTAAATACTAAATTTTAAAAATTTAATTATTAAAGCTTTAAATTTTAAAATTTAAAAATTTAAATTTTAAAATTTAAAAATTTAAATACTAAATTTTAAAAATTTAATTATTAAAACTTTAAATTTTAAAATTTAAAAATTTAAATTATAAAATTTAAAAATTTAAATTTTAAAATTTAAAAGTTTAAATTTTAAAATTTAAAAATTTAAATACTAAATTTTAAAAATTTAATTATTAAAACTATAAATTTTAAAATTTAAAAACTTAAATACTAAATTTTAAAAATTTAATTATTAAAGCTTTAAATTTTAAAATTTAAAAATTTAAATACTAAATTTTAAAAATTTAATTATTAAAACTTTAAATTTTAAAATTTAAAAATTTAAATACTAAATTTTAAAAATTTAATTATTAAAATTTTAAATTTTAAAATTTAAAAATTTAAATTTTAAAATTTAAAAATTTAAATTTAAAAATTTAAATACTAAATTTTAAAAATTTAATTATTAAAACTTTAAATTTTAAAATTTTAAAATTTAAATACTAAATTTTAAAAATTTAATTATTAAAATTTTAAATTTTAAAATTTAAAAATTTAAATTTTAAAATTTAAAAATTTAAATACTAAATTTTAAAAATTTAATTATTAAAACTTTAAATTTTAAAATTTAAAAACTTAAATACTAAATTTTAAAAATTTAATTATTAAAGCTTTATATTTTAAAATTTAAAAATTTAAATACTAAATTTTAAAAATTTAATTATTAAAATTTTAAATTTTAAAATTTAAAAATTTAAATTTTAAAATTTAAAAATTTAAATACTAAATTTTAAAAATTTAATTATTAAAACTTTAAATTTTAAAATTTAAAAATTTAAACACTAAATTTTAAAAATTTAATTATTAAAATTTTAAATTTTAAAATTTAAAAATTTAAATTTTAAAATTTAAAAATTTAAATTTAAAAATTTAAATACTAAATTTTAAAAATTTAATTATTAAAACTTTAAATTTTAAAATTTAAAAATTTAAAAACTAAATTTTAAAAATTTAATTATTAAAATTTAAAATTTTAAAATTTAAAAATTTAAAGTTTAAAATTTAAAAATTTAAATACTAAATTTTAAATATTTAATTACTAAAACTTTAAATTTTAAAATTTAAAAATTTAAATACTAAATTTTAAAAATTTAATTATTAAAACTTTAAATTTTAAAATTTAAAAATTTAAATACTAAATTTTAAAAATTTAATTATTAAAGCTTTAAATTTTAAAATTTAAAAATTTAAATTTTAAAATTTAAAAATTTAATTATTAAAACTTTAAATTTTAAAATTTAAAAATTTAAATACAAAATTTTAAAAATTTAATTATTAAAATTTTAAATTCTAAAATTTAAAAATTTAAATACTAAATTTTAAAAATTTATTTATTAAAACTTTAAATTTTAAAATTTAAATATTTAAATACTAAATTTTAAAAATTTAAATATTAAATCTTTGAATTTTAAAATTTAAAAATTTAAATACGAAACTTTTAAAATTTAATTATTAAAATTTATATTTTAAAATTTAAAAATTTAAATACTAAATTTTAAAAATTTAATTGTTAAAACATTAAATTTTAAAATTTAAAAATTTAAATACTAAATTTTAAAAATTTAATTATTAAAATTTTAAATTTTAAAATTTAAAAATTTAAATACTAAATTTTAAAAATTTAATTATTAAAACTTTAAATTTGAAAATTTAAAAATTTAAATACTAAATTTTAAAAATTTAAATATTAAATCTTTGAATTTTAAAATTTAAAAATTTAAATACTAAATTTTAAAAATTTAATTATTAAAATTTTAAATTTTAAAATTTAAAAATTTAAATTTTAAAATTTAAAAATTTAAATAATTAAATTTTTAAAATTTAATTATTAAAACTTTAAATTTTAAAATTTAAAAATTTAAATACTAAATTTTAAAAATTTAATTATTAAAGCTTTAAATTTTAAAAATTTAAATTTTAAAATTTAAAAATTTAAATACTAAATTTTAAAAATTTAATTATTAAAACTTTAAATTTTAAAATTTAAAAATTTAAATTTTAAAATTTAAAAATTTAAATTTTAAAATTTAAAAATTTAAATTTTAAAATTTAAAAATTTAAATTTTAAAATTTAAAAATTTAAATTTTAAAATTTAAAAATTTAAATACAAAATTTTAAAAATTTAATTATTAAAATTTTAAATTCTAAAATTTAAAAATTTAAATACTAAATTTTAAAAATTTATTTATTAAAACTTTAAATTTTAAAATTTAAAAATTTAAATACTAAATTTTAAAAATTTAATTATTAAAACTTTAAATTTTAAAATTTAAATATTTAAATACTAAATTTTAAAAATTTAATTATTAAATCTTTAAATTTTAAAATTTAAAAATTTAAATTTTAAAATTTAAAAATTTAAATTTTAAAATTTAATAATTTAAATTTTAAAATTTAAAAATTTAAATTTTAAAATTTAAAAATTTAAATACAAAATTTTAAAAATTTAATTATTATAATTTTAAATTCTAAAATTTAAAAATTTAAATACTAAATTTTAAAAATTTATTTATTAAAACTTTAAATTTTAAAATTTAAAAATTTAAATACTAAATTTTAAAAATTTAATTATTAAAACTTTAAATTTTAAAATTTAAAAATTTAAATACTAAACTTTTAAAATTTAATTATTAAAATTTATATTTTAAAATTTAAAAATTTAAATACTAAATTTTAAAAATTTAATTGTTAAAACATTAAATTTTAAAATTTAAAAATTTAAATACTAAATTTTAAAAATTTAATTATTAAAATTTTAAATTTTAAAATTTAAAAATTTAAATACTAAATTTTAAAAATTTAATTACTAAAACTTTAAATTTGAAAATTTAAAAATTTAAATACTAAATTTTAAAAATTTAAATATTAAATCTTTGAACTTTAAAATTTAAAAATTTAAATACTAAATTTTAAAAATTTAATTACTAAAATTTTAAATTTTAAAAGTTAAAAATTTAAATTTTAAAATTTAAAAATTTAAATACTAAATTTTAAAAATTTAATTATTAAAACTTTAAATTTTAAAATTTAAAAATTTAAATACTAAATTTTAAAAATTTAATTATTAAAGCTTTAAATTTTAAAATTTAAAAATTTAAATTTTAAAATTTAAAAATTTAAATACTAAATTTTAAAAATTTAATTATTAAAACTTTAAATTTTAAAATTTAAAAATTTAAATTATAAAATTTAAAAATTTAAATTTTAAAATTTAAAAGTTTAAATTTTAAAATTTAAAAATTTAAATACTAAATTTTAAAAATTTAATTATTAAAACTTTAAATTTTAAAATTTAAAAACTTAAATACTAAATTTTAAAAATTTAATTATTAAAGCTTTAAATTTTAAAATTTAAAAATTTAAATACTAAATTTTAAAAATTTAATTATTAAAACTTTAAATTTTAAAATTTAAAAATTTAAATACTAAATTTTAAAAATTTAATTATTAAAATTTTAAATTTTAAAATTTAAAAATTTAAATTTTAAAATTTAAAAATTTAAATTTAAAAATTTAAATACTAAATTTTAAAAATTTAATTATTAAAACTTTAAATTTTAAAATTTTAAAATTTAAATACTAAATTTTAAAAATTTAATTATTAAAATTTTAAATTTTAAAATTTAAAAATTTAAATTTTAAAATTTAAAAATTTAAATACTAAATTTTAAAAATTTAATTATTAAAACTTTAAATTTTAAAATTTAAAAACTTAAATACTAAATTTTAAAAATTTAATTATTAAAGCTTTATATTTTAAAATTTAAAAATTTAAATACTAAATTTTAAAAATTTAATTATTAAAATTTTAAATTTTAAAATTTAAAAATTTAAATTTTAAAATTTAAAAATTTAAATACTAAATTTTAAAAATTTAATTATTAAAACTTTAAATTTTAAAATTTAAAAATTTAAACACTAAATTTTAAAAATTTAATTATTAAAATTTTAAATTTTAAAATTTAAAAATTTAAATTTTAAAATTTAAAAATTTAAATTTAAAAATTTAAATACTAAATTTTAAAAATTTAATTATTAAAACTTTAAATTTTAAAATTTAAAAATTTAAAATCTAAATTTTAAAAATTTAATTATTAAAATTTAAAATTTTAAAATTTAAAAATTTAAAGTTTAAAATTTAAAAATTTAAATACTAAATTTTAAATATTTAATTACTAAAACTTTAAATTTTAAAATTTAAAAATTTAAATACTAAATTTTAAAAATTTAATTATTAAAACTTTAAATTTTAAAATTTAAAAATTTAAATACTAAATTTTAAAAATTTAATTATTAAAGCTTTAAATTTTAAAATTTAAAAATTTAAATTTTAAAATTTAAAAATTTAAATATTAAATTTTAAAAATTTAATTATTAAAACTTTAAATTTTAAAATTTAAAAATTTAAATTTTAAAATTTAAAAATTTAAATTTTAAAATTTAAAAATTTAAATACAAAATTTTAAAAATTTAATTATTAAAATTTTAAATTCTAAAATTTAAAAATTTAAATACTAAATTTTAAAAATTTATTTATTAAAACTTTAAATTTTAAAATTTAAAAATTTAAATACTAAATTTTAAAAATTTAAATATTAAATCTTTGAATTTTAAAATTTAAAAATTTAAATACTAAACTTTTAAAATTTAATTATTAAAATTTATATTTTAAAATTTAAAAATTTAAATACTAAATTTTAAAAATTTAATTGTTAAAACATTAAATTTTAAAATTTAAAAATTTAAATACTAAATTTTAAAAATTTAATTATTAAAATTTTAAATTTTAAAATTTAAAAATTTAAATACTAAATTTTAAAAATTTAATTATTAAAACTTTAAATTTGAAAATTTAAAAATTTAAATACTAAATTTTAAAAATTTAAATATTAAATCTTTGAATTTTAAAATTTAAAAATTTAAATACTAAATTTTAAAAATTTAATTATTAAAACTTTAAATTTTAAAATTTAAATATTTAAATAGTAAATTTTAAAAATTTAATTATTAAAACTTTAAATTTTAAAATTTAAAAATTTAAATTTTAAAATTTAAAAATTTAAATTTTAAAATTTAATAATTTAAATTTTAAAATTTAAAAATTTAAATTTTAAAATTTAAAAATTTAAATACAAAATTTTAAAAATTTAATTATTAAAATTTTAAATTCTAAAATTTAATAATTTAAATACTAAATTTTAAAAATTTATTTATTAAAACTTTAAATTTTAAAATTTAAAAATTTAAATACTAAATTTTAAAAATTTAATTATTAAAACTTTAAATTTTAAAATTTAAAAATTTAAATACTAAACTTTTAAAATTTAATTATTAAAATTTATATTTTAAAATTTAAAAATTTAACTACTAAATTTTAAAAATTTAATTGTTAAAACATTAAATTTTAAAATTTAAAAATTTAAATACTAAATTTTAAAAATTTAATTATTAAAATTTTAAATTTTAAAATTTAAAAATTTAAATACTAAATTTTAAAAATTTAATTACTAAAACCTTAAATTTGAAAATTTAAAAATTTAAATACTAAATTTTAAAAATTTAATTACTAAAATTTTAAATTTTAAAAGTTAAAAATTTAAATTTTAAAATTTAAAAATTTAAATACTAAATTTTAAAAATTTAATTATTAAAACTTTAAATTTTAAAATTTAAAAATTTAAATACTAAATTTTAAAAATTTAATTATTAAAGCTTTAAATTTTAAAATTTAAAAATTTAAATTTTAAAATTTAAAAATTTAAATACTAAATTTTAAAAATTTAATTATTAAAACTTTAAATTTTAAAATTTAAATATTTAAATAGTAAATTTTAAAAATTTAATTATTAAAACTTTAAATTTTAAAATTTAAAAATTTAAATTATAAAATTTAAAAATTTAAATTTTAAAATTTAAAATTTAAAAGTTTAAATTTTAAAATTTAAAAATTTAAATACTAAATTTTAAAAATTTAATTATTAAAACTTTAAATTTTAAAATTTAAAAACTTAAATACTAAATTTTAAAAATTTAATTATTAAAGCTTTAAATTTTAAAATTTAAAAATTTAAATACTAAATTTTAAAAATTTAATTATTAAAACTTTAAATTTTAAAATTTAAAAATTTAAATACTAAATATTAAAAATTTAATTATTAAAATTTTAAATTTTAAAATTTAAAAATTTAAATTTTAAAATTTAAAAATTTAAATTTAAAAATTTAAATACTAAATTTTAAAAATTTAATTATTAAAACTTTAAATTTTAAAATTTTAAAATTTAAATACTAAATTTTAAAAATTTAATTATTAAAATTTTAAATTTTAAAATTTAAAAATTTAAATACTAAATTTTAAAAATTTAATTATTAAAACTTTAAATTTTAAAATTTAAAAACTTAAATACTAAATTTTAAAAATTTAATTATTAAAGCTTTATATTTTAAAATTTAAAAATTTAAATACTAAATTTTAAAAATTTAATTATTAAAATTTTAAATTTTAAAATTTAAAAATTTAAATTTTAAAATTTAAAAATTTAAATACTAAATTTTAAAAATTTAATTATTAAAACTTTAAATTTTAAAATTTAAAAATTTAAACACTAAATTTTAAAAATTTAATTATTAAAATTTTAAATTTTAAAATTTAAAAATTTAAATTTTAAAATTTAAAAATTTAAATTTAAAAATTTAAATACTAAATTTTAAAAATTTAATTATTATAACTTCAAATTTTAAAATTTAAAAATTTAAAAACTAAATTTTAAAAATTTAATTATTAAAATTTAAAATTTTAAAATTTAAAAATTTAAAGTTTAAAATTTAAAAATTTAAATACTAAATTTTAAATATTTAATTACTAAAACTTTAAATTTTAAAATTTAAAAATTTAAATACTAAATTTTAATAATTTAATTATTAAAACTTTAAAGTTTAAAATTTAAAAATTTAAATACTAAATTTTAAATATTTAATTACTAAAACTTTAAATTTTAAAATTTAAAAATTTAAATACTAAATTTTAATAATTTAATTATTAAAACTTTAAATTTTAAAATTTTAAAATTTAAATACTAAATTTTAAAAATTTAATTATTAAAATTTTAAATTTTAAAATTTAAAAATTTAAATTTTAAAATTTAAAAATTTAAATACTAAATTTTAAAAATTTAATTATTAAAACTTTAAATTTTAAAATTTAAAAACTTAAATACTAAATTTTAAAAATTTAATTATTAAAGCTTTATATTTTAAAATTTAAAAATTTAAATACTAAATTTTAAAAATTTAATTATTAAAATTTTAAATTTTAAAATTTAAAAATTTAAATTTTAAAATTTAAAAATTTAAATACTAAATTTTAAAAATTTAATTATTAAAACTTTAAATTTTAAAATTTAAAAATTTAAACACTAAATTTTAAAAATTTAATTATTAAAATTTTAAATTTTAAAATTTAAAAATTTAAATTTTAAAATTTAAAAATTTAAATTTAAAAATTTAAATACTAAATTTTAAAAATTTAATTATTAAAACTTTAAATTTTAAAATTTAAAAATTTAAAATCTAAATTTTAAAAATTTAATTATTAAAATTTAAAATTTTAAAATTTAAAAATTTAAAGTTTAAAATTTAAAAATTTAAATACTAAATTTTAAATATTTAATTACTAAAACTTTAAATTTTAAAATTTAAAAATTTAAATACTAAATTTTAAAAATTTAATTATTAAAACTTTAAATTTTAAAATTTAAAAATTTAAATACTAAATTTTAAAAATTTAATTATTAAAGCTTTAAATTTTAAAATTTAAAAATTTAAATTTTAAAATTTAAAAATTTAAATATTAAATTTTAAAAATTTAATTATTAAAACTTTAAATTTTAAAATTTAAAAATTTAAATTTTAAAATTTAAAAATTTAAATTTTAAAATTTAAAAATTTAAATACAAAATTTTAAAAATTTAATTATTAAAATTTTAAATTCTAAAATTTAAAAATTTAAATACTAAATTTTAAAAATTTATTTATTAAAACTTTAAATTTTAAAATTTAAAAATTTAAATACTAAATTTTAAAAATTTAAATATTAAATCTTTGAATTTTAAAATTTAAAAATTTAAATACTAAACTTTTAAAATTTAATTATTAAAATTTATATTTTAAAATTTAAAAATTTAAATACTAAATTTTAAAAATTTAATTGTTAAAACATTAAATTTTAAAATTTAAAAATTTAAATACTAAATTTTAAAAATTTAATTATTAAAATTTTAAATTTTAAAACTTAAAAATTTAAATACTAAATTTTAAAAATTTAATTATTAAAACTTTAAATTTGAAAATTTAAAAATTTAAATACTAAATTTTAAAAATTTAAATATTAAATCTTTGAATTTTAAAATTTAAAAATTTAAATACTAAATTTTAAAAATTTAATTATTAAAACTTTAAATTTTAAAATTTAAATATTTAAATAGTAAATTTTAAAAATTTAATTATTAAAACTTTAAATTTTAAAATTTAAAAATTTAAATTTTAAAATTTAAAAATTTAAATTTTAAAATTTAATAATTTAAATTTTAAAATTTAAAAATTTAAATTTTAAAATTTAAAAATTTAAATACAAAATTTTAAAAATTTAATTATTAAAATTTTAAATTCTAAAATTTAATAATTTAAATACTAAATTTTAAAAATTTATTTATTAAAACTTTAAATTTTAAAATTTAAAAATTTAAATACTAAATTTTAAAAATTTAATTATTAAAACTTTAAATTTTAAAATTTAAAAATTTAAATACTAAACTTTTAAAATTTAATTATTAAAATTTATATTTTAAAATTTAAAAATTTAAATACTAAATTTTAAAAATTTAATTGTTAAAACATTAAATTTTAAAATTTAAAAATTTAAATACTAAATTTTAAAAATTTAATTATTAAAATTTTAAATTTTAAAATTTAAAAATTTAAATACTAAATTTTAAAAATTTAATTACTAAAACCTTAAATTTGAAAATTTAAAAATTTAAATACTAAATTTTAAAAATTTAATTACTAAAATTTTAAATTTTAAAAGTTAAAAATTTAAATTTTAAAATTTAAAAATTTAAATACTAAATTTTAAAAATTTAATTATTAAAACTTTAAATTTTAAAATTTAAAAATTTAAATACTAAATTTTAAAAATTTAATTATTAAAGCTTTAAATTTTAAAATTTAAAAATTAAAATTTTAAAATTTAAAAATTTAAATACTAAATTTTAAAAATTTAATTATTAAAACTTTAAATTTTAAAATTTAAATATTTAAATAGTAAATTTTAAAAATTTAATTATTAAAACTTTAAATTTTAAAATTTAAAAATTTAAATTATAAAATTTAAAAATTTAAATTTTAAAATTTAAAATTTAAAAGTTTAAATTTTAAAATTTAAAAATTTAAATACTAAATTTTAAAAATTTAATTATTAAAACTTTAAATTTTAAAATTTAAAAACTTAAATACTAAATTTTAAAAATTTAATTATTAAAGCTTTAAATTTTAAAATTTAAAAATTTAAATACTAAATTTTAAAAATTTAATTATTAAAACTTTAAATTTTAAAATTTAAAAATTTAAATACTAAATATTAAAAATTTAATTATTAAAATTTTAAATTTTAAAATTTAAAAATTTAAATTTTAAAATTTAAAAATTTAAATTTAAAAATTTAAATACTAAATTTTAAAAATTTAATTATTAAAACTTTAAATTTTAAAATTTTAAAATTTAAATACTAAATTTTAAAAATTTAATTATTAAAATTTTAAATTTTAAAATTTAAAAATTTAAATACTAAATTTTAAAAATTTAATTATTAAAACTTTAAATTTTAAAATTTAAAAACTTAAATACTAAATTTTAAAAATTTAAATATTAAAGCTTTATATTTTAAAATTTAAAAATTTAAATACTAAATTTTAAAAATTTAATTATTAAAATTTTAAATTTTAAAATTTAAAAATTTAAATTTTAAAATTTAAAAATTTAAATACTAAATTTTAAAAATTTAATTATTAAAACTTTAAATTTTAAAATTTAAAAATTTAAACACTAAATTTTAAAAATTTAATTATTAAAATTTTAAATTTTAAAATTTAAAAATTTAAATTTTAAAATTTAAAAATTTAAATTTAAAAATTTAAATACTAAATTTTAAAAATTTAATTATTATAACTTCAAATTTTAAAATTTAAAAATTTAAAAACTAAATTTTAAAAATTTAATTATTAAAATTTAAAATTTTAAAATTTAAAAATTTAAAGTTTAAAATTTAAAAATTTAAATACTAAATTTTAAATATTTAATTACTAAAACTTTAAATTTTAAAATTTAAAAATTTAAATACTAAATTTTAATAATTTAATTATTAAAACTTTAAATTTTAAAATTTAAAAATTTAAATACTAAATTTTAAAAATTTAATTATTAAAGCTTTAAATTTTAAAATTTAAAAATTTAAATTTTAAAATTTAAAAATTTAAATATTAAATTTTAAAAATTTAATTATTAAAACTTTAAATTTTAAAATTTAAAAATTTAAATACAAAATTTTAAAAATTTAATTATTAAAATTTTAAATTCTAAAATTTAAAAATTTAAATACTAAATTTTAAAAATTTATTTATTAAAACTTTAAATTTTAAAATTTAAAAATTTAAATACTAAATTTTAAAAATTTAAATATTAAATCTTTGAATTTTAAAATTTAAAAATTTAAATACTAAACTTTTAAAATTTAATTATTAAATTTTATATTTTAAAATTTAAAAATTTAAATACTAAATTTTAAAAATTTAATTGTTAAAACATTAAATTTTAAAATTTAAAAATTTAAATACTAAATTTTAAAAATTTAATTATTAAAATTTTAAATTTTAAAATTTAAAAATTTAAATACTAAATTTTAAAAATTTAATTATTAAAACTTTAAATTTTAAAATTTAAAAATTTAAATACTAAACTTTTAAAATTTAATTATTAAAATTTATATTTTAAAATTTAAAAATTTAAATACTAAATTTTAAAAATTTAATTGTTAAAACATTAAATTTTAAAATTTAAAAATTTAAATACTAAATTTTAAAAATTTAATTATTAAAATTTTAAATTTTAAAATTTAAAAATTTAAATACTAAATTTTAAAAATTTAATTACTAAAACCTTAAATTTGAAAATTTAAAAATTTAAATACTAAATTTTAAAAATTTAATTACTAAAATTTTAAATTTTAAAAGTTAAAAATTTAAATTTTAAAATTTAAAAATTTAAATACTAAATTTTAAAAATTTAATTATTAAAACTTTAAATTTTAAAATTTAAAAATTTAAATACTAAATTTTAAAAATTTAATTATTAAAGCTTTAAATTTTAAAATTTAAAAATTAAAATTTTAAAATTTAAAAATTTAAATACTAAATTTTAAAAATTTAATTATTAAAACTTTAAATTTTAAAATTTAAATATTTAAATAGTAAATTTTAAAAATTTAATTATTAAAACTTTAAATTTTAAAATTTAAAAATTTAAATTATAAAATTTAAAAATTTAAATTTTAAAATTTAAAATTTAAAAGTTTAAATTTTAAAATTTAAAAATTTAAATACTAAATTTTAAAAATTTAATTATTAAAACTTTAAATTTTAAAATTTAAAAACTTAAATACTAAATTTTAAAAATTTAATTATTAAAGCTTTAAATTTTAAAATTTAAAAATTTAAATACTAAATTTTAAAAATTTAATTATTAAAACTTTAAATTTTAAAATTTAAAAATTTAAATACTAAATATTAAAAATTTAATTATTAAAATTTTAAATTTTAAAATTTAAAAATTTAAATTTTAAAATTTAAAAATTTAAATTTAAAAATTTAAATACTAAATTTTAAAAATTTAATTATTAAAACTTTAAATTTTAAAATTTTAAAATTTAAATACTAAATTTTAAAAATTTAATTATTAAAATTTTAAATTTTAAAATTTAAAAATTTAAATACTAAATTTTAAAAATTTAATTATTAAAACTTTAAATTTTAAAATTTAAAAACTTAAATACTAAATTTTAAAAATTTAAATATTAAAGCTTTATATTTTAAAATTTAAAAATTTAAATACTAAATTTTAAAAATTTAATTATTAAAATTTTAAATTTTAAAATTTAAAAATTTAAATTTTAAAATTTAAAAATTTAAATACTAAATTTTAAAAATTTAATTATTAAAACTTTAAATTTTAAAATTTAAAAATTTAAACACTAAATTTTAAAAATTTAATTATTAAAATTTTAAATTTTAAAATTTAAAAATTTAAATTTTAAAATTTAAAAATTTAAATTTAAAAATTTAAATACTAAATTTTAAAAATTTAATTATTATAACTTCAAATTTTAAAATTTAAAAATTTAAAAACTAAATTTTAAAAATTTAATTATTAAAATTTAAAATTTTAAAATTTAAAAATTTAAAGTTTAAAATTTAAAAATTTAAATACTAAATTTTAAATATTTAATTACTAAAACTTTAAATTTTAAAATTTAAAAATTTAAATACTAAATTTTAATAATTTAATTATTAAAACTTTAAATTTTAAAATTTAAAAATTTAAATACTAAATTTTAAAAATTTAATTATTAAAGCTTTAAATTTTAAAATTTAAAAATTTAAATTTTAAAATTTAAAAATTTAAATATTAAATTTTAAAAATTTAATTATTAAAACTTTAAATTTTAAAATTTAAAAATTTAAATACAAAATTTTAAAAATTTAATTATTAAAATTTTAAATTCTAAAATTTAAAAATTTAAATACTAAATTTTAAAAATTTATTTATTAAAACTTTAAATTTTAAAATTTAAAAATTTAAATACTAAATTTTAAAAATTTAAATATTAAATCTTTGAATTTTAAAATTTAAAAATTTAAATACTAAACTTTTAAAATTTAATTATTAAATTTTATATTTTAAAATTTAAAAATTTAAATACTAAATTTTAAAAATTTAATTGTTAAAACATTAAATTTTAAAATTTAAAAATTTAAATACTAAATTTTAAAAATTTAATTATTAAAATTTTAAATTTTAAAATTTAAAAATTTAAATACTAAATTTTAAAAATTTAATTATTAAAACTTTAAATTTGAAAATTTAAAAATTTAAATACTAAATTTTAAAAATTTAAATATTAAATCTTTGAATTTTAAAATTTAAAAATTTAAATACTAAATTTTAAAAATTTAATTATTAAAATTTTAAATTTTAAAATTTAAAAATTTAAATTTAAAAATTTAAATACTAAATTTTAAAAATTTAATTATTAAAACTTTAAATTTTAAAATTTAAATATTTAAATAGTAAATTTTAAAAATTTAGTTATTAAAACTTTAAATTTTAAAATTTAAAAATTTAAATTTTAAAATTTAAAAATTTAAATTTTAAAATTTAATAATTTAAATTTTAAAATTTAAAAATTTAAATTTTAAAATTTAAAAATTTAAATACAAAATTTTAAAAATTTAATTATTAAAATTTTAAATTCTAAAATTTAAAAATTTAAATACTAAATTTTAAAAATTTATTTATTAAAACTTTAAATTTTAAAATTTAAAAATTTAAATACTAAATTTTAAAAATTTAATTATTAAAACTTTAAATTTTAAAATTTAAAAATTTAAATACTAAACTTTTAAAATTTAATTATTAAAATTTATATTTTAAAATTTAAAAATTTAAATACTAAATTTTAAAAATTTAATTGTTAAAACATTAAATTTTAAAATTTAAAAATTTAAATACTAAATTTTAAAAATTTAATTATTAAAATTTTAAATTTTAAAATTTAAAAATTTAAATACTAAATTTTAAAAATTTAATTACTAAAACCTTAAATTTGAAAATTTAAAAATTTAAATACTAAATTTTAAAAATTTAATTACTAAAATTTTAAATTTTAAAAGTTAAAAATTTAAATTTTAAAATTTAAAAATTTAAATACTAAATTTTAAAAATTTAATTATTAAAACTTTAAATTTTAAAATTTAAAAATTTAAATTATAAAATTTAAAAATTTAAATTTTAAAATTTAAAATTTAAAAGTTTAAATTTTAAAATTTAAAAATTTAAATACTAAATTTTAAAAATTTAATTATTAAAACTTTAAATTTTAAAATTTAAAAACTTAAATACTAAATTTTAAAAATTTAATTATTAAAGCTTTAAATTTTAAAATTTAAAAATTTAAATACTAAATTTTAAAAATTTAATTATTAAAACTTTAAATTTTAAAATTTAAAAATTTAAATACTAAATATTAAAAATTTAATTATTAAAATTTTAAATTTTAAAATTTAAAAATTTAAATTTTAAAATTTAAAAATTTAAATTTAAAAATTTAAATACTAAATTTTAAAAATTTAATTATTAAAACTTTAAATTTTAAAATTTAAAAATTTAAACACTAAATTTTAAAAATTTAATTATTAAAATTTTAAATTTTAAAATTTAAAAATTTAAATTTTAAAATTTAAAAATTTAAATACAAAATTTTAAAAATTTAATTATTAAAATTTTAAATTCTAAAATTTAAAAATTTAAATACTAAATTTTAAAAATTTATTTATTAAAACTTTAAATTTTAAAATTTAAAAATTTAAATACTAAATTTTAAAAATTTAATTATTAAAACTTTAAATTTTAAAATTTAAATATTTAAATACTAAATTTAAAAAATTTAATTATTAAAACTTTAAATTTTAAAATTTAAAAATTTAAATTTTAAAATTTAAAAATTTAAATTTTAAAATTTAATAATTTAAATTTTAAAATTTAAAAATTTAAATTTTAAAATTTAAAAATTTAAATACAAAATTTTAAAAATTTAATTATTATAATTTTAAATTCTAAAATTTAAAAATTTAAATACTAAATTTTAAAAATTTATTTATTAAAACTTTAAATTTTAAAATTTAAAAATTTAAATACTAAATTTTAAAAATTTAATTATTAAAACTTTAAATTTTAAAATTTAAAAATTTAAATACTAAACTTTTAAAATTTAATTATTAAAATTTATATTTTAAAATTTAAAAATTTAAATACTAAATTTTAAAAATTTAATTGTTAAAACATTAAATTTTAAAATTTAAAAATTTAAATACTAAATTTTAAAAATTTAATTATTAAAATTTTAAATTTTAAAATTTAAAAATTTAAATACTAAATTTTAAAAATTTAATTACTAAAACTTTAAATTTGAAAATTTAAAAATTTAAATACTAAATTTTAAAAATTTAAATATTAAATCTTTGAATTTTAAAATTTAAAAATTTAAATACTAAATTTTAAAAATTTAATTACTAAAATTTTAAATTTTAAAAGTTAAAAATTTAAATTTTAAAATTTAAAACTTTAAATTTTAAAATTTATAAATTTAAATTATAAAATTTAAAAATTTAAATTTTAAAATTTAAAAGTTTAAATTTTAAAATTTAAAAATTTAAATACTAAATTTTAAAAATTTAATTATTAAAACTTTAAATTTTAAAATTTAAAAACTTAAATACTAAATTTTAAAAATTTAATTATTAAAGCTTTAAATTTTAAAATTTAAAAATTTAAATACTAAATTTTAAAAATTTAATTATTAAAACTTTAAATTTTAAAATTTAAAAATTTAAATACTAAATTTTAAAAATTTAATTATTAAAATTTTAAATTTTAAAATTTAAAAATTTAAATTTTAAAATTTAAAAATTTAAATTTAAAAATTTAAATACTAAATTTTAAAAATTTAATTATTAAAACTTTAAATTTTAAAATTTAAATACTAAATTTTAAAAATTTAATTATCAAAATTTTAAATTTTAAAATTTAAAAATTTAAATTTTAAAATTTAAAAATTTAAATACTAAATTTTAAAAATTTAATTATTAAAACTTTAAATTTTAAAATTTAAAAACTTAAATACTAAATTTTAAAAATTTAATTATTAAAGCTTTATATTTTAAAATTTAAAAATTTAAATACTAAATTTTAAAAATTTAATTATTAAAATTTTAAATTTTAAAATTTAAAAATTTAAATTTTAAAATTTAAAAATTTAAATACTAAATTTTAAAAATTTAATTATTAAAACTTTAAATTTTAAAATTTAAAAATTTAAACACTAAATTTTAAAAATTTAATTATTAAAATTTTAAATTTTAAAATTTAAAAATTTAAATTTTAAAATTTAAAAATTTAATTATTAAAATTTTAAATTTTAAAATTTAAAAATTTAAATTTTAAAATTTAAAAATTTAAATTTAAAAATTTAAATACTAAATTTTAAAAATTTAATTATTAAAACTTTAAATTTTAAAATTTAAATACTAAATTTTAAAAATTTAATTATTAAAATTTTAAATTTTAAAATTTAAAAATTTAAATTTTAAAATTTAAAAATTTAAATACTAAATTTTAAAAATTTAATTATTAAAACTTTAAATTTTAAAATTTAAAAACTTAAATACTAAATTTTAAAAATTTAATTATTAAAGCTTTATATTTTAAAATTTAAAAATTTAAATACTAAATTTTAAAAATTTAATTATTAAAATTTTAAATTTTAAAATTTAAAAATTTAAATTTTAAAATTTAAAAATTTAAATACTAAATTTTAAAAATTTAATTATTAAAACTTTAAATTTTAAAATTTAAAAATTTAAACACTAAATTTTAAAAATTTAATTATTAAAATTTTAAATTTTAAAATTTAAAAATTTAAATTTTAAAATTTAAAAATTTAAATTTAAAAATTTAAATACTAAATTTTAAAAATTTAATTATTAAAACTTTAAATTTTAAAATTTAAAAATTTAAAATCTAAATTTTAAAAATTTAATTATTAAAATTTAAAATTTTAAAATTTAAAAATTTAAAGTTTAAAATTTAAAAATTTAAATACTAAATTTTAAATATTTAATTACTAAAACTTTAAATTTTAAAATTTAAAAATTTAAATACTAAATTTTAAAAATTTAATTATTAAAACTTTAAATTTTAAAATTTAAAAATTTAAATACTAAATTTTAAAAATTTAATTATTAAAGCTTTAAATTTTAAAATTTAAAAATTTAAATACTAAATTTTAAAAATTTAATTATTAAAACTTTAAATTTTAAAATTTAAAAACTTAAATACTAAATTTTAAAAATTTAATTATTAAAGCTTTAAATTTTAAAATTTAAAAATTTAAATACTAAATTTTAAAAATTTAATTATTAAAACTTTAAATTTTAAAATTTAAAAATTTAAATACTAAATTTTAAAAATTTAATTATTAAAATTTTAAATTTTAAAATTTAAAAATTTAAATTTTAAAATTTAAAAATTTAAATTTAAAAATTTAAATACTAAATTTTAAAAATTTAATTATTAAAACTTTAAATTTTAAAATTTAAATACTAAATTTTAAAAATTTAATTATTAAAATTTTAAATTTTAAAATTTAAAAATTTAAATTTTAAAATTTAAAAATTTAAATACTAAATTTTAAAAATTTAATTATTAAAACTTTAAATTTTAAAATTTAAAAACTTAAATACTAAATTTTAAAAATTTAATTATTAAAGCTTTATATTTTAAAATTTAAAAATTTAAATACTAAATTTTAAAAATTTAATTATTAAAATTTTAAATTTTAAAATTTAAAAATTTAAATTTTAAAATTTAAAAATTTAAATACTAAATTTTAAAAATTTAATTATTAAAACTTTAAATTTTAAAATTTAAAAATTTAAACACTAAATTTTAAAAATTTAATTATTAAAATTTTAAATTTTAAAATTTAAAAATTTAAATTTTAAAATTTAAAAATTTAATTATTAAAATTTTAAATTTTAAAATTTAAAAATTTAAATTTTAAAATTTAAAAATTTAAATTTAAAAATTTAAATACTAAATTTTAAAAATTTAATTATTAAAACTTTAAATTTTAAAATTTAAATACTAAATTTTAAAAATTTAATTATTAAAATTTTAAATTTTAAAATTTAAAAATTTAAATTTTAAAATTTAAAAATTTAAATACTAAATTTTAAAAATTTAATTATTAAAACTTTAAATTTTAAAATTTAAAAACTTAAATACTAAATTTTAAAAATTTAATTATTAAAGCTTTATATTTTAAAATTTAAAAATTTAAATACTAAATTTTAAAAATTTAATTATTAAAATTTTAAATTTTAAAATTTAAAAATTTAAATTTTAAAATTTAAAAATTTAAATACTAAATTTTAAAAATTTAATTATTAAAACTTTAAATTTTAAAATTTAAAAATTTAAACACTAAATTTTAAAAATTTAATTATTAAAATTTTAAATTTTAAAATTTAAAAATTTAAATTTTAAAATTTAAAAATTTAAATTTAAAAATTTAAATACTAAATTTTAAAAATTTAATTATTAAAACTTTAAATTTTAAAATTTAAAAATTTAAAATCTAAATTTTAAAAATTTAATTATTAAAATTTAAAATTTTAAAATTTAAAAATTTAAAGTTTAAAATTTAAAAATTTAAATACTAAATTTTAAATATTTAATTACTAAAACTTTAAATTTTAAAATTTAAAAATTTAAATACTAAATTTTAAAAATTTAATTATTAAAACTTTAAATTTTAAAATTTAAAAATTTAAATACTAAATTTTAAAAATTTAATTATTAAAGCTTTAAATTTTAAAATTTAAAAATTTAAATTTTAAAATTTAAAAATTTAAATATTAAATTTTAAAAATTTAATTATTAAAACTTTAAATTTTAAAATTTAAAAATTTAAATTTTAAAATTTAAAAATTTAAATTTTAAAATTTAAAAATTTAAATTTTAAAATTTAAAAATTTAAATACAAAATTTTAAAAATTTAATTATTAAAATTTTAAATTCTAAAATTTAAAAATTTAAATACTAAATTTTAAAAATTTATTTATTAAAACTTTAAATTTTAAAATTTAAAAATTTAAATACTAAATTTTAAAAATTTAAATATTAAATCTTTGAATTTTAAAATTTAAAAATTTAAATACTAAACTTTTAAAATTTAATTATTAAAATTTATATTTTAAAATTTAAAAATTTAAATACTAAATTTTAAAAATTTAATTGTTAAAACATTAAATTTTAAAATTTAAAAATTTAAATACTAAATTTTAAAAATTTAATTATTAAAATTTTAAATTTTAAAATTTAAAAATTTAAATACTAAATTTTAAAAATTTAATTATTAAAACTTTAAATTTGGAAATTTAAAAATTTAAATACTAAATTTTAAAAATTTAAATATTAAATCTTTGAATTTTAAAATTTAAAAATTTAAATACTAAATTTTAAAAATTTAATTATTAAAACTTTAAATTTTAAAATTTAAATATTTAAATAGTAAATTTTAAAAATTTAATTATTAAAACTTTAAATTTTAAAATTTAAAAATTTAAATTTTAAAATTTAAAAATTTAAATTTTAAAATTTAATAATTTAAATTTTAAAATTTAAAAATTTAAATTTTAAAATTTAAAAATTTAAATACAAAATTTTAAAAATTTAATTATTAAAATTTTAAATTCTAAAATTTAAAAATTTAAATACTAAATTTTAAAAATTTATTTATTAAAACTTTAAATTTTAAAATTTAAAAATTTAAATACTAAATTTTAAAAATTTAATTATTAAAACTTTAAATTTTAAAATTTAAAAATTTAAATACTAAACTTTTAAAATTTAATTATTAAAATTTATATTTTAAAATTTAAAAATTTAAATACTAAATTTTAAAAATTTAATTGTTAAAACATTAAATTTTAAAATTTAAAAATTTAAATACAAAATTTTAAAAATTTAATTATTAAAATTTTAAATTTTAAAATTTAAAAATTTAAATACTAAATTTTAAAAATTTAATTACTAAAACCTTGAATTTGAAAATTTAAAAATTTAAATACTAAATTTTAAAAATTTAATTACTAAAATTTTAAATTTTAAAAGTTAAAAATTTAAATTTTAAAATTTAAAAATTTAAATACTAAATTTTAAAAATTTAATTATTAAAACTTTAAATTTTAAAATTTAAAAATTTAAATACTAAATTTTAAAAATTTAATTATTAAAGCTTTAAATTTTAAAATTTAAAAATTTAAATTATAAAATTTAAAAATTTAAATTTTAAAATTTAAAATTTAAAAGTTTAAATTTTAAAATTTAAAAATTTAAATACTAAATTTTAAAAATTTAATTATTAAAACTTTAAATTTTAAAATTTAAAAACTTAAATACTAAATTTTAAAAATTTAATTATTAAAGCTTTAAATTTTAAAATTTAAAAATTTAAATACTAAATTTTAAAAATTTAATTATTAAAACTTTAAATTTTAAAATTTAAAAATTTAAATACTAAATATTAAAAATTTAGTTATTAAAATTTTAAATTTTAAAATTTAAAAATTTAAATTTTAAAATTTAAAAATTTAAATTTAAAAATTTAAATACTAAATTTTAAAAATTTAATTATTAAAACTTTAAATTTTAAAATTTTAAAATTTAAATACTAAATTTTAAAAATTTAATTATTAAAATTTTAAATTTTAAAATTTAAAAATTTAAATTTTAAAATTTAAAAATTTAAATACTAAATTTTAAAAATTTAATTATTAAAACTTTAAATTTTAAAATTTAAAAACTTAAATACTAAATTTTAAAAATTTAATTATTAATGCTTTATATTTTAAAATTTAAAAATTTAAATACTAAATTTTAAAAATTTAATTATTAAAATTTTAAATTTTAAAATTTAAAAATTTAAATTTTAAAATTTAAAAATTTAAATACTAAATTTTAAAAATTTAATTATTAAAACTTTAAATTTTAAAATTTAAAAATTTAAACACTAAATTTTAAAAATTTAATTATTAAAATTTTAAATTTTAAAATTTAAAAATTTAAATTTTAAAATTTAAAAATTTAAATTTAAAAATTTAAATACTAAATTTTAAAAATTTAATTATTATAACTTCAAATTTTAAAATTTAAAAATTTAAAAACTAAATTTTAAAAATTTAATTATTAAAATTTAAAATTTTATTAAAATTTAAAATTTTAAAGTTTAAAATTTAAAAATTTAAATACTAAATTTTAAATATTTAATTACTAAAACTTTAAATTTTAAAATTTAAAAATTTAAATACTAAATTTTAATAATTTAATTATTAAAACTTTAAATTTTAAAATTTAAAAATTTAAATACTAAATTTTAAAAATTTAATTATTAAAGCTTTAAATTTTAAAATTTAAAAATTTAAATTTTAAAATTTAAAAATTTAAATATTAAATTTTAAAAATTTAATTATTAAAACTTTAAATTTTAAAATTTAAAAATTTAAATTTTAAAATTTAATAATTTAAATTTTAAAATTTAAAAATTTAAATTTTAAAATTTAAAAATTTAAATACAAAATTTTAAAAATTTAATTATTAAAATTTTAAATTCTAAAATTTAAAAATTTAAATACTAAATTTTAAAAATTTATTTATTAAAACTTTAAATTTTAAAATTTAAAAATTTAAATACTAAATTTTAAATATTTAATTATTAAAACTTTAAATTTTAAAATTTAAAAATTTAAATACTAAACTTTTAAAATTTAATTATTAAAATTTATATTTTAAAATTTAAAAATTTAAATACTAAATTTTAAAAATTTAATTGTTAAAACATTAAATTTTAAAATTTAAAAATTTAAATACTAAATTTTAAAAATTTAATTATTAAAATTTTAAATTTTAAAATTTAAAAATTTAAATACTAAATTTTAAAAATTTAATTACTAAAACCTTAAATTTGAAAATTTAAAAATTTAAATACTAAATTTTAAAAATTTAATTACTAAAATTTTAAATTTTAAAAGTTAAAAATTTAAATTTTAAAATTTAAAAATTTAAATACTAAATTTTAAAAATTTAATTATTAAAACTTTAAATTTTAAAATTTAAAAATTTAAATACTAAATTTTAAAAATTTAATTATTAAAGCTTTAAATTTTAAAATTTAAAAATTTAAATTATAAAATTTAAAAATTTAAATTTTAAAATTTAAAATTTAAAAGTTTAAATTTTAAAATTTAAAAATTTAAATACTAAATTTTAAAAATTTAATTATTAAAACTTTAAATTTTAAAATTTAAAAACTTAAATACTAAATTTTAAAAATTTAATTATTAAAGCTTTAAATTTTAAAATTTAAAAATTTAAATACTAAATTTTAAAAATTTAATTATTAAAACTTTAAATTTTATAATTTGAAAATTTAAATTTTAAAATTTAAAAATTTAAATACTAAATTTTAAAAATTTAATTATTAAACTTTAAATTTTAAAATTTAAAAATTTAAATTATAAAATTTAAAAATTTAAATTTTAAAATTTAAAATTTAAAAGTTTAAATTTTAAAATTTAAAAATTTAAATACTAAATTTTAAAAATTTAATTATTAAAACTTTAAATTTTAAAATTTAAAAACTTAAATACTAAATTTTAAAAATTTAATTATTAAAGCTTTAAATTTTAAAATTTAAAAATTTAAATACTAAATTTTAAAAATTTAATTATTAAAACTTTAAATTTTAAAATTTAAAAATTTAAATACTAAATATTAAAAATTTAATTATTAAAATTTTAAATTTTAAAATTTAAAAATTTAAATTTTAAAATTTAAAAATTTAAATTTAAAAATTTAAATACTAAATTTTAAAAATTTAATTATTAAAACTTTAAATTTTAAAATTTTAAAATTTAAATACTAAATTTTAAAAATTTAATTATTAAAATTTTAAATTTTAAAATTTAAAAATTTAAATTTTAAAATTTAAAAATTTAAATACTAAATTTTAAAAATTTAATTATTAAAACTTTAAATTTTAAAATTTAAAAACTTAAATACTAAATTTTAAAAATTTAATTATTAAAGCTTTATATTTTAAAATTTAAAAATTTAAATACTAAATTTTAAAAATTTAATTATTAAAATTTTAAATTTTAAAATTTAAAAATTTAAATTTTAAAATTTAAAAATTTAAATACTAAATTTTAAAAATTTAATTATTAAAACTTTAAATTTTAAAATTTAAAAATTTAAACACTAAATTTTAAAAATTTAATTATTAAAATTTTAAATTTTAAAATTTAAAAATTTAAATTTTAAAATTTAAAAATTTAAATTTAAAAATTTAAATCCTAAATTTTAAAAATTTAATTATTATAACTTCAAATTTTAAAATTTAAAAATTTAAAAACTAAATTTTAAAAATTTAATTATTAAAATTTAAAATTTTATTAAAATTTAAAAATTTAAAGTTTAAAATTTAAAAATTTAAATACTAAATTTTAAATATTTAATTACTAAAACTTTAAATTTTAAAATTTAAAAATTTAAATACTAAATTTTAATAATTTAATTATTAAAACTTTAAATTTTAAAATTTAAAAATTTAAATACTAAATTTTAAAAATTTAATTATTAAAGCTTTAAATTTTAAAATTTAAAAATTTAAATTTTAAAATTTAAAAATTTAAATATTAAATTTTAAAAATTTAATTATTAAAACTTTAAATTTTAAAATTTAAAAATTTAAATACAAAATTTTAAAATTTTAATTATTAAAATTTTAAATTCTAAAATTTAAAAATTTAAATACTAAATTTTAAAAATTTATTTATTAAAACTTTAAATTTTAAAATTTAAAAATTTAAATACTAAATTTTAAAAATTTAAATATTAAATCTTTGAATTTTAAAATTTAAAAATTTAAATACTAAACTTTTAAAATTTAATTATTAAAATTTATATTTTAAAATTTAAAAATTTAAATACTAAATTTTAAAAATTTAATTGTTAAAACATTAAATTTTAAAATTTAAAAATTTAAATACTAAATTTTAAAAATTTAATTATTAATATTTTAAATTTTAAAATTTAAAAATTTAAATACTAAATTTTAAAAATTTAATTATTAAAACTTTAAATTTGAAAATTTAAAAATTTAAATACTAAATTTTAAAAATTTAAATATTAAATCTTTGAATTTTAAAATTTAAAAATTTAAATACTAAATTTTAAAAATTTAATTATTAAAATTTTAAATTTTAAAATTTAAAAATTTAAATTTAAAAATTTAAATACTAAATTTTAAAAATTTAATTATTAAAACTTTAAATTTTAAAATTTAAATATTTAAATAGTAAATTTTAAAAATTTAATTATTAAAACTTTAAATTTTAAAATTTAAAAATTTAAATTTTAAAATTTAAAAATTTAAATTTTAAAATTTAATAATTTAAATTTTAAAATTTAAAAATTTAAATTTTAAAATTTAAAAATTTAAATACAAAATTTTAAAAATTTAATTATTAAAATTTTAAATTCTAAAGTTTAAAAATTTAAATACTAAATTTTAAAAATTTATTTATTAAAACTTTAAATTTTAAAATTTAAAAATTTAAATACTAAATTTTAAAAATTTAATTATTAAAACTTTAAATTTTAAAATTTAAAAATTTAAATACTAAACTTTTAAAATTTAATTATTAAAATTTATATTTTAAAATTTAAAAATTTAAATACTAAATTTTAAAAATTTAATTGTTAAAACATTAAATTTTAAAATTTATAAATTTAAATACTAAATTTTAAAAATTTAATTATTAAAATTTTAAATTTTAAAATTTAAAAATTTAAATACTAAATTTTAAAAATTTAATTACTAAAACCTTAAATTTGAAAATTTAAAAATTTAAATACTAAATTTTAAAAATTTAATTACTAAAATTTTAAATTTTAAAAGTTAAAAATTTAAATTTTAAAATTTAAAAATTTAAATACTAAATTTTAAAAATTTAATTATTAAAACTTTAAATTTTAAAATTTAAAAATTTAAATACTAAATTTTAAAAATTTAATTATTAAAGCTTTAAATTTTAAAATTTAAAAATTTAAATTTTAAAATTTAAAAATTTAAATACTAAATTTTAAAAATTTAATTATTAAAGCTTTAAATTTTAAAATTTAAAAATTTAAATACTAAATTTTAAAAATTTAATTATTAAAACTTTAAATTTTAAAATCTAAAAATTTAAATACTAAATATTAAAAATTTAATTATTAAAATTTTAAATTTTAAAATTTAAAAATTTAAATTTTAAAATTTACAAATTTAAATTTAAAAATTTAAATACTAAATTTTAAAAATTTAATTATTAAAACTTTAAATTTTAAAATTTTAAAATTTAAATACTAAATTTTAAAAATTTAATTATTAAAATTTTAAATTTTAAAATTTAAAAATTTATATTTTAAAATTTAAAAATTTAAATACTAAATTTTAAAAATTTAATTATTAAAACTTTAAATTTTAAAATTTAAAAACTTAAATACTAAATTTTAAAAATTTAATTATTAAAGCTTTATATTTTAAAATTTAAAAATTTAAATACTAAATTTTAAAAATTTAATTATTAAAGCTTTAAATTTTAAAATTTAAAAATTTAAATACTAAATTTTAAAAATTTAATTATTAAAACTTTAAATTTTAAAATTAAAAAATTTAAATACTAAATATTAAAAATTTAATTATTAAAATTTTAAATTTTAAAATTTAAAAATTTAAATTTTAAAATTTAAAAATTTAAATTTAAAAATTTAAATACTAAATTTTAAAAATTTAATTATTAAAACTTTAAATTTTAAAATTTTAAAATTTAAATACTAAATTTTAAAAATTTAATTATTAAAATTTTAAATTTTAAAATTTAAAAATTTATATTTTAAAATTTAAAAATTTAAATACTAAATTTTAAAAATTTAATTATTAAAACTTTAAATTTTAAAATTTAAAAACTTAAATACTAAATTTTAAAAATTTAATTATTAAAGCTTTATATTTTAAAATTTAAAAATTTAAATACTAAATTTTAAAAATTTAATTATTAAAATTTTAAATTTTAAAATTTAAAAATTTAAATTTTAAAATTTAAAAATTTAAATACTAAATTTTAAAAATTTAATTATTAAAACTTTAAATTTTAAAATTTAAAAATTTAAACACTAAATTTTAAAAATTTAATTATTAAAATTTTAAATTTTAAAATTTAAAAATTTAAATTTTAAAATTTAAAAATTTAAATTTAAAAATTTAAAAACTAAATTTTTAAAATTTAATTATTAAAATTTAAAATTTTAAAATTTAAAAATTTAAAGTTTAAAATTTAAAAGTTTAAATACTAAATTTTAAATATTTAATTACTAAAACTTTAAATTTTAAAATTTAAAAATTTAAATACTAAATTTTAAAAATTTAATTATTAAAACTTTAAATTTTAAAATTTAAAAATTTAAATACTAAATTTTAAAAATTTAATTATTAAAGCTTTAAATTTTAAAATTTAAAAATTTAAATTTTAAAATTTAAAAATTTAAATATTAAATTTTAAAAATTTAATTATTAAAACTTTAAATTTTTTATTTAAAAATTTAAATTTTAAAATTTAAAAATTTAAATTTTAAAATTTAAAAATTTAAATACAAAATTTTAAAAATTTAATTATTAAAATTTTAAATTCTAAAATTTAAAAATTTAAATACTATATTTTAAAAATTTATTTATTAAAACTTTAAATTTTAAAATTTAAAAATTTAAATACTAAATTTTAAAAATTTAAATATTAAATCTTTGAATTTTAAAATTTAAAAATTTAAATACTAAACTTTTAAAATTTAATTATTAAAATTTATATTTTAAAATTTAAAAATTTAAATACTAAATTTTAAAAATTTAATTGTTAAAACATTAAATTTTAAAATTTAAAAATTTAAATACTAAATTTTAAAAATTTAATTATTAAAATTTTAAATTTTAAAATTTAAAAATTTAAATACTAAATTTTAAAAATTTAATTATTAAAACTTTAAATTTGAAAATTTAAAAATTTAAATACTAAATTTTAAAAATTTAAATATTAAATCTTTGAATTTTAAAATTTAAAAATTTAAATACTAAATTTTAAAAATTTAATTATTAAAATTTTAAATTTTAAAATTTAAAAATTTAAATTTAAAAATTTAAATACTAAATTTTAAAAATTTAATTATTAAAACTTTAAATTTTAAAATTTAAAAATTTAAAAACTAAATTTTAAAAATTTAATTATTAAAATTTAAAATTTTAAAATTTAAAAATTTAAAGTTTAAAATTTAAAAATTTAAATACTAAATTTTAAATATTTAATTACTAAAACTTTAAATTTTAAAATTTAAAAATTTAAATACTAAATTTTAAAAATTTAATTATTAAAACTTTAAATTTTAAAATTTAAAAATTTAAATACTAAATTTTAAAAATTTAATTATTAAAGCTTTAAATTTTAAAATTTAAAAATTTAAATTTTAAAATTTAAAAATTTAAATATTAAATTTTAAAAATTTAATTATTAAAACTTTAAATTTTAAAATTTAAAAATTTAAATTTTAAAATTTAAAAATTTAAATTTTAAAATTTAAAAATTTAAATACAAAATTTTAAAAATTTAATTATTAAAATTTTAAATTCTAAAATTTAAAAATTTAAATACTAAATTTTAAAAATTTATTTATTAAAACTTTAAATTTTAAAATTTAAAAATTTAAATACTAAATTTTAAAAATTTAAATATTAAATCTTTGAATTTTAAAATTTAAAAATTTAAATACTAAACTTTTAAAATTTAATTATTAAAATTTATATTTTAAAATTTAAAAATTTAAATACTAAATTTTAAAAATTTAATTGTTAAAACATTAAATTTTAAAATTTAAAAATTTAAATACTAAATTTTAAAAATTTAATTATTAAAATTTTAAATTTTAAAATTTAAAAATTTAAATACTAAATTTTAAAAATTTAATTATTAAAACTTTAATTTTGAAAATTTAAAAATTTAAATACTAAATTTTAAAAATTTAAATATTAAATCTTTGAATTTTAAAATTTAAAAATTTAAATACTAAATTTTAAAAATTTAATTATTAAAATTTTAAATTTTAAAATTTAAAAATTTAAATTTTAAAATTTAAAAATTTAAATACTAAATTTTAAAAATTTAATTATTAAAACTTTAAATTTTAAAATTTAAAAATTTAAATACTAAATTTTAAAAATTTAATTATTAAAGCTTTAAATTTTAAAATTTAAAAATTTAAATTTTAAAATTTAAAAATTAAAATACTAAATTTTAAAAATTTAATTATTAAAACTTTAAATTTTAAAATTTAAAAATTTAAATTTTAAAATTTAAAAATTTAAATTTTAAAATTTAAAAATTTAAATTTTAAAATTTAAAAATTTAAATACAAAATTTTAAAAATTTAATTATTAAAATTTTAAATTCTAAAATTTAAAAATTTAAATACTAAATTTTAAAAATTTATTTATTAAAACTTTAAATTTTAAAATTTAAAAATTTAAATACTAAATTTTAAAAATTTAATTATTAAAACTTTAAATTTTAAAATTTAAAAATTTAAATACTAAATTTTAAAAATTTAATTATTAAAATTTTAATTTTTAAATTTAAAAATTTAAATTTTAAAATTTAAAAATTTAAATACTAAATTTTAAAAATTTAATTATTAAAACTTTAAATTTTAAAATTTAAATATTTAAATACTAAATTTTAAAAATTTAATTATTAAAATTTTAAATTTTAAAATTTAAAAATTTAAATTTTAAAATTTAAATACTATATTTTAAAAATTTAATTATTAAAACTTTAAATTTTAAAATTTAAAAACTTAAATACTAAATTTTAAAAATTTAATTATTAAAGCTTTAAATTTTAAAATTTAAAAATTTAAATACTAAATTTTAAAAATTTAATTATTAAAACTTTAAATTTTAAAATTTAAAAACTAAATTTTAAAAATTTAATTATTAAAATTTTAAATTTTAAAATTTAAAAATTTAAATTTTAAAATTTATAAATTTAAATACTAAATTTTAAATATTTAATTATTAAAACTTTAAATTTTAAAATTTAAAAATTTAAATACTAAATTTTAAAAATTTAATTATTAAAATTTTAAATTTTAAAATTTAAAAATTTAAATACTAAATTTTAAAAATTTAATTATTAAAACTTTAAATTTGAAAATTTAAAAATTTAAATACTAAATTTTAAAAATTTAAATATTAAATCTTTGAATTTTAAAATTTAAAAATTTAAATACTAAATTTTAAAAATTTAATTATTAAAATTTTAAATTTTAAAAGTTAAAAATTTAAATTTTAAAATTTAAAAATTTAAATACAAAATTTTAAAAATTTAATTATTAAAACTTTAAATTTTAAAATTTAAAAATTAAAATACTAAATTTTAAAAATTTAATTATTAAAGCTTTAAATTTTAATATTTAAAAATTTAAATTTTAAAATTTAAAAATTTAAATATTAAATTTTAAAAATTTAATTATTAAAACTTTAAATTATAAAATTTAAAAATTTAAATTTTAAAATTTAAAAATTTAAATTTTAAAATTTAAAAATTTAAATACAAAATTTTAAAAATTTAATTATTAAAATTTTAAATTCTAAAATTTAAAAATTTAAATACTAAATTTTAAAAATTTATTTATTAAAACTTTAAATTTTAAAATTTAAAAATTTAAATACTAAATTTTAAAAATTTAAATATTAAATCTTTGAATTTTAAAATTTAAAAATTTAAATACCAAACTTTTAAAATTTAATTATTAAAATTTATATTTTAAAATTTAAAAATTTAAATACTAAATTTTAAAAATTTAATTGTTAAAACATTAAATTTTAAAATTTAAAAATTTAAATACTAAATTTTAAAAATTTAATTATTAAAATTTTAAATTTTAAAATTTAAAAATTTAAATACTAAATTTTAAAAATTTAATTATTAAAACTTTAAATTTGAAAATTTAAAAATTTAAATACTAAATTTTAAAAATTTAAATATTAAATCTTTGAATTTTAAAATTTAAAAATTTAAATACTAAATTTTAAAAATTTAATTATTAAAATTTTAAATTTTAAAATTTAAAAATTTAAATTTTAAAATTTAAAAATTTAAATACTAAATTTTAAAAATTTAATTATTAAAACTTTAAATTTTAAAATTTAAAAATTTAAATACTAAATTTTAAAAATTTAATTATTAAAGCTTTAAATTTTAAAATTTAAAAATTTAAATTTTAAAATTTAAAAATTTAAATACTAAATTTTAAAAATTTAATTATTAAAACTTTAAATTTTAAAATTTAAAAATTTAAATTTTAAAATTTAAAAATTTAAATTTTAAAATTTAAAAATTTAAATTTTAAAATTTAAAAATTTAAATACAAAATTTTAAAAATTTAATTATTAAAATTTTAAATTCTAAAATTTAAAAATTTAAATACTAAATTTTAAAAATTTATTTATTAAAACTTTAAATTTTAAAATTTAAAAATTTAAATACTAAATTTTAAAAATTTAATTATTAAAACTTTAAATTTTAAAATTTAAAAATTTAAATACTAAATTTTAAAAATTTAATTATTAAAATTTTAATTTTTAAATTTAAAAATTTAAATTTTAAAATTTAAAAATTTAAATACTAAATTTTAAAAATTTAATTATTAAAACTTTAAATTTTAAAATTTAAATATTTAAATACTAAATTTTAAAAATTTAATTATTAAAATTTTAAATTTTAAAATTTAAAAATTTAAATTTTAAAATTTAAATACTAAATTTTAAAAATTTAATTATTAAAACTTTAAATTTTAAAATTTAAAAACTTAAATACTAAATTTTAAAAATTTAATTATTAAAGCTTTAAATTTTAAAATTTAAAAATTTAAATACTAAATTTTAAAAATTTAATTATTAAAACTTTAAATTTTAAAATTTAAAAATTTAAATACTAAATTTTAAAAATTTAATTATTAAAATTTTAAATTTTAAAGTTTAAAAATTTAAATTTTAAAATTTAAAAATTTAAATTTAAAAATTTAAATACTAAATTTTAAAAATTTAATTATTAAAACTTTAAATTTTAAAATTTAAAAACTAAATTTTAAAAATTTAATTATTAAAATTTTAAATTTTAAAATTTAAAAATTTAAATTTTAAAATTTAAAAATTTAAATACTAAATTTTAAATATTTAATTATTAAAACTTTAAATTTTAAAATTTAAAAATTTAAATACTAAATTTTAAAAATTTAATTATTAAAATTTTAAATTTTAAAATTTAAAAATTTAAATACTAAATTTTAAAAATTTAATTATTAAAACTTTAAATTTGAAAATTTAAAAATTTAAATACTAAATTTTAAATATTTAAATATTAAATCTTTGAATTTTAAAATTTAAAAATTTAAATACTAAATTTTAAAAATATAATTATTAAAATTTTAAATTTTAAAAGTTAAAAATTTAAATTTTAAAATTTAAAAATTTAAATACTAAATTTTAAAAATTTAATTATTAAAACTTTAAATTTTAAAATTTAAAAATTAAAATACTAAATTTTAAAAATTTAATTATTAAAGCTTTAAAATTTAATATTTAAAATTTAAAAATTTAAATTTTAAAATTTAAAAATTTAAATTTTAAAATTTAAAAATTTAAATACAAAATTTTAAAAATTTAATTATTAAAATTTTAAATTCTAAAATTTAAAAATTTAAATACTAAATTTTAAAAATTTATTTATTAAAACTTTAAATTTTAAAATTTAAAAATTTAAATACTATATTTTAAAAATTTAATTATTAAAACTTTAAATTTTAAAATTTAAAAATTTAAATACTAAACTTTTAAAATTTAATTATTAAAATTTATATTTTAAAATTTAAAAATTTAAATACTAAATTTTAAAAATTTAATTGTTAAAACATTAAATTTTAAAATTTAAAAATTTAAATACTAAATTTTAAAAATTTAATTATTAAAATTTTAAATTTTAAAATTTAAAAATTTAAATACTAAATATTAAAAATTTAATTATTAAAACTTTAAATTTGAAAATTTAAAAATTTAAATACTAAATTTTAAAAATTTAAATATTAAATCTTTGAATTTTAAAATTTAAAAATTTAAATACTAAATTTTAAAAATTTAATTATTAAAATTTTAAATTTTAAAATTTAAAAATTTAAATTTTAAAATTTAAAAATTTAAATACTAAATTTTAAAAATTTAATTATTAAAACTTTAAATTTTAAAATTTAAAAATATAAATACTAAATTTTAAAAATTTAATTATTAAAGCTTTAAATTTTAAAATTTAAAAATTTAAATTTTAAAATTTAAAAATTTAAATACTAAATTTTAAAAATTTAATTATTAAAACTTTAAATTTTAAAATTTAAAAATTTAAATTTTGAAATTTAAAAATTTAAATTTTAAAATTTAAAAATTTAAATACAAAATTTTAAAAATTTAATTATTAAAATTTTAAATTCTAAAATTTAAAAATTTAAATACTAAATTTTAAAAATTTATTTATTAAAATTTTAAATTTTAAAATTTAAAAACTTAAATACTAAATTTTAAAAATTTAATTATTAAAGCTTTAAATTTTAAAATTTAAAAATTTAAATACTAAATTTTAAAAATTTAATTATTAAAACTTTAAATTTTAAAATTTAAAAATTTAAATACTAAATTTTAAAAATTTAATTATTAAAATTTTAAATTTTAAAATTTAAAAATTTAAATTTTAAAATTTAAAAATTTAAATTTAAAAATTTAAATACTAAATTTTAAAAATTTAATTATTAAAACTTTAAATTTTATAATTTTAAAATTTAAATACTAAATTTTAAAAATTTAATTATTAAAATTTTAAATTTTAAAATTTAAAAACTTAAATTTTAAAATTTAAAAATTTAAATACTAAATTTTAAAAATTTAATTATTAAAACTTTAAATTTTAAAATTTAAAAATTTAAATACTAAATTTTAAAAATTTAATTATTAAAATTTTAAATTTTAAAATTTAAAAATTTAAATTTTAAAATTTAAAAATTTAAATACTAAATTTAAAAATTTAATTATTAAAACTTTAAATTTTAAAATTTAAAAATTTAAACACTAAATTTTAAAAATTTAATTATTAAAATTTTAAATTTTAAAATTTAAAAATTTAAATTTTAAAATTTAAAAATTTAAATTTTAAAATTTAAAAATTTAAATTTAAAAATTTAAATACTATATTTTAAAAATTTAATTATTAAAACTTTAAATTTTAAAATTTAAAAATTTAAAAACTAAATTTTAAAAATATAATTATTAAAATTTTAAATTTTAAAATTTAAAAATTTAAATTTTAAAATTTAAAAATTTAAATACTAAATTTTAAATATTTAATTACTAAAACTTTAAATTTTAAAATTTAAAAATTTAAATACTAAATTTTAAAAATTTAATTATTAAAATTTTAAATTTTAAAATTTAAAAATTTAAATGCTAAATTTTAAAAATTTAATTATTAAAACTTTAAATTTGAAAATTTAAAAATTTAAATACTAAATTTTTAAAATTTAAATATTAAATCTTTGAATTTTAAAATTTAAAAATTTAAATACTAAATTTTAAAAATTTAATTATTAAAATTTTAAATTTTAAAAGTTAAAAATTTAAATTTTAAAATTTAAAATTTTAATTATTAAAACTTTAAATTTTAAAATTTAAAAATTTAAATACTAAATTTTAAAAATTTAATTATTAAAGTTTTAAATTTTAAAATTTAAAAATTTAAATTTTAAAATTTAAAAATTTAAATATTAAATTTTAAAAATTTAATTATTAAAACTTTAAATTTTAAAATTTAAAAATTTAAATTTTAAAATTTAAAAATTTAAATTTTAAAATTTAAAAATTTAAATACTAAATTTTAAAAATTTAAATATTAAATCTTTGAATTTTAAAATTTAAAAATTTAAATACTAAATTTTAAAAATTTAATTATTAAAATTTTAAATTTTAAAAGTTAAAAATTTAAATTTTAAAATTTAAAAATTTAATTATTAAAACTTTAAATTTTAAAATTTAAAAATTTAAATACTAAATTTTAAAAATTTAATTATTAAAGCTTTAAATTTTAAAATTTAAAAATTTAAATTTTAAAATTTAAAAATTTAAATATTAAATTTTAAAAATTTAATTATTAAAACTTTAAATTTTAAAATTTAAAAATTTAAATTTTAAAATTTAAAAATTTAAATTTTAAAATTTAAAAATTTAAATACAAAATTTTAAAAATTTAATTATTAAAATTTTAAATTCTAAAATTTAAAAATTTAAATACTAAATTTTAAAAATTTATTTATTAAAACTTTAAATTTTAAAATTTAAAAATTTAAATACTAAATTTTAAAAATTTAAATATTAAACCTTTGAATTTTAAAATTTAAAAATTTAATTACTAAACTTTTAAAATTTAATTATTAAAATTTATATTTTAAAATTTAAAAATTTAAATACTAAATTTTAAAAATTTAATTATTAAAACTTTAAATTTTAAAATTTAAAAATATAAATACTAAATTTTAAAAATTTAATTATTAAAATTTTAAATTTTAAAATTTAAAAATTTAAATGCTAAATTTTAAAAATTTAATTATTAAAACTTTAAATTTGAAAATTTAAAAATTTAAATACTAAATTTTTAAAATTTAAATATTAAATCTTTGAATTTTAAAATTTAAAAATTTAAATACTAAATTTTAAAAATTTAATTATTAAAATTTTAAATTTTAAAAGTTAAAAATTTAAATTTTAAAATTTAAAAATTTAATTATTAAA